>NW_026575043.1:26958750-28336875 GCF_905146905.1 Nyctereutes procyonoides
TCTGTCATGTATAATGATTATTTGTGTGTTACAATATGTACATAAAATGTAAATGTGTAAGTTGTACCGTTTAACATAAGTGTAAAGACTGTCATAAACATCAATTAAGATACTAATTGACAACATCTTCTTTCCTGTCCAAAGCTTAGAAGGGATTTTGGAAAATGATTTTAATAACCTGATTCCTTTAAAAAAAAATCTCACTTGAGGGGCTCCTGGTGGCTTAGTTGGTTAAGCATCTGCCTTGCGCTCGGGTCATGATCTCAGGGTCCTGGGACCTAGCCCTGCGTCAGGCTCTCTGCTCAGTGGGGAGTCAGCTCCTCCCTCTCCCTTTGCCCCCGCCCCTGCTCATTCTCTCTCTCTCTCTCTCAAATAAATAAAATCTTTAAAAATAAATAAAAATTAAAAATTCTCACTCGAGTGTGCCTTAAGCACTCCTAAGTAAGTGGAAATTGAGTTTGGGAGAAGCTGACAATTCTGTTGACCTTGGATCTGCCTCATCTTATTTTAGGGGTTACTCAGTACCTGTTTTGGGACGTGATAATAATTTTGTTTCTACCGCTAAGAGCTGAGCTAATGTTTTTCCCCGTCACCCTCTTCCTATTCGACTTAAAGCCATTCAATCTGAGAACAAATAAATTCTACACAAGAGCAACAAGTAGTTATGTCATCCTACTTGATACTTGATGAGAATACTACACACACCATTGGAAAACTGTTAAAACTATCCCCAGGTCATTGGAGTGGGCATTTTAAACGGAATTTCTGGCCGAAGATAATGCCCTGACTTAGCATGTACTGTTATATGAAAATCAATGCGTGAATAAAGGTGGCAAAAATCCATGAATGGCAGGAAATATGTGGCTATGATTGAGTGGCATTGCGATCTATGAAGTGGCTGGAGGTGGTGACCACCTGCTTTGCTAACATCTAACTAGGGAAAAAGAAAAAGAATTGCCTCTGTAACTTGAATGTCTTTGCTCTCTCTTACAAAGCTTTTATCTGTTAAGTAGAGCTGCAATGTACCTAATCTAATGTGGGTTTTTCAGATATTCTGATAAATATAATTTGTGGCCAAATTAAAATAGATAACTTATCCAAAAGATGAGTTTAAAAAAAAAAAGATGAGTTTATAAACCATTTTTTTTATGCTTCCCTTTCTTCTCAGTACCCACGTCTACCCTTTCACCTTCGAGATTCTCTTTGTTGCCCTAGCAATGCCTATTAACTAGCAGGGTCCTTAATAAAGAAGGATGCCTTCTGATGTGTTTCTCGATCCCTCCATGTAATCATGACAACTGAAATCAGATGCTGTTGTGTGCTCCTCTCCAGATGT
The DNA here is from genome assembly GCF_905146905.1 of Nyctereutes procyonoides. Classification (NCBI taxonomy): domain Eukaryota; kingdom Metazoa; phylum Chordata; class Mammalia; order Carnivora; family Canidae; genus Nyctereutes; species Nyctereutes procyonoides. The sequence goes on from NW_026575043.1 coordinate 26,960,087, forward strand.
AACGTTTTATTTCCTTTACCTCCCTTGAGCCGGGTCAGGTATTAGGACTGATGACTTTAGGAGCATTTATCAAGAAACATTTGCTCACTTTGCCTCCTTATTAAGCAATGCTTAATTCAGACTTCTTTGGTTTTACCCTCAAACTTGTTTTCCTGGCAAATTCTCATTTGAAACAACATATTAGAGAGTGAACCAAAATGCATTTCCGGAAACCGTTTGTTATCTCATTCGGCTTCTTTGAAGGCCCTGCCTTGGTGCTCCCCTGTTTCCTGTGGACTCATCCACTCATTTATCAGCACATACTTATTCTAGAAAAGCTTTTGCTATACATGGTGTTATATTCAGTCAGAACCAAAGCCATATTTTGTGAGGAAAAAAGAATGCATTTTTGGTTATCCAAAGACTGAGGGATTATTATTATTTACCGACAAACACTATGAGAATTATTAAAGGATATACTTAAGCAGGAACAAAATCAAGACCAAAGGGAAAAAATATGACACATAAGAAGCAATAGTGGGCACAGAGGTTTGCAAATGTGTTTGTAAATGTAATTAACTGTCAACTGCAAACAAATCGCCTTTTTTTTCTTTTTTTTTTTTTTTAGACATTAAACCAAAATGCTAGACAACAAGGAGATTGTATAAACATACGTTCAATGGGTGGTTAAATTTGTGGTGCCAGAAAAAAAAAAACTAGATAAAATGATAACTTCTGAGCTGGCAAAGGGAAATACATGGGATTTAGGAAACGTTAGTTCAGCAAAAGTCAGGAAAAGCGAGCACATGAACAAAGGAAGAGAAAACACCGAAGAAGATGACGGAAATAAGCTCAGTGTGTCAGTAGGCAACACCGTGTGAACACGTCGGTGCCACTGAGCAGGGAGGCTTGTGGCAGGTGTCTGGTGTGTGCCGAGATGCTCCGAGTTCTCTGCCCTCAGTAGCTTGTTGACTCTTAACGACAGCCTGTGAAGAGGGAACAGTTATTCCCCTGGTTCTGTAAATGACGATATGAAGTGCAGAGGGAGGGGGTCTCTTGCCGGAAGTCACACAGGCTAAAGGTGGGAGCCGGGATTTGATTCAGGTCAGGTGCCCTGGAGCCTGCCACCAGCATCACCGTTTAATTGGCAGTGTTGCCGGGAAATGCGAGCTACAGGACGGTACATCCAGTATGATGCCGCTTATTAAAATGTGAAAACCAATAGAACAGCACCAGATGGCGGATACGTACGTGTACGTTAAGGGTTTTTTGGGAAAACACATTAATCAGAATGACAGGACGATGCTTACTAACTTCAGGATAGTGGTTACGTTTGGGGAGAGAGAGACCTCAGAGGGCTTCAGCTCCATCTCTTGTCTGTTTGTAGTACATGGTCTGAGGGGCACTGGGTGGCTCAGTCCATTAAGTGTCCGACTCTTGATTTCGGCCCAGGTCATGATCTCAGGGTCCTGGGATCGAGCCCTGCGTCAGGCTCCGCAGTCGGCCCAGTCTGCTTCCCTCTCCACCCCCTCCAAGTAAATGAATCTTTAAAAGATGATATATGGTATGAAACAAACATGGCAAAAATGATATGATCTGTTAAGGCTGGTTCATGAGTGTTTTCATAGTATTTTCTACTCTTTTTGTATGTTTGGAATACTTCACATGTTTAGCATGTTTCCTCTTAAAGCAAAGAAGCAGTTATAGGAGGGAGTCTTTTCTCTCCTTTATACTCTAGGAAATTAGCCATTTAATCCTGAATTTTACGTACGAACAATTTCTCTCTTTGCACATTGCTCATTGGGTAAAATACGCTGCCACCCGCCATCGCATGTGTACAAGACCATGGCAGCGCCGATGTTTGTGGGAGCAACAACTAACAGACCTTTCCTGCACCTGAATTTGGAACCAAACTGAGAAAGAGAAAGTCAGGCGAATGCAAATCAAACCGTCACCATTTCTACTTACAAGACGTCCTGGAGGACATGTCGGGGTACGGGGTGAAAGGGGGCTGTTTGCACTAAGCAGGCCTGGCGAGCAGTCAGCGGCCGCCATGCAGCCTGGTGGCCCCGGAGGGGGGCCTGCCCCCGGGAGCAGGTGCCAGCCAGCAGCCAGCCCAGGCCTGGGTTTTCCTGCAGGATGGAGGAAGCTGCCAAGCCCTGTGACCCAGCGCTTCCCACGGCCCCTCCGCCTAAATTCATGACGTTGGGGAGTCCAGGGCAGGCGGGAAGGTTCTAGAGGAGGTGCTCCTGGTGGAAGTCTGAAGAGTACGGAAGGGATGCTCGGTAAGCTCCCCAGCCCCTTGGCCGCCATGGGGTCCTGGGAGTCGTTGGGATCACGGAGGCTCTATAAGTGTGCCTCGAGCCCTCATCTTTCCCTGCTAGGGAGACGGCTACCAGCCGGGCCTGTGTGGGGTCCGTTCCTGCCGCGCCTTCCCCCTGCACAGGGCTGGGGTACCTCTCCCGGGGGCTCCGACGGACGGGACGCGGGAGACGCAGTTTTCAACCAGGCCCCTCTGAAAGCAGCTTCCTCTCACTCTTCCATACTTTTCCCACCTTTGGGGGGTTTTCCTACTTTTTAAGGCTTCCCTAATACTATCCTTATGTCCTTCTGCTTAAATTCTTTTTACTTTTTTTTTAAGATTTTATTTATTTATTCATGAGAGAGACACATAGAGAGAGGCAGAGAAACAGGCAGAGGGAGAAGCAGGCTCCATGGAGGGAGCCCGACGTGGGACTCGATCCTGGGACCCCGGGATCACGCCCTGAGCTGAAGGCAGATGCTCAACCGCTGAGCCACCCAGGCGTCCTATATATAAATATATTTTTTACTGTTTTTCTTTTAATGTTGTGTACTTTCTTATAAAAATAAGATATAATATCTTCTCTCGTCTGAGGATAAACTTTTTTTCGAGTTTATTTTTCCTCTTGGTTTCTGCTTTTTTATGTGTTTGCTTGGGTCTTTGCACTTTGGGTGGTCCTCATGGCTGTCACCTTTGGTTGTGTGCGTAGACTTTAGGGGCGTGCTGCCAATGTGCCAGCTCCGAGTTCCCAGTGTGAGCAGTGGCAGGAGGTGACAGGTGCGCTGGCATATGCCTCACCGAAGGACAGTCAGCGAAGCTCTGAGCCTTTCTGAGGGGCCTGTCCGCGGGGCTGAGCTAACCCAGCTCGCTCCTCCGGGTGAATTAAGAGGAGACACCCCCCCGCCGCCGGGCGCAGTTTGGTGCCAATTAGTAAAAGGTAGCGCCCGCCCCGACCAGCAGGTAGGGTGACGACTGGTAAGTGGGGCGGGGCTGGTCCAGTAGCCACTCACCCCCTCAGCCATGTCCCTTGTGGGGAAAACCCTGAGAAACTGGGAAGGCCAGGTCCTAGGTCAGCGTGTTGTAGGCCTTGTCTCAGACACAGACCCTCCTGGTGGCGGTGGGTGGTGGGGACAGGGTGCCTGCCGCTGCAGTGCCAAGAGCCGGGGTGGGGGTGGGGTCGGGGGAAGGCCGGGTGGGGGGCACCGGGGCTCTGTCGGTGGAGCGTTGCCCTCAGCTCAGGTGTTATCCCGGGGTCCTGGGATCGAGACCCGAGTCGGGCCCCCTGCTCAGCGGGGTGCCCGCATCTCCCTCTCCCCCCAGCCCTCCCTCCACCCCGCCTGCTTGTGCTCTCTCTCCCTCTCTCTGTGTCAAATAAATAAATACTCTTGAAGCCAGCGAGCCAGCCAGGGAGGGGCGAGTGTCTCCCGGGGAACGCGCAGCTGGCCTTGTCCCTGGTGCTCCGAGAGCCACCGCTTCCCGGATTCCCAGGCCACCGACTCAGCATCATCTGAGAGCGGGCTTCGGCCCCGCCACGATGGGCCCCGAAGCCCCCTGGCTCTCAGGGGATCCCTGGAGTCCGAGAGCTCAACCTCGCTCTTGTTTCCTTTGCCTTCACTCCCCGCTTCCTTCTGATACACGAGTTCCGGAACCTTCCTGGCCTTCCGCAACCCTGCTGGCTTCCGCGTCTCCCCGCGTCTCAAACCTAGAGCCCGGGCTGCTGTCTCTAACGGGCCGCGGCGCCTTCCCGTCATCCATCGGCCACAGGGCTCTCAGACTTCTGTCGCTGTGCCTCACCAACCGTGTCCTCAAATTTTCTTTGTCTCTCTCGTGTTCGTCCCGTCTTTATGTGTATAATGTCATGTTAGTAGGAAATCACAAAGAAGCAGAAAGAAGCGCGGGCGCCCAGCCTTCGTGGTGGTGGAACTTCCTTTCCTCCGTATTGTTCGGGGCAACGTGTCTATGTCGCTGAATTTTTTGCATCTGCTCCTTCTGGTGTGAGTTCTCCGTTTGGTAGTTAGGGATGTGATGCCTTCTTCTCAGGCCTGTGCTTGTCGCATTGCCCTCACTGTCTGGATCTTTTAAAGGTAATCGGGTGGTTTACTCTGCAGGGTCTGTTTCTGGTTGTCTCTGGCAATGGTGGAGGGGCTGGGGTCCATGGCAAGACCACCGAGGGGATGGTGCGGCTTGCGGGATGCGCTTGCCCCCGGGAAGCATGTTCACGCGGATCCCACATCATCCCACGGATCTCGATGGGCCCCTGTGGGTTTTGGGCTGTGTGTGTGAGTGAGTGAGGGTCTGAGGAGGCCTGGGCGGCTCACACGTGACAGAACCATGCCGGGGAGGGGTTCTGGTCTCCAGCGTCTGCTCAGACTGCGAGCTAGCGCTGCAAGATGAAGACAGGGTCGTACTCGGCCGTCTCACGTCTCTGCTCGCCTGCCTGGACTGCACTGCAGCCCTCGGGGAGTAACATCCTTCACCACCCACCCCCCTGACCTGGGTGATTGTACTTTGTGCATAAATAGGCACTTGTAAGATCTTAATTACAAGGCTGAATAGCTGATTTAGTGAGATACAGTGATCCAGAAGGCTGAGGATTACCTCTTTCGCCGCAGGACCTGTTGGAATACCTGTGAGAGTGCGTGTGTGTGCAGACTTACGTGCGTGGATGCGCGTGGATGCAGATACAGGCATCTGCGTGCGATCACGTATGTGTGGAGCCGCACATCTAAGCTATGATTGCAAACTGAGGGAGCAGTATTTGTAAACGGCTCTTGTTAGCGAAAATAACTAAATGAAATTAAAAATAAAAACGAGGCTCACTAAAAATCTGTTTAGAGAAGACACCCGTCCCTTGGCGCTGAATGCCTGCTGCGTCGCTGCGCGTTCAGCCGCCCGGACCGTCTCCTCATGTAGGTGTTTGATGCGGTTAATAGGACACCCCTCCCTCACGGGGCCTTTCCAGATGCGAAGAACATGGATCACATTGTGGAAGGGGGGGGTTGACGGGTGTCTCTATGTTCTGTAGGATGCATTTCACAGGAGGACGGATCACCAGGATTTTACATAGAACGAAAGAATTAATTATGATGTGAAGTCTTTGGTGCAAGTGTGTCTTCCTTACACACACCACCACCAGCAACAGCCATGCAAGCAACATCTTCTGCTCCTCGGATGACTTAGAAAAGCCAAGTTTCTCCTTGCTGATGCTTCTTACCATCGGATTGTCATATTGTTCGAAAACAAACTGTCGTGTGATTGGCTTTCAGGCCAGAGCGAGGGTACTTAGTACTTGAAGGGCATCGGAAGGTTAAATACAGTCAGCGTTTGGCATAAGATTATCCAGAGAGCCAATATTGTGCTGATAAATTTGAAAATGGTCTGATCCACTACTGCCCAGAACTTTGTGATGATGAGACAATTCTATATCCCCACTGTTGGCCATGGTAGGCCTACCACATATGGCTGTTGAGTACTTCAAATATGTATAGTGTGATTGAGGAATTGAAATTTTGTTTAATTTTAACGAATTTAAATTTAAACAGCTAGTCTTTTCCTCCCTGGCTCTGTGAAGCTCGCCCACCCGCTGCCGCCATGAATGACACAGTTAACTATCCAGACCAGGGAAATTCATGACCCACCGACCACTTCAGCGGAAACAAATGGTCATTGGATGCTCTTTGCCCTGGAAAAGCAACAATACCTAAGACGAAAATTCAGGACAAAACTAGCCAAGACAAAGAAGACCACACAGATTTAGGACCCGTTTTGGTGGTAGCAAGACAACTGGCTTTGGCATGATTTATGATTCCTTGGATTATGCAAGAAAAAATGAACCCAAACATAGACTTGCAAGATATGGCCGGTATGAGAAGAAAAAGACCTCAAGGAAACAGCAAAAGGAAACAGCAAGAACAGAATGAGGGGAGTCGGGGGGGGGGGCTGCAGAAGCCGGTGTTGGTGCTGACCACGGGGGAGCCGATGAGCGGACGATGGAGGGGGTTGCCCAGTGACTTCGTCCACGGGATATAGTACAGATTTCTCAGGAGAGGATTAGTAAATGAAGAGCTTAAAAAATACATTTAAATCACTATAGATAATAGAGTGTATTTTTACGATTGCCTGAGAATGTAGATTGCAGAATATAATTATTTTGAGTCATGGGTCTAGTCAATAAAACAGAAAATTGCCCGTCGCTTGCCTGTGATGCGGGTCGTTCATCCACACGATTGCACGTACTCACTGGTACTTCTGCGCCTCCTGCGCTCTGCTCCCTGTGGCCGCCACCAGCCTCTCTGTTGCCGAATTGGTCCCGAAATGAGTGCGGCCTGGGAGCCGCGGCGTCCCGGTTGGAGGGGCAAGCGGTTCTGCTGCTGTTACAGAGCAGGACAGAAAGAAGGACGTGGCCTGGAAAGCCACTGGGACCCTGCCTTCCAGCCCAGGACACGGGCGACCTGAGTTCTTGACATGTCATCAGTTCGAAGACAGGCTAGATGGTCCAGCGTCCCAGGAGGTGGAGCTCAAGACGCTCAGACAAAGGGAGACGGGTGGCCCGCAGCACCTGCGCACCGCTTCGGCCCGGGACCTGCAAGACCTCCCACAGCTCCCGCGTCTGAGACCGTGGACTGTGGGAAAAGGACCAGAGAGCGCTCGCTCGCTCGCCCTCTGCAGGGCCCTGAACCCACGAGTTCCGAGCTTGGGGCTTCCCACAAAGTGGCCCCTGGCTTCTAAGGAAGAGAGGACCTAGGGGACGGCAATACAAGTGGTACCGTCCAGGTTTTGCTTTCGAGGCTGACCCTGACGGGCGAGTAGTCCTTTCAGGAAAGTTGTCACTTAGGTTCAGGGGTCCGTGAACTCTCAGATTCGTGGGGTATTGGCAGTGGGGCCAACAGTAGACATAACTGGATACAATTCTGGTCTGAAAGGCGCCATGGGACCTGGGTGGGACCCGGGTGGGACCTTGGTGGGACCTGGGTGGGACCCGGGCCGAGCCGAGGGTAGCCAGTCAGTAACGATGTTAGAGACCCCTTTATGAGAGGGCCCTGAGGGCTCCGTGGCTGCTCGGACCGTGACTTCGGGGCCCCGGAGCAAACCCCACGTCGGGCCCCCGCTCGGCGGGGCGTCTGCTGCCTGCCCCCTCTACCTCCCCTGCTCCGGCGTGCACATCCTCTCAAATAAATAAATAAATAGAATCTTTACAAATATATCTTTATGCTAAGCTTCAGTACTCACCCTTTTAAGCATCTTAAGAAAAACTACTCCCGAGGGACTTCTTGTCACACCTCCTGATGCCCAGGTGTGTGTGAGGATTTCAGAGGTACAAAGACAGAGCAGGATTTCTGTGTTTCTAGGGTTTCTGCTTCTTCCCTGGATGGCTGTTTCGACCTATAGCTGTACCTTCAGGCTTAGGGGCGTCCAGGGAAAGGACTCCACCTCCTGTGACCCTCGATGACACGGCGCAGCCCAGTCCCCGCAGGCAGCCAGCTCTTGGGGGCAAAGCAGTGGTGCTTCCACCGCAGTGTCTCCAGCTGTGGGGGGAGGGGAGTGTTGTGCCACCTGCAGGGAGGCAGGTCAGCTGCTTGCCCCACGGACAAAACACTTGAACACGATTCTTTGCTTACTTACCAGCCTCCTCTTTTTTATTTATTTATTTTTATTTTATTTTTATTTATTATTTATTTTTTGCCTCCTCCTTCTTAGGTTAAATAAACCACATTTTTTTGGTCTTTCTCTTTGGGGCCAATTTTCTTATCATTTTCTTTTTTTTTATTCCTTTAATCTCTTTGATCGGTCTTCTTAGGATCCCTTCCAAATCCTATAGTTGTTTCCAGTTTGCAGACGTAACCCGGAAGCTGATCATTGCCCTTACAAAGGCTTGCCTGGTACCGAGCCTGAGTGGGGGGAGGTTGCCCTCCACCATCAGGGACATGCTGAAAAGACTCTTCTACAAATCTTGGCCGGGAAACCATAGCATGGCATCGTTGGCTCGTATTTAACTCTGTTTTTCGGGGGCGCAGGTGTTTTGCATCACGGGTACTCAACAGCAGGCTTGCTAAGTCTTTGCTGGCTTAGGACGGTTTTACGTAGGAAAATCTGCACTGTTGAGTCTTTATTGTTGCATCTGTTTGCCAACTTCTACGCTATCACTGCCATTGAGAATTTTATTCAGTATTCCAGTTTCTACACCCCGTTTGTGGAAGTTTTACACATTCAGGCACTTGTTTATTCCCTCAACATAGGTTTATTGAACTCCCATTTTTTTCAGGTACGGCCTGTCCTGCCATGGGCATTTTTTTTAAATAATACATTTTTATTGGTGTTCAATTTGCCAACATACAGAATAACACCCAGTGCTCATCCCGTCAAGTGCCCCCCTCAGTGCCCGTCACCCAGTCACCCCCACCCCCCGCCCTCCTCCCCTTCCACCACCCCTCGTTCGTTTCCCAGAGTTCGGAGTCTTTATGTTCTGTCTCCCTTTCTGATATTTCCTACCCATTTCTTCTCCCTTCTGCCATGGGCATTTTTAATGTATCGATAAATACTTTGGAATCACTGCTATGGCTTTGTTGCAGCCCAAGGCAAAAGTGCATTGGCCTCATTTTAGGGAAACGTAGCTAATGAAGTATACACAAGTCTTCATTAGAACGAGAGACTTCAAAGACCACATGAGTCCAGGTGATGTCCTGGTGTTGGAGCAGCCAGTGAGCCTGCCTGGGCTGGTCTGAGCATTTGCCCCAGAGCAAAAGTGAAGCAACACTTACTGTTTCTTGGGTAATTCCAATTAACAGGAGTTATGATGGAAGTCGCCCTCCCGCGTCCACTTACTGGCCAAAATCCAAATCTCCTTTTTTTTCACTTTCCATTCTGGTAACTGTGGGTGTTCCTAGGGTTTATTTAGTTCTCAATGTTAGGCTCTCTCAGTTCGTTCCTTTGCTAATATCCTGAGCTACAGTTTTACCTCTTTTTCTCAGTATTTATGTTTTTATCGTCCCCATCCGAGCCTCAGTTCTGTACCATTCGTGATCTCAGACACCATTATCTGAAACGTATTTTATCTCAAATTTAGTGCATTTTCTCCTCTCCCAAATTATTGCCCAGTTCTAATAGCTGCATTTCTTTTGCCAGCATCCATATCCTTCACTTAAAACTTTGTTCGTTATTATTATTTTTTTTATATTCTGCTGGTCTTTCCTTCTGCTCGCTCCTGGAGATCACCTGCCATGGTGTTCCCCCTTCATAGTCCATAGTAACCATGTGGATGGACTGAATTTCGTCCTCCCGCGCTTCTCAAAAACTTCCAGCGGTTCCCCATCAGCTACAGGATGAAGTCTCGACATTTCAGGACACACAAACCCGGGGACAAAATGGGGTCAGAGTATGAGACCCAAGTGTTCTAGAGCCTTGCCCCTGTCACTGCTCCTGACTCCCTTCCAAAGCATCCAGTCAGTTCTCTGAAAGGCAGGATCTCTGAATGTTGGGACAAGGAAAGAAGAGCTCCTGTGTGTGGTTAGGGTCAGAATCAGAAAAGACGAATTCGAGGATAGGTGATCTGGACAGAAAAGATTGTAAGCACATTTCCCAGCAAGACGTAAAGAAGACAATGCACGTGAACAGGAAATAAATGAGGGAGAACTAGAGTGATGGAGGAAGAGGTGAAGCACAGATCTCTGGGCGGAAAAAGATGGTGAAAACCCCCATGCTGCCTGGTAAGTGAGCATAAAGCAGTGTTTATGTGGAATCTTGACTCCCGATGACCTGGCTTCCCACAACTCTCTCAAACTGGTTTTCAGCAGGGGACGTGGCTCTGCTCAGGATTGAGAACTTTTTCTCTTGGTGGAAGCTTTCCTGCACCTGTTCAATAAGACATTTAGTCACCATGTGGTCCTGCTCGGGGTGTGAGGCACAGAGGAAAGCCCGGGAGGCCACGCAGAGGAGCACCTGCTCTTTCACCACCTCGGTAGGCCCTTTTGTACCCTCGCTCATACTGGGAAGCATGTTCTTATTGATGTTGACCTCGTGATGGACCCTAGGCAGAGCCTAAGGCAGGCCTGTTACCCAAATGCAGATGTATCTGGGCATGGCTCACTGGGCTAGCTGGCAGACAGGTCACGGGAGACACCGGTCGCAACTTCTGGAGAGAGAACGCTTTCCCGGGACGGATATGGAGTCAGAGTTAGCCTAATAATACAGCGTTGGTGATCGTTGGGAGTGAACTATGTGAGAACATCACGGTGCCCTGCTCTTGGTCGTCAACCAGCCGTTCCCACTTGAATCTTACAGAGACGAGGGAGGAGGGAACTCGAAAGAAAAGCAGAGAGCCCTTCACTCCAGTCATGGAAACCTTTGGGGGCAATGCTGCTCTAGTGCTCGTGTGGAAAAATACAACACGGAATCAAAGAGTGGGGCATCCTCAGCCACTTTTCATGCAATGTGTGGTAACTTTTGCATCTCATGAACCTCAGAGAGCTCACAGCAACTTTAAGTCTTTCAAGGACTCTGGCTCATCGGCACAAAAGCACCTGGAGAATGTGGTATCCGTCGGAAGTGGGCAAAATGCTTGGCAGAGACAACAGCGTCTAGCACGTTATGGTGGCAAAGCAGTCTGCCAGAGGCAGCTGATGAATAGACGCTGTCGAAGAGTTCAGAGCCTGAGTGTCAGACGTCGTGGGTTGGGGCGGCAGCCAGAGCCAACGGGAAAGACATCAGGCCCAATGTTGTAGCTCGCACGGCTTGTTCAGGGGCACATGAGATCGACCTTAGGGATCATAAATATTTGTGAAGGGCTTTGCGGGGGCATCAGAGATACTGTTAGTAGGATCAGGAGAGAGCATGACATGAGTTCTTAAGTGTCTTGGGCTTAGAAGGAGGCTTTGCCCGGTCGGTAGGTTGGTTAGTTGGTTTGTTCAGGAACTCTTGAAGTGGACCATCATACTTGAAATTTTAAAGAGCGAGATAAAGTGTACGTTAGAAATAAGGCACGCATTTTTTGTTTTAATAAGTTTAAAGAAATGGTAACTGGGTCTCTGTAAGCATGGATCCGACGTTTACTGCCTATTAACCAAATGCGTATCTACGAAACCCTTTTATACAATGCCTGGCACTTCAGTAGATGTTCAGGAGGTATCACTGTGCATACACTTCAAATCCTCCCCTTTCAACCAGAAAGATGTTTATAGTTTAGGGGAGGATAGGGATAGAACATTTGCTAGGTTTGGACAAGAACAGAACTTGAAGCCTGAATATGCATCAGATTCAACTGTGGAGCTTTTTAAAAATAGAAATGCCGGGGAGGATCCCAGACCTTCTGAATCAGGATCTCGGCGAGGGGGACCCAGATACTTCTAAAATGTTCCTCAGATGATTCCGATGAGCAACCAAACTCATGAACCATTGATTGGACGCTGGAGAAAGTGCTGGTTTTCTGCTTTATAAAAACAAACAAACACCAAGGGATTATCTGTTCTCTCCTTGAGGCTGCACCATGGTCAGATGGAGAGAGTGTGGGGCTGGGGTCTAGTCCTGGACCTAACTCTGCTACGGGAGAAGGTCTCCTCATCTCTTTTCCCCCAGTTTCTCAGCAGCTTGAGGGAGCCCCTGCTCTTTGCTGTCCTGAGCTGGATGCAGGGAGAGAAATGAAGCCCCTCCACCTGCAGGAGCTGCCCTTTGGTGGACAATGGCCATCACCTCTTCTCGTGCATCCTCCGCCCCTCTCCCCAGGCAAACAGTTACTCTTGAAAACAAGTGCTCTAGCTCCCCGCGTCCACAGCCTGATGTGGGGGAGATGGGCCGCCTGCCAATTACACCAATATTCACCCAATTACAATTTGGTCAGTGTCACTAATGTGAACTACATGCTATAAGGGGCTCTAACGAGATGTTCGGACCTAATCCACGCGGTATGTTAGCCTTCTGCTTCTGCTACAGTTTTTTTCTTCATTTTGAATGTATTGAACTAGTTTTTTCTCTAGTGTTAATGCAGGAGAGCTGATTGTAGGGAATAGAAATCCCTTATCCACGAGTATAAATGAATAAACACACACTGTGTTTTGCCCTTGGTTATATTTACATATGTATGTTACTATCTGTTGTGGATAAAAATGGACACGCTGAATGCCAAGCTTTGTGAAAACCCTTTTTAATGTATTTTAATAAAGAATCTAGATTTTAAATGGTGTTTAAGCTGCTGGGTTAAAGTCAAGAAGACTGGTTCTCATTATGGTCTAATTTGGCCACAGTGACAATGAAGAAAAAAGCCCAGAGTCGGTTTTATTTGGCAACACTAGAAAGAGAAATCTCTCCTACCATGTTTTTAAAAACAACTTTCAATTAAGTTTCATTTGGGATTAGGGTCTGTCTTAGTTACATATTTCAGAAAATTGAGATTTATAACAACGGCCCTGGTGTCCCAACACCATTAGGGAGAACTGCAATCTGGTCATTGTTTCCCATTGTGTAAAATTCAGTGTTCCTTTTCAAATGGCATGAGAATTGCCTCTCAGAATCTTCTGGCATTGGCGATCAGGCCTTGTTAGGTGGGAAAATCTTTATTCAGTCTTTCACTTTTCATAAGGAACTCCGGCATTCAGACATCTGCGTCCCTAACAAATCTAGAAGACACCTCTTTGCTGAACGGTGTGGATTCCTTGTAGATCAGTAAGAAAAAAAAAAAAAATATATATATATATATATATATATCAGAAGAAGAAATGAATGGCTTGTGAAAAATCACATCTTAAATTTGTCAACTGGTATCATGTACGTATGTATGAAACAAAAGGCCATTTCACTCAGTTTATATTGTATGCGTGTAAGATAAACATCCAAGTAAACCTCTGAGACAACATCATAAAAATTAGCACATTTGAAGCATTTAGATTCTCATAGCATTGCTAAAACATTGAACCTTTTTAGATAGTTCTCAACCAAATATTATTATCCCCATTTTATAGCTAGTGTTACAGACATCCAAGGGCGATGTCGATTTTTTTTAATAAGTGGTGCATCAAATATGTGTGTGGTTAAAAAAAAACATTGACACATTTATCCTTTCCTTATTATGTAAAGTCTGTTTGTAATAAAAAGGAGTTCTGTACATAGGGCAATAGATTTATGCACAATGAATTCATAATGATTTCCCAGATGTTCATATTTAACTAGCAACCATTATGAAAGGAGTAAGGCTTTCAAAGGTCATCTTCCTGATTAACAGCTTTCACCATCCCTGGCTGGGTGATTTTATCGCGTCTGTCAGGGAGATTAACCATGTAGTCTCCAGATCGTGGCATCGTAGCAGAGACGGTGTGCGATTCCCGGGCGTCCATCGTATCTGGAAGGGAAAACCAGCCATTGCTTGATTTCCGTCATGATTTACGTGGCGCCGTACATGTAGTGACTCGCCCCAAATACAAAGGGAAATGAACAGTTTGTCAAAGTTGGCGTATAGTTTTAATACAGAATTACGGCTACCATCACGGATGAAGCACACGGCCACAAGAGCACTCTCAAGGACTGCACGTCCCATGATTAATTCTTTTTGCACAATGCCTTTGAGTGTGGCAGGGCCTCAGATTCCGTTCTCTAAGGAAAGAATCTCTTTGAAACAAACCAACCCAGTAGGAAAGAGGGAACTACTAAATCTGAAAAATACCATTCCACTTTACAGCCAGAGTAAAAATTATAGTGATTTTTCAACGGTCCCAACAATGCAGGGTTGCTGCGAATGTGTGCACCTCCTTCAGCTTGAGTGGCTTATTATAATCAGACTAAATTCTCACACCATGTAAATCCATTTTAGTTTATGACTTAAATCCGTGAGAATTATAATTGAGAGAGCCTTACCCAATCAAAATCAAATTTAATTATATGTTCGCATTATAATCTAGAGAACAGAGGTTTTAGTTTAAAATCAGCCTCATCTCTTTGTTCTAAAAAGAACCGCTGGAAAATAAAGAACCGCTTTTTTTTCCCCCCTCAGTTGTGATATAGTCACCAAGACGTAGGAGTCTTCCCTGTGCCTCGAATGGTCTATGCTGTGACAGGCCCCAGAGCCTCTGGGGTGCCCTTGAGGGCTGTGCCTGAGTGTGCTCGGGCCCATCGTGATACTAGGTCATACACGGTGACACACGCAGGCCATGGGATGGGAACAACAGACATGCATTCTCTCGCCGTCCAGGAGGCCCCTAGTTGCAGGTCAGAGAGTCGAGGGGTGCTCCCGAGGCCTCTCCCGGACTGGTCCACAGCCGTCGTCTTGCCGTGTCCTCACGTGCTCGCTTCCCTAGTTCTCTTCTTACAAGGACATCAGTCAGGTTGGATTAGGGCCTCCTTCTACCTTGATCACCCTTTAAAGACCCTGTCTCCAAATACAGACACGCTCTGAGCTACTGGTCCATCCCCCCCAGCCACCCGTCCCCAGGTCACACATGCACGCATTCTTTCTTTCTCCCTAAAATAAACTCTAAAAAAAATCTTTAAAAGGTATTAAAAAAACTAAGAATTTGATAATAGAAGTGTAAAGGTAAATAGAAACAGACTTGCCTGCGTCGCTGGTGGGGGTGTCGATTGTTACCACCTCAGTAGAGGAAAAGTTGGCAAATCCCTGAAAATTATCAGCACATATTCCCAACAATTCAGTTTCTGCAGAATAGCCACACGCGTGTGAAGTAGTATTTCTCCAAGTTTTCATGGAGGCACTAACTGTGATGATGAAAATTTACTACCTAATAATAAATGGCATGCATTAAATATTTCGAGGGAGGTGTAATGAAACGTGCAACATGTTTTGAAATTAATAAAAATATGAGAGGGATGGATAGAGGGATGAAGGGATCGTTAGGCATTTGATAAAGCCAAGTATATAATAAAATGTTATTTATATTATCTAGCTGATAAGCATATCAGTACTTACTGTTAAATTCAACTTTTGTTTGTATTCGGGAACTTTTATAATAACGTATTTGAGAAAAAATATGACTAGCAATCTTAAAGTCTGTCCATGGGGGAATGGCTTATTTTACTGATAGTGCGTCTATATCATGGATCCCTACAGCTGCTTTATTTTTTTATTTTATTTTTAAAAAGATTTTATTTATTCTTGAGAGACACAGGAGAGAGGCAGAGACACAGGCAGAGGGAGAAGCAGGCTTCCTGCAGGGAGCCCGATGCGGGACTTGATCCCAGGACCCCAGGCTCAAGCCCTGGGCCTAAGGCAGATGCTCAACTTCTGAGCCTCCCAGGTGCCCCCCTACTGCTGTTTTTAAAAAAGAAGAAGATGAATGGTTGTGTACACACAGGGAACGCTCTCCAAGATACATTAGGAAGTGAGAGAAGAAAGACGTCAGTACCTATGTTTGCATGCTTCCCTTCGTGTAGAGTATCTCCAACAAAAAGTTGGAAAAGAAACACAGCCTCTGGTAGGGGAGCTTCCTCTGGGGATGGAGTGAAGGGAGATCTGTTATTTGGTATATTTTTGAGTTTTGAATCATGTGCGTTTACTATCTATTCAAAAGCAAAGTTTAAAAACATAACAGCTAGTTATCGGCCCAGACACTTTTGATGGCTTACTTTATGTAATTGTCACCACCGTCCTGTGGGGTATGGATATCATTGTCGCCATTTGCAGATGAGAAAAGGAGTTTCTGAGAAGCTCAATGATTTTTCAGGGTCACACAACTAGCACACGAGCAGGGCGGGGGGGAGCGAGGTTTGTCTGATTCCCGCACCCTCGCCCTTGGCATCTGCCTAGCACTGATAGATAAGAGCACTGCATGCTGAGCCCAGGGGACAGCCGGAGCCAAGGGCACTGCAGCGGGAAGGGGAGCATTTGCGGGGGACCCGAGAGACTGCACAATGCACGTGGATAGTGCGAGGGAGTGGAGGGGACACCACTGGCCAGGTTGTAAAGGACCCTGAGACCAGGAAGTGCGTACTCGATCTTACAGGGTCCTGCATCATGTTTGAAATTCCTTACATGTGATCGCGAGCTGAAGGGTAGGGAAGAGGAAAACCTGACAAGTTTGGGCATCTGGCTTCATGGGGGTTTTGGTTGCCTTTGTTTTCTGAGCGTCAGTCAAGGGATGGAATGGGAACGTTTGGGCACTTAGCACTTTTTATTGTAAATGGTCTTGCCTACACTGTATCTGCCGTACAAAGAAGATCCTACGTAAGTAGCAATAAAAATCCCCAAATACAACTTCCACAATTTACTGCAGCAAGAATTATGGCCAAAGGGAATTTGTTCCTGACGTAAAAGGGTGCAAACACTTTGTTCTCTAAATCCCACTCTCCTGTGAAAAAGAAAACAAGAATTTAAAAAAGTAATAATAATAGCTAATAAAAATAGTTGGCAGTATGTAGGGATGAAATTCTAGGTGCCAGAATTTCCCTAATTTCTCTGTTACAATATTATGATTATAATTATATAATTAGTATAAATATGCTATTTAATATTCAGTCATAGAACTAAATATTATAATTAAGTAATACAAATGTGACTGATGCTTATGATAAATAATCTTTAGTAGCAACATTTCCCTTGTATTTTGTGCAACGTTCACATGTGGTGTGATAGTCCTGTGAACTCACTTAAGTACGACTGATTGGCATTCAAGGAGGACTTTGCTTTATTACTTGTAAAAGTAAAAAATTGGAAATAGTATAAACATCCACAATAGCAATTTGATTAAGTAAATCATTGTGCATTTATAGTAAAGGATATTGAGCCGGAGTGGTGGCGGCAGCGGCAGGAGCGCCGCGGTGCCGGGAGCAGCGACCCGGAGGGAGCGCGAGGCGCGGGGAGCCGGTGACAGTGCGAGAGATAACCTTCAAATCATCCTGAAAATCTATGAATTCGGCCTGAGATTTAAAGAGAGACCAGCTGGAATGCTACAGTAAGAAGACTTCGCGCTTCTATCAAGTTCAACTTGTTTTTGGCCACTCTGCACTGAGCAAAATGATTAGAAGGAAAACCTCACCTCAAAAGAAAGAATCAGAAACAGTCCTCTCTCCCACAGAATTACAAAATCTGGATTACAATTCAGTGTCAGAAAGCCAATTCAGAATTCACTATTATACAGCTACTGGTGGCTCTAGAAAAAAGCATTAAGGACTCACGAGTCTTCATGACTGCAGAATTTAGATCCAATCAGGCAGAAATTAAAAATCAATTGAATGAGATGCAATCCAAACTAGAAGTCCTAACGATGAAGGTTAACGAGGTGGAAGAACAAGTGAGTGACATAGAAGACAGGTTAATGGCAAAGAGGGAAACTGAGGAAAAAAGAGACAATTAAAAGACCATGAAGACAGATTAAGGGAAATAAATGACAGCCTAAAGAAGAAAAACCTACATTTAATTGGGATTCCCGAGGGCGCCTAAAGGGACAGAGGGCCAGAATTTGTATTTGAACAAATCCTAGCTGAAAACTTTCCCAATCTGGGAAGGGAAACAGGCATTCAGATCCAGGAAATAGAGAGATCCCCCCCTAAAATCAATAAAAACCGTTCAACACCTCGACATTTAATAGTGAAGCTTGCAAATTCCAAAGATAAAGAGAAGATCCTTAAAGCAGCAAGAGACAAGAAGTCTCTGACTTTCATGGGGAGGAATATTAGGGTAACAGCAGACCTCTCCACAGAGACCTGGCAGGCCAGAAAGGGCTGGCAGGATATATTCAGGGTCCTAAATGAGAAGAACATGCAACCAAGAATACTTTATCCAGCAAGGCTCTCATTCAAAATGGAGGGAGAGATAAAGAGCTTCCAAGACAGGCAGGAACTGAAAGAATATGTGACCTCCAAACCAGCTCTGCAAGAAATTTTAAGGGGGACTCTTAAAATTCCCCTTTAAGAAGAAGTCCAGTGGAACAATCCACAAAAACAAGGACTGAATAGATATCATGATGACACTAAACTCATATCTGTCAATAGTAACTCTGACCGTGAACGGGCTTAATGACCCCATCAAAAGGCGCAGGGTTTCAGACTGGATAAAAAAGCAGGACCCATCTATTTGCTGTCTACAAGAGACTCATTTTAGACAGAAGGACACCTACAACCTGAAAATAAAAGGTTGGAGAACCATTTACCATTCAAATGGTTCTCAAAAGAAAGCAGGGGCAGCCATCCTTATATCAGATAAACTAAAATTTACCCCGTAAATTTTATCTGTAGTGAGAGATGAAGAGGGACATTATATCATACTTAAAGGATCTATCCAACAAGAGGACTTAACAATCCTCAATATATATGCCCCGAATGTGGGAGCTGCCAAATATTTAAACCAATTATTAATCAAAGTGAAGAAATACTTAGATAATAATACACTTATACTTCGTATAAGAAGAAGAGAGTTAATTAAAATTCGAGCAGAACTCAACGAAATTGAGACCAGAAGAACTGTGGAACAGATCAATAGAACCAGGAGTTGGTTCTTTGAAAGAATTAATAAGATAGATAAACCATTAGCCAACCTTATTAAAAAGAAGAGAGAAGACTCAAATTAATAAAATCATGAATGAGAAAGGAGAGATCACTACCAACACCAAGGAAATACAAACGATTTTAAAAACATATTATGAACAGCTCTATGCCAATAAATTAGGCAATCTAGAAGAAATGGACGCATTCCTGGAAAGCTACAAACTACCAAAACTGGAGCAGGAAGAAATAGAAAACCTGAACAGGCCAATAACCAGGGAGGAAATTGAAGCAGTCATCAAAAAACTCCCAAGACACAAGAGTCCAGGGCCAGATGGCTTCCCAGGGGAATTCTATCAAACGTTTAAAGAAGAAATCATACCTATTCTACTAAAGCTGTTTGGAAAGATAGAGAGAGATGGAGTACTTCCAAATTCATTCTATGAGGCCAGCATCACCTTAATTCCAAAACCAGACAAAGACCCCACCAAAAAGGAGAATTACAGACCAATATCCCTGATGAACATGGATGCAAAAATTCTCAACAAGATACTAGCCAATAGGATCCAAGAACACATTAAGAAAATTATTCACCATGACCAAGTAGGATTTATCCCTGGGACACAAGGCTGGTTCAACACTCGTAAAACACTCAATGTGATTCATCATATCAGCAAGAGAAAAACCAAGAACCATATGATCCTCTCATTAGATGCAGAGAAAGCATTTGACAAAATACAGCATCCATTCCTGATCAAAGCTCTTCAGAGTGTAGGGATAGAGGGAACTTTCCTCGACATCTTAAAAGCCATTTACGAAAAGCCCACAGCAAATATCATTCTCAATGGGGAAGCACTGGGAGCCTTTCCCCTAAGATCAGGAACAAGACAGGGATGTCCACTCTCACCACTACTATTCAACATAGTACTGGAAGTCTTAGCCTCAGCAATCAGACAACAAAAAGACATTAAAGGCATTCAAATTGGCAAAGAAGAAGTCAAACTCTCCCTCTTCGCTGATGACATGATACTCTACATAGAAAACCCAAAAGCCTCCACCCCAAGATTGCTAGAACTCATACAGCAATTTGGTAGTGTGGCAGGATACAAAATCAATGCCCAGAAATCAATGGCATTTCTATACACTAACAATGAGACTGAAGAAAGAGAAATTAAGGAGTCAATCCCATTTACAATTGCACCCAAAAGCATAAGATACCTAGGAATAAACCTAACCAAAGAGGTAAAGGATCTATACCCTAAAAACTACAGAACACTTCTGAAAGAAATTGAGGAAGACACAAAGAGATGGAAAAATATTCCATGTTCATGGATTGGCAGAATTAATATTGTGAAAATGTCAATGTTACCCAGGGCAGTTTACACGTTTAATGCAATCCCTATCAAAATACCATGGACTTTCTTTAGAGAGTTAGAACAAATTATTTTAAGATTTGTGTGGAATCAGAAAAGACCCCGAATAGCCAGGGGAATTTTAAAAAAGAAAACCATAGCTGGGGGCATCACAATGCCAGATTTCAGGTTGTACTACAAAGCTGTGGTCATCAAGACAGTGTGGTACTGGCACAAAAACAGACACATAAAAAAATAAAAAAAATAAAAAAAAACATTAAAAAAACCAGACACATAGATCAATGGAACAGAATAGAGAACCCAGAAGTGGACCCTGAACTTTATGGTCAACTAATATTCGATAAAGGAGGAAAGACTATCCATTGGAAGAAAGACAGTCTCTTCAATAAATGGTGCTGGGAAAATTGGACATCCACATGCAGAAGAATGAAACTAGACCACTCTCTTTCACCATACACAAAGATAAACTAAAAATGGATGAAAGATCTAAATGTGAGACAAGATTCCATCAAAATCCTAGAGGAGAACACAGGCAACACCCTTTTTGAACTTGGCCACAGTAACTTCTTGCAAGATACATCCACGAAAGCAAAAGAAACAAAAGCAAAAATGAACTCTTGGGACTTCATCAAGATAAGAAGCTTTTGCACAGCAAAGGATACAGTCAACAAAACTCAAAGACAACCTACAGAATGGGAGAAGATATTTGCAAATAACATATCAGATAAAGGGCTAGTTTCCAAAATCTATAAAGAACTTATTAAACTCAACACCAAAGAAACAAACAATCCAATCATGAAATGGGCAAAAGACATGAAGAGAAATCTCACAGAGGAAGACATAGACATGGCCAACACGCACATGAGAAAATGCTCTGCATCACTTGCCATCAGGGAAATACAAATCAAAACCACAATGAGATACCACCTCACACCAGTGAGAATGGGGAACATTAACAAGGCAGGAAACCACAAATGTTGGAGAGGATGCGGAGAAAAGGGAACCCTCTTACACTGTTGGTGGGAATGTGAACTGGTGCAGCCACTCTGGAAAACTGTGTGGAGGTTCCTCAAAGAGTTAAAAATAGACCTGCCCTACGACCCAGCAATTGCACTGTAGGGATTTACCCCAAAGATACAGATGCAATGAAATGCCGGGACACCTGCAACCCAATGTTTCTAGCAGCAATGTCCACAGTAGCCAAACTGTGGAAGGAGCCTCGGTGTCCATCGAAAGATGAATGGATAAAGAAGATGTGGTCTGTGTGTACAATGGAATATTACTCAGCCATTAGAAACGACAAATACCCTCCATTTGCTTCAACGTGGATGGAACTGGAGCGTATTATGCTGAGTGAAGTAAGTCAATCGGAGAAGGACAAACAGTGTATGTTCTCATTCATTTGGGGAATATGAATAATAGTGAAAGGGAATATAAGGGAAGGGAGAAGAAATGTGTGGGAAATATCAGAAAAGGACACAGAACATAAAGACTCCTAACTCTGGGAAATGAACTAGGGGTGGTGGAAGGGGAGGAGGGCGGGGGGTGGGGGTTAATGGGTGACGGGCACTGTGGGGGACACTTGACGGGATGAGCACTGGGTGTTATTCTGTATGGTAAATTGAATACCAATAAAAATTAATTTATCATAGTAAAGGATATTACATAGGCATTAAAAATATAGTTTTAGGAGTACCTGGCTGATTTAGTTTGTGAAGCACACAAGTCTTGATCTTGAAGTCATGAGTTTGAGCCCCGTGTTGGGTGTGGAGGCTACTGAAAAAAATATGATTTCAAAGAGTGTTTAATGGCCAATGGAAACAATAGGACAGAAAATGATATGTATAGCGTGACATGAGTGATGAGGTTGGATCATAATCCAGTGATCAGTCATCAGCCTTCATCCCACTTAACACCCTCCGCCCCCAGTACTTGAGCGTTGATAACTCACTCCATCCATCCTCAAAATGCTGGCTTCACTGGCCTCTTCCATCTTTCCCGCCTCTCTCTGCGTTGAGCTATCAGTCCCTCTCCTCTCCCCCGGCCTGGTCTGGGTGTGGCAGTGACCAGGGTGCAGTCCCGCGGGCCCATCTCTACCCTCCCCATCTGGCTTTGAGGCCCTGCGTCCCAAGTGTGCATCTTCAGCCTGGGTCTCTTCCCAGATGCCACCTGCTTGTCTAGAGAGCAACTCAAACACAGCTGGTCCAAGGTAAACTCCTGGTTTCTCCCTTTGTCATCACGTCCCTCCCAGTTTGCCCATCTCTGAAAAGGACAGTTCTGTGGGACTCAGTTGCTCAAGCCCAGAATCACAGCGTTATCCTTGACCCTTCTTTGTCACCCTCACATATTGGTCACTGAGAACATGAGGGAGCTGCTGTAGTCACCTGCAGCCAGTATGTCCCCGAGAAAGGAGGGCCTGAGTGTCTCCGTGAGCCTGCGATAGGCCAGGGGCATACCACCAGCTGGCCCAGGTGACAGGCCAGAGGCGTACCATCAGCTGGCCCGGGTGACCGGGACGGGGAGACACGATGTCCCACTGAGGCCACAGTTTAGAACAGGTAGATTTCTCCCTCACCCTAATCCATATCTTTATGTTTCGCATCATTTCCATCCAAAGACTCAGCATTTTTAAAAAAAGATGTTAATTATTTATTTTAGAGGCGGGGGGGTGGGTGTCCCATGCGAGCCGAGGGAGGGGTGGAGGGGAGAGAGAGAGGGACAAGCAGCCCCCCCTCCTTAGCGCTGAATATCATGACCTTGAGGTCACGACCTGAGCCGAAACCAGGAGTCAAATGCTTAAGGAGCTGAGCCCCCGGTGCACCCCTAAAAACCTGTGTTTTAATCTATAAGGTGGTGTAATAACTGTATATGCTTCCTGTGGTCTTTGACGTGGATTAAGGTTTTAGGTCTTTGTGAGGTGCTAGTTAACATAGTACTTGGCTCAGGGCGCCTGGTGGCTCAGTCGGTTAAGCGTCCAACTCTTGGTTTCCACTCAGGTCACGATCTCGGGGCCGAGGGATCGAGCCCTGCACCAGGCCCCACACTCTGTGGAGTCGGCTTGAAGAGTCCCTGCCCCTGCCTCTTCCCCCACTCACTCTCTCAGTCTCTCTAAAATAAACAGATCTTTCAAAAACTATAGTGCTGGACCCATAGTAAGCCCTTAATAAACATCACCTTGCTTACCTGTTACTTATTTTTGTCTCTAGTAACGTAGCTATGTCCTCTGTATTAACAGAGTTAGGGTCACCAGCTGTTAACTACGGGGTGAGACGTTTTAGGGCCAGGAGATGTCTGGCAAAAGCCTGATTCTGAAGCTGCTTGTGGTGTGTGAGTCGGTGGAAATTTTAATTGACACTGTTCAATAATCCCTTGCTAGTTCGAATAATTGAAAAAAAAAAAGTTTTAAAAGCCTTCTTTTATCTTTATCTGTGCTATTTTTCTCACGAGTTTGTATCAGGATGGTTAGAATGGTCTGCCCAAATGTTTCTGTCTTGGTTTTTTGAATGGAGCCCTCTGCAGTGTTAGACCAGCAGTTGTGTGGTGTCCCGTGTGCGCTCAAGTCGTGCGCATGCCATGCTATCCCAATGGAAAAAAAGTACAGTCCTCCATCTGAGGCTCTGACATAAATTTGACATACTTTCACGAAATGTGAAATGGTGGGGACTTCTAATCCTAAATTATTCTCTAAATGTTCATTTATATTAAAAGCCTCAGCAGGCACATGTACTCCAAATGTTAATATCCTGGGAGATTACGTGCGATGGCCATTTGGACACAGCTAGAAAGGGGACGACGAAAAATTTATCAGCGTCGGAACGGGGCTGGATAAGCCATCTTGGCAGACACAGACCTAAATTGTTCCAGGCAGGTGAGTATCACTCCTCCTGCTTTGAAAGATGCTCAAGGAAGAAAGATCATACGGCCTGCTGGTATCGTCCCGTGGTGAGGGTCAGCCGTGAGGGGCTCCCTCCCCGCAACCGTGACCGCGCTGGCCTCTCTCCTTTCTAACCTCGTGCTCTTGGTAGGGAACAGCTCACCTAGACAGTCACTTCTTGCATTTACTTATTTTTTAACGATTTTCTTTATTTAATTACGAGGTGTGCCTGCGTGAGCTGGGGAGGGGCGGCAGGAGAGGGAGAGAGGGAATATCAGGCAGACTCACGCCGAGCGCAGAGCGCGATGCGGGGCTCCGTCCCGGACCCTGAGACTGTGACTTGAGCCTAAGGTGGATGGACGGCCAGCTGACTGACCCCCCAGGCACCCGTTTCTTTAAGTTTCTGCAGGGCTTTCCCCTGGATACACAAGGTCTCGGATGGGCTAGACTTTGGGGAAGCAGTGGAGGGGATCGTGGGGACCAGCCTTCCCCAAAAGACAGAGCTCCGCCACACCGCTGCCCCGGCCAGCATCGCACGACCTTCCCTGCAGCCGACTCACAAGCTCATGACGGGGAAATGCCAGCAAAACCCACGAGGACCGTGTCTAACGGTGACGCTAAATAACGGCAGAAGCTGCGGCCCCGGCTGCATGGACTGAGCGCTTCCTGCAGGCCAGACACTCGCAGATGCCCCGCACACCTGGCCTCCGGGACGTATCACAGGCTGCCGGTGCGCTGGGCCGCCCGCGGTGGCCCCATGTCACGGCAGGGAGGTAAAGGCACGGGAAAGGGTCATGGGATTCCCATTAGGTCTGCAGCTCGCAGGAGGTGGGCCTGCTCCAGCCCGGGCTGCATGACCGCGGGGGCTCCTGCGTCACTCAGGGCCCCTCCGTTTCAAGCTGCCCCACCCCCCAAGTCTAACGGAGACAGCTGGCAGCTGAAGACACCGGGAGAAGAGGGTTGCTAATAAAAGGCTTCAAAAGGGCTCTGACTTACAGTATAGAGACCATTCGAGATTAAAATCCAGATTTTCAAAGAAGGGGTGATTCATTTTGCAGCTGCAACCTATCCAGGGCCGATTAACTCCTCTCACTACCGGCTGTTTACCCTATTGTAAGGTTGCAGACATATCCAGTTAATCCCACAGTTATCAGTTGTAGAGACATTAGATTTACATATAATCACAGCTCAACATCATGCCCGTGGATGTAATAAATGGTTACGTCCTTTTATCGGTGGGTTTAGCTTCCTGGTGGCCAGTAATTTTGAAATTGCGATGTGCACTGCGTTGGAATCTAATATTCATTATGATCTTTTGGAGTTTATGTTGGAAAGTACTTCAAACCCTATCAGTACATCAAATTATAATGCATTGCTTCTCTTTTTTTAAAAAAAAAAAACCTGATAGTGGTGATCCTTTGTGAATTTTGCCCTTTACGATTCTTTCATCAGTGCAGATGTTAGCAGCCCACGTGGGATGGCTAGAAAATGCCTCCTCGTAAAAGCTGTGGAAGAAAGTCACTCATAAATCATCGTGCACTTTGAATACGGGGAGGGCATTCTGCGTGGGTTGTGGACCGTCCCCACCACAGGGGATCACAAATGAGGGCTTCGGTGCGGCTGCGAGCAGAGCGCCTCCCTCGCTGGTTTGCTTGCAGCTGATGGGCCCCTTCTTGGAGGGATGTCGTTCTGGACCGGCGGGTTTTGTGTTTTTCAATAGCTTTTTAGAACTACCAGGAAAAAGGGGACCCCTGGGCGGCTCAGCAGTGGAGCATCTGCCTTGGGCTCAGGGTGTGACTGCGGGGTCCCGGGATCGAGTCCCACGTCGGGCTCCCTGCATGGAGCCTGCCTCTCTCTCTGTGCCTCTCATGAATGAATAAGTAAAATCTTAAAAAAAAAAAATTAAATAAAACTACCAGGAAAAATATCCCAAGGAAAATTCTTACTCTCGTTGTGCGTGGGGCGGGGGGGCTGGGAGGCCCCCAGACTCTGCGTTTTTACTTCATTGCACTCGGTATTTCGCCTGGTGCTGCCTGGGCTTGACGGGTGCCTAACAGCAAAGACCACAAGAGCCCCCTCCTGCCCTGGGCCGCGGCAAGGGCTTTCGTTCGGGGCAGCAGCCCGACTGCTGAGGCTGCAGGGGGTGGTGGCGCGGTCTTGGGGTGACACTGGACCTTGCAGCCCGCGGCCGTGCTGCTCTGCGTCCCGCTCCCTGCGGAGCACAGGGGGGCGTTGGAAGCACAGGACGTCTTCGTGGCCTCCAAGCGCGGGTGGCCGGGGAGCCCGGGGCACGTGGGGGGCACTGCCCGGCGCGCTCAGCTCCGCCACTTTGACTGAAGCTTCTCGTGGCTTCCGGACGCTTCGGTCCCTCACTTTGCAGAAATGCGTTGGCAGAATTGCTCGCTGTGTTGGCTTCTTTGCTTCTGGTTTTTTAGAATCCCTCCCCTTTCTGTTGGTTCCTAGACCTGTTTTGGGTATTGATTTTGGTTCGAGTTCTTAGGAAAATGTTCAGAATTGCAGAAAAGCTGAACAACAATAGCTCAACGACTTTTATATGCATTAATTGTTAGCGTTATTTCAGAATGAGTTTTTTTTTTCTACATACAGATAAAAATACAGGGATTTTAATTTATCTGTTTATTTTTTTTTGTTTTTGTTTATTTTTCCCAAATCATTTGAAACTAAGTTGATAAGTTGCAGACAGCTGGACAGTTTTTGTTTTTGTTTTTTTTTAAATTCAGGATTCAGTTAAAACTCACACATTGCGTTTGGTTGTTCTCTCTCTTCATCTTTAATGTAAAGCTGTCTTCCACGAGCCCTCTCAGGCTCTACTTTTTTGTTTTTGGATCTTGGCTTTCTTGAAGAGTTCAGGCCAGTAGAAAACCTGCTGGTATGAATTTGTCTAGTTTTCTTCTCATTAGATTCAGGTGACGTGAGGGGTTCTCAAATTGTAGTGTGCTGTAGCATCATCCGGAGCCTTTTTTTTTTTTTTAAGATTTTATTTATTTATTTGTGAGAGATGCAGAGAGGCAGAGACGCGGGACTGGACCCCAGGACCCTGGGGTCACGGCCTGAGCCCGGGCAGACGCTCAGCCCGACCACGTAGGTGCCTGGCCCAGGGCTGCGCCAGGGCTCTGGTCCCCAGGCCACATGGGGCTCCATCCCCGCCCGGCCCGCGAGGTCTCCGGGACGCTGGTGCTGGGGGGCCGGGGGTGATGCCTCACCCACCAGGGGGCTGAGCAGCCTGGATGTCAGGGATGCAGCCCGCGGGGGGCAGCCTGCCCGCCGCCCAAGAGGAGCTTGGCCACTTGCTGGATGCGCCCACTGCTCAGTCCTCCAGGGTCAAGGGCCACTTCCTCGGGGTCACTAACCGCCGTCCACGGGCTGGTGCCTGTAACTCAGGTGGGAAGATGGCACAGGTCTCCGGTCTCTAAGGAAGAGGCCTCCTTGCTCCTGTCCCGTGGGCGCTGCAGACCCCGCACTCGGGCTCCGGCTGCGGTCTCGCCCTCCTCCCCGTGCACCCGTGTCCACGCGCACGCTCCCCACTGTCTCTGCCCTCTCGTCCCTCCCCCTCTTCTCTTCTCCCACCTACCCTGCTTCTGACTTTCACTTTGGATCAACATTTTTTTTGAATTTGACACATCATCATTTATTACTTATTGTTATTATTTTGGAGTCTTAAAAGTTTGCAGATTTGCCCGGTAACAGCCCCTCCGGGGTCCTTAGGAAACGATGCCCTTACGACCAGGCCTTGCCTTGTTTGCTGGCAGAAGGCGCTCAGACTTGCACCTGCCGCTTTTCTGGGAGCCCCGGCCCCCTCGGTAGGCGCGGCCACTCCGGGCGCGGGGGTCCTGATGCTGCTGGAGACCGGGCCGTCTCTGTGGAAGCGGGGGGTCATGCTGAGGCCGGCAGCTCGAACGCAGCCTCGGGCCCTCTCTCACCTGCCCAGGTCCCTGCTGGTACCCACGTTCATTCGCCGTGAAAACTGATGCTCTGAAAATATTTTTTTTACTTCCCCCATTTAAGAATACACACACGCCCTTGCTCATTTGCTCCGGTACCTACAGCGTAGGTCCAGAATTGCAACAGCGATGCTTTGACCACCAGTCACGGAACTACTAAGAAAATGAGATTTCCGTGTCATTTTTTGCTGTTAGAATTTACTGCAGTGTCTGGTATTTAGTGCAATATATAGTCTGAGTTCCATGCTCTAATATTTCTTAAATTATTTTTTATTCGTGTTTGTATTATCAGTTGCGTATACAGTCTATTGTAGTTGTTTCTGTTTTTATTCTGCTTTAGAGTTTTTCCAACTATTTTGACTTGATCTTATGTTTTGAATATGTAATATATTGACATGGCCCAAGTCAAAATTATTATATAAAAATTGAAATTTTAAGCCCATTTTTATTTCTTAGTCTCTGGGTTTATTTTTTCGTTTCTTTTGACAAAAATAGATGTGTGTGTACATTTCCCCTTCTTTCTTATACAAAAGAATATCATATATCTTCTTTGGCATCTTTTTTTTTTTTTGGCCATATAATCTAGGAATTCCTCTAATACCACTGTTTAAGGATTTTCCTCATTCTTTCTCAAAAATACATATACCCCATTGTGCACTGTAGATAGTTCGGTGTCTTATAGATGCGCATCTAGCTCCTTTCCAAAATTTCATCGTGCTAAGGAATGCAGCTCTTCACTGGCCCCATTCAAGTCTATCAAGAGGTTGCAGTCAAGCCATGGGCCAGTAATCTTATGGCTCAAGTGAGGCTGGAGAAGCCACTTTTCCCACGTAGTTGCTGGCAGGCCTTTGTTTTCTTTCCACGTGGGCCCATCTATAGGCTGCCTGGGTAGCTCAAGACATGACAGTTGGCTTCCTCCTCCCCGGGCCGCGTTCTGACACGATAGCTGTCTCCCTCCAGTATGCGTGATGACACGAAGCACATGCACCCAGCCGTGCACCCACCAAAGGCAGAAACCACAGTCATTTTATAATGGAATACTGGAAGTGTCATTGATCATATCTTCTGTATTTTATTAAACTAGAAGTCAGTTGTGGAGCCCAGCCCATATCAAGAGAAGGGGAATTAGCTCCACCTGTGGTGAGGGGGAAGGAGTATGAGAGAGAGAGGGACAAACCAAGGAACAGACTCTTAACGATGGAAAACACACTGATGGTCACCAGAGGGGAGGTGTTAGGGGGGTGGGGGAAACAGGTGATGGGATGAAAGAGGGCACCTGTTGTGATGAGCACGGGGTGATGTATGGAAGTGCTGCATCACTATATTGTACACCTGAAACTAATATTACACTGTGTGTTAGCATACTAGAATTTAAAAATAAATTGTTTAATCTAAAAAATTTGTGGGCACCTGGGTGGCACGCTCAGTTAAGCATCTGCCTTCAGCTCAGATCATGATCGCAGGGTCCTGGGATCATGTCCCAGGTCAGGCTCCCTGCTCGGCGGGGGGTCTGCTCCTCCCTCGCCCTCTGCCCCTCCCCCTGGTTCTGCACTTACTCTTTCTCTCTTTCTCAAATAAACTCTTTTTAAAAATTAAAAATATATGAACATATTTTTTAAACTACCACACCGCCTAATGCAGAGACTTCATCTCTGTGAGAACACTTGTGCTATATGATGTCATGAGCATTATCTCGTGGAATCCTAACGACCGTCATGTACTGCTCCAGAGCTTAGAACTACACATCTCTCAAATCATAACTTTGTAGTTTTACTGAGTTTCCTGGTTGTGAATCAATTGCTATGACTGTACACCTTATATGACATTTTAATGGGTCCTCTTACATGTCTGTGCGATTCAGTGTCTTAGTTAATTGTTTTATGGTTTGAGGACAGTGATTTAAATAAGAAAAGACAATATCTTGTTTAGCATGGGGAGAAATGAGTGGGGCAATAGTAAAAAAGACTATTAAGTTGACAATTGTTGAAGCTATATGATAGAAAGATGCTTTGAGGTCCATTATACTGTCCTATCTTCTTTTTTTAAGTTTTTCAATATGAAAAGTTAAAGGGAGAAAGAAAAAAAGGAAACCTATCCCTTTTAATTTTAGTTTTCTCTCTTGAGATTTATTGCAATGAGGGAATGTAACATTTTTGATCATTGAAAAATTAAAAAAAAAAACAACAGACTATCTGTTCTCCTCATAACTGTCAACTTTCCTGGTCACCAGAAAGAGCTACAAGTTTTTAACATGTAGCCCTTCTTCTGTGACAGAGTTCCTGAATTTTACCATACTCAAGAATCACCCTATAGAACTTGTTAAAATCGCCCCAGTTCCCAATACCAGCAATTATCATTTAGAAAATTTTGGTAGAATAAAAAAGTCTGAATTTTAAGCACATACCCCTGGTGTTTCTGATTCCAGTGATAGCTGGGCCCCAATTTGATATACACTCTTCTGTGGATTTACAGCAGGGCCCTTTTTACAAATAAAGCAGTATGATAGATACAAAGATGAATGTGGTGTTCTTACAGTGTGCTGCATTTCCTAAAAAAAAAAAAAAAACTTGCCAACTAATAGAAAAGAAAGACATGCATAAAGCATTATAATAGGAGTATAAAGAATTAGGCTGATTCCATATTATCCTACCAGCTCTCGGTAAGAAGGGAAGTCATATAGGGGCAGATTTCTTCTTTGGATGAGCAGAGTATAATAGGATTTCTGAAAATATAGAGGAGTGTATCATTGTTTGCTTTTCTAAAGAATAGATGTTTCAAGCTGTCTTGTCAAATGGTGAAAATTGTTCATTATGTAGATGACATCTCTGATAAGTTCCAGGGTTTTAGGTTATTGATTAGAGAGGAACCCACAGGCTCTGAATATAAAACATGCAAAGTGACAAAGGTAGTGTGAAATTAAATTAATATTGTTGACATTATTTTTTTTTCTAATAGCCAAGCAGGAGCAAGACCCTTCTAGATCAGTAGCATCAAAATAATAATAGTTAACTTTTATTGAGCACTTATGAATTAGAAGTAGTATTCAGCATATATAAATCCATCATATGTTGCCTCTTGAGTTAAGACAATAATCTCATTATATGGTAGCTGTTCACTGAGGTTAAGGAAAAGCAATCTAATTTGTCCATTTGCTAAACTGAGTTACACTTTTATTGCATATCTCCCACTTAAAAAAAAGATTTTATTTATTTATTAGAGAGAGAGGTTAGGGCAGGGAGAGAGGCAGAGGAAGAGAGAGAAAGAGAATCTCAAGCAGACTCCCCACTGAGTGAGGAGCCCAACTCTGGGCTTGATATCATGACCCTGAAATCACGATCTGAGCCAACATCAAGAGTCAGCGGCTTAACTGAGCCACCCAGGTGCCCCCCACTTGTGAGTAATCTCTTTAAGAGATGAGTAAAATCAGAGGAAGAGTATAGCAACCAAGCCAAACTCTTTGAGGAAGATAATGATTTAAAATGTCTTTAGATTAAATCCTGATGATTGGATTAAACACTCACCTGAATTTTAGAGAAATGCAAACACTAAATAGCATGATATTCTTGCCTTAGTTTCTCTCAGTAGTTTGAAGAACTACTTTTATCCTGAATGAAACTACACAAAGATAGAAGAGGGGAAGTGTATCTAAGAGTCCAGGTGACCACAGGAGCATTAACAAATCTTCATGTGTCCCTAAACAATAGGCCAGAACTAACTCCAGTAAAGCCTTAAGTCGCTCTAGAGAAGAACCTCTAGTTTAGCAAATACATGTCTCTCAAGCACAGATGAGCTCATTCAGCTTTAGAATATGTCTAACCTCCGTGCTGGAACAAGTTCTATAATGGTCTGTCTAAATCCCAATGCTGACAATGAATCAATTCCAATACCCAGAGTGAGGCATGTGGCCTTCCTTACTGCCTACAGTGATGTGGGGGAGACGACTCCCCAGTGAAATAATGAAGTGATGGCCTCCTGTTCAGACAGGAGGTAACTTATAGCTGAGGTATTTGAAAATAAGCCCTCAAATTTCATGTCCCGTTAGTCAAAAGTTCTGATTGGCACATCAACAGAAACAGCAGCTTAGAAAACACTATTAAAACTATTCAAAGCAGAACTTTGCTCTCTTTAAATTCTTACAAGTTCATTGTAAAGGATATTTATGATTATATATGTTCATAGTTCCTCATACCTCGTCTTGCTAATTGGAAAATCTCTGGAAATGTGCGTATCTTATGAATATATGCAAAAAGTTACTATTTCTCCCTTTTATCTGTTTGACACTTTCTTTTAGACCACAATGCATCTTTCTTGCTTATCTGCGTATTTATTCTGTGTACTTCTAGGATCTCAGCTGGATGATAAACAGAAACCACTGCTGGGCTTTAGGGATATGAGGGCAAATGTGCTGGGTCAGAGCTGCAGAAATTGATTGTGGAGGTGGTGAGGGAGAAGGCTGAAAAGCTATTTGAGAAATAACCAGGCTATGTCCACTTCTGGCATTTATGTCTACCTGTTTATTGTGGGGGTGGTCCGAATAAATCTACTTACAGAGCCACTGAGAAGACTCCTTTTGGAGTAGGTGAGAATGCAACATATGCCCCCCACCCAGCCTTCAAGAAAAAAAAAAAAGCCAGTCCTGCTAGGCAGTCACAATAACAATATATTTTTTAAAAGCTTGTACCCTGTTAGATATTACGACCACAGTCCTAAATCCTAGGGAGAGAGAGAACTCTAAGGAAATGCTGAATGGCCGTTTCCACTGAATTTTGGAACTGGCTGCAACCAAAATATCCTGCTTTAAAACCCAGAGTAGTCATCAAATGGGAGCTTTGCTCCCTAGGGATCAAGACAGTCACTAGCAGAGAAATGCTGTGCCCCACTAAGGAACAAAGGAAATACTGAGGCTGGCGGAGCAGAACAGACTGGAGAATGCTGAGCTGCCACTGCTCCACCCGTGAGCAGCGAGGGAACCTGCTTCACACGTGGTGCTTTTACTATCACTCCTCCAGCGCATTTCCTAAGACTAAGAAGATCATTCTGCTTAAGCACGCTGCCAGCATTAAGCCTGAGAAAAATCAGTTATTATGTGATGTCACCTAATATTTTGTCTGTATTCGGATTTTCCCAAATCTCTCAAAATATTACAGCTGGTTTTTCCCTCCCTGAACCAGGATCCAAGCACGTTTTGTGAATTGTTTTAGTTTTTCTTTTTTTTCTAGGGAGTTTTTCATTGTTGATTCTTAAATAACTTCTGATTTAGAAAAAGGGTCACAAGAATAGGACAAAGGATTCCTATGTATCTTTAATTTAGATTCCCTTAGCACTTTACCCCACTTGTTGTCTGTGTCTCTGTCTCTGTCTTGGGGTGTGTGTGTGTGTGTGTCTTGCACCCGCTTGAGCGTGGGCGCTCTCTCTCTCTCTATATATATATATATAATATGAAATTGTTATTTCCTTCTGAATTGTTTGAGAGTAAGTTGCAGAGTAAGGATACTTCATATCCTTAAATACTTGAGTATGTATTTCCTTAAAACAAAGACATTCTCTTACATAACCATAGTATAATTGTCAAAACCAGGAAATTAGCATGGATACAATATTATCTAATATACCGACTTTCTTCAAATTTTGATTCAGTAATGCCTTTTATAACAACAGAAAAATATTATTCTTTGTGCTCCAAGATTCAATCCAGGATCAGATGTTACATTAAGTTGTCATGTCTTTTAGTTGGATTTTTTTTTTTTAATCTGTAACAGTTCCTTTGTCTTTGTCTTTCATGACCTTGGTATTTTTGACAAGTTGAAAAGTACTGAACAATTAATTGTAATACAGAGTGCCCCCTGATTTTGGTTTGTCTGATGTTTCCTCTTGATTAGATTTATGTTTTGCCTGGAAGTGATGTGTGTTCTCAGAACATTATGTTGCAAGGCGCATGCTGCTGCTCTGTTCCTTACTGGTTAACTTATCCCATCACTCTAACTTGGTGATGGTAACGGGTGATGATCGGTAGTTAATGGAATGTTGTCAGATTTCTCCATTGTTAAGTTATAATTTTTCTTTTTATAATTAATAAGTAATTTGCAGGGAGATACTTTGAGACTGCGTAAATATCCTGCTTCTTTCACCCACTGGTTTGAGCATCCATTGATGATTCTTGCCTGAATCATATCCGGATAAATTTTATGCTTTGACCAGGACTTTTTGCTTCTTTCTCTCCTAAATGACCTCAAAAACACTATTTTGTAACTCTACTTTTTAGTCATAGTTTCTTCCAAAATTCTAGCTGGTTGGCTGCAGATATCTTTCCATGGTATGTTCAGAGACCAGGTGGTGTTGTGTCTCTTCCTTCTCACACCTTCCCTTTGGACAGGTGCTTGTTCTCTCCCAAACTTTTATTGGCTTAAGCCATCAGTTTGTTATGTAAGACATTTCACATGACATTTCTGCTTTGTCCTAGTTTTTCTCCTGCCTGTTCCTGGTTTTAAACAAAAATCTTTTTCCCTTTAATGCCCACATCCTGAAACACATCTACTTCGGTTTCTCAAGTTTTGGCATCGAACATCTCCCTTCCTAAAAGACTTTCCCATTGTTGTCACTGTTGCTTTATATCCACGGTTTTGAGCTTCCAAATCTTCCATTTCCTGTGTTGCGTCCTTCTTCTACCTCTGCTGTTAGAGCTTTGGAAGATCACCTTCACCAAGCCTTTTAGAATCTCTCTCCATGTGGACTGAGGGAATTTGGAGGCTGCATCCCGATGGTTGTCATCTAAGGTCTTGAAACACTCGAATGCAAAAATGAGCACATTCTGTACTGTTCCTACCTAGCGCCTCTGCTTCCAGGGAACTGACTTGTGTCCATTATCTGTATTATTAATCTTTTTCCCCTTACGTTGTATTTCTTCAATATTTTCACCAATTTCAGCTTGTCTTCTAAAACAACTTTGACTCACTTTTTACGAATAGTTTACTCATTTTTCTATTTATCTCATATTGCATATCCTTCCCCCACCTGTGTGGCTGCTCGCAGGTTCATTCTCATGGCGGTGGGCTGGGGGTGCCTAACTCAGCTTTCCCTTCGTTTGCATTTTGATATGCTTCCCCGGGAAACAGTATGTTCAGTGCGAGATCCTCAGCCTTTTGTGTACCTGTTCTTGACTTCATTTTATAATGTCCTACGCTATGTGTATGTTCTTGCATAAGTTCCATATAGTCTCCCTCTTAAGAAATACTAGGTAAATTTGTAGCTCTCCAACTTGAAACCCTCCCTGGCTGCACCCCACAGGGAAATGCTTTTTTGAATTGCAGCTGCCATTTCTTGCACTGTTTAGCATATTTGCCTCTCCCAGCTTTAACCATTCCCTTCCATGAAAGCAAGCGTTCTTTAGAAGAAATCCGGTTTGTTGTGTGTTGTGTATGGTGAAGGGATGTAGCACATGATCACAGGTAGCCTCCAAAGTCCTTGAAATCCTGTGAAGACTTTTGTGCATCTCTCTTAGGGGAGAGGGTTTATAGTTTCATCAAATCCTCAAAAGCATCCTGCTTCCCTCTCTGGAGCTCTGGTTTAAGTTCACGTTCTCTAGTCTAGAAGCCAACCAGGCTACTTCTGCACTTCAGCGTCAAAAGAAGTAA
The DNA here is from genome assembly GCF_905146905.1 of Nyctereutes procyonoides. NCBI lineage: Eukaryota > Metazoa > Chordata > Mammalia > Carnivora > Canidae > Nyctereutes > Nyctereutes procyonoides. Next base: position 26,995,618 of record NW_026575043.1, read on the forward strand.
ATCATCAAGCTCAGAGTCTTCCTCCCGCATGCCATTCTCGGAGTGGGTACCGGGGTTAGCCTTTGCCAGGTTAGAAATTCCAAAGGGTCCTCTTGGACTTTTCCCATCCTTTTCTCATCCTATATTCTCCCAACAGAACCCAGCTTTACAATTTGAAAATCCTATCAGTTCCCGGATTCCGAGGACTTTAGTTTCAGTCTCGGATTCCTGCAGTCTAGCCTGTAATCACTCTCCTCCTGGGCAGTTGCTCTCCTGTTTCATAGGCAGATGATTACAATTGGTTTTCCCTACAGGTGTCCTTCTGGGGTACTTTTCCAAGTTCCAGAAGCTGCGTCAGTGTTCCCTGCCCTCTTCCTTCCTATGTGCCTTCTGCAACCCATATGCAGGATTAAATAGGTGAAAAATGTTTGCCTCCCTTCCCTGTATTGTCTTCTGCATCCCCCACCACAGCTTTGTAGAATGACTTGCCTCTGGCCTGCCCTAGATTTTCAAGTACGCTTTTCTTCCTTTCAGAATGCCCACTTGAAGGTGACACTTATCAAAATCCTGAACCAAAAGAGAAAATGCTGAGATGCACATCTCTACACTCTCCCATGTCCACTTCTGTTGCTCTTACCCTTGAATTCCTTTGTCCTTTAGCTTTGCCCTGGCTGCGCCCAAACCACGCTTTCCTAAGCCTTCCCTTTTCCGGGTCTCACTGTCCTCCCTGCTCCTTCCTGGGCACCTCCCTCACCCGCCCCCACATTGTTCTGCTTATTTCCCTTCTGCATCCTCTTCCCACGTTTCCCTCCTCCCTCACCTCTTCTAGCGGCCCCTCTCGACTTCCCTTCTTTGCAGTGTGCTCCACTCACTTAAATGGAGATGATTTGTTTTGACACAATCTCTGCGAGGTACTGAGAGCAAATGTATTATATGCTCTGATTTATAAAGATAGTAAGCGAAGCTTGAAAAGTTTAACTTAGGTGTCTAACACCACACAGCCAGTTGCCACAGACCCAGAGTTCCCTTGTCGCACTTGTTTTTATCTAGTGGTAACAGAAAGAAACACGTAATATTTGAATGTTGCTTATTATTCTCCAGAATATAGAATATAAGTGACTTTAGCTAGTGTCTTCGTGTCCTGAAATTTCTGCTTAATTGTTTAATCAAAAAGGAATAAGGGGCTGCCCGAGTGGCTCGGCGGTTTAGCGCCGCCTTCGGCCCAGGGCGTGATCCTGGGGTCCTGGGATCGAGTCCCACGTCGGGTTCCCTGCATGGAGCCTGCTTCTCCCTCTGCCTGTGTCTCTGCCTCTCTTTCTCCCGCTCTTGCTCTCTCACTCTGTATCTCTCATGAATAAATAAATAAAATCTTTAAAAAAAAAAAGAATAAAAAATTAAGCTTGCCTAGAGAAACATTCATCACTGATTTTGGGAGGTACCTATTATGGTTGCCCCAAATTACGCACCTGACTCAGCAGTGGAACTGCAACCTGGGCCATGTTCTCTGGTCCCAGATCTGATGCTCTTCTTCTTCTTTTTTAAAAATATTTTATTTATTTGACAGAGAGCACAAGTGGGGTTAGGGGCAGAGGAAGAGGGAGAAGCAGACTCCCTGCTGAGCAGGGAGCCCGACTCAGAGCTCGATCCCAGGACCCTGAGATCATGACCTGAGCCAAAGGGAGATGCTTAACTGACTGAGCCCCCCAGGTGCCCCTCTGATGCTCTTCTGACATAGCTCCACCATCACTGGGAATATTAGCCTTTGAAACTATCCCTCTCTCAGGCTAGCTTTTCAATATGGGACCACTCACCTTCAGAAAGACCTCACACGTAATTTCCCAATAGTCTTGGGTCCCTTACAAACAACGTAAGGACTACTTTTGAAAAGTAGGCAGAGCTTCAGATAAATAACTAAATACAAAAGGGATAATAAATACTGTTCCATTAAATTCTAGAATCTTGGGGCACCTGGGTAGCTCAGTCTGTTAAACATCTGCCTTTGGCTCAGGTCATGATCCCGGGGTCCTGGGATGGAGCCTGACATGAGGTTCCTACTCGATGGGGAATCTGCTTCTCCCTCTCCCTCTGCTGCTCACCCTGCTTCTGTGCTCTCTGTGTCAAATAAATAAATAAAATCTTTAAAAAAAATTCTAGAATCTTCTGTTAATTTTATTCATTTCTGTTTAAGCTCCTTAGTTATCCCCGTGTTCCCAACTGGCTCAAAACAGAGCCTGTTTGGGATCCCTGGGTGGCGCAGCGGTTTGGCACTTGCCTTTGGCCCAGGGCGCGATCCTGGAGACCCGGGATCAAATCCCACATTGGGCTCCCGGTGCATGGAGCCTGCTTCTCCCTCTCCCTGTCTCTCTGCCTCTCTCTCTCTATCTCTCTGTGACTATCATAAATAAATAAAAATTTAAAAAAAAATTAAAAAAAAATCAAAGCCTGTTTACAGCATGACTGGAGAAAGTGTTTTGTTGAGTGGATAGATGAACAAATATTCCATTTGTATGCTGATTATCAAGAAAGGGAAAGCCACAAAACTTTTTTTTCATATTTTCACTTTTTTTACAAACAAATAATGGTCAAACATGGTACCACACAACTTCCTGTCGTGGAACTTTCTCCACTCTGAAGCTAAGTGCAGCACTGTTCAGAATCTGAACATCCCCAACTCCTGCTTTCCAACTGTTCCTCTCAAAAACCTGTCACTGTCCCTGCATATATTATAATAGAATCCGTATGTTCCTTTTTTTTTTTTCCTCCACCTGATGTTGTGTGTGTCTCCTGTGCATATCAGGCATGGGCACCCGTGTTATACTATCATGACAAAGGATAATCAGTTTTCTTTTAGGTTAATGTTAGAGTCAGAGGTCAAGTTGTCACTTGAATAGCTTCCAGTGTTTTCCATCTTGCTTATGCTCTGCTAGCGCTCGGAATTGTTTGGGGATTTTTTTTTTGGGGGGGGGATGTTTTTATAACCCAGTCATCAGAAGTGGTAAAAAAAAGAATAGACAAATACAGCTTTGACTGACTTCACATCCCACATCATATTGAAGGACCCAGTCAGGAGAGTTAGGGTCTGTGCCTTGCAGGGTGTTGCAGTTATAATGAAAAGAGGAGGCAAAAAAAGAGGACAAGGAAGGAGAGGGAGAAACAGAGGGAAACTCTCCTTCCACAGTATGAACATTCCTAATGTCATAGGCATATCCCCACAATAATGGGAGACAGTGGTCTTGAGCTGGCTTATGAAATGGCGAGGGTTAGTAGAGTACTCATCATTTAGAAGATAAAGGCTCAGGGAAAAACCTGGAAAACTCACAAATTAGAAAGTGATCTTGGGGAGGACAGTCTGCCGAGTGTTACACAAAATCACAGGCGTCCTGATGTCATATTGTGGCTACTCGGTGACTAATGACTGATGTTCAGTTTCCACGCTTCCCTCTGCTCCAGGATAGCTTCTGTTAACATCAGAAGATACGATGTGAGGGAAAAGCAAGATTATAATCTGCTTAAGCCCCTATTAAATATCCATTCACTACATTTACTATCTGCTTTGCCAGGATATCAGAATATACATTATCGATGAAAAAAATTATAATACGTGTAACTCCTCCTAAAATCTCTCCATTTATTGTCTTTTCTAACTGTACATCAGATTATCATAATGGTTCGTTTGAAGCTGGTTTGCAGATAAACACGTGCCAAAGCCAGAGATGACGCATGCTGGTGAGACAGTGAAAAATGAGCATTGATTTAATTTCTCGTACAACAGAAAAAGTTGACTCATGTAAAAGGTCAGTTCCTGTAGGCAGCCCTCGTCTACAAATGTTCTGAGTTTGACAAGATTTTTAAGTGGTTTCATACCTGTTCACTTTCAAAAACCTAAATATCCCACACTCAGAACTTTGTCCCGTGTGGAAGGAGGGCTGCCGTAGATGTAGGGAGGGAGTGGGGAATACCGTGCTCCGAGTTTGGTCATTCTGCCTCCCTACTTCTAGAAACCATCACCAAATCACCTTTTTGTGAATATTTGGGGATGAAGAGATTGGGAATTGGGGAGAAAACCGCACACACACAAAACTGGGCAGGAGAGTCATTTTGGACCCAGAAAAGTAGGCCAATAATTTACATGTTACTGCTGTAAATACCTTCGCAGCTTGTCTGCACGTCCCACCCCAGTGCCCACCTTTTGAATTTTTCTGATATTTCTTCAGAAGACCAAATGCTGCCTCAGACATTACCTTCTAAAGTGCAGGGGGCATCTTTTCCCTGAGGGAGCCCTAGGAAATGTTCTGCAGGCTGAGGGGCAGTGGGACAACGGTGGGCCCGGGACAGGGTGTGGAGTTCCTGGTAAAATAATATTGGGAGGTTCTCACATACTCTCTTTTCCTCTTGACACACACAGTGCATATGAGTTCATGGAAAGTTCTACCGTCAAGCAAATTGTTTAACCTTGTCTATCCTGGCTTTTCTCAAATTGACTGACCTTTTATGTTACTTTATTTTATTTTATTTATTTTGTTTATACTCTAACACCATGTAACACCTCCGGGAATTAGAAATCTCCCTTCAGAAAACACTGGACTGGCCTTCACGACCGTGGTCCTTCATCACCTCCTGTCACATCATCCCTCACTCCTTAAGTCCTGCAGTGCTCTCAGGGGTAATCATAATTAACACTCCTCTCCTTCCATGGATGCCATGGACACACAGGGCTGTGGATGCAGTACTCTCAGCACCATTCGATTATGATGAGGAAATCTTCATAAATAGCAGCTTAATAAGAAATTAGTTTGATACGTTAAATCCAGTTTTAAAATATGGGCCAGAGTACTAGATGGGCTTTCTGGGAATTGTATGCTTGTTCACTTGTTGGTTAGCTCATGTGAATTCAAGAGACAATGGGAAATGGATAGAATAGAGTCTGTTTCAATCAGGGTTTTGGGTCCACACCCCAGGAAAGTATTTACGACAAGGGTTGGGAATGCCCCAGGGTTTTGGTGGTTTTTTTTCCCCCTCCTGTTTTAGGCTTTACTATCTTATAACTCCTATGTACTTTGTGTGCTGCAGCTAAATTGCATAGCTGCAGTCATTTAAAGAAATTTTACAGGAAAAACAAAACCTTAAATTTTGAAAAATCCCAGTTTTAGGTAAGAAGAAGTTGATATTTTGCTGCTGTATTTTGTACCACCTTAGAATTCTGAGAATTTGAATAGGCTGTGCAGCAAAAGAAATCAAGTTTAAAAAATAAGTCTATCCTATTTTTTAAATAGGTTGTTACTGGGACTTGCAGTTTATAAAGTTATTTTTGAGAGACCTAGAATATATTCCTCCTGCAAAAACTGTGTTTACATTAGCTAAGCATAAACAGGATTCTTGACCTTAAAAAAATAGACAGCTTTCTATATTATCTGATCTTGTTCAGTAATTTATTGCCATAGTCATGGCTAATGTTTTCACTTTGTGTGTGTGCAGTTCTGTTACGTAAAGATTGTAGGAGCTCCCACTTACCAGCTTAAAAAAGTTCATAGATAAGAGTGAAGAAAATCCTTTGGTTCAAAATTACACAGTCAGGGATTAGCCACAATTAAAGTAACTGCATACTACATGTGCCTCTTTTTAAAAAAAACCTCCGACTATTTGATATTTAATAAACTTAGAGATTAAATCTTAGAGAATTACCTCGAGGCATTGCAAAATAACTTCACTAATTCAGTTTCTAAAAGGTAAATGTTTTGCTACAGCTTACTCTCAAATCAGCTTAAACCATGTCCTTTCGATGGTTAAGTAAACAAATTGAAATCAGCATTCTTCTGCAGAGTTTCTTCCCCCCATAAAATCTGGACAAAAATCCATACAGAAAGGTCATTTTCAAAAGAGTTTTAAGAGACTTTTAATGTTATCCTAATCAATTTTCCAATACAGGGGGTCCTTGTAGCCAAGCAGTGGGCACTGTCTCGCATTATCTCACCCCTAGCTGCTCAGTACAGAAAATCGGTATTTCAGAAAAGAGTTTGTAGTTTGTTCAAGGCCAGACTTTTGAGTTTTCTTTCTTGTCTCACAAGAAATTATAGCCTGAATCCTCTGATTCGGTATTCTGAATTGCTCAGACGTAGAAACAGTTCTAGAATACAGATTGACAGTCTTAAAATCTCAGATGCTGAGCTGAGTCTTATGGATCCACCAGACATGGCCCTGTGGTTGAATCTGCGGACGTGAACGTCTCCGTGACAAGCCCAATCCATCGTAATGGCCCTCTCGGCAAGGGGAGATGGGGAACTCAAATTGACCAGGTCCTAGCTATTAAATTTCAATTTGAATAACCTTGGGAACCGTAAGCGCCACATCCATTTTGGCCTCCTACTTGTTTACACAGAGGGAACAGATTCAAAGGACTCATGTCCTAGGCCTCATACCGGCCTCATCACGCAGAGCTGTGGGTTTGATGTTCTTGTTCTCAATTTATTGCTGGGGTCCGAGTACCCGGGTACCATGGTGATTAAGTGCCATTGAAATACATAAGTAATCAGCCAGCCTACTGGAGGATTGATTTCTCTCTTCCTTTTCTGAGCAGACAAAAGCAGTCTTCTTAGAAGCAATGAGAATAAGAGGACACTTAACATTTATGTTATGAGGACAGCTGTGATAAAGGCAAAGATGCTATTTAATTAATAACTTCACCTGGGCAGGGACTATCTCCAGGGAACTGACAGTATCGAAAACCCTAATTGGCCTCTCCCCATATAGAACACAGCCCTCTCTTTTCCCATTTTTAAATTGGAAGATATTGAAAAGGCAAATTATTTGCTCTCAAGCTGACTTCAGGTCCAGAATGGAATTGGGACCAAGACTCAGAAATCTTGGGCTTCCAAGCAGGCCCGCTGTGTCGGGTGGGTCTTAGTACGGGTCACGATCCTCGCTTGAATCACTCAGCTATTCTGGAGAGCAAGCACATCGTGATTTAGAAGAGGCCGTGCAGGCTGAACTAACAAATAATACTTTTTTAAGTCTTTTAAGATGCATGTACTTCATTTTAAACGTGGGTAGCTTTGCCATTCACAACTATGACCCAAATTCCTCCCTCAAACATTTTAATTGGAGCCAAATTACTTCGCTCTCTGCTTTTACATAAGAATGTAGCACACTCCTTGCTGTGACAATAGTCATGGAAAATTTGGCTTCTGCTTCTTTTGCTTTCTCAGCCTTCAGCCTCTCCTTCTTCACGTTTAGGTCTCCTGTTCAATCTGTGTTCTCATACTTTATAGTTTTATTTTCTTCGATTCATTTATTGGTCTTTTCCTTGCAGTAATCTCTTTGAAGTTTTTAACAGGTAACATTTAGCTATTTTTTCTTAAATTTATTGAGGTGTATTTGACACATGATAAACACATATGTACAATGGACAGTCTGGGCACGCCCGGGTGGCTCAGTTGGTTAAGCATCTGATTCTTGATTTTGGCTCAGGTCATGATCTCAGGGTCATGGGATAGAGCTCCACATCGCACTCCATGCTCAGTGTGGAGTCTGCTTGAGGTTCTCTCTCTCTTTCCCTGCCCCCCGTGTGCTCTCTCTCTCTTTCTAAAAAAAAAATACATCTTTAAAAAAATAAAGTGTACAATCTGCTAAGATTTATATATGTGTACACTCACAAGACCACTTACAATGGTGAGGGTACCCACAATCCCCCCACATTTTCTCATGGTTCTTGGCAGTCCATCCCATCCCTGTCACCCCTTCCACTCCTGCATCCTTAGGTGACCACTGATCTGATTTCTGTCTAGAATTTCATGTAGATGGAATCACGCAGTCTGTACTCTTTATTGACTTCTTTCACTCAGCATAATTAGTTTGAAAGTCATCCTCGCTGTTGCAGGTGCCAACAGTTCATTCCTTTTTATTGGTAATTAGTATTCATGTATGGATACATGACAGTGTGTTTATCCATTTGTCCATTGATAAACAACATCTTTAGTTGTTTCCAGTTTGGGGCTATACCAAACTGCTATGACCATTCATGTCCAAGTCTTTGTATGAACGTGTATTTCCTGTTCTCTTAGTTAAATGCCTGGGAATGAAATGGCTGGATCATATGTTAGATGTATGTTTATTTTTTTTAAGAAATTGTCTGTTTTCCAAATGGTTATACCATTTATCATTCCTACCAGTGGTGTACGAGAGTTCCAGTTCCTCTACCTTCCTGTCAACACATGGTTTGGTCTTTTTCATTTTAGCCATTCTAATAGGTGTGTGGGAGGTATCGTATTGTGATTTCAGTTTACATTTACCTAGTCACAAATGATGTAGAGCGTCTTCTCCATGGGCTTATTTTCCATCTGCATATCTTCCTTGGCAGAGCGTCTATTTAAATCTTTTGTATATTTTTTATTCACTTGCTATTTTTAAATTTCTGAGTCTTGACAATTCTTTATATAGATATTCTAGATTCAAGTTATTCATTATATATATTCTTCACAAATATTTTGTCTCAGCTTGTGGCTATCTTGCTATTACTTTGAAGGAGGACAATTTGTGAATGTATCCTTTGTGATTATAACTTTGATGTCAAGAATATTTTTCCTCAAACTTCACTTCAGGAAGTGTTAGGGACTTTAGGTTACATTAAGCCTATGATCCATTTTGAGTTAATTCTTATAGCTAGTGTGTGGTATGGAAAAAGGTCATATTATGCATATGGATTTCCAGTACAGTTATTCCAGAACAACTTAATGAAAAGTATTCTTTCTCCACTGATTTTCCTTTGCACCTTTGTCAAAAAACAATCACCTGTGTATGTGTGAGTTGATTTCTGGATCCTCTGTTCTGTTCCATTAACCTAATTGTCTGTCTGTACATCATTGCCACACTGTCTTCACTTCTGTAGCTTTATAATAAATCTTAAAATCAGGTAGTATCATTCTTCCAGTTTTGTTTTTCCTTTCAAAGTTGTTTCATCAATTCTAGATTCTTTGCATTTCCATATGAATTTTAGAGTCAGTTTTTCAATGGCTTGAAAACTTGCTGGGATTTTGACTGGGATTTTCTTGAATCCGTAGTATCAATTTGGGGAAAACTGACATCTTTAACAAATTGAGCCTTTTGACCCAGGAACAGGCATCAAATAATAAATGCTTAGGGATAAATCTGACTATGATAAATATGACCTGAAACCACAGAACATTGCTGAGAGAAACTAAATGTCTGAATAAATAGGGAGATTCGCTTCAACTGACCATTTAAAAAATATGCCATGTTTTATTTGCCTTTTTCCCCCCTCTCTGTGTTGCAGTCCAACTTTGAAGACATTAAGATATAATAACTTTAAAGGTGTGCTGTTTGACTCTACTTTTAGTGACTAATGAAAAAGTGATTGATGGAAAACTTAGAAAAGTAGTGTTTACGAATAAATTATTCAAGGACTCATTAGGTGCTCTGTGTATTCTCCAAGCACTTTGTTCTTTCTCTTATTCCATTTTTCTGTCTATGTTCTGGCACTTACACTTCTCATTAGCATCTTTTGGGGTAGTAGGATAGAAAGAGGAGTGCGACTGCACTCATAAATTCTTTTGTCCCTGTTATTAAAAGCCTTTATGGAAAAAGAGACTGAATGTTGTGGTTAGGGATTTCATTTATCTTTTTGTTCCCATTCCATGTCCTGCCTTTTCATAGATGAATGACAATCGGACACCACAGGAAAGTACAAATATGCACATGTAACTATCAAATGATGCCTTCTGCGGTTGTTAATGTGCTTTATCAGTGAATACTCAGAACATATGTGAAGTACATTTCTTGAGGGAAGCCTATCTTTTTAAAAGAAGATTTGTCATAATAAAAAATTAGAATTGGAAATTGGTTAAATTATCTAATAGAGTTGGGTTGGTAGCTGTTGAAATTAAAACAAGCTATTACTGAGAGCCCTCGCAAACTTTTGTGTTATTCATATTTCAGATTAACAAATCTTATGAAAATTTGCTTCAGATTCTCATCTTGTCAGAACTTGGTATAAGTTACAGCTAATGTATATATGTTACCAAGACATGGCTTTTAAGAATTGTGAGATATAATAAATCGAATGTTATTTATTAGAGTATCTTCAATAAGATGCAGTTAAAACTATGGTATTCCAGATAAAATAAAGAAAGAAAATAATACATATTATGATGCAGTATTCCTCATTATCTTTATTATACCCATTTGATTGTTCATTTGCCAAATAGGTAATCTGCAAAAGACACTCAGTTATTATTACCAATTTGTAAGGTGTTCATGTAATTTTACTTCATTTAGAGTAAAATTGCTTGCACAGTATGTAGCATGAGTTTATTAATTCTCTGGAAGAAATTGTTGTGAACAAAGAGAAGCAAGGAAAGAAGGGAACCCAGAAATTGTCAAGAAAAATTGTATTTGGTCTTTGAGAAGTAAAAATATAAAAAACACAACTGGAATAAGAGAAGAAATAGTTAAAGAGTACCAAGATCATCATTTTGCAAATATATATAGGTAACGAATCATCATGTTATACACCTAAATCTACACAACTATAAGTCAATTGTATCTCAATAAAACTGGGCAAGGTGGGGGAGGTACTTAGAAAGACTAAATTTATTCAAAGAAGCAAGTTTTGTGACCTGCATCATATGACATTCTGGGAGCCTACAAATGTCATCGTGGAATCAGTAACCATCAGTTTGAAAAATCACAGGTAACAGAAAATTTTCCATGTAATGCTTAGGAAATTTATCCACCCTAAAAAAAAGGCAATTTAAAAAGTGAACTTCTCTGCCAACAGTTTCTGCAAGCCTACTATGTGTTAAGCCCTAAAATGCAGAGATGAAAAGTCAAGATCCTGATTTCAAGGACTTCCAACTGTGACCGAATGAGAAACTTGGCTAATCTTCTTCCTTACTTGAGCAGGAGTGAGAAGGGGTAGATTGTATCTAGTTCGAGCCTGTCATTTATGAATCCTACCACTACTAATCTAAAAGGCAATTATAAAGCTGGAAAAAAATTTAAGTGCTGTAGAATCAACCAAAGGCATATAATAATGAGAAGCTTTTTGCTTGAAAAACTATTTACTGTTGGATTTATTCATTAGAGGATGGAAACTTTACTAGCTCAAGATGTTTGAGCATAACCTCAGTCCAGTCATTTGTTGACCATTAAACTGTGCAGTCGCAAGGAATCCAGGCTTAAACATTTAAAATTAAGAAAAATTAAAATAAAAAAAAAGAAAAAACCAAGTGTGGGCATGATTAGCTATATTCTGTGGGGAGACACATTTTACAGAGTTAGCCCAGTCAAGTTGCCAAACAAACAGTAAAAATCAACAACCACCACTATCAGGGGGAGAAGTCAGAATCCAAAGTTGCTGCAATATATTATCTAAAATGTTCAGTTTACCACAAAAAGTTAAGGCGACTGGAAAGTGTGACAAAGAAAAATGCAGTCAATAGAAATTGTCTCTGAGCATCCCCAAATGTTGGATTTAGTAGACCAATACTTCAAAGCAGCTAAATGAAATTAGTTTTAAACAATTAAAGGAAATTATGACACTATGAATCAACAAGTGATAAATCTCAATAAGCAGATAGAAACTGGTTTTTAAAAAGATCCATGGAAATTCTGAAGTTAAAAATACAGGAGCTGAAATAAAAAATTTAAAGTGACTCAAGAACAGATTTGAGATGTCAGAGGAAAGAATCTGTGAATTTGAGACTGATCAATAGAAATTTCCAGTCTGAAGCACACACAAAAGGGACTGAAGAAAAGAATTAAGAGTGCTTTGGGGAAATTTGTGGGACAGCATCAAGCATACAAATGGGAGTTCCAATAGAAGAAGAAAGAGAGAAAGCATCAGAGGAAAAAGATCAAAAAGGTTGATGAAATAATGGCCCAAAACTTCCCAAATTTGAAAACTATAGATTCAAGAAATTCAGTGAATCCTGTGAAGAGTAAACACAAAACTATCTACACCCAGCCATATTATAGTCAAACTGTGGAAAGCCAAAGAAAAAGAGAAAATCTGGAAAGCAGCAAGAGAGAAACAGCTCATTATATGAAAAGAAGATTTGGTATAATTAATTATTGATTTCTCATTTGAAAGAACAGAATCCAGAGAGCAGCCAAAGGACATAGTCAAAGTGCTAACAGGAAAAGAAAAATACCAGTAATTATATATCCAGCAAAACTAGCCTTCAGAAATGAAGGTGGAATAAAGTCATCCCCAGATTTTTTAAAAAAAGATTTTACTTGTTTATTTATGAGAGACGCACAGAGAGAGGCAGAGACATAGGCAGAGGAAGAAGCAGGCTCCATGCAGGAAACCCGATGTGGGACTCCATCCCGAGTCTTCAGGATTACGCCCTGGGCTGAAGGTGCTGCTAAACCACTGGGCTACTGGGGCTGCCCCATCCCCAGATTTAAAAAAGAACAGAATGATGAGGAAATGGAACTCTAAAGGAGCCAATTTTCTATATTTTACTGCAATGAATTGACTGTTAGTCTGCAGTTGATTGTGATAAGTCAAAATGCTTATTTTAACCTCTAGAGCATCTGTTAAGAAAATAATTCCAGGGAAGCCTGGGTGGCTCGGCATTTAACTCCACCTTCAGCCCAGAGTGTGATCCTGGAGTTCTGGGATCGAGTCCCACGTCAGGCTCCCTGCATGGAGCCAGCTTCTCCCTCTGCCTGTGTCTCTGCCTCTCTCTGTCTCTGTGTCTCTCATGAATAAATAAATAAAATCTTTAAAAAAGAAAATAATTCCAAATAAAATCACAGAAAAGTCAACACAGGAGTTAGAATACTACACTAAAAATATACAAACCAAGAAAGGCAATAGAGTGAGGAATAGTGAGGAATAGAACAACAACAACAAAAAGGATGTATATAAAAACAAATAGCAAAATGAAAAAAATATAAATCCAACCATGTACATTAAATATAAATGGTCTAAACATCTTGGAAGACTAGATTTAAAAAGTAGGATCCAACTCTATGCTGTGTACCAAGACTGCAATTTAGATTCAAAGGCACAGATTTATTCAAAGTAAATGATGAGAAAAGATGTATTATACAAATAGTAGCCATAAGAAAGCTAGAGTTGTTATAATGACAAAATAGACTTTAAAGCAAAATATTGCTGGAGAGAAAAAAGAGTATTTCACAAACACAAAAGGGTCAGTCGACCAGGAAGATATGAAATTAAAAATACATACACATACGTAACAATAAAGACCAAAATACATAAAGCAAAAACTGGGAGAATTGAAAGGAGGAATGGAACACATCATGGAAGTGTATTAATTTCAATCAACTACAAACATATTTGGATATGACCAGTCATGTTTTTTTTTTAAAGTAATGTTATACTAGAGCAGGGTAAGTCCTGTTTGTAATATATGCAACACACGCACACACATGCACACAGGTACAAGAATGAACAGTTCCATGAAAATCTTAGAAAAGTGGGGACCCCTGGGTGGCTCAGCGGTTGATCATCTGCCTTCAGCTCAGGGTGTGACCCCAGGGTCCTGGGATCGAGTCCCTCATCTGGCCTCCCACAGGGAGCCTGCTTCTCCCTCTGCCTGTGTCTGTGCCTCTGTCTGTGTGTCTCTCAGGAATAAATAAAATCTTAAAAAAAAACTTAGAAAAGCATTAATTTGACTAAAGGTTTCCCCTAAATCTTACAGAAGTAGGAATTTGACTAAAGTCTCATAATAGTCTTTAGAGAAGTATGAATTTTACAAAAGGTTTCTCCTAAAGGATAATTACCCGTGATTAGGCATCAGCTTTGAAGAACCTATAAAATCCAGCCCACAGCCATGTCAGACAGCTTGTGCCTGATTGATGACCCAGGAAGCAGCACTCAGAACTTGCTTACCAGATTTAAAGGTCCTGTAAGAGGTGACATTTCTAATGCTCTCAAAGGGTGAATTAAAATTCAAAATATGTTATTAGTAGGAAAATGAGCCTACACACTTTAAACGAAGTCCTGGCAAGGCAAGTACAGTGTAGAAAAATGCAGTAATGTAAGAATATTCTGGATCAAGACTGACTCATCATAAATTTAAGAGCATAATCATGGGTCAACATAAATCATGGGTCAACACTTGATGAATGTAAAAAGCTGATATGATGCAAGAATATGGTTTTAAAAGTGTGACATCCACGTTTTAAAAAGGAATCTTTTTATTAAGATCTCTTGGTGAATTTTTCTCCATATATTCATTTTTTTCTATTATACTTTTAAAAAAAGTAGAACCTAAAAGAACATACAGAGAAGAATGGCTGATATGAAAAGACAGTGGATGGGAAATAAGTCCTTCATAAGGGCAAATGAAAGAAATCTGGGCTAGTTTTCCCCCAAACGGGAAAGAGTAGGAAATGGCAGCATTAGTTTAAAGTTCTCAAGTTTTAATGTTTGTGGGTTCTTACAAGGACACTAGGGGAAAGTCTAACCAAGGTAAACATCAGTCTGTGTGAGGCAGGTGGTAGATGCGTGGCCTCATGCGGTTCCACGCGTGTATCCGATAGACACGCGCTCTGCACCCCGGACGTGTCACATGGTGGCTCTGGAGCAGAGCGTGGGCACATCCCAGCTCCTGCACTGGAGGACTGTGTGCACTCTGCGCGGTGCTGGCCCTCTGAGACCCTGCAGTTCCCCAGCTGTGACGCAGGGATGATGGCAGTCGCCTGCCTCCTGGGACGGTCTTGGGAGTTGAGTGGGAGTGATGCCGAGGAAGCCTTTGGTCCAGCTCCAGGCCCACGGGAGATGCGCGGGTGAGTCACTGCTGCTGATACAGACTCCCGAGTCCCCATCGTCCCTGTCACCCCATTGTCCTCAGTAGCCTGTCCGCCATCTTCCTCTCCTTCACCTCCGTCAGCATCATCCCACTGCCACCCACTGCCCCATCATTTATGGCCTCCCGGTAGGAGTCCCGCAAGGCGACGGGCACCCACTTGGTGCTCTGCGACCCTGTGAGTCCATCTTACCTGTGAGCAAGGCCTGACTGTTACCACCGAGGAGGCAAATCCAGGCTTGGAACAGACCCAATCTGTCGGTGGTGGTTTAGGTCACCCTGTGCTGTTCTCCTCCTTGTGCTCTAATAATAGCTAGCTATCCATCCTATGCTGACATTGAGACAAAACTATAATTTGCTTGAGTTATTCTCACCGGGGCTACTCTGAGAACGCAAGTTCCATTTGTATTATAGCAAATTAATTGCTTGAAAGAACGTCACCCTAACATTGCATGCTTACCTTTGGTGACAAAGGGACACAGCGGAAAGCACTTATGGAGACATATCCCTGTTCAAAAGAGATGTAATTAAATTTGAATTCGGCAAGCCTTGCCACTCGGCTTTGCTGTTTCACCGTGCTTCGGGCTCGCACATCCTGCGAACGTCAGTGTGCTGGTAAACACGGAACGACCCCTCTTCTCTGCCTCTGAACTCCACTTGTGTAGGTTTTAAGAAAATTGATAACGGAAGGGATTTGGCTGTCTTTTCATCTTTGCTAAATATCTATGTCTGTGGAGAAAGGGATTCGTGTTGAACAACAGTTTAGGGAGGTGGCTTATATTTTTGCCCAGATTTCAGCTTTGAGAGATCATTAGGTCATTGATTTAGGAAGCGGCTTTGACCAGGATTCCTCAAAGGAAAGGAGTAGTGTGTTTCCATGTCACAGACTCAGGTCGGTGGGTGTGGAAGCCTGTTTTTTTTAATACACGCCATTGTCCTCGTCCTGAGGTTTCCAGGTTTTGTGAGCCAGCAACCAATGTCATGAGTTTTGAAACTTCCTCTCCCCCAGACTCCACCACCCAGCATTTACCTGCTGTTGGCCCTTGATTCCAGGACCCCTTCTCTCTCAAAAGGGCCTGCCTTTGCCCCTGAGTTGAGATTCCCCTTTTCCAGGGTTACTACTTATACAATGAATTTTTGATGAATAAAATTAAAATGTTGGAAAAAAAAAACCCTGTGCATTGCACTAAAGTTAAGGGGCGCACGGTGAGTGATTGTGTTGCTCCTCATGTGGCCTAAGAACCAGCACCTACCTGCAAGGTGCTTGCTACCGCCTACGACAAGATACATCAGGTATGGAAAGTAATGCTTAGAACCTTTCATAGTGACTGCACGTGGCCATGGCATTCAAAATCTATCTAGCAAAAATCTTAGTTGCCAGTTGATTGAAAGTTTGGGGGGGAAAAAAGGAAAAATGGTAACGATAAACCAAAATGAAAACAAAAAAATAAATTCTGGTCCTTTGCCGTATTGGTCTACAGAGTTCTGTGCCATATGAGTAGGATCGCGTGAAAGGGCAGGACACCCTTGGGGAGTTTTGGGAGGAAGATCAATTAAGTCGGGTGAATTCATGTCTTCAGGGCTCCTCTGAGACCTAGGAGAGGAGAGGCGTCGAGTAAGCCTCTGGTGTCGGGAAACCCTGGATTTGTAAAGCATCTGCACCGAGGACTGTCCCATGGAGGACCTTCATGCAAAGTTAGCATTCCATAGCTGTCTTTTTTTAAAAAAGATTTATTTATTTGAGAGAAAGAGAGAGGATGCGGGAGAGGGAATGAGGATCTCTGCTTGAGCAAGCAACCTGAGGGGGCTCGATCCCAGGACCCAGTGATCATGACCTGAGTGGACATCAGGAGTCGACCACTCAACCCACTGAGCCATGTAGGCGCCCCTATTCCTTTGGGGTCTTAAACTTTGCCATCACTCCTTAATGCATTAGTACAGCACCATGATTTTTCAAACTTGATTTCCCCTTTTTTTAAAATTTTTGAAACATGAACAATAATGTTACCATTGTATAATCATGTTACCATTTTTCTGATATCATGGGTTTCCTTACATTTAGTTAAAAAAAAAAAAACCCACAACTGACTAGTTGATCAAAAAGAGATAGAGTCCCACCTCCTAGGAACCAGACTCCACTTTTCCTATGATTTCTGGTCCTTCACAGAGAATGTGGAAAGAGCCCCCCAGATCATGGGAGGAATGACTTGGCAATAATCGTGTTGGAAAATGCTTCTGGGCCCAGGGAGGGGAGATTAGGAACTGAACAGATACTGGAACGAATCAGATATGAGAAGGGTTTTTAGTGCTACTTGCGGGAGGTAGAGGAGGAAAGACTGGGCAGCCCAGGGTTAAAAAAAAAAAAAAGTTATTGAAAATGTACTTTAAAAAAACAAACAGAAAAGTGGTCCTTGAAACGCTGGCAGCTGTCAGCGCTGTGAGGCCAAGTCCTGGTGGCCCAGCAGGTTGCAGGGAGGAGAGGCCTGGCTTGGGGTAGATGCCTGGGTGCACCCCTCCTGCAGCCGCCCCCCCCCTGCCCCGCTGCCTTTTCTTGAGCTTGGTCCCCTGAGGGCCGCGGCTGCTGATCTTGGCCTTGGCTTCGGGCAGGGGTGGGAGTGGGGGGCTTGTGGACTGTGACCAGGTGAGATGCTGGGGACGTGGGACATGGCCCCGGAGCACAGATGTGCAGCCTTGGTCTGGAGCCACCACCAGGGAGTCGGCCAGCCAGTGACTTCCTCACCACCTCCGTCACCTAGTGCCACCCCCCTCCCACCGTGGGTCCTCCAGAAGCCCGGTGTGGCTTTCACTCTTCTCTCCCTCAGCCTCCCCCCGCCCCAGTGGGGAGCCCAGGGAGGAGGGGGGCTCAGGGAGGAGCCCGGGGGATTGGGGGGCATGGGGGAGTGCAGGGAGGAGTGCAAGGGGGAGCCCAAGGAGGGGCACAGGGTGGAGTTCAGGGAAGAGTGCACGGGGGAGCCCAAGGGGGACTCCAGGGAGGAGCCCAAGGAGAAGCATAGGGAGGAGCCCAGGTGGGAGGAGTGCAGGGGAGGAGCACAGGGGGAGTGCCGGGGGGAGCAAGCGGTTCTCACTGTCCAGGTACTTTGCACCCCCCTGCGTGGCCTCTCAAACAAGAGGTCTCCGCCTCGCCGACCCGTCCTGTCCTTCATCCCAGGCTGTGCCCTCCCCGTCCACACCCACCGCGACTGCCTCAAGGGCCCCAACTCTGCACCAGCGGGTGCTCAGCACCCAGTACTTGGTGCATTCTTAGCACAACCTGGAGTCAGGCCTGGGCCCTGCTGTCGTGTAGCTAGTGTGATGCTCGGCGGAGGGAGCAGCTTGCTCCTCGGCCCCCGTGGACCCGGCCCGTGAAGCCACCTGCTTACTCACCAGCACCAGGAAAACACTTCCAGCTTGAAGAGTATCATGCTAACCCCCGGGGCGCCTGCCCTCAGCTCGGGGCACCCCCCCTACCCCGGGGGGCATCTGCAGATCTAGAGGGGTGGCGGCTACGGAAGCTGCGGTGGGAGGGACCCTGGGATCTGCTAGCCAGGAAAAGCAAGAGCGCAGGGGTGGAAGTGCCCAGAACCACCTCCCGGAACCTTCGTCCTGCCCCAAATGCCCATAATGCCTGTTCGGAAACTATGGTAATGGATGAGGATCTAGTAATGGATCCAGAAAGCCTCACTAACTTCCCTGAACCCAGAGCCATAAATCAAACCGAGCTCTGTCTGGCTCTAAAGCTTATGCTCCGTTCATTCTCTTCAACAGAACATTAAAATATTATGTATAATTTGATTTGCTCTCCGAATGACCATATTTTATCCGTAGCATCTCAAATATAATTTATTTAGAGAATAGTCAACTAATTTCCTGATTGAATGTTCTTTTAATACATTTAATGGAGATGGCATATATTATAGTATTCGCCAGATTTTCAGAAGGATGCTAAAACTTAATGAAAGAAAGCATCTACGCTCTATTAGATTAAGAGAGCTGCACGTTCTGGAACATGCTGCCTTCTGCACTGTCGACCAGGAGGGGAAAGGACCCATTTAGGAGAGGAAGAGATGGGTGGGAAGGGAGGAGAAAGCCCTGTAAAGAGGTTAGGAGAGGGAAAAAAAAAAATCCGTGGATTTTTATTGAAAATAAATTCGACTGAGCTCCGGGCTGTGGCTTGCAGCGTGCGTGTGCTTCCTCGGAAACTTCGGCTTCAAGAGTCTCCTTCGTAAACGAGGGTTGCCCACGTTTAAATAAAATTACCTGCTTTCTCCATATAAAGGCATCTCTTTAATGTGCTCATTTCCCAAATATACGCCATGTATTTTTTGTAGTGGTCCTTGGTTGTGCTGGGTGAGGACCTTGTCACTCTGGGTACGAGGGGCTGGGTCACCCCCAATTGCACACGGGGCTGCCCACGTGCATGTGCCCCCCGTCTGCAGGTTTTAGCTTTCCTCTCCTAACAGCAAAGATTATCTGTATATTTTTTTATTTTAATTTTTTTTTTTTTTTGCCACCCAGAAAAATGCAGTAGTAGTTTCAGCCTCACCTCCAACGCCCACCGTGGAGATGCCCACCCTGGATTCCCTGGAGGAAAACTAACCGGGCCTATTGCTCTCTGCAGTTTTTCTCCTCCCTATTTTCATGACTTGAGATACATTTAAATCTCCACTGTAGGGGATCCCTGGGTGGCTCAATGGTTTAGGGCCTGCCTGCCTTTGGCCCAGAGCGTGATCCTGGAGACCCGGGATCGAGTCCTAGGTCGGGCTCCCGGCATGGAGCCTGCTTCTCCCTCCTCCTGTGTCTCTGCCTCTCTCTCTCTCTCTCATGAATAAATAAATAAATAAATAAGTCTTTAAAAAAATCCCACTGTATTCCCGGTAGAGGTGATCTTCTGGGCACCGGAGAGAACAGAGGACCCCGGACTTCAGTGGCACGAATATCCGGGGAGCTTGTTCAAAATGCAGATTTGCGAGCCCTGCACTAGAGACTTGAATTCAGTAGCTCTCCGGGCGGGGCGGGGGGGTGCTCTGCTTCGTCGACCAGCTCCTTGGGGGACGGGGTGCGGGAGGGCCACGAAGTTAACTTAGAAGACGATTCGTTTGCCACCTGGTAGTTGTCCGGTGCACCGCGGGCTGTCCTGACGTTTCGTGCTATTGAGAGGCCGTTACCTCTGCCGCGTGGATGTGCAGCCCCACATGCTTTGGCAAACCCTCACCTTTGCCCACCTGTGTTCAGTGACTCTGGAAGCCTTGCCGTGGTTGCTTCTCATGGTCTCCGGCGTCATCATGCTGCTGCGGGCTCGTCCCAGGCCCCGTTGGCAGGGTCCCCAGGCTCCAGGCTCGCCCCTCTGGCTTGCCTTTAAAACCACCCCACCTGCGTAATCCTCACCCCCCTGCTTGTGCGACTTGAACACTCTTCATGATTTGGCCCAAGCTGCTTTTCCACTTGACCTCACTCGCGTTCCTCTCCTTCCCTTGGACCCTACTAGCTTACGCTCTTGGCCCTGAGTGTGGATTACGCATTTCTGCCTTTGTTCTTGCTCCTGCTGTCTCCCTATGGGCAGAAAGGGCTTAACTCAGCAGGCCCGTGTGGTTCAGACCCGGCCCTTGCCAAAGGCTAGCCCCCTTGGCCAGCTCCTGAGAGATAACCTCTGAGCCCCTGAAATAGCCGCCCTCATAAGAATGTTTTTATAGGGATGCACGGCTGGCTCAGCAGTTGAGGATCTGCCTTAGGCTCAGGGCGTGACCCTGGGGTCCCGGGATCGAGTCCCGCATCGGGCTCCCTGCTTCTCCCTCTGCCTGTGACTCTGCCTCTCTCTGTCTCTGGGTCTCTCATGAATAAATAAATTAAAAAAAAAAGAATGTCTTTGTATACCTAAGGCCTGGGACCGTGCTTTATTTAGAGGTAGACCCTATCTGGTTTCATTTCACTCTTTGGAGTTCATCCTATAGAAATCACACAAGGGTAAACTGTGTGTTGTGGTCTTGTTTGTTGAAGCAAAAATTGGGAATCACCCAATCATCCAATGATAATATGAATGGAATAATAATTCCTTAAGCGTAGTCGTGATTGAGCTCCCACTTGCTGAGCACATTCTGTTCCATCCCTGGGCTAGGTATTTTACCTAACAGCATTTCACTTAGATTTATAGCGAGTCTTTTGTAGGTTATCCCCACTTAGACGAACACCAAGACACCTAGAGGTGAGATGAGGTCATGGAGGTCATGTGGCCAAGATCCGTGTGACTCCATCCATCAGTCCATACTAGGCTATGAAGGAGTCATTAATTAAATAAATAATTAATAAATAATTACTTAAATAATAGGGTTGTCGAGCCCTGTGTGCTGGCATGGAAGGATGCTGATGGCACGTTATTGAGCTGAGAAAGGAAAATCGTGAAATCATTTGCATGTTACCATCTTGTGAGCCACGCGTGTATGCATATTGTGTATGGATTACGTTCATTATAGTAAACACAATTTTTAGTTGTAAAGAATTTAGAAAATGAAGCAAAGCGCAGAGAAGAACATCGCGATCCATGGCCCGACCCATTATTTCCCCAGAGCAGTGTTTCTTTTCTGTGTTCTGAGACAGGATCTTATCAGCAGACCGGAGAGACCTCCATGCTAGCAGGTTTTCTCAAAGGAGAGAAGCGAACGAAAAGTTTTGTTGTTTAACGATACATTTGACAAACACCACGTATCACATCCTCCCCTTGTTCTGGTTGCAGATGCGCTTATTAAAGAAGTCCTACAATAAACCCCTTCTTCATTCAGGATTTCTCAGATGGTGTGACGTCTAACTCTCACACAGGTTGGCCGTCCCTACCTGGGCAGCCCATGAGGTTGAAGGTGACCATTGCTCACCCCCCCACGGCAGGAACCTGGGCTTGAGCAACGCCTGTTTTTCTCCTCTTTTCATCTGGAAACAAACCAAGAGCTTCAGTTTATTTGTCCCAGGATTTGTACATTCAACATCTGCAGGAGTGACCCTAACTGACTCCAGCTGAGCCACATGCCCCTGTGGCCCAGGCAGCGACTGTGGAGAGGGGATTAGATGCCCTGATCAGTTGACCTTGGTCAGAAACTGTCACCAGGGCACTGAGCTCTGTGGTGGCCCAAATGGCATGACTCACAAATATCTGAGTGGGGAGAATTAGTTGCACCAAAGAAAGGAGAGGAGGGAAAAGATGACAAAATATAAGATGTCCTTAGGCGCCGCCTTGTTCTCTTCGGTTGGAGCTCTGCTGTGTTTCATAAAAATATGTATTATAGGTACATGGTATATATTCCTTCTCATATTATGCTTTTTCAGTTGATATATTATGAACATTTATTTTCCATTGACATTAAATATTCTTCAGAAATGTGAGCTTTTAGAGCCGCACCATATTCCATTGTATGAATGAAGCATATCCATTTCTTTTTGATTTTATTTCAAAGTCTAGTATAGTTAATGTACAGTGTAATATTAGGTCCACGTGTACAGTACAGTGAGTCAGCACTTCCGAGTGTCACCTGGTGCTCAGCACAACAGGTGCACCCCTCATCCCCATCATCCATTTCAGCCGT
Source organism: Nyctereutes procyonoides (assembly GCF_905146905.1). Classification (NCBI taxonomy): domain Eukaryota; kingdom Metazoa; phylum Chordata; class Mammalia; order Carnivora; family Canidae; genus Nyctereutes; species Nyctereutes procyonoides. The sequence continues at coordinate 27,017,963 of NW_026575043.1, forward strand.
CCTCCCACTCCTCACCCCTCTGGTACCTGCAGTTTGTTCTCTATAATTAAGAGTCTGTTTCTTGGTTTGCCTCTTTCTCTCTCAATCTCTCTCTTTCTCTTTCTTTCCTTTGCTCATTTGTTTTGTTTCTTAAATTCCACATAGGAGTGCAGTCATACGGGGTTTGTCTCTCTCTGGCTGACTTCTTTCACTTGGCATTATACTGACCTCTAGATCTCTCTGTGTTGTTGCAAATGGCAAGATTTCATTCTTTTTTTATGACTGCCTGATATTCCAGTATGTATATCTGCACCTCTACTTTGGCCACTCACCAAGTGATAGACACTCGGGTTGTCTCCGTAATTTGGCTACAGAGGGTAGTGCTGCCATAAACATAGGGGAGCATGCATCCTTTTGAATTAGTGATTTTGTATTTTTTAGGTCAATACCCAGTAGTGCAATTACTAGGTCATGAGGTAGCTCTATTTTTCAATTCCTTGAGGACCCTTCCTACTGTTTCCCATGGTGGCTGCACCTGTTTGCATTCCCACCATCAGGGCATGAGGGTTCCTCTTTCTCCCCATCCTCACCAACACCTGTGTCTTGTTGTTTTTTGTTTTTTTTTTTTAAGATTTTATTTATTCATGAGAGACACACAGAGAGAGGCAGAGACACAGGCAGAGGGAGAAGCAGGCTCCTTGCAGGGAGCCCAACGTGGGACTCGATCCCAGGACCCCGGGGTCATGCCCTGGGCCAAAGGCAGTCGCTCAACCACTGAGCCACCCGGGGATCCCATGTCTTGTGTTTTTGATCTTAGCCATTCTGACAGTTATGAGGCGGTATCTCATTGTAATTTTGATCTGCATCTCCCTGATCCTGAGTGATGTTGAGCATCTTTTCACGTATCTGTTGACCATCTGGGTGTCTTCTTTGGAGAAAGATATGTTCATGTCTCCTGCTATTTTTAATTGGATTGTTTGTTTTGTGGGTGTTGAGTTGTATAAGTTTTTTTTTATGTATTTTGGATACTAGCCCTTTATCTGATAATACATTTGCAAATGTCTTCTCCTGTTCAATAGGTGGCCTTTTAATTTTGTTGATTATTTCCTTTGCTGTACAGGGTTTTTTTTTTTTTTTCATTTTTTAAATGTTTATTTATTTATTTATTTATTATTTATTTATTTATTTATTTTTTGAAGTAATCCCAATAGTTTATTCTTGCTTATTTGAACAAACTACATTTAATGAGTAAACTATTCCTTTATTGTTAGGCATTTAGCTTGTCCCTAATTTTGGTTCCAAAAAAGCTCTAGTTCATACATTCAGCATCAAGAATTCTTCCTGGTTCACAACCTGCAGCCTCACAAGACCACATTTGACAGCATTCTACTCAAAAGTGAGTAGGATGGCAGCACAGCTTGCGGGAAGGGCAAAACAGCCATTCGTTTCCCAGAGGTGTCCTTGCAGCGGTCCACAGAAGCCCGTGTGCAAAGAGCTGATGCACACGTCAAGTAAGCACAGGAACTGTCCTGGCTCAGAAGCCTTAAGCCCCCCAGAGAAGCAGTGGCTTTTGCCACAATCTCGTAGGGACAGGTCTCAGGGTCCTTGCACAGGACACGCCCAGTTACGAGAGCGCACACTCAGCAAAGCTCAAAGCTCTGCTTCCTGGAAGTTTACTTCTAGTGCCGCAGTCTAGGTGCCACTTAGCAGCCCAGGGTCCATTCGGCCGTAAGTCGTCTTGACTGGCTGTCAACATGCTTGATGTGCCCCCTCATCGGGTTACAGGTAAATGAAGGTCAAATTCTCATGCAAAAATAGGGAAAGGCTTTATAAACCCTTTACCCACAAACATTTTACATTGTCCAGATATATGCTTATTTTATTAAAAAAATATTAAAAGTGGGAGTATTGAGTCAAAGACAGTGAACAATTTAAGAACTCCTGATGCATACAGCTCAAGCATTCACCAGAGAGGGAGACCAAACTAAAATAACATTGCTGGTACGACTGTCACAGTTGGGCCCCCACCTGACTTTCCAACATCATTTCTTCCACTTCCTACCCAAATGTCTCTTTCCGTCTGGCCCCATGAGCCTCTTCACTGTTCACTTGTTTTATGTTCTTTAATGTTTTTTGCTCAGCCTTGCCCTCTGACTAGAACATTCTATCATTTCTCTGCCCAGTACCACCTGATTTGCCTTTCAGAATATTCTAGAAATATCACCTCTTCTCGAAAAGGTCTCCAAATGCTGCTTCCCCTCAACTCCTTCCTAAATAGAATTCTTGATCCACCCCTGTCCTTCTCATAGCTTTTTGTTCTGAAAGTTATCTTAACAAGGTTGTGTTATTACTGTCTTCTATACTAGAATATGAACATTTTATAGTTAGAAACTACATTTGTGGGATGCGTGGATGGCTCAGCGGTTAAGTGTGTGCCTCTGGCTCAGGGTGTGATCCTGGAGTCCGGGGATTGAGTTCTGTAACAGGTTCCCCGCAGGAAGCCTGCTCCTACCTCTGCCTATGTCTGTGTGTCTCATGAATGCATAAATAACATCTTTAAAAAAAATTTGTGATTTCCCCCCTCTCAGAACACTTTGAATAGTCAATAATGGCCTTTAAAAATGTTTGTAGATGGGCAGCCCCGATGGTCCAGCGGTTTGGCGACGCCTTTGGCCCGGGGTGTGATCCTGGAGTCCCGGGATTGAGTCCCGCGTCGGGCTCCCTGCATGGAGCCTGCTTCTCCCTCTGCCTGTGTCTTTGCCTCTCTCTCTCTCTCTCTCTCTCTCTGTCATGAATAAATAAATTTTTAAAAAATAAAAGAAATAAAAATGTTTGTAGAGGAGCATGAATTAGTTTAACCACAAAGATTTATTGAACAGTTACTAGGGGGCAGGCACTGTTAAAAATACCCCATTCCCAGCATCTAGAACTGTCCCTACACGTAATAGATGGCCAGGAAACACCAAACACTGGTTGAACGAGTGAGCTCGTGCAGATGGAGCGCCGAATTAATACAAGGTCCCTGTTCTCGTGAAGGATGAATTTTAGAGGGAAGAGAATAAACCAAGTAAGAAAAGCAACAAACAAGATTGAATAAGGGTATGAAGAGAATTAAAATGAGGATGATGTCCTCAAATGCTGGGTGGCTACTTTAGCTCGTTGTCAACGGGGGCTTTCCTGCCAGAGTGACGAGCTGCGACTGTGTGTCAAGACGTCGTCGGCCGTGCAGAGATGTGGAGAAGAGCATCCCAAGCCGAAGTAAATCCTAGGTCAAAGCCCTGTGTGGGCAAGAGTCTGGCATGCTTCAGGTGACGACAAGAAACGCTCTGGGGTGGGCCAACACAGAAAAATACGGATGATTCTCAGCATACGTAATGACGGCCGCAGTATGACCATGGATGAATCATAACTCCTTTCACCCACTGTCTCCCTCTCCCTCCCATCGTCCCACTTTCCTGCTCTGCGTGTGTCCTGGATCTGGAGCCCAGACGGCGTTAGAGACACCCAGCCCATCAGTCCCGCCCTTTTGTTCTCCTCCAACTCTGAGCGCATGAAAGACTACTCCCCATCTAGACTTATTTCGGGGAGTGTCGGACGGATCACATTTTCGGAGGGTATTTTGGAATTCCTGTGGCACACGGAGGAGTCTGAGACTGTCAGGAAGTTCTTTGGAATTGCTGTAGTGGAGGGCACGGATGCGCAAGCGTTAGTGCCCTTGGGAGTCCCAGGAGTGTCCTATTAAAAAATACCGACTCCGCAGGTCTAGGGTGGGGCCTGGGAGTCTCCCTAATACTGTCACCGGCGATGTGGGCACTGCTGGCCCATGGCCCCCACTGTTCGTAGAGGGGCACGGAGCACTGGCTCTGAGCCTTGGCCCCTGGCTCACCACGAGTGATCTCTTAAATCTCTTGATGCCCTCCGGCTGTACCCTGTGCTGCTTGAAGCTAAACCTCTAGGGTTGGGACTCAGGCAGATAATATTTTTTAAGTTCCCCCAGGTTAATTCCAGTCTTGGGTCCAGTCCAGGGTCTCACCCAGGCCCATTGGTCACAGGCTAAGTTCTGTAGACATTGATAAGGCAGCAGGTGCATGTTCCGAACACAGACCTCCTAGGAAATGAAAACCTTACCCTGTCAAAGTCCCAAAAGAAGTCTAAAGATAGTTAAGATTTTTAAACTTTGTGTTAATTAAGAGTGCGTTTGTGTTTTCTCCCTTAAGAACAGGCGGGACGTCTCTCTCGCTGTCCTAATTTAAAACTCCTGTTACTGATACTGGCCTTATTGAAAGAACTTTTCTTTTTCTGAAACATTTAGGCAAACTGGGCTATAAAGTGAGAAAAAGAGGAGGGACCTGTACACAGGCTCTTGCCGTACAGCCCAGTGGAATGAAATAATGGAGTCTGAGGTTTGGGATAAATATGGTCACGTCAGGTTGGCATTTTCTCCAAACTGATGAAAAAAATTATACCCTTTGGAGCCCACGGTAATTAACTCTCGGACAGCATTTCCATTATAAATCCCCCATTTTAAGAGGTTTGTTACTCAGCTGTAAAATTTTGCTGCAGGCTATGGCTTGGACATAGACAATTTCAGCTTGAAAGAAGCTTTAAAAATACGAGGTTTTGTTTTTTTTTTTTCATTGAGCAAGTGAAGTGTGGTTTTTAAAAGGAATGAAATATCCACTATTCTCAGACATTCTTTGCATCTCTCTCTGTTTTTTTCCTCCAAGTGGTCTTGATTTCCAACAAATGAAGCCTAGTTATTCGCATATTTCAAACCCAGTGTTTAAACTACCAAATGTTCGAGGGACTCTTTGAATTAAGGAAATGCATTTTGAGGGTCACAACTCAGTAAAAAGGAAGGAAAATGTTCTTTCCTATTTTTCAGATGTGCAGAACGAGGGTGGAGCAGAATCCTGTTTTTTGAAGATCCTCAGTCTGTTCATTTTTAAAAGGGGAGTTTACACAAGAAGAAAGCTGAGTTGAACAACAGGAAATGCATTTGCTACGTGCACGCTTTCACTGAACATTTCCCAAGGGGCTTCTGAAACATCTCTTTGTCATAAGTACACGTTAAAATGAACAGTGGTCAATCTCAGGATGGAAAAAAAAATCTCGATTTCTGTTTACTGGTGTCAGGGACTTTTTCTGGGGTGTCTCTCCTTGTATTCAGAAGGGGGCTGCGGGCTTTCCCAGGCTTCTGTGGTGCTTTCGCTGGTGTCCTGAGCGGCACAGTCTGGGATTTCTCCCAACAGCCTCACCTGTTGCCTCCATCGCACCCGTCTGCTTCGGTGAGCTCCCTCCCCCCCGCTCATCGCCTTCTGGCCTTGGGTGCATCACCCATCGCCTCTACGTCCTGCCTGACCGTCGGGTAACAGGAGCCCAGCTCCACACTGTGGGGTGCAGAGCAGCTGTGTCCTGGGGCGCCGAGTCCGTGCGATCTTCCCAGGGTCGGTACTGGTGAGCCGTGGCCCGCGGGGCCTCCTGCATCCTACAGACCTGACACGGCTGTGACTGTGGCAGGTCACCGCTTCTATGAGTACGCTGGTCACCAAAAGTAGTATTTGCGTTGTAGGGCGCCTGGGTGGCCAGGTCGGCTGCGTGCCCGACTCTTGGTTTCAGCTCAGGTCAGGATCTCAGGGTTGGGAGGTCGAGCCCCGCGGGGCCACCTGGGCCGTGGGGCCGCCTGGGCCGTGGGGCCGGAGGCTCTCTGCTGGGCTGAGCTCACCGGCGCGGGGCGTGAGGCGGGCTCGTGGAGGCTCCCGCGGCACCCAGGCGATGCTTGCGGCCCGGGAGCTCTGGCATCACCCGCTGCTGCTGCGACTCAACGGACGAAGGGTCAGCTCCGAGGCATTGGCTTTTGTCGACTCCCGTCTGAGGGCTGCCTGCGTGCGCCGCGCGGGACACGTGAGAAGCTGGGATGCTTTGGCAAGCTTGAAGAAAATAGACATTTTTCTCATCGTCTCTTCCTGTCCTTGCTGCTGACGGCGTCTGCAGCGCTGTCCTTGGAAGCCTGCTGCTAGTTTTCTCTCATCCGGAGCATGGAAATCGAAATTTTTTTTTTTTTTTTTTTTTTGCACACAGCGGATCACGGCCAGGACCACAAGCTGCCCTGACCCAGGTTTTGCGTGAGCCGATAGCAATTTAAAAATGAAGCACCGGTCCGAGGCCACACGGTGTGTTGGGGCCCAAACCGAGGCCGGACTCTGTCCCCAGACACTTAATTCCGTGTTCTCTCCGTTGTTCCACACCCTCGCAGTTTCTTTGGTTGAAATAATGGGCAATGCTGTGCCTTTGCAAGGGAAGTTCAAGAAAAATTCACTTGCTAGAAGCCAATTATGCTGAGAGCTCAAAGTCCTCGTAGATTCAAGCTCCTGAAAAAGAACACACACGAGCACAAGAGGGGCTCACCAGGAGCCTCGCAGAAGGAAGGTGAAGACTGTGTGTTACTCTCTGGCCAAACACTAGACTCACCTACAGTGAAGCTAAAAAAAATAAAAATAGAAAAAGAAGAAGGTGTATGTGATACAGTTGAATGCTCTTAGGGAGGGACTATGTACGGAAGCGGGGAAAGGGCTAGTGATCTTTCAACTCTCTTAGACTTATTTGTCCGTGGAGTGGATTTGTCAGTGTCATGTGGGGAGGCCATCATGGAAGCGTGCAACCCCGCTGACCCCTCGTGACGTCCCCAGCAGGGCGCTCGGTCGGGGTTGTGTGCCAGGGCTACCATCCCCAAGAGCCACAATCTGAAACAGCCAGGACATGATATCTCAGGTTCTGGGGGCAGGAGGCCCAAGGCCGAGGCAGCAGCGGACTCCATCCGGCCGGAGCCTGCCCCCCGATCCACAGATGGAGGCCGTCTTCCCACAGCTGGAGGGCCAAGAAGTCTCTTGGGGGGGGGCATTGCTCCCCAACCCTGGGTGTTGGGACTTCAGCTTGAATTTTGCAGTTTGCATAAATATGCAGGTCATGACACCTCGTTGGTGGGGCTTGCTGACGATCGTGGGTGCTCCTCAGCTGCTGGAAGCGTCGCCCCATTTTCTGTCCTCATCTTCACACGGCAGTCTCCCCGCGTGGAGGCCTGTGTCCACAGTTGCCCCCTCCCCCTTTTGTAAAGGGACACCGAGTGTCGTGCATTAAGGAGCCCACTCCAGTCCATTATGATATCATCCTGACTAATCACGTCCGCGATGACCATATTTCCAAATAGGGGCGCTTTGTGGGTCCCAGGGCTCCCGCATACGAATTCAACCCATGACACTGCCTATTTCGGAAAAAGGTTCACCCTTCGATTGGCTTTCTCAGCTGGGAAAAACCTGAATACAGACAATATGGTTCCCCATCTATCAGGAAAAGAAAACGTAAGTGGCGAGAATTTACTTTAATCACTTAATACCATTAAACCCATCATATACTTTTAAATAAAGTCCCTGCCATTCAAGACCACGCTGCCCGGAGATTAAGAATGTCATGACCAGTTTCATCACCTTGAGATACTGCTTGATTTTTACAGGCTTTCCTCTTGTCCAATTTTTTTTTCTTAGCAGAACAAATATTTTCATTTACTCTGAGTGAATTCTTGATAAGTTCTCGATCCTCAGCGTCCAACTCCAATTTATTTAAAAGGTTATTTAGAAGACAGCATCCCCTTTTTTTCTTGTTTGGTTTTTTTTTTTTTGTATTTTTTTTTTAGAAGACAGCATCCCCTTTTTGTTTGTTTTTGTTTTTGTTTTTGTTTTTTTGTTTTCTTTTTTTAGAAGATAGCATCCTCTGATGCTTCCTGCGCAGGCTGCTGTTCCCTGTCTTATGTGCCACCCCCCCCCCCCCAGAGTACACATCCCCATTACAGTATTTTGCAGTCATTAAAATAATATTCTTTGTTTTTAGCCCGTCTCCTCCGTTAGACTGTCGGTCATGACAGTTTTAAAGATCATAAAAAAAAGCCAGCACTTTTTATAGGACAATCATTATTTGAAATTCTCAGAAGTCTAAAATGCGGTCTTTTGAAACCCTGCGATCTTTCAAAAAGTCTAAGCATTATAATTAGAAACGATTACAAGTTGTCTGAGATCTTAAAGCTTTTGGAAAGTCTTCATCATGACAATTTAATCTTGCGTAGTGAACGATACCCACTCGAGTCTGTCCCGAGTGCCTCTCGGCCCCACCTCGGGCAGCAGCTTCATCTTTCGGGGCGCGGGGCGTGCGACCCGCCAGCCCCCGGTCAGGGCCACCTTCCCTCTTCCCTTCCTCTGACACACACGGGCAGCTGGGTGGTGCACCTGCTGCTTCCCAGGATCCTGGCTGGAGGGCGAGGCTCGCTGCCTCAGTGGACCCCGGCCGCGGCCACGGGGACTCGCCCCCCGAGTGGCTTCCCAGGCCCAAGTGTGGGGCTCTGCCTGGAGCTGGGACTCGGGAGAGGTCACCCATACAAGAGACGCGGACTCCCTCCAGGAAAGCCTGCTTACTTTAAATGGTCTTCTAGAAGATTCAATTTACTTTTTGGGGGAGGGCAGAGGGAGAGGGCAAATCCCAGCAGAGGCCCGCGGGCATGGAGCCCCATGTGGGGCTCGATCCCGCCACCCTGGAGTCACGACCTGAGCCGAAATCAAGATGGGCCTCTGGACCGATGGAGCCCCCGGTGCTGGCTGCTGCTTTCCCCGGGCGGGCGCTGCCTTGGGTGCCTGGGTGGGCTCACCGCTGCTTCCTCCGGGTCGACCCCGGGCCGGCAGCTGCCGGATGGGGAGATAGGGGGACGGATGGACGTGGTGGGGGGAGGGATGGACAGGGGATGGTTGGACGGGGAAATGGGGGTATGGATGGGGAGATGGGGGGACAGGGGACGACCAGGGAGATGGGGGACAGATGGGGGGACGGACGGTGGGGGGGGACCGCTGCTCAGAGCCTGCCTCTGCCCCTCGGCCCCCATGGCCCCGTGCAGTATTTTCGTGAAAATACTGGAAGCCTTGAGTTCAAGTTATCGATCTCAGGGCCCATGCCTCGGTGGTATCCTCCCTCCACCCTCCCCCTCCTCCCTCCCTCCTCCCTCTCCCTCCTTCTCCTCCTCCTCCTCCCTTCTTGTCCTTCCTCTTCCCCTCCCTTCCTCCCCCTCCTCCCTCCTCCCTCTCCCTCCTTCCCCCCTCCCTTCCTATTCTTCCTCTTCCCCTCCCTCCCTCTCCCTCCTCCCTCTCTTTCCCTCCTCCCTCTCCTTCTCCCCCATCCTCCCTCATCCTCCCCCTCCCTCTCCCTCCTCCCTCTCCCTCCTTCCCCCCTCCCTTCCTATTCTTCCTCTTCCCCTCCCTCCCTCTCCCTCCTCCCTCTCTTTCCCTCCTCCCTCTCCTTCTCCCCCATCCTCCCTCATCCTCCCCCTCCCTCTCCCTCCTCCCTCTCCCTCCTTCCCCTCATCCCTTCCTGTTCTTCCTCTTCCCCTCCCTCCCCCCTCCCTCCTCCCTCCTCCTTCCTTCCTTCCTCACGGGAAAAGCCTTCTGCTGCTGGCTTTATAAGCCACATCCCAGTGTCCCCGGGGAAAGGTGTCCCTCGGTTTCTGCCAGGGGTTCCTGTCTAAAATATCAACCAGAGCAAAACTGGAACACTGGTTCTTTCCCAGGCTGGGTTGAGGAGCGTCCCTGTGGTTTTCTCACCTCCATCCATACCCAGATATGTCCTGGTCCCCTGGGAGCCCTGCCGTAGTCTGTGGGGATGGAGAAGGGGCGTCTTAGGCCAAGTCCCCTTTCCCAGGGGGTGTATAGCACATCGAACTCAAACCACCTGCACGGGAAAGCCAGTCGGCCCAGCAGCTGGTGTGTCTGGGCCACGAACCAGTTGTCCTGAAAGGTCCCAGGAGTTCAGCAGACGGGAAACGTGTTCTGGCTCCTGCAGTTGGAGGATGGCAGGAGCTCTCCCGAGGGGCTGGGCCCAGGGCCGTGTTCTGTGATGGGAGGTGTTGGGGATGGAAAGCTGGGGAGGACGCAGGAGGAGGAGGGGGAGGTCCCACCAGAGGAGGAAAGAACGAGCACACCCAAGAGAAGCTCTGTGCCCCGCCTGCGATCTGCCCAACTCGTCGGACAGAGGAGCAGACTGTCTCTTCCGGCACGTGGTGGGTTCCACAGGGCCTGCCATACACGAGTGCCCGACCTCTGCGGTGTCGGGGAGGCCAAGCTCCTGGGTGGAGTTCTGGGGGGACGCAGCTCGGACATGCTTCGTGCTTGGGAATGAATGGGCCAGGCCGGAAGGCAAGGCCCGCCTGGAGGGGCGCAGGGACTCCACTCACTCATCTGCTGATGGATGTCCTGGGAGTCCGGGCTCCCCAAGGGGACAGGGACTTCGCTGCAGCATCAGGAGACACACCCGAAAGGCTGAGGGGTGCCCAGAAAAGGGCCCCGGATGCTCCAGGACAGAGAGTGGTACACAAGCACATTTGTAGCTGCGTGACCCTGGAGGGAGGCTCAGCTCGGTGGGCCAGCCCCCCGCGGTCTGCGGCCTCTGCGCTCCAGTCTGCCTCACCTCCCTCCCCGCTGCTGGGGGGCTCAGGAGGCCACGGCGAGGAGGACACCGGACCCTGAAGGCTGACAGCCAGCAGTTCATTTTGGGAAAACGCACCTCTGGGGGCTGAGGCAAAACCTAAACCCTCAGGTAGAACTTGCAAAGTATCCCCAGCAGAGACCCCATAGACCCCGTATTCCTTGTCGTGCAGGGTACCTCCCAGCAGACCCAGAACACGCGGTGTTCGCTCGGCAGACAGTCCGGGAGCTTCTCGGGGATGCAGGCCAGGTGGGCAGTGCTGGCCTGTTCATGCAGCAAGGAGCCGGCCCTTGCTTTGCTGGTTCTATCGTCATCATCATCGTCCTCCCCCCACCCCGCCCGTGTGGTGTCCCCCCCCGCCGGAGGTGGACCGATGCTGCAGGTGATGAGCTAGCCGAGTGGGAGATTTCCTTATACTTACCACCCCCTTTAGCCCCAGAAATCCCCAGACTCTTTACAAAAGCATTCTGCATGAGGTCGGGTGGTATGGCCACTGGGCGTGGAACCCCGAGAGGCCCTGCTGCGCCATCGGGAGGGCTGCCCGGGTCCTGCTCCCCAGGCCACGGGTCCTGGGGCGGGCAGGAAAACCTTGAGAGGCTTCCCCCCGGGCTTCAGGGGTTTCAGCTAGAGCTGGGATTGTTCCTAAAAATTACACTTTTTTTTTTTAATGTGGGTAGAGTAGGGAGGCAGCCTTTATTTTGCATGCTGCTATATCAAACCACTTAGAAGGCTTTGGCTATGTAAGTAGTGCAAGTGTGACTCAGTAGGATCTTTCCAGAAGCCACTATACTGTGCAGGGAGACGGTGAAGAAAACATGGGACATGGTAGGAGTTCCTGGGGTGAGGTGCACGGGCCAAATGCAAGGCCTCCCCCCTCTCTTGAGGAACCCGACCCCGTAGCTAGAACCACACTGGCGGGGTCTCTGGACATCCTCGCACCTAGTCAAGCATCTCAAAACAAGAATAATGAGGCTGTTGATGGGTTCCTGGAGGCTCTGTGGTTGCGGGAGTCGTGAGCACCCCCACTAGGGTATGCTCCAGGCCTGGTCCCCCCCCACTGCACTGTACACCAAAGGTTTCCTGTCTCCCATACTGTGTGGGTGCCACCGTCGAGTTGAGCAGTACGCAGCCCTGCCTACCATGCCGCCGACAGAGGACCTGGTTCCTTCACCTGGAGGCTGGTCCCAGCTCTTCTGTTACCTAGCTCCTTGGCCTTGGGCACGTCATAGCACCTCAGTCTGACCTGAGCCATAAATCTTCCCCATAGTCCCCTTTATTTCTCAGCTGGTCTCATCATCATTTTTGTATCCTCGATCTGACAATATTATTTGAGGATTTTTGAAAGTGGATTTCATAGTCATTACATTGTTTTTTTGTTTTGTTTTGTTTTTTAAAAGGTGGGGAGGGGCAGGAACGAGAGGGAGAGGGAGGGAGGGAGGGAGAGAATCTCAAGCAGACTCCCTGCTGAGCATGCAGCCTAACACAGGGCTCGATCCCGTGACCCTGAGATCATGACCTGAGCCAAAATCGAGAGTCGGGCGCTGAACCGACTACCCAAGATAGTAGCACATTGTAAGAAAACACACACACCTACAGCCACACGCATATGTATAGAGAGCTCGTCACGGAAAAATGGAATTGCAACAAAAGCGAGCTGCCGTATGCCTCAGGAGACCTGCAAGAACTTTAATTCTGCTAAAGCTTGGGTGCTTGTCCAGCCCTCCTGGAAACACAGTTTGGGGTAACTTAAAATTTAGGGCCTGGCAAGGGGAGAAATTGCCATGGAAATAACCATTCCTAATTCAGTTAGTTGAAACGGGAAATAAGAGAGTCCCCTGACAGTAAAGCAAACAGGATTCCCTTTCCAAATTTTAACAATTCTGATTAGGGCTAGTTTTATCAAAGAAGATTCTTGCTGGCGTCTCGTACAGCTCCCTCCGTCGCTTAAGCCCGTCGGTTAAAACTGTTTCATGTTCGTGGCCCCTTGGGACCCACTAATGGAGGAGGATTAGTATTCACTTTAAAACAAAAAGACTAAATGATGAATGGATGTGCATTGGGATAAAGTGATCTGGGGAGGGTTGTTTGGTTTGCTTTGGTTTTGATTTCTGGAAAACAACTGAGTCATTGGGAGATGTTTCTAACTGAAATGTAAACACCACGTTAATGGTCCATTCCCAGTTTTTTCCTCTTGTGAAAAGAGAGAAAAGAGACAGATTAGAATGAATTATAAGGCCATCAAGGTACAAGTAATTGCAGGAATAATCCCCTCCCTGCATGGGTTTTAAGACACCTGAATGTGTTGCAACCCTGGAAGGTTTAGAACTTTTGTTTCTAGAGAACAGTGGAGTGTCCCCTGTCCAGTTGGGTATCTATCCCTCCATCCTTGCCAACCCACCAGTGCTAATTCCACTCCGGTCGCACTTCCGGTCTCCCTCCCTCCGGAGGCCTCCCCTGTCCATGGGCACCCTGTCACTTTGTCCGCACCTCTCCTTTGATGCCTTTGGATTTTTGTGTTTCTCTAGCTACCAGTCTGTGAACTCTTTGAGGACAGAAGCCATGTTACTTATCTTTACATTCTTATTTTTTCAGTCTTTTTTCTCAGTTCCTAAAATAGCGCCAGACAGATAACAGCACCTCATAAGTGTTTGGTGAATTGACTTAAAAAGAGTATTTACATAGACCCCATCATTCAAATGCAAGAGGCATGTCTGGACTTGATTAACTAAGGCTCAGAGAAGTGGGCACAGGTTGTCTGTGCCTCTGGCTCAGATGCTCTCCACCAACCCCAGGTGCACCCCCACCTGTACCCCACACCTGGGAACCAGGCCTACCTCTTCCTTCTTCCGTCACAGGGGAAGGAAATCTGATAAACCTACTCGTATGGAGCTGTAATTGACTCTAATACGTCCCCTTGAGTGACTTAACCACCCCTGTTTATTTGAGCTGGGAGTAGTTCTTGGCTAGGCTTCACGGCTCTCCTAAGGAGTTGACCTGGTGGGAGGTTTGAAGGTTGTAATCATGTACCCGACCTCTCTGATTTCTAACTGTTGAAAATAGATCTGGGGAGCCATGTGGGTATGAAAGCATTATCCACGGACCCCCGGTAGCCCCCTAAGGAACAGAGCCCCCTTCCCCAGTGAGGACAAGGGGAAGCTGAAGGTGACGCTGCACACTTACCTCTCAGACGTCCATGGAGCAGCCACGTAGAGGAGAAGCTGGATCAGAATTGACTCGGAATCTGTTTTCTCCTGCCATACCACCACAGTGTCACTGGAAAAGTCACCAGTGGCTTCCTAATGATCAAATCCAATAGCCCTTTCTTGGTCTTCACTGATATACAGTGGCTATCTGCCGCTGATGAATATGGCCTTCTCGAGTTTTCCTGTGCTTTAGGCTTCCAGGGTATTATTACGCTTCCGTGATTCTCTCTTCCTTCACCAACCGTTCTCTCATGGGCACTCTCTGAGTTCCCCCCTGAAGAGTCGGCATCTCTCCGGGTTCTGTGATGAGCCGTCTACCTTCCCCTCTCACTCTGTGGAGAATCCATCGGCGATCTCATCCACTCCCACAGCTTCTACTCTCATCTGTATTCCAACAACTCCTCGAAATCTGCGTCATCACTCCAGAGCACTACCTATAGTCCAGATCAGTTCTTCTTTTTTTTAATTCCACAAATATTTATTGGCAAGTTGCTGTTGTAGTAAGGTGGCGGTAGATGGTGGGGCTACAGAAACAAGAGTCCCTGCCTTTAAGAAACAGACTAGTAGTTGAAACAGAGTGGAATGGTGATATCCAAGAGAGTATTTTGGAAACACCAAACAAAACTCAGATCAAAATCGGGAGATTTAGAGAAAGAACACAGAAAGGATGCCTTGAAGGATGCTCAAATGCTGATTATCAGTGAACATTGTTATTAATTCAAGATTCCCTCCCCTCTTTTTCTTCTCTTTCTCCTGGGTGACGGATGGTCTGAGCGCCAAGGGGGGAATTGGTCTGGGCGCCTTGTCTTTCCTCGGTGACCTCTGTTAGTTTCATGTGGCCTGCAGGAGTCGTGGTCCTCCCGTGACTTCTAGCCTGATACCCTTCTGAGTACTTGCGGACCCTCCATGAAAGGCTCTGAAGTCTCCAAGCTGCTCTCCCTACCTCCTGCTGAGGTCGGCAGAGTTTTGTGAGCCTGACTTTAGGTCCATCTGTGGAGACATCGTAGGGTAGGAATTCTCTGAAATGCACAGGGTTTTTAGGCTTTACCCTGAGATCTTTTTGTAGAACATACCCCTCCAACTTAATCGTACTTCTTTTTATATCGGAGTCTAAAAGCCTCAACCTTGGGTGGGATGGAGAGCTGGTATCTAGCACCCATGTTGTCCTCTTCTCTCTTCTGTCTCTCTCTCTCTCTCTCTCTCTCTGAACCCCACCCTTTGTCCTGAGAAGGGTGTTGACTTCCTCTCTCCAATCTCTGTTCCTTGCATCAAGTTCTGTAGCTTTCCCTACTGCAGGATTCTCTATATCATGTCCACATTTTAAGTCTTCCAGACTCCACTGCAACCAACAAGTATATTTTTCCTCTCCAAAGATCCAGATCTTGCAAATCAAAAGCTCTGTGGCTTTCCAAACCCACGACTCTGCCATGAATTCCAAGGACCTCTTTGGAACCTCAAGGCCAAGAATTGGACTTTCTGTTCTTGCTGCTTTTGTGTCCTACCCTCCGTGAAGCAAAGGCCTTCAACCTTCTTCAGTTTAATGTTAAAGGCTAAAACAGCTTTTATAATTAAGAAAAAGAAAAATACACTGGATTTTGTAATATGATTTTGCTATATTGGTAGCCATACCAGTGTTCCATAATGGATTATATGCTCTTCCATTTTGTGATTGTCCTCTAATTTCTTAACTCTAGTATGAAAAATTTAAGATTATGTAGGCAGAGCAAAAATCAGAGATGTCTTTTGTATTCCTCAGAGCACCTGGGTTCATTTTTTCATTCATTCATTCATTCATTCATTCGGCAAACATTTATTGAATACCAAGAGCTGTTGACAAAAAGATAAATAATGACAGTCTTTGTCCTTCATGAGTTCATGAATTAATAAGAATTACTATTAGGTAATAAAGGGAAAGTGGAAAGTAAACCAAGATAACTCAGAGGAGAAGAATATAAATCAGAATGAGGGAGAAAGGGATCCCTGGGTGGCGCAGCAGTTTAGCACCTGCCTTTGGCCCAGGGCGTGATCCTGGGGACCTGGGATCGAATCCCATGTTGGGCTCCTGGTGCATGGAGCCTGCTTCTCCCTCTGCCTGTGTCTCTGCCTCTCTCTCTTTCTGTGACTATCATAAATAAATAAAAATTAAGAAAAAAAAGAATGAGGGAGAAAACAAAACAAAACAGCTTCTCAGGAAAGGTGACACATGAGCTGACTTTTGAAGGTTCAGTGAGTTAAACATTAAGGAAACTTTTATTCCATCCAGAGGAGCCTGTATGTATGAATAAATGGGAGCATATTTGCAAATCACAACTACTTAACTCTGTCCAGAAAAGATAAAAAGTCTTTGGTGGTCAGAGGGGAAGGCAGTGGAGAGATGGGGTTAGTATTCACTGAACTCATCGAGAAAGACCTTTCATGCTTATTAGAAGTCTGAACTTAACTATGAAAACTACGAAGAATTACAAAAGGATTTAAGGATTTTAAGGAAATCCTTAGAAAGGATTTTTAGAAAGGTCAATCTGGCCAGTATGGAAAATGCAGAGAATGAATTGCGTTTTTAGGGGAGTCTCACACTAGAAGGGATAAAGATTAGAACATTATTGCCAAATTCAGAAGAGTGGTAAGAACCCGAATACAGACCGTGAAATGTGGAAGAGAAGGTACGTTCAGAGGATGCGAGGGGCCTAGTCCTCTGGCGTTGGAGGATAAAGTCACTGAGCGTCTGTGAAGCATAGTCTCAGGCTCTTAGTTAGGGAAGGGCACACGGAGGGCAAATATGAAGTTGAGATTTGGCCTCGTTAAATGTGATGTGCCCATGAGACTTGAAGGAGAGACGTCTGCTGGAGAGCTTTGCCTGAGGATCCGTGGCCCACACACGGATTGGGGCGGGAAGCGTTGGTGTGATTGCTGGAGGCACGCGTGTGGGCAGGATGATCAGTCAGGAGGAGTGAGGAAGCACGGAGAACACAAGGCAGGGCAGAAAGTCCTGTGGAACAGGGTGCAGGCCCTGGAAGAAGGAAGCCTCAGAGATGCGGAGAACCAGAGGAGCCATAAGAGAGCGCGTGGGCCGCGGGGCGGCTGGTGACCTGGCCCCGGTGAATTAAGGACGGAAGCGTCCTAAGGAAGGAGCGGAGCGTAGGAGTATCAGAACTCCACAGCTTCAGGAAAGAAGAGGTCGTGAGTTCTGCTTTTTCTAGATTATTAAGGAAGAAAAGCAGGAGTAGGGAATCCATGGGGGATTTTTTTTTCTTTCATCTTAAACCAGATTGTCAGCATTAGAACCTTAATCAGGTGAACGTCCAACCATGGCGTGAATATAAGGGAAACCCACCTCAGTGGCGCATCTGTATAGACACCTTCCTAAGTGAATAAAGTCTTGAGATCATATACGCAAAGCATCCTTAGGGGATAATGTTCGGCAGCGGCCAACTCTTCGCTGGCTCTGTTCCTCCCCTGCTAAAACTAAACAATAGCAAGATCCTGCAGAAAACTGTGCTACCGTCCATGTAAGAGAGTCGACGTCTTCTCATTGAGGACCCGCAAGGATGCCTATCCCCGACAGTTGGCGAATTCCTAAGAAAGGTCCTCGGCCTCTTGCCACGTTACGGGAGCTTGTCACTCCTGTTGCAGAGATGCGTCTGGGAGGGTGGCACCGTAGTCAGGACGGAACTCGTTTGATCCCGTGGAAAAACAGCGCTGAAATAGGTAGTATTTGTGACGCACGCACATTCATAAAAAGAATCAGGGATTTTTGTTTTCCTTAACTCAAAATTCAATAAAGATTTCTCTGAACTCCACATTCCTTGTGCTCACAGGGAGTTTGAAGAATGGTCCTCCTGAGACCGCATCTACGGGTGGTTCCCCACCAAGCATCTGTCCCGCCTGCTTCTGTCTACACCGAAGGGTGTTCACGTGGTTACCTGGGCCTTCCCCAGGCAGCCCCCATCTCAGAGTCAGTCTCGCATTTCCGAGGGAGCCGGAACCGGCCCTCCCTCAGTGCCCCTTGTGGGGCGAGGTAGTGGATCGTGGGACCGGGATTCAGCCCATGGGGAAGGATTTTGGTTACCTGGTTGGGAGGGGGGTTGCTCCTCATGCCGGAGGACACCCCGAGGGAGGGGACGCGACACCCGCAGCGGGAAGAGCCAAGGCCAAGACTAGAGGCAGAGCGACGGAAGGAATGCAGCCCAGGGGATGTGGTGCGGCTCGGCAAGTGGCCACACTTGAGGTCTTTCCTCCCTGTTGACCGCCCACCATGTGAGAATCGATTTCCTCCTTACCTGAGCCCGAGTGAGTGGGCTCCTCTATCCCTGCATCTGAAAGCATCTTGAATGACACAGGTATAATGAACCGTACAGTCAGCCTGCAGACCGTGCGCGTCACCGAGGCCCCGTCCATGCTTGGATCGGAGGGACACCCTGCACAGACGACCTCCGCCAGTCTCACCCCAGACCCCAAACCGTGGCCATTAGGCTGCTTCGGGCCGCAGCACTGTGCATCCCTGCCGGTGCTGTCAGCTGCCTGCAGGGATGGCACATTGAACCACACATGACTCCCCACCAACACTCGTGGGCATGCCTGTGTGCGGGGACATCAGGGTGACTCAGCCAACATTTATCACATAGGAAATGCCAGGATCTAAGATGAAATTGCAGATGAAGGGGAACTTGAAGGACTCAGTGGTGGAGTCTCTGCCTTCAGCTCGGGGCGTGACCCCGGGGTCCCAGGATCTAGTCCCGCGTTGGGCTCCCTGCAGGGAGCCTGCTTCTCCTCTGCTTGTGTCTATCTCATGAATAAATAAATAAAATCTTTAAAAAAAAAAGGAATTGCAGATGAGTAAGACCAAGTCCTTGCCCTCAGGACCGTGTAATCCAGAGGCGCCCGCACCCAGCCAGCCCCACTACACGCAGCTCACGAGCGAATCTGTGACGTCAGACTCAATCAGGAGCTTTGCCTGCATGCAGGACCACTTTTTACAGGAAGATGCGGACTTCAGGCAGGAGATGACGTTTCCCAGGATCCGGGCAGTAGGCCCAGGAAGGGGAGTCCATACAGTCAGACTACAAACCTGACAGACAGACAGACAAAGCTGAGTGTGCAGTCACACTGAAGACAGCTGGGAGATCTGAGTCGGGAGTCTCACCCCTGTCGCTTCAGGTGAATTGCTTCCCACCACTTTAGACCTTGGTTTCTTCATCTGTGAATTGAGGGCTTGGGGGGTCATCTGTAGGGGACCTTCCAAGTGTGACGTGTCATGATTCTACGGGCGCCTCAAGAGATGCCAATACCCAATACTCTATACGACCTGCAGCATTTTCTTTCTTTCTTTCTTTCTTTCTTTCTTTCTTTCTTTCTTTCTTTCTTTCTTTCTTTCTTTCTATTTATTCATGAGAGACCCAGAGAGAGAGGTAGAGACACAGGCAGAGGGAGAAGCAGGCTCCACGTAGAGAGCCTGATGTGGGACTCGATCCCGGGTCTCCAGGATCACACCCTGGGCCAAAGGCGGTGCTAAACCGCTGAGCCACCCAGGCTGCCTGCATTTTCTTTTTTAACCACAGATTTTGCTTCCATATTATTTGGCCAAAAGGTGACATGTCCTTCTATATCCCTTTCTGGTGTGTGTGGTGTTTGAGGCGGTCCTAGAAACCATCCAAACTCATGAAAATGTTTTCACTGATTAACAAGCTTGCTGGCAAGACATCTCTGATGGCATCAGAGCCTAAAATTGCTCTGAGGAAAAGAGAAAGGCATTTGTTATATTTCCTACTGTGCGATAGAGTCACTTGGAATTGTCGGAGCTCCCAATACTAGTGGTGAGTAGATGACATTAAGTGGCACCAGCGACACCCGGAGATTAAGATTCCGTGTTCTTACTAAATATCCCCCAGCAGGCCTCTAAGACTTAAGCAGCCATGGTAACAGTAACCACCTACCCTTTTATGACTGAAGGGAGTTTGGAGTTTGGTTTGGTGGTTCTATGAAGCTCCGAGTGGTTTTTGATACCTGAGAAAAGAGAAAGACAACAACATGTAACAGGGAGAAAACTGTTGTGTTCCCCTTAAGCATGGATTGGACTGACTTGCACATACCAGGACGAGTTCACTGTTAGGCTTTGGCGCTGAGAATAGGACCTCCCCGAGGACCTGGGCCAGTCCTTGCCATCGTGCTTGGCAAGATGCAAAACTCAATTCTGCTTCATGTGAAAGGGAGTTTGCTGGGAGAACAGGGGTGTGTACATGGAGGGCAGCCCAAAGAATTAAGAGCCCAGAGGACCAGTTTGTGGATGTGCAAAAACCAAGGGTCTGTCAGTGAGCCACAGAGTCGGGGGGCAGCCAGAGTGTTGGGCGGACCTCTGGTCACCATGGTTGCAGTAAATGCTATTGCCCGTAGTCCTTTCATTCTTGCATTAGCAGTTTAAGGCTAAAGGCAAGGAGGTGAAACCTATGTTTGGCCAAAATTCAGATCACCTGCCCATTTCCTTGATGTTCCCGGAGAGAACAAAGAAAAGGATCTAAAAATAATAATAAAAAAGAAAAGAAAAAAAAAAGGATCTGACCTTTTTTGCTCCTGTAGGAGGAAGCACACTCCCGATTACCTCGACCACTTCGGTAATGAGCAGATTTCCAAAAGGGGGCATTAGGATGAGAAAGATGCTGCGCAGGCAAAAGATGGCCTGCGACGCATTGCTCCGTTACAGTACCGTCTGCAGTTCTGCGGAGAACTGAATTTTGCCTCAACTTGAATATGGAGGGAATGTACTAGAAGTCCGGAGTTGGGGCCGTCTGGAGGCAGGTTGAATCGGCCGCTCTTGAAAGTCACCAAGTCACAAGCATTTCCAGTTTCCCGTCTGCCGTCTTCAGTGGGTTGATTTTGGACCCTGGCTGGAGAGGGCAAGGTGGATGCAGCATTTTCAGGCATCACAACCAGATATAGGGTTTCCAAATCTGGAAAAGGGAGTGAGACCTTCTTTTCCTGAGTTGCTTTCTCAGAGTGAAGAAACCTTTTTCAGCAGCATCCGGCAGACTTTCCTTTACATCACACTGGATAGATTCGGACCTCAGGAGCATCCACAAGCACAGGAAATGGGGTGGCTATGATTTCTTAGGCTCAATAGCATCCTTCCCCTAGTTCCTGAAAATGGGGTGAAGTCAGCCTTGCATGAGTCATGAGTCACATGTGCATTGACTAGGTATTTGAATGGAGTCAAAGTTTTATTAGAAAGCAGGGGGTGGAGGTGGGGCACCTGGGTGACTCAGTCAGTTAAGTGTCCATCTCTTGGTCTCAGGGTTCTGAGATCGAGCCCTGGCATCAGACTCGGAGCTCAGTTCAGAGTCGCTTATCACTCTCCATCCCCCCCACTTGGGCGCACTCTCTCCTTAATAAATATAAAATAAATACTAAAATAAAATAAATAAAATAAAATAAAATAAAATAATAAATTAAAATAAAATAAAATAATAAAATAAATAAAATAAAAATAAAATAAATAAAATATAAAATAAAATATAAAATAAAATTAAGTTAAATTAAATTAAATTAAAATAATAAAATAAAATAAGCATAAGCGGGGTATGAGAATGAGACTTGAGAGGACTTCCACGGTGTCTAACATACTCCATTACCCGGGGAATCTGGAAATTCTCTGTAGCAAACTGGCCCATTGGGTAAACTTTGAATTGGATTCGTCCCTAAGACATAAACCTCAGATACAACAATTGCAGTAATTCTTACTATCATATCAATATCTTGATTTTAAAATAAATTATTTCAAACTGCAAATTTGAGTAACGTTCTCGATACAAAATTCAGCCCCATCTCTGTGGCGTTTAAGATACAGTCTTTGGTGGATACCCTTTCTGCATCAAATGTTAATGAAAGGTTGGTATAACTGGAGGCCCGAAGAGCACTGCCTGCCTTCTGGCTGCAGGCAGACTGATGCTTCTTTACGCCACTCACAGATTGAAAGCCAACGGTCTGTTTCCCACAAAGATACCCCTGTTACAAAAACTAAAGCTAAAATGCCTTGGTTTTATAGCTGGTATTTTCTCAGGCGGGGCCTAATGTGCAATTTTCACTCTTGCTCATGAAGTTGTTTGGTGTTGTAAATTATGCATTAGCCTCCAAACTGCTGTAAGCATCACCTCTATTATTTGTGTGCCTCATCAATAAATTATGCCATTTCAATAATATGCAAATTTCTATCAACATTTTTTGGTCTTGAAATTACAAACCTCGAGCTTGTATAAATAATATATGGAAATGTAGATGGTATCCGCAAGCCGATTTTATTATTGGGCACTTACTGGTAATGAAGTATAATACTTCGTTGGATGAGTTCTTCATAAAATGTCTAGAAATGGGTCCCTAACTGTCCTGCATCCCTCTCTTAAAAATAAAGACATTTACTTAGCTATAGGGAGTAAATGATAACGTTCTGAGGGACGATGACCAACTTGAAGCCCAAAAAAAGAGTTTTAAAGAAACAACCCTCTTAAAAGGCACTTAGGGATTGGTCTGCATTAGGGCTTTCTGGATGCACATAATAACGGTCTGTAGCCTGGCAACATTTCTCCCAAGAAAATTGAAAACTACTTTGCTGCCAGTATTCATAGTAAATGGTAGGATCTTTGATTGATTAAGAAATTATTATTGTGAGTGGTTTCATAACCTTGATGGAGATAAAACACAAAACCTTCTTACGTCTGTGGATTTGCTTATAGGACGGACACCTGGAATTCTTGTTCTAATTTAGAACCTCCCTGGGAGACCCATCTGCTCCAGGGTTGTCTCTGATCTGTGAGCACCACGGCGATGTTTTGGTGGGCAGGGCACAGGAAGCTGTAGGATGAGTGGAATGCTGGCCTCCTAGGGGGGCATCCAATGTGTGCAGGGCCTCCACCCAGCCCCTGATCCCATCACAGTATGGTAGGACCTAGAGCGAGCCCACAATGCCAGCCCAGAAGTGTCAGGTAAGGAATTTCTCTTTACCCTTCACGCCCCTCCCTTCTCATATTCACACCTTGCTTCCTACAGTCCCTCCCCTAAACTCCTTAGTGAGGGTCGTCACCCTGCCCCAGAGTCCTAGCTCCAGGTGTCCTAGCTCCTCCCTACCTCTGTCTTGATCTCAGCCCCAACACCATCAGCGCCTCCGGGTTAGCTCTAGGACCTTGCTGATAGATCAACGAGAGAGACCTAATTTTAGTGTTAGTATAATAGGCGATAACATTAGTAACCAGGGATTTTGCAGTGTGGCTGTAACGATTACAATAACTTTAAAAAAAATAGCTCTTGATTGTAACTTTCCTGTGTGACATCTACCGGACTAAGCAATCTTACATGCTTTTTCTTGCTTGATACTCTGAGCAACACTGAAGGGGGGCCATTATTATTATCCCAATATTATAACCCCTTGATACTCTTTTCCTTTTGAACTCCAGCTGTACCCCATTTGCTTTCTAGCCATCTCAGGAGACGCTTTTTATGTTGCCTGGTAATTTAAAATTCTGGATTCGTGCATTGTTTCATTTTCATAACAATCTCTTCTTATTCTGTGGCACTGCTATCCTCTAGATTCCCTCCTAGGTTCTTATTTTTAGGTAAATACGGAAGTTTTCTACTAGTCCTATTGGTTCTATTTCTTTGTGTGCTTTTTTGGGCGTATTGTTTTTCGACCTTTATTCATATTTTTCACGTGGCTTTTAGTTTACTCCAAATATTTGGTAGTTTGATTCTTGTCCATTTGCTGTGTTTGAAAGTCTTTGGCGGCTGGGCTGGGGGGCTAGAGAAGATGCAGGGTCTAGGTATAAGTGCTCACGAATGATGGGGAAAGGAAAGATGAATGTTTGTCGTGTTGTGTTGGAAACTTGCCTTCTGGTGGCACCTATCCTTCCAGTGACGGGGCCCTTTCTCCCTGTTTCAGCCAATGGACAGTTGAGTAAGGGAGTAAGAGGACAGCCGATCCGGATTTCATTTGCCAGCGAATCAATCGCACAGACTTGTATGTGTTTGCAACTAAGCACAGAGCGTTTTTAACCACTCTCTCCTTCTCTAGGAGCTCTCCTGCTTGTGTTTTCGGGCATACTTTCCCCGGTGCTAGTTTCCACCTGATTTCTAAATTTCAGGAATGCTTCCAAACCTCTGGCCCTTGGATAGCACAAATCCCTATTTCCACATGCTGTGTGGTTTATGTTTTAAAATATCTGTTCCATTATTTCATGAGACATCATTCATCTGGGAGGGTAGAGGGACTCCTGGATTCAGTCTACCATTTTGATCCACTCTTTACTTTACTTTTATTTCACAGATAAAAGGACTAGAATTAGCTTAAAGAACGTGCCCCAAAAATCTGACATTCTAGTTATTCTAACCAAATCCTCTGATGTCACAGCTTGTGTTCCCAACCAGTATCTATTCTGATTTTCATTATAATCTTTCCAGTTTACATAAAAATGGCTCATTTGAGCCCTACAATACTATCTATAATGTATTATGACTACTGTTTCCAGTTTATTGATGAGGAACCAGACTCAGGAATGTAAAGTGGCTAGCCCAGGAACTCAAGCTATTAGTGGCATAACAGTAGCAAATAGTTCTACATGTGAAGCCAGTAATGCTTGGCACATAATAAGAAATCTGGATACAGAGAAAAAAGTCATGCCCCAACACCCCAGGACCTCACAGAATACAACCTAAATTAGGATCCAAGTTTCCTAATGCACATCCCATCTAAAAGCACCTTTGTATTAAGCCTCACTACCTTGATTTCCTTGGTTCTGTTGTTATCCCTCTTTCAAAATCACCTTGTTGACACACACGCACACACCCCCTTACCCTATTGGGAGATTGCAAATGGCAAGACCTGGCTTGTTTTTGATATGACTACATCCAATAAAATATTGATGTTTCCTGCAAGTAAACATCAGAGAATTAGCCCTTAGGTTTGCAAAAGATTTCCAATATGACCTCAGTGTTCCAAAAGTTATGCATCTTTGTTTTAAGGTAGCTATGCAATGTGCTTGGAAATAAAAGAGAGAAAACTAGCTCAATCAAAGAGAATACATTGACAGATCAGAAGCTTACTGAATAATCTAATCAACTGCGGAGTCCAGTAGACCAGGCTGATTTCTAATAGTGCCAATAGACAGTTCAAATAACACCAAGCTTTTGTTAAGCAACCACATCGCATGGAAGATTTCCAAGAGACTCATTGTTAACTGGAGAAAACCTAGCAAGCCTGTAATAAAACAATTATAAGCACACTATAGATATTAATTTGATTTTGGTACTATTACCTAGGCCACTATATACCAGGTGGGAAAGTATAAAAGCAGAAAGCATTAGATATCAGCACTGAGTGGCATGGCTGACGTGAAATCTCATTGCCTCTTCTGAATAAGGGGGTTTGATCTAAGTCCTCACTTACCGCCTTCATGAGTGACTTTTTAATAACATTAGTAATCATGGTAGCCACCATATGTTCACAGAGATATTGAGAGGACTATCTGGGCTCCAGAAATGGAATTCTGTTCTATTCATTACTGCCTAATTTCTGTGTCTTCACTAATGAAACACAAAGGAAATACATAATAAGAATGACAATTTACATTTGATATTGCTTAATTAATCATAGATAATTATCTATAAATTACCTCTTTTTATCTTCATCAAAATACCATAAAATACATATTATGATATTTAGGCAATGTCTAAATTATGATATTTAGATAATGAGACAAGGAAACATTCTGAGAGGTTAAGTGATTTATCCTGGGTAGCACAGCTCCCCAAACACAGATCAAGTGATGAAATGAAAACTCATATTCCATTCATCTGTCTCTGAATTCCCATGCCGATGCCACACTGCTCTGCTTCCCTAGCACACTCAGAACAAGTCTGGACCACTGGGTTTTTCCATCCCTTATATGGAGATGTTCACTTTGTAGATATGTGGGGTCTTAGGATTCACTGACACCACAGACCCTTTGGAATTTCTCTGCTCTGCTCCCAGCTCAATTCATCACACCCACATATGTGTTCAGCAAAAAATCACAGGGATATGTAATATTGAATCTAGTGTTTCCCCCTATTTTCCTGAAATAATAATTTCCCTCCTGTGACCACTAGATTAACATGAGTTTTTAGTCAGTTATTTTGAGTGCCAGTTATTAATGTTTTGCCTGGGTAAACACAATTTCTAATAATCAGAATTTATCATGAAATTCAGCATGGCACTATGGAGAAATACACATTATTTAAAAACAAGAATTTCCAGCTGGTTCCAAAGTCTCACTTCAGCTCTGTACCAGCTATGATTGAATTTGGTTTAAAAGCAGTAAAATGTATTCTGGCATTTTAGCTTCATTTAAAATATTATGAATTGCAAACATTCATTTCAGCTTGATCTTTTCAGCCTGTTCATTTTAGTGTCTCTCCGAAACTTGAAGATGAAATACATAACCACAGACTCCTTGCAGGGGGACACATTTATATCCTCCTTGGTATTTGATTTGAAAACTTTGACTTAAAAAAAAATGCTTTATTACCACTAAAATAACAAACCAAGAATTATAGTTTAAAAGCCAACAAAGGAGATAAGATAGGAATCATTTTTTAAAAATTCAGTGAATCCAAAAGAAGACAGAAAAAAAGAGAGATGGAACAAAGAACAAATGGGAAAAATAGAAATCATATAGTGAGTGATATGCCTAAACCTCATCAATAATGACATTAAATGTAAATGGTCTAAATGTCCTCATTAAAAAGCAGAGATTGTTAGATTGAATTTAAAAAACAGGATGCAACTATATGCTGCCAAAAAGAAATACATTTTAGAAACAAAGACATAAATGTATTAAAAGTAGGAAGTATGAAAGACATATGTCGTACTAACACTAATCACAAGCTAATATAACTGATGTGGCTTTATTATATAGCTGAGTGGTAATATTAGCATTAGATGAAATAGATTTCAGAGCAAAAAATATTAACAGGGAAAGGAAGGTCATGTCATAACGATAAAAGGGCCAGTGCAAGAAGACAAAAGAATCCTAAATGCATATATACCTAATGAATTCAAAATACATGAAAGCAAAACAAACAAAAAACCTGATAGAGCTTCAAGGAGAAATGGACAAATCCACAATAATTGTCAGAGACATCAATTTTTCTTTGTCAATAATTTATAGCAAAGAAGACACACTCAGTAGAAAAAGAAAGAAAGAAAGAAAGAAAGAAAGAAAGAAAGAAAGAAAGAAAGACAATTTCATTAATGATGTAATACACGTAAATGTTACTTATCCACCAACTTTATCTAATTGACTTACAGAACACTCCAGCCAACAACAGCAGAATACACATTCTTTTCAAATACACATGGAAGATTTACTGAGAAAGATCATATCCTAGGAAATCAAACAATCTCAGTAAATTTAAAAGGATTCAAGTAATACCAAGTATGTTGTCTGACTATATACAGTGGAATTTAATTAGAAATTAATAACAGAAATATCTCTGGAAAAGCTCCAAATATTTGGAAACTACATAGCACCTCTGAATAAGCAATGGGTCAAAGGAAAAATCAAAAGGGAAATTATAAAGTTTTTTTAACTGAACGAATAAGAAAATGCAACATATCAAATTTGGGCATACCACTAAAACAGTGTTTAGGAGGAAATCCATAGCACTAAAGGCCTGTGTTGGTAAAGAAGAATGGTCTTAGATCAGGGAATCTTAGCTTTGACTTTAAAAAAACAAGGACCAAATAGAGCCAAACTTAGCAGAAGAATAGAAATAATAAAGATCAAAGTAGAAATTCATGAAATAGGAAATAAACAATAGAGAAATCAGTATGACCAAAAGTCAGTTCTTTGAGAAGATCAAATAAAAATCTCTAGCAAAATTGATCATGAAAATAGGAGAGAAGACATATATTAGCAATATCAGTAATGGGAGAGGTAACATCAGTACAGATTTTACAGATATGAAAAGGATAATAAAGAGATATTATGAGCAACTTACACCTGTAAATGTGACAACTTAGATGAATGGACACATTTCTTGAAAGACACACACCACCAAAGCCCACTCAAAAAGAAATAGAAAACCTGAATAGCCCTAGACACACTGAAGAAATTGAATTTTTAACCTTCTCATGAAGAAAACTCCAGGCCCAGGGAGTTTCACTGAGGAAATTCTACCAAACATTTAAGAAATAAGTAAAATCAATCCTACATAATTCTTCAAAAAAAAAATCACGGTAGAGAGAATACTTCCCAACTCTTTGTATGAGACCAGCATTATTACCTTTATGCCAAAAGCTTGCAAAGAAATTATGAGAAAAGGAACTCCAAATTTGTTCAACATTCCTGTTTAGGAAACTGCAATCTGACTAGCATTGCATAGCAATCCCTTTTTTTCTTTCTTTTTTTTTTTTTTGGTTTGAATTTTTATTTTTTAATTTTTTAATTTTTTAATTTTTTATCTTTTTATTTTATTTTATTTATGATAGTCACAGAGAGAGAGAGAGAGAGAGAGAGAGAGAGAGAGGCAGAGACATAGGCAGAGGGAGAAGCAGGCTCCATGCACTGGGAGCCTGACGTGGGATTTGATCCCGGGTCTCCAGGGTCACGCCCTGGGCCAAAGGCAGGCGCCAAACCGCTGCGCCACCCAGAGATCCCTGGTTTGAGTTTTTAAATGTAGCAATAATGACTACTCTTCGTACAGCACTGTTCAAGTTCCACATGGATTTTCTACATATCATCTTAATTGTACAGCAACTTTAGGAAGATAGTATGTTTCCGTTTTATGTCCACGTTACGTGTGATTAACTGAGGCTCAGAGAGATAGGTCCCCTACTGAGGGTCACGCTGCGAGAAAGTGGTGTGGGCCGGCTCGGACACAGGTTCCCTGACCTTAGAGTCCGGTCGTATTTCTCCTGTCTTACACGTTGCCTCTCAATGCAGAATGGTAAACTGGACCCAGATCTTTAAAAATAAGCTATTTCTTGGTAGATGAGAAGATTCGTGACAACATTCCCTCCCTCAAGACCCCAGGATACCCCGTGGTAGACTAGATGTCCGTCCTTTATCTTTCAGACCTGTCATGGCTGCCATCCAGGTCTCTAAGTGGAGGCCAAAGGGGAACGGCCCATGGCCAACCACCCCTTCCATTCTGAATAGAAATAAATTGGCCTTAGTCTTTGATGACGCTTTGCCACACTGTACTCAGGTCGCCGTAAATTAATGTAATTCCCAGAGTGACTACCAGAGGCCCATGGTGTAACCTCTTCACCCAGTAGGATCTGACCCGATATTCCTCTGACATTGTCTAAATAGATGACTCACTTCAGGGAGCCTCCCATTGAATTCAGTGCTCTTGGCATTTGCCCCAGTTCTTAACAGCCACATGCCCCAGGGGTAAAGTAATGGATCTCTGGCTATCTGGCTGTCCCCTTTATTTCTCTTTCACATTTGTTTACACGTTTGTGACTGTCCTCTGAGAATGGTACGAAGTAGAAAGGATAATATCCTCCTGCCATCCTCACTGAGGGTCAACGGCACATGAACAGTCTTATCAGTCTCAGTCAGGTTATTCTTCAATTGGGCTTCTAGACACAGCGAAGCCATTTGAAAGCTGAAGTAGTCTCGTTAACAGAATCAAATTTAGAGCAGTCGGCCTCTTGCAAGAGACAACGTCCGCGAAAGGTAAGTGAATGAAAGGGAGCCTTCCGTACTGCCAACGGCTTTACCATTCGGCAAGGGGGTGCGTCTTAGGGCGTCTATTCTTTTCCTGTCATTCAGGGTATTTTTGATTCTTAAAACAATTCTGGGAGGAGTAAGGAGTTAGTTTCCCTACTTTCTCCTTAGCAGAGGCAACATAGTTAAGAAAAAAAAAAAAAAGGCGTCGATGCATCTGAGGCGCGTCGGCCACTTGTTCATTGTCAGGCCTGGAGGGAACTTACCTAATGGTGCTGATGTTCAGGGACTTCACAGGTAAGATGCAGGCACCATCCATGGGTTCTCGTGAGAACCAGAGGAGCTACCGTAAGACGCGGGAAGACACAGGCCTCCCGAAGACCTCCAGTAAGCATCGTTTTGATCTTTCCCCTTAATGAGTTTAAGAAATGACTGATTTCTCTCTGCTCTAAAGCATCTTGATATGTGGCCCTTCCTTTGGGTTGAACAGGAGGTGAGTTCTTACCCGGCAACCAGAAATCTGACAGCTCTGGTCCTCCTGATAATGGTGGCTCTCTGTTCTTGCAGCTTGAAACGACATGTGAGTTCTGGTTCCCTTTCCAGAGTTTAGAACTTAAAATGTGTCAGGTAGGCAAAGGACCCTACCTCATGAGAGCGTAGTTAACAGGTGATTATTGCATGTTAGCTACTGGAAGGAGGGCCACAGCTCCAGGCCGTGGGGAGGCAGAGGCACGATTCTCCTATGACCTGCCCAAGCAGTTCTGGTTCCGAAATCCCATAAGGCCCCAGCCACCCCATCAGAGACATACGGCCTTATCCCCTTAAGGCACAGCAGGGCTTTGGGTTTCCTAACAGACTAAGAGAAGAAAGGCAAAGTCAGAGACTCCACCGGGCCATGGACCTGGAGGTACCACTGATACACAGTGTGACGGCGACGATGGGGCCGTCGTGCCTGCGTTTCGGTCCCCACTACCTGTGTGTGTCATGATAAAGATGGAACAAACTTCTCTCAGCTTAATAGGAGTTCTTTCTTTTTCTTTCTTTCTTTCTTTCTTTCTTTCTTTCTTTCTTTCTTTCTCTCTTTCTTTCTTCTTCCTTCCTTCCTTCCTTCCTCTTTTTTCTTTCTTTCTTTCTTTCTTTCTTTCTTTCTTTCTTTCTTTCTTTCTTTCTTTCTTCTTCTTCCTTCCTTCCTTCCTTCCTTCCTTCCTTCCTTCTTCCTTCCTTTCTTCCTTTCTTCCTTCTAATGTAAAATGGTGATTATAACAGTAGCCCTGTGGAGTACCAGGCACCTAAGGATGTTCAGTCCACATTAAATGCTACTTCAGTTAGTTCTCTAAAAGAAACCACTCCCTATTTCCATTTCCTTCTAACCATGATGTTAGGAAATGGAAACAAAAAATGTAAAAACCAAACCAGATAAATGTGGTTTTACAGCAATTTGCTTCACCGATTCTAACGTTTCTTAGATTTGACCGATCTTTATTGGCTCTCTTTCTGGAGTCCCCCCTTTTGCGGCAGGACCGCCACCCATGGGATCCCTGCCCGCGTGGGAAGGCGGTGGGCCATGCTAAGAACGTGGCTGAGTTTGAATCTTGTGTGCTTCTCTTCCTGAGCCTGGAGCCTTGGGCAACTTTATTCAACCACTAGGACGCTGTAAAAAAGGGGAAACTATAGTAGCTGTCTCCCGGAGTTGCTGTGCAAATTCAGTTAATACCTCAGGAACACCCGGAGCGGCGCCGGGCAAGTAGCAGGGGATCTGCAAGTGCCAGCTGCGAGGGAACATCGGCCGTCAGGAGTAACGCGCCATAGGCACCGTTTCTCTTCATCTTTCCCTCTTTCTGTTGATTCAGGAGGCCTGACTTTCTCCTGTGAGGATTGTTTCCCTTGACCTCCTTTTGTAAAAAAGATGTTATGTATTTATTCATGAGAGACACACAGAGAAGCAGAGACACAGGCAGAGGGAGAAGCAGACTCCCTGCGGGGACCCCGATGCGGGACTCGATCCCAGGACCCCAGGGTCATGCCCTGAGCTGAAGGCAGACGCTGAACCGCTAAGCCACCCAGGTGCCCCTCCCTTGATCTCCTTTTTGCCTTTCTTCCCAATAGTAAAAGAAAGAGGGCAAAGTGTTACCTGCATACAACCTGCAGCCCCCCAAAAGTTGTCACTAGAGTTGTCGTGTGTTACAATATTGCAGATAAAAGTGACGAGGAGTCCCCTCCTGACTTCCGTCTGGGCATCCTCATTATTCCCATTAGCCCACTTCATTAAAACAGGTTTTAGTGGACAAATAAAGGTGCTCCAACGTATTTTTTTAAGATTCATTTATTTATTTGAGAGAGAGCATGCACGTGTGCACGGGGGAAGGTCAGTGGGACAGGGTCCCAGGCAGACTCCCCGTGGAGCACGGAGCTGGACATGGGGCTCGATCTCACTATCCCAAGATCATGACCTCAGCCGAAACCAAGAGTCAGACACTTAGCCAACTGTCCCCCCCACCTGCCGGTGCTCTGAAAGGTGCCCCAATTTTGACATGGCTACAACTTCCGCCCTGAGTTGTAGTTCACTTGTATTTCTCCATATTCCACATGAGACTGTCATCTTCTCGAGGGCAGTGGGCCACATCCTAACTTCTTACAGCTGTAGCACCGAGTATGTCCACAGCCAGTGACACTCAGTGAGCTGCTCCCTGACTGAATAGTGGATGGATGGATGGATCAGTGGGTGAATGGGTGGGTGGATAGATGGGTGGGTGGATGGATGGTTGGGTGGATGGATGGTTGGGTGGGTGGATGGATGGATGGGTGGATGGATGGTTGGGTGGATGGATCAGTGGGTGGATAGGTGGGTGGGTGGGTGGATGGATGGATGTGGTGGGTGGTGGATGGATGGATGGATGGATGGATGGATGGATGGATGGATGGTGGGTGGATGGGTGGGTGGATGAATGGATGGATGGGTAGATAGGTGGGTGGGTGGATGGATGGATGGATGGGTGGGTGGATGGATGGATGAATGGGTGAGTGGATGGATGGATGAATGGGTGAGTGGATAGGTGGGTGGAGGGATGGATGGAATCACATTCAAAGTATAGTATGTGAGGCCTCTGTAGGGCAACAGAGGAAACTTCCAAGTTAGTTCAGGGGTGATCTGGGAACCTCCTTGCCATGATTCATTGACCCCCCTCAAACATGACTTGTGTTTTCCTGTCTCCGTGCCTCACTCGCATGTTTGGAATGCCTTTTCCTGCATCCCTATGTACCAGAGCCTCAGCTCATACGTCCCTCGAACCTTTCCTTCTCCAAGCCAAGCGTTTCTCCTTCCTCTGACCTCCTGTAGCAGCTGTTGTCTGAACCAACTAGCTGTCCCTTAATGCAATCCTGTTGCATGTTTTTAGTTATTTTACAAGATAAATCCTTTACAGATTTTCGATCCCTGGAAGCAGTGGCCACGTCCTACACTTTTCTTCCCAACCTTGGGGTTCTCACTGGGTGCACTAACAGCCACATGATGGTTGCTGGGGTCACTCGGCCTAAACCGCCTTCATCAGACTGCAATGCAAACTGGAAGTCTGTGTAGCATGATGACACATTAATCTGTGGGTAAACAGGAAGAGTTGATGTGTGAAACACATGGGGACAGAAATGTCAGTAGCGGATGGAATTGGAGCTCAATTAGTTCCTCTTTACTCTCGTGCTTCGTTTTTGTTTGAGTGGCTGCATCTTTTTATTTTTGTCCCACCTTGGCTTCAGGGCAGAGGTAGTGGGTGAGGGCGTGTGACTTTTAAGTGTCGTCGCAGCACGAACCAATAGAAGCCCTACTGCAGAATTGTTTATTTTACAATGAAACATTTCAAAACAACATATGGGACAACTAATGCCTCTCTGCCATCTGTTCTGAAGAAGCACGGGAAGGCGTAGACGGGGGTGAAGTGTTAGGTGCACCGTTGCCTCCGCCTCTTCAAACCTTTCAGGAACACGGCGCTGATGGCTGTGGTGTGGATACCGCCTAAATCGACAGCGAGTACCGTGCCTTGGAGCACCTTGATGGTCATTGTACGCAGACCCCAAGCCACGTGGAGACGTGTCAGCGAGCAGGGTGCTGGGGGGTCGTGTGCGTCCGTGCTCCCGGCCTTAAATCCCCGTAGGCGCATCTTTTTAAAATGCAGGCAAAGGGGAAAGCATCACCGACCATCGCTCCTGGTCTCAGGGCAGCCACCAAGGCAGAGGACTGGGTGCCAAGGACCAAGGCCATCCCTGAGCCCACGCGTCTGTACTCTGCTGCAGGTGCCAGGAGCGTCCAGTCCCCAGCGCTTTCCTTACTCTGCGTCCACGTGTCGGAATCCGTGCGTGTCTTCCTGGTGTGACCGTCACGACCTGGGAAGGCGGCAGCCCCCTCCTCTGTCACCCTGGTCACGTTGGCCTCGGTTGCCTCTGCAGAGGAGCCGGTAATGCCCGTTTGGTGCCGGTTGTGACGGGCCACTCGGGGTCACACCCAGCCTTCCTCCAGGCGGCCTCAGGGACCCCAGGGCCCCTCCCTCTCATGTGTCCGCTCGGGGTCAGGCTCCCGCTTCCCATCCCTAGGTCGCTGGCTTCCCGAATCCCGGGGACAAACTCAGCTGTTCTCTGCTCAACCCGTCAGGCTCCCGGCGGCGTCAGGGGAACCCAACGTGCTGCACCTGGGCCTCTGCTCCCGACTGTCGTCCCGTCGTCCGTCCCTGCAGCCGCGTCTCTGGGCCCACGTGGTGCCAGGTGCCGCTCGCGTGCTGGTGAACAAGACAAGCTTCCAGGCCCTGCGGCCCTTCCATTCCGTGCTGGGGGAGCTGGGAGGGGACCACGGGACACGTGCACTCGTGCCACGTGGCCGCAGGGCCGGGGAGGCAACCAGTGCAGGGGAAAGGACTGGTGGGGGTGGCGGTGGGGCCGGAGGGGAGCCCCGGGTGCAGGGGGGACAAAGAATTTGCCCAAGGTGGCACCCAGGGCCTGGCCGAGCCAGCTGCCCCCCAGCCCGGGCCCCACCCCTCGCCCCACTGTGCTCCCCGCCCCAGGGTGTCCCAGAGTGGACTGCTGAGACTGTCGCCAGTGCGGGCCACATGGCAGCGGCCAGCACCGCGTCCTAGCGGGAGGTCACACGGCGCAGGAACCCAAGGGCCATTGACGGGCCAGCGGACAGGGCCCGACATGTCACCAGGAGCGGCCACACGGTCCCCACGGGGCTCCCACTGTGTTGGCAGACTTGGCCAAAGCAGCGACATGAAATTCTATGAAATTGTTTCCGATTCAAATCCGCTGCAGTTAGAAGCCGCGTCCGTTTTGGGAGATTTAAACCCCAAACCTCCGCGTCCCCCTCCTTCGGGTGCAGCAGGTGCTAGGCCCTTAACCGTCACCAGGTCGGGGAACCCGCTTCTGGACAAGGGTCAGGGGCATGGGTTCCACACAGTGTCTGCGGTCGTGCATGTGAACAGAGCACGGCCTGGGGAGGGGTCCCCGAGGTGCTGCCCGCAGGTGCGCGGAGCGGGCTGTGTTCCCGGCGGGGCCGTCGTCGGTGCTGGCGGCGCAAATAGGGGTTGGTGCCACGTGGGACGGCAGGCAGCAGGGACACAGCAGGCGCCTATGTAGGGCAGAACCGTGTTGGGGTGCTCGGGGGCTCAGGACATGACCCAGGGTCCCGGGATCGAGTCCTGCGTCGGGCTCCCCGCAGGGAGCCTGCTTCTCCCCCTGCCTGTGTCTCTGCCTCTCTCTCTGGGTCTCTCATGAATAAGTAAATAAAATCTAAAAAAAAAAAAAAGAGCCAGAACCATTACTCACCGACTTTGGACTCGTCACCAGTGCCCCCCGCACGTCACCCAGCAATCGATCCCCTTATACAAGGCGCCTCGCTGGGAAACTGGCCCTCACCATATGAGGCTGGAAAAGAGATAAAGTCAGCTCTTCCACTACCTTTTCTTTTTTTTTTTTAATCTTATCTCTTATGGGGTTTGTGTCCCACAACCTGTCACTTAAGGAGGAAACTCGGGGGACCGGGAGCACGCCCCACACAAGCCGCCCTGTGTGCTGAGGTCACTCCAGGTGGGGACCCGACACCCATGACGCTGATGTGCTCGATCCTCAGGAATCTCCGGGGCCTGCAGGAGACCCCAAGGAAGCCGCAGATGTCACCTCTGGGCCATCAGGGCCCTTGTAACGGGCCGTGTCTGGTTCCTCGGGGGAAATGTGGAACAGACCTGCCCTCCGCCCAGCGTTTCGCAGCCTGCCGACGCCGGTCCCCGAACTAACGGTCTCAGGCAAGGCCCCGTCCCCCCCGGGACCCCGTGTGGCCTCCAGGTTCTGGGTCCGTGTGTCCCAGCCTCCGGGAGGAAGTGGCCCCGAGGTCACACACGGGGCAGAAGAGGCGGGTACGGCCCGTGTGGTGGGTCCGCAGGGCCCCAGGGCCCGGCTCAGGACCCGGGATTGCCTCCTCTGGGTGCCGTCGGGGGGTCTGCTTGGATCCCGAGAGCTGGGAGTCCTAGGGAGGCGTCGGGGGGGAAGGTTCGCAGGAGACTTGATGGCTGCACGTGTGCGGGGACATTGGATCCTAATTGCCGGTGTTCGCTGGCTCCACGGAAGTCTTTTTCTCCCAGAGGTGAACGAAGAGCAGCGTCTTTCGGTTCCCAGTGAAGAAGCCTCGGAGCAGGAGCAGCAGCACCCACGGGACCGCGACCCGGGGTGAGACACCACCAGCAGGTGCCACCCGCCCTGACCGCCCAAAGCAGCTGAGGGGAGGGAACGGGTCCAGTCCCCCTGCAGGTGCTTGCTGTGCCGAGACAGGGTGGGGGCCCAGGACACTGGCCCCGTCCTCATCCGGGGCAACAGGAGTGGCATCACTCCAGCTGTGAGGTAAACGCCTGCACCCCGTTGGGGCCCGGAAGTCACCCCAAACACCGGTGAGACGGATTTCAGCCACACAAAGCTAAAGCAGGGCTCTAGCCCGGCCGCGGGGCGGGGGGGACCTCCGGGCCCAGCCTGATGCTCTTCCTATGAAGTGACGCGTATGCCGCGCAGTAAGAGCTCTGGGAAGACGAAAACACTTCTCAAAACCAGAAAATAGAGCAATTAAGTTAAATAGTTTTCTTTTTTTTTTCCCAAAAGGCATTTGAATGTTTGCATAGCTTTTTCCTGCCTCCCCGTCTCCCCCTTCTGATTGCTGCGTCTTCAGAAACGCATAGAATCACGCGGAACAGGAACGGGGTCTGGAAGACGGAGACCGTGATTCAGGGGAAGAGCAGAAGGGGGCCCTGCCTGGTTTTCTGCTGCTCCCTCGGCCCCTGGCCCTCCAGGGGGAGGCCACAGAGAGCTCTGGGGGGGGCAGCAGTCCTCCGATCCTGCCCCACGGATGACCTCGGGCACACGTCCTGCTTTCTGTCCCGGGTGCTGCCCAGGCCGGCCAGGAGCTGGGAGCTGCAAGCTGGGAGCTGGGAGGAAAGGCTACCGGGCCTCCCTGCTATGGGCCGCATGCCTAGCAGACCCTGGGGTGCGGCGGCCGTGGGGCTGTGGGCGCCTCTTCGGAGCTGCGGCCATTCACCCCGCTAGACGACAGCAGACGCTGAGCGACTGGCAGGCTGGCGGGGGGCCCGGGAACGTTCCTCTGCCAGGCCCACGGTGCAGGGGCCAAGAACCCTCCTGGAGCCGGGCTGGCCATCGGGGCGGAACAACCGGCCTCCCCAGGAAAGGCGGCCCGGCAAGCACTTTGAAAGGGGGGTGTCCCCAGTCCGCTTAAGGAGCACCCTGTCCGGGAGGCCTGCTTCCCTGAGGTCCCGCCGTTGGCCATCTCGTCCTTGGCCCTAAAGGTCTGCGCACCGTCTCTAACGCCTCCTGCCTGGAGCTGGGCCCGACAAGAGGTGTGAGCCCGGGGGTTCGCATATAGCCCTGTGTCCTCATGGGGGGCGGCGGGGGGACGTGTAACCGAGCACATCGTGGCCACCTGCACACCCCTGCGAGGACCTGCTGGCGGAGCCAGGAGAGGCACGGTGCCCATGCCATCGTTACCTTGAGCGAGGACACAGCTAGCCGCTAGCTTGGGAGATCCCTTGGGTTGGTGGGGAAGCCTGGGTGAGACGCTCCGGACGCCCTACCATACCGGACAGCCAAAGCGAGGCCCCGGGCAGAGCGCCAAGGTGGGCTCCACGATGCAAGCCTTCCACCGCCCCCCCCCCCCGCAGAGCTCTCCAGGTGCCCCTGCCAAGCCCCATGCTGCAGCATGGTGAGCACAACCCAGCTTTAGGGGTGGACTCTGTCCCCAAACGTGCCACACCCCGGCCCACTGACCTGGGCAATGCCATTTCGCCTCCGAAGCTTTATTCCCTTAACCAAGGCGCAGGATTGATCGTCCTCACTTACCAGGGTTGTTGCAAGACGCAAACAAGACAGCCCGTGGGAGCATCCTGCACAGAGAGGCAGGCCATAAAAAATAGCTTCATCAAGGCAGAAACATGGCTGCTGATTTCTGTGTCTCCAGCAAGGAGTTCACCACAGAACAAAACCACAAAAAAAAAAAAAAAAAAAAAAAAAAGAAAGAGAGAGAGAGAGAGAGACAAGGCTCATTGTTTCCCCGAATTTACTGGATGATTACTGAACCGTGGCTTCTTTTTATGTGG
This sequence comes from Nyctereutes procyonoides, assembly GCF_905146905.1. Classification (NCBI taxonomy): domain Eukaryota; kingdom Metazoa; phylum Chordata; class Mammalia; order Carnivora; family Canidae; genus Nyctereutes; species Nyctereutes procyonoides. Next base: position 27,055,979 of record NW_026575043.1, read on the forward strand.
ATATTTTTGTGTGTTTTAAAAGTCCGTGGATATCCATTCCAGATCACTGACTCCGAAGGGAATGTGGGTGATGACACAACACATGAATATAAAATGACTCGGGGATGTCAAATAAAACTGTATTCATATCTGCACCTTCAAAAGAAGGCATCTATGGCACATAAAATCACGTGGGCAACAAAAAAGCCAAAAATCATAAAGATTCCAGAGACCGTAACCCGTTGAGGCCCTAAGCTTGAAACTTCATGACGTGAAAAATGAAGAATTTTTTTTTTTTGAGAGAAGGGGAGGGAGGGGCAGGGGAAGAGGGAAAGAGAATCCCAAGCACGCTCCATGCCCAGCGTGCAGCCTGACCCGGGGCTCCATCCCGCAACCCTGAGATCACTACCCGAGCCAAAGTCAAGAGTTGGATGCTCAACCAACCGAGCCACCCCGGTGCCCCGAAAATGAGGAAGATTCTTGATGCACTTCCTTCATTGCCCTTCTCCAGGGTAGATCCTGGTGTTATGGCCGAGGGCCTTGGCGTGGTCGCAATAACATAGATATCGAAATATGCGATTCATAGTTCAGGATCTGGCCCCCGAGCCGTGTCAAGATACAAGAGTACCATTTTATCCAGCGCTGTTAGCACTTTGACCTTTCTGGAAAACCTGTATCACCCTCCACACTGTACACTCTTTGTTTGCCTGTCAAGTCAACGTAGTTGACTACTTACGGCTGTAGTGTGTAAAGTTCTACCCATAATAATTCCCCGTAAATTTGGGTTCTTGTCATTCGTAAAAGAACCACTTCATCAATCACAGGCCTTAAAGTCCTAATTCCAACTTGAATATAGTGCTTCTTAGCAAGATTTTCTGTAGGGGATACATAAGAAGACACATTGGTTTGAAAGCTTGGAGGATCTCTTCTCAAAGCACGCCGTACAAATCCAAGTTTTAGGCTACCAAGCAGTGACTACCTCCCTCAGACCCTGCTGTTCGGAAGCCTTTGGAAATTTAGAGACATAGAGTCTTGATTCAGAAAGCACAACTTCCCCCATAAGAATTCAGCAGAAGATAAAAATAACCTAACTGAGCTCCCACTCCTCTCTCTAGACATGATGTCTAGAAAGGCCAGATTCTCATCCTATGTAATTCTGTGAGAATTCCCGCAGGGAAACCCGGGGAAGAATTCAGAAACCTCCCTCGCGGAAATTCTCATGGAGCTATGTAGGATGAGAATCTGGTTGATAAACAATAAACAGAAAATTCCTTAAGATATGATCTTTGGCCTCAGTGAAGCCCCAGATGGTTACTGGGGAAAGATAATCTTGGGGCTCCAGGACATTGTCTCCTCGGTTCTAGAGAATTCAGTGGGCTCTTCAGCAATTCTCTTGCCATAGAGGGACATATGAATATTTGTAAAATTGCCCCATTCTTTTTTAATCCAATTTCCAATAAGGGCGCATGGGACCAACCAAATATTAGGCAGGAGGGTAACATATTTGCATATGTGGGGGGTATTTCAAAAATGACATAGGTCTGTTGTAAAACATTTAAAAAATAGAAATGCATATAAAGTAAAAAAAAAGAAAAATTTTAGAAAGCCCTGAAAAAAAAATTTAACAGACTTTTCCAATTAATGCAATTCTCCTATTTCTCTTCGCAGAGCTAAGGGGAAAAATGAGGTCAGATTATCATCCGGTGGCGACTGAATAATTTTGAAACCTTCACCTACTTAGAATTCACGGGCATTTTCTCTAAGGAAGACTTGAGTGGGAGTTTTTAATGTGCTTCAGCTCATAAGGTGGAGTTGCTGTGATGTAAATACAGAAATGGGAATCCGGGTCAGGGTCATGGAAGGGCAGGGACGGGCTTTGTCATGCTAACCCTGGCCAGGACACAGAAGGTCCAAGGAGAGCGAGGCCAGGGGAGCCCCACAGGTGAGACTCACAGGAGAACCAGGAGTCAGGCCAGTCAGGAGAGAAGACCTGGAGGACCAGAACGGCTGCCCGTGGGCCCTTAGTAATTTGTCTTCCTCTCTACCCGTTCTAGGCTTTCTGGTCGGGGGTGGGGGAGATTGTCTTGGCAGACGGTACTGGCCGACACTAACGGGGGCTTGCTACGTACTGGGCTCCCTTCTGAGGGCGGTGGTGGACGTGCCATCGAGTCCCCGTGAAGCTCAGCAGCCCCACAACACAGGACTGCTCGTACCCCATTGTACAGACAGAGACCTGACGCTTGGGAAGGTCAAGTCACTTGCTCAGTCGTGTGACTGATGAATTTGTCTGAAGTCAGCTCTTATTCTTTGAGTCTTTCTCTGGGACCAACGACCAGTGTCATGATAGTCACCTTACTGATGGAGGGGTGGTGAAGAAAACCATTCAGAAAAGCACACATGGGGGCACCCGCGTGGCTCAGTGGGTGGAGCGTCTGCCTTGGGCTCAGGTCGTGATCTCAGGGTCCCGGGATCCAGCCCCACATCGGGCTCCCTGCTCAGCGGGCAGTCTGCTTCTCCCCCTTCATGATCCCTCCGTGTTTTCCCGCCCCCTTCTCTCTCAAATAAATAAATAAAAATCTTTGGGGGAAAAAAAAAAGAGAAATGCACAGGTCATCTCAGCTTCCTAAAAGGCATGGTGGAGATTTTGATTATGACATCATCAGTCCAGCCAGTCGGGTCAAAATTAGTCATCTGTTGTTGGAATGTGAACAGAACCTCAATGCGCTCTTGAATTCCAGCTCTTTGGAATGCCATACACCTTTGCTAAGCTTCATAATGAGCCCGAGGTAGCTCCAACAGGGGTCGTTCATTTGGGGAGAGGTGGGAGCCGACGTCGTTAATGGGCGAAGAGAAGTAAGTCTTTTACCATCTTTTACCTGAAACCATCTCTCACGAGTTCATTTGCCCATATGCTCATGAACTTCCCTCCTGACCCCCCGTTGCCTCTGCATCAGCCTGGAGTGTCTGTGCTCAAGTGAGACCTTCCTAATTGCTCACACACACAGCACGGGTGTGCTTTCCATCGGGCTACTTCTTGGAGGCAGCCTTGAAATCCAGAGATCGGGGCGCCGCGTGGTGCAGTCCGGTGAGTGCCTGACTCTTGGTTTCGGCTCAGGTCGTGATCTCAGGGTGGTGAAACCGAGCCTGACGTCGGGCTCCATCCTTGGCGTGGACTCTGCTTGAGTTTCTCTCTCCCTCTCCCTCTAATCCCCCCACCGCCACAGCATGCACTCTCTCTCTTTCTAAAATAAATAAATCTTAAAAAAAAAAAAGGATTTTTCATACTTCTGCAGTCTCCTTTCTACTTATCTCCAGAGTTGTAACCTGATTCCTCCTAAGTAGTCCTCCCTGCCCAAGATTGAGCTTCAGAGTGCTTGTTGCAGTAGATCTGAGAGGTACAGAGGTGACCTCATAAGCTAATCCCCAGCAATTGCACTTTTGGGGATTTACCCCAAAGATACAGATGCAGGGAAACACCGGGACACCTGCACCCCGATGTTTCTAGCAGCAATGTCCACACCAGCCGCACTGTGGAAGGAGCCTCGGTGTCCATCGACAGATGATGGATAAAGAAGCTGTGGTCTGTGTATACAGTGGAATATTCCTCAGCCATTAGAAATGACAAATGCCCACCATTTGCTTCGACGTGGATGGACCTGGAGGGTATGATGCTGAGTGAAGTAAGATAATCCTAATCAGTTTCAAGGACAAGTTTGTGTAACCAAATAATTCCCTAATGGGCAGGTTGACTGGAGGGGTCATTTCTGAGCAAGGTAGTCTCCTCACTACTTACAGCCCCCAAGCCCCACCCTCTATGCCATCAAAGTAAAGTTAACGAGGTAAAGGCCCACAGGGTTGCTAGTGGACGCACTGGGCTGTAAACTTCCAAAGAGCCTTTCTGCTTCGGTGATTTTCCCATACAAATAGCAAAACATGCGCATATACTTTAGGATTTCACATCACAGTCAAAGCTGAGCCTCTGAGATCAAGTCAAACAGCAATGTTAACCATCTGGAAGGACCTGATAAGTGGTGTATACACATACACATGTGGCTGCCGCCTTGAGATCTGTGGTGGAAGCATTTGGAGAGCAAAGAAGAGAAACAAGAACTATTTCCCTGAACCAGTCCTTTAAAAAAAAAAAAAAAACTCATCCTTCCCCCCTTCCCTTCCAAAATCACAGGACTTGAATTTCCCAATCTCGACTGTCCCTTCAGCTCCGGGCCTTTCTAACCAGCCTTTTCCTCAGGCTTGAGGAAGGCTTGCTTGCACTCCACTGCTGCAGGTGTAAGGATGCGGCCTTACAGGACAAATGGAAGACCGGATCCTAAGGCTTCTGTGCGCTCCTCCAGGTGGAGCCAGGTGGCTTGCTTCATGGGAACCAGGTGCCAAGAACAAACCAACGAGACGAACAAAGCTCCTTACAGTTTTTCTTTAAACTGGAAGGCAAAAAAACAAAACAAAACAAAACAAAAAAAAACAAAAAACAAAAAAACTGGAAGGCAAAACAAAACAAAAAAATAAAATTTAAAAAAATAATAAACTGGAGGGCATGCAGGGCGCCTGGGTGGGTCAGTCAGTTGAACCCCTGACTCTTGATTTCTGCTCAGGTCACCATCTCAGGGGTGTGGGACGGAGCCTTGGGTCGGGCTCCATTCTCAGCTCAGAGTCTGCTTGAGATCCTCTCCCTCTGCTTCCCCCACCTCTCTAAAATAAATAAACAATAAAGCGGAAGGCGCGGATATAGAGAACCAACCTAAATAAGAAAATGGCTTATGTTATTTGTACTCATTTCCTCAGGTAGGACGTATCTTCTACACTTCTAATGCTGGTGCAGATGTGACATGGGCACTGTTTCCTTTTGGCACCAAGTATAAAATGAGAGGACCAAAATCAGGTCAGGCTTCTTGGTGGCTTACCTATTAAACACGAACGATGAGTAGAAGATACGGACAGGAGGGAATTTTATCTGCACCTGCAAGAGGAACAGAAAGCAGAACAGGTCAGGGCTGCTCAGAGAAATTGTCTGAAACCTCCTGGAACGTGAGAACTGACGACAACGCCGAGTCTGACTTGCCCACCGGCAAAACCACGGAAGCACAGAGAGAGAGAGATCTGAAAAAGAAAGAGCCCCCTCAACGACTCGGTGGAAAACGTGACCCACCTTCACCCCTGTTTGACCTCAGTGATGCTTAATTAATAGTTGGGGCCACGCTGCTGTAATTAGGGCAGCGAGCATTTGGTTGGCCACTGGGAGGAAGGTTGTAAGTATGGGGCAGGGATGGCGTAAGACCAAGTAGATGAGCAGCTCGTACCAGGTGTCCCCTGCCGCTCGCCGATGTTTCCCTGTGCCGAGAGCTGTGCTGAACTGGTGTGTGTCCAATGAAGGGACGACCGTCAGGGAGTGTGGGGAGAGGAGGTCAAGTTTGCTCATGGGAAGAGTGAACGGTGCTGTTGGCCCACAAACGCTCTTAACACGACCAGAGAGAAGAGCCAGGTTGGGGGAAGGAGGGGCCAGAGGCAGAGGCCAAGAAGAAGGAGGAGGCACGGGGATGTGAACGGCACCCAGACCTGTATCTTCTTCACCCTCTGCCCCAACCTATTCCCGTGTGACCTCGGTAAGAGAATCCGCCTTCGTATTCTCCTCGTAATGACAGGAGCTCGCGGTGTCTCCCAGCCGTAACACAGCAGCGTGTGAATGCTTCCCCCTTGGAGCTGGGGTGTCCCTCAGCAGATCTGTGCCCAAAGCACAGAAGTTAAGTCTTTCTGGTCTCTCGTCACAACAAGTGCTAAGGATGAACATTTATTCATTCAACAAATATTGAGAGAGCTCCCGCTGTGTGACCGGATCCGTTCTAAGCTGGTTAACGTGTTCTTTATGTTGAATTGTTCAGGAGTTTGAGGATTAATATGCAAAGAGCAACTGAGAAACCACAGAGTATTTAGAATCCCTTTTCCTTCACTATTGCAGAGTGTCTCGAGAGCGTGGTTGAGGAACGATGTGTTGAACCACCCCACCCCAGCCCTTCCTCCTTTCTCTTCCTCCCGCCCTCTGACCTCGAGCCTCCTCTAAGGTCATCCATGACTGTCCAAACCTGCGGACGCGGTGCAGGTCTGTCTTTTTTCAACTGAGGTTGTGGCATTTGGTATTAATGATCGTTCCCTCTTGGCCAGAACTTCTGCCTTCTAGCCACCGTGTTGTGTGTCCTAAATATTTATAAAGTGAGCGTGGAACCAAGGGGATGCAGGCACAGATCTCCCCTTTGTCATCTTGTGACCCTGAACAAATTATTTAAACCCAAGGTGGTTTCTGCATCTGCTAAAGGAGGTGCTTACAGCTGCCTTCAACATGCTCCTTACGTTGTGAGGATTCCATGAAGGTAAAGCAAGCAGGGCGCCTGGGGCGTGCCCGACATACGAGTTCTGTTTGGGTTTCCCTTGACTCCCTGTGCCCTGCTACTGGTGTTAGGTCAGGTCCTCCCCATCTCCTCCCTGAGTCATTGCAGGGCCTCCTCACAGTCCCTTCAGGGGCTCATGGCTGCATTTGATTCCTCACCTGCAGACTTTCTCAAATGCAAAGCTGATCCTATCACATCCTACGTAATAGGAACCCAGTGACCTGAAGGATAAGCAAAGTCCACACTCCTAAGGGTGGCGTGAGCCAGGCTCATGTCTGCAGCTTCAGTAACAGCCACAGGCATTTCTCACCCCCTCACCTGGGCCGCATTGGACTACCTTTGGTTCCCAGAGCATGCCATGCGTGCACACACCTTCCTACCTTTGTACAGGACCCTTGCTCTACTTTGAAAGCCTTTGCCACCTTTTCTGGCTGGATTAGTTCAGTGTGTTCTTCAAGATCCAGTTCACCATTACGTCTTTTTAAATTCTTAAAGCAGACATTGTTGACTCTACCGCTATAGCACTTCAGTATTATCTAATGCATACATCATGTTTTCACCATTTATCTTGCTTACCTGTCTTCCCAATCAGGTGTGTGCTCCATGAAGGACTCTCTCTGTGTCCTGTTCTTTTCATAGGGCCTGGCACCTAGTTTGCTTAATACATGTTTGTTGACCTGATTACATAAACAATGAGTTTATGTGCCAGGACATCTGCACCCCGATGTTTCTAGCAGCAATGTCTCCAGTAGCCAAACTATGGACGGAGCCTCGGTGTCCATCGCAAGATGATGGATAAAGAAGATGTGGTCTATGTATACAATGGAATATTCCTCAGCCATTAGAAACGACAAATACCCACCATTTGCTTCGACGTGGATGGACCTGGAGGGTATGATGCTGAGTGAAATAGGTCAATCGGAGAAGGACACACATTATATGGTCTCATTCATTTGGGGAATATAAAAAAATAGTGAAAGGGAGTAAAGGGGAAAGGAGAAAAAATGAGTGGGAAATATCAGAAAGGGAGACAGAACATGAGAGACTCCTAATTCTGGGAAACAAACTAGGGGTGGTAGAAAGGGAGGTGGGCGGGGGGTGGGGGTGACTGGGTGACGGGCACTGAGGAGGGCACTTGACGGGATGAGCACTGGGTGTTATTCTATATGTTGGCAAATTGAACACCAATAAAAAATAAATTTAAAAAATGAGTTTATATTTTGGCAGGGACAGAGTTGGAAAAAAAAAATAGAGCGCAACGTTTGAGCCAGTTTGAACGTGAGAGTGAGTCAACCGGGGGTAATGGGCAGATGTGCGGAATCCATGATGAAGGCAGCGTGGAACAAAGGAACAAAATCGGGGTCTGCGTGACAGCAAACGTGTGTGTGACATGGTCCACCGAGGAAACCAATTCGACCTTTTCAAAAGCAAGGGCACATATAGGAGTATGTAGGTTCCGAACATGGAGTGATGATCAAATGCTCATATGTAAATTATTCGGAGCACACAGAATAGGCCTTATTCAACCACCGTGGGATTAGCGAGCAGGGTGCACAGTGACAAGCTCCCATTGAACTTGTTGACTGAGATGAGAAATAGCAGAGGGCATTGCAGGAAATCTCCTTGTGCCCAAGAATTGTGAGAAGGTAGCCAACTTTGAGGAGGGTATCTGAGCTTAGACACGTAAGAGCTCCAATAGAAGAATGATGCTGGAATCGTCTGTTTCTGTGGGCATTGGCATGCCCTGCCTCTGCGAGAGCCATCACATATATGAATCATTGATTTCGGTTTCAAATGATTTAAATAGAGCCCAGAAAGATTCCCTTTAGTCACCTCAATATATGAGAAACAGCCAGTGATATTGGGTCGTTAAATGTCTCAAACTATTAAATTTTAGCACTGACCACTGAGCTTATGTCTTAGACCTCATCATATTTCCGTGAAAACTAGTTTAGTTTGTGACTCCCTGGAAGCAACATTATAATTTAGCCTCAGTCCTCAGAGCACCTTTCTTGGTTGAATTTAGCAGCATAGTGTCTAGAGAGGACAACAGGCGACTGTGAATTTAACCCTTTGGATCTTTTATACCAATGTGGCCTGAACTCAAGTTTTTTCTTCTGAAATCACAATGAAAAAAAAAAAAAGAAAATGAGAAATAAACAGATTAGTTATAGGGCAAAATCATTAACTGTAATATTAAATTATCAAAATTTCAAGTTCTCTAGTTTAATTCATTCAAATTCGTTTATCATTAAAATGACAAATATTTTTAGTAACTTACTGAAAGGTCTTTGTGATCTCACGTCTAAGTGGAATCTTAAAAAACCAAACTCAGACACAGAGAACAGATCGGTGGTTGTCAGAGTCAGGGTTACGGGTGAAGGTGGCCAAAAGGCACAGATTTCCGATTATAACATAAATGGTGACAATGGTTAACAATACAGTATCGTATATTTGAAAGTTGCTCAGAGAGTCTTAAAAGTTTTATCAAAAGAAAGCAATTCGTAGCTATGTAAGCTGTGCACACTAAATTTAATGTGGTGACCATTTCACAGTATGTACGTGTATCAATCATTAGGTAGTACACCTAAAACTAATACAATATTATGTGTCAGTTATATCTCAATAAAACTGGAAAAAAAATAAATCTTAAGAGAGGCCTTTGGATTTTTACTCCTTTATTAAACTTGGCATAGTAAGTTTCCTGTATTCTCTGCTGTTTCATGAATATTGCCATCATATGGACCAGACGTTGGCAAACTACGCCCACGAGCTAAATCTGGCCTAACTCCTGCTTTTGAAAATAAAGCTTTACTGGGTCGCAGGCACCCTGACTCATTTGTGGCTGCTTTCATGCTGTGATGTAATGAAGTCTGTACGACAAACAAAACCTAAAATATTCACCACCGACTCTTTGTAGAAAAAGGATGCTGGTCTTTGGCGTGACAATGGTTATTAAGCCAAATAAGTAAGGCCTGTTCTTTAGAGTGTTGAACCCAGAGCTCCTGAGCCCACAGACTCCAGGGCAGTTTATCTTAAAAAGTGAAAAATAAAAAGATCTCAAAAAAAAAAAAAAGCTACCAGCTATCAAAATGAATTTTTCAGCTCTACCAGCAATGTTTTTAAACCACTAGCCGTCAGAGTTCCTTGCCTACCACCAAATATGTTCAGAAGCCTAACGTAAGGGACGTTTTATGTGCCGAGTGAGCTATTTGGCTCTGTTACTTTATGTAATCCTTTGAAAACTGTAAGTGGCATTCATTTTGAGATACAGGGGCGATGGCTTGCAATCTAGAACTGATTTCTTGTAAGAAAGTGGGGAAGATGAAATATAAAATCACTCTAACTCGGGGCCCTGATGACTCATAAAATCTTTCTGGGCTCTATTTAAATCGTTTGAAACTGAAATTAATGATTCATATATGTGATGGCTCTCGCAGAAGTAAGAAAGGAGTCATGATTCATCTAATATTAGTGCATGGGCTTTGTTCTTATGGCACAGGGTGGAGAAATGCATTTCCAATGGCTTGAGATGTGTGCTCTCGCACGTGTCCTTTTGCCTGATTTTTGGATACTGAATGGAAATGAGGCTGATTAAACTAACTTCCCCATCGCATTACCATGGAAAAATTCACAATATCTGAAAACGAGAGGTCATTCCTCATCTCTCTGATGGGACATGGTGGCCCCAGTGCACCAGACAACATTGTGTGTGGATCTGCATCTGTTCTTACCCACACCAAATGTGTTTAAAAAAAAAAAAAAAGACATAGCAGATAGTTTCCTGAACAGTTGAACAATTTGGAATAAAGCAACATTTTAGTAAGTTGGATTATGTTTTCCTACTGATTTAAATTGTATTGCAGAAATGGGTCTTCAAATAAGGTTTCCTTTCTCAGCCCACACCTGCAATTAAAACTAAGACATGTAGAGAAACCCTACTTACTAACAAGCCACTCAGGTCCTTTCAGATTCAAGGAGTCCTAAAAAACAAACTAAATCAAATAGATTTCCAAATTTAAAAATGCATTATGTAAAACATCAATTTGGAGAAAGGATTCACTATCTAAAATGTGGAAAGAGAGAAGTCTCATCTCCCTGTGTAATCCTTACGGAATAAGCGAGAAGGAAAAAGAAAAAGGAAAGGCTCTCCTGTCTAATTGAATGACTCTTCTCCTCATAAAGCCACCGTGATCTTTTTTTTTTTTTAATTTTTAAAAAGATTTTATTTATTTATTTGACACAGAGAGAGAGAGCATGCACAAGCAGGGGGTAGGGCAAAGGGGGGAGAAGCAGGCTTCCCACAGAGCACGGAGCCTGATCTAGGGCTCGATCCCGGGTCCCTGAGACTGTGACTGGAGCCAAAGACGCTTAACCGACTGAACCTCCCAGGTGCCCCCATGATTATCTTTTGAAGATGTATGTTGAGGGTCTAGACACCCTTAGCCGAGGTGCTAACCCACGTAGCAGTTGCGTTTCTGGGATATGTGTCAACGGGGGACGGGAGTAAGGCGAGTAACACCTTGCCCAGGAGAGCAAAGCCGAAGTTCATCCTAATCATGGGTCCCTGAGATGGGAGCCCGTTTCTGCTCCGCGTTAACCCTTGTGGCAAGTCGTGTCACCCATGTCCTTCGTCCCCAACAGCGGATTTGGGTGCTGCCGTGGCCGGCGGGTGCCCTGTACGGACCCCTGGCTGTGCTGCTCAGCCCGACCGTCCCCACGGCCCCGCAGCCCTGCAGCCTGGCAGCGAGGCAGCACAGGTGGTCCTGTTTGCATTTTGCTCCGAGCACTTCGTAAATCCTTGTTGACCTACTAAAGGGACTCGAGTTGGCCTTTCTTCATTGATTCGCACTAACTCCTGCTGCTTTCCCTGCACCTGCCCCTACGACACACACTTGTGACCTCCACGCCTGGCCGCCGGCCCTCTGCTGGGTTCTGTCCTAAGGCCGCAGCGCTATGTGCCCCCGTGTGGCCCCGGCAGGTGGCCCAGGTCGTGATCCCGGGGTCCTGGCATTGAGCCTCAGCATGGGGCCGCTTCTCCTGCTCCCTCTGTACCACCCCGACCCATTCTCATATTGTCTCTGCTCTCTCGCTCCCGGATAAATAAATAAAACCCTAAACAATCACAAAGCAGAGCCAACCACAAGGGTCAGTGGAAGCCAGCCGGGGCTCGCCTGCCGGTGGTAGTGGGCTAGCACACTCCCGGCAACCTAGAGCTTCGGAGGGACTTTTTGATGCGCACGATTATGGTGGTTCAAGGGAGCAGGAGACTGAAGGAACAAGAGAAGGAAATGAGGCCCGATCTACGTCGTCCAGGCTGGTGTCTGCGGTCCACACTAAAGCGATTATTCTTACCCACGACTGTGAGATCTGAACATTGATCATGAGATACGCGTCCCTCCGTGACACCCTGTGGTGTCACTTAGCATGTTCATGCAAACCTTGTATTTCCTATAAATTGATAGTTAGGGGTAGAAGATTGATCATGGTCAGACTCACTGGGGGGCAGAGAAGGCCACTTCATAGGTGACAATGTGTTCTTCTGTTGGGAGGTGAGCTCTTACCAGCTCTTTTTTTTTTAAATATTATTTATTTATTTATGAGGGAAACAGAGCATGAGAGAGAGAGAGACACAGGCAGAGGGAGAAGCAGGCTCCATGCACCGGGAGCCCGACGTGGGATTCGATCCCAGGTCTCCAGGATCGTGCCCTGGGCCAAAGGCAGGCGCCAAACCGCTGCGCCACCCAGGGATCCCTCTTACCAGCTCTTGATGGTCTGTGTCAAGATCCATTAGTTCATTAGAGATTTTTTTTTTAAGATCTTATATATTTATTCATGAGAGAGACAGGGAGAGAGGCAGAGACACAGGCAGAGGGAGAAGCAGGGTCCCTTGCGGGGAGCCTGATGCGGGACTCAATTCTAGGACCCCGGGGTCATGGCCTGGGCCCAAGGCAGACGCTCAGCCACAGAGTCCCAGGTGTCCCCAATTCATTAGAGATTTCAAAAAAAATGTGGTATTTCACTTTGTTAGCCAAATTAGTGCAAAAGAACATTCATTCATGAACTTGTGGGTTGCTCTTCATTGCTCTTTTTCTGTTCCCTTAGAGATTATTTTGTGAAAGTATAGGTGAGCAATATTTCCTGAATTCTTGCGAGGTCTATGGCCTTTTTACTTGAAGATCCTTTGCACTGGTTATAAAATCTGTGACTCACATTTTTCTTCCTTTGAGTGTTTTAAATGTGATGCTTCATGGTCCTCTGCATAAAATATTATAGTCATAGAGTCTGATCATCTGAATTTCTTTTTCTTACAAATGACTTGGGTGGTTTTTTGTGGGTTTTTTTGTTTTGTTTTGTTTTTTTGTTTTTTTGCTTGGATACACAAAAGATTTATTATTGTGTTTTAAAAGAAACTTCTAGCTCCAAACTAAAGTCCCATAGTTTGACTAGAGTATGTCTCAGCAATGGCTGTTCTTGGTTGATTTCTTTTATGGATGTGATGTGCTCATTCAGTATGTGGTTTCGATCACATTTCTCTAAAAAAGACCGTGTTTAGTGTTTGTGCTATTTCGTTGCCCTGGTTTTCTTTTACTTTCAGGCGTCTCCCTTGCGTGCCTTTATCATCTGTCGGGAGATTTTTCTGCCCCTTTTTTTGTCAAACTCCCGGTCTTTCAGGTCTCTGTTAGTCACCTCCCTGAGCCTTTTCCCACCCTCTATCCTCTTTACTGTCATACTACTTCTGTTTTGACACATATCAAATAATGTATTTTTATGCTTGGTTTTTCTATCAGACCATGTTTCTCAAAGCAGGGACAATTTCGTGTAAATCCGCATATGTGTTAAGCACAGGACTTGGCATCTAAAAGACATTAAAATGTATGTATTTTGAATGAATGAGTTTAATGGTTGATTATCAACATTGTAAGTACTGAGCAATCATTGTTCATTAATTTAATTAATCATTGAACACTAATTATTAATTTAAATGTTCATTAACATTTAAACTGGGACGCCCGGGTGGCTCAGCGGTTGGGCATCTGCCTTCAGCCCAGGGCATGGTCCTGGGGTCCCGGGATCGAGTCCCACATCGGGCTCCCTGCATGGAGCCTGCTTCTCCCTCTGCCTGTGTCTCTGCTTCTCTCTCTGTATGCCTCTCATGAAAAAATAAATATTTTTGAAAAAGAAAAATTCAAATTATGCTAGATGTTAAACTCCAGGACTTTTCCCCAACTTTTTCGCCCTTTCCCTATTACCCCCATGGCCTCCATTGACTTGTAAGGTAACTTTTACCTTTAGGAGAGACACTCATCAGGAGAAATGTACTCCTGATTATTCTGAGAAAATCAATTGTGGAATCAAGGTGACAAAAATAAATAAAAATCAATTTGCTTTGCATAAACCAGAGAGAGCGATCTGCAGAGTTACAGAGGTTGGACAGGGCCTGGCATAGAGTTCAGCGTGACTAGAGCCGAGACTCTGAGAAGAGACGAAGCTTACAAAGGAAGGTTGGAGGCCACTTGGGATTACGGTGTGTCACACTAGGGAGCCGTGATCTTGTAGATTGGGGGTTCTCAACTCAAACGAACCCGACGGTAAGCTGAATAGTGGCCGCATAAGTACATGGGGTTTGAATCCCTGGAACTTGCAAATGTTAGGGTATTTGCAGATGCGATTGAGTTCAGGATCTTTGGAAGGGTCTTTGCAGATGCGATTGAAGTTCAGGATCTTTGGAAGGGGAGATCACCTGGGTGGGTGGGTGGGTGGGTGGACCCTAAATCAAATCACAAGAGTCTTTCTAAGAGAGAGGCGGGGGGAGATTTGACATAAACTCAAAAGAGAAGGAGGTGGTGTGACCCAGCGGCAGGCGTTAGTGATTGATGCAGCCACAAGTCGCCGCTGGGAGCTGGAAGAGGCAAGCAACAGCTTCCTCTCTAGAGCCTCTGAGGATAGCACAGCCTTGCTGAGAAACCGCTTTGGGCCCAGTGAGACTGCTTTTGGACCCGTAGCCTCCAGAACTGCGACAAAATAAATTTGTGTTGTCTGAAGCCACCATGCTCGGGGTATTTTATTACAGCAGCCACTGGAAACTAATACTAACCTAACATCCTCTTCTATTAATTGAGATAAAATTCACATATTGTAAAATCCACCCTCTTAAAGTCTACAATTCAGTGGGTTGTTGTTTTTTTTTTTTAAGTATATCCATAAAGTTGTGCTTTTGGTTTGTAACCATCGCCATTTGTCTAATTCCAGAACATTTTCATTACCCCCGAAAAGAAACCCCATGCCTATTACTTCTCACTCTTTATTCCCACCTCTGGCAACTATCAGTCCAATTTCTGTTTCTTTGGATTTGCCAATTCTAGACATTTCATAGGAGTGGAGTCACACAATTTATATGCCTTTATGCCTGACTTTTTTTCACTTAACATTGTTCTCAGGGATCATCTATTATGGATTCGTGCTTCATTTTTGTTTCTCACTGGATAATGTTCCCTTGCGTGGATAAACCACATCTGTTTATCTGTTCATGAGTAGATGCATATTTTGGTTACTTCAATTCTTTGGCTATTATCAGTAATACTGCTGTGGATGTTCATGTACAGGTTTGTGCGTGGACGTATATTTTCAAATGTCTTGGGTGTAAACCTAGGAGTAGAACTGCTAAATCATATGGCAAGTCTGCGTGTAACCTTTTGAAGAACTATCAAATTGGTTTCCAAACCAGTTTCATGTCTGACATTCCCAAGAGTGTCAATGTATGAGGTTCCAATCCTGCCACATCCTTGTCGGCACTTGTTATTGTCCTAATAACCATCCCAATAGGTAGCCATCAAGTCGTATGATCCCAGTGTGGTTTCCATTTGCATTTTCCGACTGACTAATGATGTGGAGCATCTTCTCATGTGCTTGTGGGACGTTTGTACATCTTCTTTGGAAACAAATGTCTTTTAGGTTCATTTGTCCACATTTTAATTGGGTTATCTTCTTACTGAATTATAAGAGTTCTGTATGTTTTTTGGATAAAAGTCATCTGTCAGATACATGATACGCAAACAGTCTAGCATTCTGTGTTTGTCTTTTCACTTCCTTGGTGGTGTCTTTTGAAGCACAAAAGTTTTTCATTTTGATGAAGTCCAGCTTTTCTCTTTTTAGTCACTTATGCCATTTGTGTCTAGCATTGCTTACAGCTTAAGTCATAAAGACTTAACACCTGAGTTTTCTTTTAAGATTTTATAGTTTTATAAAAGAGTTTTATAGTTTAAGCTCTTGTATTTAGATCTCTGATTCATTTGGGGTTTATATTTGTAGATGGTGTGAGATAGGGGTCCAACTTCCATGAACCATGTCTTCTTTTCTGTATTCTAATGATTTCCATCTGTGGCCTTGTGGACCCTACAAGACTAGCCAGTTCCTAGCGATAGGAAGCAACTCACCCATGAGTGGTTTTTCAAATGCAGACCAACCAGTCCAGTGGCCATACACCACTGGCCATACACAATAAAAGAGGCAGCCACCTCTTTTATTAGGTTCTCTCCCTCCAGGCCACTATTCACCTTTCCTAATTACCCCAGGGCCAGGTAGCAGACAACTAGGGACAGCCCCTATGCAACAGAGCCTGTTAAAACTATCCAACTATCCAATCCAAACCTGTTTACTCTGGCTCACCCCTTTTCTCCCATAGAAACCACAGTAAAGGCCCTTGCCCACAATGTTTTCCTCTCCCTCCGCCTCTGACTGACCCTGTTGCTTCCCCAGGTGGGACCCCATAGTGTAGCATGCCAGCTTCTCTTGGGAACTGTGAGCATAACAAACTATTTTCAATTTTACTTTGACATACCTAAATAATGATAAAAACCTATCGAACTTATATTAAAACGCAACTTCATCCTTTTGCATGAGGCTATCGGGTTGTCCCAGAACATATCTGTTGACAAAACTCATTCTTTCCCTCATTGAATTATCTTGGCATCTCGTCAAAATCAATTTGTCTTAGACATATGGGTTTATTTCTAGACCCTCAATTCTATTTCATTGATCTCTATGTCTGCCATTAGGGCAAGTACCATACCGTCGTGACTACTCTAGCTCTGGAGTAAGTTTTGTAACTGGGAAGTGTGTGTCCCCCAACGTTTTTTTTTTCTTCTTCAAATTTGCATTAGCTATTCTATGTCCCTTGAATTCCCATATGAATTTTAAAATAAGCTTGTCAACTTCTGCAAAACAACAAAAAGGACACTGGGGTTTTGATGAAGATTGTATTGAATCTATGGATCACTGATTTTTTTTCCTCTTATTTTTCTGTTTTCTTCATTTCTACTCTGATATTTATTATTTTCTTTCTTCTGCCTCCTTTAGACTTAGTTTACTCTTCTTTTACTTTGTTAAGGTCATACTTTAGTTCATTGATTGGGGATCTTCTTTTTAATATAGGCATTTACAACCACAGATTTCCCCTAGGTACATCCCATATACAGTTCGATATGTATCGTTTTAGTTTTTATTCATCTCCACGTATTTTCTATTTTTTCTTCTTATATCTTCTCCAACTTGATTATTCAGGTGAATAATTAATTTCCACATATTTGTGAGTTTCTGCTGATTTCTGCTTTTCTTCCATTGTGATCAGAGAGTGTACTTCTTAAGATTTCAGTCCTTTTAAATATACTGACACTTGTTTTATGGTCTAACCTAGGCTTCTAATCTGGCCCTATGTCTACTTGAAGCATGTCCTCTTTGTCTGTGAGGTCCAATTAGTTTGTATGTTGTCCCCATCCACTATTTCCTTCCTAATCTTCCATCTGATAGTTTTGTACATTATCGAAAGGAGGGTATCAGTGTCACCAACTATCATTTCTCCCTTCCCTTCTGGTAGGTTTTGCTTCATGTATTCTGGGACTCTGTGGTTACATGCAATATGGTATTGTTATATGTTCTTGGTGGATTGATACTTTTATTATTATAAAATGTCCTTCGTTGTCTCCAGTAACATTTTTTTCCTTAAAGTCATTTTGTCTGGCATTAGTATAACAAATTCAGTTCCATTTTGGTTTCCTTTTGCATTGTATATCTTTTTCCATCCTTTTAATTTCTATTTATGTCTTTGAATCTGTAGACTGTAGTGTTGGTTCAGGCTTTGTACCCATTCTGCCAATTAATTGAAGTAGGTAAGCCCTTTATACTTCATGTAACTACTAAAATAGTAGGATTCATGTCTGCCATTTTGCGGTTTGTTTTCTATACATGTTATGACTTTTTTCCCCCTCAATTCCTCCATTACTGTCTCTTTTGTATTAAGAGGATAATCTCCAGTGGCACCATTTTAGTGCCCCTGTCATTTTTTTAACACACTTTAAAAAGTTATTTTCTTAGTGGTTTCTCTGGGCTTGTAGTTGACACCTTTATTTATAACAGTCTAGGTTGGGTTAATAACAACTTACTTTCAGTAGCATACAGAACTTTTGCTCCCACATAACTCCATTCCTTTCACCTTCCTTTATGCTGTTTTGGTCATACAAACTACACTTTACATTATGTGCACATCGACACAGATTTATAATTACTAGTTTATAATTTGCCTTTTTAAATCAGATACAGTGGTACAAACAAAAAGTATATTTATACTGTCTTTCAATATTTACCTCTATAGTTACCCTTACCAGTGCTCTTCATTTTTTCATCTGGACTTGCATTACTGTCTAGTAACCTTTCATCCTATTCTGAAAGACTCCCTTTAGTATTTCTTGTAGAGCAGTTCTTCTAGCAATGGATTCACTCAGTGTTTTGTTTATCTGAAAATGCTTGATTTCATCTTCATTTTTCATGGCTATATAATTGGATATATAATTCTAGGTTGACGGACTTCTCTCTCTCTCTCTTTTTTTGGACTTTTCTATCAACATTTTGAATATGTCATTGCCACTGCATTCTTACCCATGTAGGTTCAGATGTGAGGTCAGATGCTAATGTTATTGAGCATCCTTTGTACAGGATGAGTCAGTCATTCTCTCTTAAGACTTAAGGATTCTTTTGGCCTTTGTCTTTCAGCAGTTTGATGATGATGTGTCTAGATGTGAATCTTTTAGAGTTTGTTGACCTACTTGGACATGTAGATTAATGGTTTTCATCACATTTGGAACATTTTTGGCCTTTTTTCATATATTCCTCCTGCTGGTTTCTCTCCTCTCCTTCTATGATTTCCATTATGATATGTTGGCACACTTGATCACGTTCCCCAGGGCTCTTATTCTGTTGGGGTTTTTTTCATTCCTTTTTTTTCCTCAGTCTTGGGAATATCTGTTGATCTGTCTTCAAGTTTGTGATTCTTTCTTCTGTCTCGTCACATCTTTCAGCCCCTCTAGCGAAATGTTCACTTCTGTTATTTTCCTTCTCGACTCTAGAATCTCCATTTGGCTCTATTTTATACTTTCTGTCCCTCTATTGGTCCTATGTATTTGCTGAAAAATCATTCTCATCCTTTCTTCTTTTTTCTTTTCTTTTTTTTTTATTTGGAGAGAGACAGTGGTAGAGAGCACAAGTGAGGAGGAGGGCCAGACGAACAGGGAGGGAGAGAGAGAATCGTAAACAGACTTTCTGCTGAGCACAGAGCCTGATGAGGGGCTCCATCTCACGACCCTGTCATCACGACCTGAACATCAAGAATCAGATGCTTAACCGACTGAGCCACCCAGGCCCCTCTCCTTTATTTCTTAAAATATTTTCTTTAGTTCTTTGAATACAAGTAAAACAGCTAACTTAAATCGTTGTCTAGAGGCACCTGGGTGGCTCAGTCAGTTATGCTTCTCTTGATTTGGGCTCAGGTCATGATCTCTGAATAAATAAATACAATCTTTAAAAATAAACAGACAAACAAACCTTTGTCTAATAGGTACAATGTCTGGACTTTCTCAGGAGCGGTTAACTGCTGTTTGTCCTGTGTGGGAGCCATAATTTCTGTTTCTTTGTGTGTCTAATCTTTTTGTTGAAAACTTACATTATAAATAGCATAATGTGGCAATTCTTAAAGTCACATTCACCCACCTCACAATGATGTGTTGTAGTTGCTGTTGGTTGTCGGCTGGTTTGATTTTTCTGAACTAAATCTTTAACGTCTGACTTCTTTGTCATGGGTGGCCACAGAGTCTGCTGGCTAACCAGTGTTTGCTTATGACTGGACAAGGATTTCTTAAATGCCTGCAGCCAATAAGCCCCTCAGTCACTGCCGAGGAACCCTGCGTGTGCTTGGGGCACATCTTCAGCATCCTAACAGGCACTGTATGACTCTGCCTTTGCTTTTACTTCCTACCTGCTCAGAGCCTCAGGGTGAGTAAGAAGTGAGAGTCTGGGTCCTTTTCGAGTCCTTCCGGAACATGGACATGCTCACATCCCTGTGCATGCACTCGGCCTTATAGTTCCCAGTAATATGTCTTTGCTTTTCAAATATCCCTATGGACATATCTTTCCATAGCTTTTCATTTTAAGCTTTTGGTAAGTCTGTTCTTTGCCTGTTATCTACTGCCTCTGGTAACTGTAATGTTAAACAATTGCCTCTGACTTTTTTCCTACAGACAATAGAAAATTGCTTCTATTGAGGAGAAGGCTGTTTACAATGAGTGGATGAGATCTGAGTCAAGTCACTTATAGACAGTGAGCTGAACAATATATCCCAAGGAACCACCAGACAGGTCAAATAATGACAATCCTCTGGGAATGAGGCTTGGAAGAAGCTGTAGCCCTGCTCTGCCCTTCTTTTGGCTGCCAGGCTGCTGGTTTTTCATCATGATTGCAGGCTGATGGTTTTCCAGGTTATTGCAGAGCTGGAGAGGGTAGTGATGAGAATAGAGCAAGGTAAAAATCAAATAAGTATCACTGTTTTTACTGATATTTAGCCACTTTGCTGGCATAAGAGCTCCCCTGATTGCTGCAAGCCTGTGGTTAATTTCCAGAATTCTGCAAAATACATTTTGACATTTTTTTTGCCAGTATTTTCATTGCTTTTATGGAGGACAGGATTTTTAGGGTTCCTCACTCTGGTATTTTTCACTACCACCCCAATGTCCTCTTTTAATGACAAATAATTTTAATAGCATCCGTTGCTATCCTAAAATGAAATTCATAGATAATATAACCCACCAATACACATAATTTCAAAACTATCAATATAATGACCTAACTATAACATAAAGAAGGGAGGGATATGTTAATAATAACTGAAAACGCCTCATGTACAATTACATGAGAAGACACAACAAAAGAGTCAAAGATTTACACCTATTTGTGGGATCTCTTTGAACTGGACGTCACAAATCAAAATGGTGCTTATGGTTATGCTCTGGGAGTACTCAAATACTGTGTGTGGCCACTGATATCACAGTTTAAAAAAAAATGCTGGGCAATTCCAAGCAAAACAAAATATAATCTTGCTTCCGTTTACATGGAATTTGCATTTCTGAAAAATTAAGACCTTGTAAAAAATAGGGTTAGCTAATCACATATGGGTTTTTTAATCTACATGAATGGTTGGTGGGAAGGTCTATCATGATACTGCTCCTGTATCCTTGGCCGCCATACACTGTATGTCAGTAACGGTCTCATCATTACACTCTTTGAGACACCCTCCCCACAGAAAGTGGTCCCAAAACACCCCCTAGGGGGCAGTACCACTCCTTTGAGAACTACTGCTTGGGCTGAGCTAGTAGTTGTTTTTGGTTTTGTTTTAATCTGAGGTATGTTTCAGAGAAACAAGTTTCAGAGAAAGGTCCCCAGTCAGAAAAGCAGCACACTCGATAAGATGTAGTGTGCTGTACACACAACTCACCATTACTTTGCCCCATACCCTACTTTTCAAGAAATTGAATATAAAATGATCACTTAATAATTTGTTTTGAGATTTTATTCATTTTTTCATGAGAGACAGAGAGAGGCAGAGACACAGGCAGAGGGAGAAGCAGGCTCTGTGCGTGGAGCCCGATGCGGGACTCGATCCCGGGACCCCCGGGTCATGCCCTGAGCCGAAGGCAGATGCTTAACCACTAAGCACACCCAGGTGCCCCAATCACTAAATAATTTGCAGGCATTTCGTTGGATTAGATGTTCAAACACTGGCGGTTTTTTTTTCCCCCTCCTCTTCAATTTTTATTTGGAGCGGTGTCTTATTTGGTGCACTCAGATGAACCAGAACAGAAGCTGATCTACACACAATGACACAGCTTCTGTCTTAAGACCCTAAGTCCTCAGAGAAGGGCTTTGTTTCTAACTTCCACTGGCATCTTTCTGTCGTTGGCCGGTCCAATGAGCTAAATTCCTCGGGTAGGATCCCTGTGGTATGTAGATTGTGTCCAAGAGACCACGATTTTGTCCCCTCATGGAGATAAGTGGAAGCTGCTTTATGAAGGAGTCACTGTATTTCAGGGTGACAACAGTGCCGAGTGGCGAACACCGTGACCCTTGCCATTCTGGTGGACGCCCTGTGGTTGTAACGACCCCGTAAGGAATCTAATGACAATTGTCCTATGAATTGAATATGGGCTGGTTCTTAGTGAACTGCAACAAAATTCTACTTCCCTCTTGAGTTCATGACTATTGATGAGTAGTATTGCAAATCCTTGAAGAGCTATAACCTTCTTCTGACCTTCTGAACATAATACCTATTTAGTCAGCTCGCGTGGAACCAGGTGATTTGAAATGCCGTGGTTCCTGGCCTTCGTTCTAATGGATGTGGAGTTACACGCATTTTTATGGCAGCTCCTCCTGCAGGCTGTACCTCCGGACTGGCCGGCACGCAGATATTCAGGCGTGTGATTCCTGCAGCCCCCCTTGCCCCCCAGTAGCAGGAGAGAGCCCCTTCTAGTTTATGGACATTTTTATTTCAAGTTGCCCCTTGCGTTGCTGTAACATGAAGTGATGCATTCTCCGCAGATGAGGCTTTTTTTACAACAGGCAACTTTGATTCCACCAGAGGGCACCATGGCAAACTTCATTTTCAAAGGTACCCGAACGGGTCAGCTAAGGGAGCCCTAAACCTGAATACGGAAATGAAGGAAAGTGAAGCAGGATACCTTGATCAAGATATTGATGCCACGGTGATTTTGAAGGCCCCACGGATGACTCCCTTTGCTGGGGATGCGTCCCCCGGGGCAGGCCCCCAGAGGCAGACGGGCCCTGGGTACAGGCCGTAGCATGGCCAGCGGGCAAGCGCCCCCGACCGTCAAGAAGGCAGCAGGCTTCTGGATCTCGGGGAGGGGGACCTGCCTCCTCTGCTCTAGGAAACAGCACCTGCCTTTCAGCACGGGAGTCGGGAGTCGGGGACACACCGCTTGGGCTTCCCCGTCGCAGTCGCTGCCTGTGCAGCCCCGATACCAGGGATTCCCGTCGCTTCCTACTCGGAGAAAGGAGTGAATGGATACTGTGCCCCACGCCCCCTCGCAACAGGGCTCAAGGCCCTTCTCTAGAAATCACGCAGCCGAGAGGCCCCAAAAGCGCCCAAGTGATGCCCGCTGCATCGGGGCTCGCGTGGGCCACGGGGTGGAGGAATCGCAGGGCACACAGGACCCGGGCAGGCCAAGGTAGCCCACCATGGGAGTGCACCCCGTTCTTTCCCCCGCAAAGCTGATGCCCACTGACCACTGGGTGGGCTCTGGGGAGGCAGGGACGGGAAAGGAGGTGCCTGGGCCTCCGTGAGGCTTGATGACTGCTGGGGACAGGGCCTGCAACAGGCTGATAACAGGGAATCAGAGGTCACTGGGATCCCGGAGTGAGGAAGCGGAGGGGGGGACCAGCAGATACCCCGTGGGTGAGGAAGAGGAGGGGGGCCCAGTGGATACCCTGTGGGTCAGGAGGAGGCGGGGGAGGGGTGTGTGAGGAGGCCAGGAGCATGGCACAGGCCTGCAAGGACGTGAAGTGGGAGAACGGGCCACCATCGAGGCTGGGAGACAGGAGCAGTGACCTGCAGGCTCCGCTGTGGGAAAGGCGGCAGGTTCCCTCCTTAGGCTGGGAGCCCAGGGTGGGCGATGACTCCCAGGCTGCTCCCAGAGCACAGGGAGGGGATGGGCGGCAGGTGTGTGGGCCAAGGGGGCAGCAGATGCAGGGTGGTGGCAGGTGTGCAGGGCGGAGGGAGGCAGCAGATACTGAGGGTGGCAGGGGCGCAGGGCGGGGGGGCAGGGGCGCGGGGCAGGGGGGCAGCAGATGCGGGAGGGGGTGGAAGGTGCACGGGGCGGGGGCGACAGGTGCCGGGGGGCAGCAGGTGTGCGTGGGTTGGGGGGGTGGCAGGCGCACGGGGCAGGGGGGGCAGCAGGTGCGGGGGGGCGGCAGGTGCGGGGGCGGCAGGTGCCTGGGGGCAGGGGGTGCGACCCAGTCTCGACAGAGGGAGCCAGTGGCCTGACAGCAGCCGACAGAGGCCCAGAGTCAGGCCCCAGCACGCGGGGGGACGCCATCCCAGTCACCTGCCGGGAGCTGGGTGTGGGGGACAGAGGGGCGACACAGGTGACCTTCAGGTCCCTGGCTGGAGCAGCGGGCTGGCGAGTGAGTGGTTGGCCCAGCCGTCGGGGGCCCGCAGGGAGAGCAGCGCGGTGCCAGCACCCAGGTGGCAGGTGCGAGGCACCCGTGACCCTGGCGGCCGGGCCTTGAGCTGCTCTGCGGGCTGGCGACCCACCGGGCCCAGGGCACCCGGAGCTGGAGTGCCCTCCCCCTCGCATCACCTGTGCCCTACGGACCATGCAGCCCCCAGCACCACCACCCCGGCACCCCTGTGTCTCTACAGCCCGCTGGCGCCAGGTGGCCAGGTGGCCCTGCAGGTCGGGGGCGGGGGGGGGGGGACACAGGGTCGGAGGAGGCGCAAGGTGCATGGAGCTGCTGGCCTTCCCGTGGCAGGTGCGGCAGGTGCTGCAGGTGCGGCCGTCCCCATCTCCCTGACATCACAGCCGCCGCTTGTGACAATCTGCCATCGGCCCTGCTCTCCTCCCTCTTGCCTCTCGCCCGCCTCGCCTGTCTCCTGTCCCTTCTGCCACATAAATTTGCTTTCCTGAAAAAGGCTGGTTATTTGGAGACATCATCGGCAGCCAATCGGAGCGCAGCGTGGCTCCGGCCGGGGAGCCAATCCGGCGTCACCCCCGGGTCCCCTCTCCATGTTGCTAAGGCTGCAGGTCGCCTTCCAAGGGCTGCCTTGCTTGCTTTCCGTGGTTCGTCCTCCCTGTCCCCCAACCTCCCTCCCCCCTCCATCCTTCCCTCCCTCCCCTCCAGGCTCTGGAGCAATTCCAGACACTTAAGCCTCCCGGAAGTTTGGGTTCGGGATAAGCAAGGTCTGACTGTGTATTTTTTCCCTTGAGAAATAGGGAACAGCTCCTCCGTGCTCAGTGTGGGAGCACGTGTCTTAGCAGCTTAATGTCCCTCGGCAGCGTGACATCTAGTTCTGTTTCCCGCAGGGGTTTTTATTGTTTTCTTTTTGTGTGTGTGCAAATCAACTTTAATTCAGACGGACCAGCGCATAGACTGGCATTGAATTTGGGAATGAAGATGCAGTGTGACTTCCACCTCCTTGGGCTTCACCTTTCATGCAAAATATTTTCAAGCTCTTCCAGTTCTTAACCAATGACAGGAGATGATAAATACCTTGTGGCCATTTCATGCTCCCGTTTCTTAGACTTCCCAGTGCTGGGCTCCTGGGAGAAAACCACCCACGGTGGGAGAGCTGGGACCTGGGAACTCCCAGCTAGTCGCGATAGGGCTGTCCCCTCGCTCACTTCCTGCTTCTTTTGGAAGCAAATTAACCTGGGACCAGAAGCCAGGAACGCTCCCCACCCGCCGCCCACCACAGGCCCTCGGGTCGGCTTTAAAGGCCGCGTAGCTGCAGAGGTTAAGAAGATTCCCTCAAAGCAGAACAGCTCTGCCTCCCAAAACCCTGAGACATTTGATAAAGGAAAAAATAACAAGTGGTGTCTTTCTCATAACCTTGGTACCCACTTAAACGCTCACGTGGTACAAGGAGTTGCGGCTTCGGGTGAGCGGAGCGGCCGAGAGCCAGAGTTCCGTCCCGGACGGCCTAGGGGGTAGCTGCCTGGGGCCCTGACCCCGGGAGCTGACCAGTTCCAGCCTCTGGTTGGGCTCCTTCGACTCCGGGCCTATCGGGGAACAGCGGGCCCTGGGCGCCCGGACAGCCCGCCCTTCGCCAGGGGCTTGTCCGACAACTGTTGGCCCCAAATACAGCATCAACTGTTAATTTTTTTTTTTTTTGCTAGAGTTTCGGGGAGGCCCTCAGCGCTACTGCATATCCTGCAGGTGAAATGCATGAAATCCGGTTAACATGGTAACGGCTCTAAAAATACCCAGGCTACGGTTTAACCACAGAGTTTCCTCCCCAACGTTGAAGAGCCGCTGCCGGTGCCAATCGAAAGCACAGCAGCAGCACCACGGGCCTGGTGCGGGCGCCCTGCGGGGACGGGGCGGGGCTCGGAGGCCGGGTAGCGGCCACCAGGCCACCAGGCCAAGGTGCGGGGCCCAGCCCGGCCACAGGGGGACCTCGCAAGGCGGCAGGGGTGCCGAGGCAGCCCCCCATGGGAAGCCGGCGCCCAGGGACCCGTGTGCCGGGCCGCCCTGCTCCCCTCTCCCTCGGGGCTGCAGGGCCCGCAGGACGGTGCCCACTCCCCTGGCATTTCCAGTGCGGCCCTTGGCTCGGCCCGCGCGGGACGGTGGGAGCCGGGCCTGCCCTCGATGCCTGGGCAGCGGGAGACTCGCCGGGCCCCGGGCATCCCGGGCTCCCCCTGTCGGGGTGGGAGCTCTTCCTAACACTGTCGGGTGCGGCTGCCAGGTGTAGCAACCAAACTGCCTGACACCGCTGGCGTCTGAATTTTAGATAAACAATGAACAACTTACGCAGTATAAGTACCCCCCAACCCCCACACACCCCGCAGTGTTTGTGACACACTCAGACGAGGGATTCTCTGGGTTTCTGAAATTCAGATCTAACGGGATGTGCTATATTTTAGCTGCCAACCCCAGTAAGGCACCTTCGGGTTTTGCTCTTAGACTCTCTCTGTCCTCCAACGCCCAGTCAGTAAGTTGAGTTTTGTTTGCTTGTTCGGTTGTTGTTGTTTTTTGTTTGTTTGTTTTTATTTTTGTTTTTACCTTGGTTTGTTTTGTTGTTTAGTTTAGCTCCACTTCGTTTGTAATCTGTGGGTCAATGTAGAAAGGCTCCAGCCCAGGGAAAATGAACTAGCATTTACTGAGCTCATTCTCATATCAACCTTAAGTTAGGTACTTTTGATGCATTTTTTTTTTGAATCCTTACATTTCTGTATGGTGGACTATTTATAATCCACGTTTCACAGACGAGGATACTGAGGATCAGAGAGGTTAAGTGACTTGACCAAGGTCATACAGCTAGCATGTAGCAAGCTGGGAATAAGCCCGGTGAGGATGAATCCTGCTCACCTTCTTAACTACGTTAGTGCATCTGCCTGGGTCAGACTTAAATATAATGTTTAATTTCTGCATGTCTATAATTTACAGGGTTTTTTTTTTCATAATAAGCCTCAACCAAATAGCACAGATTCCATAATAAATGAAAAGCTCTAATTGCCAGCTGAATTGCAAACTAGCAACTGTTTCTAAATAATAAACTATTTTATCGATTTCTTTCCTGTTACTGGACCTCCAGCCCAGGTCATGACTGCTCTCTCCTGAAGCTGTTCCCGTTTCCACACATCAGCTTATTTAACGCCTAGATCAGGGCAGCCCCGGTGGCGTAGTGGTTTGGCGCCGCCTACAGCCTGGGGCCTGATCCTGGAGACCTGGGATCCAGTCCCACGTCGGGCTCCCTGCATGGAGCCTGCTTCTCCCTCTGCCTGTGTCTCTGCCTCTCTCTCTCTGTATCTATGAATAAAATCTTCAAAATAAAAAAATAAAATAAATAATGCCTAGATCAACCCCATGCGTGACATAGGTGGTACTGTAGTTATAATCCCCGTTTCACAGATGAGGAAATGAGTTTAGGGGTTAAATACCTTTCCCAAGGTCACATAGCCTGGGCTCTGCAGCCAGGAAGACCAGATTTAACTCAGGGTTCATGGAGGGAGTGCCTGGGTGGCTCAGTCAGTTAAGCATCCGACTCTTGCTTTCAGCTCAGGTCGTGATCCCAGGGTCTTGGGGCTTGATTTCGGCTCAGGTCATGATCTCAAGAGCTGCATAGGGCTCCCCACTCAGAGTTCCCTGCTCCCGGGGAGCCTGTTTGTCTCCCTCTCTCTCTGCCCCTCACCTTCCCACGTGGGCACACATGCACTCTCTGTCATAAATAAATACATCTTAAAAGAAGAAAATCAGGGTTCATTCACTTAGCAGTGTATCTCCTTAGGAAAGGCTCTGAACTTCACTTTCTCCAAGAATTGGAAAGAATCGTGCCTTTCCCACAAAGGAAAAGCTTCGCACAGGGTAAGCACTCAAGAAACATGAGCTCAAGAAATGACTTTGAGAAGCGTCTTTACTCAGCTCCTATGACAGTAAGAGACATGAGAGACTGTTCCAGGTCAAGGATTGGCGACGTTTCTCTGTAAAGAGCCAGAGACTAAATAAGTAAGGCTTTGCAGGCCAAGAGGCAAAGTCAAGGATGTCATGTAGGAAGTTACATAACGAGAGGGAACAAATTTCCACACATTTTTATTGGCAAAATCGAAAATGTAATGATAATAATGACGGAGTACAATTTTCTGTAATGTAGGTCTACGAATAAGTGAATGGAATTCTTTTATTCTGGGGGAGGGATAACATTTCCCTTAAGTGGGGCTCAAAGTTAGTGTTTCCTATCATCAGCATTGATTGCACACATCCATCTGTTAATGCTGATTCATAATGAGGTTTTACATATTTCATCTTTGAAAATGCCTTTTCATACTGATAGGCACTGCCAAATACTGGTGTCTGTCCGTGAGCCTATGATTGTAATTGAGCACATTCGTTGCTTGGAAGGCACTTAAAGGATTCCTCTCAATTCCTCTCTTGGTGTTTGCTTTTTAGCATGTCATGAAATTAATTACTTACAATTGAAGGGTAGGTGGAAAGCTCCTCAATTGCACAGTTAAATGGATTTTGAAATGTGGAAATTTCATTTGCACTTGCATCAAGGTCCAAAAGAACACCTCTGGAACTGTCATTTGAGCTCAGAAAATATATCTGGTACACATTTGAGTGGAAATGGAGGCCTTGCTTCTTGTTCTAACTTGAGACAGCAGCACAGGAAATGGGTAAAGCAAGCAGCTCCGCGTTTCATGTGATTCAACCATTAGTTGTCATTGAAATGACTTTACCACAGTAAAAGTTTCACATTTCGGTTGTTTTGCCTTGTAATTTTAGGTCACATTCATTAAGAAACTATTCAGTTCGGCAACAAGTCTCATTTCCAAAACCTTAGAGTAGCTAACAGCGGCACATGTCATTCACAAAAATTTCAGCCTTGGCTCTCAAAAAAAAAAAAAAAATCACAGATTTTAGCAATTGATGTGTGACACGGTGAGAAATAGAATATTCAGATTCTACTGTGACACACACACAATTGATGATGCCCAAGTCCACAAAAGTAAGTGAAGATCGGAAAAAGAAAAAAAAAGAAAGAAAGAAAGTGAAGCTCGCCATTAGCACTGGTCCAACTGCAGGTGATGGATTTGAATATTTCCCACAAAGCACCTGCTGGTGAAGAAGACAATGAGAATCCATAGGCTTAAAACGCCTTCTTATTTTAGCTAAGTCTTTTTTTCTTTTTTCTGCTTAAAAACAAACACTTTTACCACCACGATCCGGAACACATCTTAGAAGATACTCCTTTAGACGGAACTGAATTCGTGTTCCCTCAATTTCTTTGAAAATATTCCTGCCTGTTTTGCAATGCAAACTGCCGATGGAGGCCAATTCTTCAGTCACTCCAAAGGTAGGACTCAGTCCTCAAATAATGACAACTGAGCAGTATCAGTGACAACTGTCAACTCATCAAGAGCCAAGGAAAACCACTCAGAATCATTTGCCTTGTTGCTTAATTGACTAACAGAGTTGCTTCTGACACTGCGAACTCTTCAGGCCACCGTTCTCACTGAAAAGCCAATAGTCTTAAGCAGCCTTATTTTGCTGGGACAATTTCTCTGACCCCGACAGTCAAGCACCACGTAATTTACTCCCCATCGACAAACAGCTCTCTTTGCTTTAGAAAGCAAGTGAACCTCTTAGAAACTTAATTCTGTTGCGGCCTCATTTTTCACTTTTTATCTTTGTAAAAAAAACCAAAACAAAACAAAAAACCGCTCTGATGAGATATCCCACTTATTTTATTTTTATGACCACTGCTTCCCTGAGAGTTGTGACGAGTGTTTAGACCCACTAATTCCTATGAAGACAGTATTTGTGGCGCACAGCCATGGTGTCATTGCACAATAAATGCAATGCTTTGCCAGCTAATCTGATAACCAAGTCATCTATCCTCCCACCGTACATGCCATGGGAAGTCTGCTTTTCTCTTCTGGTTTTGACATGATGGATATGCAGTGGTACTTAAAAAATAATATTAAAAGATGTCCCCATAAAGCATGGCACTTGAATCACAGTCTAATTATAACTGCAGGGCAGCCCCAGTGGCCCAGGGGTTTAGCGCCGCCTTCGGCCCGGAGCAGGATCCTAGAGACCCAGGATCGGCTCCCACATCGGGCTTCCTGCATGGAGCCTGCTTCTCCCTCTCTCTCTCTCTCTCTCTCTCTCTCTCTCTGTGCCTCTCATGAATAAATAAAATAAAATCTTTAAAAAATAATAATAATTATAACTGCATCAGTGTCACTTGTGGTGCATCTACTTTGCAAGGCTGCAAAGCAACCAGAGAAGGTATAGGGTCTACACCTCAGCTGCTCTGCTTTGCCTCAGTAGTAGGAAAGCAGCCCAGAGATAATAAAAGAACAAATGAGCATGGCTGGTTCCAGTGAACCTTTTTGTATGGATACTATGCTTGAATGTTATATCATTTTCATGTGTCACAGAGTATTATTCTTATTTTGGTGTTTTTGAGTCATTTAAAAATTTAAAAACCATTGTCAGCTGGAGGGCCATACAGCAATGGGCAGGAGTCAGATATGGGGCACGGGATATAGTTTGTCAGATCCTATTCTGGGTAACTAGATATTAAAGTTGATATAAAAACCTTGATGAAATTTTTTTTTAAGATTTTATTTATTCATGAGAGAGAGAGAGGCAGAGGGAGAAGCAGGCTCCATGCAGGTAGCCCAACATGGGACTTGATCCCAGGTCTCCGGGATCACGCCCTGGGCCGAAGGCGGCGCTAAACTACGGAGCCACCCAGGCACCCCAATGAAAATGTTTCTAAAATAGGTGACACAGAATCTGCATTATAAAACAGGCTCTGTTTTATACGTTAATCTTTGTTTTATCACAGAAAGAGGGTGTAGGGTAGACATTAAAAACAAGGGCTTTGAAATTGGTCGTGCGGGGCCAAGTCTTGCTCTGCCATTTGCTACTTGATCGGGCTACATAATATATTTAAATTTGTTTCTTCATCCACCTAAGTGGTGTGGATCATTAGAATTCTTACTGAGGTCACAAATAAGACAAAGAAACTATTGTCATCACTGCTACTTCACATAGTAGGGACCTACCTTTCGAAATGTGGTCTGCACCACCTGGCACTTTAACGAGATCCTTAGGTAATTTGCATGTGCTTGAAGTCTAAGACGCGCTGGGGTAAGGAGACACTGGCTAATGCAGCCGTGCAAAGAAAAGAAATTGAGGGTATACATTTTGGAAAGGAAGAGGTAATTCTGTAATTGTAGATGACACGATGGCCATCTGTAAGTCAAGAGGAAGTTTAAGGGAAGTCATTGAAACCCCTTGCAACTAACAAAGAAACAGAAAAGAAAGCTGAATATAAGGAATATAAAATATATTTTGATACATATAGATATGAAAACACAAATACACATTTCAGTAGTTTTATTATACTGCCTCAGTGGCCAATTTGAAAATATAATGTTAAAAAAAAAACCACTCTGTCCACCAGAGTGACAAAAACAGTAAACTAGGAATAAACCTAACAAAAATTGTTTATGAGTAGATGAAGAAAACTCTAAAACTTACTGAAGGGCTTAAAAGATGACCCACATAAGTAGGGAAATACACCAGACTCACCTACAGGAAGACTCTATGCTGTATATGCCAGTTGGTCCCACGTTAATCTACGAAGTCAAAGCTATTTTCTCAAAGTACTTGGCAAGTTGATTCTGAAATTCATTTGAGAGATGAAATGTATAAAATTGGCTAAGACGGGACTCCTGACTGACTCAGAAGGTGGAGCGTACGACTCTTGATCTCAGGGTTGTGAGTTTGTGCCCCACATTGGGTGTAGAGATGACTTAAAATAGCAAAAAAAAAAAAAAAAAAAAAAAACAAACAAAACTTAGGGGTACCTGGGGGCTCAGTCGGTGAAGTGTCTGCCATGGGCTCAGGTTATGGTATCGGGGTCCTGGGATCGAGCCCCACGTCGGGTTCCCCGCCCAGCAGGGAGTCTGTTTCTCCTTGTCTCCACCCCTTCTCTCCACTTGTGCTCTGTTTTGCTCATTCTATCTCTCTCTTCAATAAATAAACAAATCTTTAACCAGAATTTTTTAGATAAATGTGGCTAAGAAACTTTAGGGATGAAAAATAAAAGAGGCTGGGTTCCTTGCCCTATCAGATATCAAGACACACCAAAAAGGTATAGAGACTAAAATAGCATTTTTATAGAAATGGTCAAATTAATCCGTGGCTCAGAATTGAGTCCAGAAATAGACCTATGTTAAAAAAATTTATAAAATATGAATAAAAGAGGCATTTCAAATAAGTGAAGAATGGATTATTAAATACAGGATATAGAAACAACTATCTAGGGGCACCTGACTGGCTCCGTAGCGTGGCTCCTGATCTTGGGGTCATGACTTCAAGGTAGGGTTTGCTTAATTAAAAAAACTTAACAATGAAAAAAGAAAAGCTATCCATTTTAAAAGAGTCTGATTTCCCCTACCTCATCCCATAATAATAAACTTATGATGAATTAAAGAGTTGTTCATAAATAGAAATATAAAAGTACTAGAAGAAAATGGAGATTTCTTGCCTTTTTTTTTTTTTTTTTGATAACCTTTGGTTGGGAAAGTTTTTCTTTCAAAATGACATGATATACCAAAATTTAAAAAGGGGAACAATTGAAAAACTTGACTAATAAAGTTCAAACTGTCTTAATCACATACCAAGCAACGGGTCATATGTGTGACAAGTGTAAGATTATATGCAGAACATACGTGCAAAACAAAGACCATGCAAGATCCACGTGGGCGAAGCTTATGAATAGGCAAACACGGAAGAAATGCAAATGACTGGTAAACCCATAAAAAGATGATGGGCCTCCCTGGTTGTTCCTGTTTTCTATTGCAGTGTGACAAATCACCCCCCAAACTCAGTGACAAAACCACCATTGTATCACATCAGGAACTCTGCAGTTTAAGAGTTTGGAAGTGTGACAACGGGGACAGTTTATCTCTGCTCCACGACGTCTGGGGTCTCAGCTGGAAAGACTCAAGAGCTGGGGCGTGGTAGCTTCTGGAGGCATCTCCACTCACGCGGCTGTGGCTTGACGCTGGCGTGGGCTGGAGCTGGCGACCGGAACCCTGTGTGTCCTCCCCGGGGGATAGCGAGTCTTCCTAACGTGGTGGCCGGCTTCCAAGCCCGAGGGTCGCAGGAGAACCAGGCGTAAATCGGCGTTTTTATGACTTGACTCAGAAGTCGCCAAGTGTCAGTTCCTCTCTGGGTAGAGACCCGACTTCTTTTTTTTTTTTTTTAAGATTTTATTTATTTTTTCATGAGAGATACAGATTGAGAGGCAGAGACACAGGCAGAGGGAGAAGCAGGCTCAGGAGCCTGACGTGGGACTCGATCCCGGGTCTCCAGGATCCCGCCCTGGGCTGAAGGCAGCGCTAAACTGCTGAGCCCCCCGGGCTGCCCGAGACCCTACTTCTTGATGGAAAGGACGGGAGACGAGAATGGTGGGTGAGGGTGTTGGCGCAGCTAAGTGGGGAAAGTCGGCCTGCCACACGGTTGTCAGGAACACGAGAGTCCAATAACTCGAGACCATTTATCACAGGCCAGATCGGTCATTCTCCCAGTGTCAGTCCGTCTTCGGAAGGGAGAGCAGGAGAGGGGATGAAAACGAAGATGAGAAAAACAAAGACATTGGACTAACCTTTATTACACTGTTTTTCCCCAGGGGCCCCTGGGGGGCTCAGTGGGTGAAGCGCCCACCTTGGGCTCAGGCCATGATTTCAGTGTCCTGGGATCGAGCCCCACGTCGGGCTCCCTGCTCAGCGGGAAGCCTGCGTCTCCCTCTCTTCCCCACTCATGCTCTCTCTTGCTATGTCTCTCTCTCTCAAATAAATAAATAAAATATTTTAAAAATAAATAAGAGGAAAAAACCAAACGAAGGAAAACCTTGGTCTGGGAAGAGTTTCTTTTTTTCTCACAATGTTATTAGAAACTGACCATTTTATTAGAATCTGGGGGAAAAAATCATTGTGAAAAAATCATTGTGCGTAAATACCAGTACATTTTCACATTTAAATAAACAAAAGCCAAAAGTTCTCTTATTTAACTTGCTCTTGAACATTAAACCATACATTCTACTGAACATAAAATTGCATTTTTTCCCCTGGAGTAGTTACTACATAGTTGTCTTCTATTGGGGGTTGAATGAGTAAGTTTAGAAGTAAATAAAAAATCCACTTCTATGTGTGTGCATATAAGAGATGTGGAGAATACACCATACATTGTATTTGAGCTTTTTAAAGAATGTATTTTAATTATATTCAAGAAAGTAAAGAACCTCAAGTGTAGCTAATTTTGTCTGATTTTAACGAGCCATACAGATATTATTTTGTTCCAAGAAAATTCTCCAGTATAAAAGAATTCCTTAAGCTTAATAAATGATTTGTAATTAATGGGTTGATATCCCTGGTGAAGTGCAAGGTGTTGTTATATTGGGTTTTTTTGTCATGTGCTAAGTGCATCAGCCTGTAGGGTAGTATTTTTATACCAAGACCATTAAAACACAGAAAAAATTTTCCAATAAGAACGTAAGTTTTGGGGTCCCTGAGTAGCTCAGTGGGTGAAGCATCTGCCTTGGGCTCAGGCCATGATCTCAGGGTCCCAAGATCGAGCCCCGCGTCGGGTTCCCTGCTCAGCAGAGAGCCTGCGTCTCCCTCTGCACCCCCCCCCCACCACTCTCTCTTGCTCTCTCAAAAAAATAAATAAAATTTTTAAAGAAAAAAAAAAAGAAAGTTTAATGCTCTTTACCAAAGCCATCTGGGTTCTTTTCATATCACTAATATAAATGTATGATTTTATGTTTATTTACCGTACCTTTGATATTTATAAATGTTAATTGTGCGGTTAACTAACTCCACAGCCGAAATATCAGAAAGGGAGACAGAACATGAGAGACTCCTAACTCTGGGAAACGAACTAGGGGTGGTGGAAGGGGAGGAGGGTGGGGGTGGGGGTGACTAGGGTGACGGGCACTGAGGGGGGCACTTGATGGGGTGAGCACTGGGTGTTATGCTCTATGTTGGCAAATTGAACTCCAAATTAAAAAAAAATGTAAAAATAAATAAATAAATAAATAAATAATAAATCCACAGCCTGCAGCAGCAGATCCTGTGTGCGTCTCACGCTGCTGTGCGAATGCATAAGGCCACCCTGATCTTGGTACCTGCCACTGCAGAAATGATTACGGCAGAGGATTCGGGGACCGGCAAAGAACAGTCAAGGGTTCGCGCCTTCTCCAGCCTTGCTGGAGGAGGAGACGGAGCTGCTTTCCCCACAGCGTCATCTTTTTGACACTTGCAAGAGATTAATACATTATTCTCCTGCAATTGCTAATAAAACACAAACACCGAGTTAGCAAATTAAAAAGTTAAATTTCTCAGAATGGCATGGACTCATCTATATTGCATATAAGAAATAAATATTTTACTCGCTGCATCACTTAATTCTCTCTCAATATGCATTATTTGAAATGGAGGTGAATTAATTTTTTTTATGGGCTGCCCATTCTGACTTTCTCGCGTTGCACCACGTCCCTGAGCCGATGCGAGAGGATGTCCTAGCACAGTGACATCATACTGAGTGCGATGCTAGAGCATAAATCAGTTCCCACTCTGGGCGGCTCTCAGGTCATAAACTCTGCTGGTCATCTGCTGTTTCAAATTAGGAACGTGGTGGGCAGCCGGGTGGCTCAGCGGTTTAGCGCCGCCTTCGGCCCAGGGCCTGATCCTGGAGACCCGGGATCGAGTCCCGCATCGGGCTCCCTGCATCGAGCCTGCTTCTCCCTCTGCCTGTGTCTCTGCCTCTCTCTCTGTGTGTCTCATGAATAAATAAATAAAATCCTTTAAAAATATATTAAAAAATTAGGAACATGAATGCCCACGGAACCCGCATTCGATTCTGCTATCACGGGCTTGCCCACAGAAACTTATTTATCACGAATAAAATGGCCGTACTTCCATTTGTGCAAATAAAACAGAGGATGGTACGATGATCTGACTGCTCATGGACCCTGGTTGTGTCGAGGAGATGCCGGATGAGGACGTGGGGGGGGGGGGGCTTCCGTGACACTGCGAAGGGGACTCTTGCAGGAACGATGCTCTAGTGCTTCTGGTGTCCGTGCCAGATGTGCAGCTTTCCTTATCCCCACGTCACCTACTAGAAAAGCCACCTTCAGTTTGTTTGGGGGCAAGGACTCAGTCCGTCAGGCTGCGGTGGTCGTGGCCCCGGGTGTCGCTCCTAAGGAGAAGGGCAGGGAAAGGGGAGAGAAGGCTGGGGCTGAGCTCACGAGACTCCTTCCTGGGGCAGCAGGACAGCTCGGTGAGAAGGAGGGCACGCGGGGAGGGGTGACTGGGGTCTGCAGCGGGGGAGGCAGGTGGCCTGCGCAAGCCATCCGGGGTGCATCTGAGCAGGACGGCCAGTCGGCTGCCAAAGCTGGATTCGAGGGCAGGGCGGGTGGGGGGAAGCTTGGAAAGAGGCCCTACCATTGAACAGTCGTGCGCATGGGGTAGCCGTGACCCGGCATGAGACCAGACATGTCGGAAGAGATGTCAGTAGATCACCCGGCTATTTGCCTCTACGTTTCCTTGTGACCCGTGGGACCAGCCCCATTGGGTGCCCCTAAGCAGACCCCAGTGTGCAGAAAGCTCTTTGGAATTTGCTCTTTAAATCATGCAGTGACACGATCCCCTTTGTCACCGTCTTGGAGATCAAGCCCTGGCAGAGGCACACGTTCACCTGCAAGCAAGCGGGGGTAAGCGGGGGTGTGGGGTGGGTGCGTCAGGGCAGGAAGGCCAAGGACGACTTTGGGTTTTGATTCCAGAACAAACGACAGAACCATGGGCCGTAGCCGGGAAGAGGGCTGCTCAGCGTGTCTCAGGCTGTGGAGGTGCACGGGGTCCAGTTACATGCTCACGCCCGTCGGCGACAGGGACCTAGGAAACACAGGGCACCTGGTAAAAAAAATAAATAAATAAACAAATAATAGAATAATAAAATAAAAAATTAATAGAATAAACTTTTCTTTAAAAAGTGCAAGAGTAAGCACAAGGGCAGGGGCAGGGGGAGAAGCAGCTGCCCTGCTGAGCAGGAGCCAGATGCGGGGCTCGATCCCAGGACCTGAGGTCACGCCCTGAGCCCAAGGCAGACGCGTCACCCACGGAGCCGCTTGGGTGCCTGAGAGTAAACTTTCTGATAAAATGGTATTTAGGTAACGTCAGGTGATGTGTCAGGAGCAAATGGCTGAAGGCCACGAAATCTCTGCTGGAGAGGAACCGGGACAGCGTCTCCTTGTTGAGCGTCCCGCCTTGCTGCACCGGGCAAGGCTGTCACGGGCGCCGTCCTTGTGCGGGCAGCCACAGCCTCATCGTCGTTTTATTATTATCGTTATTTGTCCATACTCTGGGTATCCTACATGTGTGTGGTTTCTATAATAGGTACGATATCAGATCCCCCATCTAATCCTCCCCTGCGCCCCAGGAGCGAGGTCACCACACTAAGCCGCCACACTCTGCCGCTCCACCCTGTGTTTGCACATCGGGATTTCTGCCGAGGCTCAGAAATGCCAGCGGCCGGTGGGGGACGACCTCCGTGGCCGCTCGAGGCAGACACCTGCAGGGACCTAAGGGTCAGGTGGACATCGGGAGGCACGACAAAGCCAGCGGTAGGAATGCTCAGCACGGAAATGCGCAGGACATGGTGACAAGAGCACACAGGGAGGTCACTCTTTCGCTGCCCCTCAGACCGGGAACGGGCCTGAGGAATGTTGAAAGCATCGCAAAGAGAAGATAGTTGTGTTTTCCTCAGCTGGCGGCCGCGCCGCTTGCGGGAGCGGCTGGTTTCGAGGCCAGGAACGGGCCACCCGCTGCCACTAGCGAAGGCTGGTGCCACGGCCACGGTCTTTCCGCACGCCCGGGGGGCTTGCTGTGGTTTCAGCTGAGCACTGTGGGGAGCTGTCACTGTGTAGGCAGAACAGGAGCTAGCGGACTTGCCAAGTGCCAGATGAGGGCATTTCTCGGCGTCCGAGAGCTTATGCCACCGGAGTCTGACATTTTCCCTCAATACCCTGCGTTCCAGCCCTTGCAAACATTGCTGCTTCTGAGTCCTAGGACGCTACGAGTTTTGAGTCCGAGTCTCAGTCCTCCGAGCCGTTGCTTCGGTGCAAAGTAACCCTGGCAGTAAATAGACAAATAGATATCTGGAGGAAAATACGAGGTGACGCGTAGTGAGGTTTTAATTATCACGGATTCTCGAACGACCGTGTTGCCTGTGAATGGCATGCCGTGACGGGGTTGGGAACAGGGACCTTGTAAGATACGCGCGATATTCCATGACATTTTGTATAATAGTACGCACGATGCTTTACTGTCCCGGCCTCTGCCACCTGAAACTCAGCACTTGTCCCACGAGAAGTTTTAGGGGGCGTGGCAACGGGGCTAGCAGCCCGTGAGCGTGGTTTGGGGACTTACTGTCCATGCTGTGCAAAGACAACAGGGAAGCCAACTACATGTCTGTTCTGAAATCCCCAAGAGAAGTGTCCTGAGGATGGAATGGCCACGAGGCAGCGTGAGACTGTTCCACACCTCGGTCAGGTCTGGTGCAGACTCCGCAAGGTCGCTCTCCGGGGCCGGCCGGCGCGGGCGCACAGTGTGCCCGCAGGAGCAGCGCCCACCCCAACCCGCCCCACAGTCTTTGGGAAAACACCTCCAGCTTGGGGCGGGGGGGTGGGGTGGGGACGTGCTTATTTCCCTAACCACAAGGCCAGAACCAGTTGCCGTGGAAACAGTTGGCTCTCAGTTTCATGGGACCCCCACCCAGTTAAGGACGAGGGCGGGCAGCGGGGCTGTAAAAGCAGCAGAGGCTTTAAGGAAAGGCAGCGACAAGCGCGCTCAGGAGCAGGTGCTCCAAGGCGCCGAGTCGGGGGCAGGACGGGGACGGGCAGCCAGGCTGGACTCGGACGCAGCTCTCAGCACCGCACGGATGTTTTTAGGGTAAAATCTGCCCCTGGGGTGGGGGGTCATCTGGGACTTGCCCCGACGAGCCTCGTGCATCGTCCCCCTTACTGGAAACAGTCAAGTCGGCAGCAGCCCCGTATTAGCATGCTCTGGAAGCTTCGGGTGTCTCCATGTCCTTTTCTTCCCTCTTTGATCCCGTTTAATGCCTTGATCGTTAGGAGTCCCCCAAAGTCGAGGAAACAGCAGGATGACCTTGTCTTACTGGGAGCGACCTAATGGCCCTAACATGCTACTGCTCTCTAATGCGTTCTGACGAGTTCCACCAACGCGGCCCCGCGTACCGACCGGATGCAGTGGACCCGTCCACGTGTGTGCCAGGTAACCGTCAGCAATCTCCCCAAAACGTGTGGGTAAAACCAGCTTTTAAGCCTCAGTTTTTGTCAAAGGATTTCTGCCAAGCGACCAGAAGACGGTACCGAGAAAGCTCTTCCTTCGGCACCTGTTATTTTCATAGGATCGTGGCGCGGGATAAGGATTTAGAATCTGTAATGCAGGCAGCCGACCGCAAGGATCCCCCAGAGCGTGGGTCTTCACTCCTCTCAGAAGAGACGCCTGTAAACATTCGGGGTCCTGAGTTCGAGCGCTAAAGAATTCCCCAATTTATGTTAATTTCCTTAAAATCATTTTTTTTTGTCTGAGATGCTTTGGGCACCTTCACGACTCCTTATTTTTCTTTTTCTTTTTTCTTTTTTTTGGGACGATTTTATTTATTTATTCATGAGAGACCCAGAGAGAGAGGCAGAGACAATGCTTGGACAGATTAGGTAACTTGACCAAGGTCACATGGATAGGTAAGTCCGAACCAGAATTCAAACCCTAATTTTTCTGACTCCAGAGGTGCCTCTCAGGATGAAAAAAAATATTTCCCCAGAGAAATCCTGCTTAGATGTAACTGCTGAAATTTGTCACCAGTAAACTCCGGATTTATTGCTCGCCAAAACTATATTTGAAACTGAGCTCCCAGGCTTGATGACTTCTCCACCTATAGAGCCCAAGGGAACATTCGGTTCATTTCAGGTGAAGTGGCACGAGACCGAGTCTGTGCTGCTTTCACACGAAAAGGTGTGACTCCTGAACGGTGAAAGTTCAAACCCCATCCCGGCCCACGAGGACAACTGCGTGTGGAAAACGGGCCTTTCAGCACTGGTTCTGTGGCCACTTTGAGCAGCGAGGACCCAGCGAAGCTGGCTTTGGGCGCCGCCGGGCCAGGCCATCTAACGTTAGGAGCTGAGCTGGCACAGAAAATTTGCCCTTCTTGGAATTCAGCACGAAATATTAAAAAAAAAAAAAAAGCACCATGGGGGTGTTGAATTGCTGTACTGCATGCTTGGAATGGAAATGAAAACTTCAGGGGCGCCTGGGTGGCTCAGGCGGTGAAGCATCTCCCTTTAGCTCAGGTTCTGATCCCCAGGTCCTGGGATCGAGTCCCCTGTGGGATCAGGCGCTCAGCGGGGAACCTGCATCTTCCTCTCCGTCTGCCCCCCCACCCGTATTTGCTCTCTCTCTCTCAAATAAATTAATAAAATATTTTAAAAATAGATACATAAATAAAAAGGGAAAGAAAGCAACCATGAATCAATCAAGCGCAGCTAGTGTCCCCTGATGCGGGGCTTAAATACTTACATAAATCAAGTCGACTTCCTAATTCCAACGGTCTCTGAACTGAAATTCTTCCTACCTAGTGGCAAATCAGGAAATTAGCAATCCCCGCTGACTGGCTTCCAGCAGCAAAACTTCTAGAAGGAGGTTAAGGCTTTGAGCACCAGTCAGCAAAGTGAGCAGCGTTTTACCATTGACCCCGGTATTTAGGGAGCTGATGGTGGACGCCGAGTGGGCGCCAGGAGGTGCCCCTTATACTAGTAACACGCGTACTGCGGCAGCTGGGGGCCAGTGCCGCCCCTAAGCGGGTGGAAGCAGGGCGTCTGGGCTGGAGGTAGGCTGGAGGGCTGCCTGGAGGGGGCTTCAGGGGCTCAGCTCTGCAGCACTCGGAGAGCGGGAAGGACAGGAGCACGCGGTGTCCAGGCTGCGGCCTGTCGCCCCACTGTCGCCCGCCCACCTGTGCATCTCATTGGCCACAGCCCCCGGAAAGCAGAGCCCAAGGGGATTGGGCAGGAACCTGGGGCCCGAGCGGAGCAGAGGCGGGAAGGGGTGGCTGGAGGGGAGCGGGAGTGGCAGCCGGTGTCTCGTGTTTCACGAGCGAGCAAGCGAGGAGGGAGGAAGCTGACGGACGGTCATCTCCACGCACACCCTCCTGTCTCTCCGAATGATGCTCTGGGGGTGTCGGCACAGAGGGAAGCGTCTGCCACAGGCACCGAGCGCAGAGCCTCCGCATCACCGTGAGCAGAAACCCACGTAATGGCGTGAAGACTCTCGGAGGCCAGTCGCCAGACAACATGGACCAGTGATTTCCAAAGCAGAAAATACACGGACGAAGAATGGTTAGTCTCATCGGCACACGTTCTCATGCAGGTTAAACCCAAGTAAGATGGGTCTTTCCTGCTGAATCATCAAGAAAGATAGCTAACGCCTCACACAGAAGGGCCAGCGGGGTCTTTCACATGCTCTTAGGGTCAACTGGCACAGCCTTTCTGAAAATCAACTTAATAGTGATTCTGCTTAAACACAGATAAAGATGAATGCACAAAGATACGCATGAGAGCTTTCATAATAGACCGAAAAAGGAAACAAATGTCCCACCTGACTGCAAGTGTCGACTGAATCAAAGTCCATTCCATCACATTTTGTAGGGGCATTAAAAATCCTGTTCACGGGACATCTGGGGGGCTCCGCGGTGGAGCATCTGCCTCGGGCTCAGGCCGTGACCCCGGGGTCCTGGGATCGAGTCCCATATCGGGGTCCCCGCAGGGACCCTGCTTCTCCCTCTGCCTGGGTCTCTGCCTTTCTCTGTGTGTCTCTCATGGATAAATAAATAAAATCTTAAAAAAAAAAAAAACCTGTTCACAAAGACATTCTTGACCTAAGGTGAGCAGAAATGCAATATGAGAAATCACATGTGTATCAGCACGACCATGTTCAAAGAATAAAGTTAGGAAAATGTTGAAGAAAAAATATCAAAATGTCAGTAATAGTTGCTTTTTCTCTGGATAATGAGATTTATGGTGATTATTTCCCCTTTTGCCTCTTTATGGCTGTGTGTCCTCTCCAAATATTCTAAGATGAGGATGCATTCATTAATATTTATTGGATGCCCACATTGTCTCAGTCACTGTTGGGAGGACCTGGACCCACAAAGCTCTTGAGGCACAGCCCCTGCCTCCATTTGCTTCCGACCTAGTGATCTTTTTCTTTAAAAAGATTTTATTTTTAAAAAAGATTTTATTTTAAAAAAATTTTATTTATTCATGGAAGAGAGAGAGAGAGCAGGGAAAGACGCAGAGGGAGGGGGACAAGTAGACTCACACTGAGCACAGGGCAGGATTCGGACCCTGGGATATGACCCGAGCCGAAACCAAGAGTCGGATGCTTAACTGATGGAGCCACCCAGGGGGAGCCTCTCTAAGTGATTTATTTTTATCTTATAACTTGAAAAACTAGAGAAAAAGAAGATCTTATTTGTATTCCCTGAGCGAGTGAGAAGCAGCGTCCCACCAGTTCCCCGTGGATCCCTTTCCCTTCGACCACCTTTCCGAGCCCGCGGGGATCATGACTGCTTATCTTACAAATAGGTCCAAAGCCCTGTGCAAGGTAAACCAACAGAGCTTTCAGAAAAAGCGAATAAGCAAAATATCTTCAAGGCTCTGGAGGAGCTAACGTGCCCTTAAGTAGGACACAAACGTGCTGACTACAGATGGGGAAAAAATGGCACATCGTATTGAACCAAAATCCAAAGTTAAGTTCTGTTCACGCACCCGTGATTGAGGGTGACAGTGCAGGCCCCCAAGAAGGTAGCGTACAGTTCGCATACAAGACCCCTGTCCAGAATATGTAAA
This sequence comes from Nyctereutes procyonoides, assembly GCF_905146905.1. Taxonomy (NCBI): domain Eukaryota; kingdom Metazoa; phylum Chordata; class Mammalia; order Carnivora; family Canidae; genus Nyctereutes; species Nyctereutes procyonoides. The sequence goes on from NW_026575043.1 coordinate 27,098,918, forward strand.
GAGCTCCTCCGTGGCAATAAGAACAAGGCAGACAAGCGGGAGAACAGTGAGCAAAGACCTGAACGGGCAGTCGCAGAAGGACACCAGGTCAGCAGGCAAGGATTCCCGACAGTAGTCCCCATGCATCGCAGACCACGCCCCGAGTGGCATTGCTGCACCCCCGGGTCAGGCACAGAGGTAGCGGCCAACACGGACGTAGGGGTGGGGCACGTGGTCCCCATGTGCTGTGGGTAGGAGTGAGATTGGCACACCCACTGGAGAAGACACCTGGCGGGGTCTGGGAGAGCCAGGCGAGGGTGTTCCAGCATTGGCACCCCCGACCCACACCTGGTATGTCCCTTACCTTACATCCGTCACCGCCAAGACCTCAGCCCGCCCAGCCGTCCATCGCCAGCGGAGTGAGCAGGAACGGGCAGCACATTCGTGCCCGCGGCTCAGTCCCACGTGGCGTGGGTGACAGGCTCCCCACCGAGCGAAAGTAGCACCGTGTCGCTCGGTCTCCGTGGTGCTGGAGGACAACTGCGCTAACCTGTGGGCTGGAATCCAGGTCAGGGACACCTGGGTGGGAGGGCAAAGCGGTGGGCCCGGGTGGCTTCCGGGGTTCTGGTCTCCCCACTGGTGGCTGCTCCGGTGTGCTGTTCACGCGGATTCACCAGAGCATACTTTCCGGTATGAAAATCAAGAACTGCAAGACACGTGTTCATGACCCTGCGTGTGTAGCCGTGACATGTACACATACATGCACACGCGTGTATACAATCCCAGAGCGGTGTGCATGCATGTGTCTTCACCCCCACACACGCATGTGTATGCATCCAACTGTAACCCCCCAGCTGCCCACCCGCCCCCCATCCCCCGCCCGTGTTATCTCCCTTCTAACCTGACTCCGGTAGCTGTTGGCCCACTTCCTCCCCGGACCCTTTATCTGTAGCTGGAATAATAGTCTTGAAGCACAGGCTGGGCCGTATCTGTCTCTGGCTTGTGACCAGCCGCAAGTACCCACGTCAATCAGAATAAAATCCTCGGAGGAGGCATAGATCCCTGACGGCTGATGTCAAACGGTCTCACCACCCAGACCTGTCGGTTTTATCTCTTTATCCTGCTTCATGTGTCCTGATAGTTCTCCTCACCAGCTGACATGCCCTTGACTCAGTTGTGGGCTCACAGCCGGCCTCCCCGCCGCTAGTGTGTTGGCCGCATGGGACCAGGGACCCGGGCTTGCAGCTTCGTTTCTCTGCCAGCACGAAGTAGGCAATGAGTGAAGGAAGGAAGGAGACCAGCACCGAAAAATATAGGAAACAGCAGAACATATATGTTCCACTTTCTTTTATGGGTTAAAACAAAAAAAAGAGAGAGAGAGAGAGAAATTACTTGATGTGCTTCAGGCCTGTTTCTCTCTCCCTCTCTATCTGTTTTCTCCCCCATAACCCCACATGACACGTCCATGCAATGTCATTATATAATCCCAGTGGTTCATAATTAAATGAGGGTGACATCCAGGTAGAGACCCATTATGCTGGAATTCAGGATTTTTAACTGAGCCTTGTTTTGTGGATACATGGCCCTTTTGAATACTAAAAACCCTATCATTTTTCTTGCTAAAAGTATCTGTGTTTGGGACCTAGGGATGCTCCCTTCAGCATTCTGGCTAAGAAAAATTTTCAAACATGGGAACTCGGGTGGCTCAGTGGTTGAGCATCTGCCTTCAACCCAGGGTGTGACCTTGGGGTCCTGGGATTCAGTCTCGCATCGGGCTCCCCGCACGGAGCCTGCTTCTCCCTCTGCCTATGTCTCTGCCTCTCTCTGTGTGTCTCTCATGAATAAATAAATAAAATCTTTAAAAAACTTTTTTTCAAACAAAATAACACCATTTTGTTAGGCTTTACAACAATTCAAAACTTTTCAGACCCAGAGGATGAATTGTTCGTAAGGGCCTGTGTCCAGAGATTGAAGTTGTCTCCATCAGAACTCATACCTTCCTGTCCTCAGAATGAACCGGGGGGCTCCGGGAGCAGGCAAGGGTGTTCACAGTTCATTTCTGTGTCTGTATAGACTGGCTAGTTACCTTTTCACAGAGCCACCCAGTGGGGTGTGCCCCTTGATAGGCGTCTAAAAACCGACAAAATGTGCAAATGTTGGCACGGGGAGGGAGAAGTCCAGTTTGGTTGTCAACCTGCTTGGCCCTTCAATTCAAGTATAAAAAAAAAAAAGAGTTTCAGGCCGTTTGGGTTACTACATAGCTGACGATACAGTTTTGTTGCTTTGTTTTTTAGTTGGAAAAATGAGAAACCATGATAAGGCCGCGAGTACACAATATGTACTCAGCTGCTAGGAAGACTCTCCTTCCCCTCCTCCCTCTGGGAAAGCAATAAGCATAACATCGAGCTGTAACTGTAACTGCAGATTAAATAATAAAATGAGTCCCAAGAGACACTGAGTATAACAAGGCCAGTATCAGATCATTCGCTCATCAAGTAGTCTAATCTTTCAGTAAGGCAGGCCGTGATGGCTATAGGGGAACAATGATGCTTTTAGGTCGGAGTGAGTGCGAAGCAACCGCTCCTGTCAGAGGAGAAGGCAATGCCAAGGTTCATGTTGGAGTCAGACTTACAGCTCAGGAGGGCAGAGCACGAAGTAATGAGGATATGCATGTGGCTCCAGTGTGGGGATTCTGGTTTCACTGGTTGCATGTCTTGGAAGAGCTGTGTAACCCAGGGTGAGTTTGTTAACCTCTCTGAATATCAGCTTCCCAGGGGTGTAACATGAGGATGGTAAAAACACCTAATCTGCGGGGCTTTTGTGACGATCCAGTGAGGTCTTAGTTCCAAAAATATTTTATTTTATTTTTAAAGATTTTATTTATTTATTCATGACAGACACAGAGAGAGAGAGAGAGAGAGAGAGAGAGAGAGAGAGAGGCAGAGACACAGGCAGAGGGAGAAGCAGGCTCCATGCAGGGAGCCCAACATGGGACTCGGTCCCAGGTCTCCAGGATCAGGTTCTGGGCTGAAGGAGGTGCTAAACCTCTGAGCCACCTGGGCTGCCCCCCAAAAATATTTTATAGCCAAGAATACGCTTTGATAATGTATAGGATTATTAGTGTGCTTGAATAATTCCTTAAATACCTCTTACTTCCTCCCTCCCTCCTACAGTCACATCCGCAGAGTTTAGCTGAAGTACTCCCATCCCTGCGGCCTGCATATCCCTACTGTTGTAGATGAGGATGGATTTCAGTAATTAAATGAAAAAGTTGTCTATGTTTCATATCTGAACCATCCTGCCTAAGGCTTCAGAATAGAAAGATGGTCTTCTCTGAAACCCAGATATTAATGCTACACATATATAAACAAGCAATGCCCTGGCGCCCCTGAAGGTAGGAAGCCAGATGAAGATTGAAAAGTGAGGAAAATCTCCTCCTTCCCCGTCCCAGATGGAACAAATGTTTTCTTCTCCAGGATAGGATAGGTGGCTATTTGGTGAACGCATACCCTGTGCCAAGCACTGTGCTGCGCTTTATTGGATGTGACCCTCTCAGCATCCTGTGCCGTGATTGCTGCCTACAGACACGAAGACTATAATTAGAATAAGTAGCTGAACCCGGGTCACAGAGGATTTGAACCCAAACCTGCCTAATTCCTTTCCTGGTCTTTTTCTGTTTGTGAACTGATGATTTACCTCCTCTGTTTGAACCAACTTTGTGTACCTGTGTTTGCCCTTCTGTCCCTTTATCCTTTCATTTTTTTGATGCCAGTAATGAGTAGGGCAGAGGCTTATGACAGAGATGTCTAAGGTGCGGCCGCCATGCTTAAGGAATTGTTGTGATCCCCTGCAGGAAAGGGGACAGGCGGACAAATCCCTATATGACTTGTAGGAATTGCAGAGGCCCGTAGGGGATGGAGCGTTAGCCTCCTTGTCTGGAACGTGCAAGTAGCGCTCTGTCTACTTTACTCAGCTGTTGTCAGGATAGAGTGACACACCTTTATCAGGGGTCTGGCAAAGACCCTGACTCCTAGTTGAAACGCTCAGTACATGGACCCAATAATGTTGCCAGGATAATAACTGGGATCCCAGGCTGGCAAAGCAACTTGGTGTCAGATCTCGAGAGCCTCAAATGCCAGTCTAAAGAGTTCAGACCTTCAGCTTGATAAAAACAGTTGTGCCAGGGTCAGTAATCATTCTGAAAAGAAATTAGAGCAGATGCTCTTTTGCACCACCTTTCAAAATTCATCGTGAATGAGGTAGAGTTAAGGGGCACAGTTGGAACTGGTTTAGAGGACTTTTTATATTTGATGCACTAAAAGGAAAGATGATGTTTTCAAGTTTTTAATGCCCTGTACTTTTTCTCCCACAGTAATTAGTGAATGCCAAAGACGGCAACTGGAGTCTGTGAGCTACTCCTCTCGCTACGCTCTGGGCCTCTTTTATGAAGCTGGCACGAAGATTGATGTCCCTTGGGCTGGGCAGTACATCACCAGTAATCCCTGCATACGCTTCATCTCCATTGATAATAAGAAACGCAATATAGGTCAGTACCCCCATTATTCCCCTTAAATACAGTAACAATGGTGGGTGTAGATCATGAAAAATGCTGTTTAATTGAGTATTGCCATTCTGAACAGAGCAAGCATTTAACTCCAAGCCACAGGGGATAAAATTTAATGTCACATTTAGCCAATAATAAAATACACAGTGAAACCAGCAAAGTTTTTCGGAAAATCATTCCCCACATGGTTTGTATTGCTGAGTTCATGAAAATAGTGTCAGAAGTTTTAAGATTTCAAAATGGCGCCAATTCTATCGCTTTAATCTGGGCCCATCTATATGCAGAAGGATCTCTCCTCCTTTGTGGCTTGGTGGAGTTTGTTTGGCTTCGTTTCTGAAATTTGCTAAGTGCTGCTCTTTCCATTTCCCAGGCTGGAAATAAAAAGCGAATTGTACTATGTTATGAGAATCCTCCACTTCAATATAATCTGATTTATGTAATTTTCATCTCAAAGACTACATAAAAACACTTCGTGTACAATATAACAGAAATGATAGGTAAAATGTTTCATAAGAGTTCACTAGAATGGGCTAAAACCTACACGCCACCCTTTTTTGTTGAAGGCAGTTATTAAAATTAGATTTGAATCACAAGAATAAACATAACGCTCATCTTTGGAGCAAAGGAGAAAGTGTATTCTTCTTTGCAGGATTAGAACAATCCCTGAGATGACTGCTTTTTGAAGAATAAACGGTAATGATGGAAAACGACTAGATTCTTGAAGGGAGTCGTCATCTCAATTTGTTACGGCGTTTTATGGCACAGTGATGGTTTCTCCAAGCTGTTAGTTAGAAGTCTTTCTTGATAAAATCACCAACTAACGTCTTTTGGCCTGCCAGAGCTTTATAATGATAGAATTGGGCTGGAGTATGGTTTTTATATCAGAGCACATGATCTTAGAAAAATGTTTCTTTTATAACTTAAAACTCCCTCGGGGATAGATTGTTTATGTTCACATGATACCACATATATGTACAATCAGCAGTTCGTGAAATGCCCTGTAACAGCAATGGACTAACCATTTTTAACTCTACAATTGCTTGGTTCTGACAAAAGAATAGCCAGCCCTTGATAGGTGTGATATCTGTTAGGGTGAAGACAGCCGTGTATAACACAAAAACCAATTTAAACTTGTTTAAACAACATAAGGTCATTTGTTATATTACCTACTGTGGATTGCAGTGCATCCCTCCAAAACTCCTGGGCCGAAGCCCTGTTCCAGGATAACTGGCGGCCTTACCAAATGAGCGCGAGAGAGTTCTCTCCTGTGCGTTTACCAAAAGAACATCATGGGAGGTCACAAGAGGGTGGCGAGAAGGCGGGAAGGCAGGCTGTCTGCAAGCCAGGAAGAGAGGCTTTACTAGAAACCAAATCGCCGGACACCTTGGTCTTGATCTCCCCAGCCTCTGGAGCTACGAGAAATAGATTTCTGTTGCTTACGCCATGCCGCCTGTTGGACTGCATTTTGTTATGCCAGTCCAGGCCGACCGACACCTTATCCAAGTGGAGGAAAGTTGGGGAGATGTCAGGAATGATCGATTCAGGACCTGAGCAGTACCTTCCAGGGTCTAGAATTTCCCTTTTCTGCTCTCTTCCACTCTTGAGGTGGACCTTCTCTTCCAAGAGGATTGGGAGCAAGATGGCACTAACCATTAGAATTACATGCAGACCCAAAGACGTGCTCAGGAAGGAGAGGGACCATTACGTTTCTGTTTCTAGGAATCAAGGAATTCTCTCCAGAGCCCCCTCAGTTGGCCTTACCTTGTATGTCATCGGTCAGAGTTGGGTTACTCGAACAGTCTGAAACCCATCATTTGCTGGCAAGGGTGATGGGACTGCCACGATGAACTCGACAGATCAAGGTTTACTCCTAGAATCGGCGTTAGGATCATCTCCCTTTAGCCGTATGAGGGGTAGACTCCTGAATGAAATAGGGTTTTGTCTGGAGGAGAGAAGGGAGTAAGTAGCAGATGCTAGGTCGGCCATATGTGACACCCATTATTTTCAAATAGAGTCACATCGTAGGTGGGAGGTGAAGCTCTAAAGTTGACACGTAAGGAGAAGAATCATGTAGATTCAAAATTATCTTTGAAGATCCCTTAAAACTACATGACGTTTTGGAGACGGAGCTACCTTTCAGTAAGTTCAGGATAGCCATCTTTCCAATATCCAGTGGATTTCAGTTTCTTTGGGTGAGGCCGGATGAAATAGTCGGCTCGCATTTATAGGACGGAGTGATCTTTCCTACTGTGAGAGGCGCACAGAAAGAAAGAAACAGCCGTCGTTGTTATCTCCTACCAGGTTAAATCACTGCACAAATGGAGTGGGGTGGTGGATGATAGCACCCACAGTTATGCAAATGCAGAAGAGCACAACATAAAATTAAAATAAACATATTTTAATTTCTCACATGATTGGCAGCCTCTGAAATAAGAGAGATAATTTTTTGTTTTTTTTTTATTTTTATTTAGTTTTATTCCATTTTCTTTTTGTGGTATTAACAACCACATAGTTTGAAAGCAGGAGGGCTGAGTGGATTGGAAACCATGTTTTTGCTATAGCTCATGGCAGTGCCTCTTCAGACAGCAAAGAAATGCCTGCCTTTCTTTGCCAGTTTTATGGAAAATTAATCTTGGATTATGTGAGTTTTAAATTATGGGAGGCCTGCAGTAATAGCATCCCCTAACATAAAATCTAACTGCCTTGCATTTAAACTACTTTTTTTTTTCCTCCTCACTATCTGGGGCCAGGGTGCTAAGTTGAATTCACACAATATAAATGTCCAAATAGTAAAACTCCACTGTATTTTCTTGGCATTAATATTTAAGCAGACTGGTAAGAGGTGTCTCTCTATGTTACTAACACTACCCCACACCCACCCTGTCCTTGGAGTGTTTGATTGAATCTAGAATTAATACTGTAAATACACACACTCAACTAATGAGGGAGAGCGTTTCTGTTCTGTTGAGGTAAAGCAGCAACAAGGTCAAAAGTAGCCGGGTTGAGTCCATAAAACCCAGTTGTGTTGTTAGGTCTTGAAGAGAGCCAGAGGATGAAGGATTAGTGGCCCAGACCAGACAAAGGTCAAGGAGTAAACATGTGTCAGGTGTCGGGGGAACGTAGTACCTGCAGAGAGCTGCCCCAAGAACCAGAACCTCCTTGGCAGAGGGGCTAAGCTCTAAGGCCTGATAGACCAGCTTCAGGACCTTCGTTAGAGGTAAGAGCCACTGTACCCAGGTCTGTGTTCCCCAAAATCCCAAAATGCATTCAAGGAACACCAATTCCTTTTTTTTTTTTTTTTTTTTTTGGAACACCAATTCCTTGATATGCTCTTTGGGAAGGACTCTGTCATCATGTACATTTGCAAAATGCTACCAACTTTACGTCTCCTTTAGAGAGTTTCAGGTCATATTGCCCTATTAGAAGACATTCCTATTAAAAAAAAAAAAAAAACACCACCTTTCCTCTTCATTTAATCTAGAATTTCCCAAATGTATTTGACCAGGGAATCAATTTTATTTGAGCGCCATACCTGCTAATATCTGACGGAAATGGTTCCCCTGGACACCCTTGAGAGACCCTGACCTGACATCACCATTTGTGCTTCAGACCTGAAAAGGAATCCTAGGCCAATAAAGGGGTGTGGGGTGAGGAGTGGGGTGGCCAAGGCTGAGCTGGAAGCCATCTGGAGAAAAAATACGGATTTTTTTTTCAAGAGATGGAAGAAGCTTAGAGCCAACCTCGAGCCCACCAAGAGTTGCCTCATTCCAAGGGATTTAGGGGCTCTGTGTTGGGAACCAGGATCAGAGACCAAATGTTAAAACAAAAGAGGTTTTCAGTGCTCTTATCACTTGGGAAATTATAAAGATTTCAAGGGCGCTGTGCCAGGAACCAAGGGGAGAGACTAGTTCATCTATATTCTATTATTTCACGCCTCCCAAGATCTCAGAGATCCCTCTCAAGACCTTATATTTGGAATTAGAATGGCCAGGAGTAATGTCTTAGATTCAGCTCGGTTCTACCTCTTTATAGCTGTGTGATCTTGGATGAATTACATAAACTATCTGCTTACCGATCAATATGACGAGGAAACAATACCAACCCCAAGGATTTGGGGATGAAATGGCTTGAACATATGAGGAGCTTCGTATAGCACCTAGCAAGTGACGGGCCAGTATCTGTGGTTCCTGTTATCACGACTAACAATGCCACTCTTGCACTTGGATATCCTATTTTCCAAAGCTGAAGGCATAAATATAAAAAGCCTAACTTTAGTGACTGCAACCCGCTGAAATCACTGCGGAGAGGAGGCAGGGTGGCCCTAATGAGTAAGACATATAAGTGACCCTAAAAATGGTTGGTCACAATTTTAGCATCCTTCCCTGTTCGCCATCTGGAAGAGTATTAATGATAGTAAAGTGGCCAATAGACAGCAACCCAGGGAGATTAACGTAATCTGCAATTCTAGAAATGCGGTGGCCAATGACCAGAGTAACATGGCTTTCGGTGACTCATCAAAGGAATCCGTTCAGTTCATCCCAAAACGAAAACAAGCAAATGAATAAACTTTTCGTCATAGGGGATTTACACCTGCCGGTACCTTATTGTTGGGGATCCCTGAGCAACAAACACAGTGTAATACATACTGCCTCTAATAACTGTTTTACAAAAGACGCACAAATGTGCCTCACAGAACTGTTTATTACATCAGCTCTTTATAGGAAAAAAACGGGAGCACGACACGAAATCCTATAAATAATTGGGATGAGCCTGGGGCCTTAAATCCATCTTGGGTTCACTTAGGGGGGTTTGTGACTGTTCCAGTTAAGCAGGGAGCCATGCAATCGACAGCCCAAGGTGGTCTGCTTCAGGATGCGAACAAGTGAGGGATCGTTTGCCCTTAAACTTGTAAGAAATGTACTTAGGAGAGGTAGCAATTGTTTTTTTTTTTTTTTAAGATTTGTTTAGGGAAAAAAAAAAGATTTGTTTAGGGGCGCCGGGGTGGCTCAGTCGGTTAGGCGTTTGCCTTCAGATCAGGTCATGATCTTGGGGTCCTGGGATCGAGTCCTACATCGGGCTCCCTCTCCCTATGCGCCTCCCCCTACTTGTGTGCTTTCTCTCTCTCTCTCTCTCTCTCTCTGCCAAATAAATAAGTAAAATCTGTTTGGGATTTTTATTTATTTATTTTAGAAAGAGCGAGAGAGCGTGCGCATGTGCCAGCAGGGAGGGCGAGGGAGGGGCAGAGGGAGAGAGAGGGGATCCTCAGGCTGACTCCCAGCTCAGCACAGAACCCAACGTGGGGCTTGATCCCGGGACCCATGAGGACGTGACCTGAGCCAAAATCAAGAGTCAGTCGCTCAACCAGCTGAGCCACCCTGGTGCCCTAAGGGAGGGAACGCTTCATTAGGAGAACAAAAAAGGAAGAGAGGAGAAAAAGAAAAGGTCTAGGTAGGAGGGGAAGGAAAGGGGGAAAGGGCTGTAATCATGGAAAATGGTCATGTTTCCCGTTGGGGCTTCTGTTGTAAAATACCGGCTCCGGAAGCGGCGCTCACAGGGAAAGCGGCCGTCGTCGTCTCAGAGGAACCTGCGATGCCCGGCTGACCCCCAGGAGGGAAAAAATGCACGTGTGTGTGCACGTGTGCGCGCGTGCGCGTGGAACCAAATGTCTGTCTGTGGTCGCGCACGTCAGCGGGCACGGATCACAGCACAGACTGACCTCACGTCACGTCCACATTTGCCAGTTCTCGAAACAAAAAAGAAAAGGAAGTTCCACGGAGCACATTCTGTAAGGAGAACATGTGCCCGCAAGGCAAAAGCAAGCCGCAGATCCCTTTCAGCCTCGGGCCTCCCTGGAGCGCGAGCCTCAGTGGGAAGGGTTTACATCCGAGACCGCATCGCCTGGCACTCGCCCAGCACAGCGACTCCTGGGAAGAGCAATGCCAGGGGTGGAGGGAGAGTGGAAAAGTAACTAAATATACTCAAAAACCAACTTTAAAAAATACCCTGTGGAGTCTACTACCGGGAAAAATGCCGTTCGGCCATTGCTTCCAGAGAAACCGAGCTCCCCGACCCTGGATTTCTACGTTCCCATATTCTCAGTTTGCGGAGCAGGTGGTTACGAATATGCGTTCCCTGCCCCACGTGCCAGGCTAGGGGCCAAGAGTTAAGCGGTCTCGATGGCCAGTTTCATGAATCGAAGGTCGTGGTTGGCTCGGGTGAGGAATTCTGAAGAGACACAGAGGCTCTGTTGGCCTAGTGACTTGGGGTCAAGGAACAGCCCTCCTAAACGCAAATGGATGCACAGAAACAGACGACGTAGAGACCATCAACTCACACCTGTCCCCAGAGCCGGGGAGGGACGCCTGGGGGCCCAGGGCGTGACCCCGGGGTCCCGGGATCGAGTCCCACGTCGGGCTCCCTGCATGGAGCCTGCTTCTCCCTCTGCCTGTGTCTCTGCCTCTCTCTGTGTCTCTCATGAATAAATAGATGGGAATCTTTTTTAAAAAATTGAACACTTAAAAAAAGAAGAAGAAGAAGAAACGTTAGGCCAGCCTATTATTTCTCTTTCTCATGCGGCTGCCGAGGAGCTCGACGCGGGTAAGCCGTGCCATGTCCGAGGGCGGGCGCCCGGGGAAAGTAAGCCTGGGGCCTGCGGCCTCCCGGCCTTTCTGTGCCTGCGGACAACGGCGAATCACCAGTTCGCACAGCGGCCACATGAGGAAGTGGGTCCTAAAGCCCGAGAACTTTCAGTTGCTTTGGGTGCCGACCTTCGGCCTTCGTGCCCTGTGCGCCCTGCCCTCTGCGAGCCCAGTTTCCACTGGGCCGTTAGCCTGAAGTCACGGCGACAGGGCCAAGGACGGGGCTGAGGCTGCCGGGGATCCTTGGGCTGGCGGGATGTGGTCCCGACACCAGCCCCGGGGCGCAGGGCCTGAGTGTGGTTTCCTACACTCCTGGGGGGACAGGTGGGGACGAGTGTCAGGCGGGGCCCACGGGTGGAGGAGACAGAGGCTGCCCTGGCTGCTGCCCGCGGCGGGAGGAAAGGCCGGGAGGACAGCGTGCACGGGCTCTGGCACGGGGAGGAGCGCAGGAGGGGCTCCGTGGGCCGGGCCTGCCTGGGCTGTGCGACCCTCTGCCACCCGGGGCCACGTGCCCAGGTGGGGAGCTATCATCTGGCAAAAAACCTGCTGCCTTAGACGTAATGACACCTAATTTTGGCGACTTGTGCTTCCGTCCCTGTAAAGGGTGGTTCCTTTGCTGAGCCCCCGGAGGAGGTGGGATAATGCCACCAGGGAAATGGGGAGAGCTAAGCTGCTTTGCCTGATTGAGGAGAAAAGTGGAGCCATCCCGAGGCAGTGGGGAGGGCGGGGAGCAGGCTGGGGAGGGGAGAGCCGCGGCCGAGGCTGAGCCGACCCGCAGGACAGCGGCGTGGCGTGGGCGTCTTGGCCGGAAGATTGCTCCCTGCAGCCAGCCCAGCTCTGGCTCGAGCGGCGGCTTCAAGTCCGCACTTGCTCTTTCCTGGGACTTGCTGTGAAAGCCCTACAGAGCCTGCGCACTGTTTGGGGTACCGGGGTGGAGCCGATGGGAACCCCGAGAATCCCTCCCCGAGCGGGACCGGGAACACAGCAGGCCCACGTCTGTTTCGAGAAACCATATTTTGAATCGAGACAGAACTCGTCATCCTCCTGGCCTTAAATAAAGCGAGTCCAACTTGCCGGCTCCCTCAGACCTGTGACGGGGTGAGCGCGCGGGGTGGGCCGTGGCGAAGGATCCCTCTGTGGGACTGAGCTGCTTCTGGAGGATCTCGGAGTTGAGTCGAGCCCAGGGTCGCCCGAGGTATAAAGCTGTGGACACTCGGGGTCGGGAGCCAAGGCTCACGATGACGTGCTCTGCTCTGCTTCCCAGACAAGTGCGTGGTTTGCATCGTTCTGGGGGTGTCTCAAAGCCTCTGCGAGCTGAGAACAGTCTCGTAAGGCTGCGTAGACGCAGCCTGTGGGCCTCAGGCATGGGAGACAGTGTAGACTGATGAGCCAGGATAGAGCCTGGCAGGTCTTACCTGCGGTCCGTCCTTGTCTGGGGTTCTGACGACATGGACCCAAAGAGACACAACCTCCCCTTGGCCTCGAGCTCCCTCAGATGAGACCTCCCCGTCTTCACCCCTGTCGGGAACCCCACGTGAGGCCCACCCAAGTGTCTCGGGGGCTGAAGAATCGACATGCTGTTTGCAGAGCCTGCTGCTTGCTCCAGAACTAGAAGTTCTCTCCCGAGGCAGAAGACGCGCCATGGTCCCCGGGCCGGGGGGTGGGGTGCTGTTCACCCCCTTGGCTCTTACGTGGCACCACACTAAATCTTCGAGACGGACGCCAACATCGCGGCCACCGGACCCAGGGCATGGGCGCTCGGTGGTTTGCCAAGCCCGTAATCCTGCGCGTAGCTCCCAGATGCCCTCCCCTGGGCCTGGGCACTAAGATGTCAGTGACACTGAGAATCAGCGTCGCGGCCCCGGTCACGCGCAGAGCAGGCCCGCTGGCCGGCCGGTTGTGCATCCCAGTCCGGGGCTCCGTTGGATCACGGAAGGCCACTGAGCTGTCTCTGTAATTCCAGAATCGGGAAGCCTTTGCAAAGCACGTGCGAGTTCTTAGCAATGTGAACCACCAGAAGCGTCTCGGGGAGGTCCTCCGTGCCGTTGGCGACACCGCAGCGAGGGGGTCCTGGAAAGACCCGGAAGTTCTCCGGGGCCCTGTCCCCGAAGGAGTGCAGGGGTCCTCGGCGGCGGTGTCACCCTGGACTCTAGGGCATGCATGTCTGGACGACGCCCTGCCACAGACCCTGATCTCCAGGGTTACGCTCCGAAGGCTCCCAGTGCTCCCCCTGGTGAAAGGAGCTTCTCCTAATCCCCGGATACAGAACCGCCACACTCCAGGTGAAATACTGCATCAGAAGATACGTGATAAGCTCTGCAAACGTGTCATTTCCCTGCCACAGTCTAGCAATTATGTCTGTTTTCTATCCCGACGGCACTAAAAGGTCTTGCGCAGGAACCGTGCCAGGCGCGGCAGGTCCATCCTGACCCCAGCTCGGGGAGTGACGGACCCTTTACCGTACACTCCACGACTTGGTTTCCATCCTCAAGGATGCTCAGAAACAGTTGGCAGCATCCAGCTTCACCGTCACAGAGACCCGGCTTCAAATCACGCAACTCGACTCTTCGAATCTGGTTTGAGCCCTTTATATGGCTTCAGGCTCAATCTCTGTGGGTTAACAAATGGTGGCACACCGGCCCTCCCGGGGCGGTCCAGCCTCGTAGCGCTGACCGTGAGCGGGTTCCATGACCCCGCCGAGCCTTGCTCACCTGCGTCACGAGTGCGAGGTTAGTGACGTCCCCCAGGAGCGTTCCGGGGCCCGAGTGCGAAGGCGGATCTGACAGCCCTAGTGGCATGCGCGGCTCGTGGCAGGCCGGTCGACGCTGTCTGCAGAGCCGCTGCCCCACGCGGAGAATGATTTCACGGTCTCGGTCCCCCAGTTACAGAAACGTCCTCGATGCTGAGAAAGAGAAGAGGAAGCCGCCAGGCGTACACGTCTAATTAGATTAAATCATCTTTATCGAAAAGCACAACAGGCACGCCTCCGTGGGTCCGCGGGAGCTCTGTCCCGGGTGGGGCGTTGACCTGGACGACGTTGTCCGATGCACTTCTTCTGTCTCTCTGGGGAATCTCAGGTGACTTTCTGCAAAAGAATATTCCACACACACGCACACACACACACACACACAACATGTGCACCACAGCACCTCTGAGAGCAGCGAGACCCCGAAGTTAAGTGGTCGGCGGAGGAGAAGGCGGACACAGGCCCAGGAGCAGGCTCCCTGGTCACACTGCGGGGTCACCGCCCAGGACATGGCTGTGCTGTTTCATTCTCAATCCACGTCTGGTCGTGTTTCCACGTGTCCGGAAGCACCAGCCGGTCGCTGCGCCCAGAGGTGACGCCAGATGCCACTGAGTCACCTTGGCCCATGGGGCCCGTTGGCAGGTCCCCGGGGACTTGCCTGTTAGCACGCGAGCCCCGCCGTTTCAGGGACCGCTGCCCTACAGGCTCATGGACGTGCTCACTTGGAAGACGAGGGGGGTCTGTGTGAACAGTGCGGGCCGCTGGGTCCCCTGCCTCCTGTGAATGAATATTAAACACCGGGATCTGAGAAGACTACATGGAAACCCCATTAATATTTATAACCAGTCTGTGGGACTAAGGGAATTCTTCGGTATAAAATATTCCGAATCTGTGTTTGTAAGAACGAAGCATCCTTGAATTTAAAATATAGTTTTCCTCGCTGAAACAGATTCCCGCTACGCCCACTGAAATCCGGGTTGGCGGGGCTGCATCGCCTTCCATTATTTAATAGAGACGGGAAGGGCGTTTAGAACCTTGAGCTCCACTGAGCCTAATTCACTCTTTTATTATTATTATTATTATTATTATTATTATTATTATTATTAGCTCCTTTTCCACTGTCTACATTCATGATCATGGTTTCTCAAGAGTGGCCAACAATTTCATAAGGATTATAATCCCTTTGATTTAAGAGCTGTTGCCAAAACCCAGATTCAATCTCTCTCTCCCCCTTTTTTTTTTTTCTGTCAACATACAAGAAGAACGATTCCACTGGTCTTATTGGTAAAGGAGATAAGAGTGTCCACAGTAAACCAGTGCATTTCCTCCCCGAGAAGGGCCAGAAATACATTGACGCCATCATCAATAAGCTCTTCCCCAGCCCATCAGTGTCAGGTACCCCCAAACCCAACACTCCACATCGTCAAGACGGACGCTTCCCGGGTCACCCCCCGTCGAGGGAGAGCAAAGCTCGAGGTCACATCCTGGAGCCCAGAGATCTGTCTCGTCCGCCCGCAGGATCCTTTGCAGGGAGCCCGACGTGGGACTCGATCCCAGGACCCCGGGGTCACGCTCTGGGCCAAAAACAGATGCTCAACCGCTGAGCCACCCAGATGTCCCCCAGTAAAATCTTATTTACCAACACAAGGACCTTAGCTGGCCAACTCCAGACCCAGCCCGTGCCGGCTTAGCTCACCCGGCCCTCGTGACCCACTCCAATCCCCGCCTCGGTCTCGCCCACCCAAGGCCACTGTCCATTCTGTCCTCCCTGCATGGACGGTCTCACTGTAAATGTCACTTCCACAGAGGCCATTCCTGATTCAATCAGGTTTCCCTCTGGTCCTTTAATAGCTGCCTGTACCGTGACTGTCGGGAAGTCGTCATGCCTGCTTCTCCTGCAGGTTGGGAGGCCCACGAACGCAAAGCCTGGATTCGCTTCGCTCCTCTTTGTATCTCCGGCACCCGGCCCACGGCTTAACACACGGTCGTTTCTCAATGAAATGTTTGTTAAATTAAGAATGAAAAAATTAATTAATTAATTAAGAATGAATTAATGAGATCTAATCAAAACATGAAAGAAAAGAAAACAATTTGGGCTCAGATTCGAGATATGAGGTGCTGTAAGTCCATTCATTTCCAACATATTTTATTTTAAAAGTCCTGTACTTGAGGGGGGGGGGTGCTCAGCAGTTGAGCATCTGCCTTTAGCTCAGGGCATGACCCCGGAGTCCCGGGATCGAGTCCCAGGTCGGGCTCCTGGCATGGAGTCTGCTTCTCCCTCTGCCTGTGTCTCTGCCTCTCTCTGTGTGTTTCTCATGAATAAGTAAATAAAATCTTAAAAACAAAAGTTCTGCACTTGAAATAAGTAACATGTACTAGTTGGGGTAACTAATGGGCATATCCCCGCATCCTAATGCTGCAGAGGCACTTGCACTTGGACAAGGTGGCTTACCCCAAATCATAGGCAGGCGGCAGCCCTGCTTCATCCTGCAGCCCTGGCACCTGGAGCACGAGCCCCGAAGGTCAGCACGGAGCTGAGGAAGAAGTGGAGGAGGGTTGGCTCCCAACAGCCTCGCACCAGATGCGACACTCTGCCCTTCCTCTTGCCGCCCACCCACCGAAACGAGCTACGTGGCTACAGTTCACCTGCCAAGCAGATTAGGAATTGTCAGGGTGCACACGAAATACCTGGTGAGAAGGAACTCCCTCTGCCAGGGAACGGGAGGAGTAGCTCGACTATTCGTCCTAATATTAAATAAAATCAGCTGCATGTTGGCTGCTACCAATTATATACTTTATCAGTTTAAAAAAGGTTTTCTGGGGATCCCTGGATGGCTCAGTGGTGGAGCGCCTGCCTTTGGCCTATAGGGCATGACCCTGGAGTCCCGGGATCAAGTCCCACGTCGGGCTCCCTGCATGGAGCCTGCTTCTCCCTCTGCCTGTGTCTCTGCTTCTCTCTCTCTCTCTCTCTATGTCTATCATGAATAAATAAATAAATAAATAAATAAATAAATATTTTTAAAAACAAAATAAAAATAAAAAAATTTCTTACCTGTTAACTCACTTATGGTAATATCTCACTTGGTGGTAATTATTAGTATCTCACTCTCCTGTCTGCCTCAGACACTTTTCTGCAAAGACTTTTATTTTTTTATATTTTATTTATTTATTTATTTATTCATGAAAGAGAGAGGCAGACACAGGCAGGGGGAAAAGCAGGCTCCATGCAGGGAGCCCGATGTGGGACTCGATCCCGGGACCCCGGGTTCATGGCCTGGGCTGAAGGTGGCGCTCAACCCCTGAGCCACCCGGGGATCCCCTCTACAAAGACTTTTAATGCTCAGTATAGGGAAATGCTCATCTTGTAATAATTTCGTATTATGATCATGATTTTTCCAGATACTTCATAAGTTTTGGTCATTTTATTTTATTTTATTTATTTATTTATTTATTTATTTATTTATTTATTTATTTATTTATTTATTTTAGTTTTGGTCATTTTAAAATAATTTGGTGGCACATTTCTTTTTAACACCTATGTTTTGACTATCTATTTACTTATTTGAAAGAAAGAGAGTGCGAGCGCACAAGCCGGGGGACGGGAGAGGGAGAGAGCACGGATCCCAAGCAGACTCCGCACTGAGCACAGAGCTCAGCCCACCCCAGGACCTGGAGATCATGATCTGAGCTGAAATCACAAGTCTGCTGCTCAACCGACCGAGCCACCCAGGCGCCCCTCTGGCACGTTTCTTTTGAAAGGGAAAAGGTCAACTCCAAAAATTGACCGTAGGACAATGATCTCTACAAGGAAAGAAATATATGTATTTTCTCCTGCTCCCCAGATTATTTATGCCTATGTAGGTTATTCATGAGTCATACACTCGATCGGTAGTCCTTGCATTCCAGCTCTGGGCCAGACATCGTGCTAAGTGTTCCGGTGAGTGAGGCAGTTGTGGGCTCACCTTCAACAGGGAGCATTAAACATATTCTAACATGATAATGAGTTAGAACTCCTTGTAAGTAAAACTTCAACAGTGTTTAACCTGATACTCTTTTTCCCTCGTTCCAGTTTTGCAAAATGACGATACGTAGTTTGAAGTCTAGGTAATGTTTGTGGAATTGAAGTATGTGTATCTCCACGGGGCTTCGTGATTGCATCTGGCCAGTAATCCTAGTTGGGTCTTTGGCGTTCCTCGAGTTGCCCTTACAGGAATATAAAAATGTACCTTGTTTCATTTTATTTTTTTCCCAAGATTTTATGTGTTTATCCATGAGAGACACAGAGAGAGAGGCAGAGACCCAGGCAGAGGGAGAAGCAGGCTCCCTTCGGGAAGCCCAATGCGGAACTCGATCCTGGGACCCTGGGGTCACACCCTGAGCCGAGGGCAGATGCTTAACCCCTGAATCCCCACAGATGCCCCTAAAACATACCATGTCTTAAAGGGACCATATAAACATATCTGCTCCATCAAAGAAGGTAGAAACCATTCTATCATCTGAAATCAGCCTCTTGGGGTCTATCCTTATTGATGTAGCTGCCTGCGGGTGTTCCTCTGGAGAGTTCAGTCTGCTTCTTGCACAGGCGGATAAAGACAGGAGCCTGAGAAATGGGAGCGAGCTCTGGACTCAAACGGGTTGTTGGCCAAGTGGTGAACTTCCCTTGCGCAGAACCTCCCGAGGGCCCTGCCCGTAACAGGGATTTTGTGGATCCCCAAGGATTTCTCTTTGCCATAGAATCCGGCAATCTCGCCTCCTTGGTTTGCCACAATGCAGTCAATGCAGTTGTTTCCTCTGAAAAGGTCAGAATTATTTGAAAGAAAATCCAAATTTCCAATTCAGTAGTAAAGGTGATTGGAAAAATCCAAGTCTCAGGTCCTGAGACTGGGAGCGGGGGAGATGTTATCTCAGATGCTGCTGATGTAGAAACACGTATGAGCTCCGAGCTCCAGTGTGCACACTGTGTACGTGGGTTTGGGGATGTCACGGGTCTCGCCGTCCCTCTCGCTGGTCAGTGTTGTATGTTTCAGCGCGAGCACGTGCTGAGGAGGTCTGTAGTCACAAATAAGAACATACGCTTTTCCTCCATTACAATTGTTTCTATTAAAAAAAAAAAAAACAAGAAATTTTCTGTAGCCTGAATGTAGAACAACTACGTCAGGTGTTTGAAAAGTAAGAGGAAATAAGGGCACCTGCGGGGCTCAGCAGTTGAGCGTCTGCCTTCGGCTCAGGGCGTGACCTCAGGGTCCTGGGATCGAGTCCCGCCTCAGGTCCCCGCAGGGAGCCTGCTTCTCCCTCAGCCTGTGTCTCTGCCTCTCTCTATCTCTCTCTCTCTGTGTGTCTCTCATGAATAAATAACTTTTTAAAAAAAAAAAAAGAAAGAAAAGTAAGAGGAAATTAAAACCAGAACAATGCGGTTCAAGCTTAGAAAACTCCATCCCCATAATCTTGATTAAGCTGCGCTAAGTGCTTTCCGCGGTTTATCGCGCCTCATCTTCACGACGACCCTGTGAGGTGAGCAGCATCCCCACTCTGTAGATGAGAAAGTAAGTAAAACCATGGCTCTAGCCTGAGCTTCCTTTGTCTCTAAATCATACTGGTTTTGATAAAAGTAAACACCTCTCTCCTAGAGATCCTAAGGAAAACTCCCCATGGAGACTTCTCCACCCACTCACCCCTTCAACACGTGGAGACTCATCCATCCCTAGAAACGCGATGCTTCTTTTTTCTATCCTTCCCCAACCTGCACTTTGTATCACACGGAAAATAACAGTGGCTGTTAAAATTAATTTCCTAAAGATGAGGTTATAACCCCAAACGTGTTATGTGAGGTTTCACTTGCACCTCCCCTCTCCTTCGCGGACCCTCAAGGGCACATGTGTGCCTCCAGCCCTAGCAGTGCCACCACCGCCCCCCCCCCGAGACCCCCGGACATGCAAGAACTTGGAAATTCTGTTTTCCTGCCATTGCTTCCATGACACGTGACATTCATTCCCACATCACACTTTATGGGGGTAACTCAGGTTATTAGGAATCGCAAGAGGCCTGTGTTCTTTCACACTCAAGATCAGATCTATTGGGGATCCCCGGGTGGCTCAGCGGTTGAGCATCTGCCTTTGGCCCAGAGCGTGACCCTGGGGTCCTGGGATCGAGTCCCGCGTCTGGCTCCCTGCATAGAACCTGTGTCTCCCTCTGCCTGGGTTTCTGCCTCTCTCTTTCTCTCTCTCTTTCTCTGTCTTTAATGAATAATAAATAAAATCTTAAAAAAAGATCCTATAGAAAAACACATAGTCAAGTGTAATGTCATTTTCAGAATAAGCTTGAATCCATCTTAATACATGTTCACAAAGTGAAATATTCTCAATTCTGGGTATATTTGCTTCACTCTTACTGGTCATGCAGGATGGTCCGTAGAGCTGTGACACCTGAGAATCGTTTACCATTTCAGTGCGTGAATCGGGTATCTGTGGTGTGGCCAGAACTGTTGGGTGTTCTAGCAGAGGTCTAACTGGGCCGGGATGGCCCTAAACAGTGCTGTGCCTTTTCTCACCGAACTACGAGGCGGCTCGTTGTGTTTAAGCTCACAAGTGGGATGGAGCTTCAGGTCCTAGACCAAACCCAAGGGCTGAGAAAGTTCCAACGAAGGAAAGTCCCATCCCCTGGGTCCTGTGGATTCCTGGTTTTGGTCTCTGAGGACCAGGAATTTGTACCACGAGGACAGCAGGAGTGGCCAGGGAAAGCACGTGTGTCCATTTCACTGCCACTGCCAACCAGGCCTGCATATTATAGACTCAGTAGAGAACTACAGCTGAACGGGGCCTCAGAAGAATGGAATGGGCCCGGGAAGTTTTTCCCATAATTACTTGGTCAAGCTTTTTTTTTTATAAATTTATTTTTATTGGTGTTCAATATGCCAACATATAGCATAACACCCAGTGCTCATCCTGTCAAGTGCCCCCCTCAGTGCCCGTCACCCAGTCACCCCCACCTCCTCCCCTTCCACCACCCCTAGTTCGTTTCCCAGAGTTAGGAGTCTTCCATGTTCTGTCTCCCTTTCTGATATTTCCCACTCATTTTTTCTCCTTTCCCCTTTATTCCCTTTCACTATTTCTTATATTCCCCAAATGAATGAGACCATATAATGTTTGTCCTTCTCCGATTGACTTACTTCACTCAGCATCATACCCTCCAGGTCCCTCCACATTGAAGCAAATGGTGGTATTTGTCGTTTCTAATGGCTGAGGAATATTCCATTGCATACATAGACCACAGCTTCTTTATCCGTTCATCTTTCAATGGACACCAAGAGCCAGTCATTGTAACCAGTGGGGATGGATTTACTGATCCTTTGTCAGAGCTCTAAGGCGGGAGATAGCCCCCAAATCAAAATGTGGGTACGGTTGCCGCACAAGAGCCCATAGATGCTGAGCAGGAGACGTTCATCTCTGTGATGCTCATAACTGTCTTAGCGGGCAGGCTCTTACCACACCTTCCTTGTAAGGCCCGGAGCTTCTTGATTCTCTGAAGTAGGTCACCAGGTGCAAGACTTTGACCCTTCATGAGCTCGAGCCCCTTTATAAGACCCAAAGCCAGTCCAATAGGAAAAGACATAGTGATGCTAGTTTGTGTAGGCAATGGGTGTTTTTCTCCCTCCTCCGGGCCCATCTTCCACACCCGGCCCCGGGGGCCATCCTCATCCCTTACAAGTCCCTTCTTTCCACCTTCACCTTGTCTGTTAGGAAGCCTTGCTGACTTTGAACACGTGCCTTCTCACACCTTCTCTCCGCTCTCAGGACTTGGGGATGCCCGTCTAACGGGCAGCGGTCCAGCCCAGGCCCTGTTCCCACCCTCCCTACCGCATCTCAAAGCCTCTTGCTCTGGCACCGATAGGTATTGCAGAAATAGGTGATAGATGGTTCATGTTTCAAGTAGCGTGGATCACTGGCGGATGTTATCATTTATCTCCTCGGCTGGCCGGGAACAACGGAGCAAGCTCTTCTGCGAACGATTTTCCACTGTTTACTGGGAGGTTATTTCCTGAATTTGTATACATTTCCTCCTACCGGAGCTCTGGGGCGACATCTTCCAGAATCAGAAGTATGAACTTGAGGGGAATTCTCGTTTTATTTTCAGTTCATCGTGTGGGGTTTGACACACCAGTTTATATGTAACTAAATGCCTACCAGTACGGTCATCTCAGATGGGACTGTTTGGAGGACGTCTGTGTATCTCGCTAAACGTAAGAAATCCAAACATACGGGCAGCCCGGGTGGCTCAGCGGTTTAGCGCCGCCTTCAGCCCAGGGCGTGATCCTGGGGACCCGGGATCGAGTCCCCCATCAGGCTCCCCACAGGGAGCCTGCTTCTCCCTCTGCCTGTGTCTCTGCCTCTCTCTGTGTGTCTCTCATGAATAAATAAATAAAACCCTAAAAAAAAAGAAATCCAAACATATGTAGCCTGGATAACAGGGACGACAAACATACATATGTATCGGTTATAAGATTTCCCTTCTTCCCTTTATTTCAATAGAGGCAAACGCAGGTGTCCATAGGTACATGAGCACCTGCAGGCCCAGGATAAACAAGTACAGAACCAAGCGAGGAGCAGACACCGGGAGCTGTGCTCATTGTTCTTAAAGCCAATCCTTCCAGCTCAGCAAGGGAGGAGTCGCTGCTGTCCGCTTTGTGCTGTCGCTGTGCCCCTGGAGCTGACCTGTCCTGTGGGTTCAGTAGACGACAGAGCCGGCTCCCTGTCTTCATGCCCCTCCCGGGGTGGGCAGCCAGTATCGCTGTTACATCGCCCACCTGCTCACCCAGGTGTCCTACGAACACGGGGTGCTTGGCCCGAGCCGATCCCGAGGGAAGGATGAGAAACGTGGAACACGTAACGTGGGGCCCACAGTTCAGGTAGCGTCAGTCTAGGGAGAAGACAATCAGGTATGTATGGTGTGGCCGAGGCTGTGACCCCTTCCCGTGATGCAGCATGCCCCAAGGTGTGGGGCACGGCGACCCCTCGAGAAGGCTCCACAGCTCCAGGCCCCAAGGCGGCCTCCAGGAGGGTCAGCCTCGAGGGGTGGGCTCTCCAGATGCACCTGCGGAGCACCGGCTGCCCGCCCACCACGGAATCAGCGCTTCACATGGCCCTCGTCTGGGCCGTGAGGACGACACCGTGGTACCTGGACGGGCAACACAAGGCCCCTGGAGAAGACTAGACGAAGTGGGTCTCTATGCGAAAATACCTCTTTCACAGGCAACTAACTGGACTCAAAAAAGGAAATAAGATGCAGCAAAACTTAGGGTTGGCAGGGCTATGGAGGCAGGAGGCTCCCCTGTGCTCCTGGGGACGGGGTTCATTTTGGAGGATCCTTTAGCTGTATCTGAAATCATTTTCATCGGCTTACTCTTTGACTCGGCAACCCCATTTCTAGCGATTTAGTCCCATCAGTGCAAGAAAGATGCATGAAGACATGTGCTCGTTACAGCGATCGTAGCTTGTCGTGGACACTGGAAGCAAGAAATATCCAGCTGAGGAAGACGGGTAGTGAGCCGCGGTGATTCCATACTATTGCATTAAGCAGGTCCACGTGAACTGATAAGAAGTCATCCAAGAGGTGTTAAATGAACAAAAATAAATAAATAAATAAATAATAAAGCAAGTTCAAACAATACATAGAATAAGATGGTATTTCCATTTTGAAGAGGGGAGGAGAAACTCAGGTTCATGTGTAGAAAATTCTGGAAGGATACACAGGAAACCATCGACAGTCATTACCTGAGGTGTGGGACTGCCAGGACTAAGACAGAAGCAATACTTCTACATATTTTTCACTTTGTAGCCTTTCACGGTATCTGAGTTAACCTTTTTGGTTGTTTGTTGTTGTTTTTGTTTCCTTAGAGTTTTTTTAAAATTGAAATAAAAGTAGCTTTAAGCTGCCAAAAATAATTTCCTACTATTTTTTCCTTTAAAGGATCACACTGGGCATAATCATATTAGGGACTCTAAGAAGTCTTACTTACTTGTGTTTAAAACAAGCATTTCAAAAATATGTTTGCCCAAAGAACTTCACCGTTGCTGCTCTGACTCTTTTTTTTTTTTTTTTTTTTGAGCACTGGGTGTTATTCTGTATGTTGGTAAATTGAACACCAATAAAAAATAAATTTATTTTAAAAAAGTAAAAAAATGCATTTGAAAAACATTCATGCTCTGACTCTTAATATGTCACATGAGTCCTCGTGAGGCAACACTGATGTGAAGAGCGGGGACATCGTGACTGGCCTAGAGCCCCACCGCCCGGCGGTGGGAGACCATTTCTGGCTCAAGACCCAAAGGTCAATTGACGTCCTTCAAAACCTGACAGTGCCGTCAGGATAGAGCAGGGGAGCGGGCTCGTTCAAACCAAGTTAACCTTGTGCTGTTTCTCAGGTGAGGGAAGAGCAGTCCAGAACTTTCTGATCCTCTTAGATGGTAGATCGTAGTTTCCTGGGAGAGTGAGGTGCTCTTTTCAACAGGGATGGGGGGAAAACCCACTATTAGAGTGGGGTCACGTTTCCTGCCCCCATGTGTCCTGCATGAGCCTGTTCACTTGAACCCCGAGGGCTTTTCCTTGGGTTTCCAAAGTGGCTGCTGTTCTCTGTTCATGCAGCCCCTTCTCCCAGGGAGAGAGTAAGGGACACATAAGGCAATGCTTCTCCTCAAAGGCGAGAGGGTAAAAATGAAGTAAGTGGAGGGAGGACTGGGAGTAAGCCCGTCTTTCCTCTGTGCCCGGCCCCTTTCAGCCTTCTGTACTTCCGGAACCTTCCTCCTCACTTAAAACCATAAAACGGAGTATAAATTGAGCATAAATCCTACAAAGTCCCTGCGACACTTGCCGTTGGAGGCCCTGAGGGTGCCCATGTGGGGCGCTCCTGAGGGGGAGATGAAGTTGCCTGTGGCATGGCCAGGGCGCTCAGAGGAGCTGAGCCTGGGTCCCCTACACGTAGGAAAGGGGTCTTGGGGTGCCCGGGGGCTCAGCCGGTGAAGTGGCTGCCTTGGGCTCAGGTCATGATCTCAGGTCCTGGGATCGAGTCCTGCGAGGGGCTCCCCGCTCAGGGGGGTCTGCTTCTCCCTCTGCCTCCGCCCTTGCCTGTGCTCTCCCCAAATAAATAAGTAAAACCTTTTAAAAAAGAAAGAGGTTGAGACTATTAACGAGCAAAGAGACCCACAGGTGGCCCTTGGGGACGGTGCGGCCTGGCCTGATTCCGGAAGGGCCGCGGGTGCTCAGGCTTGTGTGGGCTGGTACTGCCAGGGGCCCAGGAGGGGGCCTGCCCCCCGGTGAGTGGGGAGGCCCGTGGGACGCGGGCACCTGCTGGGCTCCCTGTCCTGGGGCCCCCGCCCCGGGAGGGGCTGACCTGTCGGAAGGGCCTGTGTGGCCGGGGGCAGGGGAGCTGAGCTTGCCCCTAACCCCATATATGGCTTCGGAAGTAGGACCGCAGAAATGGGGACAAACTCCGGTCACAAGCGGGAGGGGAACATCCCAAAATAATTCTTCTATATATCGGATTTTCTAGCACAACAGAAGAAATACATCTTTCTCCACTGTTTTAACTTGTCATCCACTAAATACTTAATCTATTTTAGGATTTTTTTCCAGAGATATCTATTTTGACTCATTGACTATTATTATCCATCAGTATTGGGCATCTTTAATCGCTGTGGCTCTAGAGTGTATTTAAATCTACGGCAAAGCAAGTCTTGACTCATTGATTTTTCATAAGAGTGGAAATATTCTCGTTGCTTTATTTTTTCCTTTAGGGTCATTTTTTTCAAATTTCAAAAAATTTTTGTAGAATTAAGATGTATTTTTTCTTACTGGTTATTGCTGGTATATATCGAAATCAATTTCATGTCAGAATTTTTTAATTTACTTGAAAGCTTTCATGTTGTGTCACTGTTGTTTTCAATTGTAAAATTTTCTTTCTTCCTAGTATTATAAATTTTATTTCTATTTTTTATCTTAAGACACTGATTAGAACAATATTATATACCGCCGGTATTTCTGAGCATGTTTGGTTTATGCTGATTTTACTGTGACAAATATCTATATTATTTCATTGTAAAGTATGATATAAACCATCAGTTTAAGAGAGATGTTTTAGGGACACCTGGGTGGCTCAAGGGTTGAGCGTCTGCCCTCAGCCCAGGGCGTGACCCCAGGTCCTGGGATCAAGTCCTGCATCGGGCTCCCCGCATGGAGCCTGCTTCTCCCTCTGCCTGGGTCTCTGCCTCTCTCTCTCTGGGTCTCTCATGAATAAGTAAATAAATAAATATATTTTTTCAAAAAGATATTCTATTGAATTTTGAGAAAGCAATTTTTCTCATGTTGTATATTTTCTCCAATGAATTGATATTAAATGTTAATGAATGCCTTTTAAATATATATTGAAATTATCAGGTTTTTCTTAATCATGTCTACTAATATAAAAGTGTACCTTTTAATATTAATAGAAAAATAGTTTGCAGTTTTGCATATGTATTTGTATGTGTAAATGTGATGTGTTTGTCTGTAATAAACATTGTACTAGCTTGACAATTTTAAACAAGCCGCAAGTAGAGCAACCAGATCCTGAAGTCATTTTTAAAAATTAACTTTTTGACTGTGTTTTCAATTTATTTTATGTATTTTGGTTTATACTGATTTCCTTTATGTTGAGATCATTTTGATGACTTTTGTTTTCCAAGAAAAACCTCTCTGTTTCTTCAAGAGTTAAGAGTGTATCAGCCTGGGGGGCACCTGGGTGGCTCAGTGGGTTAAGTGTCCAACTCTTGGTTTCGGCTCAGGTCATGAGCTCAGGCTGTGAGATGGAGCCCCCCTCGGTTTCTGCACCTGCTTCAGATTCTCTCTCTCCATCTCCCTCTGCCCCTCCCCCTGCTCATGCTCACTCTCCCACGCTCTTTCTCTAAAAAGAGAAAAATAAAGAACTTCTGTGTATCTGATACATCCTATCTGGCAGACAAAGGATTCTTCTTCTGTGGGGAACGCTTGCCTGTCCTTGAGTGGGATGGAAAAAAACAAAAAAAAGAAATGAAATGTCTCCCCTGAGATGCCAAACCACATATCCACCCTCAGGCAGATTTGGTGCCAGAATTTATCCTTCCAGCATATTCCAAACATCTAGTTAAAGTAGTCATGGGCAGTATTGCCCCCAAGACATCTGGCAGAGATGAAAGGAAATCTCCAGAGGAACACTCTTTAAGCTTAGGCCTCAGAGAATTTCTCAGATGAAGTTGCTAGGAATTTTGGGCCTGGCAATAGGGAAAAAAAAAAAAAAGAAAGAAAGAAATCACAAAACACACAAGGAAAACAGCATAATGAGCGTATGGCAGGAGCCATCCCAAACAACAAAAAGGGGAGTCAAACCCATGAAGACTGTAGATTTGGGAATAATCAAACACACAGTATAATACACTGTCTATGTTTAAAGAAATAAAAGAGAAAGGAACAATCCAAGTGGATCATGCAGATCTGAAAGAAAGAGCTTTTTCGAATGAAGAATAATGTAAATTTGAAATTCAATGGACAAATTAAACATCAGAGTAAACACAGATGAGGAGAGAACAGTAAACTGAAAGATAAATGAGAAGAAGCAACATAGACTATAGTACAGTAAGATAGAAATGAAAAATATTAAAAAGAGACCCAGACACATGGAGATAGAATCAGAGCATCTGCTGTATCTGTGATCCAAGTTCCACGAAGACAGAAAGGGAGAAAGCGAGGAGGACGCTTTCCAAAATTAATGACAAACATGAGTCTCCAGGTGCAGAAAACAAAGTCAAAGAAGGGGGAAGCCCAAGGAAACTCACACCTCGAGGTATGCAAGTAACGCTGAAGAACCCCAAAGACAAAGAGAAAACGATAGAAACATCCAGATAGAAAAGAGAAATTACCCACGGAGGGCCTGACATCAAGCTGAGTTGGCTTCCTAACAGCACCAATGAAAGCCGACCTATATGAGCAATAGTATCTTTAAAGGGCAGAGAGCAAGTATCTTCAATATGTCACCAAATGTCAAGGAAAACTATCCTGCGCAAAAGACATTAAAAAACAAACAAACCCTGCAATAGAACCTCATAAAGGAGCTTCAACATGAGACACTGTGGGAGAAGGAAAGTGACCCTGGAGACAAGATGTGAGGCCCATGACAGATGCTATAGATGGAGAGGTATACATAAACACGAACAAAACTGAGTAAGTGAATCCTGGATAAAAACAAAAACAAAATTCAAACAGAAAAACATCCAAAAAGAAGCATAAAATCAGAATTAAAGTCTTCAAAAGTTCTCATATTATTCTGGAGAAGATTAAGATTGACTTTAATTTGGATGCTTCAGTCTACGGGTAATCGCCAGAAACAGAAACCAAGTATATAACTTCCAAACTAGTAAAGAGGAAAAATGAAATAAGGGGTAAAAGTGGTTTAAACAAAAAAGAAAGCAAAAAAAAATTTTTTAATTTTAAAAAGAAACAAATGTTGGAAAAGTGGAACGAATGAAAAACAGAAAATAAACCGTAAGGCATTTCCAAATGTAAAGGATGTTCACAGTGTGTTGTTAAAAAGGTATCAGGGAACAGCCAGACACCGGTGACATCGCTTCAATGTCAAGCAAACATTGTAGGAACTAAAAGGAGAAATTGGAAGTTTTACCATATTCAAGGACAGATTTTTAATCCATTTCTTTCAGTAATTGATCAAGCGGACTAAATTCATAAGCATTTAGATTAGATTAGATTAGATTAGATTAGAACCACCCAACTGATAAAATTGTTTGAATGGACTGATTAAAATTTAATTCAGCAGAGGCGCCTTGGGGGCTCCAGGAGTGAAGCATCTGCCTTTGGCTCAGGTCATGATCTCAGGGTCACAGGATCGAGTCCCGCGTCCCGCTCCTTACTCAGCAAGGCGTCTGCGTCTCCCTCTGCCCCTCCCCTTGCTCGTCCTCATTCTCTCTCTCTGAAATAAATAGATAAAATCTCTTTAAAAATGTATTTTATTTGGGCTCCTGGGAGGCTCAGTCGGTTAAGCATCTGATTTCATGATTTCAGCTCAGCTCATGATCTCGGGGTCGTGAGATCGAGCCCGGCGTCGCTCTGTGCTGGGCGTGGAGCCTGCTTGGGATGTTCTCTCTCTCTCTCTCTCTCTCTCTCTCTCTCCCTCTCCCTTTGCCCCATTTGCCCCTCCCTCCCTTGTTCATTCCTTCTGTCAAAATAATAAATAATAAATAAATAAATAAATAAATAAATAAATATGATCTTTAAACAAATATATTTTATTATAAGTAGCATCATGTCTTTAAGCCTCTGTAACGCGTTAGTGCTTATTTTTGTGGCTGCTGCCACCATGGATCTGAGGCAGCTAATATCCTTGTTTCAGGACAGACTGTAGCAGGACGCAGCTTTGTCAGTGTGTCAGTCGGGAGCCTTCTCAGGCTTGGGGTTCTGCCTGCTGCAGTCGGAAACGCTGCCCCACCGCTAATAGTGAGGCTCCTGCCGCTGTTACCGACTGTCAGCGCCTTGACCCCACTCAAAATCATAAACTAATGGCAATTGTAACAAAGAGGATGACAAGCGTTGATGGGGATGCAGAGAAATTAGAACCTTCGTGCCTCGCTGGTGGGGACGAGGAAGCAGCACAGCTGCGGTGGTAAATCGATATGGTTATTCCTCAAATGTTTAAACATAGAATCACCATATGGTCCAGCCATTCCCCTTCTGGGCGTACTCCCAAAAGAACTGAAAGCAAGGCCTCAAATAGATCTGTGTGCACCGAGCTCATCGCAGCTTTATTCACCACAGCCGGGCGCTGGAGGGAGGCATAAAGGGCTGGCTGGCTGGTGCCCCAGCGCCTGCTGCATCCCGACGCTGGAATACTATGCGGCCCTAAAGAGGAGGGAGAGTCAGACACCTGCTGCCACGTGAGCAAGTCTTACGTCATGCTGGGTGAGAGAAGCCGGTCATGAAAGGACAGACATCGCCACATTCCACAGAATGTCTGAGATTCAGAGGGGGAAGTACAACGGTGGTTGACGGGCTGGGGCCGGGGGAGTGAGGGATCAGTGTTTCATGGGTATAGAGTTGGGCGGTTTTGAAGATTTTACTTATTTATTCATGAGAGACACAGAGAGAGACACAGCTTCTTTCTGAAGCTCCTGTTGCTCCGGCACAGAGGTCAGAACAGGGACCCGCGGGCGCGTCCTAGTCATGTGGCACTTCACAGAGAGCGGTGTTCGTGTGTCCCGGCCCAGTCAACCCTGGCGACAGCGTGTGGGGCAAGCACCGCTGCTCCTCATTAGCTGACGCGGGAAGGGGAGGCCCGAGGGGCGAGGTCGTCGGGGCCACGGGGCCGTCGGGTCTGCTCAAGCACCTGCCTTCCCGCTACCCGGGCGCGGAAGTGGTTGTGGGCTCGTGCGAGCTCACACTTAACGTGCCTGACGCCGAGTGCCGGGCTTGTGCAACCGAGCAACGAGAAGCAGCAAGCTGACGTGGCTGCTGCCTTCCGGTGACTGAGAATAGTGAAGCCGGTGACTCGCCGCCCCGAGTGCTCTTAACACCTCCGTGGCTCGATACGTGCTCCACTTCCAAGCCGTAGTCACGCACCACTGGGACTTCAGCTTCGAAAGATACCCTTTAATTTGAGGGTGGAGGGAGCTTTCCCTCCAAACCCGTTGTTGCAGGTTGCAGCGATTCGTCGAAATTCTGCAAAGTGTCTGATTCCAATAAAAACAAGTAGCTAGGTTGTTCGCTCATTGTTATGCAAGAACGGTTTCACTTGGGGCCCTAAATTTCCTTTTTTATTGTTCTTCTTGGAGGGGATGGCTAATGTAAGTGGGAGAGACCTGGCAAGGCCCCACGGCTGCCCTTAAGCATTTTATGAGCCCCCCCCCCGCCCCCGTTCCCCCCGCCCAGGACAAATGGCTGGGTCAGTGCAACCTTGAGGTTCTCGGCACGGGACTGGCGTTCGCTGTCCTTGGAAGCCCGCCCCCCATCAGTGAGCTCAGAACCCCAACCCCTGTGCTCCACAGTGTCGACCCACTGGCTTTCTGTGCGTCTGGGAAGCTGTTTGGTGTTGACACCCCCTAGTTGGGAGCAAGCCTCCCCGAATCTATTGCCTGGTTAACAGAAGTAATGCTCCCTGAGACAAGACGGCTGATGGGTTTTTTTTTTCATCTTAAGATTTTTTTTAAAAGATTTTATTTATTTATTCATGAGAGACCCAGAGAGAGAGGCAGAGACACAGGCAGAGGGAGAAGCAGGCTCCCTGTGGGGACCCCGATGTGAGACTCGATCCCAGGACCCCGGGGTCACGCCCTGGGTCGAAGGCAAATGCTCAGCCACGGAGCCACCTAAGCATCCCAAGACTGTATCTTTTTAATGCCTTGATCACTTTGCTTTCAACTTAAAACTTTACCCGATTTTCCATATTCCGTGAAAGTGCGAAAGACACAAAGCTGACGGGCATTATTTGAAACTGAAAATATAGCAAAAAAAAAAAAAATCAGTAGCAAATCAAAATGAGAAATAGTTCCTCGTTATAGGTGAGGTTTTACTCTTAACGCTGCTTCAAAGATAAAGAAATTATGAAGTCAAGCCTATTTTTATTTTTTTTAATTTTTTTTAAATTTTTTTTATTTATTTACGATAGTCACACAGAGAGAGAATGAGAGAAAGAGAGAGAGAGAGAGAGAGGGGCAAAGACATAGGCAGAGGGAGAAGCAGGCTCCATGCATGCACCGGGAGCCCGACGTGGGATTCGATCCGGGTCTCCAGGATCGCGCCCTGAGCCAAAGGCAGGCGCTAAACCCCTGCGCCACCCAGGGATCCCCAAGCCTATTTTTAAAGAGGGGCTTGCTTTCTTTTTTTTGTTTTGTTTTGTTTTTGAAAGTGGTGAAGTTCTTTGATTCTGGCATTAATAGAACTGCAACAGAATGGTATGTGGTCCATTTAACGTAAAATGAGTAAGTGTTTGCTGAGCGACTCCTTTGTTCTCAGACCGTGAGGACAGCCTGCGCCACGTAGGAGACGCAGCCCCTGCCCCGGAGAGCGTACAGTTCAGTGGATGAGAGAAGCTGGACACACCGATAAATCTGATCGTACCCACAGCGGAAGCTGCTAGGCGTTGCTCCTCCCCCTTCCTCCAGTTCTTTAGCAAGATCTGCAAGGGTCTCCTCTAAAACACCTCGGGACTCTGTCCTCCTCTTGGGTTTGAATGTCGGAGATGGCCTAAGCTGGCGGCCGAGGACGAGACTGTTTTCCCTATAGATTTATTGCCTGATTATTGTGATTCATTCAAACCAGGTTTGAAACGCTGGCAGGTGCTTCCCTTCAAGAGGTGTCTTTGTGTTCCTCTCACACCAGAGTCGCCCGACGTCGGTCCTTCCCTTGTGGTCCACACCACCGTCCCATTTGGGGTCACGCACATGGAGCGCAGTACCAAGGACGTGCAGGAGCTCATCCTCCAGCAGCTGGAAACCGTTTTGCCAGGCCTGCCTCGACCAGCGGCCACCAAATGCCAGAGGTGGAGACATTCACAGGTAATCGGGAAATCCGGGGGCGAGGGCACAGTCTCCTCTGTCAGCGCTGACCAGGTGAGCGGGCCTGACTCCTCTCTCTCATCTCCACCACTTCGTAGCGAAAGAAACGAGCGATGTGGTCCCGGGAACGACTCTTCGGTTGCCTCAGGTGCAACCGTACACGTCCTCAGGTCGTCTTAACCCATTATTTCTCAATGAGAGATGCGTGCAATGTTCCCCAGGGTTGTGTTCAAAGCATCGCAAGGCGTCTACACCCTGAAAATCTGGGGTTTCCTATGCAGGCAAGGCAGGTTATATATCAAAATGCAGCTGTTTCTCTGGGTTTTTTTTCTAAATCAGTACTGTGGTTATATAGAAACCACTGGAACCTCCCAAATTTTTTTGCAAT
Organism: Nyctereutes procyonoides; assembly: GCF_905146905.1. Taxonomy (NCBI): domain Eukaryota; kingdom Metazoa; phylum Chordata; class Mammalia; order Carnivora; family Canidae; genus Nyctereutes; species Nyctereutes procyonoides. Next base: position 27,131,796 of record NW_026575043.1, read on the forward strand.
ATGTCAAAGTAACCTCGTAAGTATATTTTGCTACCACAATTTTCATTTTTATTAAGTTCCCACTTTGGTTTTGACTGCCGCTGGCAAAGCTCCTTGGGAGACAAAGATGAATATGTGTATAATTCAGCTACTTGAGCTGTTTTTCTGGGTTAGATAAACCTGCTGATTGCTCTCCTAGCTCAGACTTTGAGCTCTTTACACTAAGTAAATGTTGACTTTTCTGAAAATCTCTGCATATTCCAGCAGAAGTTTGTGGGTATTTGTAGAAAAAGTCTTTTGATCTGTAAACTTCGCCGTAAAGCCATCTGGGGCCAGAGGAGCAAAGGGCAGAAGGAGAAAATCAGCAGTGACCTGTCTATTTTTCCCAAGATTTCCGAGCCCATTGGTTGACCGAAGTATCAGCACAGCCAGTTACCCAACTTGGGAAGCCTTTTAAAAAGATGGTATTGTGAGAAATTGCAGCAGATTTTGTATATTTTACAGGGCTTCCCAAAATCAGAGGAAATGGCAAATTATTTCCTAAAATACTGCGGCATGTCTGTGTGTTTACCCGCGTCTTCTCAAGTTCAATTATACAGTGAACCTTTGGGGAAAATATTTACTTGAACATATCATGGTCACTTTGGAAGACTTCACTTTTTCCTTTTAAAAGCATTGAAAAATCTCATAGCTAATGTCCTTAAGTGCTACTTAACTCAATTTTAGGTTTGCTTGAAAAAGAAGACGGGGAAATCATCTTGTCGATATAATTTGAAGCTAGATGTATTACGCAGCAAGTCATTTTGCAATTTATAAATATTCCTTTAAAAGAAACAACAGTTTGTGAGTTTCTTCTTGTGACTTCCGCAAAGTAAGTTAATAAACTGAAAAGATGGGTCTTATTTCTTCAAATTTAATGTGTTAATAGAAATAGATTTGTGCTCTAACCACAAAATGACCTATTCAAAGTTGTGCAATATCACAAAATTTAATAAAAAATATTTGAACACAAAGTACATCCAAACCCTAGCCATGATTTTTATTACAGTTTGGATGTTCTCTCTTGAAATTAACCCAGTGCATTTACAGCTCTGTTGTCACAAAGTCTACGTCAGCTGCAAAGTCTAAAAGAGAGTAAGTTGTTTCATTAAAACTTAGAAGTTTGCATTTTTTCAGTATTCATACTCCTCTTAAAGTACCTTGAGCATCATTCTACAGAGCAGAACACTGTCATCTTTGCCAGACATCTTGCCTACACTGGGAGATAGGGGATGGTGATGTCAGATAGATAGATGATAGGTCAGATAGATGATAGATAGATAGATAGATAGATAGATAGATAGATAGATAGATGATAGAGAGATGATAGAGATAAATGATAGATGATAGATGATAGACAGATGATAGAGAAATATAGATAGATGATAGATGATAGATAGGTGATAGATGAGAGATGATAGATAGATGATAGATAGATGATATAGATTGATAGATGATAGAAAGATGATTGATAGATAGATAGATGATAGAGAGATGATAGATGATGATGATAGAGGGATAGATGATAGAGAGATGATAGAGAGATAGATAGATAGATAGATAGATAGATGATAAATAATCTCCCACATCACCTCAGAAAAAGGAATAATGAATGACAGGTCCAGAGACATAATAGGATTTAACTAGTTTTCAGTTATTGTTCCCAAAAGAACATTTCTCCAGTGCTTTTCAAAGATCCATAGTGACCTTTGAAATTGGACATAAATGCATGCCGCCTCTTGCCTTGCCAGCCCAGAACGCGTGCTCTAGCTTTAACAAGCTCATAGCGTGTGTCCGTGAATGCAGTCATGGGAGCGCATCCACGAATACGGACATGGGCGCGTGTCCATGAATATGGTCTACTACATGCATAGACTGAAGGGAAGGATTGTGTAGGAACAGGAACAAAAATGAAAGAGGATAAACCACCTGTTTTGAACTTCCCTTCATTTCTGAGCAGAGGTGCAGTCCCCATACTGGGGAAATGCCACCCATACTTTCTTCCAGCCTGGGTCCCACACTATGTTCCTTTCTTTTCCTCCTTCCCCTCTCCTCTTCCACCCCAAACGTCTCTTAGTCTTCATATTCCATCACCTTTTGTTTTCTTCCCCCTTTCTGATGAACAGATGATAGAGCCCTTCAAACCCTCATTTTATGAAATCCTCATGTCCCCCACCCCCGGAAGCAATAGGTGGCATGGATTCCCCATGCTACATCCCTCAGGGATTGATTCTTTGTTTCCATTCATTTTATTTTCCCCCTTTCTCTCTTCTTCTGGGATCCCTGCACTGCACCCTGGCACCCAATGGCTGCGAAGGGGAGGGGAGAAGAGGGAGAGAGCGAGCAATCATGAGCACCCATACTGTGGCAGACTAGGAGCTGGGCCTTAAAACGTGTGATCTCTGGACATCGAAAGCCTGCTAAGGGGGCTAGCTTTAACCCACTCTAGAGATGAGAAAACTGAGGCCTCAAAGCCATGGCATAAATCCCCTGAGGTTCCCGGCTAGTAATGACAAAATCAGGTGTCCCTCCTGCCAGTCCCTCCCTACTCATCACTGACCCGCTGTATGATGTGGCTGCTGCAACAAGCCACCACAAGCCACCACAAGCTCAGTAGCTCAAAACAACGTAAATGTCTCATCTTACGGCTCTGGAGATCAGAAGTTCATGACGGGCTAAAATCGAAGGGTGGGCAGGCTGTATTTCTTTCTGCAGTCTCTAGAGGACAACCCGTGTTCCCACCTTTTATGTTTTTTAGAAGTTGCCCACATTCCTTGGCTTGAGGCCCTTCCTCCACGTTCAGAGTTAGCGATAGTTGGTCAGATCCCATCATGCATCACTCTGGCCGTTGCTTTTGCCACTACTCTCCCTTTGAGGACCTTGTGATTCCTGCCTGGATATTCTAGGAAAATCTCCTGATCTTGGGTTCAAGTGATGAACAATGTTTATTCCAGCTGCACCTTTCATTCTGCCTGCGATGCAGCCCTGGCAGGTACTGGGGATTAGGGTGTGGACATCTTGGGTTGGGGGTGAGGGGAGCATGACTTCCGTCGACCACACCCTCTTTCCCCCTGACTTCCTCATGAGTTTCTTTAGAGGCATATCTCCCGCTATTCTCATCAAACCTCCGGAGAGAGCATCACCCCCGTGGGTGCCCCTCTCAGCAAGTGGCCGCTATCTGGAAGGGGTCAGGGGGTATTAGGGGTGGGGGCCACTTCTGGTTCCCCGCTGCTGCTCTGCTGTGCCTGGGCTGCCTATAATGTCACTTACCCACGGTGACGGGAGAGGGGAGACAGATGTCCATTATTGCTCATTTGCTCGCTTGCTGTGCGCATCTAATGAATGCCAGCGGTACGCCCACGACCCTGCTCACGGGACCGCAGGGGCTAGGATTTGCAGACGGCCTTCTCCCGAGGCACTCAGCTGAATTTTTTGGTCTTGAGTAAGATGATGGTGCACGCTTGTGGGCGCGGCTCTGCTGGGAGAAAAGAAGATGAAGGAGGAAGGCGGCTCTGTGCCTCCCATTTGGGTTTGAATAAAACGCTTGAGGAGGTGGATGCAAACTTAGCAAAGCGATGGCAGGTTTTCATGGTCCCCAGTCCTCCCTTCGGCGCTCTTTGCCCTCCATCATTTACAGGTTTATACAGTTCATGTAACTCGATGTCTAAGCTGTGATGCGTCGCATTACGGTTTCTGTAACCCATAGGAGGGTAACGGATGCAGAGATGCCTTTCCGTGACCCTCGATGGGACAGGCGATCAGTTCAACAACCCTAACACTCTCGCTGCTATTCGCTGTGTTTTTCCCTGTTCGGGGTCTTACCGTGATGCCTTCCTCAAACTATAGTCAATGCCTGATTCGCTTGTGAGTTTAATTTTCCCCACCTTTCTTCAGTCCCCAAAAATGCCAGCAGCCCCCTCCTCCACTTTGTGTAGCACACTCATGGATTAATCTCTTTAAAACAAAAACAGAGCAATGAGCAAAAAGAAAATAACTGAATGTATTTTCAAATACCAAGGAAATCAGGAGAGGAATTTAAGATACATTGGTATCTCTGGCAAGATAAATGGATACGGACTCACCTCTTATGCTTTGCAGCACTAAGAGGAATCAAGCGTCTTCTGTAGTTACAGGGTTTTTTGTGTGTTTTTTTGTGTTTGTTTTTACTTAGTCTTTTGCCCTGAGAGGCAGTCTGTTTGTATTTTGTAAGGGAAAAAAACATGAACTCTTTAAGAATCTGATAGAAGCTGGGGCGCCTGGGTGGCATGGACAGTTAAGCATCAGACTTTTGATTTCAGCTCAGGTCATGATCTCAGGGTTGTGAGTTCGAGCCTCAAGTTGGGCTCCAAACTCTGCCCTCAGTCTACTTGAGATTTTCTCTGGTCCTCCCTCCCCCTTGGCTCATGTGCTCACTTGCTTCCTCTCTTTCTCTCTTTCAAATAAATAAGTCTTTTAGAAGAAAATCTGATAGTAGCTATGAGCATGAAGGTTCTCATCATTTCAAAATATGCATGTACATGCAATCACAAAAATTGCATACAATTATGAGGATTTATAAACAACCTAAAGTCTTCCCATGAGTCCAGCATCAAGAGTACCTGCTATAAATGTTATACTCCTATATCCTGTGCAATTTAAGAGCACTTCACAGCCCCGTCTTGTGTTGCAGTCAAGGAAACAATTCCACAACCAAAAGAAATTAAAATACAGGCATATCTTATTTTATTGCACTTGGCTTTATTGCATGTCATAAGATATTGTGGGTTTTGTTGTTTTTTTTTTTTTTTTACACAAGATTTCTGGCAACCCTCAGTGGAGCAAATCTATCAGCACCATTTTTTTACCAACAGAATGTGTTCACTTCATGTGTCTGGGTCATATTTTGGTAATTCTCACATTATTTCCAGCTTTTTCATTGTTATTACATTGATGACGGTGATCTGTGCTCAGTGGTTATGCCTCGCTGAAAGCTTAGACAATGGTGAGCACTTTGTAGCAATAAAAATATTTTTAAATTAAGGCATGTATGTTTTTGAAGACATAATGCTATTGCACACTCAATTGGCTATGGTATAGTGTAAACATAACTTTCATACGCACGGGAAACCGAAAGAATTCTTCTGATTCGCCCAATTGCAATTCTTGCTTTTTTGCGGTGGTCTGAAACCGAAGCCATGTAATCTCCAAGGTAGGCTTGGAACTCCAGTCTTTGCAAGTACCTTCTCTGAAACTTTGAAGAATATCCAAAATTTGTCATCCTCGCCGGTACTTTTGGAAGTCTATCTTCTCACTCTCTATACCTCCTGCTTCTGGAAGCTCCCACACCTTCCCTGTGCAGTCCTTACCTCTCAATTCCCCACTGAAATTTCTCTGACCAGCAGCCCTGTGGTTTATTTCCTCCCATCTGTCCTCCCTTCAGCCTCCTCTTCATATTCTTCACTTCTGATCTATCTTTTTTCCCCCATTTTGGCTTCTTCATTACCTCAGTTGGCATAGTCCTCCCCAGGAGTAGAAGGAATTACAGGAGAAAAGAAGAAATGTACAACGGCTTATGGCCAGAATTTTCCTTAGTGGTTGGTGTTTGGTGGGGGAGCAAGTGCACACACCAAAGAGCCTGAGACCACCTCATACTTACACTCTTCCCCTCCGTGAGATTAATTTCGGGTGTGTGATTGTGCCTAGGTCAGCCCTGGAAGGTCAAGTGATAATTGATATTTTCAATTTTTTTCATTCTTATGCATTTTCTATTATATCGCCCTCATTATCTTGTTTTGCGTAGGTTGGAACTAGAAGGCAGTGATTGTATAAACATGCCAAAATTACAAACCCAAAGGATTGTCCTCTTCAAAGTAGTTGGTCACCTTGATAAGCTACACCCTTATTCCAACAAGATGGCGCACCTCTTTCAGAGCCCGGCGTGTCTTCCTTCGCCAACCATTGGTTGGATCGGGCCCTTGAAATTTGAGCTTTAATTCAATGTTTTAGGAACAAAGTCACTTGGACTTAAATCTTTTTAATAAAATAGATGGCTGATTCTGACACTTTTCTTAAATGGTACAGACTTACACATACAGCCTTCCAGTTTAAGTACTTTGAAAAAATAACCGTTGTGTTTAAGAGTTAAAGTATGCCCCGGGTATTGCCTGCTAGTTTATGACCACAGTAAAATTGCACTCTGTTGATCATTCGGCCCCTAGCCCTGTGATTTTTTTTCTCCCATATTTGTGCTCTAGAATTTCTCGAGTTTTAATAATGTGAGTATGATCTTGGATTCTGGCATCAGACAGGTTTAGGTTCAAAGGCCAGCTCTCAGTGGGCCTCTGACAGGCCAGACTGGCACTCCAGGTCCCAAGGCCCATCCGTGAATGGTAACAACTGAACCTACCTCATTAGGCTGTGGTTGGAATGAAATGGGGCAACACAGTAGAAAACATTTACCACAGACGCTAGTACAAGGCAAGTTCTCAGGAGATATTAGTAAACGGGGAGGAAGGGAAGGTGGGGCCACTTCCTAGTATCTGAGCTCATGTATCCCTGTCCCCTTGTTTTCTTTTCTTTTTGAACATTATTTTATTTATTTTTTAAAATTTTATTTAAATTCAATTATTTAACTTATAATGCATTGTTGGTTTCAGGGTAGAGGGCAGTGATTCATCAGTCCTACATAACACCCAGTGCTCATGACATCACGTGCCTTCCTGAATGCCTATTACTCCATCCCCCCTCCTTGCTTTCCTTTCTTGACTACCTCTCTTCGTGGCCACATGCTGTCCTACTTTTTTGCTTTTCTTACTCTCTTTTCAGAGTTTCTCTCTTTCGTGTTCTCTGCTTCACTTATGCAAATAATCCTGGACAGGCATGTTTCCGAAGGACTGATTCAATGCCAGGGACTACGACAAGTAGTCGTACCATAGGGAGTGTTGAATAACATCAGAGCAAAGTGAAACCAAAGAGATGGATTTCTGTGAACGCAAGGAACTCTTGTCAGTTGGTTTTTTTTTTTTAAGCTTATACATTTTTCAGCTTCTTGCTATTTATTCCCAGACTGACTTGCACATTTTTTAGTGTGTGGTAGTTAAACACATTTATGCCACTTATGCCATGAGTCAACATTTCCTGGCATGAAATTATGGCCGTAGGAGCGCTCTTGCCTATGTGCCATGAGTTTCCGGTAATGTATGGAGAGCCCAAACAGGCCCCTTGGGGATCAGTGGACTGTGGCATGAGCCAGTCCATCCACAGCAGGCCACCTAACAGGTGTCGGTTCTAAGTACTCCATTGCGTAATCTCCCACCTCTTTGTCACTGGCTCATTACTAACGAGTTGTTTCAGTTTATATGAGGTAACTGCATATGTGTGAGATCATTGGCTGAGAAGTTCTGATCATTGAATTAGGGATGTACAGTCACAGTTTAATTGAAGTTTATATGAGCAGATATTTCCCCTTTTGACAAAATTCCATATTATGCAAACTATTAAATGTTTTAACACATAGGAATTTAATTAAATCATTTTTTTCTGCAGTACTCATGAGACTGGCCCTACCATGTTTTCAGTATCACACTTTTTCAGAACTAATTATTTTGAACAGCATTACTTTATAGAAAACTTTTTCAAAGCATCTGTGTCATTTCTCCTGGACAAATGCTATATATTCATCTGCAGTCAGTATTACTACTTAAAACTTGATGATGACTGTTACTGTATGGGTGTGGACACCCCAGGAGAAATAAGCCCTATTCCAGCACTATTCCATAAAGCATAAGTCTACTTGATTTATTTAGGGTAGACATCAGTATTATGCTATAAAACCAACGAACAGAAAAGTTCAGTTGACAAAAGCTATTTATATCCATATTAGAAATTAATCATGTATATTCATGTTTCCATTTTTTTCATGTTTCCATTTATTTTTTTTTCATGTTTCCATTTAATACACCTATATTGAGCTCCTACTCTGTGCCAGACATTATGCAGGATTCTAAAGATTTTATTTATTTATTTGAGAGAGACAAAGAGAGAGCATGAACAGAGGGAGGGAGAAGCCGGCTCCCCACTGAGCAGGGGGCCCAACGTGGGGCTCGATCCCAGGACCCTGGGGTCATGACCTGAGCTGAAGGCAAACACTTAACCCACTGAGCCACCCCAGTACCCCAACATTATACAGGATTCTAAAGACTCAAAGACAGCTCCTTTCTTTCAAGGAGCTTCCTATATAATCAGCAAAGCTAACCAAAAATCAGATAATCATGATGTAGTGTGGTTTGCCATAAGAAAGTCATGTGAACACAGAGAGCTGGAGGAGAGAGTGGTAGTACATAGCTTCCTAAGAGAAGATGTTACTTGAGCTAAATCCTACAAACTGAAGTCAGACAGGCAAAAGGAATGATGTTGGAATGATGTTCCAACAACAGGTGCAGTTCCAGAGGTGGGAGAGTGCAAGGTGCATTCTTTCTTTTCACCTTGGTCTTTGCACCTGGATCTAAAGCACTTCTATAGACATGACCACCCACATCATCATTTTATCATACTGTGTGTGTGTGTCTGTGTGTATTCATTATATATTCTCCTAGATATTCATTCTCTCTGTCTCAAAAATGCCATTTATTTTTTATTTATTTTTAACCATTTATTGATTTTAGAGGGAGAGCATGCATGCGCCCATTGAGGGAAGGACAGAATTTCAAGCCAACTGCCCACTGAGTGCAGAACTTGACACCAGGCTTGATCTCATGACCTTGAGATCAGGACCTGAGCCAAAATCAAGAGTCAGCCACCCAGGTGCCCCACAAACAATGCAATTTATTAATTCTCTAGTTTATGTAGCTCCCTGGGCTTTGTACTTAACTCGCTTCACCCTCCAAGCACCGTGTGGAGTGTCTACTCCTTCTCCATCGCACAGATGAGGAAGTTGGGAAGTAGATGCTCAGTACATTGCATAAGGTTCTTCCAGTGGGAAGTGGCAAAACTGGAATTCAACCACAGGTCTGTTCAAAACGAGTGCTTTCAAACACCTCACTCTACTGCCAGTAATTGTTTGAGTTCTGGCTTTCCCCCAAGTATGACACATTCTTCTATCATCGTCCTTTTGCTGCTGTCAGCTAGAAATAATAGTTAACATTTATGCTCTGATTTTAGAAAGCACTTTTATACTTCTTTTCATTTGATCCTCACAACAATTCTAACCAATCAGGAATAAATATTACTATCTTTGCTTTAAATGAAGAAACTGAGGTTCATGTTGCATGGTTGTTGCCTAATGTGACGCAGCCAGTAAGTAGCAAAATAGAGATTGGATGTTTCATTTTAGATTCAGAAGTCCACATTTCACACTGTATGCAAAAATGAACTAATAAACATGGATCACAAACCATAAAACCTTAAACTATAAAACTTCTAGAAGAAACCATAAGAGAAAAGCTTTACAATATTGAGTTTGGCAAACATGTGTCTTAGATAAGACACAAAAAGCACAAATTATAAAATAATAAATTGATAAATCAGGCTTGATAAAAATTAAAAACAATGTCTTTGAAAGACACTGTTAAGAAAATAAAAGGACAAGACACAGACTTGGAGAAAACATTTGCAAAAACATATATCTGATAAGAGACTAGTGCCCAGAATATATAAAGAACTGTCACAAATCAGTAATAAGAAAATGGCCCAATTATTTAAAAATTATTTGGAAGGGCAACTTTACTAAAGAAGAGGTATGAATTTAACCCTGGAGATGTAATTCTACAATTAAAACTTTGAGACATTGCTGAAAGAAATTAAGAAAGACTTAAATACAGGAAAATACACTTTATGTTCATAGATTTGGAGTTTTAGGGTTTTTTTAGGTAAACTCTGTGCCCAGTGTGGGGCTTGAACTCATGACCCCAAGATCAGGAGTTACATGCTCTACCAACTGAGCCAGCCAACTCCCCCAGGAGACTCAATATTTTAAAGGCAATATTACCCAGAGTGATCTACAGACTCATTGTAATTGCTATCAAGTTCTCAATAGCCTTTGCAGAAATGCTGACCCCAAAATTTATATGGAGTTGCAAGGACCCCAAATAGCTAAAACAATCTCAAAAAAGAACAAACTAGAGGACTTACACTTTCTGATTTCTAAACTTACTACAAAGCTACCCTAATCTAAACAATGTGGTATTGGCCTAAGAATAGACGTATAGATTAACGGAATAGAACCAAGCATCTGGAAAGAAACCTTATGTTAATTGATTTCTGATAAGTTTCCCCAAGAAATTCAATGGAAACAATAGTCTCTTTAACACATAGTGCTGGGATAACTGGATATGCACATCCAAAATAATGAAGTTGGTCCCTTAACTTACATCACATGCAAAAACTCACCAAAATGGATTAAAAATCTAATTATACAAGCTAAAATCATAAAATCTTGGAAGAAAACATAAGGGTAGATCTTCATAACTTTGTATTTGGCAATGGTTTCTTAGATATAACACCAAAAGCATAAGCAACAAGAGAAAAAAACAAATAATTTGGACTTCATAAAAATTCATAACTTTTGTGCATCTAAGGATTATCAAGAAAGTAAAACAACAACTCATAGAATGGGAGAAAATATTTGTGAATCACTTAGCTGATAAGGTTCTATGATCCAGAATAGATAAAGAACTCTTGCAACTCAACAGAAAAAAAAATCAATCCAATTTTAAAATGTGTCAAGGACCTGAATAGATATTTCTCAAAAAAAGAGATACAGGTGGTCAACAAGCACATGAAAAGATGCCCAGTGTCTTTTGTCATTAGGGAGATGCAAATTAAAACCACAATAAGATACCATTTCATAACCACTAAGATAAAGATAATTTGGGAGGAAAAAAAAAGAAAGAAAAAGGCAAAGAACAAATGCTGGTAAGTATGTGGGAAAGTTAGAATGCTCCTACCTTGCTGATGGGAATATAAAATAGTTTGGACATGTGGAAAACAGTGGGCAGTTCCTCAATAAATTATACATAGAGTTGCAAGATGACCAAAGTATTCCCCTCCTATATACCTAAAAGAATTGAAAACGTGTTCAAACAAAACTGTGTCCACAAATGTTCATAGTAGCACCATTTATAACAACTAGAGGTGGAGACAAGCCAAATGTCCATCATGGACAGGAATGAATAAACAAAATACGGTATACCAGAAGACGGACTAATACTCAGGCATAAAAAGCAATGAATTATACCTCAATTAAAACATCAGCCCCTAAGGGGGCACCTGGGTGGTTGGTTAAGCGTTTGACTCTTGATTTCAGCTCAAGTCATGATCTCAGAGTCCTGGGATGGAGCCCCACATTGAGTTGCCCACCCAGTGGGGAGTCTACTTGTCTCCCTCTCCTTCTGCCCCTCCCCCTGTTCACTCACGCAACTCTCACTCTCAAATAAATAAATCCTTTAAAAAAACAATCGTTAGGTAGGAAATATGTCTTCAACATATTTCTAATAAGAGGACCCATGGGAAATTACATAGAAATACACATATTAAACATTTGAAGGACAAAAAAAAAAAAAAGCAATGAGATATTGACAAATGCTACCATGTGGAAAAACCTTGAAAACATTGTGTGCAGTGAAAGAAACCAGACACAAAGTCTACATCTTGAACGATTCCACTTGTATGAAATATCTCAAATAGCCAAACCCATAGAGGCAGAAAACAGATAAGTGTTTGTCAGTGGCTATTACTAATGTCACGTGTATTTTACCACATGCAAAAGAGGAGAGTTTGGATGACAAGTAAGCTCACAAAAAAATGCTGAAGATCATTGGTCGTAAGGGAAATATAAATTAAAACTACAATGAGATGCCATGACACAACTACTAGAATGGCTCAAATCAGAAACTCTGAAGGTACCAAGTGCCGATGAGGGTGTAAATGGAGCCCTCACATATCGCTGTGGCAACGCAAAGTGGCACCAGCCCTTCTGGAACACACTTTCACGGTTTCTTACAAGGTTAAATGCACACTTACCATCTGACCCAAGGGCCCCACACTTAGGGCTTTACCCAAGAGAAATGAAAACATTCATCCACATAAAAACTGATCTGCAAATGTTCACAGCAGCTTTATCAATAATTGCCCCAAACCCCAGAAACAACCCAAATATTCATTACCTAGTAAGTGGGCAAAAGGTTGGATATCCATAAATGAAAATCTACTCAGTGACAAAAGGAAACAAGCTACTGCTGTTTGCGATGGCGTGAGTGACTCCCAGCAGCGTGATCTCGGTGAAAGGAGCCATACTCAAAGGCTAGCTATTGTTTCATTCTACCCGTGTGGCTTCCCGGAATAGGCAAAATTATAGGGATCGAAAATGGATCAGTGGTCACCAGGGGCTGTGACGAGGAGATAAACTACGACGGGACACAAGGAAAATTTCAGGGGGTGAGAGAAATGTTCTCTATATTATTTCTGTGGTAGTCAACAAGGCTGTGTACATGTCAAATTCATAGAACAGTACGCGTATAAAAGGGTGACTTTCACTGTATAGAATTTATACCTCAATTAAACTGACTTTTAAAACCACTTGTTTTTATCCTCCATTGTCATCTCTCTGAGGAGCACAAGCATTGATTCTTTTAATTTCACAGGATTCGAAGTAGAAAGGAGGGTGTTTCTGGACCTGAAGACCAAAATGGCGACCGTTTTTTGGCCCAAATCTCACAACGCAAACAAATCAAAAGCCTTTTTTGGCCCTCCGCATCCTACGATCCCACGGGATTGGATCTTTTGAACGACACAATATTTATATTTAGATGAAAATAAAAGGATTCCAGGCTGTTGGATCACCTCTTGAGGAAGAAGTGGCGTCCATCCCGCCAGCACCCTAGGCAGGCCGCCGACTGCTGGGAACGGAGTTGAAGAGCTAATGCATGAATATACTAAAACCCACTGAAGCGCAGGACATCTCCCACAAAATTAAAAGCTCTAAAGGGGACTGTAACACGACCATCGTTGTGGCCGTTAGGACCGCAGCAGTACTAGAGGAAATAGTATCTCATCCTTCATTGTGTGCTTATGAACAACTCCTCGCCGGAATAGACGGCTCCAGTGTTCTCAGGACTGCAAAAGCTAGAATAGATCTAAACGGATTCAACGTAGACCTCAGGAATTGGATATACAATTTCAGCAAAGTATGGCCTTCGCAATTCAAGCCCCACTAAAGCTGCTCCATGGATCATATAATTGATTTGTGGCGCTTTCTGCCTGCATCTACCCCATGGCCTATTAAAGTAGGATAGACAAATAACCAATAAAGCGGAAAGCTCCACCGAGAATTGACCAGACCGCATCACTCTCTTCACACCTAGGGTGTTCTGACCAATAGTAATTTTACAGCAGCTCTCTGTAGCCCCAGACGCAGAGCCCTGCAGCCCGGAGCCCACAACACAAGCAGGCCTTTCCCTAAAGCATGACAGAGAATCGGGCTCATGAAATCACCATTATATACAATAGAGCACTGGCGATGTGAGTCGAGCACAGGCAAGAGGACATGAGGAACGCAACGCTTAAGAACCAGTCAGCAACGCACCGTCTCTGCAGGAAAGCACCCGGGTATTGATGCAGCTCTATGTGGATATGAAGGACTACGACACGGGATGATTTTTAAAAAGCTTCAAACACCCGTGGCTGCAAGAAGTGCAAGAGTTTTTAAGGAAATATACCTAAAAATAGACCGAGTAGCGTAATCAGCCGTCCCGTGCATCATTATTACCCCAGTTCTCAGTATTGCTTATCTTCCATAATATGCAGCATACGGCTAAGAACAGCCCGTATCATCACTTGTCTTAATCACACAGCAAATATATTCCATATGTTTATGACTTCGGTCTGTGCCACAAAAGAGCGCAGAGACTTGACTGCTCTAAGAGAGAATCTGTAAAAGATACAGACGTACATTGGCCAGGTCACCTGGAAAATGTGGCTTCTTATCTTCATGACACCTAGAACTTTCTAGAATGTTTTCACCATGTCCCAGGAAAGAGAGTTATTTAAAGGATTCTTTAGACTTTCTGTTATCTTACTTTTCAGGATGTTCTTCACAGCACCATTTTGTGAGCTGAGGCTGGATTGTCTGGGTGATGGTTTGATGGTTTCCTAACCGTCGTCACTTACTGTTTGAAATTCAGGCTAATCCAGCCTTTGCCTGGTTTCTACAAAAGGTGAGCCAGAGGCAGAAAATCCCACGTTCTGGAAGTCAGAAAAAGGAGCATGGGCACCCGAAGAGTTGACTCCTGCACGGTGCGCGCGCTGGGGAGCTGAGTTAGGGTGGGCAGGTGTCGCGTGCGATGACATAGGAGGCAAGTAACATGATGGTTCCGAAGGCAGAGGGAACTTTAGAGACTGAAACACCAGAGAAACGTATTATCATAGATGGAAAAAAAAAAAGTTTCTCCACGTTTTAAAGGCCATTCGAACACTGAGAATTTGCAACTTTCTGAAGTTTGGATTAGTATTTTGTTGGCCCACATGCACACATCCTCCGAGCAAACATTTATTCAACACCAGCCGCGTGCAATGGAGTTGGAGACCCTGGGAATATGAAAATGGAAGAAAAAAAGAAAAAATCTACCCCCAGAAAACAAAAACAACCCTCGTGGCCTGCTGTTTCTGAGGACTTATAAGGCTTTTAAACAACAAATACTTCTTACCAAGTTGCCATTTGGTGAGTTAAGTGTGGAGGAATCAGCAACGTTTTTACTGCATTTTCACTGGCCCCAGAGGGGCTTTTAAAAAGTAGGAGCAAGGGATAGAAACATTACATTTTTTATTTGGCCAGTGGAACACATTTTTTTTTTTAACTCAGGAAAAAATGCTTAGGGGCTGATGGTACTTTTCGCTCCTGACCCATCAGTGAGGTCTCATCCTTTCCGGAGCGCCTGGGCCAGAGCCCCATCTATAAATATGTAAACAGACATTTCCACTAACATGAGCACAAGTCCCAGGCTCCCCTTCATCTGTTTACATTTCTCCCTGTTTTTGTAAACAGGCATATGATAGATGCTTGAAGTCAGTGCCTCAGGAACATGGCTGGGACGGGGAGATGTACACATGGGATCAGCGCAGGCCACGTTTCCTCTGCAGCTTCCTCTGCAGCGCAGGCCAGTTCCATCTGCAGCTTTCCTCTGTGGTCCAGACATAGGCATTTATTCCACACTGGATGAATTCTATGCCCCTGGTGCCGACGTTGCCCTACAGCCTTGCGCGTGCTACCGGAGTGTTTAGCCGCAGGTGAACAGACGAAGGGTGTGCTAGCCCCAGATTCTAGTTCTAGCTGGATTAATATTTGGATAGAAGGGGGGATTGCACAAGTTTCTGGGAAAGGAGTCGAACACAGATTTTATTCCATTTAAAAAAAATTACTCATCCACTCACCGAGTCCAAACCAAGGTTATGCAGCGTTACCTGAGATTACTGGTGGTTTTTCAAAGCTGACCTCTGCTCCCCCACCCCAGACCCCCCTTCATGGAAAACATTCCTCGGGCTGAGCACCTCTGTGCTCGGGCCACCTTGGGCGCCTTGCTCCACAGCGGTGGTTCCAAGCGTTCTTATTTCACGGACCAGTAAAATCTCTCTAAAATATTTGGAGAAAAAAATAAGTAATAAATAAAATAAAATAAAATAAATATAAAATAAAATAAAATAAAATAAAATAGGGGATCCCTGGGTAGTGCAGTGGTTTGGCACCTGCCTTTGGCCCAGGGCACGATCCTGGAGACCCAGGATCGAATCCCACGTCGGGCTTCCGGTGCATGGAGCCTGCTTCTCCCTCTGCCTGTCTCTCTCTCTCTCTCTCTCTCTGTGACTATCATAAATAATAAATAAATAAAATAAAATAAAATAAAATAAAATAAATAATTTGGGGAACCACTATGATATTGCCATCTTTGCATCCTGTGATTAAGAATCTAAAAAGCAAAAGCACAGACACAAGCATTTAATGGAAGGAAGAACCAAAAAGCAAAAAAAATAATAAAAATAAAATAGTAAAACTATGACCTCATAACCAAGTTATAAACAGGATACATTTAGTTCTGTGAAGAAAAGCTCGTAATTGTCCTTATTTTTTCTCTTCTTGCCATAGAATGGCTTCTGGGAACCACTGCCTTTGAGGTTTGCATCAGGGCTTAAAAGAATAAGTTAAGTCAACCGAACGTTCCAGTTCTGCTGCTTACGTAGTTCACATGGGTGGCCGCGGAGAGAAGGCGTAGAGACGTGGGAGTGGGCCAGGCTTCCCCGCTGCTCCACAGCCGTGGGTCCCCACCCCCCGGGACTCGGGCGAGCGCCCACGAATCGAGACCGGCCCGGCGCCGGCTGCCATCAGGCAGGGGAGCAGCGGGCGCCGGGGAGGCCCCCGGACTCTGGGAAGGAGGGGAGGCCAGCGTCATGCTCAGGCGTTGGAGTGGTTAGGATCAGCTTAAACAGTCGGTGTGATTGTGGAGAGCTCGAGGCGGTCTCAGCCGGGTCACTGGTCCCGGTCGGGGCGTGACCGTCGGGGACAAGGCCGCATGGGGCAGCCAATTCCGCATGGAATTGGGCTTTCATGGCACTGGGGTTGGGGTCATTCGTTCCTTAACGTGAATTATTTCAAATGCAACTAGAAGTCGGGGATCCGGGCCAGGGGAAGCAGGTGGGGCTCCTACACGGTCCTGTCTCTGGGGCGAGCTGGTCGGCTCCCTCACGAGCAAAGAGGAGGCCTTGGCGAATACCAAGAGCCTCCGGGAGCCCGCGGGTCTCTAGGCCCCTCGCCCCGTCCGGTGCCCAGGGGGGCGCTGCGTTCCCGCCGGGGGGGCCCTGAGCCAGCCTGCCAGGGCCGCCGAAGACGTCACCGCTGTCTCCTCCCTCAGAACGACGAGCGAGCGGGAGGCTGCTGCCTGCGTACGTGAGGCTCAGACGCTGTCCCTCCGGAGCAGCTGCCCTCCAGGACCCTCACCTCGGGAGGCAGCCTGGGCCCGGCCCTGACGCTGCGGGTCCGTGGGCCGCGAGTGGTCCGCGCTGCCAGCCGCTGGGCCGTGGCACCTGTGGCCGCCGTGCAGCCCGGGGCACATGGCTCTGGCCTCCCGCTGTCTGCGCTCTACTTTCCCATGAGTCCCCACAGGAGCAGCGGGCAGCTCCACGGTCATGGGACCAAAGCCAGAGCTGCAGACTGGTGCTCACCCAGGGGTCACGCAGTCACGTCGTGGGGGATGAGGTCACAGGGGTTGAGGCCGTGGGAGATGAGGTCACAGGGATGTGACCCCGGGGTCACAGCCTTGGGGGACGAGGCTGCAGGGGGGTGAGGTCACAGGGGATGAGACCATGGAGGTTGAGGGGGTGGGGGCCGAGGCCATGGGGATTGAGTCTGCGGGGGATGAGGTCATGGGGGACAAGGCCGTGGGGATTGAGGCTATGAGGGTTGAGGCCACAGGGGATGAGGCCACGGGGGATGAGGTCACGGGGGAGAAGGCCATGGGGGATGAGGCCGTGGGGGACAAGGCCGTGGGGGTCAAGGCTGTGGGGACAAGGCCATGGGAGGCCGTGGGGGGCAAGGCCTCGGGGGATGAGGCCATGGGGGGTCGAAGCCATGGGGGACAAGGCTGTGAGGATGAGGCCTTGGGGAATGAGGCTGTGGGGACGAGGCCATGGGGTCGAGGCCGTGGGGGTCGAGGCATGTTGTGGGGAGGACACAGGGCCGGGGCGTTACTGAGGACGTCTGGATGATCCTGGCGCTGACAGGTTTGGACAAAGGCGCTGCACCAGGCTACCCCGGCTTCGTCAGAGAAGGGGGAGGAAGCCGGTAAAGAGTATCCGATCCGCTTATTTCTGGTTGTGGTCCTGCAGCTCGGGTCCAGGCCAGGTTAGCGGAGCGCCTCCCGAGTGCCCGCCCCAGTGACCACCACTGCCAGGTGGGCAGGCTGCCCAGAGGAGGAAGGCCGCGGCCCCAGGGCCACCCGATGGGGGGACGAGATGCGGGGGCTGGGAGATGCCCCACATGCTCCAGGATCCGCACACTCGCCTTGGGCAAGGGCCCCAGCGATTCCCTGGCCACCCACCTGGTGCAGTGGCTTCACCCACGGCTGCTCCTGAGGGGACCGGGGCCGCAGGGGTTCCGAAGTAGCCACCGGCGGCAGAGCTGGGCCCGAGCGGCCGTCACCATGGAGCCCGGCTCCAGAGGCCCTGCCACTCCTTGCCTTTGGGCTTGCTGTGCATTGATCCATGTTCCGGGCTCACCACACGTCTCCCTTACCCCATTTCTACCCTAGTTTCGGAGAGAATTCAGTGATTGATCAGGTCCTGCGACACCTGGGCTCATCCGTCGGGCCCTCCTTACCGCCCGTCACCTGGGCCTCAACCCAGTTAGCCACATGTCACGGCTTGTGAGACGCGGCCGGGCTGGCACCTACACCAGGTCGGGGGGCTATGGTCGGGGCGCTGTTTCCACGCAGGGGAGCTTGGCTATTTGGCTGGAGTATGGGGGGTGGGGGGCTGCAACCCCTTGATATTTTAACCCACAAATTACTTGGGACTGTTTGAGAGAAGAGTACGAGTCATGGTCACGTCTGAGACCCTCCCTCCCTACCGCAGAGAAAGTGCACGACCTGAGCTTGCCAGACAGCTAGCTCTCCAGGCTCAAGGAGGATGCCAGCAAGTACCGTTCCGTGGGGCATCACGTAAGAAGCGGCCCACGTCGCCCGTGCCCCAGGGGACCCCGCCGTGGGGAAGAGCGTGGAACGGGCAGCCCCGAGTGCGCGGAGACGCTTTGGGGAAGGCCTCGCTGTGTTCCTCTCCTATTTCCCTCTGTTTTTGCGGAAGAGCCCCCGCAGGCCAGCCCTGAGGCTGCAACTGCTCCGGCAAGGAGAAAGCTCCGTGTCATTCTTCTTCCCTATTGGTGCCGCCTCCGGGGACGGTGCCTCAGTGGGTTGCGACCACGTCCACGACGAGGGGTGCAGGGGTGCAGTAGCAGGAGCCCGGCTGTTTAAATGCCGCCTGCGGTTTTCTTCCGAGGTTGGCGGCGCATCGAGGACTGGAGTCGGAGAGGCCTCAGCCCTCGCCTCGCCCATGCGGCGACACGGGGGGCCCAGCGGGGTCACAGCGAGAATGGAGCAGCCAAAGGACAGCCGTGCAGGCGGAGCAGCAGGAGGGCCCTGCGCGGGTGGGGCCGGGCAGCCGAGGGCTGGCTCAGCTGTCGGCGTTGCTGTGCAAGGAAGGACGCACGTGGTCAGGTGTGCCACGAGATTTTTATTTCATTTTATTTTTCCGCTGCTTATCACCCTCCCTCTGTGGGCAACCCCCATTTAGAAGTCACTTTAGCCTTCTTGTGCGCTCGTCTCATTCTTCATCTTTGATTTCATTCTCACGCCAAAGGGACCTTTTGTGTGTGTCTTCACCGCTGATAATCAGGATACAAAGAACCCGTTGGGCTCTGCGGTGTGAAGATGGGCGACACCGGCCATCTGTGGCCTCGGGAACCAGCAGCTCTGTGTGGTTCCATGTCATATGTGCCCCACGAGCTGCTCTGGGCCACGACCAGACGACAGTGCCGCACTGCTCGGCACGGGGAGCATTCTCATAACAGCAGCTCCTCCATTTGAGTTTCTGCCCAGTGGGAGCCTCCGAATAACACTTCTCGCATAGATGGTTCCCTGCGAAGACCTTCGTCTGATCAACTGTGTGTCCAGCTTTGCGGTTTGGTTTCTTTGTAGACTCAGCGACCATGTGTCGCACACTTGGTGGAGGCTAGGCCCCCTCCTGCCCTGGATACGAGCCAGTGCCTCCCGGCCGCTGCTCCTGGACACCTGCCGTCCAGGAAGGGAGGCGAATCCAGGCATAATTACGTGCAAAGCGACGACTAAGCTCATAGGAAAAATAACACGCTGGAAAGGCACCTACCCTGCCTGGCAGAGCAAGAGGACTCGGGGCAGGTGACATCTGTGCTGCTTGGGGGGGTGGGGGGCTTTCCATGGCAGGGAAGAGGGGGCGGTGCAGCATCCTCGTTCGAAGTCACAGAAACACGACAAAGAAGCACGTGTGGACGGGACACGTGGCAAAGGCGAACGGCAGCCAAGACACGGGGCTGGAGTAAGACGCGGTCATGCCGGGCCTTCCGTGTGGCGCGGGGAGGGTCTGTTCGTCCGCAGGGGCCAGGAAGGTGCAACACCCATTCCCATGGGGTAGATCTGTTCTCTCTGCTTCCAATTCATCACCCAGGCAGAGAGAAACACGGCTGAGCGGCCCCGGCTCCCGCCTGTGCAGCACGAGGCTTCTCGGAGCCGCCGCTACCCGTGGGGGCTGAGGCAGCCAGATTTTCAGCCCCGCTGTCCCCCCAACACGGTCCCTGAGCTGCGGTACCTCGCTGTGGCTGGAAGGGAGCCCGAGGCGGCGTTGCCCTGAGACCGTGGCTTTGGCACCTGCATGCTCCCCGCAGCAGGCCCTCGACTTCGGGGCAAGGAGCCTGCAGCAAGCACTCTGCATCCATATTTTCGTCGTTGGGTGATTGCAAAGTGGGCGAGTGCACCTAAATGCAGCGGGACTCCTGTCCTGCAAGCTGCAGGCTGGCTCCTCAGCAGCCCCGCCGTCGGCCGTGTGACCCGGCAGCTGGCCCTGGGCGCCCGCCAGACGCAACCACACAGCGCCAGTAGATTATCAGCTCCCCCCGGGCAGAACTTTGTCCCGCGCGCTCTCTCTTGCTTAATACTTACTAACATCCAGTGGTGTCGTGGTTTATCTGTACGGGGACATCAACCGGAATGTGTCAGGACTTCACCACGAATGGAGATCTATGTGTGTGGGGGTCATGCGTAGACTCACAGGTGTGTGTACATGGACGCATCGCCCCATTTGTGTGAATTTCCGAGATGTGTTAAGCTGTGAGACCATCAGACATTTTTTCCTTGTTTTAAAAATCACACATATATGCGTACAACCGTTATTTTGTGTTACGTGTATGTGCGTACGTGCGTACGTGTATATGTGCATGGACGAGTAACCCCATTATATGAATTTTCCAATCTTGGTACATGTGCTGCCGAAGCGAGCGCTTGTATGAATTTCCCAGATGCGTGAAACGATCAGTGATTATCAGACATTTTTGTTTGTTCTACTGAAACCAAGTCTTCATGGAAAACATTTCTGGAAGCGTTGGAAGGGCGAGTTCTGGAGTCCACTCGCTCCTTTCGAGTCTGTCTTCATCTCCTAGCTCTCTGTCCTCGGGCGGGTGGCAATCTTTCGGAGTCTCCGTGTTCTCCTCTATAAAATGACAGTAGCAGTAACCCCCTCATAGGGTTGCCGTGTTCACCAAACGGACGCCCGTGTAACCCGAATGGTAAGCAGTGAACATTGAAGAAATGCTGATAAGTGATACCTCATGCATGTTAGAACTGGTTCTCAGACATTGGGGCCGTCATCGTGAGCATTAGGATTGCAGGGAAACATAGCTGGCATCCGCAAGTCCTATCGAGACAAAGAAAATTATTCGCCCCTCTATTCAGTGGCCCCCGACTCTCCAGCCTCTGCATGGTTATTGTCTGGTCTTTAAATGTTTACGTAGTGCCCCTTCTTTGCAGACTATCAGCTATCACATTCCGAAATCATGGTTTTCTTCTTCCTTTAGTGTTTCACTGACAAATCAAATAACCCAATTTATTTAAATTCTATCTAAAGTAGCAATTTAGAGGGACCTGGGTGGCCCAGTCAGCTAAGAGTCCGACTCTTAATTTTGGCTCAGGTCGTGATCTCAGGGTCGTGGGATCGAGTGCCAAATCAGGCTCCACGTTCAGCACAAAGTCCACTTGGCCCCCTCCCTCCCCCCCACTAGCACGAGCATGCTCTCTCTCTTTCTCAAATAAATAAATGTAAACTATTTTTTGAAATAAAATAAAGTAGGGGGGCACTTGATGGGATGAGCACTGGGTGTTATTCTATATGTTGGCAGATTGAACACCAATAAAAGATAAATTTATTTAAAAAAAATAAAATAAAGTAGGAATTTAAAGGCTCTGATTGAATATCCGAGGCTGCTTTAGTGTCGTGTCTGCACGCTGTGCTGTCTGTTTTAGCCACTCAAAGATCTTTTCAGCTGATTTCAAGACTATTAGCTATGGAAAGACAGATATTGCATGAGCTCATTTATGCACAGCATCTGAAACAAAGTCATAGAAGCATAGGAAGGAAGGAAGAGGAAGGAAGGAAGGAAGGAAGGAAGGAAGGAAGGAAGGAAGGGAGGGAGGAAGGAAGGAGAGAAGGAAGGACGGAGGGAAGGAAGGAGGGAGGGAAGGAAGGAGGGAAGGGAGGAAGGGAGGAAGGGAGGGAAGGAGGAAGGAGGGAAGGAAGGAAGGAGGGAAGGGAGGAAGGAGGGAGGGAGGGAGGAGGGAAGGGAGGAAGGAGGGAAGGGAGGGAGGAGGGAAGGGAGGGAGGAGGGAAGGAAGGAGGGAGGGAAGGGAGGAGGGAGGGAAGGGAGGAGGGAGGGAAGGGAGGGAGGAGGGAAGGGAGGGAGGAGGGAGGGAAGGGAGGAGGGAGGGAAGGGAGGGAGGAGGGAAGGGAGGAGGGAGGGAAGGGAGGGAGGAGGGAAGGGAGGAGGGAGGGAAGGGAGGAGGGAGGGAAGGGAGGAAGGAGGGAAGGAAGGAAGGGAGGGAAGGGAGGAGGGAGGGAAGGGAGGAGGGAGGAAGGGAGGAGGGAGGGAAGGGAGGAAGGGAGGAGGGAGGGAAGGGAGGAGGAGGGAAGGGAGGAGGGAGGGAAGGGAGGAAGGAAGGAAGGAGGGAAGGGAGGAAGGACGGACATTATGTGAGTTGATGGGTACGTTAGCTTAATTATGGGGACGATTTCCTGGGGTGTCCGTATGCCAGAACACCAAGCGGCACACCTTAGATGTATAAGATTTTTATTTGACAACCATAGTTCAATGAAGCTGGGGAAAATCAAATTGCAATGGAACGTAATACAATTGTGGCATAATTTTTAAGTAGGCTCCATGCTGACTGTGGAGCCTAATGTAGGGCTTGAGCTCAAGACCCTGAGATCAAGACCTGAGCTGAGGTCAAGAGTTGGACATGTAACTGACTGAGCCTCCCAGGTGCCCCCTGTGGCATGATTGTTTGAAAAAATCATCTACAGGAGGTGCCTGGGGGGCTCCGTGGGTGAAGCGTCTGCCTTGGGCTCAGGTTATGACCTCAGGTCCTGGGATCGTGTCCTATGTCGGGCTCCCTGGTCAGCGGGGGATGCTTCTCCCTCCCCCCCGCCCCACGTGTTCTCTCTCTCCCTCTCTCTCTCTAATAAATAAAATCTTTTTCAAAAAAAAAAAGATTACCTACAGTGCGTACAAAAGACGCTGCTGCTATCAAGGTACCTCTGGAACAGCGAGAAGATGCTCTTAAAATCTTACATTTGTTCCTGAGCAACGCAGGATGTTAAATATTGGTACCTTTAGTGACTCAACAAAGAACTAATTGTACCTAATCTTTTTAAAGCCAAATATGGTTTATACATTTTTTTAAAAAAAAATATATGCAAACTTCTTCTGGTTTTAAGAAATCACAAAAGTAAAAAAAAATAAAAAATAAAAAAAAAAAAAGAAATCACAAAAGCACGTACTAGCTCAGCCCATCCAGAACCACATCTCAGCCTCTTGGTCAGATAGCGTGTGTTATGTTTCTTGATTTGGGGGAGGATAATTTTTATTTTTTTATTTTATTTTTTTAGGGGGGAGGATAATTTTTAAATAAACAAATCATCATGGGCCTTAGCTCATTACTTTCCATGAAAATATCGTATAAGAGACAGAACTGCCACGGTGTAGTCTCTGTGAACGGCATCCCCTGAAGCTGTACCAGGATATCATTATTCGTTTGTTTTTTTTTAAAGTAGATTTATTTATTTTATGGAGAGATTGCCCATGCAAGTGTGAGGAGGAGCAGAGGGAGAGAATCTCCAGCAGACTCCCCACTGAGCACAAAGCCCTACGCGGAGCTCGACCCAGGACCCTGATCCTGCCCTGAGCCAAGAGTCGGGCGCCCCACCGATGGAACTGCCAGGTGTCCCTCAGAAGTAGTAACTGTATATTTTTAGTGACCCTGTGTTTATAAGTATTATATGCTTTAATTTTGAAACACTAAGTGCCTCTCACCTTGCCTCTCCTCTGATTAGCCCCACCCTCTACCCCACGCACACAGTGTGACAACCCCGCAGTTTCCAGAACACACTGTGTTCTCTCTTGCCCATGGACTGTGGGGCCTCCATGCTTGCTGCTCATTCTCTTTGGAAAGCCCTATCCCTGTTTCTTTCTTCTTTTATTTTTTTTAAAGATTTTATTTATTTATTCATGAGAGACACAGACAGAGGCAGAGACCCAGGCAGAGGGAGAAGCAGGGTCCCTGCGGGGAGCCCGATGTGGGACTCAATCCCGAGTCTCCAGGATCACGCCCTGGTCTGAAGGCAGATGCTCAACCCCTGAGCCACCAGGGCGTCCCCCATCCCTGATTCTTAGACTCGGATGCATCCATCAGAACTCAAGTGAAATGAGGCATCACCTCCCGCTTGAGGCCTCTCCACGCAGGTGTGCTGGTCCAGGCACCCCCGGGCATTCCCACCGCACCCGCCGGTCCACCGTGTCTTAGCCCTTACACACTGTTGTGTGCCTGCAGCCTGCGCTGAGCTGGACACTCCTCCAGGACACGGTCCCCGATCTTGTCTCTGTTCGCCTTGTCTGGCACGTAGCAGGGACTCAGTAACTGGCAAATGGTTTCATGAATATCTTCCCCCTTGTGAGACAACAATGATGACGATGACACTGTACTTCCCAGTGGTGGAGCGCACATATCATGATCCACTAAATTTGAAATTAATGTCAACATTTGGGAACGTCGGTGTAAATGCTTGGGCGAGGGGAGGGGCTTAAGGGCTCCCGATGTTGTGACCCGTGTCATTTTCTCCAGGTAGGAAACTCTTCACAGGTGAGTGTTGACATCACAGGACAAGACGGCAGAGAATGTCAACTGCAACCCTTTTGTGTTGTTTCATGTTGCGTCGTGTTGTTTTTTGTTCTACTTTTTCAGGTCACAAACGCTGCTGCCAACTCTCACGGCCAGCTGACCCTTCACGTCAAGCCTTTCCTCGTGTGTGGAGGGGACGCGTTTACCCAGTCCAACTTCGACGGCTGCATCACTTCGGCCTTGTGCGTCGTGGAAGCTTTAAAGAAGCATATTTAGCACCTGTGTCTTTATCCTCTACATGAGCTTCGGGGTTTTGTGTTCACAGTTTTCCGTTATTGATTATTTTGCTTTCTATTTTGTTGAGAGAAGTGACTGGGAAGTTTTCCATATGGGGTATAAAATTGATTTTTATGATTTTGGTAGTTACAGCACCCCGTGCTAGGATGAAAACCCCTTGTCCCCTACACCTTTCGCGGCGTCTTGAATTGCTGTGACGACTCTTCATTAGACGACTGGTCCCCAGGAAGCGTGTCAAATCGAAGGAGCAGTTCATGCTCCAAAACCTTTGCTCTTTTGAAAATTTCCATTCCAAATAAAGAATGATTATTATTATCAACTCCTCATTTTTATTTTTTTATTTTTATTTTTTTTTAAAAGGACTTTTGAGGTCATGATTTTTTTTAATTTTTTTAATTTTTATTTATTTATGATAGTCACATAGAATGAGAGAGAGAGGGGCAGAGACACAGGCAGAGGGAGAAGCAGGCTCCATGCACCGGGAGCCCAACGCGGGATTTGATCCCGGGTCTCCAGGATCGTGCCCTGGGCCAAAGGCAAGCGCTAAACCGCTGCGCCACCCAGGGATCCCTGCTCCTCATTTTTAATCTTCAAATGCGTCCTGGATTTGGTGTGCCTGCCCGTCGCTGAGCTACAAGGTTCCCCCAAACTGTGGACAACAGAGTGTGATCTCTGTCTCTCTAGTTACTAAGCGATCCCGAACTCCAGGTCGTAGATGTCGTCTCTACCATTGTGGTTTGCAGGGCAACGGACCCACAAACCTCTCTTTGAATCTTCGTGACATAACCAGATTCAACTCGACTCTCCCAAGTCATATGGTGGTTTTTAACCTTAAAGAAAAAAAGTCCAGTCTTAACATGAAAGGTAAAAGTTAAATAGAAACCGAGAGAGAATATATCGATCTTCACCCTCTGCTGCCCGTTGGCTGGTGCGTTCCCTTCACGTGCTCTCCAGGATGCGCTGTGGCATTTCGACCGCGTCGGGCTTAATGAATTTAATACAACAAGAAAATTTACTGAACTGGAAAATAGATGCGCTTAAAATAGTTCGATATTTGCCAACTTACTGGTTCAGCATATCACCCACATGCTTCAGTGACCCACCTGCTTCCCGTCACTCGTTGCCTGGACAGAAATTGATCTCCGGCCTTCTAAACAAGCTACTTGTCGCTAACGGAAGAGGGCACTGAAATGTGATTTCTGGGATGATGAGATGAACAATATTGAGATTTCTTTCATCGTTTTGGCCCACATTGGATTAACATTTGTCTTCCTTTTGGCTTTACCGTGGCAGAAAAGACATTCAGACGTGCCAACTGTCTTGTGTTTGACTAACGTAGTTCTGAAACCATTTGACCAAAAGCATCCCGGAGCTTTAAGAACAATGTTATATTCGTCTCATGAATGCACATCCTCCAAAGAAAAGAGCAAAAAAAAATACTTATGTGGGGGTGGGGGGCGAGTTACTTAAAGAAAAGATTCTTCTAGGTCATCACTGAGGACTTCTATTATCCACTCGTTTAAATGTGTTTCCCTAATATTTCTGCATCTGTTTTGAGAAATCTATGGCACCTACGGGCAAAGGCTCAACCACACTTAGTAGGTAAATCATTGGTACTGAACTATTTTAGTCATTGAAAAGTCACTTTATGTGTAGATCCACTTCGGCAGGGAAAAGGCCAATTTCCTGCTGCCCGGATAAGGAAATAAAATGTATCCAGTGCTTGCATTCTTTATTTCCATCCACCTCTGTTCCTTCAGATCTTGGAATTGGCAGAAAAAGATCTTATGCTGGAAGGCATCCCAGTGGGCCACAAAACTCGGATGGCCGGGATGCCCTAAGATACCCAGGGCCAGGGTGTCCGGCGCCCCTGGGAAATGGGGGTCGGCAGTGTTTGGAGCAGTTGCCGAGGAGGATGTACGTCAGCCCACAGGACCACACAGCACCGCGGTATTTCCAAACAAGAACTTTTATTAAATCAAGCCAGCCAAGGAAAGCTGCTGTGTTTTGAAAGGAGCGTATTTAAGTGAGAAACGGCTTGAGCAGTGGGGTGATTTAATACTTGTTAGCTGATAAATATAGTCTTCGCCAGAAGAAGACTTTATGATGCAGCGTTGAAAAGCTTAATTACTGAAGCATCTATGCAGGTCCTTCTTGCTCAGGCAGCCAGGGTGACAAATTATAGCCGTGGAAGGGTATTTTTCACCGTTGGCATTTCTGAAGCGGAGAAGTATGTCTAAAAACATCGGGAAGGCAGTAGTAATCCCAGACCAGCTATTGCTGAGGGGAAGAAAAGGACACTTCATTGAGTCACCAAGCTTTCTGTGCAAAATGCCACCATCCCCGCCCTGTGCCTACCCACCACCTTGGTGAGTAGAAGGAACAAGGTCAGTTGTACATTCATCTGGTGTTTTACACGCATCCAAGTACATATGTGTCTATATTCACCCAAGTAGGTGCACACGTGTATTCTGTGTAAAGGATATGCTCACACATACATGCGTGTGCCCGGACACTGTGCACGTAATACACTCAACAGAAACCCCAGAGGCGGAGCCCACGTGTCTGCAGCCTGCCTCTACTTCCAGGGCACCGTGCTGCGGCAGCGGCGGGCCCTCAGGGCTGGACTGGGGTCTTGGCTGCCGGTCTGGCCCCACCATGCGGCCCACTCGCTCGCCTTCGCCTCGGGAGCAGACACGCATGCTCAGGTGATGTTCGGCGGCGTCTGAAGGGGATAAAGGCTCCGGAAGTCCAGGCTTCACGGCTGATACTCCGCGATTTCCACCTGCTGGCTCATTCCCTTTCTCGCTGTGAGGAATCGCCGGTCCCAGGGATGCTGTGCACCTGTCCTGCCCTCTGCACACCTGTCCCCGGTCCCATTCCCCTGCCCTCTGTCCTCTCCTTCCCGCCTTCTGCTTTGCCTCCCGCTTCTCCCGCTGTGCCCAGTCCTCCATTCTCAGAAACCCGGAACATGAGCGCAATCACATTGGCATTCCTAGTATTTGTGGTTCCCTGTTTTAGTATTTTCTCCCCCCCCCCCTCCCCTAAAATTTTAAACAATCTGGCTTTTCATTCGAGTTGGTCGGACGATACTTATTTTGATTTTCAGAAGTAATGCGAGAATTTAAAACTGACGATTGCTCCCAGGGATCTCAGTGCTAATAACCCACACAGGTCTACGCAAACAGTGGCTCCAGGCTCCATGCTGGACGCAGTGGAGCATAGTCCGCGATGTCCACCCAAAGATTCCAGTTAGGAGCGGACAAGTGCCCCCTGGAGCGGCAGGCAGGGCAAACGTACACGCTGCTGTCATCACAGGCAGCGAATAAGATCCTCTAGCTCAAGAAGCTGGGTAGCCGTAAAAGGAGAACTAGTTTGCCCTGGGAGAGGGTCCCTGAGCGGATGCCGACGTGTGTCTGTCAAGCACGCCCTACAGCGGCCCTCCCTGCGCCCCAAACCCCGGCTGACCCGGCTGACTCTGGGAGTCCACGCTGCCCGTACCTGCGGTGCAGACAGGTGAGTGCCCCCAGTGGGGAAGGGCCCCGTGGAACCCAGAGTGTCGTCTGCAGGAAGAAGACAGAGGCCCAGCAGACCTCAGAGTAGCTGCCACAGCCCCGAGCTGCCCGGCTCCCATTGGGCAGGGGCCTGTGCTCCAGCCAGTGCCATCCAGCCAGGGGAGCCAGGGAAGGTTGAAACGTGCTGCGGTCTTTGTTTCCACCTCTACGGACAGTGGCGATGATCCACGGAAGGGTTCCCAGCGGCCTGCGGCAGGTGGGCCTGCTCGGCAGATGGAGCCCTGAAGAGCGTGTCCATTCAGAACACATGGAGAAAATAAGAAAGAAAGAAAGAGAGAAAGAGAGAGAGAGAGAGAAGAGAAGAAAGAAAGAAAGAAAGAAAGAAAGAAAGGAAAGAGAAAGAAAGAAAGAAAGAAAGAAAGAAAGAAAGAAAAAGAAAGAAAAATAAAATAAAATAAAATAAAATAAAAAACAGTAACACACGGAGAGTCCTAGGAACCTGGGATGTCCGCGTTTGGAGGGGCTCGGAGGCCACTTAGAGCAGTTCGTAGCCCTCCGGGGTGTTTGAATCTTTATGAGGAACTACAGAAAGCTGTGGATCTTCTCCTGAGAGTGACAACAGAAATGCACATAGACAGATAGACTAGTCGCCCTGTTCTGGAGTCTGCTGGCCAGCTGCCTGGTTTTGTAAATAAAGTTTTATTGGAACACAGCCTTGCCCATCTGTGTGCGTTGTCTCTGGCCATGTTTGCCTTGCAACAGTAGGGGTGGGTGTTTGCCACAGAGACCGTATGGCCTGCAAAGCCTGAAAGAGTTACAATCTGGTCCTTTAAGAAAAAAAATTGCTTGGAGGGTTGCAGGCCTTGCCATCTATTTTTAGAAGCTCAGAGGTCTGTGAACCCCAGATTAAGAACCTCTAAATCTCAGCCCTATCACTTTATGTAAATACAGGCTTATCTTAGATCCACACATCTGGTCCATTGTTCCTTGATCCTAGGCCTCGTTGTAAAGCCCCTTAAGGCACGCGGGTAGCTTTGCAGTTAAGAGCGCATCCTCTGGAGTTAAACAGATCCGAGTTTTAATCCAGACTTTGCGCCTCATTGTGTGACCTTGAGGCCCTTAAACAACCTCATAGCCAGCTTCATCACCTGAGGAATAAGTTCAAGGATTTTTATCTCATTTAACTCCGAAGATTGTTGGGAGGCATGAATATGCAAACAACCCTTGCAGGGTGCTGGACACACAGGAGGGGCTTAAAAAGCGGTTCAGGGCGGAGACGATGGGAGGAGGAGAAAGGAGAAGCAGAGCCTCCTGGTGCTTGCAGGCTCCCGTGAGGACCAGTGTCCTTTGCATTTACGTGGGACACTTGGGAGAGCTGATGGCAAGGCGAGCGAGCGAGCTTGCTGAGAGCAGATATGCGGCCACACACAAGCTGAAAATCTCTGGGTTTCTTCAAACCTTCGGGTAACGGAACGGCGGTGTCTACCTGAGCCCGGCTCTGGGCCACCTTCTCTCGTTCTGCTCCAGGTTGGTAAGCGGACCCCTGTCACTTGGGGGGATAAAGTGGCTTGCTTGATGCGGATTTTGGGAGGAAACCGGGGTGGGTGGCTCCCAGGAGTAGGGCAGGCGTAAAGTGTCGGCCCATTCTCTGCAGTGAACCTTGCCTTCTCCTCCGCGAGCCTGTGTGCAAAAACCTGCACGCTTCCACTGGATCCTTCAGATTATTTACTCTGAAACGCTGTGAAAACTGGAAGTGGGTTATTTTCACGTTCTTCACATGTTTGGCCAAGGATACAGATGCGTTTCCCGCCCTCGGCCTTCATTTAAAAATGAAACTCGATCCCTGGCAGGTTCCGTGACACAGTGGTGGCTCCATGACACCTCGAAACCATTGCTTACTAGCTGTGCGATCTTGGACCAGTTCCTTAGGTCTCTAAGCCTCAGGGTGTTCGCCAGTAAAATGAGGATACTAATTTTACCCACCTTAGGATTACTCTGAGGCTTATAGAGTATCAATGTAAGGGCTTTAGCACATGCCTTGCAGCTAGAAAATGCTCGATAAATTTGAGCTGTTGGCGTTACTATTATCATTAGTGAACTGTGACTTAGGAAGACAGCCATCTCGCCAACCACCACTGCATTTACAAGTAGTAGAGATGCTTTAGACTTGGCTAGGAAGCCAGGCCAGTGTTTGTGAAGCTCCCTGGGGACTGTGCTCAGGTGCCACTGCAAGTTTGGGCTCAGAGTCATTTTTGTTCAGAAATCCTTGTTGACTCTTGAGTGAATGAATGCATCAATGCCCTTATGGCTTCTTGCTGTGCTCATTAACTTACGGGGCACCTGGCTTCCCTCCAGCCAATCAGCTCTTCCCACCCTGTGACACCACTTGCATGTGTACTTACTCATTTAGCATCTACTTGCCACCCAAACCACAAGACCCACAGAAGCAGGGCCTGACATACAGGAAGTACACAGTAAAAATCTGTTGATCCAGCAAACGAATGAATTCAACTAATTAACATTTCTTATTCTAATTTTAGTAAATACCAAAGGGAAACAGTGCTGATACAGAATGATCCTGTAGAACAAAATTGTACCAGCCTTGTCCCCAGTAGAGGAGGAAATCACGGCAGTACCGACCCCCCCCCCAAATCGCTTCTCTTCAGAGTCAATAGGTGATCTCGTACTTCACGCTGCCTGCCGGTATTTGGCAAGTCCTTATTTGGAGGTGGGAAGATGTGGGAGAGCTGCTCTACCGTTTGAAACTGCCTAATAAACACTTGTGCTTCACTTCTCATCATTTTCCCTACTATTTAAAGGTTTCTGCCTACGAAGCCAAAAATTCGAGCAAAGTAATGAGCCAGATTACAGAAGCCTGCTGAGTCTGTTTTTAATATCCTACCTGAAAAGCTGGAGACCTATATATTGGAATTCATTAAGACTACAGATAATTGAATTACCTGGAGAGGGAGCTTATGTGAATTTCAATTTAATAATTATTAGCCACAAATCCCTTTTTTGTACCAACTTCTACACTGTTGGCTTTCCAGAATGCTTGGTTCACTTTTTCTTTTCTTTTCTTTCTCTTTTTTTTTGTTCTTTCTTTTTTTTTTTTTTTTTAGTGCCTATACATCACATATTATGGTGTATGGTACATATAGCATATGAAAGTTGAATAAATCTTGCAAAGCTTTAGAACTGAGATTTCATTAGAATATAGCAAGCTCCATGAGGACCAAGATTTTTGTCTTTTTCCTTCACTATAGAATCCCCAGTATCCAGAATCATGCCCGGCACATATTGAATGACTAATTCAAGAGCATTCAGACCATCAGCAATTAGGAAGCTAGATTATGTACTTAAAACATGTAGCAAAGGAAATGGAAAACAATTCATAAATTCTGACAAGGTACAAAAAATGAGAATGAAAAAACTTTGGGTCTTACTTAGGAATATGTAAGCAAGTTCTGTAAGGATAATGATCATGTCTAAATTATCTAAAATATTTCCCCAACACCTAGCATGTGGTAGGTCACATAGTAGACTCTGAATTTATTTTTGTTGAATGAGTAAATGATTAAAAGAGGAAAATGCTTTAGGGGCACCTGGGTGGCTCAGTGGTTGAACATCTGCCTCTGGCTCAGGGCGTGACCCCAGGGTCCCGGGATCGAGTCCTGCATCGAGTTCCCTGCATGGAGCCTGCTTCTCCCTCTGCCTGTGTCTCTGCCTCTCTCTCTCTCTGTCTCTCATGAATAAATAAATAATCTTAAAAAAGAAGAAGAAAATGTTTTAGTGAAGATGAGCACTACATTCTAAAAAAGCCAGAAGGAACTTCTGGAAATACAGCATTTACAATGGTACATCTCTGTGTAGTTGGTGTGTTTGCACCAGAGTGGGGGACGTAATGCTTTCCCCATGCAAACAGCATAGCTCCCATGGCAGCGAATGCTGCTACTGTGATTTATTACCTACCTGCAACGGACAGTGAAAGTCTATTGGCTTACATTTTCATTTTCTTGGTATTCTTTCATTAGAATTGATTTAAAGATGAGAGTTAGACCTAGTGTAGTACTCACTCCTGTAAGACAATCACAACCTCAAACTCACACACTGTGTCTTAACCACTACAACAAGCCATGCTTATTTACCCTTTGGAAAACAAACTATCTGATGCAAACCAAAAGATGGTCAGAAAACAAAATGTTAATGGTACAGAGACCATTGTGGAGAAAAGAAATCAGCAAATGTCACTTAATTGAGAAAAGTAAGTTCTACATTATAGAAAGGACCTAACAGGGTATGCCTGTATTTAGGAAATCCATTCATTTGATAATCCATATTAATAGTTGCAAAAATAAAAACCTTAACAATTGGGATCCCTGGGTGGCGCAGCGGTTTGGCGCCTGCCTTTGGCCCAGGGCGCGATCCTGGAGACCCGGGATCGAATCCCACATCGGGCTTCCGGTGCATGGAGCCTGCTTCTCCCTCTGCCTGTGTCTCTGCCTCTTCTCTCTGTGACTATCATAAATAAATAAAAATTAAAAAAAAAACAATGTTAAAAAAAAAAAACCTTAACAATTATTTCAATGGACACTGACAATTATATCACAAAATTAACATGTATTACCGGTAAAGGCTTATGGTAAACTCAGAAAAGGGGGATGCTACCTTAGAGGGATAGACTATTCTAAAACTGTAACAAGTATCACAATTAGGAACAAATCAGTGGAACCATCTACATTAAATTGGGAAGAAGTCAAAAACCCTCACATCAGCATCTTGAAATTTCTAAGGAATGCATCAAGGCATGGAACATAGTTTTTTTTTTTTTTTAATGTGACCATATGGAAAGAAAGACAAAATAGGAGGCACCTAGGTGGCTCAGTCGGTTAAGCTTCTGACTCTTGGTTTCAGCTCAAGTTGTGATCTCAGGGTCCTGGGATGGAGTCTCACCTCGGGCTCAGTGCCCAGCACAGAGTCTGCTTGTCCCTCTCCCTCTGCTCCTCCCTCTGCTCTCTCACTCTCCTTCCCTCTCTCCCTGTCTCCCTCTCTCATAAATAAAACAATCTTTAAAAAAAGAAAGACAAAATAGTTAGGATTGCCATCAATATGATTATACTCCTAGAAAATTCAGGTGAACTAACTTCTGGAATTAATGAGACATGGCTAGGGATCCTGAATTACATATATTCAAAGCTCTGTAACTTTTCTAGATGGTATGATAATCATGCAAATATATCTTGTATATATTTTTATTAACAAAAAAAAACAGAATACAAAGGAATATCTCTGAGAAGATATATCCAGAATTTATACAAGGAACTGTTCTCAAAATTTTGCCAAATGATATTTTTTAAACACTTGAATAAGTCGGAAGATATACCATATCCATGAAGGGGAATAGTGAATATCATTAATTTTTTCACTTTCCTCTAATCAATTTATGAATTAAACATAACAACAATGGACCTTTTTAAGACAAAAAAAATAATTCTAAAGTTCATCTGGGAAAAATGAACAGGTGAAAATAGCTAATAGTTTTTTAGCAAGAAGGTCATACATGTGGGACTTATCAGCTCTTAAGACATATTGTAAAATTGGATAAGTAAAAAGTTTACCATTGGTTCTAGAATTGACACAAATCAATGAAAATAATGGCTGTAAAAGCATTCAATGTGAAAAGGGAGCATTCAAAACCAATAAGGACAAATTATTTAACAAATGATTTCAGGAAATTTGGTTATCTCTTTGGTAGAAAGAAGGAAGAGGGAAGGAAAGAGAAAGAAAAAAAAGTCAAATGTGGTTCTATCCTTATACCATGCATTACAATAACTTCCAAATGCATTAAATGGGTAAATATAAAAAATATGCATCCCCCCTAAAAAATAGAGGAAGACATAGATATTTAAAGCTCTTAGAAAAAGATACTAAAGGTTTACAGACCAATTATTAAAACACCATTTTGAAATTATTAATAGTAAAAGTATAATATCTTTAATATAGAGAAAACTCCTTACCAATGGTTAAAATTTTGGTATTTTCATTTTATTTTTTCAGGAATTACAAATTATACAGATAGAAATCCTGTCTCTATTCCCTTTTAGTTGCTCTCTTCCATCACAAGGAAACTACTCCCATATTTTAAAATTGTATCATTTTATTTTTTATTATTTACATGTTTTTTTTCAAATTATGTTAGTACTTTTAAATTATGTTATGTGCTTTTAGTTTCTAAATTACAGCATAATCTATATAGTCATTTAGAAGTTTCCCCCTCTGTTATATTTTTGAAATTTTTCCGTGTTGATATGCATAGATTATCCACTTTCATTACTGTAACACTCTTCCATTTTATGAGTCTATGAGTTTATTTTTCCATTTCCCCACTGATGGACATTGAGTTGCTTTAAATTTTTACTATTGCAAACATCGTAATAAATACCCTTGCACAGGTCTCTTTTATGCTTGTATCTTTTTTTTTTTTTTGCTTGTATCTTTTTATTAAGTTTTTTTTTAATTTATTCATGAGAGACACACACACACACACACAGAGAGAGAGAGAGAGAGAGAGAGAGAGGCAGAGACACAGGCAGAGGCAGAATCAGGCTCCATGCAGGGAGCCCAATGCAGGACTCGATCCCGGGTCTCCAGGATCACGCCCTAGGCTGAAGGCAGCGCTAAACTGCTGAGCCACCCGGGCTGCCATGCTTGATGTTTTTTACAAAACATAATGTTAAAATGTATTAAAACTGAGTTGTGAGTTCAAGGGAATATGTTGCATTTTTTTCTGTACCCTCTCTGTTTTAAATAATTAATGATTTGAAAATTAATAAAAGAGAAATATTATGCAGACTATCTGAAAGCCAGTTGATAAAGTGTTCCCATGATTAAAATAGGTGGGCCCAGGTTGGGATGAGAGTGAGATTGGAAAACCTACGTGATGAGAGACCCTCAGGGAGATGGCCAGGCCCCTGTAGAGCCAGAATCCTGCCTACTTCGTCTACACAGCTTCCCTGGAAGCCAAGAGCCTCTGAGGGTAGACAGGGAGCTGTCAGGTTATTGTGGTGGTTTTGAGTTAGAGACCATTCCTCTAATTTCCCAGCTCCAGGCACTGGTATGATTCTAGAAAGTGGGGAGAGCAATCTCTACAACCTCCCACCAAATGACGGATTGAATTTCCCCTCTGGCTGCTGAAAATCAGGGCAAGCTGTCATATTTTATTTGATTAAAAAAAGAAAATAACCACCATGAGATGCCACTTCACAGCCACTAATGGCTGTTATCCACAAACATACCAAAGCACAACATACCAGAAAGTAACAAGTGCTAGAGAGGATGTGGAGACATAGGAACCCTCGTGCACGCTGGTGGGAGTGTGACGCGGGGCAGCCACAGTGGAAACACTTGGTGGATCCTCAAAAATTTAAGCATAGAATTGCCACGTGACCGAGCTGGCAATCTCTCTTCCAGGCTTATGCCCAGAAGAAGAGGAAGCAGGGACTCAGGGAGATGTGTGTGCACCCAAGTCCACGGTGGCCTGCGTCGTGGTAGCCAAGAGGTGGAAGCTTCCATGACGGATGAAGGCGCGAAGAACAGGTGTCCGCCAACCACGGACTATCTCGGAGCCTCCAAGGGGAAGGAAATGCTGACCCAGGCCACAACGTGGCCAAAAGCTTACGCTGAGTGCAATAAACCAGTCATGAAATATGTGCAGTCCACCTAGACGAGGTATCTAGGGGAGTCCAGTTCACAGAGCTGGACGGCAGAACGGTGGCTGCTGGCGCTGGTGGGGAGAGGGGACGGGGGCTGGCGCTGAGCACGTGCACAGGCTCAGTGAGGGAAGATGGAAGGATGGTGGCGATGGCTGCAGGACTGCTCAAGTGTGCTTCCTGCCACAGAGCCGTACACTTGAGGGGCACCTGGGGGGCTCGGTCAGTGAAGCATCTGCCTTCAGTTCAGGTCATGATCTCGGGGTCCCGGGATCGAGTGTGGCGTCGGGCTCCCTGCCCAGTGGGGCATCTGCTTCTCCCTCTCCCTCTGTCCCTCCCCCTGCTCATGCTCTCTCTCTGTATCTCTGTGTCAATTGAATAAATAAAATCCTTTTTTAAAAAAGAACTGTACACTTAAAAACGGTAACTTCGGTGTTGTGCATATTTTACCACAATTTTTTTTAAAAAGGAAAGAGGGCAGCCCCGGTGGCCCAGTGGTTTAGCTCCGCCTTCAGCCTGGGGTGTGATCCTGGAGACCCAGGATCAAGTCCCATGTCAGGCTCCCTGCATGGAGCCTGCTTCTCCCTCTGCCTGTGTCTCGGCCTCTCTCTCTCTCTCTGTGTCTTTCATGAATAAATAAATAAAATCTTAAAAAAAAAACATAAAAAATAAAAATAAAATAAAATAAGAAAGAAAAAATTGATATTTCTTACGAAATGGGGAGAAGGCCATTTACAAATCTATGAGAGTGAGGCCCCCCTCTCATTATGTTTCTGTTCTACTTAATACCCGATTTAACAGAAGTGGCCAAAAAAGAGGAACAAGATACACACACAAATAAATATATATAAACACGTTTTGCCTAGTAAGTAATCAATATATATACACATGTGTATGTGTATATAGAGAGATGTAGGTATGTGTAAATGTATACTTTACATACAAGTTTATATAAATAGTATATACTCATATATATACATAAAATCATGTTCTGCTTCATGGATAAACAAAAGCATGCAGGTTAAAAACCGCAGTGAAAGGCAAATTGGCATCTTTTTAAAAATTACTAAATTCTAAAAAGAGATCAAAAGTGACAGAAGTTAAATTTTTCACAGCCTCTCTGCATCATAAGCTGGGAGTACGTATCCAATGTGGTTTCTTAAGCATGTTTTTTGACTCAATGATCACACTTCTAAGAATCCGGCTCAAAGGAATAATCAAGGATGCAGACAATGATGTATTTGTAATATGTGTAATTCCAGTATTAATTATAATAGTAAAAAAACTGGAAACAGTCTAAGTCAACACTACTAGGTTGAAAAACTTCTGATAGATCAAAGCAGTGGCATGTAGGGCAGTCACTTGAAAAGCACACTTGCCCATCTGGAATAATTCTTACGATGTATTGTTAAGAGAAGAAACCCAAAATACGTAGCATTCAGGCCAGAATATATTATGATCTTCATTATTCTAAAACATAAGGTGTGTGTCACGTGCATTTGGGTGTAGATGTACGTGAAGAAAGGAAATATCCTGAAATCCCAATGACGGTGCTCACGGTGATGGGATTTTAGGCGATGTTTGTACTTTTTTTTTTTCTATCTTATACTTTTTTCTATAGTTTTACTATGAATGAACAGGCAGCTAATGCACTCTGTTTTAAGATGCCTCCGAGGGCAGGCCCAGGCCCAGGAGCAGCAGGAGAGCAAGTGAAGCTCGTAACATCAGAAGGGCACTTCCAGCAAGCAGAAATGTCCAACGTGGAGCAGATCTCTGGGGGCTTCTCTCTGCCGTCCTGGGAAGTGTTCCAGCAAAGACTGGGTGACCACCCGTCAGAGTATTCCACAGGCGGACAGGGTCAGGAGAGCTGTGCTGCCCAGCCCCAGCTGACCCCAGGCCATCTGGGGACGGAGAGTAGAATGCAGGTTCCTGGGGCACACACCTCTGTCTACCTGAACAGAAGCTCCAGGGCTGAGGTCCAGAAATTTCCACGTGCCTTGAATTTCCCCAGGGCATTCGGAGGCAGCGGCCAGATAACTTCTGCACTTTGGAATCCTTGGATTAGAGGATTTCAGCTACTTCCAGTGTGGGATCTCAAAGCAATTGTGAGGCTCCAAAGCCTAGAGATCATCTGACTGGTTGCGTCGC
This sequence comes from Nyctereutes procyonoides, assembly GCF_905146905.1. Lineage (NCBI taxonomy): Eukaryota > Metazoa > Chordata > Mammalia > Carnivora > Canidae > Nyctereutes > Nyctereutes procyonoides. The sequence goes on from NW_026575043.1 coordinate 27,170,412, forward strand.
AAAATCCGAGACACTACTACAGATACAAGGGGAAGTGTGCTGCACGGGGCTGGGAGGGAGGCGGGAGTCACCAGAGACCAGCCTTGCCCACTGGGCCTTGTACTGTAAACCTGCAGGAGAGAAGGTCTACCTTCTTAGAAAATACATCGAGTAGAGTAAAGGGGCATTTTGTCCACAGTGAACTCTGAGATGGTTCAGAAGAAAAAATATTAGGCCAATAGGTAGGGATAGATACATAGATGGATGATAGATAGTTGATAGATAGACGATAGAAAATCGATAGATAACTAAATGGGTAGGTGGAAGGGAGAGCAAGAGTATACAAAAGGAGCCAAACTAAAAATTTTGGTGAAAGATAAATGGGGATCTTTGTCCTACTGTTGCATCCTTTCTATGAGTTTGAAATTATATTGAAGTAAAATGTGATTCCACAAAAAAAAAAAAAAGAGAGAGAGAGAATTAAAGGCCCATCAAACCCAGTAGTGATGTCTAAGGCACGAATCTAAATCACCAGGCCTGCTTTTCCATCCGCTCATTTATTTAACCAGCATCAACTGGGGGCCTGTTCTGCACCAGGCCCTCCATTCAGAACACTTGGGGAAGCGCAGGGAGGAAAACCTGCTGTCACCGCGGTCCCCCTGGGCTAACGTGCGGGTCTGTGGCCCCGAGACTGAGCTAGCGTCTCGGGGTCCTGGGGTGCTGCTTATCTGCGCGGACACAGTGTCGCTCTTCAAAATACGGGCTTCGACTCAAAAGTGGTTTGTGATAGCCATTTAGTGGGCCAAGAAGTGGCTTCATTTTAATTAAAATGACAGAAAGAGAAAGAGCAGGACTGCTGATGCCTGCTGAGGAGCGGCCCTCATTTTGTGACATGTTGGCCCTGGCGCCCTGGGTCACTGTGCTACCGGGTTTTGCGCAGCAAAGCGCTGCCGTGACACATCCTGCCGTCACCCTGTTCAGCCCCGTGCCCGACGGGTCTCACCCCGTCCCAAGCAGGAGGGGCCGAGAGGCTGGGGTAAGTGGGCTCCCCAGAAGAGACGGGTGCCTGGGACTTGGGCTCCCCGGTCACGTCCTGAGGGTGCGCGCCACACTCTCCTGGCAGCGCCCAGGCTGCCTCTCCCACAGAGGCAGCGCCCGCAGCCGCAGCCCGGCCTGTTCCCCGACGGGCGTGCCTGGGCCTGTCCTCGGGGCAGAGGGGCGCGTGTGCCACCGGGTTCCAGGCCGGAGGGCTGCGGGCTTGATGCAGGCCCGGGCAGGTGAGGGTCAGGTGCAGCCCCACTCTTCTGCCCCAGACCACGGTGACGGCTGTCCACAACCAGAGTGAAGCGGGAGCGGGCCACACGCCTGCATGAAGCGAGCTGAGCCAGGAGCCCTCTGAGCAACCGGGACAGGGCCATCCCCGCCGTGGGGCCGCGAGCTCCGGGGAAGCTTTGCCGGCACCGAGGGGAGAGCTGCGCAGGCCCGTGAGCTCAGCGGCCCCGGTGGGGCCCGGCGTGCAGGACACACAGGCGCCCTCCCCTCCCTCTCGAGCCCCAGGAGTGTCTCCCCAGGAACCGAAAGTGGAATGACTCAAACGAAAAACTGCCAACCTCACAGAGACGACGATTCCTGTCCGGAACCGAGTCTGGGAAGTGCCACTGACGAGCCCCCAGACATGAAGTTGCTTGTCAGAAGAGGAGAGAATTAGCTATTCTCAGATTTACTCAGTGACAGTTCCGAGCGCTGGAGGCCAACCCTACACCCCAAACCAAAGCACCAAAAGGCCTGATTCGGTGCACTTGTGGTGGAAATGCCTGCTCTCAAAGGCGGGCTCTGACACCGCAAGCCAAAGATAAATAACAGAGGAAATCATTGAGACCATGACCTCTCGGTGACCCCTGAGAGCAAAATCTTTGCTAGACCTCAGAATATCAAACAGGCCACCAGCCGGCCAAGAGCAGTTTTGTGCATGAATGGCCTGGAGGCCACCTCGGCACGCAGGAGCCTGGCTTTCTAGAAGCCTGAGAAGAGAAACTCCGAAGGAATTTTTGTTGTATTCCCCAAAATCAAGGTTTGATGTTTAGGGGAAGAAACCCTTCTGGGAAACGAGCTCATTCCTGGGGCTCTGCTGGGGTCATCGGAAAAGGTGTTTGCTTGGGTGCAGGGATGGGACCTGCCCCCTGTCCAGTGGTGAGACTTTAATCAGTATTTGAAAAATGTGGTCACTTGCCAACCAGCCACCAATGAACTGGCAGGATGTCACAGGGCTCCTCGGCCTGTAGGTGTGGGCGACGGGTTCCAATCAGCAAACGGTGTGGAGCATTGGCTGTAGGACCAGTCATTGCACAGAGAGTCCTAGGGGATGCTGAGCCCCCCAGGCTCACCACGGGGGGCGCACGGAGCAGGTCAGCACGTGGGTTCCCCACCCAAGACAACGTCACAGCACACGAAGGAGATGCTTAGCTCCACACTTCCAGTTTAGGAACCCCTGAGATCCAAGACAGTAACTGAGGCAGAGGGACACCAGCCTGCCCTGGGAGGGCCCGACCTGAAGACTGCGGCAAAGACAGCGGAGCCCCAGAGCGACGGTGTGGGGAGAGGCCAGAAGACCACACCTGACCTCGGTCCAGTAGACGGGGTCCTGACCACAGGAGGGCTCAGACAGGCCGAGTTTGCATCCCTCCGTGAAGACTCACCAAAGAGCTCCAAGGTCAACTGGTAGAGTTGTATACGGAGAAACGGACGTCAGGGCGTGTCGGGCCCCTCTGTCCTCTGGTCGAAGACGTCATCTCTGTCCCAGAATCTAAAAACGGCCTCGAAGTTTGGAAGGCTTCTGTCTTCAGCGGGTGTCGGGGCCCCTTTCTCAGTCCTTCACCGGAAACATGAAGGATTCTAGTGAGGTCAGGATTGCAAGGTCTGTTTTAGTCAGAGGACGTTACAGGACAATTTCTACTGTCATGTACGTAAGTCAACGTCTTCCAGGAGGAGCACCTCTTCAGGATACAACAGGCCTCCCCTGGGTGATCTGTTGTGAACCCCCCACAGATGTTCGTGGCTTCTGTCCCTGGACCATTGTGGGGCAATCACGCAAACAGCGTATCTGACCCTACGGACCCGAAGTCCCCTGTTTCGGCACGAGCTAGGCCAGGCCTCGGGGTGATGACAGGTGAGAATGACAACCCAGACTTGGCCAGTGTCACCATCACTTTGGTTCTCTGCCACCGCGTCCAACAAGCAGTGAAAAAAATAAGTTGAGAAAGGAAGAAAACCTTCATGAAAAGCTTTCAGGCCCAGGCCCTTACCTTACACCCTGGTCCTATTTACATGCACGGAATCTGTTCTCGGGAATCCCGTCGTTTATTTATTGGGAGAGCGGTCAACTCATGGCCATTCTTTGTGAAGCCAAACGAGGGTCTTGTGCGTGGAAACATTTTTTTTTAATCTCACGGTTACCAATATTTTTTATTTTTTATTTTTTTATTTTTATTTTTTTTACCAATATTTTTTAAAGTGGCCCAAGAAGTCTGATATATTTGACGCACCTGGAGTTTGCATTATAGTGCTTTTTCTCCAAGGAGGATATGCTTTCCTGAGGTTCGCTCATCTTTTATCACAGACTCCGACAACTCGCAGACTCTAGTGAGCATTTGTCAGTATCTCCCCGACATCGACTGTCTTCCCTTCCGAAGGCTTCGCTTGGTTACCCTCGCTTTCCCTATCCCAAGTCTCTGTAGTGTAGAGCGGGCTGTGCCCTGGATGAAGACGGGGTGAGTCCTAGGCCTGAGCTCATCAGCGCTTCCCACAGGTTCGGCCACGCACCTGGTGTAGGGGTAGGATGAGCCTGAACTCATTCTATCAGGTTGAGGCTCAGGGCCTTGCAAGAGTTTCCCACCAGACTTAAATTGGAGAAGAGCAGCCACTGGAGCTGCCGTAGCTGCGCCACCATGTAGGGCAAGCTTAGAGCTGGCGGGGGCCCCACAGGAAGGGCAAGGGTGTGGCCAACAGAGTGGACGGTGGAGCCAGGAAACAGAGATGAATTCTGACCCGAAGACATCATTCAAGCTTTGAACCCTGCCCTGGCCTTTTAAATTCTGTGAATTGATAAATTCTTGTTTGGCTCATGCCAACCTGACTCAGTTTATTTAAGTCTATTGAAATTAGAACGCAATGATTGTTCTAATATGCAACGGTTGTGGAGCTATTCCCAGAAAGGAAGAATTTTTGCCTCTGATTTCTGTATGTTTAGGCCACTAGCAATACTGTAGTAATAATGGCAGTGGTGGTAGCAGCAGTAAATCCTACTTATCGAAGACTTTTGCCCCCAAGCACTACGCCTACTGCTTCACGCACATCATCGCATTGATGCTCTTTTTCTTTTTAGATTTTTAATTTTATTTATTTATTTTAGACAGAGAGAGAGAGAGCCTGCGTGAGCAGCAGAGGGGCAGAGGGAGAGAGAATCTGATGCCGACTCCACACTGAGCGGGGAGCTGGACGTGGGGCTCGATCCCACAACCACAAGATCACAACCTGAGCCAAAACCAAGAGTCGGGCGGTTAACCCACTGAGCCACCCAAGTGCCCCTCATTAGTACTCTTATCTCCATTTTACAGACAAGAAACAGATGTGACTAATGTCATAATATCTTGGAAAGTGTCAGAGATGGAATTTAAACCCCAGAGCACCCGATCCCGTAGCCAAGACCGGCTATTATATTGCAGGTGCCATGTAGGCATGGAGGACAAAAGTGACATATGTTGTCCTTGTCCTTTAGAGACTCTTATTCCAGTGAGAAAGAGAGAGGGATACAACATGTGGGGGCCACGGATTCAACCCTTTCCCTGCCCCGTGTCATATTAGGACCTTATCTGGTCAGTGGCTGTTGCTTTTTTTCCCCAACCACATGCCTGAAGCAGGAGAGAATATTCGGAAATGTAAGTTCCAAAGTCTATGAAAAGCACTTAATAAAAACATGGCGCCATCGCCAGTGCCTCCCACTGCCAACCATACGTAGAACCGTTCCCGCTTACAGGCAGATCTCACACCAAAACTTATCCCTATGATTACCAACCCACAGGATTTAGTTTCCCTCCCAACTAAACTTAAGATCCAAGTTTCTGGGGGCACCCGGGGGGGGGGTCTGAGTGTCTGCCTGTGGCTCAGGTCATGGTCTCAGGGTCCTAGGATCCAGCCCCAAGTTGGGCTCCCTGCTGAGTGGGGAGCCTGCCTCTCCCTCTCCCTCTGCCCCTATTCCCCCCACTTGTGCTGTCTCTGCTCTCTCTCTAAAATAAACATTTTAAAAAAACTCAAAAAAAAAAGAGAGAGAGAGAGACCTAAGTTTCTGCAAGAACAGCCCAGTCCTGGTCTGACTGTATTGTTCAAATTCCTACAGGTGGAGGGTATATGCACTTGCTACTTAGGGGTAGAGTAGATGCCGCTAGCATTTCCTCCGGGGACCCAACCCCTCCGCCCAACACAGCCTTGCTTCTGTGGTGCTTCTTGGGTTTGCAGCATCCTTGACTAGCTCTCCGACTGCCAGGCTCTTCACTCCATGAGATTTGCAGTTCATTAAAAATAGGGTGCGTGGTGCATCAGTTTGGCACTCGGAAAAGCAGACACTGAGATGCGATTAGATGTGGAAGGGCGATGCCCATGAGCGATAAAAGAGCACCGGGGGCAGATGCAGGCCTGGAGAGCGTCAGCCAGGGGTGCAGTTCTGACAACTCTGAAAGGAGAGGAGGAGGAGGATGGGGCAGCAAGAGCCCGAGGGCGCAACCTCGAGGTGGTGTTGGGCTGGCCCCTTGCGCAGCAGCGCCTACGTCACAGTGGGAGGAAGAAACAGCCCTTGGGCCACAGTCTGCTCCGTGCAACGCCCGGCCACCGGCCACCCACCTTCCCCGAGCAGCTTCTGGAGGCCACACGTGGAGGTGACCCCCGAGGAGGCGACCTCCGGCCCATGCGGGGCCTCCCGGGTCACGGTCATGCAGGCCCTTGGGGGGCCAAGAAGCCCCAGAGCTTCCGTAGCCTCCGAAACGCCACCCTTTCTGCGGCGAGAGGTTTAACACGAGCTGTGGCTGCTGGGAGACGCCGGGAGAAGGATTCAAAGGCAAGGTGGGTGCGACGCGCGTCCTACCGGGATGGCTGACAAGCCCTGCTCAGGCTGCCCCCTGAGCCCCGGGCCCTCCTCCAGCTCCAGAGGGGAAGAGAAACCAGTGACAACTCATACTGACCGTGCAGGCCACGTGGTGTCACCTTGTAATGAGAACAGCCCCGTCAAGAGGGTATTTCCACGACCCTTGCTGGAGAGACGAGGCGACGGTGCCGAAATAATTGGCTTAAACTAACCCAGGCAGCAAGGGCTGTTCCGACTTCAGAACCCGTAACCTGCCCCCACGTTCCTATCACCCAATAGGTGATCGGGGTGATCCCGTTGTCGGGGGGCCAGAGGCTTGTACATTAGGGGGCATAGCCCTCGTTAAAAATAAAATAAAATTTTAGACGGGGTCCTCGCCTGAGGAAGCCTGAAGCTGATGCTCCCTTAGCTTGCCATGCATCCGCTTTGACTGTGAGCATGTCCTCACCAACAGCATTCGTAGTAAGAAAAACAGCCACGCTTCAAATCCAAATGTATGAAAACCGAGCTGGTGCAGGATTTTAGAGCCGACTTTGATGAGCAAAGCTGTTGCAGGCATGCAGGGACCCGCGTGCCCCCCTTGCAGCCTTCACGTGACTCTGTGGCGTCTGACTCACCGACCCGACCCCCCTGCTCAAACTCAAACTCTCCCCGTGCGATCCCTGCATCTCCACTGTGCCATGTCACAGCAACTTCTTAACAATAGTGTGTTCATAGCTGCTGCGTCAGGCCCTGCTCGGAGCTCTGTTCTCACTGCTGGTCGAAGGCCTCGTCCCACCACCACTCCTCAGATGAGACAGCTGGGCTCTGCGAGATGCAACGTCGTGTCTCTGGAATGCGCTCTCTGCATCCCTGTAGCATGATGCTTCACGCAGCCCAGGTAAGCCAGGCATGAACACAGGCCCAGAATAAAGTAGAAGAATTACAACGTCCAATAAATTTATTTATTTATTGGTGAGACAGCGTGAGCAAGCCAGAGAGCACGCATGAGCAGGGACAGAGGGAGAGGGAGAAGCCGGCCCCGCTGCTGAGCAGGGAGCCCAACCTGGGGCTCGATCCCATGACCTCGAGATCATGACCTGAGCTGAAATCAAGAGTCGGGCTGAACCGACGGAGGGCCCCGGGCACCCCACAGTGTCTGGATAAGGTCTCACGCACGGAGGCTGGGTAGGCGTCTCGTCAGCCACAGACTTAATGCCTATGTCAGAATCTTCTTTTGGCACCTGTGAACTGTGCAAGAACAAAACCATATTTCATGTCAAATCAGCAATTCTGAGATATAGAAGACCTTGACACTGTGTGATTTAATGATAGGAAGTCGCTATTTTTCCCCCAGATTGCAAATGTTGAAGCCCAGAAGATAAGCGGGACAGTGTCTGAATTGAAGTGCTTGTCCTAAGTATTACCCTTCTGTAGCCATCATCGAAGTGTGGGTACCTGAGAGGTGTGCTACCCCTGAAAAACGAGAAACACCCCAGGAACAGTGTCTGGGGAAACCAGGGGGGCGGGGGGTGGAGCACGTGTGTGTGCGCGTGTGCATGTGTGTGTAAGATCACCCAGGAAACCGGCTCGGCGAGGCATCCTGGCGAGTGCAAGTCTGAGTCACGTTCGTTCCTCGAACTCCAATGTTTGAAAGAACTTCCAAAGTCGTCCAGTTCCAGGCCTTCACTTAGAGCCGTGGGCAGCGGGACCCGAGGTACCAAGGGTCACAGAACCAAGGAGCATCGTGCACGGAACAAACGGACGGAGGACTTGGCTGCGCCACGCGCTCGGTGACCAGGCCGGGCCGCGCGCAGCATCACTCGGCCTGCACCGTGAGCACAGGTGTGTGCACGGCGTGGACGCGCCCAGTGGGCACCGGAAACCCTCACCGTGCAGCCCCGTCTTGTCGCGGGCTGCTACCCCACGATGCAGAACATCGTAACCCGGCGTCGTAGAAACAAAGGAAGCAAAGTTTATTGCTCAGGGTTCTGGGGCGGGCAGTCGGCGACCAGGGGGTCAGCGTGGTTGGGGGCTGATGGCAGCCTCTTTCACCCCTTGTTGCTCCTCATAAGGTGGGAAGAGGGGCCTGGCTCTCTGGACTCCTCCTACGAGGGCACTAATCCTGTTCATGAGTGCGTCCTGCACTTCCAAGGCCCAGTGACCCCCCTGCAAGGGCCCCACCTCCATGCGTCATCCCACTCGGGATCAGGGCTCCATCCATGAATTTGGGGAGGGGGACATACACGCTCATTCCACAGCACCTGTCACGGCTCTGGGCCTCTGGGTAAGCTCTTGTCTCCAGCTGCAGTGCTTCTCTTCTTGTTGCCACCAGACGAGCCCCTTCATTTGTCAAGACTCAGAAGTATCGCCCTCATAAGGAAGCTTCTGGTGAAGGACCCTCATCCCCCACCTGCCCTTCCAGGAAGACGTAATTCGCTCCCTCTTCTCTTTTCTCAGGGCATGGCTGCCAGGGCTTTGGGCACACACCACGTTGTGTCTGGGTCCTCGGTTTCATCGTGTTCCTTCCATTAAAATCTGAGCTGCTCAAAGGCAGGGGTCCGGCGCTGCTCATTTCTCTAAGCATCTAATGCCTGGCCTCCTGCGAGTACTGAAAAAATGAGAGGAATAGTGATAATTAACGTCTAATCCGTGCAGTAATCCTAAAGGGAACACGTGGCGTTGCCAGTGTCCACCGAGATCTCTCGCTCTCCGAGCCAGGAGTAGCCGCATGACCCGCCGTGACTGATGAAATGGAGGCGGACGCGAGCTCCATCCCGTCCGTGAACGACGGTCAGCGAGCACCAGATCTTTCCTCTGCAGAGGCGGGCCCTAAGGCCTAGTCTTGGGTGGGCCAGGTCACGAGGCGGTGAAGGCTCAGTCACCCTCTGCTGACCCACGTCGGACGCATGGCATGGGCGGGAGGGCTGTCTCTGTCGAAAATGACAAATCACTCATATTTTATGTTCGCTACTGCAGTACAGCAAGGCAAGTCCTCCTCCGACTCCTCCCCATACCCTCTGATTCATCCGTTTCCTAATCCTACCTCGGTGCCGGGGTCTGTTCAGCAGCAACCCTGGAAGGTTTTTACGCATTAAGCATTTGTCTTTTCCTAAAGGCAATAAAGACTGTCAGCGGGGTGTGCGTTGTGCAGTAAGGTTTTCTAAGGTCATTAAAACAGTTCTTTTTTTTTGCTTTCTGCTAAGCAAACGTGGTATCTTTCACTGAATGTCAAACGCAAATGCTTTTGTCTGTTACGGTTCCCTTTTTTACGTCTTTAATTCGTTTTTATTGAACCTTATCTATTCTTATCTGACATAACGTTGTACAACGTGTCCATGTGACACATTCGTGTATTGCAACGTGATCACGGCGGCAGTATGAGCTCGCATCTCTATCATATCACGTCGTTGTTGTGTTTTGTGTGTGGTGGGCGTAATTAAGACCCAGCCTCTTCACGAGGTTGAAGTCTACAATATTGTCGCCTGAAGTCACTACCCCGTGCATTAGACCTTCAGGACTTCTTTATCTGCAAATAGCAGATAAATAAATAACATTTTCCTACTCTCCCACCCCCCAGCCCTCTGTTTTTATGAGTTTGGCTGTTTTAGATTTCACATCTAAGTGATATCCTACGGTATTTGTCTGTAGGCTCTGTCTGGCTTATCTCACTTAGCACAATGTCCTAAGGCCTGCTCTGTTTTCCTTAAAGAAATTTTTATTTGAAGAAGAAAAAAAATTGAATTCTTTTTTTTTTTTTTTGCAGTGGTATCAATGAGTTGGTAAAGCACTGAAATCAGGTTGGACGAAGGGAACAGAAATCCAAGGCTAAAGAAAGGACCATTGTCTGTCTAACTAGCCCAAGGACCCTTCCATGAAGTCTGGAAAGTACAGTGTTCTCCAGGTTAGAAGTCAGGTTAGTACGAGCCAGTGTTTAAGAGCACGGTTTCAAAGCCAAATGAGTCCCAATCCAAGCTCTGCCTTGTTCTATGACTGTGGCCACATCCTTGCACCTCTAGGAGTCCCAGGTTTATCATCCACAAAATGGGCCCATAATAGCTACCTTCATATGGTTGTTATATGGGTTACATCCTTCCAGGAGTTCAGGTTGACAAAGCCCTTGCCATGGTTGTGTTGGGCGAAGAGATGTTTTAAGCCAACCATAAATAACACCTGCCTATCTGCGTAGCTTGGGTGAGAGAAAAATCACAAAGGTATCGCGAGGAAGTGGTGATACTCAAGGAAACCAACCCACGTTCGCTCATCTTCGTAGTTCCTGTCTTTTGAGCAAATCTGTTGCTCAAGAAATTAGAAGGTGACCAAGGCACAGTTGGAGGACGTGTTCTTTGCGCTTGGGGGTCAAGCATTAAGGTACAGTTAAATATGTAGTAGACATTGTCTAGGCCCCAACCAATCTCGTTCTTCTTAAAATTCTTGCTTACATTTCTGCCTCATCTTGTGTACACTCCGTGCCTGTATTTTTATCCCCCCATACACCTGGGGGAAATTAGCATACTCAACACACCGTTAGGTACCTGGCCTTTCATTTCAGAATGTATTCAGTTGGTAGCTGTAGATAAAAATATAAACACCTGGGGCGCCTGGGTGGCCCATTTAGTTGAGCATCCTACTCTTGGATTCAACTCAAGTCATGATCTCAGGGTCCTGGGATGGAGCCCCGCTTTGGGGTCCACACCCCACTTGAGACTCTCTCCCTCTGCCCCTTGCCCTGCTCACACTCAAGAGTGCATGCACTCTCTCTCTCTTTCTCAAATAAATAAATCTTTTTAAAAAGCGTAGAGATGTTCCTTACTCAGTTTACGGGTAGAAACTTCTATGCAAATGAGCCATCATTCATTCACCTGGTTTCCAGAGACACACATTTAAGTTGTTTCCACGTAGGACTTTCATGCATAGCCTTCGCACCCGTAAGTGCACATCCTGAAAATCCATTTAAACTGAGAAAATGAACAAAAATAATATAAAAAAATAATAATAAACCAAGAAAATGTGTTAGGTTTAGCACTGGAGCTTACTCCTCCGTGGTGATGGTAAGTCAAATATTTCCTTTTCATCTGTGGAAGTATTCATTTTTCTGGCTCTGATTAAAATTTAAAGTAATGACCTGTAAATATTGGTGTGATGACTTCTGCCAAGTTGGAAATGGAGATTGTGTTCTTCACTCTGCTAGGGGTGGGTGGGAATCTTTGGAAACTCCTTTCTCCTTTGTCTTGGTAACTTCACTTTACTGACTGGCCATATGGGGAGACCCATGGACATGATTCCCAGCCCGTTGTCTTAGCCTACCCCTCGGAACTTTAACAAATCAGTCCTTCTGTAGATGATGCGCTCCACACTGTATTTTAACACTAAGTAGGAAGGAATCATTATCTAAGAGCTTTGTGGACTGTTACCTTTGTATTTAGAATTAGAAAAGGGGAGATCCCTGGGTGGCTCGGCGGTTTGGTGCCTGCCTTTGGCCCAGGGCGCGATCCTGGAGACCCCGCATCGGGTCCTGCGCCAGGCTCCCGGCGTGGAGCCTGCTTCTCTCTCTGCCTCTCTCTCTCTCTATTATGAATAAATAAATAAAATATTTAAAAAAAGAATTAGAAAAAGAATCAAGTCCACAAGATGAATGTCCAGGAGAACCCGGGGCATCCAGAATGCTCTTTAGCTTGAGGGATGTGAGCTCACCAGTAGCAAAGCACTAGAGACTCCACTTTCTTTTCCCATTTCCTCATGATTCCTGTGCCAAGGGTCCCTAGGTCTCTGGTGAGAAAATGATCCTATATCCTCAGACATTCAGACATCATAAGCCCCGAACACTCCTAAGGTAAGAGTTACATCCACAGAAGTTCGTTAAATGGTTTCTATCATGACCTAATGGCCAGATCTTAGGCTTGGGATTTGTTCCTAATCACTTGTTACTTCACCTGGCAGCTTTGAGTTTATCATTTCCCCATTATCCAAGTTTGCCCATTGGTACAAAAGAATGAATATTTGTGATCATCAATAACTGCACTTCGCTTAGAGATCCCCCAGTGAAGTGAGTGGCCATGATTCCCATACATAGCAGGGTTACACAGTGAATACCCATCATATGATGTCTGTCTCACTACAGCCCTACGAGGAAGGCTAATTATTACATCCTCTGTTTAACAGCCAAGGCCATTGAGGCTCAGAGAAATTAACTAATGTTCCCAAAGGAGTCAGAACAAGTGAGTTGTGGAATCAGGATTCAAACTGGACTTTAAAGACTGTGCTTTCCAAAGTCAAATTAGATTTTATTAAGTAGAATCCTGAATGCATCGTTGTAAACATTTATCTTCAGTGTCCAAAGTCTTCTGAAAATCTATTCATAAAAGACTCTCTTACAGGAATTACCGTTAATATCACAGTCAGTCAACAAGATTTATAAACTACCCTTTATGTCGTACCAAGAATAATGGCAGTAACATTTTGCATTCCAGACTCCCTTTCAACTTCTCAAAGTACTATCTGTGTCTATTGATGCATTTTATTCTCCCAGAAATACTACGATTTCTCAGAGGTGAGGTGAAAGAACTTGCCTAGTCAATTATATTGTTTCCTGACCCTTCATCCATTGAAGTTTCTTTTGGGAGGAGGCCTGTATTTATGCACATGTGATTCAATTATTTTATTGAATTTTTTTTTTAGGTAGAAGAGTAAGTTTTTGTTGTAACAAACCATATATTCTAGATCTGTTTTTAAAATTAATCACTTGCCCCTTTCCTCCTGCCCCTCCCTTTTTCCTGTTTCTGAAGTTGTTCATGCTAATGGATTCGTATGTAATCTTCCACTCCCGACTATGGAAATCCATACATCAAAGACAACGTTGTAGACTGAGTCATGTAGTAAAAGGTACCTTCTCCAGGAAGTCAGGAAGTATGGTCTTCACAAATTTTGGCATAGGAACCCATCCAAGGGGATCCCTGGGTGGCTCAGCGGTTTAGCGCCTTCCTTTGTCCCAGGGCACGATCCTGGAGACCCGGGATCAAGTCCATGTTGGGCTCCCGGCATGGAGCCTGCTCCTCCCTCTGCCTGTGTCTCTGCCTCTCTGTCTTTCTCTGTGTCTCTCATGAATAAATAAATAAAATCTTTAAAAAAAAAAAAAAGGAACCCATCCGAGATTCTCCCACTGGCCCTAGCGTCTAGTCCTGCCTTTCTTATTCATCCTCTGCCTGAATTCCTCTTCCCAGAGAGATGCCTCCCATCCTGACCATCAACAAAGTAGGCTCCCGGGACTAATGGGCACTGGATTAGTTTGCTATGTTCCCAGTTTGTCACGCACTTGACACACTATCTGTTCAACAGAACACATGAAAATCATGAGCCAAACCCACTCTGTCACCCGAGCCAGTTGCCCATCAATTTCTACCAATGATATTTTATGGCTCGTAAGGATGACTTTATAAGAACCCGAAGCTGGGAGTGAAGTGTTTGTGCACACAGTACTCCCTGATACAGATGGAGCACACCTTCTTTTACTCCCTTCCTGCCATTCCCCTGACAGTGTAACAGTGTCTATTGGTCTCTGTCCTAAAATCGTTTTACGATCATTTAACTTACACCCGCATCACATCAATTTTGACATCACAATGTGATTTGCATTGATTCGAAACTGCCATCGCGATGAGCTCACAACTATGTCAAAACCTCTGTTGAGTAAATAAAGAACTGATTTTGAATGTGGGGAATGATGTAGGATGGAAAGATCACGGAAGGAGACCAGAAACAATACAAGCTCAGTAGGGAAATTTTAGACATCAAACTTTAAAAAAAAAAAAAAAAAAAAACAAAATACCAAAGGTCACTAGTCTCCCACATCAAATGCACAATTTGTTTTAAACAAATCCATTTCAGTCTGAGTCTTGAAACAAGTCTAAAATATGTGATTTTGCTAAGAAGATTCTAGGATGATTTTAAATTTGTTGTTTTTAAGAAGCGAAGGAGGAACTGTTTTGGATGTCAGAGGAGGGAGGGGAGAAAGAATTTCTTCTCTGTCCCTCCTTCAGCACATGAATTTCAGCTTACCCCAAGCCATGGACGCCTGATCTTGAGCTGAAAAATTCCAAAATCATTCTCATTTGCAGACTTAAGATGCCACCAGAGGGACAAAGTGGGCTCCAAAATGTGGCTCTGTGTCACCTTTTAGGGGGCTGACAGCCCCTTTTCTCTCAAGGAAGGCTGGCTGGGACACCCAGAACTTGCCCAACATGTGACATCTGCATTTATGTTGGCAACAGTTCCACAAGGGGGTGAGGTTTGGGCAAAGGTGGGTGGAATCAGCAATGCATAGGTCACCCATCTCATCCTGTCTGAAGAAGGCGGATGGAGACGGAAGGTTTTCAGGCTGAGTTCCCGCCGACCTTAACTGGAAATAACTTGCTCTCTTTCACATCTGCAGCTGTGTCCTCCTCAGGGAGTTGTCCAACTCAATGTGATTTTAAACATCTGTCAGCTAAATCAGAGCTCCAAATTTAGCACTCGGGAACATTATGTGGATTTGCGATGCTCGCTGGAGAACACGGATCCATAAACCAAGCTCACATGAGACAGCCGGGTGGTATTCTGGTTGGCAGTTTCATCTATGACACATTTAATTTTCCCACACATTTATGAACATTATGTAGAGGGAAAGAGTGACCATTTCCCTGAAAACGGCTTCCGAATGGCCGCGAGATCAATACCCGAATGGAAAGTCTTTACACTGGGAACACTCAGTTTTCCTATCCAATCACTTGCCTGGAATTAAAAAATATTCCCAATAGAGTCATTTTATCTGCATTTCCTGACACTCTATCCTCTACCCTGAGCTGCCTTTCTGGTCCAGCTACCACTTGGCTCCATCCTGGAGGGAGGTAACTTCTGCATAGAGTCGTGGTCCGTGGTTGCCATCTCTGAAGACATCTAGCAAGTGGAAAATCATCCTTTTCCTCCACTGGGCTGATGCTTCTGAAGACACGTGCTGTTGTTGGAGAGTCACGAAGTGAGGCCTTTGTTCTGAGACTCTCTTTTGGGCTGAGGGCAATACCCCTGAAGGATTGCCTGCCAATCCTTAGTCCAGAGGGGGTTTGTAACCTATCCCATCAGGTCCTGAGATCATGGCGCCCTTGAGGGCAAGACAGCCTTGCGGTTCAGTGTGGGCTCCCTCCAGGTGATCTACCGCAGTGGACTAAAGCTGGTGAGTTCGCTTTCCTCGGGTTAGTACCACATCTCACAGCTTCCAGAGTCCAGTCCCGCAGATGGAGCTCGTTACCCCCTCCCCAAAGCTCTCCAGACAGCTGGCATGCCTCTCATCTGGTACCGACATGTGGTATCGTTAGGGAGTATCCTCAGATACCACTGAGCACTCTCAGGGGGGCAGAAACAGCATTTGATGCGTCCTGCATGCCCAAGGGCGGTAGACGATGGCCAACTGACGTGTTATAGACAGACGACTGGCACTAGTCTGAACAGCTTAGGAAGATATTGTCTAGAAGCAAGGAAAGGTGGTCTAGGCACAGGTGAGAGGCAGGAGGAGAGGCCTCACAGAGGCGCCCTGGACCATCCCAAATGGATCGCAGCTGTTTGGGGAACTGGGTCAATGCTCAGTTCTCTTGCTACTGGAGGGAGGACAGTCCTCTGGCTGAGGTGCCTGAGCCCAGGTGCCGGCAGTTCGGGGCTAGGACACAAAGAGAAGAGCATCCCCACGGGGTTGTTTGAAGGGGCTGAGCAGGTTGTGGTTCCCACTTCCTAATGTCTTCCTTTTGCCCCCCCCACCCCGAAACTGGATTGGCTGACATGTACTCCTTGATAGAGGAAGGCCTTGATTCTTCTCTCCGTTTGTCCACTTCTGGGATGACACGCTCGCCCCACCAAGGTCGTCGATAGTTAAGGCCTGAGACTGTAGCATGAGACGGATCGGGGTTCAAGTCCCAGTGAGGAAGACATTAGGGTGGACGCTCCTGAGAAAGTTACCCCACATCTCGGGGCCAAGGTATTAGGTAACTGTAAGGATTATACAAGCCCATGTGAGTAAAGTCTCTGGGCAAAGGTTCCACGTAGAGTCTCGATTATCATCGTTACTGTAAGTAGTTTGGACTCTTGTTTGCAAGTGATAAGAACAAGCCCACCGGCTTCATCAAAACATACGTGTGTGTCTCCTAGACACCAGCAGTGGGGATGTACCCGGGCCCTGGGGAGGCATGGTCGCCTCCGCCCTGCTCTGCACAGGGGAAACCGTCCACTTGGCTCCTGAATCGACAAGGTGCAGATTGAGCTGCCCCCAGAGGAGCCCAAGACGAGTGTTATTTTCCTGGCGTTCCTCTGTCGGGGGATGAGGGAGGTTGGCTCCCCTTGAATCCGGCGCTAGTCCTGCTCATTCAGCTGCAGCCGTGGTTAGGCACAGGTGGAGACAAGGTCACGACTACACGGAGGACGCCTCCCCTGCAGGCCCATTACTGGGTCGGGGGGCGGTCATCACAGGGTGGGCAGATGCTGCAAGAGCTCCCCTCAAGCCATCATGAGGATGGAAATGGGATATTTAGAAATGTGTGAAATGGACTTTGGCGTGGAAGGAAGAAACCCCGGCCGAGTATTGCATGTAGGTCATAATCATAATGACATTCATTTCTGAGGGTGAAGATTTACAGGGAGCATAATAAAGAAATGGTTTTCATGTTATGGTGATGAGTTTTTAATGCCCTTTGAGTTCATAACAAAGTTTTGTTTAACGTGCAAAGCTCCCGCAAGGATTAATAACCCTGGAGCCTTTGCCACCTAACACCTTAGTGAGGATTAGCTGGAGCTGGCCCAGAGCCAGGCCCCGGGGGACAGATCCAGGCCTGGACGGGAGGACGCGGGAGCGGCAAGGACCAAGGGCACCGGAGTCAGGCTTCCATTCTTCGCAGGGTATGGATGCGAAGGCCCCTGCTCCTGGAGAGGCAGGAAGCTGGCTTCAAATTCGGCATCCTCAGTCGTATTTTCACAGGACGTCGGTGAGTTCCAGGCCGGAGGAAGGGCAGCTAGCCACCCGAGAACTCCTTTGGTGATCAGAGGGCATCAGGGGCATCACGAGAGGATGCCACACGGTTTTCAGGGCCAGGCGGCTGCGAATTTCCAGAGGTCCCCCCAGACGTCCTATGGAACCACATCTACGACGCAGATGCTCCCCAGCCCGGCACAGTGGAGCCCGTGAAGAACTCTGGGCGCAGCTTCCACCTCTGGATGCAGCGGAGAAGCCGGGGACGGTCTGTCCACGTGGCCTTCGGCACCTCCCTTCCTTCAGCCAGAACGTCAGTGCGCTGCTCCTTCTAACGCCTCCCTCAGGGATAGGGGAGGACAGATGGCCACGGTCATGTTCAAGCCAAAGACCGATGAAGCAACTCTTGCCCCCTACTCCAGAGACAGCCCTGCGCCCCTGGCCTGGCCGGGGCCTGGGCTCTGAAGTGAGATCATCTGCAGCCCGGTCGCGGAGGAGAAGCGCTCTTTGTGGGATTGCTCAAGCTGGCTGTCCCGAGCCATCGCCCAAATGCTGCCGTAAACACTCTATCTTCAGCAAAGCTGTACACGGCCAGAGCTCCAGGAGGATTCAGGGCAGCCTGAGGGCTTTGGGTGAGCGTTCAAGGCCCAGGCGGGAGAAGACCCAGCATTCTGGCAACAGAGACCCTTCCTTTCTGCTCCGCCTGTGGCTATGGTCGACGCCGCTAACTCGTGTGGTCTCAGCAGTGTTTGGCCACAGCCACGGGCCTGCGGTCTGTGACGTGCAGACCTGCCGAGTTCTCGGGGGCCGTCGTCTCCTTGAAGTCCCCCGTAACCAGGCCCCACCCGGTGCCCGCCAGTGGGCTAGGAGCGGGGCACAGAAGGCGGACTCAGATCAGTCCTCACCCAAGGTATGTCGAGTCCAGACGGGGGGGGGGGGGGAATGCCCCAGGAGGCAACGACAGCGCAGGGGGCCCACGCCCATAGGGTTAAGGACAGGGTGCCGGACACGGCTCATGACACTCAATGGCATCATAATGGGCCAGAGAAGGTGTCTCGCAGCAAAGACCAGACATGCAGAGTCCTACAGGAACGTGCGGACATGGGCCGGTGAGGGTGGGAAGCAGACCCGCAGGCCGCAGGCCCCTGCATGGCCCCGGGCCCGCCTCTGTCCCGACGCCCAGCTGCCCCTGGGTGTCCCCGGGAAGGGCAGGCGCCATGGGCAGCTGGACACACAGAAGTGAAAACAAAGGCTTTCGTCCAGAGATTATTATAAAACCTGACTCTCTGGCGGCTCAGAGGACCGTGTGAGCTGGGTGCCGGAACTCTCCAGAGCCACCTGGAGAGTGCTTCGGATCCCGGGGGCCTGTCTTGTGCAGGTAGACAGGAGGAGGGAGAAATTCGGCACAATGGGCCAGAGGGAGAAGAGGGAACAGAGGGAACAGGTCTGCAGGGGGAGGTGACGGAAATGGGAGGAGCCCCCGAGCGCTGATTCAAACGTGGAGGGTGGAGATGCATGACGTCATAGGGGTTCCCCTATGATTGGAACCCCTGTTTGTAGGATTGCAGAGCTGCACCCAGAGAAACGAAGCGAGAACCTGACTACTACGATGCTGGGCATGTGCCAGGCATATTCACCAGGATAATAAAAGTTAATAAAAGTGAAGTGACTGTTTCAAATTTCTCTGGTTACCTGTAAAGGAAGCAGAGACACGCAGGGCTTAGATGAATTGTCCAAGGGCTCACGGCTGCCTCGTTCTTCCCCATATGACCCGTGAGGCCTACCGCATGTCAGGTGTCGTGCGTGGGACACCGGCGGAGCCAAACCCTAGATGGCGGTTATCCGGGCTTCATTTATATTCTCTTCGGTACATAGGTCAGAGGCATCGGTCACCCACACCTTCAGGAGGGCCCGGAAGAGCGTCTCATCTCCTGATAACGGCCTGCATCTCTTCCCCGAATATGCAAGCATTTGATCAACTACAAAATATGGAGGAAATAGTTTGTCCTCAAAAGATAAAGCTCTCGTGGACTTCAGGTTTGCAGCTTTTAAAGCAATCAAGACTGGCAAAACAAAGCAAATTGAACGAGGTCGAGTGCATTTTACTATATTATCCTCTGAGATTATCGTCCGTTTTGTTAGACTCGTTAGCATCTAGCTAGTTAGCAAACTTATATGCCTCCCTCACAAATTATATTTTTAGGACGATGATCTTGGGTCATTAAAGTTTGGGTTAATGAAGTTGCCTGAGGATTATTCCCAAGGAACTCTAAATCGGAGGATACAAAAGAGCGGTCCTCGACGAACCCCACCTTTGGTTATGTTTGGTTTGGCTTGCATGCTGTTGGCCCACACAAGAGCCTTAAGACTTTTGAATTAATCCACCACACTTAATAATCAGGAGAAAAAAAATATATTATCTTGAATGTATATAATATAATATATTTATATAATTGTATTATATTTTCAGGAGAAAATATATATATTATCTTGATTATATATGTAATATATTTATATAATTGTATTGCATTATAATATTATATATTATAAATAATATAATATTTTCAGGAGAAAATATATATTATCTTGATTATATATAATATATATTATCTTGATTATATTGATTAATATTAATAGTAATTAATATATTATACTATATATAATTAATTAATATATTAGTATATTATATAATAATTGATTAATATAATATAAATTAATGTACTATATTAATTAAGATTAAATTATATCTTGATATATATATATATATTATACGATTCTACTTAGCATAGTACTTCTATGTCCAAGTGATATATATATATATATTATAAGATTCTACTTAGCATAGTACTTCCTATGTCCCAAGTGAAATAAATCAGAGAAAGACAAATACTATAGCACGTCACTTATATGTGGAATCTAAGAAGCAAATAGATAAACAAGTAACAACACAAAACCAGAAAAAGACTCATAAATACAGAGAACAAACCAATGATTGCCAGAGAGGAGGGGGTCAGGGCGACAGGCAAAATAGGTGAAGGGGATGAAGAGTTACGAACTTCCAGCCATAAAATAAATCAGGCACGAGGATCACAAGCACGGCACGGGGAATATAGTCAATAATACGTAATGATACTGCGCGGTGACGGAAACCACACTTACCATGGCGAGCGTATTGTAACGTATCCAACGGTCAACTCTCCACGCTATACACCAGAAGCTGATACAACATCGTGTGTCAACGACACTTCAGGTAAAAGTTTTTTAAGATTCCCATGTGCGTGTAAAAAATATAATTAAAATCGTACACTTTTCTCCCGTTAAAAAAAAAAAATTAAGAATGTAGCTTCTACACAACCCGAGGTTCTCAGGGTCTCACTCACAGGCAGCCTGGCCTGGCGAGGGCTGTATACAGGTGGCGTCTTCAGGGAGAACAAGCCCACATCACAGCCCGCCTCACCCCCTGCACCCACCTGCTTCGTGTACTTACACATGCGAAGCCTTTGCTGGCATTTGAGTTCACAGCCTCCGCTCCCTCCCAGGGGTCACAATCTTTGCCGAGCAGTGGACACTTCCAGCCACTTGTCTGCAGGCATTGGCTCCAGCGTGGTTCTGGGGGTCAGTGGATTCAAGTAAAATGTGCGCCTCTCGGCCGAATCTGCAGCCTTGCCCCCCGCGCTCCCGGCGTGTCTGGGAAGGGAGGACGCGGAGTTCAAATGGGTCTCAGCCCCTCCAGGACCCCATGGCCCTCGCCAGGGGCAGAAGCATGCAAGTGATGACAACGGTTTGTCTGATTGTTATGGCGAGTCATGGCAGCACGAAGGTGGGGGCCACTAGTTCTAGACTGGGGGTGGGGGGAGCTTCCAGGAATGTAATAGAGCAAACGGTAACGGAGCTGGATGCTCAGGATCCAACCAGGAAAGCAGGAAACACTCTTAAGTCGGGGAAGTGGAGCGGCTTCGCACTGCAGGTTGGTAACCTGGGGTGCGGTGTCTTCGAAACAGGACCCCAAGTTTCTCTGATGCCTCTCGCTGAGGGCGGTGGCCTGTACCCCCAGCTTCCCCATACCCCGGATCCGGGGCGGGGTGAGTGTTTCGAGCAACAGAGAAGGTGGAAAGTGACGGGTACCACTTGAGGGGCGCGGGTGGGCTGCCGTCCGCTGGGCCGCGGTGCCCGGGAGGCGTGGGGGCTCAGGTGGGCAGTCCCGGCTCTGAGCCGGCCCAGCCCCCGCTGTCCCGTCTCCCCCAGGTGGTTTGCCTTCCCCGCTGAGGCCCCACCAACCAACCACCCTGGCTGGGCCTTTCCAAACTCCTGGCGCACAGTGGCGGTTTGAAGCCACCGAACTGGGGGAGAACTTGTTACCGAGACACAACGGCAAGAACGGTAAGTTACGGTAAGTTACGCAGTTGCTAAGAAGCCAGACAAGACGGGTTGGCAGCGAGGAGCCTGGGGATCTGCAACAGCAGGGAACACGGTGCTGCTGTCTCCGGGCCGGAGGGACAGAGACTAGTCGGTATGAGTGAGCCTCGGGGTTCAGGGTCGCCAGCAGAAGGCAGAACCTGGCAGGCCTTCCAGAAAGAAGAAACACAGCCAGGACTGAAGCTACTACCCAAAGACCAAGGGACGGAGTAGATTGCTGTCTTCTTCCTGCCTCCACCTCCTCTGCTATGGCCTCCCGTTGGCCTAACGCAGCCAGAAGGCCAGAAAACCCAGCCTGCCGGGTCAGTCCCTCCAGGACAGGACAGAGAAGAGGAAGACAAAAACGGATGAGTGGGTGAGCGTAGGCCTTGGGCTCAGGGCGTGACCTCCGGGTTCCCGCAGGGAGCCTGCTTCTCCCTCTGCCTGGGTCTCTGCCCCTCTCTCTGTGTCTCTCATATTCATGATATGAGAAAATATCATCTTTTTAAAAAAATGAATGAGGGGAACAGGCCCGGGATTAGCACACTGGGTACTGAAGACTGAGTAGGTCACAAGACACCTAAAGAAGGATGACATTTCAGACAGAAGGAGCAACAGAGGCACGAAGGTGCATGCTCGTACTCAGGAAACTTCCAGGAGCTCCCGTGGTTGAGATGTACCTTGCATTTGGGGTGGAATAGAGTCAGTAGAACTTCTCATCCCTATTGTATGGACAAGAAAACGGAAACTCAGGACTGTAGATGGAATGTCTGTGTCCCTCACCCCAAATTCATAGGATGGTGTTTGGAGGTGAGGGTTTGGGGAGACAATTAGGTCATAAATGTGGAACCTCCATCAGTGCAATCAGGACCCTTGTAACAGAGAGCCTAGAAAGTTCCTTTGTCCCGCTTGCCACGTGAAGACAGTGGAAATATGGCCATCGTGATGACACAGGATGCAGGTCCTCACCAGACACCGGCCAGCCCCTTGATCTTGGACTTCCTGCCCTGCAGAACTGTGAGAAATAAATTTCTGTTGTTTAGAAGTGACCCGGACTATGGTCTCTGTCACGAGCCCCTGAATGAACCGAGTGTAGTGGACATTTGTCATCTGGGGAGTTATCTGGGCCCCAACGCCTTCTTCTTTGTATAGGTCTTGGTGGCAGGCAGAGTGTAGAGTCTGTGAGAGCCGTGGGAATCCAGTTGGACTTGCGTCTTCAGCGACACAAGGGCAGGGAGTTAGTCAATCATCCGCAGACACAGGGATGGCCCTGGAGCCTGGTATCTCCAGCGCCGAGTGTCCAGGGGCAGCCTCTCAATCTTGCCAGCTTTGGCTCTCTTGCCTGATTCCCCATCTTTCTCGACTTCTGCTCATTTTCTGAGTCTGATCCTCCAGCCTTCCAGTTAATTCTGGGAACTACTCAATATCTTGCCTACAAATCCCTTTCCTGCTGCAGGTAGACAGTCAGATTCTGTTGCTTGTAGTCAGACGGTGATAAAACAGCCTCCGCGCTCTTGACTGCTCCGTGCAGCGTTTATCCTGAGAACAGTAGGCAGATGTCGCATGAAAATAGATCCACTGGAAACGCCGGATACGTAAATGTGATGTGGATCCCTCTGAAGTCCCCCCTGAAGGATAGTACAGGATCCTCATAAGGGATATCACTTGATAAGGGAAAAAAATCCAATCACTAGCCAACATCAAGTACCCTAAGTGTGTCCTGTGGCTGCGATAACAAGGGACCACAAACTCCATGGCTCAAATCAACAAAAATTCATTATCTTACAGTTTTGGAGGTCAGAAATCCAAAGTGGGCCCCACAGGGCTCCCATAAAGCGTCTGTAGGACCGTGTTTCCTCCTTGAGGCTCTGGTGAGAGTCCACTGTCCTGCCTTTAGCTCTCGTATCCCTCGCCCTGAAGGATAGTGGGCCACGTACGTACGTAGTCAGGATAACGTTTGTCTCCTAAAGGTAGCGGATTAGCAAACATAATTCCCCCCTGACATGGACGCAGCATCCTCTCAGCCTCCGGGGATTCAGACACGGACATCTTGAGGCGCCAAAGAGTCTACCTCCCGCTAGTACTTATCGCGAAGGTTAATTCTAATGGGTCAACTTGCCTGAGCTAAGGGGACGCCCAGATTGGTGGCGAAACGTTATTTCTGGGTGTGTCTGTCTAGATGTTTCAGGAACGGTTTCGACTCTTGTGAATCACTCGACTAAGGAACGATCACCCCCACTCATACAGATGAGCATCATCTGATCTGTTGAAGGCCTGATAGAACAAAACAGTGGAGGAAAGGCAGATTTGCCCCCTCTGCTTGAGGTCTTCTCCTGCCCCCAGGTGCCAGCACCCCCCCCTTGTCAGGCTTTCAGACTCAGACCAGGATTGACATCATCCCCTCTTCCCTGATTCCCAGGGCTTTGGACTTGAACCAAATTACACCGCTGGCGTTCTGGGGTCTCCAGCTTACAAATGGCGGACTGGGGGACTTCCCGTGGTTGCCCATCACCATAACTAATTCCTATAAAATATATTGTTCTGTTTCCCTGGGCAGCCCTGATACTCTTAGTAAGTACAAAGCTTTAACAGGCTTCACTTATAATTTTTTGAGTGACACGTCTTGGGCCACGCGATAGGCTTCACGTCCATGGCCATGAGCATTAATGAAAAGTTCCTACCGGGCAGCCTGGGTGGCTCAGAGGTTTTGCGCCACCTTTAGCCCAGGGTGTGATCCTGGAGACCCGGGATCGAGTCCCACATCGGGCTCCCTGCATGGAGCCTGCTTCTCCCTCTGCCTGTGTCTCTGCCTCTCTCTCTCTCTCTCTCTCTCTCTCTCTCTCTCTGTGTCTCTCATGAATAAATAAATTTAAAAAAAGTTCCTACCTATCCCTGTGCTCTCTGCATGTCCTTTCCTCTGTGACCGCCGGGGGAAGGAGGCTGATTGAGAACAGGACTTGGGCGTTCTCGTGCCCCTGCCCAGAAACCATCCTCATCCCACTGCGATTCGCAGCAAAACAGTACAACGGAGCATTGTTTGGGTCGACTGCTTATCATGTTTGCCTAATTACCATACAGGGGGAAAAGTTAGTCACAGCACGTGTCAGACTAGCTCATATGAGCTTTATTGGATTACAACAGCAGCCTCTGTTCTGTAGGGTAACCTTCAAGGCTGGTTACACATGTAAAACGGTTGTCTGCTCACAACTTCAGAACATCCCAGGGAACATGGATATCAGAGGCGTGGTAAAGTACCCGGTGCCTAGATCTCCTGCTGTAGGGAGTGGTTACGGCCGGGATCGCTGTTTTAGATGGTCTGTGTATGTTCTTACTCTTTGCTCCCAACGTCCTAACCATGGGGGGCGGGGGGAGGTGAGAGGAGAAGGAACAGGAAGAGGAAAAATGGGATTTATGTAAACATGACAAATCTGGACATGTTCTTTTGAAATTATTTTTATTTTTTCTGGACATGTTCTTAAAAAACAAAACAAAACAACAACAAAAAAACAAAGAAACAAAAACCAAAAACAAAAAAAACCACCCAACCTCAGCTCAGAGCAATTGCTGCAAATCACACACCCCTGGTTACATGGCACTATTCCCAGCGGGAAAGCCAGCAGTAGTGAGGGATGGATTTTTAGTATGTCCTATGCATTTATTTATGGTGCAGCACATCATCAAACAACACTTCGCAGGCTCTGAGCTGGCAAACCGGAGGGCTTTGAAGAGAAATAATGAGCTGAGAGGTTCATGACACGCCGTTAAAAAGTTTGTGATTGGATTTGGAAAATCAGATGGGTCTCCGAGGAAAGTGACCATTTCTGAGCCATTGCACTTAGAATATTTTTGAGCCCCAGCGCAGATATTTATGGGAAGGGAGAGTTGTTTTTGTCTTGGATCCAGGTTCTGACTCTGATGTACAGCAGGAAAGTCACTTTGTGCTGCAGACCTGAAGTCCTGGAATAGCCATGATGTCACCTTTTTCTACTGATTGGCCACCACTGCACGGAGGCGGGAGGCGCGCCTCCAGCTCTGTGATGTTCGGGCTCGATTCTCCCATATATGGGCTGCAATCCCAGCCAAAACAAAGTAGGCAGGGGAGTGGACGGCCGCCCAAGCGCCCAAGGTGGTGAGGCTCAGTGGGACGGAGGAGATGAGGTCAGAATGCAGGCATCATGAACAAAAGCATGAGAGAAAGCAAAGGCCAAAGGCGGCAGGCTGTGGGATTCGGGCCGCCTGGCGTGCGCTTTCCAAATCAAGCCTCCGCTCTTCCACCGGTGCTTTGAGGCTCTGCGTTTCCACCTTTGAGATGCTCCCCGCCTTCCGGGCACAGACACTCGGGCCGAAGAAAGCTCCCTGTGCCGGGTGGCCGACCGTGGAATCCCTCTCAGTGAATTAGGAAGGCGACGTTTGAGGATGTGAGCTCATGAAAGAGAATAGTCCCTGAAAAGGAGGGGAAAATCACGCACACACGGTGACACAGAAGTAGGCCAAGGCAGGAGGAATCTGGTGAGGCCCTTTCTCCCCTTGCAGATGACACTTGACGCTTGGAGGCCCAGGGCCCTGCGACCCCACAGCCCGAGCCGCCAGGCAGCCCGGGGCCACCGCTGGAGCCCGAAGGCCCAGCGACCCCGGGTTGGGCCCCCGTGCACCATCGCAGGACCCGTCACCCGCCTGCCGTCCTCTCCTTCCTCCCTCCAGGGACGTAAAAGACCTTTTGGATCCAGCGAACAGGGGGGCGTGAAAAGCTGTGATCATGGGGGGACGGGGGGGGGGGGACAGGGGGGAGCAGTGTGTTATGGTAATCAAGAGCAGGAACTGCTGCTCCTCCAGCTTTCTTCCCAAAAGTCACATGGATCAGGGGACATGTCCAAACTGCCCCAGCAGGACTCCGACACGGACAAGGGTTTGTGTCCCTCTGGCAGGGCTGTTCTCTCCCCCTCCCTCTCCCTCCCCTTCCTCCCTCTCCCTCCCTCCATCTCCCCCCTTCCCCTCCCTCCCTCCCTCCCTCCCTCCTTTCCACTCTTTCTCTCTCCCCCCTTCCCCACCCTCTCCCCCTCCCTCTCCCCCTCCCCCTCCTTCTCCTCCCTCTCCCCCTCCCCCTCCCCTCCACCCCTCCTCCTCCCTCCTCCTCCCCTTTCCTCCCTCTCCCTCCCTGTCTCCCCCTCCCCCTCCCTCCTTCCCTCCCTTCCTCTCTTTCCCTCTCCCCCTCCCCTCCCTCTCTCCCCTCCCTCTCCCCTCCATCCCCTCCCTCTCCCCTCCATCTCCTCCCTCTCCCCCTCCCTCTTCCCCTCCACCCCTCCCCCTCCCTTCCCTTCCCCTTTCCTTCCTCTCCCTCCCTCCATCTCCCCTCTCCCCCCTCCCTCCCTCCCTCCCTCCCTCCCTGGGTCTCCCCACTCCCTCCTCCCTCTCCCCCTCCCTCTCTCTTCCTCCCCCCCCCATCCACCCTCTTCTCTCTCTCAGTGTGGGAAAATGAACTTATTTTCCGTCACCCGTGACATCTGACCACTGGGCTGATCACGAGGACACCGTGGTAAACCACAGCTCAACTTGAGACGATCTCTTCCCGGCGCGGTGCCTGAGCTCGGGATGGCACCATCCCGGTGACCCCGCGGGCATCTGGGCCGCGGTCCCGTCCTCACTCCCGCCATCCCCTCGCAGGACTGCTCCTGTACCCCGCCGTCCTCCCGCTGGGTGCATCCCAGGCGAGGAGCCAGTAAACCAGAGAGCAGTTTGCGCAGCCAAAGCCCTGGCTGCGATGCTCTCACATAGCAGCCTTCCTTCTAAAAGCGGAGGCTGGGGAAGCCTGCAGACCTCAGAGATCCTAGAAAAGAAACAAAAACAAAACGCTAGGCCCCCGGATTGCTGTCGGGATGGTCCAGCAGGGACTCTGCGTTCATCTCCCTCCAGTTTGAATCCTCTCGGTAGGAGTAGCCGGTTGATGCCTCCAGCAGCCTGCACTTGGCCCACTCCAAAGAAATGCAGCCAAGCATTCCAAAAACAAAGTCTGCAAGGAAAGAATTTTGAGCGGACCAAAGAGATGGACTTTTCTGGGCCTCTCTGGTCACTGCTGGGCTCCCGGAGGGCAGGCCCGAGGTTCAGGCCAGGGGGTGCTCACCCCCCAGCAGCCCCCTTGCACCCGGTGGTGCCTGACGAGGGAGACCTGAGTGTGCAGGTCGACTGTCCTCTTAGCTGAGGAGGAGGAGGAGGAGGAAGAGGGAGGAGGAGGAGGGAAAAGGAGGAGGAGGGAGCAGGGGCATCCCCCTCGAAGCTGCTGCGTGTCCGGGAATATAGGCCGCATCCTGGGCCCGACTCAAGGCCGACTGGAAGGTGCAGACCATGGCCTGGGCCCAGTTCCCTCCCTGTGTTCCCACACCACCCCCAGACCCAAAGACGCGGAGAGGCCCCCAGGATCCACGAGCAGGCGGGGGAGGCCGACAGCGAGCAGAGGCCCCACAGAGCAGGGCGCAGGGAACTAGGTCCAGTTGGGGCCGCCGGCCCTCCCGCCTCCCTGGGCCTTACCCTCAACCTTGGCTTAGGTAAGCTGAGCGGGTCGTGTGCATGAACACGTGAGGGCGACAGGAGCACCAAACGGCCTCCGATTTCCAGCCACCGCGGTGGAGGCAGGACGGGTGCCAAACAGTCTGCTTCCGAAGGCCCCAAGGAGAGGCTCTCCCTGTGGGGGGCTGGCCCTCGCTTTGGCTCCATTACTGGGTGCCCCACAGGTAGCCGGGGCGGAGGTCACCCCGGAACTGGTCTGCCTTGTGACCTGAAACACCGACGGCCCACTCGGGGTAGTGAGCGCGGCCATCGGTGCCGAGTGGCGGGAAATAGGAGTGGAGCCTGGGCAGGGCCTTCAGCGGGGTGGCAGACCCAGGCCCAGACCTCACCGTGCGGCTGATGGGCGCAGCCGGCAGCGAGTGTGCACAGGCTCCAGTGGTGCGAGGCTTCAGACCCCAGGGCCCACTCGAGCCCTCACACTGAGCCAGCCACAGTGAAATGGGCCAGCAGACGATGATGCTCCAGGCCAAAAAGTGTGGAAAGCCAAAGGAGCCTCCCGGAAAGTGGGATTTTCTTTAATGGGGTCCCTGCTGGGTGCCTCCCTCGGTCACGATGCTGTCGGGGAGAAACTAGCATTTGCACAGTGGGCTTAGTCGTGGTTCCTCTTCACGCAAGTTACAGTGAAATGCACGGAGTCTCGCCGTGCTCCGGGCACCGGGCCAGGCATTCCTCACTGGCTCTGAGACCCGGCCCTTGTGGGAACCTGGGCGCCCCGTGTCTTCCTCCCCATTGTCCACTGGTGGGAGCTCCCCCCAGAGCGAGGGTACGGGGCCAAGTTTCCTAGCTCCCGTGCCTCGAGCCTCTTAGCCGCCTCCTCCAAGCACCATCCTATCCGATGTAGACAAGCCTGGGTTGGTGGTTATAAAGTTTAAGTTCCCAAGTGAGAAAAGCTATGAGCTAGGAAGGTCTGTTTGAATGGCCTTCTTCCACTCTTTCACCTAAATATGAAGGTAGTGGGGTTGCTCCCAAGTATCATCACTCTTTGTCATTAAACAGAGCATAATTTTAGAAATAAACTCTCACTGAGAAGTCATTAGGTAGCCCGATTCAGATCTCGTCTGGTATTTGAAGTGCATTGAAATGGCCAGACATGAAACAGCTTGGAACTTGTAAGAGGAAAAAATTGCCTTAAAAAATGGGGAAGGTTAAAGACATGAGCAAATAGGTGAACCCATGCTACGTGCATGTTGACAAAGCAGGAAGAGGGAAGTTAACTTGGTTTGCATCTTAGTTGGACTGCTTGGTCCCTGACCTCTCGTAAAGTGGTGAAAAAGGACATAGTGTAATCCTGTCTGTACTTTTTATGTCTCTTGTTTGAAAACGGAGTGACGCGGGGCAAGAGAAATAAGCTAAAAGTGGCAGTAATGAAGATGAAAAAGAGACTGCACCTACCCTCAAGGATTTCAGGGTCCAGAAGCAGAGGCAAAGCGGTAGGAATGCACACAACGCCGTGCAATGGAGGAAAGCTCCCGTGGAATTTGAAGACTCGGACCAAATGAATAATTTAGGGGAGTGGGGGGAGGGAAAAAGAGCAAAAGCACAGAGCATGAAAGGAGCTGACGTTTGGGGTCCCAAAGGAATCCGATGCTGCTGGAGGCTCCGTGTGGAGACATGAGCTGGTGAAGTGGCCACGGGTCACAGCCTGGATGCGAGGCGACCAGCCGCCAATGGGTCTTCAAACATGGATTTGAGGTCACTAAAAACTACTCTCGTGGTGGTACCAACGTTTGGTCATCTGATCAACCCAATGAAAAGCTGGTTGTTTCCAAAAAGTAATTAAAGAGACAAACTCCTGGCATGATTGATTTTTTTTTAAGAAGCAGAAATAAATAGCACTAGATATGAAAAGAGACATTGAAACAGAAAGAGTAAATATTTAAAAATCATGAGATAATCACACGGACAACTTTAGGCCAATATATTTGAAACTTTAGATACACGGTACAATTTTTAGAAAGCATAAATTATGGAAATTAACTCAAGAAGAAATTGACACTGAGTAAACCCATAACCGGAAAGAGGGGGAGAAATTAACTCCATAGTCAAAAATATACCACAGGCAGTACTAGCCCCAGAAGATTTTTGCAAACAGTTTTTCTTTTTTTCCCAGAAATTCAATAAAGAAATAACAACCCCTAACAAACAACCATTCTAGGGGATAAGGAAAGGAGGGAAAAGTCTCCAACACATTTGTTTTTTAAGATTTTTAGTTTATTTTAGAGGACAGAGAGAAAACACCAGCATGAGGGGCAGAAGGAGAGAGAGATTCTCAAGCTAACTCTGTGCTGAGCACAGAACCACACAGAGGGCTTGATCCCACCACCCCGGGAGCACGACCTGAGCTGACACCAAGAGTCAGGTGCCCAATGGACTGTGCCACCCAGGCCCCGCCCCCAGCATATTTTATAAAGTTGTTATAATCCTGATGTCCAAGCCAGACAAGGACAGAATATGACTCAATCTCACATATAAACAGAAATCCGAAAGTACTGCATAAATATAAGCAAGAAATCCAAAGTGGATGTGTGCATGAAATAGCCTATGAAATGTATTTTATATGGCACGCAAGGATTGCTTAACATAAAAAAAAATCCATCATATGACTTACCTCATTGGCGTATTACAATAGATAATGGAACACATTCAGTAAAATGCGACATCTAATCATAATTTAAAAAAAAAAGTCTTTGCCAATGGGTTTGAATCGTAACTCCATGACTTATTAGTCACTGTGCTTTAATTTAGATGAAAATTATCTAAGTTTGGCATGAGAAAGGACAAGAATGGATGAGGAAAGGAAAGAGGATGCAGGCTAAGAGAACACAGAACAGGTCATTTAGAAGCACCCCAATGTTTCTAGCAGCAACGTCCACAATAGCCAAACTGTGGAAGGAGCCTCGGTGTCCATCGAAAGATGAATGGATAAAGAAGTTGTGGTTTATGTATACAATGGAATATTCCTCAGCCATTAGAAATGACAAATACCCACCATTTGCTTCAACGTGGATGGAACTGGAGGGTATTATGCTGAGTGAAGTAAGTCAATCGGAGAAGGACAAACAGTGTATGTTCTCATTCATTTGGGGAATATGAATAATAGTGAAAGGGAATATAAGGGAAGGGAGAAGAAATGGGTAGGAAATATCAGAAGGGGAGACAGAACGTAAAGACTCCTAACTCTGGGAAACGAACTAGGGGTGATGGAAGAGGAGGAGGGCGGGGGGTGGGGGTGACTGGGTGACGGGCACTGAGGGGGGCACTTGATGGGATGAGCACTGGGTGTTATTCTGTATGTTGGCAAATTGGACACCAATAAAAAATACATTTATTATTTAAAAAAAAAAAGAAGAAGCAAATCTGAGTAAGACACACAGGTGCGGAAGGCTGGAGAAGAGTCCGTGCAGAGCCCCGAGGGTGGACTTCTTTGCTACCCAACACAGAAGACCAACACGCTGGTGAGCAGCTGTGGAAGAGAGTTGTAGAGAGCAGACCTCCAGCATTCCGGACTAGACGGTTGTGTGGACACTAATTCAATTCATCAGAAGAGAAAATGCAATGTGAGGCTTGTGTGACATCAGTAGGGCTCTCTTGCATGAGGGGGAGGTAACCGTTTAAGAGAAGCAAGAGCCAGCACCCTGAAAAAGAGCTTGGGCCCTCGCTGGACTTCAATTAATATCAGCAGAGAGAGAGTGAGAACATGCAAAAGAAACATTATCTGCTTTTAACATTATCTGCCCAAGATACTACAGGGCCTGGCAAAGTCACCACTTGATAAATGTTGACTGGACTGAGCCAAAGCTCCCAGCACGTTACAGAGGGTATGGGGAAGTAAGCAGTTGTGGCTTCGGAATACTCAGAATCGCAGCTGGCAAAGAAAAAAATAAAGTTTATCTTGGAAGTCTACGGTAAATCTAGGGTTAAGGGGTACCTCGTAATGGTAAAGTTAGAGGTAAAGAGCACTCAAAACAGAACAAAGAAGAAAAGATGTTTCTATATTCTTTGCTCTTAGTCTATCGTACATTTCGTTATGTTTTTATAAACAGTGATGACATTTTTGGATCAAAAGTTCAGCTTTGGGGGCACTTGAGTGGCTCCATCAGTTAAGTGTCCAACTTTTGATTTGGGCTCGGGTCATGACCTCAGGGTCCTGGAACGGAGCCCCGTGTCGGACCTCAAGCTCGATGGGGGTGTCTGCTTGAGATTCTCTCTCTCTCCCTCTCCCTCTGCCTCACCCCTGCTCGCTCTCTCTGTCTCTCTTTCTCTCAAATAAAATTAAATATTTTTTCAAAAAAAGTTCAGCTCTGCTCACCACGGGTTTCGTTTTCATAGAAAATAACAAAATGTAGTATCTTGGTCCTCAACGATCCCTGTGTCCCTGAGGCACTGTATCCACATGTGGGCAGCGACCGGAACTGCCTTTTACTCCCCGCTTCGTTGTTCGACTGTGGCCTCCCAACTACGTAATATCTATGCATGTCCACTCACCACTACTATGACCTGAATATATGTAAAAATCTGTAGAAATAAAGCAAGCCAAGTCACCCTTTCACCAGGTGTGTGCAAAGTGTGGAGAAAGGTATGATCCGGACATTTCTGCCCAGCCTGGGGAAAGGACGGACAAGACCATGCAACATGGAAGCCAGCTTTGAACAAAATAATATCCCATTGAAGGCAGCATCGGGCGGCTGCCAAGAGGTCTCGTTAATAGCAAGACCGGTCTTCCCCCAAGACGATTGAGAATGACGATGACTTCACTTGGCTTTAAGGAAATTCATTCAGGCCTGAGTTGGGCGGACGGTGCTGGAAAAGCGAGTGGCCCACCTAAGAGCTTGGTAATTGTTTGCTGACTGCCTGGCGCTTAAGTCTCCCCGCTTGGGGACTCCAGATTACAGATGGCATTACCCAGGGACCCAACCCAGATCAGAGGGAGAATATACTAAAACCCTCTGCCGGGAGCAGTCTCCTGCTGATCTGATGCAAGTGGCAAGATCCACAGCAGGACAAAGGAACTTTTGAAAAGGACTTGAAAAGAGCTCACTTGCTCTGCGGTTAACCCATCAAAGGCGTCTTCCTGTAACCCGGAGGACAGCAGGCCTCGACATGTGCTGGCCATTTGGAAAACAGATTCATATGGAGTAGATCAAACATTTCAGGAGAGCCCCTTGCCTTGAAAATATGGGGCCTTATGAAAATCATTAAGCAATTCATTGATATTTATTTGCTTACACTGTGCTTCAGCAGAGCAAGCTGGAAGAGGAGGATGAGAACCATTGACCCGGTTTCAGAGGCCCTAGTTCAAGAAAGAAGGATTCCCTTACATGCCTGATTTTAAAGACCCTTTTAAGAAGACAGCCTGACCCACAGCTGGCATGGAAAGGCCGTCTTGGCTCCCTTCAACTGTGTATTAGGTTAACAGCCACCTCAAGCTTCTTAGAAACCTAGAAATCCCCAGGCAGTTAGAGGAATTCCACAGGGCTAAGAAAACCCTTGCAATCTCAGAGCTTTAAGCAGAAAAATATTTCCCAACGTCTTCGTTCGTCAGCGTGTGCACTTCGTGTGGAGCACTCCCGGCCTCACCGGGGCGGCCCTCGGCACGTTGCACCCTCTGTCCTTCCTGATGGGCCAACTCCTTCATTCGAGCCTGGGGCCCGGCAGACCTGGAAAGGAGCGAGGAGCAAGTCCCTATTTCCACCCGGGAGTTACCGGGTCATGGCACATGGGTTCTTCCTCCGCTGCCTGACTCGGGGAACTTCGCTTCTTTTAAGTTTAAGGAAGTAGCCCCTCAAGATTTATCAGCCTCCTGGCCTCAACTTCCCTGTAGCTCAGATGCAAAGTTCCCATGAGTGCAGAAAGGCTCAGCAGGATGCCATCATGCTCGCCCTTTGGGCTTTCAAATGATCTATATGTAGGTGAAGGCGGATGCCAAATGCATAGCCTCGGAGAAGGACAAACATTATATGGGGATTCATTCATTGGGGGAATATAAAAAATAATGAATATAAAAAATATATATAAATATATATTTATATAAATATAAAAAATAGTGAAAGGGAATAAAGGGGAAAGGAGAAAAAATGAGTGGGAAATATCAGAAAGGGAGACAGAAGATGAGAGACTCCTAACTCTGGGAAACGAACTAGGGGTGGTGGAAGGGGAGGTGGGTGGGGGGTGGGGGTGACTGGGTGATGGGCACTGAGGGGGGCACTTGATGGAATGAGCACTGGGTGTTATGCTATATGTTGGCAAATTGAACACCAATAAAAAATAGATTAAAAACAACAAAAAGAAAAAAAAAACAAATGCATAGCCTCTGAGGCTCTGGGAAGAGAGGGGGAGGCGGGCTCTAGGGAGCTAGGCTCAACTTCCAGAACATTGCAGAGGTTGAAAGTCTGTCCTCAAATATTCAACACATATGTTTTGAAAGTCATTAAGTTCCAAAATTAAAAAAAAAAAAGACAAATTTAAAAGATCCATCACTGGTTCTTGCACAAAGCAGATACCCAAGGAATGCTTGTTGAAGGATGAATTTGTTAGCTGATAAATATGAGAAATACAGTCTGTTTTGCACCACATGGCAGCTGAAACTGCTAGGAAGACATTTGTCCCTCGTTTGTCATTAGACAAGTCTTAGAAAATGAGTCGCCTAAGCCCTACCTGTGCTGGAGAACCAGCTTCCTCCACGGAGCCCTCCCGGCACGGTCTCCTGTTTGTCACGACCGAGAGAAACAACCGTCACGTGGCTTTGAATGACCGGTTAACTTCTTGTGATCCCTGCAGTCATGGTCCCTGAAGAGAAAAAAAAACCTTATTATTTGTTTACCTAAATCGGGGGGGGGGGGTAACTCCCTCGGGACCCCACATGGATTCTTGGGAAATGCACAGACTCCATAACTGTTTGGGGACTGATTGATCCGCTCACGAACACGTATCAGACATGCAGTACGGCTCGCACCGTATGGCAGTCAAAGCTGCAGCGCCCAGAACGCGTCGTTCTCTGCTACTTTTTTTTATAGTCTGCACTTAGAAGAAATGTTGTCTTAGAAGAACTTTTCTCTGGTCTCAAGTTAACCTTGGACAATCAATATTTAAGAGGGAATAATGTGTTTTTTTATGCAGCAAGATAAGATAGCAAGTGCATAAATACCGTCACTGCTAACTTGGCAACACTGCAGTGACATTTTCTGTTGGTTGACAGAGATATTGGTTCTCCTTTTTTCTTTTCTTTTTTTTTTTATTGGTTCCTTTCTAATAGGACTATGACTGCCACTTCCCTAGTAGATGGAGGGAGCCTTAGTCATAACAGGCCCTTTGTTGATGAACTAATTAGACTTTTCAGAGAATAAGATCTAGTCTTTTTTTTCTAAATTTTATTTATTTATTCATGAGAAACACAGAGAGAGAGGCAGAGACACAGGCAGAGGGAGAAGCAGACCCCTACCAGGGGAGCCCGAGGTGGGACTCGATCCCAGGACCCCAGGGTCACGGCCTGCGCTGAAGGCAGGTGCTCAACCGCTGAGTGACCCAAGCATCCCAAGATCTAGTCTTGGTACTTTTCACAGGGAGGAGGGAAGAGAGGGAGGGAGGGACTGAGGGAGAGACAATGAAAAGTAAAGAAAGAACAAAAGAAAAAAGATAGTCTGTTAAAGTATCCACCTACGTGACCTCACCACTTGTAACTGCCGCCACGTCCACATATATAACAGCTATGTCGATGCAGGAGAGTTAAAAAAAGAAATTCCAACCTTGGGAATCTAATTTGAAAAATCCCCCCCCCCCCAAACGAGCCATAGTTATCAATGAGCACTTTACCAACCGCGTCTTACTACCAGGCCTGGGAAGAGCTCACTCTGGGGTTGTACTCAAACTTTGGAACTTCAGGGTAGCACTCTACTCATCGGTGCTTCACACGGGAATGTTCCTTGAAAGACGCCTGAGAAACAGGCCCATATAGACACTTGCACTTCTCAGAACCAGGCCAGGAGCCTCTCTGAAGTGTGTGTGGGCTCAGTGATCAACCCTGGGAGGCTTAACCACTGAAGTGTCTGCCTTCGGCTCAGGTCATGATCTCGGGGTCTTGGAATCCAGTCCCACGTTGGGCTCCCTGCTCAGCGGGGCATCTGCTTCTCCCTCTCCCTTGCTCATGCTCATGCTCTCTCTGTCTCTATCTCTCTCTCCCAAATAAATAAATAAATAGACCTTAGAAAACAAAACCTCAGAGGGAAGAAAGGAGCAGATGAACGGCGTCATAACACCAGGGAGGAAGGCCTGGGTGCAGGTGGCGGGCAGACAGGGTGGGCTTGAGCGAACTGACTTGACCTAATTCTGAATCTTGCAACTGAGATGATGATATTGCCCAGGAATATTACTCATCTGGAGTAAGAAATTACCGGGTAAATCAGCTAACGCGCAGTCTGACACATGGGCTTGGTGACGTGTCCTGGCTGTGCAGGCCGGTCACCGACAGCCGGTGACACCATTGATGCCGTGCTGGCCAGGGCTTCGGCAAGGTGAGGAGGCGTCGTAATAAAATTGCTCGTGCTCAGCAGCCCTACGTGCTGCCCCTGGTGCAGGCACGCTCGCGGCTGCGGCCATCCGTGTGGGGCCCGTGTTGGGGGTGCACAGACTCCAACGCGAACACGACCAGACGCTAATTGTCAGTGACGTTGTCCCTCCAAGCCACCCCCCGAGAGAACCTCGTCCACCCGACAAAGCTCACCTCCTGCATCACCAAAGCTCACCACCTGCGTCACCTTTCTCCGGACT
This sequence comes from Nyctereutes procyonoides, assembly GCF_905146905.1. Taxonomy (NCBI): domain Eukaryota; kingdom Metazoa; phylum Chordata; class Mammalia; order Carnivora; family Canidae; genus Nyctereutes; species Nyctereutes procyonoides. Next base: position 27,207,206 of record NW_026575043.1, read on the forward strand.
CTCCTCCAAGTCAACGTTTTCACTCTCTCTCGAGCATCTTAACAACTTTGCCTTTTCCCCTTCTGGGTCCTCAGAATCCTCATCCACATTGCGTCACAGGGTCGCTGTCTCTCTGCCTCGCCCCCTATTTGATTTTAAGTCCTTTGAAAGGAGAGATCGGCCTTATCTTTACGTTTCTTAGGGGCCGAGTACAGAGTGTCGGGCTTAGCAGCTCAATAAAAATATGTTGGGCTGCAGTGAATTGGGACCCCCCCACCCCGCCGGCCACCAGGCCCTGAGCCCTGCGGTCCAGGATGCATGGGCCCTTGCGCCTCCCGCTGTGCCCACCCACAGACCTACTGCACACCTGGAGAGCTGGGGGCATGCAGCTGCCTGCCTCCCCCCTGCAGGGCCCGCTCCCTGGACGGCTCATCGCTGTGCCAGGTGCCAGGAAAGCACGATGGTCCAAGTGGGAGAGTCTCGATGCCAAGAGCCTGCTGATGAGGGGGCAACTGGATCCCCACGATGGGCCACAGCTCCGGGCCTCCCGCCCCCTCCTCCCCCTGCACCTGGCCCTCTGGGGGCCGCCACCTGGCTGCTCTCGATTACACAGCAAGGGCCCCACGCAGCCTCCAGGGACTCCGGCAGGAGACTGACCCCCGCACACCCTCAGGACGGCTCCAGTTCTCAAAAGGACTATTATCGTTGCTGTAATATGACGTATAGAGCCCGCATCATTTTTTAAGAGTGTCCCTACAGGCAAACAGAGTACGTGTGAGCTCACAGCTTCTAGAACCTGCCCTGAGGCTTCGCTGCCTCCGGAGACGGACCGGCCCACTGGGATCTGGGGGGACGCAAGGCAGGAGGGCTTGGCCTTCTCCTGATGCCCTGTGTGGCCAGTAAAAGCCTGGTTCAATGTGAACTCGGGCAAACAGCACCCGCTGGTTTCATGGGAGCGTGTACCCACCCCCATGGGCCATACGGACGCTGACCACCCTGGCCATGGGTCTGACTCAAGTTGCACCGATTATCCTGTATTTTGTGAGGAACCCGGAGCCCGGGCAGAGCCAGGAGCGGGGAGAGGCTCAGCGAGTAAAGCTTCTTTAAAGCCCGGGCTGGATGGCGTGGCCAGCGGCAGTCCCAGGCCCCGCGGGGAGTGGGCTCCGGTCGCCAGCAATCAGCGGGGGGGGAGCACACTGAGTGTCCACCGCCTTGCCCCAGCTGGTGGCAGATGCCCCCCTCACCAGCTGGGGAGGGAAAGGCCTGCTCCCTAAGGGGGCTTGCCTTCCGCAGGTGGCCCGTTCCCCATTCCTCGGCTGTGCCAGGCGCCGGTGGCTCCTCACCTGCAGACGCGGGCGCCCCGGCCGCCATCCACCTCGGCCGTTCCCCGCCATGCCACAGGCAAGGTGCTCCCCTCTCTGCACCCTGATGAAGCCAGGGGACCCCCGGGGGCGGAAGCGGGAGTGGCACGTGGCGCTCATCGTGGCACCTGACCGGCGCGGGTGGCCTGTTGGCGTCAGTCATTGCTACCCACGTCGCCATCTTGGGTGTGTGACACCACGCAGAAGGCACCTGGAATCGAGTCTCCTCAAGCCCGGACCTGGGAAGTGCAGGAACACGGACGCCAGCAGGTCATCAAGGCCCGTACACCGGGAGGTGTGACCTGGGGGACAGATGACTCCAGCACCAGCCCTGTGGCTGGGACTCCAGTCCCGGGGCACCTGGCCCGCCGAGCACCTGCCAAGTCAGAGCGCAGGTCACCATGTGGACCCGCATTAGTCACCGCAAACACGTGTTGGGAGACTGAAGTCTGCTTTAAGAAATGAGAGAGAGAGAGAGAGAGAGAGAGAGAGAGAGGGAGGGAGGGAGAGAAGGGAGGGAGGGAGAGGAGGAGGGAGGGGAGGAGGGAGGAGGAGGGAGAATGGGAGGGAAGGAGGGAGGGAGGGAGGGAGGGAGGGAGGGAGGGGGAGGAGGAGGGAATGGAGGGAGGGAAGGGAGGAGGGAATCTCATGGATTTCTTATGAGGAATCAATGAAATCGTCTCACCAAGTGTTAGAACAGGTCAGGCCAATAACAATGGCCTGACTGAGGTTAGCTGTTATCCTGTGGGACGCCTCAAAGAATGGGCAGGATTTTCAGTAAGAGAGATAGGAACTTGTAACTTAGAAGAAAAAATGTTTGAAGTTAGGATGAGGCCGACTTTCAGTGCGTGAGTGATGACTGTGGACCTGGTTCTCCAGGCAGCGTCGCGTGGAAAACTTTTAAACAGGGCTGTGATGTTTCCAGTGTGCGGCTGCCGTGAAAAGTTGCTCTCACCCATGTGTGTGAGGTGGACACAACGGAAAGGCTGGGGTCGCCTGGAGGCTTTTAGGAAAATAGTATATGGGCAGTAACATGACCATGGGGTTGAGGAGGGGCCAGAGTGGTGGGAGGGAGGAGGAGGCCCTGCAGGCTCAGATACACAGGCTGGGGGGCACTCAGGTGTTCAGCCAGCTAAGCGGCCAGCTCTTGATTTCAGCTCAGGTCATGCTCTCAGGGTCGTGAGATCGAGCCCCATGTCAGGGTCAGGCTCTGCACTCAGCTCAGAGTCTGCTTGAGAATTTTCCCTCTCTCTCCACCCCCTCCCTACTCTTTCTCTCTCTCTCTCAAATAAAAAAATAAAGAGATAAATAAATAAAGCTCAAAAAAATGCAAGCCTGGGTACCAACTGGATACCACTGGTCAGGAAGATGAAAGAGCCAAAGTTTCAGGATTAAAAAACTGTTGGTTGTTGCCCACAGCAGACCCTGTTTTTCTTCTATTCCACATTTCCCATCACTCCTCCCTTCCGACATTTTGTTCAAATATTATCCTGCCTCTAAGTGGCCACTGCTTCAGAGAAGACTCACCTATCTTCAGCCCCCAGGGGTGGGGGTAGGTATTCCTTTGTCCAAGACACCCAACTGGCTCCATCTTTTTGCCAGGAATCAGACTGGGCACGAGCATATGGCAAAATTCTTGGCAAAAAGAAGCCAATGAGTGGAAACAACCCAAATATCATCAAGCAGGGAATGGATAAACAAGATGTGGTATGTTCATACAACGGGATATTAAGTGACAATAAAAAGAGAATGAAATACTGATTCACGGTACAAAAAGGAGAGGCATCAAAACGTTGTACCAAGTGAGAGAACTCACACACAAAAGACCACCTGTGACTCCATTTAAACAGAATGTTCAGAATTGGCAAATCCATATAAAGACAGAAAGTAGGTTAGTGATTGTCAGGGGCTGGGGACGGAGGATCACAGGGAGTGACTGTTAACGGATACAGGATATCTTCAAGGACAATAAGTCTTCTAAAATTAATTGTGGTGACGGCTGCCAATTCTGTGATTGTAGTAAAACCCGTTGAATTGTACACTTTCACTAGGTTAATTATTTGGTAGGCAAATCATATCTCAATAAAGCTATTGTTAATTTTTTCCTTTGAAATCCAAAAGGAAGACTTCTAGGGAGACTTCAGGAAAACATTTCATCACTACTCTTAAAGAGAAACGCAAAGGAGAGTTGGCTTCTCTTTCTGGAGGCTGATGTATCTGAATATGATCACTGGAGCTGTTGTGGGTGGCTGCCGACCACGACAGGAACCCACGCAAGTCAGAGCTGAGCCACAGGGCGGCCAGAGCCCAGAGAAGCACCTAGGCTTCTCATTACCTAAAATAATAAAATTTACTTATATTTTAGGCCAATTGATTAGAGCTGCTCTGTCACTTGTAGCCGTAGCATAACAGAGCTTTCTAACTCCTATGGTTCCATTAACAGAAATTTTAAGGTCAGGAGAAAGGTTGGTTTTTCAGAGAAACTATGAATTTACATTAATTTAGAAGTACAAGTGTAATGCAGGTGAAAATTTGTGTTTTTTTTAAAGATTTTATTTATTTATTAGAGAGAGACAGAGAGACAGAGAGAGACAGAGGGAGAAGCGGGCTCCATGCAGGGAGCTTGACGTGGGACTCGATCCCAGGTCTCCAGGATCATGCCCTGGGCTAAAGGCAGCGCCAAACTGCTGAGCCACCTGGGCTGCCTTTTTTTTTTTTTTTAAGGCCGGTGAAAATTTGAGGCGTAGTTCAAGATCTGGAGAAAGGGATAGATGAATGGAGGGAGGGGGGGTGGGCGGATGGATGGATGGCTGGATAAGTGGATGGATGGATGGATGGTGGATGGATGTGTAGATGGATGGATGGATGGATGGATGGATGGATGGATGGGTGGATGGATGTATAAGTGGATGGATGGATGGGTGGATAAGTGGATGGATGGATGGATGGATGGATGGATGGAGGATGGATGTGTAGATGGATGGATGGATGGATGGATGGATGGATGGATGGGTGGATGGATGTATAAGTGGATGGATGGATGGATGGGTGGATAAGTGGATGGATGGATGGATGGATGGAGGATGGATGTGTAGATGGATGGTGGATGGATGTGTAGATGTATGGATGAATATGTGGATGGATGGATGGATGGATGGATGGATGGATGGATGGACAGATGGACGGATAGACAGATGGATGGATAAGTGGATGGATGGACAGATGGATAAGTGGATGGGTGGATAGATGGTGGCTGGATGTGTAGATGGATGGATGGATATGTGGATGGACTGGGGAGATACTTAGAGCAGAAGGCTGAAGCCCGAGGAGCACAAAGACAGAGAGCAGAGAGGAGCCTCCTGGACTTCCTACACTGAACAGGCAGGAGAGCAAGGGAAATTAGTGAAAGAATCTGCAAACAAAGAGGATAGAAAAGGACATGGGGAAACTGGAAAATGCTGTAAATGCTGTCACACAAGGCAAAAAGAGGATTGAAGGAAGAAGAGGATTGAAGCTTGGGTCAAATTCTATAGACACCAAAGAAGAAATAGCCCCAAAAAATGTGTTCAGATATACAACTGGAGGCCAGTATGAGAAAAGATTGTTTTTTAAAGGAATTGAGTGGAGTGATGGTGACACAGGCCAGATTTCAGAAGATACGGGCTTGGGAGCGGGGGAGGGATGCTGCAGTGAGTGAACAGTGAGGAACTTATGACACCATGGAGGCACCTCCTTACAGGACATTGGTCCCGTGGAAAGCATCACTGAACTCACCAGTACCTGGTTCTGCTCCCCCTCCCGGCACGTGCAAGATGGTGCTTCTCGGGGTCCTGGCACTTGGGAGGAGACGTGTACAGCTCTTTGGTGAAATGCACAGTGGGTCACTTCCGAACTAGGACAGTGGGAAGCACATGCCTGACCTTCCCACCTCTCTCTCCCCACTACAGAGGTCATAGAGGGGTCCTTGTTGCATAGATGATAAAACCTGAGACTGAAGACCCTTGACTGTGAGTCACTAAATGGAGGGTAACTCCCCTTGAGGAGAGTCCGTTGCTCTTCTACAGGCAGGAGGAAGCTATACATTCCTGTCATGCCACCCAGATGGAGGGGCCGTTGGTCATCATAAGCTAGTCCTCTCCTTGCTAACAGAGAGACTGCAGGAAAGAGAACAGCAAAGTCGAGGAAGGAATGCTTTCATTCTGGGTTTTGATTTTTCATTTTTTTTTAAAAGGGTTAATTTATTTGAGAGAGAGAGAGAGAGAGCACAAGTGTGGGGAGGGGCACAGGAAGGGGGACAAGCTGAGCTGGGAGCCCGATGTGGGGCTCGATCCCAGGACCCCGAGATCATGACCTGAGCTGAAGGCAGATGCTTCATCTACTGAGCCATCCAGCATCCCTGATTTTTCATATTTTTAGGGCATATGAGACCCAAGCAGGTTAGGAATATGGAAAGAGTCTATAGGGAGGAAGAACCCGAAGAAGACAAAGCAGCATCCTACAGAAAGCAGGAAACGTGGCCATGCACAGACCCAGCAGCGGGGCCGGGCCCTTCTTCTCTGGGGGAGAAGCACAAATCCAGGCCCAAGGAGAGTACCTGGCCAGTCGGGTTGGAGGGGGAAGCTGAGGGAGCCTCTGCACTCCACTTCCGAGACAGGGGAACAGAGGTGGGAGCCAGGAAGCCTTGACCCCTGAAGGATGAGCGGCAAGGACAGTCATTGAATGCACTTCATTCTCGTGCTTTAAATTCTCTAGGCATTTCCCACACAGAATCATCATGATTTAAAAAGTCACTCAAGTCAGGCCCAGAAAGCGTTAGACTGTTTTGTTCCAAGTTCTAGTCTGGCCCCCACCTCTACTGCTTCCCAGTGTCCTTTACCCAAATTCGTTGCTCCCCTGGCAGGCCAGCCTGGTCCCCCACAGAACAACACATGCTGTGCTCCCCGTGAGCGCACTTGTGATGAACTTTGAGCCACACATCTGCTGCAGACAAGGAACTCTATTCCCAAATGGCTAACATGAGCCGAAGATTCTGGGTTCATCCCCACCATAGCATATTTTTATTAGATAGGCCACTGGAGAATCAGAGGAGTGAATTTAGCTGCTACATCCATACCTCATTACAATGCATGCCCAGCTATTGTTCTTTTCATCAGCCTGATGTTATTCTGACTCTGTTTCTGCAGAGTGAATATTTGGGTGGAAACCAGTGTCCATCCTCATTTACCTTCCGAGCCATTGTTGTATCTGGGCTAAGGATGTATTTTCACGATGTCACCACTCCAATCCTCTTTCTTTGATTTAAAGCAGGGGTTGGCACACATCATGTGTAAAGTCCCAGAAAGTAAATATTTTAGCCTTTGTGGGACATAACAATCTCTGTGGCGGCAACTCAGCTCTGTCATGGCTGCATGAAAACAGCCAGAGAAAGCACTTACGTGAATAAGCACGGCTGTGTCCCAATAAAACTTTATTTACAAAGAAAGTGGGTGAGATTTAGCCCCTGCGCTATACTTTGCAGACCCTGCTTGAAGTATGGATTAGCAGGAAGACATCAGGCCAGCCGATAGATTAAAAACCAATATCCTTTCATGTGTTTGTCTCCAAAGAGAAAAAAACTAACTAAAATGCTTGTTGGACGTTTTATTTCTTTAGCAGACAATGGAATGACATACCCCCCCCTTCTAATACATTATATCTTAAGATTTTAGATTTCTTTCTCACAAAAAAAAAAAGTTGAGAGAAGCAGTAGAATTTGATTCAGGGAAGAGAGGGTTAAGTGGCTAAAACTTGTGGGGTGAACGTATCACTTACCATGGACACAGCCTCTTCTTCAGACACTGATTTGCTCCGTGGAGCTGATGAAGAGAGATGCAAAGTAAAAACAAATTTGCTGACCTTCATTTCAGAGATCAAAGGTTAAATTCATACCCCGTAGGATGGTTCTGTTAAATCACTCCCAAGCTGCCTGGCAACATATTTTCAAAAAATATTTCTCTCCAGCCTTATCAAGTGTTCTCTGTGTTCTGAAAACATGATTTGAAGTCCCAGCTAGAGCTGGGACGTCGAGAGTCTTCACTGAAATTCTTCTCCAACTGCATCCAGAGGCCTACAGTTAGTTGTCACAGACATTAGTCACAGGGGTTCATACCTCTGGGTCTAGTTATTCATCAAAGATGGAAATTGACATTTTACACCGAATAATCAAGGATGGTATAAACCATGAGTCGATATACAGGTAAAAATATCCACTTGGATGTCCTTGTAATTGGGCTGAACAAAGCCATCCTAGAGTGGAATGGCCAATCAGGAGAGTTCCCAATTTCTTCGCCTCAGAGCAGAACCCCAACGGTTCAAAAATTAGGAGACCTGTGTGAACAAATTAGTCCAACTCGCAATACATTTGTTTAAAAAACAAAGCAAATGTCCTGTTTCTTTAATTGTAAGATCCCACAAAACCTTTCAACAGCAATGGTCCACACAATTTATTTCACGACAAAGTTTCGTCCATCCAGAGTGAGGTGAAAAAATTAGGACACTGGCATAGGTCCTAATTTTATAGACCTAAATGGATTTCATTTAAAGGGCCTTCCCCTAGTCTATTCCCATGTTACTTAATCAAATTTAATCAACTTTAATTAAATAATTAGTTACTTAGTAAAATAACATCAAGAGCCCTCTATTGGTCCCCAGTTGTTTTAAACCACTATTGCTATGGATTGAGTTGGGTTCCCTCCACCAACTATCTGTGTGATGGTTCTTAGAGATATTAGGCCTTTTTGTTGGATTTTTTTTAAAGGTTTATTTATTTATTTTAGGGAGAGGAGGGAGGGGGAGATATAGAGGTGGGAAGCAGACTCCCCACTGAGTGGGGAGCCCAAGAGCAGGGCTCCATCTCATGACCTTGAGAACATGACCTAAGCCAAATCAAGACCTGGCCACTTAACCTACTGAGCCACTCGGGTGTCCCCAGATATTAGGTGTCTGGGAGGCAACTGGAGTTAGATGGGCTCATGGTGCGTGGGGAACCCTCAGGATGGGATCTGTGGCCTTATAAGAAGAGAGGAAAGAAGAGACACACACAAGAAGGTGGCATCAGTAAGCCAAGAAGAAGGCCCTGACCAGGAACCAGATCAGCCAGGATCTTGATCTTGGACTTTCTAGAATGGTGAGCAATAACTGTGTGCTGCTCAGCCACCCAGGCCATGCTGTTTTGTTATGGCAACCCGAGCTGACTAATACAACACTTCTATTATTTAATGAGTAGGGAACTGAGAAGCTAGAGGGCATTGTTGAAACCTTAATTTCTAGCATTTGCTGGCTCAATAGAGAGTAACAAATCTGGATTTTCTTCCCCAGAGTTCAGAAGGTAGGTCACCGTTGGTGGGCCTCTGAGAATCTAGAATGTACTAAGCTGAGGGTGCGTGTGTACACTCAGGAAGAGGTTGTGTCATTGATGCTGTGAGAGGGGCAGGTATCAGGATACCTGCTTTGTTGGGTGGAAACACTGAGAATTGATTTTTTTCCTGCTAGAGGAGAGATGAAAAATTAAAATTAAACCTAAGTGTCCTCCCCAGTGGCACTCCATTCCCACACCACACACTTCCTAGCATCGCATGAGTCAAATCAGTGACAATTTAGCAACTGAAATTTCCAATAAGACGCACATCAGGTGACTTTGGATATGTTCTTTATCCTTTCCAAGGCTTCTTAACCTATGAATGGGGATAATAGCTTGTCCAATCTCATGGGGGTGCTTGGGGGAATAACAACGCATGTAACACACTGGCTTAGTTGGTAGCATAAAGTAAGTACCTAGTAAATGTTTTGTGCTATTATTTGGATTATACACTAAAAAGACACAAAAATGGCTGATTTTATTCTTGAAATTGCTTTCTCAAGTTTTGAAGCAGAAATAGAAAATAAAATTGCTTAGATCATTATCAGTTAAAGCCAGTTGAATGGTTGGAAGACTTCCATCTGAGACTTTGCGTGTGTGTGTGTGTGTGTGTGTGTGTGTGTGTGTGTGTAATCCCTAAGGATGCTTTAAAAAATGCTAAACTATTCTACTGAGAGGCAGAGATATCAGATGGAATCTCGACCTCTAAATTCTCTCCTGCTAAAAAGCCATCACCAGTGAGATACAGATAAAGAAATCTGGCAAAGAAAGACTTGATCACACTCTAGGTTTCTGCCCTTATCCCCTGACTCCATAAGGCTCAGACCCATGTACCTGTGAGGATTTGTTTGCCTGGGACAGGTAGATGTAAAGGCCCCACCTGTCCTCCAATATCTTCCAAGAAGGAAGAGGCTCAGGGGTAACAAGTGTCAGCCACACAGATCACCAAGTGGGAGAAACAACACGGGTCCAGCCCAGAGGGCCAGGTCCCCCAGGAAGAAGTTAGGCCTTTCTCTTTTTTACTAATCACATGAAATGTCCCCCTGGTCACAACGTGGCAAACCTCTTCCTTCTCAGGGCAGAGTGAACAATGAGTTGGGGCAAAGGAGATTCTTACATTTCCTCTGAAGTACACATTTTTCACTTTGGGGGCACGGGGGGCAGCACAGACCTGTGTGAAAACCATCAAAAGCAAACTCTCCCCCACACACACACCCCAAAATGGACACTGATGTAGACACAGAATGTTGTGTATAATTTGGGAGAGTAATTAGATCTCCTGGAGCCTGTCCACAAACCCCCATCAAGAATCCGTGCCTTACTGTCATTTTAAACAAATATTCAGCGAGCACTGAGTGTCAGGCACCGTGTTGGGCACTGTTATAGGTGTGCATCCTTAGATCTGAAAACATCCCTTCTTTGCAAATACATTGTTTCATTTTGCAGTCGGGAGACAAAAGCTAAGGAAGGTTCAATGGTGCGCCCAGCTCTGGGTTCTCGTAGTGGTTCTGTCAAGTACTGCCCGCGGGGACTTGCGTCAGATCACCTGCTCCTACCCTCATTCTTAGTTTCTAGTCCGTAAGCTCAGGTTACAACAGTCGTGGTGGCCGACGGTCATGTGTACTACGTTGCGTGCACCGACCCAAACTGGTTTGTGAATCAAGGAGATAAAGAACTTATTAAATTCAACAGCAAAAAAACAAACCATCCAATCATGAAATGGGCAAAAGACATGAACAGACATTTCACCAGGGAAGACATAGACGTGGCCAACAAGCACATGAGAGCATGCTCCGCATCACTGGCCATCAGGGAACTACAGATCCAAACCACAATGAGATCCCACCTCACCCCAGTGAGAATGGGGAAAATTAACAAGGCGGGACACAAAAAATGTTGGAGAGGATGCGGAGAAAAGGGAACCCTCTTACACTGTTGGTGGGAATGTGAACTGGTGCAGCCACTATGGAAAACTGTGTGGAAGTTCCTCAAAGAGTTAAAAATCGATCTGCCCTACGACCCAGCAATTGCACTGCTGGGGACTGACCCCAAAGATACAGATGCAGTGAAATGCATCTGACCCCTGCACCCTGATGTTTATAGCACCAATGTCCACAGTAGCCACACTGTGGAAGGAGCCTCGGTGTCCATTGAAAGATGATGGTTAAAGACGCAGCACATCCTTTTGCACAGATTCTGAAACAGGTTAAGCACACAGTAAACCATCACATTCAAAATGGAAATAGGAACAGGTGCCTGGTGGTTGGAACGAGCCGCCCTGCCTGTGAGCCGGAGAGGCTGCGGTGGCGCTCGCAGCCCCTTGGGCCCGCAGCAGCCATCTGCACAGGGTGGCTCGGAGAAGGGGAGTGCCCACCCATAATCCTGCCGACGAGCGGTGTGCCTACGCTCTGCCCAGACGGGGGCATGTGGCGACCCAGACGCGGTGTTACAGGCCATGGTGGGCTCCAGCTTCGGGAAACGGGCCCCCGTACGTCCCGGTGTCCAGGTGGAAGGAGGGGTGGATCGATAACGGTCCCTGGCACTCGTGTCCCCACGTGGAAGAGCAAGCTGGAAGCCGTGTCTGCTCGGAAGGAACATAGCCCTGTTTTCTTTCATAAAAGGGCAACATGCAAACCCCTGGTTTCACAGTGTGTCCAAGCCTTTTGGGAAACCCGTCCAACAGTGGTTTGTGCCTGTTTCATACTTGTTTTATTTTATTTGGCAGCAAAATGAAGACCATGTTTTGAATAAAAGCCAAGTTCTGTCCCTTCCACGTTTCATTAAGCATCATAAGCCGTTCCTGTCCTCTGTTTCCACAATCACACCCGGGCGTGCCTTGCGGACTCCTTTTGTGGGACTAGTTTTGCTCGTTTTTACATTTATGGCTCCTTGTAGGCACAAAATAAACCTGACATTTGATATGGGTTGGAAAGCTTGAGGAAGATAAAAGTCCCTTATCGGCACATTGTTTACATTAATAAATTGATAAAACTTCTTTTGCTTGATGCTGTTTAGAAAAAGCTGCCGGGAAACCCACCCCTGAAATCTGTTCCTGGAGAGGACAGGAAGCAGGGGGGCTGGAGGAGACAGCGGGGCCGGGGGTCTGAGCCCGGGCTCTGCTCCTCATGAGCCGTGGGTCCTTGGACAAGTCGCATGACGTCTCTGGGCCTCAGCCTCCCCTCATGAGTCACGATGGGGCAACGCTGCCCTGGGCTGGGCTCACAGGTCCATGTGAGGACCCACTGACATGATGAAAGTGCTGTGTCCCCACTGAAGCACTTGCAGGGCCTATGAATACGCTCCGAAACATGGAAGATGATCATTAAAAGAGCAAGATTCTCCTGAGCCCAGAAAACTGAGTCTCGGTTCCTCCCCGGCCACGTCATTCCCCTCGGCGGTTTCTGGGGCCTCGGAGGCCAGTCAGGTCCAGGCCCTTTGTCCCGACTCTGCCCCATTCAGCTCCCCACCGTCCTGTGGACCCGTCTGGTTCTATGAGTCATCCTGGTGGCTCTTCAGTCAGTCTTCAGAGGTGGATATCTCCCCTCTGATGGTCATTTAGGAACGAAATGTGTCGCTGTACGTTGGCGCCCCACGTCCTCAGCCTTGTGCTGGGATCTTACAAGAACGACAAGGCAGGCTGCCTAGTGATACGTGAGTCAACGACCGCACCTGGGGTGCAGCACAAACCCGCAGACGGTTCCTCTTCCCCTGCTCCGTGAATGAAGAACCGGGGCAGAGGAGTCGGGCAGCTTCGCAGGAGCCCGACCACCTAGTAGGGGTGGCATCGGGCTGTGCGGACACGAGGGGCCTAGAACCTCCTCCCTGATTGCAGGGGGGATCAGGATCTGCTGGGGGGTCACGCTTCACGTTGCACTGGCCTCGACACGGTGACACGTGCCAGCCGGGCTGTGGGCCGAGGGCCCAGACGTAGGGGCCACGAGGACACGGGACTCGACGTCCGATGCAGCGCCGATGCAATCCCGGCCTGAGATCTGGTCGCTGCACCCTCCTGTCCCTGGGGAGGTCCCCTCGCAGGCTGCGCTCTGGCCCAGATGGGGGCAAAGACGCTGGGGACTGGACAGACCGGGCCGTCCTGGGTGCGAGTTCGGAGGAGAACCGCACAAGCTAGAATAATCGATGCATCTTCACCGCTTCAGACACGCCAGCTTTTGTTTTAATCTCAACAAGTCGGTGAGGCTGAACCTAAGTCAGATTTCTGCCCCCGCCCCCAGCCTGGGTGCTCCTGCCAAGAGGAGCTCGGACACGGCTTTAGAGGGAGCCCTGGGGCCAGTTCTGTGCCAGGGACGTCGGGCAGCCCCGCCAGGTGGGCCCAGGCCGCTAAGATGCCGCCGAGGCCCAACACCCAAGGGGCCGCAGCCACAGGACAGCATGGTGGGTCTACAAGCCAAGGAGGGATGGGGCCGTATTTCCAGCACCTTCTCTCCGGAGTGAGGCCGAGCCGTCGGGCAGGCTCTCGGGCCCTGACCAGATGGGGTTGAGATTTGGAGGGCGCTGTGCCGGGCTGAGGAGCACTCTCCTGACCTGCTCTTTTCCTCGAGGAACGGGAAGGCTTTAGGCCTCTGCAGTTCGGTCGGTCACACAGGCCTGTGCCCCTCATGTCACGATTACAGACCTGAGCTCACCCTGTGACAGACACAAGAGGCCAGTGAGTCACAGTCTGGCTCCCGCGAGGGGTAAGGGTGTGCCAAGAAGAAAGAGGAAATGGGGTGCAGCTGGTCCCCCACGGAGGAGTGGGACTCCACGCCGTGCGAGCCATCTGCGGGGGGACGGCCCCCCCAGAGCTGGGCCCTCGGGTCGGGGCAGGGCATGGGCCCAGGGAAGGTGAGGCAAAGCCGGGAGGAGAAGCAGAAGGAACCATCTGGAGGAGACAGGGACAGGCCCTGGACAGATCGGGGCGGAGGCTTCCGGGCCTCCTGGAAGCAGGTGTGGGCCCACGGCCCGGTCGGTGGGTCGCTCCCCGCACATTCAGGACCAGGCACCTGGGGCGACGTGGGAGGGGGACAGCTGCCGAGGGTGGAGGGGGACAGGCCAGCCGAGGCCGAGTGGGCCAGGGCCGGGCCAGCAGGGCCGTCAGCACAGGGCTCGCTCCTCAGGGCCCGGCTGGCTGTGCAAGCAATGCCGAGTGCGCAGGGCCCCGGGCTCCAAATCCCTGCTCGTGCCAGGAAGTGGATGCTTCTGGTGCCTAAGGGGAGCCCAGAGAGTAGAATCAAACCCCAGGAACGTGTGCTTCCCATCTGCAGCCCACATCCACGGCAGCCCGCCCACCATCGTGGAAAGGAGGGATTAATGAGCTGCAGATCGTCCAAGGCCTGGGCTTATATTATTCATTTTTCTTGGAAATGTCTGAGGTTCTGTGATCCCTCTCTAATCCCATATGCCATACTTAGCTTATATTTTGACAGGCACAGGGCTGGCTGCTTTGGCCAACGTCCACTTGAGGATGGAGGTCCTGCCCCTGGTCCACGCCGAAGGCCAGCCTCCGTGGCTGGGGCACCCGTTCTCGCCCGGTGGCTTCAGTCCACCCCCAAAGCCCAGCTCTCTGGCGCTAATCACAGAGCAGAAAAGTAAAAAATAGGGTGTCTTTTTATTGTTTCTCTTTTCTGGTTTTTTTCTTTTTTTTTTTTTTTTTTTACTTGAAAGCAACAATTTTTTTTCTCTACCATCAAACCGGATTAAGTTCCTGAGTTAGATAAGTCCTAAGAATTTTTATTTCGCTGCAAGTTATAAGAATTTTATGTGGAGCGACTCCACAACGTGGGTTTCTCTTTGTAGCAAAGGCCCTCTATTTTATTTTCCTGAATGGCCTATAATTTATTCTATTATCCTGTACCCAGGATCCCCTGCTCCAACCAAAGGTTTCTTGGCTTTCTACATCAAATACCTCTCTCGGAGTGAGGATCACTTTGTGCAACTGGGAACACACGACTTTTCTTCGGATTTTGTTATCTTTCTCTTTTATTAAAAATGTCGAAACATAAACCACAGATCTTTTTAATATTTTTACCCAACCAATGAAAAAAAAGTGATTTCTGCAAAATGTATAAATACTTGTCCTCTCGGAAGACCTCTAATTAACTCAGTGCCACCCATGTCACTCCTGCTCCTGCCTGTCCTGTAGCGTTGCTGTAGTTGGCCACTTCATGCTCATTTGCTAGTCACTGGTGACAGTGGGTGTGATCCCTCAATGTCACATCTTGAGAATGCAGCACAGCGGGGGCCTGCACAATGCTGGCCTTTTAAGTGTTCTAGAAAGCTTATTTAATAACCACCCAACTAGATGTCTGAAAATCAATCTGGTTTTCCTCGGGACTGATCTTGTTCTCTCCCCCCATCCCCTAATTAGGACCCACGCTCATCTCCATTATGGGAGCCTCCAAGCCTACTGGACCCCAAGAGCGTCCAGAGCACTCCTCTGCCCCCCTAACCTATGCCTGGCAGCAGCCCACAGGCCACACCTTCTCTGCCTGCTTCACCACCTCATTGGGTGCCCAGGAGCACAGTATTCCAGAGTTGGGTTTATTTCCAGATGGAGAAATTGAGTTCTAGACAAAGAAACATGGTGGACACTTGGGTTGGTTTGTCAGTTTGTTCTTTTGATCCTCCTTCTCAACTTTCTTTTGGAAAACCACCTTTCTCCACATTTCCAGAATTTTCATGGGAGGCTTCATCTCACTCCCATGCTCCAGAGGACCGCAAACAATCCAGGCCTGGCCAGTTCTCTTGCCCACTTTCAGTAATGGGTTCAGGAGGTGGGTGTGTGACTCAAACCAAGCCAGTTCTCTTGCCCACTTTCAGTAATGGGTTCAGGAGGTGGGTGTGTGACTCAAACACAAATCTCGCAGGATTTGTGCTAGACGTCTTAGGAAAGGGATACGGTCTTTCTTCCGGGCTTGAAAACATAGATTATAAGCATGAAGCTTCTGGTGGCCGTTCTATCACTGGAAGCGGAGAGCCTTCTGGAGTACTAAGCCAAGAGACAGAGTAGAGATGGAAGGCACAGAGACGCATGTCTGGTGGCTTCATTTAAGCCTGTAACCCTACTTGTGCCTGAAGATAATTATGAGTGAACTTTCCAATTATGCTAACCAACAAATTCCCTTTCTTGCTTCAGCCAGTTTGAGGGAGGCTGTAGACTTTCCTCCCGATGCCTGGGAACTTTGAGCCTCTTCTTACTGATACCTTGATGTCCAGGAATGGATCGATTCCTGCTTCCTTTTCCAGTGGTTAAGACACAACATAGAAATACAGCTTTTATGAACACGGCTATCATTTCCAACCCATCCTGACCAATACCCTTAACCTGTTCTTTCCCAAACGTGACAAGGTATTGATGAAGTAGCAGCATTTACAGATGGCTTACCTGGGTGAGGACTGACAGATTAACGAAGGTCCGGAGGTGAGGACAGCAACATAGGATGTGCAAAACAGTGTCCGGTCCCCAAAACGTGACCGTGGACACATTACACACCAGACAAGTGAGGCCCGCTCCAGAGTCAGCCGATGAGAAGTCTAAGTACTTCCTCTAATCAGAACACATAGTAAGCACTCAATAACTGGGAGCCATTATGAGTGTAATTATTAGTAATAGTAATTATAATATTAATGATCACAGTGGCAGTAGGAGCTTCCTGACTTCTATTTAAATTTCATGTGTGGAATTCAGGCCTATCAAATGGCATGAAGAATACTCACCACAGAGAGGCCTTGGTGTCCTCTTAGCCTGGTACACGAGGTTTAGGGGAAAGGAGTTGCAGGAAGGACATTGGGGGCAATTTTGCTGAGACCAGTAGAGAGTACTCGACTAAGCCAAATTTCTCAAACACTCACAGGCTCTTGTGCACTAATCTCTGCTTCCTTTCAAGTCAGTCACATTTCAGATAAAGCCCCCAGATCTCTGCTAACAGCTGAATTATATGAACCTCATAAAAGCTACCACAAAATACCATGTATTTTGTTCAGCGCCTACCACTAGGATCCGAAACGACATATATTAACTTTTTCAAAAGAGGAATTTTGCAAATATACTCTAGAACACCCACTTCCA
This sequence comes from Nyctereutes procyonoides, assembly GCF_905146905.1. NCBI lineage: Eukaryota > Metazoa > Chordata > Mammalia > Carnivora > Canidae > Nyctereutes > Nyctereutes procyonoides. The sequence goes on from NW_026575043.1 coordinate 27,224,007, forward strand.
AATATGGCAGAAAATGGAAACCAAACTGAAGATTAAAACTGGAGAGAAAAAAATCACAATAACCACCACACAGAAGATGAAGTGACGTCAACCTATGTAAACAGAACATACACGTGTATGTATGACTGTGGCCCCTTCAGGCCCTGAGGACTGAGTTTTAAATGGTTTTACGGTTTTACGGCTTCTCTGTAAACCCAACCCTGGATCCTATGGCAGGCAAAGAGGGAAGAGAAAGAAGGTCATGGTCCCCACCGGACTCAGTTGCCCATGGGCAACTGTGTCTCTTCTTTCTCTTGTGTTCAGGGCTCTCTGCCCAGATCTCCTGCCCTCCAGGATGTTCTACACTCATCAGCCTGCCCCTACACAGAGCAACTGAGTCAGGGATGGGTCTCGGTCAAGAAGAGTCAGGTTCAGGATTCCACTGAACAGCGAGGGCAGAACCCCCCCCCCCCTTTTCTCCACGGCGCCTGAGAAAAGGTTGTGCTCTCTCTATTGCTGCGAAGTCCTACTACTCCTGCTCTGGAAACGTGAGCTTGACACCAACCCTCATGGAAAGCAGAGCTGAGAAATGGCAAGAAACTGAGTCCCAAAAATTCCCCTCTGAACCCTGAATCCCGTCTAACTGTGCCCCCTGCACGTTCCAGTTTATGTAAGCCACTGCATTCCTTTTCTGTGTAAGCCGGCGTAGGCTAGGGGTTTGTTACTTGCAGGTTAATGTGGCCTAATGATATAGAGAGTCAGCATCAAAAACAAACAAATGAAATCAAACATCTAAGTTTAGATTAGGCATAAGCAAACCAGGAAAATTTCTTGGATCACAGCTGAGATTAAGACCCAGGACAACAGCTGGTTGAACCGAGAAACTTCTGATCCATAGATTCATAATTTGCCTTGAGATCAAATAATTACATAAGACATTGGATTTAGGCTGTGTGGTCATGTCTGCCCCGTTGGGGAGTTTCAAGAGAGAAACTCAGGGAAGTATCAGAGTCTAAGATGGTGGCTCTGGCCAGAAAATGGACCAGGGCTGGGAAGTCCCTCCAGGAAATTAGCTGAGGAGTCAGACGTTTTCCAACATCTGCCTTGGTCAGGAAAAGTAATAGGGAGCTTGCTAAATGCCGAGCAGGGATGCTTGCAACAACTGCATTATTTAGGGTTTCTGTGACTTCAAATGAGAGGCTTTCCCAAACTTGGGAAGGTGCCTCTAGGGCCAGAAATAAAGGGGTGTGACCCTTGTAGTGCACAAGCAGAAAGAACTCAGACAAACGAGGAATTGTAGTTTTTATGAAATGGGGACTGTACAAAGCAGATGCATTAGGAATTTGGAACCAGCTTAAGACAGTACATTGTTTGTTCAATTCCTGGTAGAGCTCCTGCCCCCCAAATTATTTTTAATCGTATATGGCAACCTCTTTGCCAAAAACAAAGCTTTGATGCAATGCTACAGTGAAAAATCACTTAAAGCAAGTGCAGTTCAGAAGAATCTTGGAACTCAGAAGCTTCCCTCCCAAACCACAGTTAATTCAGTGCCCATCCTCAGGAGGGTGGAGGGCAGGGTGACGGTAGCCTCAGAGCTGGGACAGCGTGGGGGGCGAAAGCCAAGATTTTTCTTTACGTTAAGAACTTTGCATTAGGACCCCACATTCTTCTAATTCATGCATTCGTGGAGTGTCTGGTACTCTTTAATTCTCTTTCAACTGGGTAAACATCAGGAACTATTTAAAAATCAGGGCAGGATTAACTCAGCCCAGCACCCATTCAAATACCCTTTGAGTCCCTTGGGCAAGACACTTGCCAACTGTAGGAAAGCTAGGGCTCCACCTGGAGAGCCAAAGGGATCTTTCCACACCTCAGCTCCTTCCTGTGCTGTGACTCATCTGGGTACCACGTGCTCAGCCGGGTTTATAGCAGAAAAACATCCCCAGTACTCACAATCGTCATTTAATATGGCAAATGGGACAAGGGGCCTGGCCCTGTGCTGAGAAACACAGTGTCTAAAATGAAAGGAACAGTTCAAGAAGAGGCAGAGAATCGGCCCTAGAACGGTGCCTGGGACACAGCAGGCACCTAGTAAGGATATGTCGAGTGAACGAAGAGCGGCATAGCAAACGAATAAATGGATGAATGGATGAATGAATGAATGAATCGCTAGATTGACCCGTTGATTGTGCCCTTTAAAACGAGACCTGCATGAGAACAACTTGCAGGATGTTTGGAAGCGGAGCAAGATCCCGGGTGGTTAGTGAACAGATTGTTCTGGCCCATCCACGTTGCAGGAGCTAAAGTGGGGATTTCTAAGGAGGAGGGACTAGAAAGAGGTACTGACATGGTTTCTGCTCATGATGTTCGTCAACCGCTTGAGAAAAGAAATCCATGATGAAAACAAGAACCGACTTTGTAAATGAGCTCTTGTGAAATAAGGGGCACAGAGGGAAAGAGCTTATGAGCATTTATATGGGTTCCGGGGGTTGGTGGTCAGAGAAGGCCTCACGTAGAGAGTAGCCTTATGTAGTGTGGGCAGGATTTGTGTCTGTGGATAAGAGCAGGGGAAAGTATGTATGAACACCAAGATGTGGCATATTTGGAACCAGCCTGACGCGTAAATCTCTAGTCTGTTCACATTTCTTGCACTCTCGGCCGTGTTCCTATGTCACCTCTTGTCTGAATTACAACCTCCCATTGTTTATCTTGCTGTCTTCTAATCTACTGTCTCAAGGAAGCAAGAGTGATCTTTTTAAGAAGTAAATCTTAACAGTTTCCCTCCCCTGCTCAACAATGGTTCCTCACTGACCTTAGAAGAAGGTCTAGCGCATCAAGCTTTCAAGTCCCACAGGACCTGGTCCCTGCTCTCTGGCTCCGGTGCTCGCCCTTGCAGCTCCTGGCCGACCCCACTCTTCCCTCCGGCTCTGCTGCACTGACTTCAGTTCCTGAGTGTGCTATGCTGTCTCCCTCAGGCGTCATAGATGCTATTCCACCCACCAAGGAAGCCCTCCCCTATCTTTCACCTGGGTGACTCCGATTCACAATCGGGTTTCAGGGGAGACATCACTTCCTCTGCCAAGTATCTCTTGGCCTCGGAGTCTGGGTCACATGTCCCACCTACATCCTCTCATAGCACCCATGCCTCTCATGGAATCAATGAATGTCATACAAATTGGGAAGGGATTGAGGAATAGGTGGTCCTTGAATGATAGGCCCAGGATTCTGAAATTTACCTTGAAAGCACCTCCCTATTAAACACTTTTGAACACAAAGCGTGACAAGACAAGAGATAATGGAATTGATATTCAAAAGAAAAGATAGATATAACTGACTCTATAGAAAAGGAAAATTGGAAAATAAAAGAAGTCAGAGATTTTATTTCACAAAAAAAAGAGGGGGGTGGTTAGAAGAAGGAGGCATGAAATCAAGTGTCTAAATCTAGAAATGCTTCTTATAGAATTTACTATCGTTTGGGGGACTTTTAAGACTGAATTCAACCCAAGGCTGGTCCTCAGGACCAGACACAGGCCTTCTTCCCTTAATGCCATGTTACCACGTTATAAACCCTGGTGCATGCCTCACCCGGACCCACCACATGTAGAGAAAGAGCAATGCAAAGTCTCAAGGGCAGTTTGCAAGTAGCCCAGTCCACCTCGGATGCCCCCCGTCTCTCTGACAGGGGATGGGGAATGAATGATAAAGAGTCACAGTTGAGTAGGGGTGCCGGGCCCTCTCAAGCACAAGTCCACTCGAGTGGAGTGCCAGCAGGCACACAAGGTGGTCCTCCACTGACCTAAACTGCAAGGCCGAGCTGGTCCTTCTCCACAAGATTTTAAGAAAAGAAAGGAAAATGGCATCATTGTTCTATTATGATGCATGTGGTGAGTGCGTGTAGGCAGTGGACGGACAAAAAGCCCAGCCAGTCTGCAAATACGGGAAAGGTCACAACAGCCGACCAGCTGCCATGCGTGGTCTTAGGACTCACTGGGCCGGGTGGTTCGTGAGCCTCGCCCTGGTTCAGAGTCAAATATTGTTTGGATTATAATATTAAACTAGGACTAACAGGACCCACACAGTTAAGATTATTAGAAGAGTGGAAAATTGCACAACCGAACATTTGTCTTAGTCTTCAGAGCCCGGGGGTCGTAATTTGTAGGAATCGCTGGGCGGCGGGAATACTGATTATTTATGAAGCGCTGACAGCTCCCTCGGTTCTGCAGGAGACGGCAAAGGAGTCCGGGCTCCCCTACCGCCGCAGTGATGCCAGGGAGGCAGGCCGGGCACCCGACGCAGCGTGGGCGCGCTGTGGCTGTGAAGTGGGAACGGAGGACTTTGTAAACAAACCAACAGATACCAGAGCTCGCTGCTCAAGGGGACTTTCCTGCAGATCCGTCACCTTGGCACCTGGCACGATTAGTTCAGAGGTAGGTCGGCTGCCCAAACAGGAAGTCATCCTTGGACCCGGAGACACAGTGTGGTGTAGGGACAGGGGCATCTGGCTGTTACCAGCTGCAGAGTCACAGACCAGTTTCCTAACCTGCAAACTCCTCAGACTCCTTCTCCTGTGAAATGGAGATAAGACGCCGAACCACAGGTGCTTGAGGACCGACAGGATGATGCTCAAGATGCTAAGTAGCCCCGGAACGCTCACCGCCAGGAACAACCATTACCTGTGTGTCATTTAAGTTTGGTGTCAGGTCTATAGGATGAATATTGTGTTTGGGCAATGATAATGTGTGTGTGTGTTTGTTTTTCGGCGGTGGGGGGCGGTGTGTGAAAGGGCAGAGGGAGGGGGAGAGAGAATATTAAGCAGGTTTCACACCCAGCGCAGAGCCCAATACACTTGATCCCATGATCCTGAGATTGGAGCCGGAGCCAAAATCAAGAGTCAGGCATTTAATCAACTGAGCCAGCCACATGCCCAGTCATGGTGTTTTTTTGACCAGAAGCAGAACTACTGAGCTTGATTGCTCCTTCAGGCATGCAGCTCAGCTTGTATATTATTAGCTTCCTAGGCCTGCCATACCTCGTGCCACAGACCCAGTGGTTTAAACAACAGATATGTTTTCTCTCATAGTTGTGAAGGCTAGAAGTCCAAAATCACGGTGCTGGCTGGGCCCTGTCTCTCCCTAAGAGCTCTAGGGGAGGATCCTTCCTTGCCCTGTCCTAGCTCTGCTGGTCCCTAGTGACCCCAGCCACTCCTTGGCATGTAAACACAGCACTGTGATCTCTGCCTTCATCATTGCATAGCATCCTCCCTTCTCCGTCTCTGTGTCTCTTCCCTTCTCTCCTCTTTACAAATTTGCCAGTTATAGAGGGTGTAGGGCTCACCTTACACTGGTATGACCTCATCTCAATATGTCCACAAAGACTCTTTCCACAGAAGAGGCCACATTCTCATGTTCCAGGTTGGTGTGGATTTTGGTAGTTCACCACTCAACCTAGAACAGTGCCCAAAATCAAAATACAAAAAACAAAGAGCTTTACATTATTGAAGACATTCAAAGTAATTGAATGCAGGTTTTATTAAATACAAGTAGCAGAAAGGGGGCACCTGAGTGGCTCAGTCGGTAGAGAGTCTGACTCTTGGTTTCGGTTCAGGTCACAATCTCAAGGTCATGGGATTGAGCTCAGCAGGAAGTCTGCTCGAGATTCTCTCTCCTTCTCCCCCTCCCCCTCTCCCTCTTCCTTATGCTCTCCCTTCTCTCTCTCTCTCAAATAAATAAACAAATCTTTTTTTAAAAATAGCAAAAAGAAGAGTTCCAGATATGCCACAGACAGTGGCAGCTGGCAGCTTTGTTGGAAAATGTGGCTTGGCCACAACTGTGATTAATTTAAAGTCATCATCTCTGACTTTCTGTGTGTATGCTTATGATCCTAAAACTTTACTTAAACCACCCTTTTGTCCCTCCATAAATGTAGAATGGACGGTGTGCTCGTGCACGCTCATGCTGACCAAGTGTCGCTCATCCCAAGGCATTAGCACAGCTACTCCCTCAAAAAGTAGTCATCATCCCAATAATAATGAAAGTGGCATTCTTCCTCTAAATTTGATCTGGCCAAAAATAGATTCAAGCTGAGTTACTCCCTTCCCACCCCCAGTCTCCAAGCTCTGTGTAGACGTACAGTTTGCATTTGTAAAAATAGCGTAAATGTCTATAGACAGGCAGCACTCTGCTTCTCTTGAGGCAGACAGAAAGTCGATGATGTTCTCCAGCCTCAGGGGAACTCCTCCATTGAAGACAGCAGATTCTGCGGGGAGGCCAACTCTGGAAGACTGAGATCACTACGTAGCCTTGACTTTCAAAATGGTAGGGAATTTCCCTGTAGCCAAAACAGCCAAATCAGCTCATTAAGAAAGAAAACCCAGGGCTTGGGGACCTGAGGGCAGGGGTATGTGAAGATGGCAGGGGCTCCCAGACTCTTCTGAAAGAGGAAGCCAACAGCAAGTTAGCACCAGTGTAAGTGGGGAGCGGCCCTTGAGGAGGAGCCATAGAATTCACATGAATGTTGGAGGAGGGTTTTCAACCACTTGGTGAGCTGCCAGCCTGGGGTCTAGATGGAGCTCTGAGCTTCAGAGGGCTGGGCTGCTTGGAGGTGAGCAGACACGGTGACCCCATGCTGGGGCCTCCATATCTGCTGTTTATGGCCACGCCTCCCTGCCACAACCAGAAGACACAGATCGCCAAAAAGGGAAGTCCTAACCTGCCCCTGGGTAGCGGGAAGTGTTATAAGTATGGCCCAGATGAGCACAGGGATTCCTGGCCTTCCTGTGCCGAAACCTAGGGAGTCCAAGGAGACTTTGTCGGATGCCCTGGTGATGCAGACAGGTCTTCTCGAAGCGGCCGCAGAATCAGGCCAGCCAAGTCCCAGCTTGTAGAAAATCTTTGAACGAGGACAGGATGGTCATCACGTTGGGGAATGCCCTGCTCAGCTTTTGAGCCCTGTGATTGTAGCCATAGAAGATTATAGAAGCCTTATCAACTCTTCTCTTTCGATAGAGCAGCCCTTTGATTCACGCTAGCCAGGGTTATTTATGAGCTGAAGAGTTGCAATCAGCCTCCCGAGCAGGCAAGGGAATGATTGTCAGGTTGCTGGTGGGAGCCCAAAGTAGTGTGTCGCGCTCACGGAGGTCCCCGATTCCCTCCCGTCATCGTGATCTTTGACACCGGGCTCACTCTAGAAAAACTTACCTAGAGGGAACTTAATGTGGGAAGCAAAGACAACATTTAAAGACTGAAATGCCTGCGAGAGGCGTGGCAAGCCTGAAGGATCTAAACTCAGTGCCTGCCAAGCCCAAGTCGGCAACTTCACTCAAAAAGAGAAGTGGAGCTAGGTTAGGAGAGCAGCGGACACAGGAGGATGCCCTGCCAAACGCGAGCAGGGCTCCAAGCTCCAGCCTCCTGGTGTCACGTCATACAGGAATACAGGCCCACACCCCCCCCCGCCCCAGCTGCTAAATTTTTAAGAGAAATATAGCATCCCAAAAATTCAGATGGGAACTGTCCATTTTCAAGTTTTACTGCAATATAATCGACATATGATAATTGAACATATTTAAAATGTGCGACCTAATAAGCTTATATGCACATTACCAGAGCCATGACGGAGATAGTGAGTGCACCCGCCAGGCCCCAGAGTTATTTTGTGTCCCTTTATGATCCATCCTTCCCACCCTCATCACCATTCCTGGACAACCACAGATCTGCTTTCCGCTACCATAGATTTATATATCTTTGCATTCTCTAGCATTTTATATAAATGGAATCATACAGTACGTACTTTTTTCGGTCTGTTTTTTTGCACTCGGCATAATTATTTTGAGACTCATTCATGGCGTGTGTGTGTCAGTACTTCATTTTCTCTTATGGCTGAGTCGTAGTCTACTATATGCGTACACTACAGTTTTGTTTATCCATTCACATATTGACGGATATTTGGGTTGTTTCTGGTTCGGGGGCCCCTAGAATAGAGTTGCTATGATTATTTTTGTGTAAGTCTTTGGACATATGCTTTTGTTTCTCTTGGATAAACACCCAGGAGCGGAACAGCTGGGTCATACCATAGCTCAATATTTAACCTTTTAAGAAACAACCGAAGTGTTTCCAGAATGGCTCTACTACCTTACCTTACCGCCGGCAGTGTGCGCGGGCTCATCTGCCGTGTGCCCGCTAACACTCGGGGTGCTCGGGCTTTTCAGTTTTAGTCATCTTCATAGATGTGCAGGGGTATCTCACTATAGTTTTACTTTACATTCCTCTAATGACCAACTCAGTTGGGCATCTTCCTGTGTGTTTACTTGCTGTCACTATATGTCTTCTTTGGCGAGGAGTCTATGCAAATCTTCTGCCTCTTTTTTTTGTTGGGTTATTTATTTATTTTCCTATTGCTCAGTGTCGAGGGTTCTTCACTGATCTGAAGGTGCGTGATCTTCCAGTAACTTCTCCCAGTCTGTGACTTGTCTTTCATTGCTCTAAGAGTGCTTTTCCAAAGCATAAGTTTTTAATTTGGAAACGAAAAGTGCAACTTTTTTTTTTTCCTTCCATGGATCATGATCTTGGTGTCCTGTCTGAGGAAGTCTTGCCTAACCCAAGACCATAAAGATGCTCTCCTACATTTTCTTGCCTCCCCACTTTCAGAAGCTTGAGATCATGTTCAATGCTATGAAAGTTCTGTGTAGGTCAAACCAGACACGTTTAGGGTGCCACGCAGCCCAGAGGGCACCTGTTTATAGCCTTTTACTGGCAGCGTGGCCCCTCTTATCTCTGACTTTGTATTATGCGAAGCCAACAAGGCTCTTGTGTAACTTTTCCACAACATAGCATCTTTCCCAAGAAACTGGGATGAGCACTGGGTGTTATTCTATATGTTGGCAAATTGAACACCAATAATAAATAAATAAATAAATAAATAAATAAATAAATAAATAAATAAAACTGGGAAAGTCTTGCTCAGAGTTATCTTTTCCTTACACCGACGATCAATGCCTTTTTTCTTTTTAAGATGTATTGGGATGCCTGAATGTTCTTATTGAGTACTAAGGAGAAGAAGAGATGATGGCTTAGCTCTACTGAGCTTGAACTTGCGTGGACTCTGGTGGGATGAGAATGACTTATTACTAACCCTATGGATGGATTTGCAGCCTACCACCCCAACCGACTACAGCTGAGCTTCATAGAATGAGAAAATTGTGGATGGGGTGGGGTGAAGAGGAAGGGGCAGAGGCAGAGGGAAAACAGACTTTTCTGCTTAAATGTCGCTTTCAGGTAAGTAGGGTCAGTGCCAGCTGGGGCCTTTTATTCTTTCGCTCTATCTCTGAACTCCAAACGATGATTTCAAAAGTATTTGACTAATTAAATATCCTTCCTTTAACACGGACTCTCCAGCACAGAGTTTTTAATATACTGAGGGAGAGAGAAAATTCTGGCCCTGGGCAGTTGTTAGAAACATTTTTTGTAGTCAACAGAGAAACGGTATTCTCAACCACTCTGGCATTGCTCTGAAAATCCACACATGACGCAGGAAATTAGTTGTCTCATGTCCAAACACTGTTCGCAAGGACAGTGTTTAAAAATGTGATCAGACGCTAGTGAAGTGCAGGGTGCAGTTCAGAATATGTGATGGGTACTGAGAGTGTAGACGCTTGGGAATGTCCCTGGGTATGGGCAGTCTGTAGACAAGGGGCGGCGGGAGTTGCGCAGATGTTTTTATTGGGGAGAAGCTTTGCTGGATCCTCTGACACCACTTCAGGAACTCAAAAGGAGCAAAGACAGCTGCTGCACCCCACCCCTCAGCCCCCGTGACCGCATGGTACCTCCATTGCAGCTGAGATGCTGGCTCGGATCAAGGAGCACAAATTTACAGTGCAGTCTCTGCTGCCCTGCTGATGTCTCCACGACGTTCAGAAGCAGTACTGAACTCCAGTAAAAAGCGTTTTCAGAGAAGTGGAAGTTTTCCATTACCCTTAAAGACTCCTGCTTCTGAACCACCATCATCTCCTCTTTCAGGACATACGGAGTATTCTCAAAGCAGCAGGACAGTTTATTCTTCCTCTGAAGCCATTCCACATAACTGCGCTGATTTTACGGAAAGTATAGAAAATTCAGAGTACCAGCAAAGGGTCAAATGTCCCCAAAACCTGCAATGGGTCAGCAGTGAAGGCCTGAGGACCCAGGAACCAGCAATCAAGTTCATTAGCCTCTTGGCATTTCTTTCTTTTTTAAAAAAAAATGATTTTATTTATTTATTCATGAGGGACACAGAGAGAAAGAGAGGCAGAGACACAGGCAGAGGGAGAAGCAGGCTCCATGCAGGGAGTCCGACGTGGGACTCGACCCCAGGTCTCCAGGATCATGCCCTGGGCTGAAGGTGGCGCTAAACTGCTGAGCCACCTGGGCTGCCCTTGGCATTTCTTTCTGCATTGAGTGCTGGTCCTTGATCAGTTCATCACAGCCCCAAAATGAAGCTGGTTCTTGCTATTAATCCAAAGTGGGCAGCCTGGAAATAGGGACTGAGGAGTAAGTAGCCTAGTAGAGCCATTAGAACAGAACTTGAAATAACGATCAGGGGGTCTGTTGATTATATTAAGGGTTTTCCTCCAGGTCCCTCATAGAAAGAATCATCAAATATAGGAATTTGGGACATTTTCCCCCCTAAAGTATGTAGAAGGATGAGCATTTGGCTAGGAAAAAAAATTAATTCTGTTTTACTTAGTAGGAAACACATTGTCTGGGAGCCCAGGGGGTAGCGGTGAAGATTCACCTGCACTTGGAGAGCCAAGCGAGGTACCTGGGGGTCGTGGCCATCACACCTCTGCTCTCAGAGCACCACAGACTCTACATAGCGTTCCCCACAGGGTTTCATGATTGCTTACTTCATCTTCTGACTCTGCCCAATATCCTGTCAGGGCAAGGACCGTGCCTTGCTTGCTCACCTCTGCATTATTCACCTGACACACCTAGGACAGAGGAAGCATTCAATTAAGTGTTCTTGGAAAGAAAGCAAGAAGGAAGGGAGAAATCAGTTGGCTAGAATAGTGATTAATTGATTAAAAGCACAGATTTTGGAGTCAAACTGGATTTCGAATCCAAACAGTGTGACTCACGAGCTGACGGAGTTTGGGCAAGTTTTTCAACTTTCATCAGTAGAAAAAAAGATAATGATCTGCCTCAAAGAGTTGTGGTAAGTGGTAGGGGATTATTTTGCAAAGGGTTTAGCATAGTGCTCAGCACATGCTGGTGCTCCATGTATATTATTCTATTTTATATTATATTATATTTTTATATATTATATTATTATATAATGGAACTCATCATAAATCTGATTGACACTTTGCAAGTGCTTGGTAACAATCACCTGGGTCCTTTTGCTGGAACAAACGGACATGAAAATCATGCAGGAATGACCTTCTGCATCACTAGAAATAAGCTATAAATAATCGGCACTAACGTGGGGCCACCTGCAGGAGACAATGGGCTGCCGCTGCCATCCGCAAGCCTGACCCTGTCGGGGTGTGGAATTTTAACCTGTTCAACAGACATGTGCATGGCCCAAGGCTAAGGCTATCGGCGTAGACCATGTTCTGACTCCCAGGACCGGCAACTCGTAACTCACTACAAGGAAAAGCAGAACATGGTCAAGTGCTCCCACCAAGGTCTGGACCCAAGGGAGTGAGGAAAGTGACCTGCTGGTTAGGAGAACAGGCTCGGGTGCAAACTGGGGTCTAACTAGTTAGTGGCTGACAGAGGCTTTATCCCACTCACAGTGGGAGCGCCTCGAGCACCTACCTTATGGGAAGGCGGGAAGCATGAAATGATACTGCTCGAGGCAGGCTGGGCATCACACCCAGTAAGTGCTCGATAGATGTCAGCCATTCCTGCTGTGACAGTTACTCTTCTTCCTTTTTTTTTTTTTTTTAAAGATTTATTTGAAAGAGAGAAAGCATGAGCAGGGGAAGAGACAAGCAGACTCCCGCGGAGCAGGGAGCCCGATGTGGGGCTCGATCCCAGGACCCTGAGATCATGACCTGAGCAGAAGGCAGAGGCTTCACCGACTGAGCACCCCAGGCGCCCCTGTGGCTGTTACTCTTATCCACCTAGTATTATTTTACCTGGATAACAGTAGTATTATTATAGGTATTAATACGTAGGATAGTTGCTAGCACATTAAACTAGTATAATATACCCATCTCTATGTTACTGTAGGTAAGATTATAACATTAATTGGGATAAAGCTGAGACTATAATGATGCTCTTTGTAGCATCTGGTCAGTGCTTCATGGAGAATTTGGCATTTGCGCTAAATCTTGAAGAACAGGTAGCATTTAAGCACTGTTTGGCTATTCGGTGTCTAAAGAACGAAAACAGGTGTTTCTCACCTGCTGCTTTTCCAAGTTTCTAATCAGTTGCCGGCTTTATATTCTCCAGCATGTAGCACCACGTGTGGGAGGCTCCGTTCCCAAAGGTTAATGAAGATGAAACCTGTCAGGGATGAAGGGGACAAAGGAATACACATTCAGCACAAATTCCCCCGGTCACCACTTTCCCATATTTCGCCTGAATTATGTACCCTGATGTCCCCCAAGAGAGCAAGGCCAGTGGGGAACAGAGCACTCAACACTATAACTATTCACCACACAATCACTGTATTATTAGTATTTATGTTGAAAACAAACTCCCCTTTGGGACTCTAGATCGACTCCATTGGCACCTGGTGGATCCTTTAATATTTAAGCTCCTCCGTCTTCAAAGATTCACATCAGAGTCTTTCCTAAGGCTGAGGACTGCATGTTCTTGCACCTGGGAATTTCCCTTGTGGCCAGAAAACCTGAAGGGGGGGATACTTCATGCATAAAAGAAACATTAGAGGGGAGTAGAGAAGCCAGAGTGGAGGGAGCTCTAAAAGCCACACGTGAAGATTTAAACAAGCCGACTTCCATCCTTTTCCTCTCATTCCACTAGAAGCTTACAAAACACTGTGTGTGTGCCTGCTCATGTGTGCGTGCCCGTGTGCCCTATGTGCAACCCTGTGTGCACCTGCTCGTGTGTGCCTGCCCGTGTCCGCGTGCCCGTGTGCACCTGCCGGTGTGCTCCTGCCCGTGTGTGTGTGCCCGTGTGCACCTGCTCGTGTGTGCTTGTCCGTGTCCGCATGCTCGTGTGCGCGTGCCAGTGTCCACGTGCCCGTGTGCACCTGCCTGTGCCTATGTGCATCTGCTCATGTGCACCTGCCCATGTGTGCATGTCTGTGTGCCCATGACCGTGTGCCCTGTGCACGTGCCTGTGTGTAAGTGCTTGTGTGTGCGTGCCCGTGTGCACCTGCCTGCACCCGTGTGCACCTGCCCGTGTGTGCCTGCCCATGTCCAAGTGCCCGTGTCCGCGTGCCCTGTCCACATGCCCGCAGGACACGCAAGTATGACGCAGGTATGATGCAGGTATGACGCAATGCGCTATAAATCAAAGCTGAGATTTGCGTGACCTCCCGGAGCAGGTCTCACGGAACCTGTAAAACGGATCTGAGGCAGCGTCCTCAGACTCGGTGAGCGCGAGGAGCGCCCGGAGAGCTGCGGAAACTGAATTCCACCCCCACAGAGCCTGGTTCCGAGGGCCCCGACCCGGCGCGGGGATCTTTATTTTCGACAAGCATCCCTGCACCCCTGATGCAAACGGGTTCTGACCCGCTCCGAAACGCCCGGCCCGGGGTTTCTGTTCTTCTGTCTTTAGTTTTCTTCTCTCCTTGGTTCATCTGGGGATGACTTTTACCCACTTGCCCCAGGGTCTCACTAAAGGGGTAACATCCCCCTCATGTGCGAAGGCGGGTCCCCACACACACCCCATTTTTGGGAACTATTCACCCTCTGAAAGCAGAGTGACTCTGTAGGGCGCAGGGCCGGGGCCCACGGGTGGAGGGATGCGGGCTCTGGACGGGGCGGGGGCGGCACAGGGCAGGGGGGTGTCCTGGGGGCTCCCCAGGGAGCCGCTTCCAGCTGAGCAGGGCCTGCTCAGGGTCGCCCTGCCCCGGGGTCGGGGGTCCAGGGTCGGGCGCTCTGGGGCTACTCCTGCAGCTGAGTGGGGGGCGGGGCGGGCCGCGGGGACGGGGGGAGGGGGGCGAGCGGCGGGTAGGTGGTGACCAGCGCCTGGCACAGGTGAAGACCAAGGGGCCCAAGCTGGGAAGGCTGCACGAAGGCACCCACCCGAACGGCGGTGAGGCCCTCGCCCGCCCACGGCGCTGAGGGTGCAGGTTCCTCGTCCACGAGACGACGGCGTGGGGGTCGGTGCGGCCCGCGCCCCTGCGGCTGTCACCGGCGGCAGCGGGGGCCCCGACAGGTGCCGAGAGGCTCTACCGGCTTCCGGGACCGCCTGGTGCAGCAGCGGGAGCGCCCGTGGCCCAGTGCCCTGCGCGGGCGGCACCCAGTTGGGGACGTGCACCCACCCCGTGGGGAACTACTGGGAAGAGCCCACGGGGGGCTCCCCTCCGCCTGCGACGGGCGCAGCACTCACCCCGGAGCCCGGGACCCGCCTCTGCACCTGTGCGATGCCGAGGCCCCGCTGCGCGCCCTCCGCGGCCCCACCTCCACCCTCACCCCTCCACCGCCCCCACCTCCGCCCCCACCCCTCCACCTCCCCCACCTCCGCCCCCACCCCTCCTCCGCCCCCACCCCTCCACCGCCCCTCCACCGCCCCCACCTCCGCCCCCACCTCTCCACCGCCCCCACCTCCGGGGCCCACCCCTCCACCGTCCCCACCTCCGCCCCCCCACTTTTCCACCGCCCCACCTCCGCCCCCACCCCTCCACCCCGCCCCCACCCCTCCACCTCCCCCACCTCCGCCCCCCACCCCCTCCACCGCCCCACCTCGCCCCTCCACCGCCCCCACCTCCGCCCCCCCCACTTTTCCACCGCCCCACCTCCGCCCCCACTTCTCCACCGCCGCTGCGCACATCGCACACCCTCCGGCCCCCACAGGCCTTGCAGCCTCCGGGCCAGGCCTCCCGCGGAGCCTCGGGGCCCTGGACCCAGGGACAAAGCGCTGGTCCCTCGAAGGAAGGCTCTGGGTCCTGCGCGTGGAACACCAGCCAACCCACTGTGGGCGGAGAACTGGACCCCACAGTTGAGTGAGAAGAGCGTGGGGAAACCTCCCGCCGTCCCCAACCCGCCACAGCCGCCGTCCAAGTAGAGACTAAAGGTGTCACGGTCCGGGGCACTGACGGAGCCTGGCTCCAAGTGCAAGCCCACGTGCCTGCGTGGCCGTCCCTGACCTCTATGGCACTCTGCCCCACGTGGCATGCGCTCATCCTTCCTGTTCCGGGGCCTGCAGGACCCACGGTACCACTGCT
Source organism: Nyctereutes procyonoides (assembly GCF_905146905.1). Taxonomy (NCBI): domain Eukaryota; kingdom Metazoa; phylum Chordata; class Mammalia; order Carnivora; family Canidae; genus Nyctereutes; species Nyctereutes procyonoides. The sequence continues at coordinate 27,239,319 of NW_026575043.1, forward strand.
TCCCAGCGGGCCTTGAAAACCGCGTTTCTGGCACCGGGTCCCTAGTGAGCACGCACTTCTTTCCTATCAGTAGCTCAGTCTCGGAACCTAGAAGCCCCTAAGGGAGCATTTGCTGCACTAGGTCATTCAGGGTAAAGAGTCTGCTGCACCTGGAGTGACAAACACCTGCTGTGTGTGGGCAGCATGGGCGGCACCTGTGTCCCCTGCACTGTCCCCAGAGCTCCGGGCACCGGGATGCACCCCCGGGTCACCAGTGCCCCGTAGCCTCAGCACTTCCCCATCGTTCTTCCTAAATTGGCAAGGACTCCGTGTCTGCAGAGATAAATGCAGGACACCAGAACGCCCGCCCTGCTGAGGCTCGGCTGTCGCTCCATGAGGAAGAAAGCAGGCCCCTGGACTCCAAAGTGTCAGCCACCTCAAGCCTCCTAGATGTTTCTAGCACACAGCCCCGCCTCCGCCTCCCACTCGCCAGCCCGGGGTCAGGGCTGGGAGTGTGCTGAGCAGGACGCAGGGGCGCAGGCATCTCTAGTCATGCTCTTTCCGGTGTTCCCAGCCCCGGGCCTCACGGCGGTCGACTAACCACACTCCCAGCCTCTCCCACGGGGCAGAGCCTTCCCGACAATGTGGGCTCCCACTTTCCATGCTGCTCCTTGCCCAGGGCCTCCTCTGGGCCCCATGGTGGCGAAGGTGCAGGGGAGAGGCCGACTTGTCCCTGAGAGAAGATAAGCAGAGGTCTTGCAAAAATCCTCTATTGCACTCTTATTAATATTTATAAATATATAGCCAGCTACCTTTGTGATGCCAGGCAGAGACCTGATAAAGTATGCATTGAACGGAATCACTTACACTATAAAGAATTTATTATGACCCTAAAAAAAACACCAACAAACCAGTTCTTTGGAGGGGTGCTTTCCTTCTAGGTGGACTCACAACGGGTGTCTCCTCGGCCCATCTAGCCAGGAGCACACTCCCGCTGTCTTCCCTCTGAAGCCAGACCTGAGGGCCGGGACGTGCGGCCTTCCACTGCCCACGGCGGCCCAGGTGGCCCAGAGCCCGGGGACCCAGAACCGCAGGGCACATCCAGCCCAGGCTCTGCAGCGGGGCTGCGTGTGGGAAACCAGCCCTCACGGCTGCTGGACGTATGACCAAGGCCGCTAACATCTCTGAGTCTCAGCTTCTCCACCTGCAAAACAGAGGGTGACAGTATGGACCCCGCCGGGAGCGGCGTCCACCAGGGCTCCCCTAACACAATGTCGCAGACAGGGTGGCTGAAACCATGGAAATGTATTTTCCCGCAGCCCTGGAGACTGGACGCCCGAAATGAAGGGACCAGGGTGGCGGGTTTCTGTGGAGGATGCTCCCCTTGGCTGTGGGCAGACAGCCTCCCTCTCTCCATGTCCTCATGTGGCCTCTCCCCTGGGCACAGGGCGGGCAGAGCATGAGACCAGAAAGAGGGGAGAGTCTGTGTCTCCTCCTGTCTCAGGACAGCAACCCCTCGGGTCGGGGCCCACCCTTGCGGCCTTGCCAGCCTTAAAGACGTCCTACAGGCCCGGCCCCAGAGGCCGTCACGGTGGAGGTCATAGCGGAGGTCATGGCGGGGACCGGGGACAAAGATGCAGCCTCCAGCCCCCTGCGTGGGGGACGGCCGGGTGTCCCGCTTGCACTCCCTCAGAAAGGAGTAGGGACGAGGGAGGGAAGGCGCCGAGCACCGGGTACAGCGAGGAGCCCAGGGCAGCTGCCGAGGACTGGAGGGAGAGGAGGTGCCTTCTGAGGGAACCGGACCCCCCGCGGCCGGAGGTCCACCTGCCCCGACCGACTCTGCACACGCGGCACCTGCCGTTTCTGTGCTGCTGACTGCGGGCTGGGCCTTGAAGGACGGCGTCTCTACTAACTGTCTCCCCACGACCCCAACAGACGGGAAGGAGGTTCAGAGGAGGTAAGCGGCCTCGGACGCGGCTGGCAAGGGGCAGAGGCTCGACGCAATCCCAGTGCTGGTTGGATCCTCTTCTCCTGGGCTGGGCTGTCTCGGGGGCAAACTCTGGGCTTCGGACGCACAGATCGGAAGACATTCCCCTCCCCGGAGATGGTCTCTAGCAAAGTGCTGTCGCTGAGGCCGATGTGTGGAAGCAGCTCTTCTCCTCTTCTCCATTTTGAAGGGACGGGGACATGCAGCCATCTGCCCCGAGACGCATTGAGCTGAGCATTCGTCTATGCACTTGGGAGAGGAAAGGCTTAAGGACGCTGCATCGGTTAGCTTGATTTATTGCTGTGGAACAAGCAGCTCACTCCGAACCCAGGGCATTAGAGCGCGATCATCTTTCTTGCTCACAGGTCCCAGGCCGCTGAGGCCTCCAGCTGTCGGTCTGGCTGCGCTCAGCCCCACATTCCCTAGGGATCCTCTGGGCTGCGGGCTCACAGGATGCAGCCACCTGGGGTGAGCTCCTGTCCTAGACATGGGAGGGCGATGCTCTGGAAGGCTGGGTGCGGAACCGACACGTGGCCACCAGGCCGTCACAGCCACCGCCCAAAGCAGGTCACCAGCCAATGGGAAGCTCACTCTGCCTTGGGTTGGGGGTGGGGGGCTGCTAAGTCACACGGCAGAGGGGTGGATAAAGAATTGAGGGCCACCATCCCACCTGCCAAAGACGTTTTCTGATCTGGGGAGTGACTAATGGAAGGGGTGGAGGAGAGGGAGTCCATGGAACCCCAGCGGCTTTCAGAACATTCGCAGGAAGAACGTAGTCTGAATAAAACAGCACAACTCCCTGTCCCTTCAAATGAGATACTGAGAGAACCCCCTTCCTCGCCTCGCCCCCTTCCTCTTCCTGAAGAAGGCTACAAACTTGGGGCACCCGGGGGCTCCATTGGTGGAGCACCTGCCTCCGTCTCAGGTCCTGATCTTGGGGTCCTGGGGTTGAGTCCCACATCGGGCTCTGTGCTCAGTGGGGAGTCAGCTTCTCCCCCTCCCTCTGCTGCTCCCCCCTGCTCATGCTCGCCCTCTCTCTCTCTCTCTGTCTCAAATAAATAAAAATCTTTAAAATAAATAAATAAATAAGGCTACAAAACTGTAGGATGCCAAGTACTGGGCAAGCCCAGCCGACGAGCACGATCCCTCCACCTCAAGCATCTATGAAAGTAGCATTTGGCAAGTGTCTGTGAAAAAATGCGTTCCTGTGCCTTTGGGTCTCTACGTCTGTACTTGGTATTTCGTCTACACCCCTGTGACCGACAGACACACAGACGCTGGCCTAAGCGCTTCACAAACAGGAACGAGCATGCTGACACAATGGGACGGACGGCTCCCAGAACCACACACCTGAGAGCATGGGGCCAGGCTTCACTGCGGGAACCCAGGGTAGGCCTCCGGTGGTAGCGCGCGACCGGGGATGCTGTGGCCACATTTCGGTGGCTGGCTCGGCAGGCGGGGATGACGCTGGTGTTGAACTAGAGGCGTGGTTCCAACGGAATGTGGGTTGGCTTGTCTTTCTAATACAGATCTCCCCTGGCATCATTTTCGGTTTTCTCTCTGAGCCAGACAAGCCCCGGGGTCCTCGTTATTTCAGTCCCAGGAAGTAAGGACCTTGAGGGAGCTCTCTTCAGGGTCCGCGCAGGGGCCGGGGACCCTCCTGCTCCCCATCTGTTAGGAGCCCCAGGAAAGTCCACCGTGTGGCTCAGCATGCAGATCAATACCCAGAGGCCTCCAGGGCCCGGCAGTGGGGAAGACTGGCTGGAAGACTGCCATCGGCGAGGAGTTCACGCCTCCCCACGTCGAGCACTGCTGCCGGCCCCGGAGGGTGGCGAGGGAAAAGCGAAAGGCTCATACTCTCCGCACGGAGATGCATTCATTAGGTTCGGAGCTGCAGTGACGTTAACTGCGATCTGACTGGGGAGCTGGGGGTTGAGAGTTTAAGGCTTCCCTATGAGAACACAGACCCCAATCAGATAAGATGACTCTTTTAGAAGCAATTACAAAATAAAAAAAAAGAAGAAGAAGCAATTACAATGCATCTTACCCTATTCTTTTGCCTAAAAACGCCTTATCAGAGATTGCTTTCCTTATGTTTCCTTCCAAGCCTCAAAAATACCTCCTCCAGGATCAGGAAAAAGCAGCACAGACCACACAGGCTGGAAACGGGAGGGACGACGGCTCTGGGCGCCCCCATCACGCTGAAGAAGCCACGTGGATCAGGGTTGGGGACACTCACACGTGCCCGACCAGCCTCACATTCGGGGTGAGCAGGGACGGGTGGGGTGGCGGATTTTCTTTTTTTTTTTTTCCACGAACATATGGATTGTGTTAGTGTTGAGGAGGCAGTGAAGTTTATAAAGGAAAAGAGAAAACAAAGTTAAGGTACAGCACTTGGTATTACATCAAAGCCGAGCTCCATCTTCCTGCGTGCGTGCTATTGATGCACGGTCTCTGCTTATTTAAAAATAAAGCATTTTTTAAAAGATAAATAAATAAGCATCATTGTCTAATACTGTAGTCCTTTGCCTGGGGGTGCATGAGAATCCCTCTGGGAGCTGTTAAAAATCCAAATTCCCATACAGCGGGCCCAGAGAACACCCAGGAATCTCCATGTTTGGTCCTTTCTCTGAAAGCTGTGGTTCAGGCACAAGACGTTGAAAAGCACGGATCTAACCACCCTGCTGGTCTTCCGTGGCTTACCCCGACATCCCTCGTCCCATGATCTGTTCCCGACCTCCCAGGGAGCAGAGGATGGCACATTGCCTAGTTCTGCTTGTGAGAAAGCCCTGGCCTGAGCCCAGCCACGTTCGCTTGTCGTGGCTTCCAGAGGAGGGAGGTATCTCCCGAGCAGTTCAGGAAACCCTGCAGACCTCTGGGTCACTGGTTCTCACCCAGGAGTGAGCTTGCCCTCCACCTTGGACGCTGTCTGGACACGTTTCTGGTTACCGTACTCTTGGTTGGGGGGCAGGTGAAGAGGATGCTGCTGCATCTGGTGGGTAGAGCAGGGAAGCCACCGAACATCCCACACGGAACAGCAAAGAACTACCCAGCGTGGAACGGGACCACGCGGAGGTCGGGGAACCCCATGTAGATCCAACTATTCCTCAGAGGGAACTTGAAGGGTTTATACCCCTTCTCCACCCCTTCTCTGGGTAAATGAGCCCAGAGGTGGAGGATCTTGGATTCCGTTCTTATGCATGAACATGCTGTTCCATGGTGAGTGAGCGTAGAAGGATAGGAAAAATCACCTGTGCCTGCAAAGCAATTAGCCCCGAGGAGACCAAGTCCTGATTAAACAATACAAATTAAACAGCCCTTAGCACACCTATGTAGGTTGCATGAGGCGCGATTAGGAAACCACATTATAGACTCTAATTGACTTAGCAAAAATTTGGTGGGGGAGAATGAGAGAATGAACCCATTAAGATGTGGCTGGAAGACATGGGTAAACACGGCACAGTCCCTGACCTCAAATACATTATTTCCCATGAGTGGAAATCACTTCTACGCCAAGAGCCAGGATGTGGAGCAGAGAGAGAGGGATGGACTGAGTACAGGGCATAGGGGAGCAGTGTGAAGGAAGAGGGCAGCCCTGAGTCTCCCGATGGGCAGAGCAGAGAGGGGACCTAGGGAAGCCTCAGTGATCGTCTTGAGTTTGGTCTAAAGATGGAGTGATTTTGACAGAAGGCACAAGAACAAGGCTATTCAAGCAAAGACCTAGAGGCAAAACGGTGCGGGGTGGCATTGGGGCAGGGTGGGGGGGGTGGCAGGTGCCCCTGGGGCCTCTCGAGAGCCCGTGGAACGGTGCACCAGGTGACGGGTGAAAGTGACCTAAGCACGAGGAGCAGGGTACAAGGCTCCCGTCAGCCCCTGGAGTCGGGACTGCCTCTCCTTCCCCACCGAGCAGCACTCGGCTCTCAGGTTGGGGACGGGCAAGGGGAGGGTAGCTGGGCCGTGACCTCAGGCTGGCGCCTCTGGAGCTAACCCCGTGTCAGGAGACGCTGGTCTTTGGTTGCTTCTTCTAACCGAGCGGCTCCTTCCGAGCTACCCTCAATCTTTGAAGTTAGTAAGTAACTTGTCAAGTCAAGGCGTAAATACTAAAGGCAGCTCTCCTATCGACGTGGAAGGTGTAAAAGGAAGATGGAACCGTGAGTGGTGGACACCCCAGGCCAGCGGAGCCTGAGGACGAGGCCCGCAGAAGAAACCTCTGGTGAAAGTCGCAGGTGCTGGGGAGCAGATCCTGTGGACCTGGGGCTGCATGTCTCCAGCTGGGACACTGTGTCCATGAGACACACTCGAGTTCCCTAAGGCAACATGACCTGTTTCCAGAAAAACATCTCCATCGTTAAGAAAACTTGGGAAATCTCAAAAAATTCCGCAGTCTCCAGTGAAGTTTCAAGAGTCCCCCACAGAGCATCCCACTGAGCGTTTAGGATACTAAGGCGAAAAAAAAATGTATTTGACTTTGATCAACCCAGATTTTTCCAAATAAACTTATTTTATTGGGGGGGGCCTATTCATTTCCTCTTCAGTCGCTTACCTATGCTTCACGGGTACACGGGCATTTTACAAGTACTCACCACACAGTGGGTCTTATTCTAAACCCTTTACAAAATAGTAGCCCACTTGGTCCTCATACGGCACCTACGAGGTAGACAGTATTGGTTTTTATTTTACAGATAAGAAAACTGTCTTTGGAGGCAGGGGGGCGGGGGAGCAGGGAGGTTATCTTGCCCGTGTCGTCCAAGCAGCAAGTCTCCACAGCCGAAGTTTTTGGTTTTTCTATTATTTTTTTAAGATTTTATTTATTTATTCATGAGAGATGCAGAGACACAGGCAGAGGGAGAAGCAGGCCCCATGCAGGGAGCCCAACGCGGGACTCGAACCTGGGACCCCAGGGTCACGGCCTGGGCCAAAGGCCATGCTAAACCGCTGAGCCACCCGGGAGTCCCTGAAGTTTTTAAACCAATACCCGGAACATTGTGTGGAAAATACAGCGTCCTAGGGGGTCTGCCCGGGGAGGAACATGGAGGGAACCCGGCTGTTTTGTTGAGGAGCGCCCTCATCTACTCGTGCCCCCCCGCCCCCGGTATCCCCTTAGTATCTCTGCTCCAGTTCAACCAACACTCTCTGCCACAATGGACCAGAGGCAAAGGTAGAGAAGGAGACACACTAGCCAGGCCAGGCTGAAAGGGCCAGCGGACGCCACCAGCAGGGTGTGCAGAGCAAGGGACGGTGTAGACTCAAGAGGTACGCTGAAGCCAGAGCCAGTATCCTAAGTCCCAGATGGGTCCCACGGATGAGACCTCCAGGAGCACAGTCCGTGCGTCTCCTTTTACACCCAGGTGAGAGACCTGGACCTGAGAGAGTACGTGGCTTGCCCAAGGGCCCACGGTCACAGCTGGGCTCCCACTTCCTAGTCTAGAACCTTCTCCCACGAGAACTCCATTGCTGCCAACTGTAAAGATGGAGAGAGAGAGGTGCCCAGGGCTCAGTCAGTGACACGTCTGCCTTTGGCGCAGGTCACAAGCTCGGGGTCCTGGGATGGAGCCGTGCGTGTTGGGCTCAGGGCTCACGGGGAGCCTGCCTCGCCCTCTGCCTCTGCCCCTGCCCCTGCTTGTGTTCTCTCTCTCTCTCTCTCAAATAAATAAATAAATTCTTAAAAAACAATAAAGATGGAAAGTAGCTTAGACTGAGTCACTCTGATGTCAGAAGCAATCAAAAGGTGGTCTCCCCCGGGATCGAATCCCACATCTGGCTCCCGGTGCATGGAGCCTGCTTCTCCCTCTGCCTGTGTCTCTGCTTCTCTCTCTCTCTCTCTGTATGACTATCATAAATAAATAAAAAAATTAAAAAAAAAAAGGTGGTCTCCACTGACACGGAGCTAGCACAGGATGCCTCAGCCAGAGAGCACAGCCCAGCTCACCCATCTCCTGGCCCCCCAGTCTCTGCATCTGGTTTCCTAAAACGAGGGGGGGAAAAATCAAAAGAACTGGCCTACTTTTCTTAAGAGCAAAGCACTTTTCACCCTGTAGAACTCCCTGTGACTAAGATTCCAAAGCCCAGGACAGGCTGTCATTTCTTAATTTCTCCAAAAATCTCCCACTTGCCGCAGCAGGTAGATGCAGTAAGCAAAGCTCATTGGGGGACGGGAGCTGCTGAGCCCATGGGAGGTAAGAGATGAGCCCCCTGTGAAGCTGGCACGGGTGGGAAGACGAGGGAGCCACCCCCGCAGCCGCAGGAGCTGCCAAAGTCCCTGGTAAAGGAGCACATGTCCTGCCCCCACACATGTCACTGTCACTGAGCCAGGCCTGCCAGGTCTAAGAACAGGAGCTCTTAGAGAAAGCTCCTGGCATGGTGCTCTGTATCCCCTTCCAAGGCCTGAATCAGACCAGACAGAGCCAGGGCAGGTTTGCCACTTGGCCCTGTGAGCGAGCGTTGCCCGGGCCTGGACTGGACCCACCCTGGACCTCACTCTTTGCTATGTGACGTGGACGGCTGCACGCAATATGGCAGGCACGGCCGACTGGATTGCTCCAACTCCGAGACGAGCTTTCTAGCCACGAACTATGACCTGAAAAGATGGAATATAAGCAAGCACAGATGTGCATGAGCAAGTGAGGAAGACGGAAGGGAGCACACAGAATCCTAGGCCCGACCAACACAAATCACAGGAGGTTCAGAGCAGGAAAATCTTCCAATATACGGAAACCAGAAAGGTTGGTGGGAATTCAAAGAGCCTCGATATTACAGCACACTGAAGAAATTCCATTTGACTGCATGCGGGCTCGTGCAATGTTTCTACAGCAGGAGGCAGGAAGACAGAGTTAATCCACCCTTTAAATCCCACCTCCCCTGAAAAACCTTCCCCAATCCCTGCAATCCACACGGACCTCCCCTTTCTGTGCCATGGTCTCCAGTGGCATTGCCTGTGTTTGTCTGTTCTCCGTGGGTCAGGTCAGGGTGTAGATAGCAGAAGAGTGTACAGCCAAGGATCCAGACCTGGCTCCAAGTCTCAGTTGAGTCGCCAAGATCAGAACAGATGGTGGATGAGAAGTCCAGTTCTGAGAAAGAGAAAGAATAAGCCCTGCTTCTCTGTCAGAGCAGATGATCGGCTGAAAATCTGGGGAGACAAGTACATCCTGAGGAGTTAAAGGGGAATCTAAGATGAAGGCAGGATAGATCCAGAGCCCCGCGGGTCGGAGAAGTCAAAGCAAGAGCACCGAAGGGCGAGAACACCAAACTTAGGGCTGACTCTAGCGAACCCCCTTATCCTCAGGCCTTTGTTTAGGATCACACTTCTGCCACCAGTCCCCATCCTTGGCCCAGAGGGGGGCAGGCACAGGTGTGGTTGTGATTACGTGATGGGGGGTTAGGCAGTGTTGAAGGGGCAGCAGGGCACTGTTTTAAATCTTCCCACCGCTCTTGATTGCAACACCTGTAAAGATGCAATGAAGGACATATTCCTTATGCCCGAGGATGGGGTCAGGGCCATAAACCTGTCTCCCCTGGCGCCTTGCTGCATGCCGGGCCTGATCAAGGACATGTCAGCAGGTGAGTGATTTAAAAGCAGGTGCTGTGGAAGGCAGTTCGGCGTCTCCTCAAAAAATTAAAACTAGAACTACCATATGCTTGAGCAATTCCGCTACTATTTACCCCACAGAAAACAAAAGCATTGACTCAGACACTGGTTCACCTCTGCGTTTGCTGCCGTTGATAGCCGGAGTAGGGACGCAGCCCCCGGGGGCCTTCGGTCGATGAATGGATAAAGAAGAGGTACACGTACGTACATGCAACGGAATATCACTCAGCCATGGAAAGGAGTGGGGTCTGCCGTTCACAGCCACATGGGTGGACCCAGAAGGTATTGCGCTGAGTGAGACACGCCAGAGACAAATACCAGAGGATTTCACTCCCATGTGGAATCGAAAAAGCAGAACAAACAAAAAGCCGAATCAGACCTATCCATACAGAGAACAAACTGTGGTCGCCACAGGGGGGTGGAGTAGGGGGGATGGGCAAAATGAGGCAAGGGGGCGGGAGATCCAGGCTTCCAGGTGTGGAAGGAGAAAGTCACGGGGAGGGAGGCACAGGGAAGAGTTGGTGATCCCGAAGTCACGTCGTGTGGCGACAGATGGTTCCTGCGCTTGCGGCGAGCACAGCACAACGGTCTGGAGTGTACACCTGAAACCAACACCACAAATTTAGAAAGAGACTCCAAAGGTGTGATAATCTTAATTAGTAAAATAAAGAGCAAATGAAACGACCAATCTTCACGTATCCTATTTACTTATGTCGTTCAGCTGGCGACTGTAGTCATAACTGTCTCTATTGTGCATTTCCTAGAAATTGAAGCTGGCTTTTTTGAAAGCTAAGTAATTAATCTTGAAATAAACCTAAAAAGGCAAACAAACTACTGTTTGGACTGTAATGATGTGAGAGCTCAACCACTGGGGGCATTGCGTGGACCTCCTATACAGTGCATCCTTGTAGCCCTCGCACTCTCGGGGTTAGGTCCAAGGGGACAAGCCAGGCAACCACTGTTTCTGTTTGACCATCACCTGCGGTTGAATACTCCACTTATAATGCCTGATTTTATGAAACAGCTGCTGTAATGGAATCTGTCTGACATCAGAAATGTCATATTAATGGCTTAGTTAAAAAAAAATCCCTAATGCTGCTATGGTAAGAAGGGGTGTTCTCAACAATAGATGGAGAGTTTATTGAAAAAAATGAAATCTACTCAATGTCAAGTAGATCAAAGCGCATTGAAAAAAACCTTTTTTTAAAGATTTTGTTTATTTATTCATGAGAGACAGAGAAAGAGAGAGAGAGAGAGAGAGAGAGAGAGAGAGAGGCAGAGACACAGAGGAGAAGCAGGCTCCATGCAGGAAGCCTGATGCGGGACTCGATCCCGGGTCTCTAGGATCACACCCTGGGCCAAAGGCAGGTGCTCAACCACTGAGTCACCCACGGATCCCCTGGAAAAAACTTTAAGACAGAGAGACAGCTGAGGATTTATTTCCAAGTAAAGAACCAGGCATGCAACCAGCAGAGACACACAAGTATTTCAGGCCCGACACTGCAAGGGTGTGTATTTGTTCTTATGTAAACTTAGTATCAAATGTAGGGTCTTATCATCCACGTGAAAGGATTGACTGAGATTTTTCTAATCATAACCCTGTGTCCTAAGGGAGAGAACATCAGAAGCGATGAAACAAGAAACATCTCACCAAAAAGTGAGATGTTAGTCACAATTATTCAAGTTCCCCTAGGACAACAGTCACTTCAATCCTGTGTGTATTGGTGTGAACAAGCTAGGTTGTGCTGCAGTAACAAATACTTCCCTAAATATCACTGGTTTAACACTTACCGATTTCTCAACCCCACAAAATCTCTGCCTGTGCAGAGATCCTTCTGGGCATCTCATGTGCTTGCACCTAATAGCTATGAAATCTGGGGCATGTAGTTTCAGGGTCACCGTGGCCCCAGAAGAGAAAGCATGAGGTTGCACATCAGCTTTTTTTAAAAAAAAAAATTATTTCTATTTTTTAAAGTAATCTCTACACCCAACATGGGGCTTGAACTCACCACCCAGAGATCTAGAGTCACATGTTCTACCAACTGAGCCTGTCTGGTGCCCCAGCACCTCAGCTTTTAAATACATCAGCCCATTGGCTACGTATTTACAAGAGGACTGAGAGATGTGAAAACATGGGATATTTGGTGAGACATGAGCATCTGTCCCACCATGTAGCCCTACCTGCTAGGAGATGTTGCAGGTTAATCCCAAGGGTTCTCCTTAGGGGGTTTTCTCCAGCAACCTTTCAATTTGTTAGACGGTTAATGCCACACACATGCTAGAAATTAATTATACCTACAAGGGATTACTCAGGAGCCTCTCTGCCTTCCCCAAATGCTTGTGTCCTATCTCATTTTTGAAGATCCTTCTTAGCAGATGTGAGTGTTTCTCCACCTCCAGAAGGATTGGGCTGCTAGGCGCTGGCTGGGTGGCAGCTCCCATGGCGCCTACACATCTCCCAGCCCAGGGCAGTCCTGGTTGGCCATTGATGAGACCTGAGTGCACAACATCATAAAAGGTTTTTGTCTCTTCCCATGCAGAAATCGCTTTGTCACCTTACTTCCTACTTCAGGACATGGTTTTACTGGCATTAATTGGATGATTCTCTCTAGGAATTAATACCTGCACCGTGCAAGTCTACCTTCCTAGTTAACAGCCTCGGTCAAGTAAGGTTGCTAGGGCCACTGCCATTCCTGGAAAAATGAGGGTGGCAATATTCTGGGCTTCAGATCTTATTCATTTTTGTTTAAACTTTGCTTTTAAAAAAAATCCCTTCTTTTTTTTTATTTTTACCGTGGAGAAATCTCCATATAATATTTTCCAACAGAGTTCGCCAAGAACATATCTTCAGTGGGAAGCACTACATGTGTTACCATTTAACACTGATATATCACTTCAACATGCATGCAATAGCAATGTGCCTTACCCAGCTGCGTGAACTCATGCGGGTGGCACCGGATGGGTGCCTTGGGTTCCCTTCCAGCTCTCAAGTACTTTCATCATGCTGTGACCTTGACTGAGTCACTCAACATTGCTCTGGCTGGGTTTCCACAGAGAGGCGAGAGATGAACAGAGATGGCATGTGTAAATACATGTTCTTTGAGGAAAGGGAGGGTGTTATGTGAATTTAATAGTGCAGCGTGAGGACTTGCCTGTGCATACACGATATATATCACTCGTGGGATATGTCAACTCCATCCTTGTGGTTTAGAAAGAAGATGGGACAAACAGATTTACTCTATTCTGCGTAACAAGAGTGGTCTTCAAACATACCATCAACCCCCAGAATCCCATATTCCATTTCCCAATTACTGTTCCTTTACCAAAAGGTGATGGGTTTTTTTCAAGTCTGCTTAAACCCGCTGCCTTTCCAATCTAGCTGGAAAATCTTTTTCTCATCTTAACAGCTGATTTAATTTTATTTATTTACTTTGGGATTCTTCAGACTATGACTTTCCTTATCTCTGCTGGTCTTCACTTACAATCTCTGGGCTCGTTACATTAGAAATGCACAATTGAGCAACACTTTCCAGGAAAGAAGAGTTTGGGGACCTGCTTCCTGGAAATATTAACAGACCCTTGGTGAGAAGCGACTCTTCCATTAAAATTGATAAGTAAATCAAGACCAGAAGATGCTTTTGGCAATGTTTTTCAATGTGCTTGCTAATATTTCATTTCAAAGGATATTGATTAAATTTGTATTGTTTTTGTAGCCCAATGAGGCAGAGTTAATAGTGTATTTTTAAGAATTACATTTCTTTGTTAGATTAAGCCTGACATTTCTTTTTGCTCTAATGCCTCATCACATAACAGTTCTTGAAAAATCGGGGTAACACTGACATCAAAATATTTGATTGACTCATACTTAGTCAAAGAATGTGTGCTCTGAGTAAAGAAAACAAAATTCAATCTACACTGTGTCCTTACATGACAAAACTGACCAAATAAAATGTGAAAGTTGACTTGGAACCACATCATGGAAAATACTGAGGACCGTGATGAGGAGTTTGGAATGTGTTAAGTAGAAGATGAAGATCCTCTAGAAGGTTTGCAGCCATATATCATCTCATTGTTGTAACAAAATAATCTTGCCAGCATGAAGAATGGATGGAAAAAAAGAACATGAAGGAAAGAAGACCAGTTAAGGGGACAGTAGTTTAAGTGAGACCAAAGCCAGTTGAGTGACAGTGAGAATGAGGGGGACAAAGTGATCAATGTCTCAAAGGCAAAATGGTCAGATCTTAGTAACCAATGGGGTAGAGACAGTGGGAACTGAAAAGTGACAATCATAGAGACAAATGACTTGTAAACAGATGTGCGTGGCATTGATTGCCTTTTGCAAAAGGCAAAACCAATACTTCTAAATCCCCTCCCGCTCCCGTACTTCTTTTTGATGGCACACCCAGTCTGAATTTATTGGATCACTGACAGTCTCAGTCTTTATTACCTATGACAAACTCTGAGGCCAGGAACTATGGCCCCAGTATCTGTATTTTTGGATCGGCTGATGCTAAAGGAAAGCAAAGCAACAGGAGATTTAAAAAAAAAAAAAAACCTACTTCCTCTCTTATCTCAATAGCCCACATACTGAAAAAGGGCAGGGCATCAATATACGAAAAACGGGATTTCTGAAAACACTCTGATTCTGCACCATAGGCTCTGAGGATCTGTCATTGGTGACCAAAGAGCCATCCGACCACTTGAGAGCTGCAGAGCCTCAGGACTGCAGAGATGCTTCTCAGGGTAGAGCACTCTAGAGAGCCGAACTTTGGGGATAAACTGGAATATACTACTGATTTCTATTTGACTCTGCATATCACTAAATTGTCTTGGCATCTCATTCATAAATAAATAAGAACTTTACAGTTTATCCTCAACTAATTTGCAGTGTCTGAGCAATCTTCTTAGGCATCTTCTCAGGTAACCTATTGTCCCAAAAAGATGGGTTATCTTACCTCAGTGGACTGAGCTCACCATTATTTATAAGAATGGTTCTCATAAATGTTTAGGAGGACCTCGTAATGAAGCTGTTTTTTTCTTGGGCATTTGGCTGAGAAGGAAAGAAGAGAAGGGGACCTATCTGTGTTCTCTAGCGTGATTATCCAAGACAGGCTTTAAGAAAAGACACATAGGGATGACTCCATTCCATTCTCATTCCAATGAACAGTTGCTGAAAAACATGGAAGATGCTGGAAGGATCAGAAAGCAGAACGTACACTCAAAGAGCTAAGTGACTGTTCAAGGAAATAAGTTCTAATTCTCAGTAAGTTACAAGAAGAGTGTTCCTGGGTCATTGAATTAGGGACCATCAAGAAGCTGGAACTTACATGAGGCCTTCAAGGAGGATAGTTCTTCAGCAAGGAAAGAAGCAGAGAGACAGTATCGAGCTAGTGAGACACATGATGTGAAGCAAGAAAGCCTTTGCGTTGGTCAAGAGGAATAGGGCTGAGATGGGAAGGAGTGCACTGCTCACGTCACTGAAAAGTATAGGATTCCATCTTTGGAAACTCGTGTGCCACCACCAGAACACCATCCCTCCACCTGTCAGCTCTGCCTTTCTGTGTGTTGACTTGGTAGTAAGGAAGGCTTTCAAAGGTTGCAAAAAAGAACTGCCATGGGCTGTAGGCTCCCTCCGCCTCTCCTCTGCTGCCCCAGCAGAGCCGTGGGAAACACCACTTCTTTCCAACTGATCCACTTCAGGATTGCCTGCGATTGGACCAGTGCAGTTACCTATCCTTCCACGGTCAGAAGGATAAAATACACAGATTAGTCAAGTCTGGGCTACATGTTTACCGTGGGTCCAGGGGATGGGGCCAAATATAACTGGCTATTGTTGGATATTGCTGAAAAGACGAAATGAGACATTCGCTATAGCATTAATGCACCTGGATGTGGTGTAGATCAACTTGAGATCAACAAAAAATAACTTACTGGAATTGCAAAAAAATATGGTAGGAGGAAGTACTGAGGTACGGTCAGGAAATAAATTTATTTTGTATTTTTATTTTATTTTTATTATTTATTTCTTATTTTTATTTTATTTTTGTGGCAAAACACGGGAGATCCATGAATACTTTTGAACAGGGTGATACTGTTTGGGTTCAAATGACACTCCGATTTCAAATATCCAATTAAAATGCTCGTTCATGGAGAAAAAAGTTTATTAGATGCATTAAGATTATATATTTATGGGAAAGCCATGTTTAATTGAGAATGTTCATATATAAGCAAGTAAGGAGGGGTTTTTTATTTTATTTATTTATTTATTTATTTATTTATTTTTATTATTTATTTTGAAAGACAGAGAGAGAGTGCACACACGCATACACACAAGTCGGCGAGGGGAGGTAGAGGGAGAGAGACTCTCAAACAAAATCCCCACTGAGCATGGAGCCTAGTGTAGGGCTTGATCCCATGACCCTGAGATCATGACCTGAGCCTCAACTGAGAGTCAGACGTTTAACCCACTGAGCCACCTCGGTGCCCCATAAGTAAGGTTTTCTAAACATTTATGAAATTATATAAAAGTGTAAAAGAAGGCTTGATTTGTCTGATAAGTTAATTCTATCAGAATAATGTCACACCTTAGCTGCCATGAATGTAAGATCAGAGAGGCCCACATTTCTTTTATTAATTTGCCTGTTCATTTATTATATTCCTCCTTCTACATGCAAGCCATTTCAGCCATCGTGGCTTGGATCCAAACAGAAATATGGATTTGGCTCCTTGCACCTGAATATTAGTATGGAATAAGAGAAAAGTAACCCGTACTTCTTCAGTGAATCCCAAATCTGTACCCAGGTAGTGAACTAAGCAATACACATACTCTGCGAAGTGAATATTGTCTCCCTTTTAGAGAAGAGTAAACTGAGGTTCAAAGAATTTAAAGAAAATACCACTAAGAAACACGCCTAGTAAATGCCACGGGTGTAGACTTCAACACTGGCCTGTGTTCCTTCCACTCTACTGGACTACCTTTCCACATCTGAATTTGCCAAGGTTAGTGTCTCTAAGTCACTGGCTAGAGTCCTGATTTTATTTTATTTCATTTTATTTTATTTTTAAAGATTGTATTTATTTATTCATGAGAGACACAGAGAGAGAGAGGCAGAAACACAGGTAGAGGGAGAAGCAGGCTCCACGCAAGGAGCTCAATGTGGGACTCGATCTTGGGACCCCAGGATCACACCTTGAGCCAAAGATAGACCTTCAACCGCTGAGCCACCCAGGCGTTCCAAGAGTCCCGATTTTAAAAGAAGAGAGATTCACTGTTGATGAAATTGTGTGTCGGAGATGAGTTTCTGATTTGCCAAAAGCAATAGCTGTTCTACATCGTGGGAACTTAAATATCACACGCATACAGGAGGGAGAGAGAAAGACAGCAAGACAGACAGAAGTAAAGACAGAGAGAGAAATAGAGGACATCTCCCTACCACACATTCCTCATGTATACTTCTGACTGCTGTAAACTAAGTGTGATGTTAGATTCCCCGGACACCTCGAGTACCTAAGAGAATACTGAGGGGCCCCTGGGGGCATCAGTCTTTGGCTCAGGTCACAATCTCAAGATCCTGGGACTGAGTCCAGAGTTGGGCTCCCCACTCAGGGCAGAGTCTTCCTCTCCCTCTGCCAACCCCCACCCCCAACTCACGCACATGCTCTCTCTCTCTCTCAAATAAACAAATAAAATCTTTAAAACAAAATAAAATAACACTGAAGGGGGGCCTTTTGTAAAGTGAAATTTCTTAATGGGCTACCTTACTGTCCATTATTTCAGACACGAACATAACCGAGGAGTCTTCAGGCATTATCCCCATGCGTTTTGAATAAAAAAAAAAAATGTGATTGGCCTGTGGCTCCAGACAAGAACAAGCCGCTATCTGAAACGTTAATACGTTATCTGAAACTTAATGTTTCAAACTTGAAGCCATCCTGAATATGAAAGATGGGTGCTGGCTCGGAGCCGGAGACATAGCTTAGGTGACACCCCATCACCCGGGGTAACACTTTTTCCTGAATGCTTCGCCTCTATCGACAGCCTCCCAAGCGACAAGTCCAAATTCTGATGTGGTTCAATGTATTTGAGCACAGCCATCCTAGAGGCTCATAAAAGGCCTAGTTAGCCTCTGACCAACCCTGTCTAATATTTATGGAGAGAACCCCATAAAACAAACATACTTCCGGTTGCTTGCCCATGAATGGGTATTGGACCTACCCCCACCCCTCCCTAAAGCTAGCACAAGTGTTTTTTTTTTTTAAGATTTTATTTATTTATTCATGAGAGACACAGAGAGAAAGAGAGAAGCAGAGGGAGAAGCAGGCTCCATGCAGGGAACTCGACGCGGGGACTCGATCCCAGGTCTCCAGGATCAGGCCCTGGACTGAAGGTGGCTCTAAACCACTGAGCCACCCAGGCTGCCCCCACAAGTGGTATTTGAAGAGCAAGGCAAATTCCATTTTGATTCTGAAGCCTAGTCAGATGCACTTTGACTAGTGTTCCAAATTTAGGGGGCAGCTTCACTGCAGAGATCTTCTCGCACACCCCTTGAGTTGGCCATGAATCCGTGAATGTAGGAATGTTTCAGTCTACATGGAAAACACAAAGGCACTGCGGCCAGCTCAGACCAAGAAAGAGTTACACCAGGACACACTGGGCAAACCAATGGACAGAACCAATAGCTGAAGGAAAGGTGTGGTGGCTTCCATACTCCTTTGTCCCACTCCCAGTTTGAAGATTATGCTCTTCCAACCTGACCACGGATTGCACATCAAAAGCCTGAAATTTTCATATACCACTAACCCAGGAATTTCCCTTAAAATAAACTTATCTTAGAGAAAATAGCCAAAGCTACACATCAAGGTTTAGTGACAAAGAATGTTCATTAGGGCATAATTTCATTAGTGAAAACTTGACAACATCGTAGAAACCCAACAATAGGTGTGTTAGCTGTGTATTGGTGCTGTGGACAACCTGCTCAGGGGCCGCAACGACACAAGTCCATTATCTCACAGTTTGGTTGAGCAGGCTTTCTGCTTGGAGTCTCACCGAGCTCCAGTCAAGGCGTCCGTAGGGCCCTATTCCCTCCCAGGGGCTGTAAGGGAGCATCCATCCCCGTTGCCTTGCCATAGTAGAACGGACGTCCTCATTTTCTTTCTGGCTTTCAGCTAAGGCCACTGCCGGGTTCTAGAAACTACCCACATCTGTTGGTTCTTGACTCCCGTCCTCCATCTGCGAGGCCGGCCACAGTGGGACCCGCCCGCCCCCCACCCCCGCCATATCTCTGTGACCTATGCTTCTGCTTCCCTCTTGCTCCGCGACCTACCCGTGTCATCACACTGGGCCAGTCGACGGCCCGAGACAACCTCCCTGTCTGAAAGTGGGGACCTTAATCCCATCTGTAAAATTCCCTTCGTGCAATAACGTCACAGTCGCAGAACCCAGGGACTGGGTCACGTGGATCTTTGGGGGGCCTATCACAGACGGTGTCAGTTGGCTAAAACCGGGGACATGCATGAACCAAAATGGAATATGAATAAAAGTAACGGTGTGGAGAAATATTTAATGGCATCTGGAAAAACGCTAAGTGGAATATCACATTGAAAAACGTCGAAATAGGGATCCCTGGATGGCTCAGCGGTTAAGCATCTGCCTTCGGCCCAGGGCGTGGTCCTGGAGTCCCGGAATCAAGTCCCACATCGGGCTCCCTGCATGGAGCCTGCTTCTCCCTCTGCCTGTGTCTCCGCCCCTCTCTCTCTGTGTGTCTCTCATGAATAAATAAATAAAATCTTAAAAAAAAAAAAAGAAAAATGTCGAAATAGAAGAAAAAAATGCAGGTTCCCCAGTTGTATGGACGGTTTCAGCTCATTTTTTATAGGGTAAACATAATCTGTAGTTGGAAACGTCTCAGGATCAGTCTGTATCTGTGTATTCATCGATCAATCCTTATAAATCTGTGGAGGCACAAAGGTCTACCCAAGAATGCTGAGTGGTTATTCAGCAGGGGGATTGCTGGTGAATTTCTTTTTTTTTTAATAAATTTATTTTTTATTGGTATTCAATTTGTCAACATACAGTATAATACCCAGTGCTCATCCAGTCAAGTGCCCCCCTCAGTGCCCGCAGCCCAGTGAATTTCTTGAGATGAAGACCTTTTCTTGGAATCTATGTCAATGATTAAGTGCGGCATCTGTAACACACACACACACACACACACACACAAAATAGTATTTTAAAAATCAAAACCAAAAAAAAAAAAATCAAAACCTTCTCTTGGAAGCAGAGAGCCCTGTGGCCAGACAGGTGACCCTCCCCAGCACTGCACACTGTTTCCCCCAGGGATAGTCTCATCCCCGTGGGACTGAGCTGAGTTCCCACAGGACAACTCCAACCCCTGGCAACCTGCCCCAATTCTGAGGAATCCGGGGTCTTCGGCCCCGCGGCCCAGTAGCTGTGGAACCAGGTTATAGGACGAGAGCCTCGCGATTGTCTCCAGCTGTGCATCGCGTTGCTTCCTGTCATCTCGGAGACATCCTCTGACGTGGTGCCGCCTGAAACACCCACGTGTCCGTGTCGCGTTTGGCTTAAATTTCAGATAGCTAAAAATAAGTCCTTCCCCTCCTTTTGGTTTTAAAGTGTAAGCAGATCTAGTTTTTGATGCACCACACTTATAAACGAAGCAGCTCGCTGTCCCCACCCAGAGACAGCCAGGGCAGCCCCCGAGAGAAGGCTCGGTCCTTAACAGTCTACGTTCCAGTGTGGTTTCCGCAAGGACACGCTGTATACAAACTTTGTTCCTAAGGTTATTTCTACTGGTGCCAAATTGACTTCAATTCACAAAAATCATGTGGTGTGTTCCCATGTAAGTTGGATGCTCTGCTCTAAAGAAAACAGAGGGTTGTTGGGTTTTTTTTTTTTTTAATCTTCTTCAGCAACCACTCCCGTTTATGGGAGATCCACTTCCGCCCTCAGGATCATACTTAGATCAGCCTCCAAATGGGGCTTCATTCTTGCAGGACCCGGCAGAGACTCGCACCCACACCTAAGACGCTGCAGACTGTGTCCGAGCTGGTGGGTGGAGTGGCCCAGAGCACGAGGGTTAAGGGTGGGTCCCCCCAGAACCACGGGGTAACACCGTCCTTGGGTCTGAACCTTGTCTCTGGCCTTTACCAGCTGTGTCACCAGGGGCCGGTTACTCAACCTCGCATGCCCCCATTTGAGAGATGAATTTGATGGTATCGTGTGCATTCTAGAAGCTCTGTGAGGCTTCTGTGAATCAGACACATAAGGTACTCAAGATACTGCCCCATCCACATAGGCTGTAGCACTTGCCATGGAGGCACGAAAGGGAGTAGCAGTATCGGGAATGGGATTGATCATTGAGAGGAGAAAGAGAGAGGAAGGGAGGAGGGGAGGAGGGGGGATGGAAGGATGGAGGAGGGAAGGAAGGGAGGGAGGAAGGAAGAGAGGGAGGAGAGGAGGAGGGAAGAGGGAAGGAAGAGAGGAGGGGAGGGAGGCAGGACAAAAGGAAGGAGGGAGGAAGGGAAGGAGGAAGGAAGGGAAGGAGGAAGGAAGAGGAAAGGGAGGAAGGGAGGGAGGGAGGAGGGAAGGGAGGAAAGAGGGAGGGAGAGAGGGAGGGGAGGGAGGAAGGATGGAAGAGAGGAAGGAGGGAAGGAAGGAGGGGAAGGAGGGAGGAGGGAAGAAGCTTCTTCAAGAGAATCATGACCGTGTGTAAACAGCACAAGAAGTCCCCCCCCCCAACCCCGGGGAGGCCCATCCATGCACCGCACAGCTCCAAGCCGGCGGTCTCAAGGGTCCCGACCTGCCCACATCTGGGCTCAAGGGCACCCCCTTCCCCCCCACACACACTGATGGAGCCCCAACCACAGAGGGCATTGGGGGTCAGCCTCCCGTGGGGACGGCGGCAGTGTGGGGCACGGCCAGGCAACGACCCAAATTCCCATCCCGAGTCCTCCACTAGATCCTGCACCTGCTTCCCCCGCGGGGACCTGTCCAGTCACATGAAGCGAGCACTGAAGGGCTGCCTGCCCCTGCGGCGCTCCCCGCTCAGGGTATTTGGGGGATTGGGGCTGGAGGGATGGAAGAATGACAGGCTCCGGCTGTTGGGTCCCCGTTGGTCCCACGTGTTTGCAAGTGCAGCCCCAGAGCTCCTCCAAATACACCGGGGCTTTGTGTTTTTAGGGGTGATCTTACATTTACTCTCTTTGTAGTCCTCCTCCCTCCTCTCTCCCCTCCTCCTCCCCCTTCTTCTCTCCCCCCCCCCCACCCAGCCCCCTTGGGATCATCTCCAACAATAGGTTTGAGCTGGAACATGACCTTCCTAACCTGATTTTCTCCTGTGGCTCAGCCCGCATATCGAGACCAGGACTCAGGTGGGAAGCACCCGGCGAGGTCGCGAGCCTGTAACGCCATCGCCTGCTGGAGCAGCCCCTTTAGAACACAGGTCGGCTTCGGCAATTCACCCCAAGTCGTCAACCTGAAAGTGTCAGGAGGTCTCTAGAACACCTTGGCGTGCCAGGTTTCCCAACCAGTGTCACTGAAGCCTCCGGGCCCAGCACCACGCACACGACTGCCTTCCAAGATTTCATTATGTACAATTTTTCCGGATATTTTTGCCACAGCATGACGGGAACCGCCAGATTTCCAGTTTGCAGGGTTTCCCTTTGCTTCCTGCGACCCAGCCAGCACTGAGCTGCTTATTTTCGGTCTTGTTAGGGCAGCAGCCCAGTAGGTCAGAGGTAGCATGAGCTGCTGTCACCAGGGGACCGACGGTGCAGTGGCTTACGCAGGACGGACCTATTACATTCTAATGATCTCAAAATACGTGGTGGTTTTTTGTTTTTTGTTTTTTGTTTTTTCATTTTTGAATGACTCTAGAATGGGACTGTGTTTTGTAATCAACAGCATCTCGGCATCGTGTCTTAATTGGCTATGTGTGTTCTCCTTTCTGAGGTTATAGGACAACATCACTCCGCGATCTATGACATCTCGGGGGGATCTTTGCCTCATACCATGGCCAAGAAGACACTGACAACCCAGGACTGGAAGGAGGGTGCCAACGTCCCCAACACGTGACTCCCGCACAGGGGCCAAGGTGCTGCTCCATCACCTCCTGGGCAGCCAAACGTGGGGAAAGAGCCAGGGAAGGGCACGTCCATCCTTCCTAAAGGCACCACCTAGGAGTAGCCTGTAGGGTCTGTACTGTATTCTCTGGCCTGTCTGACACGTATGCACACAACGTCCATCAAAAGACACTTAAAAGCATAATCTCTGCCTGGACACGATGTTCCCAGCTTAGACTCAGCAGCGTGTTTTTAAGATAGGAAAAAAAAAAAAAGGAGTGGATATCAGGATTGACCCACAGCCTTACCACACCTCTGCCTCTGAGTCCGCGCCCCCTCGGCTAACCTGTTGCCTTCCCACTCATCACCCCCGCACACCCGATCAGTTCCTTGACCTCCCAGATGCACTCACGCGGGCTGTTGACATTTGTGCAGGTTGACTTGCTGAAGCCGTGGCTTGGGATGCAAGACCTCCACCCCGACGGCGGACGCAACCTCGGATCCAACGGGGGCCATCTCTGTCCCCGTCTTCCTCCTGCCGTCGGCAGCCTCAGTGCAGGGACCTCGTCTAGTCTCCTCTCGCTGTCCCCTCTCACCTCACCCTTTCTCCGCACACCCTCTTCCTTTCACTCACTTGTGTGTCAACCCACATCCAACATAAAGATTGACTGATTTGGGGTTGGGGGGGCAGAGGGAGAGGGAGAGGGAGAGTCCGAGCTGAACAGGGAGCCCGGCTCGGGGCTCGATGTCACGACCCCGTGATCATGACCTTCGCCGGAACCAAGAGCCAGATTCTCAATCAACCGAGCCCGCAGGCGCCCAGCTCACACCCAATGGAGAGCCGGCTTTGTCCCTCTTCCCTGCCTTCCAACCCTGCAGCCCATGCCTCCGAGTCTCTCATCACCGAGCAGAACTTTTCCTACAGAAAGATAGACACGGTCCCTACGAGGCCCTCCGTAAAGGCGATGGTGTCATCATGCTGCTTCAGCGGGCCTGGGGGACCCGGGGGAGGGTGCAGAAATCAGGGCCAGATGCCTCACTCCCCACCCGACTTCACCTGACGCAACTCTGACACGGGGAGAGGGGGGCGCAGTACATCCGTAGAACTGAGCATCGTCTGCACATGCTGTGGGTGGTTTGGAGAACGAGTCTACACGTCAGAGGAGGCATCTCATCAGTTGTGAGGCATCCGGGGGCGCCCAGCCTCATGGCCTGCTCTCGGCCCCCGCCTCCCATGCCTACAGCAGCTCCTCAGAGGCTCTCCCTGGGGCCTGAGGCCCTGCCGCTCACGTCTGCTGCCCTCGCCAGCTACCCGGCCTGACATCACGTGGGCCCAGTGGGCAGTCCCAGTCCCGGGCCGAGCACCGTGGGACCTGGTGCCGTCCCGTGGCTCCAGCCGGCCTTTCCGGCATCTGCAGCTCATTGCCCCGCTCGACCTCCCAAGTGGGGCAGCCCTGGGGCCCAGCCGGCGTCCTGGGCAGACGGGGTGGGTTGCAGCCCACGCGGGGCATCAGGGGACGGAGAGGGGACAGTGGCTGGTGCCGCTCGTTGTCAGCCTCCAGGTTTGGGTCAGTTCCTGTGAGTTTGGGTCGGTTCCCGCCGTGCTTGAATCATACAAGTGACAGCCCATCTCGATGGGAGGCAGGCCTGCGGGTTCTGCTTCCATGGAATTACACGCGGACGCCTCGTAGGGTCCAGAGAAGGGAACCCTGTGCGCCGTGGCTGGGCGCTGCGAGTGATTCCCGCTCTCCCTAACTCTGTCCAGATGTGGATGCTCTGTGCCCATGCAAATTAGATGGCTTGCTTTCTTTTCGGCCTTGTTGAGAAGCTGCACTCTGACTCACACAGAAAGAAAAAAAAAATGGAAAGAATGTGCGGGAACTACACACAAGACAAGCTATTTTAATAGGACGGGCTCTGCTGAAGGGAAAATCAGGGCTTTTGTGCTGCAAACAACAGCATTTGCATTTGGAGGGGCTAGAACCCCCCCAGCCCCCCCCAGCCCCCCGCCCAGTAAGAACCAAGGACGGCCTTCCCTCCTCGTCCGGGCGTCCGTCCGCTCTTCCCAGACTCGGCTTTCTGGTTTGGGTTCTAAGTCTTCTGGACCCAGAGCCACATCTGTTCTCTGCCCTCAGCCTTGCTGCGGTGACTCTAAAAGGGAAGAATTATTCCGAGATAATGGGCCCTCTGTAGAGCCTGCAGCAGTTTCCATTCTACTCCTCTCTCTCTCTCAAGTAGTGAACTGCAGTCAGGCCAACGTGGGCATCAAAACGGTCAGCACAAAAAGCGATTCACAGGGCCCGTCGTGTTTTGTGCGCCACAGAGTGTCTCATTTAAAACCCGTCCCACTAAAAGGCCCCTTTTTACTAAATTGGGCTCTTACAAAACGGGAAAGATAAAGGAGAGAAGGGGGGAAAAGAGGCAACGCGTCCCCCTTTTCTGCCATCCTGGTGTCGTTTACTGGTCGCCCCCCGGGGAAGGCTCGTCCTGTGACAGCCGGAATCGAGATCATCTTCGTCCACCCCCACCCCAAACCCTTCCTCCCTCCTCTGAGAAGGCACAGGGGGAGGCCCACGGACACGGGGGGGCCATGGACCCCAGAAGTGAGCACGCAGCCATGTCACGTGACGGCTTCCCAGCAGCTCCCCTACACACCCAACTCAGAGCGTGCCCAGGTCACAGACCGCGGCCTCCACACACGGGTGTATGCACCCTGAGGTGGAGAAACGGGATCCCAGACAGAGTAACTCATGGCTGAACCCAGGTGTCCCCCTCCGTAAATGCCTTAGAACCTCTCCCCACGCTCTGAGCATCTACGAGGGGTCTCCAGGCCACCCCACGCTTGACCCTGCAGCATCCCAGCAGCGGGTAGGCCAGCTCAGCTCCCCAGCATCTCCGAGCTCGTCCCCAATGCAGAGGACACGGGCTCAACCACGGGCCTCTGTCCTCAGCCCCCGCGTTTTCCAGCCGCACCGTCACCAGACGCCCTGGAGAAAGTGTCTCCAGCCTCTGACTGCCTAACCGATTAGTGTCCCGAAGGGGGATTTCAGGCCTGGAGCTTATGTGGCGACAGAGAGGCCTCCTGTCCCCGTTTGCCTGGGACTCGGCACCGCAGGAGGCCACCCGGGCAGGCGGCACCCGGCGTCAGGGATTGGGACGGGGTGGGGGGTGGGAGGACTTTCATCTTCCTTAGTTCAAAGTACTTGCCCTGGGGGACACCTGGGGGCTCCATTGTGAAGCATCTGCCCTCCGCTCAGGTCGTGATCTCGGGGTCCTGGGGTCAAGTCCCGCATCGGGCTCCCTGGTCAGCGGGGAGCCTGCTTCTCCCTCTGCCTCTGCATCTCCCCCTGCATGTGCGCACGCTCTCTCTCTCTCTCTCTTTCAAATAAATAAATTAATCTTAAATTTAAAAAAAAAAAGATGAGGGACTCCAAAGGGCCTGATGTGTCAATGGCACCGCAGGGATCCCTGGGCCTCCCCGTCCTGCAGAGCCACGGGTCCCAGGCTAAGCAGAGGGCAGCGCTCTGACCCTCCGATGCCTCCGAAACCATCTTCCCAGGCGTCCAGAGAGCAGCCCGCCCACCTGGCTGGCCCGAAGCCCTGGGCAACCGTGTGACCGTGGGGAGGCTGGCAGCCCAAGTGGGAAGGAGAAAATAAGAGACTTGTTTGTGACTTTCCCCCCAGTGACCTTGAGCTCCGTCCTGATGCTTGTGTCACTGCACCGGACAGAGGCCTGATGCAGACACTCTTACATAACGTGTGTGCTGGATGCCCCACCCCCACCCCGCTCAAGACAGAACGGGGCCTCCAGTCGCCCCGCGTTTGCCGCCGAAGCAGGCCTGGTCCACTCACAGCACATTAGGCCAAATGCAGCGGCGTGGACCGAGGTCCTTAAAAACGTTCCCATTCTTGGGCGCAGAAATCTTACTTTGGGGAATTTTAGCATAAGCGACCATCAGAGATCTATAGGTTAATGATCACCAGAAGTTCGTCACAGTAGGGGTATCGTCTCTCCAAGCTCCAGGTACTGCTGGGGGTTCGGGGAGATCTGAGCACGTGTGGTAGCCCAGCCCCAAGGGGACCTGAGCTGAGCAGGGCACAGTGGGGCTGAGAAGGAGCTGAGTTGTGGGGACACTCAGAGGGTGGCCAGACGTCCACCCTAGGGTCGGCAGAGGGGGCTGCTGCTCTTCAGTGAGCAGCTGCAAAGCATCCTGGGAAGCAGCTCACCCAGAGGGAGGGAGCCATCCTTGCAGTAAAGGCTTGGACCTTAGATGCTGAGGCAAGAGAACGTCACTCCACTCCACCCCCCAGGATCTCAGGGGCTGTCTGAGGCCTAGGAGGAGGGAGGGTGAGGAGGGGAAACCAAGTCATGTCACTGAACCGTGTGACACTGTGGGGCCAAGGGACGCAGCCTTGGAAAGTCTGGGGAGAAGGTAAGTCCCCTGGACAAACGGGCTGTTCCTCCCACTTTGCCTCAAGACCGAAGCAGCTTCGGCAGCAGGAGGGGTCAGACAGCCGCCGGCCAAGCAGGTGCTGTGCCCGGAGCAGTGGGAGGGGCTACAGGTCTGCACAGGCCACGCTGAGGGGCCCCCAGACAGCCAAGGCGGCCGACATCGTGCAGGGAGCACGGTGCGTGAGCAGGGATGAGGTCAGCTTCCAGGGCTGCAGACAAAACCTCAGGCACACTGGGGAAGGGGCTGGGGTCAGGTCGTCCGGGTGACTGATATGCCAACTGTCCAATGGAAGAGAGAGCTTGCAGGGAGGACATGGCTATTGCAGGAAATACTATGTTAGCGTTAGAAATGGGGGCACTGGTGGGCTCGGTGAGGTCATCCCCAGGTCACCCCGGGGTCCTGGACTGTAGTCCCGCACTGGGCTCCCCATCAGCCAGGAGTCTGCTTCTCCCTCTCCTCCCAGCTCCTGCTCTCTTTCACTATCTCTGTTGCTATCTCTGTCTCTCTCCCAAATAAATAAAATCTTTAAAAAAAAATGGTGTGCTGGTACAATATTTAATTACCAAAAAATGATTACGGTAAAGTAAGTGCATTAAAAAGTCAGCAATGGGGCAGCCTGGGTGGCTCAGCAGTTTAGCGCCGCCTTCAGCCCAGGGCCTGATCTTGGAGACCCGGGATCGAGTCTCACATCGGGCTCTCTGCGTGGAGCCTGCTTCTCCCTCTGCCTGTGTCTCTGTCTCTTTCTCTCTGTTTCTCAAGAATAAATAAATAAAATCTTAAAAAAAAAAAGTCTGCAATGCACGCATCTGTTTCTATACCATACACAAGTATCCCTCACGTCGACACTCACAAGTGTCCCAAGTCCAAGTAACCACCTTCATTACCATTATTGTCATCATTAAATGTTGCCCCATCTCTCCTACTAGAGCCTTACCTATCTTGCTCGCCTTGAGAGTCACCTTGAGAGTCTTAGAACCCGAAAGAATGTTTGGCTCATGGTACGTACTTTATCAGATAAATGGTGGACCATCAAAACCCAGACTCTTGTCAGAATTATTTCTAGAAATTGGGCCCTCCCAAAATATTCCCCAGGAACTTAGGGGTGACTGCGAAGGAGTGTCTCATGTATTCTCACGTGGCTCAGGCCCAGCATCCCCCCATTCTTCCTGTGTTGGACCCCTGGCCACACTCTCTGACCCATGAAGCATCACCAGCATTGCTGCCTACAGTCAAAGTGCTGTCATCTGCACCAGAGGCTCCCTTCCAATCCTTGCGGCAACCAAACACCACTGGGTCTGATTCCGAGGTTGGGAAATCAATCCCCTCTCCACTCCTGTACCTTGCATGGTCACTAGGCCCCAAAGCAGCCCTGCTCGGCCCAAAGAAAGACCAGCACTTTCTTTGGAAGAGTTCTGTGATCTGCGACCCACATTCCTCTGACCACAGAAGTTCAAGTCCCAACAAAGGCTGGGGCAAGGGTGAGACCCTCTGCTGTTCACACCAGCTTTTCTGCTTTTCTCCATCAATCCAAACACTCCACTGGTTCACCGAAGGTAGAACACAGCTCTCTCTGTGCTGTAATGTGCAAATTCCCAGGGCAGGGAGCAGCAGGGACCTGTTTTTAGCACCAGTTGCATCTTGTCCTCAGCTCAGCCAGTCCGGCATGCCTCAAAGTGAGCAACAGAGCAGAGATGCTGGTGCTCCAGGGGGAGTAACCAACAATTCTCCCTCCTGCTGAGTTCAGCACCAGGTTCCAGATAACCCAGGAAAGGAGGACAAATGAAGACTCAGTTATCACCTGCGCTGCTGCAAGGCTGAGCAACAACTAGTTCTCCTCCTATGTTGGAGCTTATGTCTTTGAGTGAAGGAAGTTTCTAGTTCTGAACTCCTGGTCAGCCAGCTATAACCACCCGACCTCCCTCCGATTTCCCGCAGACCTACTGCTGAGCTTGCTGCATGATCGAGAGCAAGCAGGGCCACGAGTCCTTGGCAGGATCACACCCCAATACACAAAGAGAAGGAGGAGCTGTGCCACTTAGACCCAGGTGCTCTCCCAAACTTGCCAGTCCCAGAACACTCCACTGCCCTGGAGGCGAGCCAAGGGTGGGATAACAGTCCGCGGCTGTCATGACCAAAGAGTGTTCCTCAACACAGAAAGAAATAGCAGAAATAGGAAATAAATTTCTCTCTGATGACAGAGACAGCTGCACGAAGGTCAAAGACCCCAGGTCAATAGTTGTTCTTCCTGGGTGGTGAAATTATGGGTGATTCGTACCTTCTTCCAGGAAGACATGGAGTATGCATGTGTGTTTGTGTGCATGCACGTATGTGATTTCCCGTATTTTCTTTAAGTACGTAATATACTTGAAATCAAACTGGAAAAGAAAAGTAATTGTTCAGGGTTATATTTCAAATAAAACAAACAAAAGAAAAGAAAGAGAGAAAATCTCACAGCCCTCTCAGCTCCTGCCTGGAAGACTCATGTGCTCTAACACCCCATGGCCCTGCACCTGGATCGTGGCGCTGCACCTGCCCACTTACATCACAGAAAAGAATCCTCCGCCTCAGTCTCCAGGAAGGAAGAGGCCCAGAAGGTTGCAGGCTGAGGACTAGAAACCCAACAAGAATAGGTTCAGTTGGGGCTCTCCAAGGACATGATGAGGCACCATTGACCCGCTCTAACCAGTTACTGGCGATTCCAAAGAGGAGAGAGGAGTTGACCAGACTGTAAAGCCACAGGGGAGGATTGTCGGTGTGAGCACGTGGCGGAGGAGAAACTTGGAATGATAACTCGGGATCACAGAAGACGGTAGCTGGGAGAACCCATGGGTAGGGGAGGGAACTCAGGGCTCCGCCTCCCACAATCACTGCTGCAGAGAACAAACGGGAGGGCTGGGCGGACGGGTGAGGAGCCCACAGTCCTGCAGCAGCATCAGGGCAGCTCCAACTCTCCTTCCCCTTTCTGTTCTGCAAGAAATTATAAATGCCATTTGCCAAGAGGGGAAGGATTGAAATCGTACGAATTAACTTGTGAAAAAGTGGCCTGGCCTTTAGGAGGAGAACACGCCTCTTCCTAAACACAACCAGGTGGTCACGTGGTCCACAGGGCCAGAGGAAGAGTCACAGCTACTTCCCCCCACGTGATCAGCGGGGCGCCCCCTCCACGGAACAGAAGGAGCCACTATATGAGGAACAGGGGGCAGAGGAATAGCTTTGAGAAAGATTGGGTAAAGCTGTGTTCTCAGTGATTTCTGGCCGCTTGTATCTTTGTGAATTTGTGTCTCAATTACCCTTGGCCATAGAAACGTTACTTGGCTATTGTGCAGATGGCATCAGGCTAATGCTGGGGGAGAGGGCCACCACCTTGGGTGAAATCCATGATCCGTTCAGTGCAACCACAGCTAGGTAATCCACAGCTGCGGCCTTCCATACAGAACCCTTGGCCTTTCCCAAGAGAGCCAGAAATTCTACTCAGGTAAGCACCTGTACCGTGATCTACCACATGGCCGTCATCTTGCTCCATCATCCATAGTACAGACATCTTACTATTTTTTTTTCGATTTGTAGGAGATACAATGAAATGTCTTCCTAAAACTTCAGCATTATTTTGATGGTAAGCTCCTCTTTGGATGGACGATGGAACTATGCCCAATAAGGCCAAGAAGAAAATCAGTAATGGCTGACACAAGATCCAAGGCAGGAAATAAATCAAACAACCTCAATTTGAACAATATCTGTTTAATCACTTCTAAATGATAACACTGTAAGAAATAGCACTGAGCTATCGGTTTTATGGGTTTTTACATTAAAAAAATAAAAGATGTCCCTGTTAAATTGCAGCTCGAAAAGGTGTCTGTCACTGGGATAAGCGGTGGCGTCTTTGCATGGAGAGAGGTAGGTGGTGAATCAAATGCTATAGAGATATGTGATCTTGTGGGTGGATCTGGCCCTTGTGGGCTGTTTTCTTAGCAGCCCCTAAATCACAATAAAGAAATAGACTGTGAAACTGTGATCTAAATTACCATGAGGATCTGCAGACCCAACAGCTAAATCCAGATACAAAGAGAAGCCAAGGCCAATGAGTTAAGACGTAGAGATGATGTAGACACATTTGGTCAAGAATAAAGAGTGAGCACCACTCAGGCCGCTTCGTGACTAAATGCCTCCCTTTGTTTCAAACCTATTTCTAGGTATAGGAATCGTCATGATGAATGCAACTAAAAATATATTTTTAGCAGCCTTGCTAAGGTTCTTTAATGTGATCCAAAGACAATTTCAAACCCAGGAGAGGCAGTCTGTGATGTAAGATCCTTTTCTCCCTGCAAGAAAATACCACAATCCCTGCCCTGAAACTTAATCACCAACCAGTGGTCCCATAGATGGAGCCCAGGGCCCGTGAGCCCAACGACCACAAGAGGAGGGATACGAGTGTTCTCGTGCAGCTCTGTGTGTGACACTTCAGGTTAAACCTTGGCGCATCTGCAGTAGCAAGCAGCAAACGATTTCAACGAATGCCTCTATCTCCACAGTTTCAAGACTTTTGTTCTGTGTTTCTTAGATTCCTCGTGTTCCTTAAATTCCCCTATTCATCACCAATGGAAAGGGCCGTGGTGCCCCGCAAACCTTCTATTTCATAAACAGGGGCCTATCTTAGCGAATACTTTCTCGGGAGGCCTTAATTAAAGAAATATTTATCCTTGAAAGTAGAAATGTCAAAAGCAGCATAATTAATTAATTTCTGAAATTTCTCTCCCCTGCTGTGAAAATTAGTCTGCATTTGCTTTTGAGAAAGGGCTTTTGATTTTGCCCGGGGGCTGAAGCTGAGTATGCAGCGCACAGAGGCGTGGACATGGTGGCTCCTTCACGGCTGTAGGTTGGAATAATAGCTATAAAGGCAGAGAGAACCCAGAAGAGGAAGGGAAGAAGTAGGGAGATTAAGCCTGAACCATATTCCCCTGTTATCCCACGTCCCCATCCCTATTGAGGCGACAGGCTCAGATTCTAGATGTTTCTTGAACTTCAAGCTCTGGTCCCTTTTTATACTTAAACATTTTTTTTATTTACTATGAAGTGACAATAGTAGTCTACAGCCAATAGTCCCCATGACATACATAGGTGCATGTGTGGACCTCTGACGGCGGGACAGAGAGAGAGAGAGGAAGCAAGCAGAGTAAGAAAACCTGCCACTAGCTGTGATGAAACCCTTTGGATGAAAACAGATGATCGGGGGCGCCCAGGGGGGCTCTGCCTGTGAAGCATCAGCCCTCCGTGCAGGTCGTGATCCCGGGGTCCTGGGATCGAGTCCTGCGTCAGGCTCCCTACTCAGCGGAGTTCTGCTTCTCCCCCTGCCCCTCCCCCTGCTCATGCTCTCTCAAGCTCTGTCTCTCTCTCAAATAAATAAATAAAATCTTTAAAAAAAAATCACGGGTTAATGAAGGGACCAAAGCTCCACAGCAAAGACAAGTGGGGGAGGCCTGGGGACACAGCTGAGGCAGGGCTGGGGACGAGGAACTTGGTACGAGCCCCCCAGACCCTGGGACTCTGAGACCCAGCTTCTCCAGGAACCACTCTGGACAGATGGGGACCAGCACACATTCTGCTCAGTGGAGAAACCAGTACACTGTCCCAGGAGTGACCCGTGCAGCCCCCTGAGATGTACACCCATCTGGGGCGTCCTGCTGCAAAGACCAAGGGGTAGCAAGTAAACGCCAGCCCCTGTGAGCATGACAGGACTAAGAGAAGAGCAGGAAAGAGCAGGACAAGCAGCAAATAGGACTGGTGGGGAAGGTGCCCGCGTCGCATTCACTTCCCAGTGCCCGGACTTTGGGAGCCCATTAGCCATCATTCCTAAATTCCTGACCCTGGAGGCCTTCTGTTCGGGAAGGTAGGAAGGTACGACCTGTCCTTGTGTGTCTGGGCAGTAGCTCCTCTCCCGGGCATTCTCTCCACTGCCATGCAGTGCCTTAAGCCCTAAGCCCTTGCTTCCCATGAAACCACAACCTAGGGCAGCCCGGGTGGTTCAGTGGTTTAGCGCAGCCTTCGGCCCAGGGCGTGATCCTGGGGTCCCGGGATCGAGTCCCACGTTGGGCTCCCTGCATGGAGCCTGCTTCTCCCTCCACCTGTGTCTCTGCCTCCCTCTCTCTCTGTGTCTCTAATGAATAAATAAATGAAATCTTTAAAAAAAGAAAGAAAAAAAGAAAATAAATAAATAAATAAATAAATAAAAAAGAAACAAAGAAACCACAGCACTAATGTTACATAAGATTTCCGTGTCCTTGCCCTCCTACGAGGACAAGGCAAAAGGCATGGTTACTGTGTTATGTAACACAGACGGGTTTCAAAACTAAATATAAGCCATGCCCTGCACTCGGCAAATGACAGCCCATTGAAACATGAAGAAGTTTGTACAGCCTGTTACCGCGAGACGAGATGTTTTCATTTTGTTTGGTCCACGTCCCAAATCACATTTTGTTTTAGATTTGTTCTTTTCCTTTGTCTGTAAAGAACCACGTAAGGCTGAGTCTCAACGCCTTCGGATGGTCTGGTTCCAAATGAACTATTGATTCGAGAAAGAGTGACTCTATCATGCGGATGCCTTGCTTGCTTCCCCGGTTCTAGCGGTGGGCTCTGTGTGCACCAAGCTCCTCCCAACCATGGTCTGCGGAGCAAGCATATCAAGTGCCAGGCCGGAAGGAGCAGGACTCGGCGTGGTGGCACTGGACTGTGATGGACAAAGGTGTAGGGCGGATGGCCTCTTGTCCCGATGCTGTTGCAGGAGGAGCTGGCTGCCACGGTCAGCAGGGTCCTCTCCCGTCAGAGGCTGGCATGCTGGTGCTGGCCCAGCATGGGGTCATCAGAGGTCCCGACTGGTGGAGGTCAGAAGAGCGTGAAAGAAGCATTGAGCACATTCACCGTAGCTGTGCCTCTGTGCTCGGAGAGGAAGTCATGCTGAGTGTTTGGGGTACACAGATATTATATATGGTGTAATGATAACCTGGATCTTGTACGTATTGAATAATATATGATACAGAAGGAAAAGAAGTAACTGATGCTTAGGAGCTGCATGAACCCGAATAAAACTGAGATACTCTTGGCCCGACTCACACGGCAGGGCAACAATGAGTAGAACCGACCCTTGGAAGGAAGCTGAGCATGGTTTCCTTGCTTCCTGGCAGAGCAAGCACCGGGGGAAGCAGACGTTGGCGCGGAAGGGGCAGTCCTGGAGCGGAATGGCAGCGCCACCGAGCCTCCATCAACCTCCATCAGCGTGGCACTTCCTGCCTCCAAGTGCCAGGGATCAGGTGCAGGGCAGCAAGCGCCAGGTCTATCTGAGGTGGGGCAGAGGGAAGGGGAAAGACTGATAGCACCCCCTAAACGTCCATAAGTGGGGTCACCCAGCTCACTGTGATCCCAGAAGCCGAGTGCCTGCATTCCCCAGGGGTAAGAAATAAAGGGGAAGACAGGATGCGTGTTTCCTTACCACAGATCTGGGGAAGCCTGTCTCCCCGTTAGGGTCAGGCCAATAGCAGTGATACGTCAGAAACAGTGACGAAGGCTCGGATCCCAGTGACGATCCCCAAGAGCCTGCAGTCGGGGATGCCCATGGGCCATAGCTGTCAGGTTGAAAGGCGGAGGTGGAAGGCTGGCTCTAACGTGGTTCTGTCACATAACCCAAAGGAGAGCATTGATCTCATAGGTCTCTGAGACCTTTACAGCCTCCCACACACTTTTGTGGCCATTTACACATGTAGTTTCTGGACTCAGATGCCCGGCTTTCAAACCCAGCTTCCACTAAGTCTTAGCTCCCGTCTTCTTGAGCCTGTCACCTCCCCGAGGGGAAGCATCCCCATCCACAAAATGGAGACAGTAGCGCTACTGACTTCCAAGCACTTGGTTAAATGGGTTAATGAGGGTTAAATGAGGGGTTAAATGAGGTTATATAGGCCAAGCCCTTCACAGCGTCCCTGGAAAAAAGGGTAGGCGCTCAATGCATTGCATCTACTATTGAAAACTATTAACAAACCTCACCCTGGCCCTGCGAGGCACCCAGAGTGGGAATTATCACCCCCAGGTAACAGGCGAGGGAATTAAGGGTCAGGACATGGGTGGTCTCAGAGGGAAACCAGAAAACGCACTGCACAGAGTTCACGGAGCTCTGGACAGCGGCGCCCTGGCGGTGCCCATCCGTGTCTGCACCCCTGCACGCCTGGGTAAGGGTCAGAGGAGCAGATGAGTTTCAGATTTTTAAACCAAAGGAAAATTTGAAAGAATATCTTCCAGTGTTTACTTTGCATCCCAGACTCAGGACCATTGTGACTCCCACCCAGAAAGGTTGAGGTTTTACAGTCAGGAGGGTCTCAGGAGACAGCCAGAACCAAAAAAAGGAAGGGCAGCGGGCCATCCGGGGGCAGAAAGACACACCACGGAAGCCCAGACATCCTTGCTCTCGCACGCGGGGCCTGGTGAGAACTCCCTCCCATGAGCCAGCAGGGCCAAGAGCATGTGGCTGCCCTTTAGTCACATCTCTGTCCTCCTACCATAAAATACCAACTTTCTGGAAGCCCCGTGGATTGACTCATCGTGGAGGGAGCTGAGGACTTGCTCCTAACCCAAAACTTAAAAAATATATATATTACTATTACCACTGTAATGAAAATGTATTAATGGAACCCAGACATCTCTGCCTTTTTTAAGCAGAGGACACGGAGTGTAACGTAGGGTTTCCCGAGAACATCGTCATGAACATCCATTATTTACTGGGTTGTACGCAGTCATCCTCTCGGGATGTTTTGAAACGCATCTGAAAGGAGTTGCCACTCAATGAAATGGTTCCAGATTATTGGGCTTTCTTAGGACTTCTCTGTGTTTCTTTTACTATTATTCCTGTCTGTCTCTCCTCCCATGAGCACTATCGTTTCCCTTCCCTGCCCAGCCTGTCTCGGGTTCAGTTGCCTTTTCTCATCTATTATAGACAGGCAGGCTTCGTAAAATAGGTTGCAAGATAAGCACAAATAACACGTTTAAAGGATAAGTTTTATGATATGTGAATGGTATCGCCATAAAGCTATTTTTAAGTGAATCACAGCCTGCAAAATCGTACAGAAGGAGAGATACCGCATAACTCCTTTTATATTGATAATAAACTATTTCACTCTTACTTAAAAATATAAAAGCACAGACAGGCTTTGAGTGAAGACACAGGATTCCCCCAGAAGTAATATCCCTAAGAGTTCACATATGGTCTTTAGGACATCGTTTTTTATTTACTTAGGTGATTTTTCTGGCACAGTTCTTAATCTTATAATTGAGTTTATTTTAATAAGATGTCCTATGACTGTAGTTTCTTTGTTGAAAGCCTCCTCCCACATCCTTTGTTCATTCATTTGGCATTTGGGGATGGTCTCCTAGGCACCAGGCCCTAGAAATAAACATGAATTTCTGAGCAAGCCGGGTCTTCCTTGGATGGATGTTTGGTGCGCATCTCTCAGAAGCAGGAGTTTTGATGCTTACTCGATTTGTGTTCCCACAGTAACTCCACAGGCCCCGGATCCAGAGTCCCCAGGGGAGGATCATAACCAGCCAGGTGGGAGACTGGCCGGTTGTTGAAGAGCTGGCCCGTGGAGTGGTGGTCCTCGACCAGACGAGACTGCAGAGAACAGAACACAGAGCTACTGTCAGATGCGTGCTCAGGTGCTTTTCCACACAGCCTCTAGAACTGCGTTACTCAAAAGTGTGACTGCCCGGACCAGCAGCCTCAACATCACCTGATAGCTCGTCAGAAATACAGGATCTTAGGCTCCACCCAAGACCTATTAAATTAGGGTCAGTCTTTTAAAAAGATGCTCTTGTGACTCATCTGCTCATTAAATTTTGAAAAGCACTGAGCTGGATAAAACCACACACCGGCGTCCCTGAAACCCCTGGCACTCTACCCGCTGCAGTGATCACCTCTTTCAGAGCCCTTGGGTGAGCACTGCCAACCCCGAGAGGCCACCACTTGACACAGAGGCACATCCCTCTGGCCAGTAGGCAGAGACGGTCCTGGGGATGCTGTGCAGATGCTCAGCACGTTCAGCAAGCCGTCCAAGATCACTGCAGCTCTCCTCACCATGCCCGTCAGGTTCTATAACTCTTCTCTGATGACTCATCTCTTCATACACATGTGTTGCAATTTTCTTTAAAGACCAGCTTGTCAGCAGCATTCAAAGCTAGTTATTTGTCCTTTGTTGCAAAACTTCATCCGTATTCCTGGAAACACGCCCCCCACCCCCGCCGCCACCACCACCCAGACCAAATTCAACTCTAGTCCTTGACTCGCTTTGATTCATTCACTCACTGGCTGGACAAGTACTTGCCGAGTGTTTACCATGCGCCAGGCCCTGCCAGCTTCCCCTGCCCTTTCCGTTCAATGACCGCCATGTAAACGTTTGCATGCTTTCTCCACCATACAGCTTGCTTGCTTGCTTTCCTAAAGGTTGACTTACTTTCAACCTCTTACATAAAAATGGAAATGTATTTTTAAAGTAGAAAACATGACCTCTAGCCTTAGAGAACTAATACGGTAATGGAAAAGGCAGGCCATATCACTTCTAAATGGGTAAAGACAAATGTTCAAGACCCCAAAGAAGTGATACCTCTGGACTAGAAGAAGCATTGGATTGTGCAATGAGTCAAGAGGGTCAATCAGTCAGGTTCTGTTTCCTCCATTAACCCACTTAGACAAGTCTCTCTGCCCCTCCAAACTTCAATGTTCTCAAATACTTTAAAAAAAGTAAATAAATTTAAAAATTATTTTGTACCATCTGACCTCAAAAGTCTCTCTTCATTGGGACACCTGGGGGGCTCCATCAGTTAAGCATCCGACTCTTGATTTCAGCTCAGGTTGTGATCTCAGGGTGCTGAGATCCAGCCCCGTGTTGGGCTCTGTGCTCAGGGAGTCTGCTTGAGTATCTCTCTCTCTCCCTCTGCCCTCCCCCTGCTCACTCTCTCTCTTGCTCTTAAATGAATGAATGAATAAATAAATAAATAAATAAATAAATAAATAAATAAATACCTCTCCCCATCTCTAATAATCCAAGCGCCTACGGCATGGATCCTAAACTACATACCTAAACCCTAAAGGGGCTCAAGGTAAGAAAAGCGTGGGGTTTATTAGGGAGACTGTGTCTTATCATGATTCGGTGGTCTGGTTTTGACATCAGACAAATCTAAGTTCAAATCCCTAATCTGGTATAAGCTCCACACCCTGAGGCCTTTGACAGATGGTTTCCTCCCTTTGATCCTTGGTCATCTCGTGCATAACATGGGTGTGATAATAGGGCATACCTCGTGGGACGATTCTGAGGATGAAACCATCCCTGTAAAGACCTTCACACTGTGCCTGATGTGCAGGAGGTGCTACATAGGATGGCTATTGTTAAAAAAAAATAATAAAAATAAAAAAAAGGATGGCGATCATGGCGATGATGACGGTGGCAGTGCTTTCAGGAAACTCCCTGCGGAGCACGCAGGCTTCCTCGTAAGGATAAACGGCAAGTCTTCGTTGGAGGAACTAAGAAGACAGATGGTTTCAACCACAGGCAAAGTGACCAGCTGGCAGCAGAGAAGCAAAAGAGAGGAAAGAGGTGGGCACGGTAGGAATGCTGGTAGGTTAGTGGGCAGCTCTGGGGACCCGAGTGGGTGAGGATAAGAGGGCGTGGTTTGACGCAAGGTGCTGGAGGCCATGAAGTTGCGCTGGAGTTCGGAGGCTCTGGCACCTGCACAGGTGATGCGGCGAGAGCCTGAGGGAGGGAGCCAGGTGCCTCTGGGGTGGTCGCCCCTGCATAGGGCTGGGTGAGCAGACCAGCCATCAGGAAGAGGAAACGGCCCTCGGGAGCTCCCCAAGGGTCTCTTCAACACCCTCCCCAAGAAATGCCTCTTGGTCTCCTCCACGCACACATGCCTAGTGTTTCTTTCTACCCGGTTAGAGCTGCAGGAAGCACATGGCCGTGCCCCTGTGCACGAAGACCTGCGAGGTGCTGAGATCACATCCCGTCAGTTCTGAGTCACAGAATCCTGTAAGAGGATCCTGAGTGTTACTAAGCAGCCTGGGTCACTCCCAGCCTGGCTGTAGTCAGAGATCCCGCTGGATAAGAAGAGGTCCCGAGCCCTGCGGGCATGGCCGGGGCTCCGCAGCTCCATGTGATTGCTATTACCCAGCGCAGCCATCGCCAAGCGCTTGCACAGGCTGCGTCCATCCTGGGCTCCCCCGGGATCGGCACCGCGCTGCCCCGACAGCCACAGGAGGCCACGGCTGTTTCCCGGACCCATCCCAGCGGTGGAGGGGGAAGGAATTTTGTCTGATTACAGATCCCACTCCCCAGGACTGTGCTCCCAGGGCTATCACTGGTCACCCCGTGGCGAGCCTCACTTGGGCTTGGTGCATTCTGGAGTATAGGCTCTCCTCCACGGCTCCCTGGATGGCGACGTCGTCCCGGCCGGGTACTACGGACACACGGTGGGGTGACACACAGAGAGATGGCTGATGGGGCAGGTGGGTCATCAGCAGGAAGGACCGTCCAGCGGCCCGCCCCCCAACACCCCTGCACTGGAGCCACTGTCCCAGTCATCATCTGCCAGGAAAGGCTGTGCTGGGAGCTGCGTCCCCAGGGCCACCACCGGGTGGGGAGGGGGAGGCTCCCCCACCTGTGGCCAGGTCCCCAGGGCCACCACCGGGTGGGGAGGGGGAGGCTGTGGCTTCCTCTCGGCCATTACAGGAAGGATGTCCCCCGTCCTTGGCGTTAGCTTATGTATTCAGCAAGCAACTACTGAGTGCTGCTGTATCAGCAATCATCCTAGACGCTCTGACGGATTCCACTAAGGCCCCGATGATCCACTCAATGGCCGCAACACGGGGGAAAGAGAAGGTTTCCCAGAGACACCGATGCATGAGCGGGATCCTGGATGATGAGTGGGGTGTTCCCGCCGTCCATGCAGGGGGCACTTGTGTGAAGGCCCAACCTCAGGAGGCCCATTCGTTCGAGGATGCAAGGGGTGCCCTGCCGCTCGGGCAGCGCAGCAAACCCAGGGTCCTTCGGGGTGGGGGGGGCATCCTTCTGAGTTCCATCCTTGCCTCCCTCCACCCCCACCACCGGCCTGCCGTCCATGGCAGGGAGCACCCTGCTGTCCTCCCCCGGAGGAGCTCTTGTTGGTAGACGGCTTTCCCTCTCAGTTCGTGGCTGGCCCAGGTCCCCGGAAATTGCGGGCCTGACACGAGCACTGATGGCAGTAAAATCGCAGCCGTCACAGCTCACACCGAGACCTTATTTCTTCCGAAGAAACTTGGAAGCCGAGGCGCAAGTGGGCAACGTGCGGATGGTGCCCGGGAGCCAGGGGTCTGTCCAGACCTGCCCAGACG
This sequence comes from Nyctereutes procyonoides, assembly GCF_905146905.1. Taxonomy (NCBI): domain Eukaryota; kingdom Metazoa; phylum Chordata; class Mammalia; order Carnivora; family Canidae; genus Nyctereutes; species Nyctereutes procyonoides. The sequence goes on from NW_026575043.1 coordinate 27,279,800, forward strand.
CCTGGGGGCTGCCTCGAGGCCCAGGTGAGTCCCGGGGGCATCTTTCTCCCAGAGCAGCTCCCCTCCCATGTCTCGGGTCAGGTGTCCGTCCACGCAAGGATGTGCAAAAGCAGGAGAGGGCCAGGAAGGCCTGAGCCACCCGCCCTCGTTGTGCCCCGCGCCCAATCCGCAGGCCCCCGCGTGAGTAAGACCCGGACCGTGGCCTCAAAACACACAAAACGGGACACGCACCATACAGCTGGGCCATCCGCAGGGGCAGACACAGGTACCCCCCAGTGTGCAGAGCCAGGCCGGACTAGGCAAGATCTCACGCCCGTCACCACATGCAACACGCTCGAGCCTTGCCTCTGTTTCCTCATCTGCAAAATGAGCCCAATGACAGCCAGTTGTCACCCGGGGATCGGGCAGTGATGAGGACCCAGAGGGTCAACGCCCAAGGCTCTGGTACCCGGTGTACCCAGCCAGCACCAAGGGCCTGTCGGCCACGACGGGCCGAGGGGGAACGCAGGGGCCCCGAGTGAGCATCGGTGCTGCCAGGGGTGTGGCTGAGGGCCAGTGGGGTGGGGAATAAGTCATTAGTTCAATTAAGTAAATTAATAGACAATTCTCTTGAAGAGAATCTGAGCAATTAAAAAAAATAATTCACATCCTCTTCTTATAAGAATTCAAGAAAAATGTACTAACTGCCCATGGCTACTGTGCCTGAACTTTTCTATACAATGTATTGATCCCAAAGCAAACTCTTCATACTCCCCTGTACAGCAGCAACCCCTTTATACTCTTATTTCTCCTAAGTGTGCAGAGAGTGTTTTATAGCCAGGGGAAAACGGTATGTTAAGGGATCTAAGACCATCCATTTCCATCAGAAGAGGTTATATAGAAACCTATTTCCACTAAATCATGAGAGTTGTACTTAACGATAAGGAAGAAAATAGGTTCATTAGAAGTAGTACTTAAGATGATGAACGGACACAAGAATGTCTGTCAGAGGCCAGAGCCATGAAACGGGCATCCGGGTTCAGGAAAGAAAGCGAGCAGAGATCCTACAAGGAGTATTTTCCGAACCGGGACTGAGTCAGAGCAAAAGTCTCAGGAGGCTCCGGCCCTCGAGGGGAACAGCAGCACATTTCACCAAGTGTCTTGTGGCAAAAGGACAAGATGACAAGGTGATGGGCTGGCAAAGGCCCCCCGGAAGGCAAGGGGGGCGGGATCTGCAGGATTGGCCTGCTGGGGATGTGAATGCCCCACAGTTCATTTCTGTCCCTCGTGACCGTGGCCCTTAAACACATTGACAGAGCCCCGCTGCCCTGGGAAGCCGCCCCGAGCCCTCAGGTCACAGGACCGGGCCGGACCACGGGGCCCGGGGGGCCTGGGATAAGCCTCGGGGCCACGGTTCCCCCTGCGGGACCCCGACTCACAGCCTGGTGCCGTGTCACCCGCAGCTGCGAAGCCCCCAGCCAGTGTTGTTGGAGGGCGGTGGACGGAGGGCGGGCCCAGCAGCCACGGGGGCCACCGGGATGGGACAGCCCGGTCCTGCCACCGAGAACGTTCCCGAAGGCCCGGCGCAGAGGCCAGACAGCCAGGCCCGTTGGGGCCACATCAGAGAGGCTTTCCTGCCTGGGCCACCGAGACAGGGGAGACCCGCACCCCAACTCCCTGCGCTCCAGACACGGCCCCGGGACCCTTGCAGCTCCTGCACTCCTGCACTGTGATGGATCATACCCCAACCCAGGGCAGAAAGACTGTGTAGATGGGGTGCCTTAGCGCAGGCCAGTGCCTCCCCATGGTCACCTGTGAGACGGGGGTGATCACAGTGCCCCGGCCTCCCTGCTTGTGCCGAAGACCCCCCACCCCTCCTGGCGCAGAACCCGTGTCCCAGCGGACCCCTAAACCTGCTCCACTTCCCATGAGTGGCACCACCGCACTGGGGACGGGTCCAGGTTTCAGAGTCAGACCCACCTCGTGATGGTGGAAGCAGCCCGGGTCCCCGCTTTATTGTCCATAAAATAATAATAATTCCTGCATGGCACGGCTGTCGGGGAAACAAAAATTAATGCACCGTGGTCAACACAGCATGTAGCTTCTAATAGTTGCTCGATAAATGGTAACATTAATATGATCACCGCCACCGAAGTCCCTGCGGCCTGAGCTACGTGACAATGTTACCTGCTCCCGACTGGTTGGCCTCTCAGAGGTAAATAGACAGTTTAGCTAAAAACTTAACAAACAGCAAAGAGGGGGCACCTGGGGGGCTCAGCGGTTGAGCATCTGCCTTTGGCTCAGGCTGTAACCCCGGGGTCCCGGGATCGAGTCCCACGTCGAGCTCCCTGCAGGGAGCCTGCTTCTCCCTCTGCCTGTGTCCCTGCGTCTCTCTCCCTGGGTCTCATGAATAAGTGAGTAAAATCTTAAAAAAGAAAAGGCAGGGCAGCCTGGGTGGCTCAGTGGTTTAGCACCGCCTTCAGCCCAGGGCCTGATTCTGGAGACCTGGGATTGAGTCCCACGTCGGGCTCCCTGCGTGGAGCCTGCTTCTCCCTCTGCCTCTCTCTCTCTCTCTCTATCTCTCCATCTCTCATGAATGAATGAATGAATGAATAAATAAATAAACAAACAAATAAATAAATAAATAATAAAGAAAAGGCAAGCTCTTCGTTGCTTGTTCTTCCATTTATTCCACAAACATTCATTTTTTACCTTCTGTACGTCAGTGACTCTGCCGAGCACATTCTGCTGATTCAAAGATGAATAAAAGGAAGTGCTTGCCCTCTAACCAAGAGAATTTAAGAAGACATTCCCTCCCCCCACCGCGCCCACTGCGCACCGTGTAAAAGAAGATACTTTTACCAATTACATGACTCTCGATGTTTTTAAAAGCTGTGTTTATGACTAAGATGGTCAACTGTAAAATGGGGCAATGACTCTCGCTGGAGCCGCAGGGTACAAAATTAACATAATGACATTAAACATGATATTCAAATCACCAGAGTGAATTTTTAGAAAGCACTACTTTTCAACTGCTAAAAGTTGCTTCATTTTTCAAATTAAGATCACGGCTAACAGGACCGGCCAGTTTGCCAAAAGGAATCTAAACATGATGCCAATCCATATTATTTACAACACACAAATTCCAATAAGGAAAAAAAAAGGCTCCTAGTCTTTTTTTAGGTCTGGGTCTCCCTAGACCAGCTTTCTTCTAGATTTCCTCTGACCTCAACCACTGTGAGAAGATATAAAACTCTATGGGTTCCAGAATGTTCTGTCCTTGGAAGATCTCCATTTAGAGTTTTTGGCCAAATATCCCATTAATTACCTTCTGACTAAGGCAATTTGGGGTCAGCTGACCTTGGGGTCTATGGGGATTACAGAAAAGGGACTGGGTGCACAGTTCACAGAAGGCTACATGTTTCAGAAATTTGGGGTAAAGCCAGACTCTGCTATAGGGATTTAAGAGGGGGTTAGCTCAGGGAAGCTTCTCCCTAAACAAAAAAATTCTGAAGTTAATATTGTTATTGTTTCATTACCCACAATAAAAATAGCCACCATTTAATGATAAACAAGTATGCACTGAGCACTTCACATACTGTATTTATAATCCCTACAAATAATAATATTGCAAAGTATTATAATTCCTAGTTCACAGATGACACGACTGAGGCTTGGAAGGTAAGTAATTTCTCCAAGCTCATGTAGTAAGAGGCAAAGACAGCATTTGAAACCAAGATCTCTGTCTTCTTCTCTCTACACCTCTGTTACCATATCAAACATCCCCGCCCAGGCAGCAAGACTAGCCCTCAAGTATGTGTGTCTAGGCAGGAAATTATTTGTCTAAACATATTTACTGATTATCACCTACGCACCCGGCACTATATTAGGCTCGAGGAATTGCGAAGAATTCTTGGCTTGGACATATTTCTTGACTTGAGACAAATTTGCCTCTTTGCATTCTGTTCCCTCACTAGCCAATGATCTATTGCTCTAGCCACAGGGCAAGATGCAAAAATCAGAAGCTTCTTTCTAAAGCTTAGGGAGAGCTTAAATGAGAAATCTTATTCAGCCAAAAATCATAAGGATATTAATAGCCCGTTGGAATGTCATAGATCCCATGGCGCATAATTCATGTCCAAGGGACAATTTTTTAAAGTATCTCAAGAAACTTGGACCATGGTATGCGCATTATATTTTTTATTTTATTTTTTTATTATTATTTTTTGGCGCACTATATTTTTAGAGACACACCAACTTTCCCCTACTTTACTTAACATCGCAAAGTTTGCTGTTGGACTTCCTGTGGAGAAGACCTCCAAGGACATTGGCTGTGGGTGGTGATATGATGAGTAGGCAGCTGAACTGTGTCGTTTGCTGATCCTCAAGCAGAGGGTGAGGGGAAGAAGGGGCCAATATGGGGGTGAGGGGCAAGGAACCATATTTTTGAAAAGTAAAATTTTTTAAAAAATAAAAGTAATTTAATTCTGTGGCCAAGCCCTCAAACCCTTGTTTCGTTGGCCAAACTCTAAGTTGTTGTTTTTAGGGACTGGATTTCAGATGTTTGCCTAGTTTTGCTTGTTTCATTTTTCATCTTCCTCACTGAAAGGAAAAACAAATCATGGTTTTCTTCTCCCTAAATGGCCTGGGAGGGAGAAATGTATGAATAAATTATGTCCTAATGGGTCATTGGAGACTCCTACACATCCCTCTGGGTTCCACCCAGCTTGGGAAGCAGAAGCACAAGGCTTACCCACTTCATAAAGCAAGAACGTCTGGTAAGAGTAGCTCTGGTTTCATGTCACTGAACATAGGTCCTGGCCATCAAGTATCCCGGGTCACGGAGCATGTGATGCCTCCCCAGCTACCTCCATCCCCTTTCATCATGGAAGATGAGTTTAATCCATCACCTCATCATCTTTAAAGAATTATATTCACAACTTCCTTTTGAGCAGAGTCTCGGGGAAAGTCGGATGTCTTAGTGATTTAAAACTAGTTCATGAGACTAATGGCAAAAATCAGTAATTTACTAGAAGAAGAGGAGAGAGGGAGTGAGGGGGGCAGCAAGAGCCACGTGGCTGGCCCGGTGCGTGAATCCATCTTTCTGAAGGCAATGGTCAAAGAGGAGCCAAAGGATATTGTAGGGGAATCAAAAGAAAAATGTAGTTAGGGAGCATTAGACCCGGCCCTGCATTTAGGGGGAAATCAACATTCCACATTTTCACCAAAGTGCTAATTGTTAGATAAGCAATTTCAGTAATCATAATATGTGTGATTCTCTTTGACTATTTCTTGCTATTTTAACGTGCCAGGACCTCTGAGGGGTCCTGGTTAAGACCGTTAAGGTGGATACTGGGAGTACAATGGTCCCAAGCCAATACAGGCCACGCAGGATCCGAATAGGAAGCAAGAAGCAGTTCCCGACCCAGAAAGAAAATGGCTTTTTGGAGACATGGTCCACTGATACCTGGATCATTTTAAGCTTGCATCTTAAGCAAGCTTAAATCATTTAAGCTAAGCATTTTAAGCTTTCTCTCTCTCTCTCTCTCTCTCTCTCTCTGTTTTGTGTTTTACATATATCATGAATCTGCCTAAGATTTCATTTGAAGAAATATTTCCACAAATTTTTTTTTTAAATAATGAACAAAAACCATTACAGTGGAAAACCTTCCTCTTGAGAACAGTATTTAAAGGGCAGCCTGGGTGGCTCAGCGGTTTAGTGCTGCCTTTGGCCCAAGGCGTGATCCTGGAGTCCCTGGATCAAGTCCCACATCAGGCTCCCTGCATGGAGCCTGCTTCTCCCTCTGCCTGTGTCTCTGCCTCTCTCTGTGTGTGTATCTCTCATGAATAAATAAATAAAATCTTTAAAAAATAATTTAAAAAATAAATAAAACTGGATAAGATATTGAAACAAAGCTTTCATAGGAAGTATTCAATAACAAAACAATTGTAAGGAAGTCCTGGGACAACATTTCCCAGAGAGGCAGAGCCCAGAGAGATAAGCCCCAACATGAAAAGTTGCTTCATCCTCAGGGCATTTGCCAAGAGAAAGTAAAACCTACTGTGATTGTGGTGGTTTTGTGGGTGACACAGTTAAAAATCAAAGTGTGGAACCTCGCTTGTACGCTGTCAGGGGAATGTAAATTCCACTACAGAAAACAGTATGGAGGCTCCTCAAAAAATTAAAAATGGAGCTACCAGGTGATCCAGCAATACGTCTGCTGGCTATAGATCCAAAAGACATGAAATCACCATCTAAGAGATACCTGCACTCCCATGCTTGTTGCAGTGTTATTCATAATAGCCAAGATGCAGAAATAACCTATGATATGATTTTGAACATAGAAAACCTAAAAGTAAGTGCATTTGAATCATTTGAATTAGTAACAGGATACAAAATCAATATACAAAAAAATCAATGTGTTATTATAGTCTACCAATAAGAAAAGCTGCAAAAGTGAAAAAATTTTAAAGCTAACACTACAGCATCAAGGACATCAACCTGTGAAGAATAAATGCAGCATAAGATATGCAAGATTACCATGTGAGAAACTAGGAATCCTTATTGAGAAGCATTGAAGAAAAGGTATTTCATGTTCATAAATGGGAAACTTAATATTGCAAAAATATCAATTCCCACATTACTCTAAAAGCCATGGTCGTGACAATCAAAATGTCAATAGGTTATTTGTCTGGCGTTTGACCTACTGATTCTAAAATGTATATGGAAGTGCCAAGGGGGAAAGAAGAGCAAAAACACTCTTGAAGAAGAAAAACAAGATGAGAGAATTGCTCTACCAGATGCCTCACCTTACTGTAAAGCCATAGAACTAGGACAGTGTGGTCTTGACCCAAAGATAGAAAAATAAAACAGTAGAACTCAGAAACAGACACACACACATCCAGTGACCAGTGGGGTGACCAGTGGGGGAAAGGATGGTCTGTCAATACACTGCAGCGGGACAAGTAGATTTTTGTGGAGAAAAAAAAAATGCCAGTGGATCCCTGCCTCACACCGGATATAAAAATCACCTCCAGCACCATGATAGAATTAAATGTGAAAAACAAAACTATAGGGCAGCCCCAATGGCGCAGCGGTTTAGCGCCGCCTGCAGCCCGGGGCGTGATCCTGGAGACCCGGAATCGAGTCCCACATCGGGCTTGTTGCATGGAGCCTGCTTCTCCCTCTGCCTGTGTCTCTGCCTCTCTCTCTCTCTCTCTCTCTGGGTCTCTATAAATAAATAAAATCTTTAAAAAAAAAAAAAGAAAGAAAAACACAACTATAAAGCCTTTAGAGGAAAATAGAAGAAACTTTTATGGCCTTTCGGGTAGAGAATGATTTCTTGAACAAGAGTCGAAAAGTAATATCCATATTGAAAATGATTGATGAATCTGCATTAAAATTAAAATTTTCAGTTTAGCATAAGACATCATTTTGCAAATGGAAAGACCAAGCTACGGAATAAGAAATTATTTGAAAGGCGTGCAACTCTAGAGTAGGTAAGAAATAGCTACAAATCAAGGCTAAAAAGACAGAAAACCAAAATACAAAATGAGCAAAAGACACTTCACAGAGCGAATCCAAGGGGTCAACAAACATGTGAAAAAGTGTTCAGCACCATTACTAATCAGAGAAATGAAAACCCAAACCACAGTAAACTACCGCTACCCACACATCCATCAGATTGGCAAGAGATGAAAAGGTCTGCCAAAGACAAACGTCGGCCAGAGTGTGGAGGGGGTGACATATCCCTACATGGAAAACTAAAGAGAAATGAAAAGAAGAAAAATGACAGCTGCACACTAGGATACGGATCTTACAGATGTACTGACACAAAACGACAGAGTAACACGATCCTACCTATACAAGGAAAAGGCTAGAGGTGCCCACGTCAGAGTCCAATCACGCAGAAGATCGGGCGACACCGAGGGTGGTGCTTCCCTCCAGGGGCAAGGACGGGCGCGGTGGTGCCGGGGGAACACCAACGCGGCTGCAAGGCTGGCATCGGCCTACCTCCCAGCCAGCACGCTGACACCTGGGTGTCCTTTGCTTCAGAATCATTTGCATTTATTGTACAAGATCAAAGAAAGGAGAGAAAAGAAAATCGCCAAACGATTGCCAAGATCTCGTCCCAGGGTTGAATGCTTGGTGGTCGTCATGTTGCTGTTGTTGTTGTTCATCTGGACTCCGACCAGAACGCTGTTGCCAGGTTTAGAAGACAATGTCGGGGCACCTGGGTGGCTCAGGCAGGTAAGCGTCCTACTCTTGGGTCCGGCTCAGGTCATGAACTCAGGGTCGTGAGATCAAGCCCCATATGGGACTCCTTGGTCAGCGCGGAGCCTGCCTGAGATTCTCTCCCACTGCTTCTCCACCTCCCCCCACCAAAATAAATACATAAATCTTAAAGAGAAAGAAGAAGAAGAAGAAGAAGAAGAAGAAGAGAAGAAGAAGAAGAAGAAGAAGAAGAAGAAGAGAACGTCTGGGAGGAGGAAGGAGTTTATGCTGTCAGAGGATCTGCCTTTTCAGAGTAAATTAGGTTGACACTCGCTTAACCACTGGAACCGATAAGATGGCACTCCAAGTCTCAGATTCCTAAGGGAGGCTGAAAATCCCTGAGAACTGGCCTCACCCTGGAGTGCCCCCTGCACTCTGCGGGCAAAGAGGGCTCAGGAGAGGGTCTGCATAGGTCCCTTCAGGGAGACATAGAGGCCAGAAGCCCAAATTTGACCCCGATGTCTGCCAAACAGCCTGTTTTTGAGAGAGAAAACAAAATAACCTCTTTTCAGTAATAGAAACTCTCTCTCTCTTTCTCTCTCTCTCTTTTAAGATTTTATTTATTTATTCATGAGAGATGCAGAGAGAGAGGCAGAGACCTAGGCAGAGGGAGAAGCAGACTCCCTGCAGGGAGCCCAATGTGGGACTCGATCCCGGGACCCTGGGGTCATGCCCTGAGCTGAAGGCCAAAGCTCACCCTTTGAGCCACCTGGATGCCCCACACAGACTCTCTTACCAGCTGCAGAAAGGCCCCTCAGGAAGAAACCAGCTAGTCAAAGCTAGACCCCCGAATCCTCAGCTCCTCTTGGGACAGGCAGGCGTCCCCTTAGTATGATACAAATTAGGTATATGGCGAAAGCCTCGGCCCCAACGGCGGCCCTGCCGTCCCTGCAGAGGTAGAAGCGGGGACACTGGACAGGCCCACGCCCCAGCCCGGAAGGTGCCTGAGAGGACGGCCACACCCAGGTCATCAGAGACATAGAGCACTCACTGCTACAGAAAGTTGCACTAAGTGCAGAGCTGTTGTAAGGGAGCAATTAAGTGAAAAAAAAAAATAAAAAAAACCCGCCCAGAGGGGGCGGGGGGGAGCGGCATGGCTGGTGGTCCAGGCAATGGCAAGTCGTGAACCTCTTCCCAGAGCTGCTGGGCCGCAACCGCCCTGGCACGCCGCGTGGTCCCTGGAGACGCGGTGCAGAGACTCAGTTTCCCCAAGTGGTCCAAAGTGGTGCCCTCGGCTAGCCCTGCCCCTTGCATCACTGCAGAATCAGTTCTGGTGATGAGAGCGCTCAGGGCCATTCCAGCAGCTGCGAACACACGGTGCGTCCGGGAAGCCGGGCTGCGGCCTTCAGCGCCTGGGCTGGGGCACGTCGAGGCCAGAGGTCCGCGTCTTTGGAGCCCCTTCGCCTGCCCCACACTGCCCGCCCTGGCTTCTCCGAGGCCCTGAGCCCTGTGTCTGTGGAGCCCCCGGGGACGTGAGCTGGCCCCGTGTCCAGCTGTCTGTCTGCTTTTGCTCCCGTCGCAGGAAGCCCCCAAGGTCCATCCACGCTGTTGCAAACGGCTGTATGTCCTTCTTTTTTAGAGCTGAATAATGTTCCATTGCGTGCCCATATTTAAAACTCTAAAAACCTTAAACCTGATACCTTTGAATTCTCCGGAAGGTTCTATCAAACCTGTGGGCAGACTTCTGTCTTATGACATCCATGGACACCCAGAACTACCCACCGCGCAGCCCTCGGGAGGAACGGCTAGGGCGCCTGTTGCTGTTTTCCTGAATCCAGAGTGAATTTGGGGTGTCAGCTTAACGAGGAAGTGCATCTTTTCTAATCGTTGGTTTTTAAAGTCTGCTCTTTAAAATTTCACAGAATAGAAAATACCCTTTAAAAAAAAGCCTGTGTCAGCCATATATTACAGCACACATTGTGTTGTGTGTACACAGAAAAAATTTAGGTGTATTAAAGCATAAAGCCCATTAAGCTACACTGAGGAAAAGATAAAAAAGGAAGGCTCGGCGAAGATGTCCGGGCGCTCAAATCATTCTGGCCTTGATGAGGAGGCGCTTGAGCTCAGTTGCACCATTGATTCCATTCTATTTGAATATTACCTTCTCTAACCTTTACCCTTATGATTTCTGACCTTGATTATATGTCACTGCAAGTGAATCTGGCGAGCGGTTGGGTTGTTGAGTCAGCGTGTGAATGCCCTATGTACCCTCCATGCTGCACACTTGCTTGGAGAACACGGTGAATAAGGTAAGTGTTCCCGTGTCACGTCAACCGAGTGATGGGGAGCTTGGTGTTGTTACAGTCGGCTTCCGGAAAGACAGGCCTATGCCCCCTCCCCCCAAAAAACATCAGAGAGGCACCATCTAGATGACACATTTCCCTGACTCACAGAATCACATCAGTTTAGGGACTGAGAAGCTTTGCAATCACCCGGGGTAAGTCCCAGCCAACAGGGGTGGGATGCTAGCGTCGTAGCATTACAAGGGTTTCGTCGCATGCAACAAAGCGAAAGAGAAGCCGACCGACCAGTAGGCCTGCAGTTGTCTCAGCTCTGCTACCCAGAAAGCCACCTGTACCTCTCTGTTGTCCGAACTCTCCTCCTTGTGGATGAGGCTTCAACCTTCCTCTTTTAACATTGTGGCATCTAACTTTTTTTTTTAATTTTTATTTATTTATGATAGTCACACAGGGAGAGAGAGAGAGGCAGAGACACAGGCAGAGGGAGAAGCAGGCTCCATGCACCAGGAGCCCGATGTGGGATTTGATCCCAGGTCTCCAGGATCATGCCCTGGGCCAAAGGCAGGCGCCAAACTGCTGCACCACCCAGGGATCCCCCTGTGGCATCTAACTTGAGTAGCGTTGTCCAAGGCACTCTATTTTTCTGTGCATCAATCTCCCTACTTGTAAACTGAGGATGATAATAGTTCCTACTCCCAAAGGACATTGTAAAGGTCAAACATTGTCAAAGATTAAATGAGTGATTATATATGTGTACCCTGTATATATATATGTATGAATCTGTGTGTGTGTCTGTCTGTCTGTCTATGCTTAGAACCATTCCTGGCACTTGATAAGCACTCCGTAAAATTAGCTGCCCTAATAATTTTCATCATTGTTATTATTAGGCTGTGACTCATTTCCCCTATGACATGAGATCCAAAAGTTCAGCCCAAGAAAGTATATCAGAAGTTATACAAAGGTTACCATTTTTTTTTTTTTTTAGAGAGAGAGAGAGAGAGCACGCGGGCACGTGCACACAACAGGAAGCAGGAGGGAGGGTGGAGGGATGCGGGGGAGAGGTCGGGGGAGGAGCACAGGGGAGCGAGAGACTCTCAGGTGGGGTCCATGCTCAGCACAGAGCCCCGTGCAGGGCCTGGCATGGGGCTCCATCTCCCAACCCTGAGATTGTGTCCACCAAGAGGTGGACGCGTAACTGACTGAGTCCCCCAGGCGCCCCCGAAGGTATCACTGAGTCAACATTTCATGAGCTTCTGATGACTGTGGACACCTAGGCTGAGCGAGGTGCCTCCAACACACTCACTCACACTGAAACACACACCGTGTGTGTAACTCAGCCTTTTCTGAAACAGCAGGCACCCATTTGGCCCATAAGCAAACCCGTTAATCTGCTGCTTCTCAAGGCGGTGGACGACCCGGTGACAACACCGAGCACCTTCCCTGCCGCAGGTCACCTTATTCTAATGACATGAACGGGCTCTGGGAGTGACCTATTCAAGAACGACTTCAACTCTGCAGACGGACAGAGCTCCTGGTGTCATCTTTCTAGATCTCTCTACAGTGAAGGCGGACAGCCCGACCTGGAAATACCCTCGCCAGGGAGCTGGACTCGACGAGCACCGACTCGCCTTGTAATGCTACGACGCTAGCATCCCACTGGCCAATCACACACTGAAAATTCTGGAAGTCAAATTGAAACTTTTTAACCGATCTGGTGGCAGTGTTCACTCGAAAGCTTGCCGGGCGTGTCCAGGCTGAGGCCGTGCTCCACGAGCCACCTCCTCAGCCCGGGTGTGCCAGGGCGTGCGTTCCTGGGTGAATGTCCTTCTGAACACCGGCCTGCACGCTCTCTCCCGAGGTGGCTTGATGCTTTATTTTCCGCTTGCTCCGAGGAAGCCACTCTGCTGCCTCTCCAAAGGAGCCTGACCGACTCCGGGCTGCCTCCTCCTACAGAAATTACATCACAGTTTGGGCTTTATTTTTAGAATCCCCAGTTAATTCAGATTGCGATTACCGGCCACCCCTGGACCTTCTCCATTTTAATTCCAACCCCCATTTAAAGAAAGTGGGGGCGGGGAGGGGGTGGATGATATTTAATCCTTCCAATTAGTATTTTGCAAGAGCAATCACTTTGCGTCCCCAGTCTGTGTGGGGCTGGGGCAATTACCAAGGGCCACATTACGTCGGACAGTGGCTGAAAGAACCACTTTGAGCCATGTCACTGGGGACAGTCCCTGCAAAACCAGAATGTCTAGTCACTTTGACCTACAGCAAAATGTATCAAATAACTAGGACAAGTGCTACTGCAAACAACTGATCGAGTCTTCAAAGCCCAGTGCAACCTCTGGGTAAGCCGGGCCACTCGGAATGAAATGTGCCTATTAAAGAGGAAGGCTGGGAAAAAGAGAGAAGTGGAGGATCTTTTTCCTTTCCTTTCTAGTTTTTCTTATTATTATTTTTTTTTTTCTCAGAAGAACCTGAGGACATGAGTGATGAGAGGGACAGAGCTCTGGCCAATTTGTGGAATTCCGGACTTTGCACAACCAGCAGAACCGTTTCTGCCCGGGGAAGAGTGAAACCAGCCCCCAGCCACTGCCGCGGGGAACCAGACTCAGGGCCACCCAGTGGGCGAGGCCCAGCTTTCTGCCAGCGGGTGCTCATCGTGGTCAGGGCATGGAGCAGGAGAAAATCCCCGGTCAGCAACCGGGTGGCCTTCTAACCTTCCATCGGAACAATTGTGCTAAATAAAGAGCAGTGGGCAGCCTGGGGCTCACCCAGCTGGTCTGGGTAGGTGAGATTATCAGGTAGATCAAGACAGCGATTGAGAAAAATAACAGACCAGCCATTGTCCCTGCGCTGTCACTGCGGCAGCCCCTGGGCTCCGCGCTCTGCAAGTAGTAGCCTACTGGACGCCTCGGGAGCCCCGCAACAGCTGGATCAGAATCCCCATTTTCCAAATAAAGAAACTGAGGCTTAGCGGTATTAGAAAATCAATCCGAGTTCACAAAACTAAAAGCTGCTGTGTCTGATTCACAACACGCCCGCCGCGTCCCTCCCCTGCAGCTCTCTGCCCAGACCTGACTTCTGCATCCGCTTTCAGAATGACTACGCCAAGGTGTCCTGGCTTTGGAGGCTCGGAAGTCAAGGTCTAATGACACCCTGCGTGGATTTGAAAAATCCATTTCAAAAATTGACGCTCCTTTGCGCCCCACCCCCCAACCACAGACACACACACGTTCCAGGGGAGGTAAGGGAGCCTGATTTATTTTACTTTGGAAGCCCCTGAGAAATTCTGTTCAACGACAAAGCATCCCCAGTGATTAGACTTTCAGGAGTTTCTTTCAAAATAATAATTGTCAGGATAGAGTCAGCGGACAACGTTATCCATTAGTGAAAGCAAACAGACACGCTGTTTGTCTGGAGCGGCGTGGGAGTGTGGGCCCGGAGAGGGCAAGTGCGTTACGAAACCATGGGGAGAGGGCCCGCACCCCCGCCCGGGCAGCTCTGAGAGCCAGGCCCCGGGAATGTTTCCGGGTGTTCTCTCTGCCTCTGCCTGTCTCTCCAGGCTTCCAAACGCCAGGCCCAAATACAATGAGCACTTCAGGAAGACAGAGCCATTTGGGAAGCTGACATTTTACCTAAATTCCCACTCCTACTTTTTGCTCTTATCTCCCGGTAACGGCATCAACAGTGCAGGTTCTGTAGGCCCCGGAGCCGAGACCAGACCCCTGCTTCTCTACTTGCTGGCTGTGGCCTCTTGTTTCACTGGTCTGAGCCTCGATGTTCTCACCTGATAAATGGTTGAGAAAACCGAATAAAATAATGCACGTTAAATGGTTGGCACGGTTCAGCACTGACAGACACGAGCCTCAATCCTATCAGAGGTTCGCCTTAATATGTGAGTTGATGTAAGTCTATGAATAAGGCGTGGGTGGTGACACAGGATGTTCTGAGACTCCCCAAAATCCTCCATGACAGTCTGTACCTGTGCTCAAAGTGGGTCCCATGCTATCAGGTTTGGGGACAGGTTTGTAGGTAGGAAGCAACAGCCTGGGGCACAATCTTGTCCTTCTCTCGGTCAAAAATTCCTTCTTTCGGGATTCCCCACAGATTCATTCTTTGAATCACCTTGTTTAACATTTTAGTAGAAGACCTAAAAAACAGATAACACCAAGAGTTTCCAGGCAGTGAAATACCTATGGGATGGTGGCGCTAAACGTCTGGAAGACTTGTGGGCGACCTCATTAAAAGCTTTGTCGGTTAGGTCAAGTGAACCTGAGTTTGAATCCTGCCACTTCTTAGAGGCATGAAAAGGGGCCGATCACGTAGCCAGTCCATGCTTCCATTTCCTCGATCGTAAAATGGGAACCCTAGGAGTGCCTGCCTCATGGGCTGTAGAGAGAATGCACGTGAAGCCTAGCTCTGTGCTGGAAATAGTAAGGGACCACTGAGTGTTAGCCGAGGGTGGCATTGGTAATAGGGTGATGGGGTGGGGGGGAGATCACAATACTGGTGATGGTGCTGCTGGCGGTGGTTGTAACAATAGTGTTAGTGGTGGATGCAGTGATGAGGCCGGCCGTGATGATGGTAGCAGAACCGTATTGAAGCGGGGTTCATCATGTGAGATGTAAATTATACCAAGAAACACACAAGCTCTAGGGGCGTCCTGGGGGCTCAGTTGGTTAAGCATCAAACTCTTGATCTCAGCTCAGGTTTTGATTTCAGGGGCGTGAGTTCAAGCTCATCGTTGGGCTCCATGTTGGGCGTGGATCCTACTCAAAGAGACACAGAGGGGGGGGGGCTCTAGCCATAGAGTGATGGAGTGTCAACCATTAGTTCTGATTCACAAAAGAATATTGGTCTCGAGAGAAGTGGGAAAAGCAGTTGGACACAGACTCCTCTCAGGATGGGACTCAGCCCGGAGTGCAGCATCCCCCCGCCCCCCGATAGTGCGTGCCTTCTCTCTCTAAGGACTGCAAATGTAAATACCTCCAGCGGCCAGGCAGGGATGTGAGTGAGCAAAGTGCACAAGGTGACACAGGAGGACACGATGCGAACAGGGACACACAGGACAGAGTCAGCGGCTCTTCCAAAGAGGAGATGCTCCCCAAATCCAGCCAACCAACGCCGTGAGCCAGTGCAGACCCAGTGTTGCCCGGTTTCCCAATTTTTAAGAAAAGCTGGGAATTCAAAATCTTATGCGAAATCTATAAAGACAAAAAGAACTCACCTGCAAGTCTGATCGATCAAAACTTTTTATCTAAATGAAGGAGCTTCCCCACCCATGTGCTCTCAATCGCCAGGATTTCTGGAATAGCTTTATAGACTCTTTGAATCTCTGAGTTCCTGATTTTACTTCCTATTTTCTCTGTTTTCACCAGGACCCCAATTCCTATTTTTCCTGCCTCTGTTTACCTACTGCCCACTCTACACTGTTTTCTTTTCCTGAGGCCTTGGCTTAACGTTATTGATCCTGATTATACAAATAATCCCGCCACTAAGACTCCTTCCCCAGACTCACAGGAATATTGCCAATTATTTTCTGATGACATCAGCCCAACGTCGCCCTTTCAACAAAAAGATTTTCCCCATCATTCATCCACTTGCATGGATTCTGCTGCCTTCTAGAAGCAAGATGGTTTTCAGAGCTATAGAGCCAGCTCACATCAATGGGAGCCTGGACTCCATACCCATAGATCCAGCTAATTGCCTGGCATGTCACATGATGTCACACAGACATCTAGAACTCCAGAGGCTCAGATTGTACCTCATCGTCTCCCCATCAACACTGGCCCCTTCTCCTACAGGCCTTCTCTCCGTGAAAGCTCCCAGCCTCTACCTCCCCGCCAGCCCCATGCCCGCTGATGACAGGGTCACCCCACACTATTCTCTGCCCTCTCTCAGCCTCTCATTCACCACTCAGCCCTTCAGGTTTGATCTCAGGGACCTCATCCTCTGCTCCC
The DNA here is from genome assembly GCF_905146905.1 of Nyctereutes procyonoides. Taxonomy (NCBI): domain Eukaryota; kingdom Metazoa; phylum Chordata; class Mammalia; order Carnivora; family Canidae; genus Nyctereutes; species Nyctereutes procyonoides. The sequence continues at coordinate 27,296,257 of NW_026575043.1, forward strand.
CCTTTCCAGTATTCCACCTGTCTTCTCGGGAAGAGCGCTTGGTCCCAGAGCAATCTGTTAACTCTGATACCGCACCCCTCCGCTCGCTATTCCGAGCCAGACCGACCCTCCAACACACAAGTCTGATAGAGCCACTCCTTGTGAAGCATCTTCAGTCGCTCCACCTGATCCGCAGGACACCGTGGAAACCCCTTGCCATAAACAGACAGCTCCCTATGGTAGGACCCTCGGTGAAACTCTCCTGGTTTGTTTGGGTTTCTTTCCCTAAGCCTTCGTTTCAGAATGTATAGAGTTCTCTAACCACCTGTTGTTATGAGCACTTTATATGTAAAAGTGTTCTTTTAAAACTCATAAAACTCTATGAAGCTGTGGCGATTATTATTCCCACGCTACTTATAAGAAACCTGGGGCCCAGGTCAGCTAACCAATGTGCCTGCGTCACACAGCCTGGAGTGGCATCGCGAGGATGGAACCAGGCTATAGGGTCTGTGGTCAACCTTATTACCGTACATCTTCCCCAAGTGCTCCCTGCCAGCAACGCTGTCTTCCTCGACAAATATCTCCTCACATTTCCAGCCCAACACTGGAAACCCCTCTTCCATGAAGCCTCTTCTGGCTTCCAACACAGAGCAGAACACTGCCAGTCTGGCTTCTGTTCCTCATAAAGACCGTGTGCCTCTTCTGTTTCTCATCCTGGTACCTGTAATTCCTTAGGGCATGTTTGTATTTGTACAAAAGTCCCATCTCTCCTACCAGACTGTGAATCCTCGAGAGTCGGGACATGGTTTCCCACTCCTTGCATCCCCAATGCCGACCACAGTGTCAAGCACATCACAATAATAAATGTTTGGGGGGGAATAAATAAAACAATAAAACACCATTATGAGACTTACTCTTTAAAAAAAATAAAAAATAAAAATAAATGCTTGGGGTATATCGGTAGAGCAAATGGATGAATGAGATCTCAGTAAAACAATGGTCATTACAAGAACGATAACGTAAGACCCCTGTTTCTGCACTTCAAGAAGAATATAAAACTGAAAAAGGTCCAATATAAGATATTTGGAGGATGAAGGGCAAAGATCCAATCTTTAGGCTCATGGAGGACGTAAAGTGAGTAAGCACACATTCACGAGAGAACAGAACATTAACATTCAGAACTACAGTCCTGAGGCTTAAAAGTATCTCTAGGACTGAAAAATCAAGTACTGCTTTTAAAGAGAATGAAAGTATGAATCCAGCAGCTAATTCAAGCTGAGAAATCCAAATAGGCTTTCTAACAGTTGAAAATAATTCACTGTGGATTGACTCAAATCCCATTTATGTTTTCATTTAACTCCACAAAGAGTGAAGGAGCACCTATTCATAGGCGTGGGGTCAAAGCACAGACCTCCTGCCCCGAAGAAGCTTGTGGTCTGGTGGGAGGACAGATGTATGTGGTCACTGATCCAGTGCTTTCCAAGCCATCGAGGATAAGGAACAGCTTTTCTATTATTCGGTTTCCAATACGTCACAGACTGGAATTTTTGGAGAGCATAATAAAAATAAACTCCTCACAGAATGGAATTTAAAAAACATATACAAAATACACCCTCGATTCTTTTTTTATGACGATCAGAGTCCACAGTTTTGGAAGGACCGTCAAACTGCTGGAACGGTCTCTAAACACTCAACCGTCATTTTCTGTTCCCATCTCCGCCCGGAAGAGTTACAGTCTGTAGGCCAGCAGCGTTCGCGGGCCGTACCTGGAGCAGCCTGATGGCTAGTACGGCGTTGGCCGAGTTATCAGAGACGATCAGGGGAGAATAGGATACGAAGTGTTTAAGGAAAGAAATGACTTGGGACTCAAGCCTACTTGTTTGCTCTATTTTCCCCAATCTTTACTAATCCCTCAGATGAAAAGACCATTTTTCTCTTCCTCTCCAGGACCAATTTTCTTTAAAAAAAAAAAAAAAAAAAAGTAGCCCACATTTCCTGCCACTCACTGTGCCAAGAAGTATTTCATAGCCTAGAACAGGAAAAAAAAAAAAAAAACTGTGCTTGTTCATACTCCCCGGGGTAACAAGTGTATCCTGCAAGGTGAGGTCGTGCTTTGTCTCTCCTTCCCCATCAGATTTTAAACTTCTCGAGGGCAAGGACTTCCATCCGTACCTTTGTGTCCCGACAGCACCTACTAAAAGCCTTAACCATAGTGAAGTACTGCGTGTGGAATAAATGAAAAAAAAGTGAATCCTGAAGAAGCAAGTAGACTGGTTAGTACTTCACGCCACCAGAAACACATTGCTGAGATGCAGTGCGTTTGCAAAAGGCTAAGGGTTCCCTTTGGACTTAAGCTGCTGGAATCACTTAATTTTTCTGTACTTGGTCCACATGTGAATTCCAACCAACATCAAGTGGATGTTGGATTAAACAGCCCGGAATCGGCATATGCAATAGATGGGAACTCCCCCAGGCAGGTGGTCAGGTCTGGAGACCAGAAGACTTGATGCCACAGAGCCCAACGTCCTCAAAGAGAGTCTACGTCCTGCACCCAGAGAAAAACAATGCACATCCGGCTCCCCACAAAGAATAACTCAAGGGACAGACCCAAAGGTATCTGGATCCAGCCCCCGATTTTGAGCCTGTCCCTCTTTCCCTCGTATTTTGCACTCCTCCTTTAATTATTGTATCCACGCCCCATCATAAGAAAAAAAATGGAGAAATCAGTGGTATTGCAAAAGTATTTCCAACCTAAGGAGGCAAAAGGACAAAGCAGCAGCAGCTTCCAAGATGATCCCAGCTTCTCAGAAGCTCCCGCTGCCCTGGAAGCTGGGTTCGTGGAGCAGCGAGGACTCCAGGGATCTGTGAGCAGCCAGTGATCGGGTGAGCAGTCAGGAGGCTCCTGGGAGGAGGCCCAGCTGGGATCCCTTCCAGACCGTGTCTGCACCACCTGTAACTCTGCAGCACATACGCTGGCCAGAAGACTGTCCCAAGCCTGGGGGGTGGGGTCGGGGGAGTTGCCATTCCAGAAAGAACCACCAGCCAGCTCTGGCAGAGAAGGGCATCCTTGTGCATTGGGAAGGAGTCCGGGCTTCCAACTCCGGGCACCTCGCCAGGCCTGGTGTGCAGATCCAGGATCTGTGCCCACTGCGCCTGCCCCAACTTGCCCGCAAGAGCAGAGCCAGGGAATGATGGGAAAGGTGTTCACTCCCCTTCTCCTCCCAGCTCCAGCCAGCTCCTTTGAAGTCCTGGGCCAGAAGGCATGGCCAGGCCTGATGCAGCGTTTTCTCCAGCGAGCCTTGGGGATTTGGGCTCTCTCTCTCTCTCTCTCTCTCTCTCTCTGGGGAAGGCAGACCAACATAAATCAAAAAGCATGGGCTTTGAAAGCAGATAAACCTTGATTCAGACTCTGTCTGGGCCATGCACTGGGTTTATAAATCCCCCCAAAAAGTGATTCAACTTCTCTGAAACACGGAGCTCTTATTTCCAAAATAGCATTAACTTAAGGCAGAGTCTCTCAGTGTCCACACTGTGACATTTGGGACTGTGCAGCCTCGTTCGGCCAGGGCATTACAGGGTGCCCAGCAGCATCCCCGGCCCACCGACTAGAGTCCAGCTGTGACAACCAAAACCAATCACAGACACTGGCTAACACCCCGGGGCTGCTAAGTTGCCCCCAGTTGGGGACCACTGACCTAACCTAATCCTTCGAATTGTTGTGTTGCCGTATTATTGAGTCTGGTGCCCACGAATGAACGAAACGCACTCAGGGATCATTAACTCCTGTAGCAAATACCAGCACTGTCCCACCCGTGTCCCTCAGCATCCAACCCAACACCGGTGTGGCTGCTTCTCATGAACACCCGGGACCCTGGCCTCAGGAGAATGGCCAGCCTACAAACAGGCCAAAGTGAAAGCTGGCGCCCTTGGAAGCGGCCCCTGAGCACTGACAGATGAGCTGGTGGGTGAACATCCTAGCACCCTAGCCCCGTCGTGGAGGAGGTTAAGAGGCGGGTCCCTCAGGCGGCCCCAGCCCATCAGGCCCCACTGCCCACGTCTTGGCAGTGGCCTAACATGCGCCCCACCTTCACCTGCTTGCTCCCTCCTGGGCATCTCCCCGAGTCACTCCCCAAACTCTTGGCACAGCTTCCTTTTGCTTTCACGTGCGTGTTTCTGGCTTTTAGTAACTTAATCTATAAAAACTGACTTTTATTTCTATAAGTGTCCCAGCTGGCTGATTCATCAGGCTTCTCGTTTGGATTTACCCAGATCCCGGGGTTTCGATTTTTTTTTTTTTTTAACTACTTCAGATAAGCTCCTGTCCTGCCCCGGGGACAGCTGAAGACAATGAGGGATGCGGCCCAGGCAGGCTCAGTGCAGGTCAATAAAGTAGGATCCGGAATTCCCATTTCTCACCAGGCCCCAAGCCCAGCCCATGCCAGCCACTGCCGCCGCTCCGCTCCTTTGACGGTTCACATCAGACCCAGCAGCCTGATTTAGCACCGCGGCCTCGGCACCCAAAACCACACCGGGACCTGGTGGGTACCTGGTAGTAGTCACTGAGTTACTGAGTGGCGGCCACTGGCAAGCTTAAAGCTCTGGATGCTTCCCCACGTTATCAGGACAGGAGAAAAAACGAAGTCCTCCAAGCTCCCCCGGGTGGGGCCCTCCTAACCGGGTCTCAGCTTCATCTCTCCCCACTCACCCGCTCCTCCTGACATCGAGCTACATGCACACCTGTACTTGAACCGTCCCACACTTTGCACGCGTGTCCTTCTCACGGCTGTGCCTCTGCATGCGTTGCCCCCCAGCTCGGATCGCCTGCGTCTTTCCCCCGAAGATACTCAGGTTCCCCGGGGCGGGAGGGGCGGGTGGGGAATGGACTCGGCACCGACTTCCTCCTGGGGATCTGGCCTGATCCCTTCTCGGCCCCCATGTTATCCCATGTCAGGGGTCGCTCACGAATCTCCTCCACTGGAGACAGAGAGGCCTTGAGGCAAGGAGGCCGCAGCTTGGACGCGAAGGTGTCCCCAGCGCCTGACACGTCTTCAGGGCTCAGAAAAGAAAGGCTGGTGTGTTCATTGGAAGTAGTAATGGAGTCATAATTTAAAGCTGCTTCAGCATGTGCACCAGTCCGTGTTTTCCAGAGGAACAAAACCAGCAGCATAGAGAGAGAGACACAGAAAGAGACTGATTGTGAAGGTTGGCTCGCACGCTTATGGAGGCAAGGAAGCCTCACCATCTGCCACCTGCAATCCGGAGGACCAGGAAAGTGGATGATCTAGTTCTGGTCCAAACTTGAAGTCCCTACGAACCAGGAGAACCAGTGGTGTAGGTCCCAGACTAAGTCGGAAGGCCCGGAAACCAGCAGCACTGATGTTGGACTGTGGGAGAAGTTGGAGGCCCCAGCTCAAGCAGAGAGCAAACTCTCCCTTCCTCTACCTTCTGGTTCTGTTCACGTGCTCAAGGGATTAAGTGATGCCCAGTCTCACTGGTGGGGGCAACCTCCTCTACTCACCTACTGATTCAAAGAGGAACCTTTTCCAAAAACACCCGCAGAGATACGCCCAGAACTAACGCTTTCCAGTTAATCTGAGCATCACTTAGCCCAGTCAAGTTGATATAAAAAAGTAACCATCACAGCACACAACCTCCACTCCCCTGAATCAGCAACTGAGTTCTGCATGGAGACAATATTTAATAAAAGCCAGGGACTCCCCCACTGCCAACCACCTTCAGAAGCACAAACTGCAGGTACATGAACCACATTACAAAGCCTCCTACTGCTATGGTTTAGCTGGAGCACTGATTGGAAGAACCTACAGCCTTGGCCAACGAATAGCATGACCTGCCACCCAGCCATAGAGGAGGCTCCGTCCGGGAATACAGACTCCTCCCACATTGCACAACCAGGTGAGTGGCTGTCATGAGAACCTAGAAAGACTTTGGAAGTTGTGCTCTTCATTGAACTGAGCTTTTTCAACCTAGAATAACGTCTTCAAGATGGAATGTCTACAAATTCAATACCAGACCTTAAATCTTAGAGTTTGTGGTTAGTACTACTGAGTTGGTTTCATGGAAACGAGGGGTAGAGAACAAGATGTATTGGTTCTGCTTTGAAGGTTCAATTAATTCCTTTTTTTTTTAAAGTAGGTTCCATGCCCAGCATGGAGCCCAATGCAGGGGTCCTGAGTTCAAGATCCGAGCTGAGACTAAAAGTTGAATGCCCAACCAACTGAGCCACCCAGCATTCCTGAACTTCCAATTAGGTCCAAGGTCTACGTCAACATATTCAGAAGGCAGGATCTAGCTGTGATAGAATGACCCCTCCTCACTTCCCCACCCCTCTTTCTCATCACCCTCCCAAGAGAAAGCTGGTTGAAGAGCTCCAGACATTTCCTTTCCAAAACAACCCTGAGACTTGAATAAAATCTAACCATATGGAGAAAGAAATCAGAATGGCAATGAAGAGCAGAACGAAAGGAGAGTTTTCATTGTATTGATCTAATCACACATCCCGCAAGCCCTAAGCAACTACTTTTGTGACCAGCTCATGTATCAGGAAGGGCTTGTTTGCTCCTGAAAAATGACAATATTTGTAAGACATAGATGTCCACCAGGACAGAGTGCAAGAGTCAAACGCTAAACACGATGTCTGAAAGGTAATAGACGTTCACATGAAAATAAATCCCCTGACTCTTGTCAGCCGGGGACACTGATTGAAGTATCTCATGAGTCTCTCTTGCTGAGATAAGAATAGACCCAAATGGGGGCAGCCCGGGTGGCTCAGCGGTTTAGCGCCGCCTTCAGCTCAGGGCCTGATCCTGGAGACCTGGGATCGAGTCCCACATCGGGCTCCCTGCATGGAGCCTGCTTCTCCCTCTGCCTGTGTCTCTGCCTCTCTGTGTCTCTCATGAATAAATAAATAAAATCTTAAAAAAAAAAAAAAGAATAGACCCAAATGTATTTTCAACAAAATAGTAGACCTGGGTCTTTCACCTGAAATGTTCCCTGAGTTCCAGTGACCTAATCTTTGAGTACCCTGTTGCTACCGTTTATGTCACAAAAAGAATCCCTGCGCCACTACATAATCATCCTCCAGTGCCCCAAGTCCATGAGTCACTGGCCTATCTCTATCTCCATATGATGGCCTGAAAGAAGTGTGAGTGTTGCCTTCCTCTTCCTCTGCTTCCAAAGTGTTTCCACTCGACAATACACGGTAACATGTGCCTTCCCAACCATGCTGCACAGGTGTGATCTAAACAGCAAGGGAGAGTCCCCTCAATCCCACAAATGGTCGTTCAGGATGAGATTCTAGGCATCCATCCATTAAAGGCCATGAAAGCTCCACATGGAAACAGGGTTGAAGCTGGAACTTTCTCAGAAAGAAATCACAGAATCACAAAATGCCCAAGCTGGACGTAGTTCCCAGGTACCATAAAACCAGCTAACTCATTCAGTGGTTGATGATCCTCCCCTAAAAGCCAAGGAAGGTGTTTGAAATGCTCAAGTCCCCATAGCAGGGGGGATGAGCCAGTCCAGGACTCACCTCCTGATGCCCACACCATGCTCTTTCCACTGCCCCATGCTACCTCCCTCAGCGTTCCTACTCCTGAATCCCCCCAGCCTGGCACCGGTGGCCCAGGACGGCCAACATGTCAAGCCAACAGTTTACACAAGGAAGAGTTTACCCTTCTTTCCCATGCAAGTGCTACACCATCTTTTGTTACTTTCCTACCAATAAGTCCGTGTGAACTATATCAGGGGACTCACAAAGCTGCTTGCCCAGGACCTCACAGATCCTGAATGGAGTGATCCGGGGCCGAGTAGAGCCTAGATTCTGGTGTCCCGACTCTCTGGCTAGCATACTTTGTATTCCTTGAAAGTCTCCCATGCCCCAGGATTCCTGCAGACATATCTCAAAGAGGAAATGATGGGTTTCAACATTCAAGGCTCATACTGTTTTACAGCCAACATGCTATATAATACCCCATCCCACACGAGTACCATTAGCCAGGACAATCCCTTTCAACCAGAACGTTCCTGGAACCAACTTTTCCTGCTAAAGACAAACCCGAATCCAACAGAAGTGACTGCTATTGCTGTTATAAAAATATATTATTACTTGTAGGGCTCCACAGAATAAGAGGTAATTCTCTTTTTATGTGCTGCAGTAGTAAGGATGTTTAAATGTCATCTCTATTTTGACAGTTTTTCAGAGGAAGGCAATAATGCCACATTCCATGAGATAGTATTATGTTATACCAAAGACCAGTGCCTTTCCCTGTTGGATTCTCTTGATGGACAAAAGGCTCCAAAATGGAGTGGGGAGGGGGGACGTAGGAATCTTTTTTTTTTTTAAAGCAACCACAGATATCATATGGAAAAAATATAATTCTGACAGAAAACTATAGGGCGGGGAACTTGGCAAAGTTGCATCAGCAACAGTAGTGATTTAAGTTTGATTTTATCTTATTTAATTGGTGGTCTCGACACCTTCCTTCTCCAAAGACTCCATCCCTGACTAATGTCTCAAATTCTATATGGTTTGCTCGCTTTTTGGATATGTCATGCCCAAGACATGAGGACTGGTACAGCCTTTAGGTGGGTTAGCCCACAGATATAGACAAATAGTATGCACAGAAAGAAGGTCAAGAAAAGGAAAGGAGAAAATGAAGAAATGATCCCTCTTGTCTTGGGCTGGTGACAGATATCAACTGACCCCGCCCAGTTCGCAAGTGTGATGGTGCAACCAATTCTGAGCTGAAAGATTCTCAAGCCCTTTGATAGGCATTCCCAGAAATAACTCATGGAAGAGGTACGAAAATGTCCATCACAACGCTAACCAGAGTGGAGAGGGGGATGGGGGTTAATGCATGAGAAATGAGGATGCCCAGCACCTTGTGGAGCAAAATAAGAGGCAGGGTTGTGGGACAACAATTGGAAATAAAAACCCCCACGTCCAACAATTGAGCTGTGCTGTATAGTAAAACAGTGTCAGTCTGATGACATATGCAGCCATTATCAACAATGTGTGAAACTTATATAAAAACATTAAAAATATTTTACATGAAATATTAGAGACTATAACACAGTATTGTCTTAGTCTCCTTAGTCTCTGCTGTAACAAAAGAGCCCAGACTGAGGACCTTGTGCCCCACCCAACCCCACCCCAGTAGAAGCGGCTGGGGATCTCTTTGGAGGCTCCTTTAAAAACCCTTTCCTTTTTTAAAGATTTATTTATTGCTCTTAGAGAGAGAGAGTACAAGTGGGAGGGGCAGAGGGAGAGGGAGAGAGGGACTCTCTAGCAGACTCCATGCTGAGCACAGAGCCCCACGTGGGGCTCGATCCCACGACCCTGAGATCATGACCTGAGCTGAAACCCAGAGTCAGACGCTCAACGGGCTGAGCCACCCAGACACCCCTCTAAGGCCCCTCCTGCAGGCTCCACCCTCACTGGTCTTTGGAAGCACCTCCCAAGGGCCCCGCTTCCTAAAACCTTCACATCAGGCATTAGGACTTCAACATATGAATTTTATGAGAGGACGCAAACATTGTGACCATGACAAGTATGGCTATTTCAATTATAATAATTTGAAAATACACCGTTGCCCTGCTCCCAAGCCTTCACTGGCTTCCATTGGGTTTTAGCACAATTTCACAGTCTCCTTAACATGAGTATTGGGCCCTTTGTCTGGTCTCTACCTCCACCTCCAACCCTAACTCACCCCACTTCCTAACTGCCGTGACTCTGAGTATTTAGAGGCCTTAGAAATCGCCCAAATACCTCACCCTTCAGCAATGAGCTGAGGCATCACTTCTTCAAGATCGAGTCATGATCCTCCTTGCAACAAGGCTCCCAGTGTCCGTGTGTTCCCTGCACTGCATTTTTCCACTGCCCCAAGTAGACCAAGAGCTCCTTTTGAACCGAGATCTTGTCTACTTCATCCGCAGCCAGATCCTAGCACAGAACCTGGCATATGGAGGGGCTCAGCGGATGTGCACTGGATGGATGCATTAGAAAAGAATGAGCAATCTGCAAGCCAGTGAGAGAATTGGTGAAGAAGCAGGACTACTACTAGCCTCCGTGCCCTCGTATCTGAGTGACTATCTGAATGCATGCACACCCACGTTCAGTGCAATGTTCAGAGGTGACGTAAGAGCGGATGGAACGTGAACTAGTTGTCTCTTTCTCAAAACATATTTAATATTGTGGGGAGTCTGTGACAGTAACAGCTTTACTGAGATATAATTCACTTATTTAAAGTGTAAAAATATGGTTTTTTGTAGTTCACAGAACTCTGAGTGTTGCACCACAATCAATTCTAGAACAAAAAAGGCCCTAAACCCTTTAGCTATCAGCCAGCTGCAAAACCCCATGTTCCCCAGCCCTAGGCAACCACTAATCTCCCTATTTTTATAGATTCATCTAATCTAGGCCTTCATATCAATGACACTGTATTATATTTGTTCTTCTGTGTTTGGTTCTTTCAGTTCACATAATGTTCCAGGGATCACCCACCTTGTAGCAGTAGTAGTGCTTCGTTCCTTCTGTGGCTGAATGATATCACACTCTTTGGATATCATAGCTTATTTATCATCCATCAGTGGGTGGACATTTGGGTGGGTTTGGCTCTTAAGAATAATGCTGCCATGAACATCCATGTACAAGCTTTTCATTTCCTGTGGGTGGACACCTCGGAGCAGAATTGCTGGGTCATACGGTAATTCTATGTTTAACTTTTTGAGGAGCTGCAAGGTTGTTTTCCAGAGTGACTGCACCATTTCCCATTCCTACCACATTCCCATTTCTTCACATCCTTGCCAACGCTTAAGACCTTGGGGGCTTTTGGACTACAGCCATCCTTGTGCGCATGAAATGGCATTGCAACTGTGATCTGCAAGTGATGTCAAGCGTCTTTTTATCTGATCATTGGCCGTTTGTACATTGATATTGTTTTTAAATTTTTCTTTTAATTTAGAAGAATATTTAGAACAATAAACAGAAATAACCTTTCTTTTTTTAAGATTTTAATTTATTTATTGAGAGAGGGGGCTGTATGTGAGCAGGGGGAGGGGCAAAGGGAGAAGGAGAGAGAGAGAGAAGCAGACTCCCCACTGAGCACAGACCCTTATGTGGGGCTCACTCTTGGGACACTGGGATCAGGACTTGAGCTGAAGTCAAGAGTTGGCTGCCCAACCACCTGAGCCACCCAGGTGCCCTAGAACTAGTCTCTTTCTAATAAATATGAAGCACCTAGGAGACCTCACTGAGCTCGCGGTAATAACCACCAAAAGAAAAAAGTACAGAAAAGGTGCCTTAATGACCCACAAGAAAAAAAAAAAGAGCTGATGATCCTGCTTTTGGAGATGAGCGTGGGCCTCAGCCCAGGAGTCCGTGACAAGGCTCCAATCCTGACTCTGAGAGGAGGTTACCAGGCCTCTCTAGCTCCTGCTTTCCACATCTGTAGAATGGGATACTAACGAGGCCAATATTGTAGGGCTAGTGTGACAATTAAATAAAATGTCCCCATATGAAGCACATGACACAGCCCCAGTAAACACCCAGTGAGTGTCTGGTGTAGGAAGTAAGTTAATGAAAATCACTCAGCTGTATTTTCAAATCTAAGACTTCTAGCAGAGGCTTGCCATGCAAGTGTGCATTAAGGAGAAAGAATCTGTTTCCCAAATTGACCAGGAACCCTGCCTTCAGGTCGTTGGGCAGGGCACGTGGTCCAGAACACGTCCTGAAATCTGCTACCCCACGTACCCCCTCGCTTCTGTCACATGGGGACCTGGGCCCGCAAACAGCTGACCCAGGACATTCAGTTACTTGGCTGCAAATCCAAACGGAGAACCCAGGGTCCCTGCTGCCCGGTTCTGTCGCGAGCTCCTGCCTGGAACTCATCGCCTTGGGAGCGTCTGCGTCCCCAGCCCCCCACCTGCATGACTCACCGGCCTCTGTCCCTGCCCCGTCAGGCCCCTGGGGACACCCCCACGGACCACGTGGAGTATGTCTGAGCACGTAACAGGAACAGGTCAAGCTGATGTGCCTCTGGAGGAAATACATCCTATCCTCCTGCCTTAGCAAATACATTTTCATAACGGTCAGGAAGGCCGAGCTCAGATTTGCAGCCTCTCAGAGCCCCTCAGTGAACACAACGCATGAGGAGACGTGGGCCCCCGGTGTGAGGCTGCACCCCAGCCCCCCCAGCCCTGGCTCTGTCCCCCATTGTGAGGAGCCTCATTCACAGGGACGAGACCCCTCGGGCCGCAGGTGCAGCCTCACCCACAGCCCCTGCTGCCCCCTCCGAGCTCAGGGCTTAAGAGCGTGCTACCTGCAGCGCAATGGCTTCTCAGTGAGTCAGACCAGAGGAGGGGCCCATGCATCTGGGCAGGAATGAGAGTTCCGGGCGCCTGATGTAGTGACGGCCTCAGCACCGCCAGAACAATCTCCCTGCAGGAACAGATGCAGGCAACGGAAGGCGGAGCCAGGTGGAGCCCAGAGGCTCGGGGCACCAGCAAGACTCCAGGTGACACCAGCAGGCACCAAGAAGGGGGCACAGCAAGACGACCTGGGGATCCCTTTTCAGCCTTCCTACTACCCCCAATGGGTTAATTAGAGAAGACGAGTAAGAGCTGGAAGGGGACTCGGGGCTCGCATTATCCCTGGATGGTTCGCTGCATGCAAGTAGCAAGAGCCCAGCGGCGGCCAGCATGCCGCACAGTATCATTAGGAAGATTCCAGCCTCCTTATTGGCTCCTTGGATACCTGGACACATATTTTTAGTTCTAATATCAAAACCTGTCAGAACTGGCTTTGCTGAAGCTGCCAGAATGATACAGGTCGGATCAATTATCACGAAAAATTCAATTATGGGAGAGCCAGATGCGGCGCTATAAAGAAGAGCACGACGGCACATGTGGCCAGAGGGACCAGGGCCGCCGTCCCTGCACGAGCATGACCTCCCACCCCCGCCCTTCAGGCCTCGTCCCCGCAGCCACATTGGACTGGGAAAGCCCCCCCACCATGTGCACCCCGACTTCCCCCAGCACCTCCCGTTCTCCCATCACCCCAACCAGGAGACCTGGCAACCTCTGAAATTGCGTTTGTGCCCAGAGGACTCAGTCAGGCTGCTGCTGAGCACGGACACTTTTTTTTTTAAGATTTTTTTTCTATTATTATTTCAGAGAAAGAGAGAGCACAAGTGGGAGAGGCAGAGGGAGAGGGAGAGAGTCTCAAGCAGCCTCCACGCTGAGCGTGGAGCCCGACATGGGGCTCGATCTCAGGAGCAGATCACCACCTGAATGGAAAGCGGGAGTCGGGCAGCCAGCCAGGCGGCCCAGCACGGACACTGTTCAACAAAGAGACGAGGAAACGGGTTGGACGATTAAACACAAGGGCCCAAGGTGGACGGGATGCCCTCCTCCGGGCCTGCGGCAGGAGGCGGCCGGGGGCTGGGGGCGCACACAGGACACCAGCCCTGGGATCCACTGCCTGGATCGATCCCTCCCCCACAGCTCTCTCTTCACGTGACCCTGAGCAATCATTCGACTCCGCTAAGCGCTGGCTTTTCATCTGGAAAATGGGAACGAGAATCTCACCCTCTTCCCGGATGTGCTGGAAAAACTGGATGGTGTGCTGCCCTCGGCCCAGGGTGTGACCCCGGGGTCCCAGGATCGAGTCCCGCGTCGGGCTTCCTGCGTGGAGCCTGCTTCTCCCTCTGCCTGGGTCTCTGCGTCTCTCTCTGGGTCTCTCATGAATAAATAAATAAATCTTAAAAAAGAAAAGAAAACCATAGGATGTGAGGCGAAAACCGTGGCTCCGCCACTAGCTCTGAGGACCTTCATTTCCTCGTCTACAAGTTGGGGACGCTCACCTCCGGGCAGAGCAGCTCCAGGCCTCAGGAACCGCAGCCGGGGGGGGCACCTGCTGGCTGTTAGGTGCTGTGCCCACGGGCCTGAGCGTGAGGGTGGCGAGCTGCCCCAGCCCAAGCTGCCCCGGCCCTGGGACTCCGCGGGTGCCCGCCCAGCCGCCGAGCTCTACCCGAAGCCTCCCGGGAGTCTGGTGACAGAAAGCAGGTTGGAGGCTTTCCCCCAATCCCACCCTTCACCGTGATCAGCGACCTGTACATCTGTGACCCCACGTCGCTGTTCGTCGCCGCGGCCTCCTTCCAGGCCCACAGTCCCCAGCGGCCTGCCCGTGACACTGTCCCCCAAGAGGACGTCAGCCTGGCCACCGAGGCCTACGCGGGCCACCCAGACCTGGCTTGGGGTCGGGCTGACCGAGGAGCCGGTGCACAGAACACCCGGCCCAGGCCCAGGCCCTGCAGCGCCGGGACCTTCCTGCTGGTCTGCAGGCCCTCCCGTCCCAGCCGGCGCACGGAGCAGACTGTTGACCGCAAGGACGCGTCCCCCTGGGGCGCTCAGGCCGGGCCGTGGGCCTTGTCGCCAGCCACCCCCCCACCAAGCCCCAGGGACAGGCGCCCAGGCCAGGCTGGAGAGAAGCAGAAGGAGGAAGCGAGCACCCACCTGAGCCCATGCGCACCCAGGTGGCCATGGATGGAGGGGCCAGTGGGGTCGTGGCAGTTAGGGTTAGGGTTAGGGTAGGGTTGGGTTAGTGTTAGGGGTTAGGGTTAGAGTGAGGGTTAGAGGGTTAAGTTTAGGGTTAGATGTTAGGGGTTAGCGTTAGGGTTAGGGTTAGGGTTTGCTTAGGGGTAGGGGTTGGGGTAGGGGTAGCGGTTGGGTTAGGGGTTAGAGTTAGGGGTTTGGGTTAGGGTTCGGGTTAGGGTTCAGCTTCTAGTTAGGGTTCGGGTTCGGGGTATGATTCAAGTTAGAGTTAGTGTTTGGGTTAGTGTTAGGGTTAGGGTTGGGGTTAGGGTTAGGTGACAGTGAGGATTAGAGAGTTAAGGTTAGGGTTAGGCATTAGGGGTTAGCTTTAGGTTAGGATTAGGGTTAGGTTTTGTTTTAGGGTTTTGTTAGGGTTAGGGGTTAGGATTAGGGATAGGGGTTAGAATTAGGGGTTAGGGTTAGGATTTGATTTAGGGTTCAGATTCGAGTTAGGGTTTGGCTTGGGCTAGGGTTCAAGTTAGGGTTAGTGTCAGTGTTAGGGTTAAGCGAGCTGAGGAATTAGGGTTTTGGTTAGGATTAGGGTTAGGGTTAGGGGAGCTGATGGGTTAGGGTTTGGTTTAGAAGAGCTGACAGGGAAGCAGCTGGGGCAGCGGGGCTGCAGCCTGCAGCTCTGGGAGAGGAGGCCTGTGGGCCATGTCTTCTCCTTCCCCACAGGACCCCGATCCCCGAGGAGATGCAGCCCCCACCAGTGGCCCCATGTACAGGGCCTGCTCTGGGGTCCCACCCTCCTCCCTTCACTGGTCCTGACCCTCATTTCCTCTTCCTGAGGGGAAAGAAAAAAATCACAATTAGAACAAAAAACCCTGATATGTGTGATTTCAATGTGTTGTTCATAGGCGGGCGATGGGGGGGCAGGGGGACTAGCGGGAGGAGGGAGTGCAGGCCGCATCCCTGAGCCTCCCCTGCACTGGCTCCCGCTCAGCTGCTCCTTCCCACCTGCTCCCGCCCCCGGGGGCTGCCACTGCCACTGGGAACCCTCCACCCTGGGCCTCCCTACCCCCCCCCACCCGTGCCCCTTACCCACTGATTGCTCCTTCCTCCTTCTTCCTCCCCCTGCTCTCCATCCCTCTCCCACTCCCCCCTGCCTTCCTTCCCCTCTGCTCCTCTCCCCCCCTGCTCTCCACCTGCCCTCCCTCCCCTCTGTTCCTCTCCCTTCTGCTCTCCCTCCCCCTTGACCCTGCCCTCCTTCATGCCCTCCATCTCATCCCTTCCCCCTGCCTCCCTCTTCCCTCCCCCTGCTCTCCCTCTCTTACCCCTGCCCTCCCCCTGCCCTCCCTCCTCTCTGCTCCCCTCCTACTCTCCCTCCCCCTACCACTCCCTCCCTCTGCTTTCCCTCCCCTCTGCTCCTTTCCCCCTGCCTCCCTCCTCCCTCCCCCTGATCTCCGTCTCCCTGCTCTCCCTCCCTCGTGTAAACTCATGTATACCCCTGTCAGAAGGCCCGGATGCTGGTGGGGAAAGAATAAGAAAGAAGGAATTTGGGTTCAAGTTTAGACAAGGAAGAAAGCCTTTTATTATTATAATAGAACAATTTTATTGTAAACGTCCTAAGAACACAGACTCACGGTTCATATTTCCTCAAGGCTCCCATAGAGCCTGGCTCTGTGCCTAACACACAACCACTGCTAGGTAAACATTTGCTGAACAAGTGGATGAACGAATGGACGAAGGAGTGTGATCTTGTTTCCTGTGCGCGCAGCCACAGGCCCACTGGGTCAGAGAGCAGAGAGGCACATCTTTTGGGAATCTCAGAGACCCTCGGCGAAGGCGCATGCTCACTGGCAATCAGTGCGCGCGTTCCTGAAATGTTAATGCTGCTGCTGAGGTTCGCCCTCGTCGGTGGGCTCACGGCTCCCTTGCTTACCTACTGATTTTCCTGGCAAACCCTCTCTTGTAAACACAGGGAGGATCCCAAGCCACAGGTCTGTACACAAAGCAGGCTCTGCCTGCGAGGCCCACGGCAACACCGGATCATCGTACCGATTCCCCCCTGCGTTCAGCTGGTTCACCTGCTGGATTCGTCAAGCTCATCCTTTTCGGCAAATATTTGGTTTATACCCTTTTTGCACAAATCCTTCAGCTGAGCACTTTGCATGTCCGATCTCATTTAATCCATATGACGCTCTGAAGGAGGCACTGTTGTTATCCTTACCTTGTAGATGAGGAGCCCGAGGCTAAAGTCTGTCAAGCAGACTCACCAGCCAGCCCCACAGAGCTAGCCCGTCTCTGCGGGATTTCCCAGGGCGCGCGACTTACAGCTTTCCTACCAGGACGGTCCCAGGCAAGCTGTCCCAGCTGACTTGGGACTGGGAAGCTTCCCAGGACGTGGGATTTTCAGTGCTAAAACTGGGAAGGTGCCGTGCAAACCAGAAGAGTTGGTCACCTACCCTAGTCCCACAGCTGGTAAACCTCAGAGAGGCATCCGAGGCCACCCTGGGTCTGACACCAAGGCCCCACTTTTTCCCACCCTGCTTTGCCCAGCCAAGCTCTAATTCTACACTTTTGGCTCCTTCCAAGATCCCACAGTCCCCTCATACTCCAAACACCGGTCCCCAAGAAAAATCTTTTTTCCCTAAAGCCAACACTGCTGCCTCCATCTCCATGGAGTATGCCCCCAAAGCACCCTGAGGGCCTGCTCTCTAGAACCCCTATCCTTTAACCACCACCCTGGTTCCAGGTCTTCCATCCTCAATTCCAGAAACCAGAAGGTTTCTCTGCTTCTTTTCTTTTTCTTTTTTTTTTTTTTTTTTTTTTTTTTGTTGTTGTTGTTGTTTGTTTTTTGGGGGTTTTTTGTTTTGTTTTGTTTTGTTTTAGGTTTTTTGGTTTTTCTGCTTCTAAGTGTCCACCCTGCACACCACCCTACAGTGTATCCTCTACAACATAGGGAATTCACAGTACAACCTTCGTGGCACATCACGAAGCTAAGGCAGAGGGAAAAGCACAGAGCCCAGTCTAGCATCACATCCTCCCAACCTACAGGCCAGCATGCTTTCCAATGCATCATCCCCTGAGGGGACCTGAGTGGACATTTCTCCCAAGAAGACACCCAGATGGCCAACAGACACATGAAAAGATGCTCAACATCACTCAGCAGCAGGGAAATGCAAAAAAAAAAAAAAAAACCCACACACAAAACACAATGAGATATTGCCTCACATGTCAGAATGGTTAGAGTCAAACAGACAAGAAATAACAAGTGTGGGCAAGAATGTGGGGTAAGAGGAGCCCTCGTGCACTGTTGGTGGGAATGCAAACTGGTCCAGCCACTGTGGAGAGCAGTATGGAGAGTCCTCAAAAAATTAAAAATAGGACTACCTGTGATCCAGTATTTGCACTACTGGATATTTACCCAAAGAAAATAAAAACACTAATTTGAAAAGATATATGCACCCCTGTGTTTACTGGAGCATCACTTACAATAGTCAGTATGGAAGTGGCCCAAGTGTCCATCAATGGATGAATAGATAAAGAAGATGGGATATGTAGAGATAGATGGATAGGTGATAGATAGATCATAGATAGATGATAGATAGATAGATAGATAGATAGATAGATAGATAGATAGATGATAGATAGATAATAGAATATTCTTAAGATGTACTTCTTTGCAAGAGGGCGAGAGAGGAGGGCAGAGGGAGAGGGAGGCTCTCATGCAGACTCCACGTTGCGCCCCCCGGGGATTGATGTCAGGACCCGGAGATGACGACCTGAGCCCAAACCAGGAGCCAGCACTCCCCTGAGTGCGCCCTCAGACGCTCGGGCTGGATGGTCTGGAAGCAGCCTGCGCCCCGGCGCTCCCAGCCATCCGTGTTTCTCTGCGTCCTGCCGGGAGCCTCCCGACAGACGGCCGTGCACCAGCGGGACTGTTCCTGTGTGTGCTGTTGGTGGGGCCCAAGGGTGGGCGTGCCTTCGGGCACGAGCCAATGCTGAAGAGGGGAGCAGCGGGAGCAGAGCCCCAGAATGAGGGAGCAGCAGCTGGGGGGATGCAGCGATGACCGGGAGGTAGGCCTGGGGAGTGGGGCGCAGTCACGGGACATCGACGCCCCGACCCGTGGCCCAGGTTCATGTTTTCTGGATGTCAGAGGAAGAGAGACTCAGTGCACGCATGTGTGTACACAGCCCTGGTACACGCACAGGCGCACATGCACACATGCAGTGGTGCACACACACATATGCACATGTGCATGCTCAGGCACACACACGCACACACAGGTGCACACGCACATAGACATGCGTGCACACGTGCACACTCAGGCACGCACCCACGTGCACTCACACGCACACACACATACAGGTGAGCACGCACAGGCACACGTGCACATGCATAGGCGTACACACACATAAACATGCACGCTCACACATGCCCACATGCAAGACGCACACGCACATGCGCTCACATGCACACTCACGCACACAGGAGCATACACGCACAGTCACACACACCCATGCACATGCACACACAGGCAAACGCACACACACGTAAAAGAAACCAAAGCAAGGAGTACGGGAGAACCTGTGGCTGGGGCTGAGCGCAGCCCAGCACCTGCTGACCCTGAGCAGGTATCCCCGGAACTCGAGGGAGGCTGGGAGGTGGAGCAGTCGCCCCCAGGGCCCTCCAGGTGTGATCCGCCGTGCTTCCATCAGACCTGTGACCGTATCCGCAGGTGCTCCCCAGTTCGATGTCTGGAGCAGCCCGGGACCATGGCTCCTGAGCACCCTGAGCACCGAGCAAGGGTCAGGCCCCAAGGTGACCCGGGCCCCTGGATCCAAGCCCCACAGGAAAATGCAAGTGGCCCTGGGAAGAGACCTTCGCTGGGCTCTTGGTGGGAGGGAAACCGAGGCACAGAAGAGAATGCGCTCGGGCTTCTAGAAGTTCTGAGCGTCGACTTTCAGGGGTTCAGGCCTCCGGTTCCATCCACGTTTCCACGTGTCCATACCGGACTCGGACACCACCGGGCGCTACTTCCAACGGGGGGACACAGATGACACAGGCAGACGCCCTGGGGCTGGTGTGGGCACGGAGGCTCCTTCTTGGCTCCGGAAACAGCCGGTGCGCGGGATACAGCAGACATGCGTGGGATACGGGGCGCCGTGGCTGGGGGACTGCTGGCGGCGGCCGGGCCCAGAAAGGCCTGAACGAGACAAGCTTATCTGAGCTGACGCGGCCTGGGAGGGTGCCGGCCTGGGAGGAGGCTGCAGAGAAGTCCCCTGAGTGGAGAAGGACATGCAAAGGCCCTGGGGTTGGCAGCAGGGCAGGATGACGGGGATGAGGGAAGCCCGGGGCAGGCAGGCCCCGAGGGCCCATGAAGGCCGCAAGGAGGAAGACCAGCGGGGGCAGCAGCATGGTGCAAGGGGTGACCGGGTGGGAGGCCGCGTCCCCCAGCAGCAGCCGGGAGCCAGCCCAGCCCCAGGGTGGCCGCACCGCAGCCACGCTTGCAGCTGGGGGCCAGCAGGTGGCTCTCTGAGGGGACGGCCGCACCCTGCCCCCCCACCCTCCCCAGGCCTCTCCTGTTCCAGGGTCCGAGCCTGCTTCCCGCTGAACCAAACCTTCTCGGCGAACATCCACTCTGCCGAGATCTTTTAACCAAAGCAGCCCCCGCATCAGGACCAAGGGCGGTGCAGGTGCAGGTGAGTCGCCAGCTGGTGCCCCGCGGGCTGAGCACGCCCTCCCCAGCCGGGCCCTGCCCCCCACTCGTTCCCAAGCCCCATGCTCAACACCGTGCTTGGCCGCCCCCCTTTCCAGGCACACAACCCTGGGGCAGAGCAAATGCCAGGAGCTCAGGCCACAGGCCGACCTCCAACCCCCCACCCTCCCACCCCGATCCTGGGCCCAGGCAGTAAGTCACGGCTTCCAGGCACTTACCGCCCTCGAGTGATGCCGGGGAGCACATGACACAGGCAGCAGTTTGCTGTTGTCACTGGGATTTCCTTGTAAGGATCAATTTGCTTGTTTGCTTGCTTTTGAAATGAAGGCGGGAGTGGCTGTGACCTCCTCGCAAGCCCTGGCCACATACTTGGGTGAAAGGAGGGGCCTCGCGGTCAGCGTGCAGGTGAGACCAGGCCAGGAGGCTGCGGGACTTGCCGGTGCAGCCCGAGTCCGTCCGGGACCACGGGGCCCTCCCGGCGGCTGCAAACTGGGGAGCGAGGGGACGCAGCCCTGTCCTCAAGGAGCTGGCCATCCAGTGGTGACCACAGCCTGTCCGTGGCTGACCCAGGATAGAGCCCACAGCCTCCTCCAGCCCCCGCCCTGGGGAGGAACGGGGCCAGCTCCCTGGACTGGACGTGGCCACCGGAAGTGGGTGGCTCTGGGCGTGGCAGGCGTGCGACTCGGGGGACCCCGTCCTGAGCGCCCGGAGGCCGCAAGTCAGGAGGCTGCGCTCTGGGTCGGGGGGAGCAGCACCACCGTCACCTCGGGGTGCCATCACCTCGGAGCACTGGTACAGGGCCTGGGCCTGCTGCAGGGCACGTGCTTCTAGGCGCCCTCTCTCCAGTGGCCCTGGGGCATGGGGACCCCTGGGGGAGAGGTGGGGACACGGGTGCCCAGCCAGCGCTCTCCACCCGTGGCGACAGGTTCCCATGGGAAGGCTGCGGATGTCGGTCTGGCAGGTGGCTCTGACCGCCCCAAGGGGCAAACAGCAGCTCAGGTGAGGCCGTCTGCGCCTGGCCTGGCGCCCCGGGGAAGGGCCACCTGCTGCTTGCCCCGGGCTCCAAGGGGGCTGTGTCTTCAGGGACGTCGTGACACCCAGAAGGATGAAGGAGTGGGGAGGGAGCTGCCCTGAACACCGTGCACCGTCCTGGTTGGTCCCCGCCCCCGTTGCAGCCCCTGCCGGGGGTGAGGGTAACACCGGGTGAGCTGAGAACCCCCACTCAGCTCCCCCGGCTCGGCTCCCCACCTCCGTCCCGGCCCAGCCCCGTAAGGGCCCCAGCTCGCTGTGCCCCGTTCAAGACCCCAGGCCTGGACCTTAGGTCTTCCCACCCGAGCCCCCGTCCCCCAGAGCACCCCCCTGCATCATGACCTGAGCCGAAACCAAGAGCCAGACGCCTGATCGCCTACACGACCCAGGTGGCCCTACACACTTCGTTGAAGTGGAATCACACACGTGGCCTCCATGTCAGCTGCTTTGACCCAGCTGGTGGTGTCGGGGCCCATGCATAGCGTGGCCGCACCAGGGCTCCCTGCCTCGCGACGGCCCCATAACACCTCGTGGCATGGACACGCCACGTGTCATTTCGTTATTGGTCAGTGCGGCACCGTTTGAATGGTTTCCACCCCTGGGCTCTATGAGCACTGCCCCTGGGAGTGTTTGTGTGCACGCTTTGGGGTGAACATCCGTTTTCAACCCTCCTGTATCCTGTATACATAACGAGAGGCGCAGTCGCTGGGTCATGGGGGCAGCTCCGCATTTAACCTCTCCTGGAACTGCCACACTGGGTTTCCAGAATGGCCCTTCCGTGTAACACACGCGCCTGGGCATGGGAGGACCCAGGGTCTTTACATCCTTGCTGACGCGTACATGGTATTCTCGGCTATTATTATTGTTGTTGTTGCCGCCGCCATCCTGGCGGGTGTGAAGTATCTTGTCGTGCTTTGATTTGCAACCATCGGATGACGAATGATATCGGGCATGTCTTCATGTGTTTCTTGGCTATTTTTGCATTTTATTTGGAGAAATGTTTATTCGAATCCTCTGCCATTTTTAAGTGGGTTATTCATCTTTCCCTTGTTGAGCCGTGAGAATTCTTTATCTACTCAGGATAATAGGCCCTTTTTAGATTTATGACGTGCAAATATTTCCTACCATCCCGTGGGCTGTCTTTCCGCTTTCTTGACAGTGTCCTTGATGCACGAAACTTAAAGTTTGATGGAATCCAGTTCACTCTTTGGTGTTTCTCTGCTTTATGTGCCACATCCAGGAAATCATGGCCTGATCCAAACTCCCAAATATCTACATCTCAAAAGCACTTGAGAGTTTTATCATTTTAGCTTTTATGTTTACATCTTTAACCAGTTTTTTAAAGATTTTATTTATTTAGGGATCCCTGGGTGGCGCAGCGGTTTGGCGCCTGTCTTTGGCCCAGGGCGCGATCCTGGAGACCCGGGATCGAATCCCACGTCGGGCTCCCAGTGCATGGAGCCTGTTTCTCCCTCTGCCTATGTCTCTGCCTCTGTGTGTGTGTGTGTGTGTGACTATCATAAATAAATAAAAATTTTAAAAAAAGATTTTATTTATTTAGAGAGACTACATTAGTGGGGGGAGGGGCAGAAGGAGAGGGAGAGAGAGAGGATCTTCACCAGACTCCAAGTCGGGTGTGGAGCTCAGGCTTGATCCCAGGACTCCGAGAGCACTACCTGAGCCGAAATCAAGGGTCGGACGCTCCACCCACTGAACCACCTAGGCGTCCCCATCTTTAACCAAGTTTGAGTTAACTTTGTGTACAGTGTGAGGTAGGGATCCAGATTCACTCTTCTACATGCGGATTTCCAGTTCCTCAAGACCGTGCGCTAAAAAGATTATTCTCTTCCCCCGTTGAACTGTGTTGGCAGGAAGAAACATTATTTCCGAGATGACCCTGATGGGAAAGGCGGCCACGCCATCAGGGATGCAGGGATCGGCCGGGCTTTCTCCCTCAGAACCAGCTCAGGCTCCAAGACGTAGTAACGGTCCTTAACCTCGTTACTCTTTCACACGCTGGAAATGCTGAGGGGCTCACAGGCGCCTCCCCATTCAGGAAGCCCATCCCCAGACCCCGGGCCAGGATCCCCTGCTCTCTTCTCCCTCCCTTAGGTTCACCTACTGCTGAAACTCCAGGCAACACCCCCACGGTGTTGTTCTTGTGTGTGTGGTGGGGGTGTAGCTCTACTCTTTCCTTTGCACGGGCCTTTGCATCGAGCCCCTCAACACGTGCCCCTGCTTCCAGCTCAGCATGCCAGCACATCCCATCACCCTCCTACCCAGCTCATACCCCAACTTCCCTCTCTCTGGTCACAGCACCGTCCTTCCCACCGCGCAGGCTCAAATCTCACAACTATCTTCACTTCTTCTTCCCCTCACCACCCCTCCCCCCACCCAACAATCCGTCTGCAGGTTGTGTAATGGTCCCTCGGCCCTGACCAACCCTCGGCACCCCGCCTGTCCAAGCTCATATTCTGAGACCCGGCGGATGCGGTAGCCTCGCATCCCCAAAACACTGCCTCGTGTGCTTCTGGCCTTCGGGTTCTTCGCTTCCTAACATGTTAGGACACCACATTTATCCACTGAGAGGACAGTTCGGAGCGGTTGGCCCTCTGGTTTGAAAATACTGAGTGATCCTCAAAATCAGTACAAACCCACTTGGTCAGGATTTCAAGACCCTCCGCTCTCTGACTGCAACCAACCAGCGGGCCTCATCCCCCAGTCCCTCCAAAGCAGACCTCATTATGTTCCAGCCCAAAGCGGTCACCACAGGCATTCCCTGCCCCTTGTCGCTCAGCACCCGGATGCCGTCCCGAGCAAGCGAGCCCTGCCGAGCCTTCGAGCCAGCCCCAGTAGCGGTCGCCTCTATGATGCCTTCCTGATGGCCCCCGCCTCTCACCCCCTATGGTAACGTGCTCAGTTTACACACACACTTTTATGAAGCATCTTAGCACGTAGCATGGCGTCATGGACAAAAGAGTCCCTTGTTGCGATCGGGCCACACTCAGCACTGATTCTCATGCAGGATTATGAATCAGAATCACTTGGGACCCAGACTTCCTACATTTTGAAAAGGAACCATCCACTGATGATTGCGAGGTACATCCCATTAAGAACCATTCGTCAAATGAACAAAACCAGCGGTAATAATGACCAAAATATACTGAACGCGGACCACGTCCCAGGCACTGTGTAGGCACGGGTCTCATTTCATCTTCACAGAAACCCTATGAGGTGGGCGGGGTTATTTTCCCTTTCTTCAGATGAGGAAACCAAGAATTAAAGACGCTAAATCATTTGCCTATTGTGGGCCATTTATGAGTCAATGGATTAGGTCACATAAAGGTCGCTGAAGGCCACTTAACGCCAGTTGAGGGATTTCCCAGGAAAATGTATGGCCAAATTTGGTAACTCTGAGCCAGTTTCTCCTTTTCCCTAGCTCTGTGACCTTGGGCAAATTCCTTTTACCCTCCCTGAGCTGTTTGTTCTGTACAATGAGCATGCTATGACACCCACTACCGTGGGAGGGATGAAGTCAGCGGGACCCCATAGAGTGCCAAAGGCCCACGCAGAGTAAGAGCTCGGGCGGTTACTGCGATTACCAGTCTATCTACTTTTGTTCAGAATACGCCTCGAACCCAGCCAGTCCTCCGCGCACGTGGTGATGCTGGGCTGGGCAGCACTGGAGCTCCAGAGGATGCCTGTGAGCCTGGCCCTCGGCCCTCCCAGGCTAGGACTGGTAAACAGATCCCTCCTGGGGCACCTGCCACCTGCGGGGTCGGGCTCTGGGATGCAGAGGAGGACAGGCCGCTGAGGCACTCGCTCGATTTTCAGGCAATTTACCGGTTTGATGACTGAGCCTGGGCCAGCCCACCGGGGGGGGGGGGGCTCCGCTGGCCGGGAGGCCCCAGAACTTTTGAGGAACTGCTGCCTTAGGATTTTCCAGCCCGTTCAGCAAGGCCCGTTTACGCAACACGATGCTTCCCTCCCAGACAGCGAGGCCGCTCCGGGGCTCCAGCACCCCCACCTCGGCCAGAACCTCTTTGTTCCCGAACTCCCCTTCGACACAAGCCCACAGGGTCTGGTTCCGCTTTCTCTCCTCCCAGCAGCTGGTCGGGATGGGGAAAGGGGTGGTTCTGCGATCTCGGGATGCTGCTCTGCAGCGGGAGCGGCTGCACCTGTGCTGCCAGCAGTTCCACGAGCACCTGCGTGTGTGGCCTGGCCGGGCCCTGCTCCCCTGCTCCCCCGCTCCCACAGACGCTGCCCCCCGCTTGCAGGGCACCCAGTGAGCCCATGATCCCACAGCCACGGGCTCCGCAGGGACTTCCCGGGAGGCTCCTTAAAGGGGTGCCGGGGGTCTCAGTCGGGGAAGCATCTGCCTTCAGCTCACATCATGATGTCAGATTCCTGGGATGGAGCCCCTCCTCCTGCGATGGAGCCCCTCCTCCTGGGATGATCCCCGCGTGGGATGAGCCCCGCATCCTGGGACCGAGCTTCTCCTTCTCCCCCTGCCCATCCCCATGCTCATGCACGCACGCTCTCTACCTCAAATAAATAAATAAAATCTTTAAAAAGTGGGGTGGCATGAGCAGCCCTCGTGTCTGTCTGCCTTGCTCTCTTCTTCCCCCTCCCCCCCGGTTTCAGGACCGAGGACGCCAATCGGCCTGCCGCCTGGTCACCCCGATGTACTGTGCAGGGAGGACCGCGAGGCAGAAACAGAGCAGCCTGGCCACCGACGTCTCTGCACAGCAACACCCTGGCTCTGCGCCCCGACTCTGGCTCCCTGGTTTTTTTGTTGTTTTTTTTTTTTTATTGGAGTTCAATTTGCCACCATATAGCATAACACCCAGTGCTCATCCCGCCAAGTGCCCCCTCAGTGCCCATCGCCCAGGCTCTGGCTTCTCTCCGTGTGCAGAAGATGCCAAGGCTGCTGTGTCTCGTAGCTAGAAGCTATTCTTGGCTACTCAACAGCATCATCCACAATTGCCCAAAGCCAGCAACAATCACCCATCGGGCTCAAGTGACCAAATGATGTCACATCATTGTGACTGCGCCCGGACTCTGTCTCTCTTCAGTCCTGGGAGGCGCCTTTACTCCCCTTTTTTTTCTTTTTTTTAAAGATTTTTTATTTATTTATCCATGAGAGACACAGAGAGAGAGAGAGAGGCAGAGACACAGGCAGAGGGAGAAGCAGGCTCCATGCTGGGAGCCCGATGCGGAACTCGATCCCAGGGTCACGGCCTGGGCCGAAGGCAGGTGCTAAACCGCTGAGCCACCTAGGCTGTCCTTTACTACCCTTTTGAAGAACACAGGTGCGAACCCGAGGCCCACGGTGCACCTCGTGGCATCAACACTATGATCAGACGCTCGCAGAGCATCTGCAGACGGAGGAAAAGGTTAAAATCGGACACCCGAACACTGGTCCGGTGGCTGCCCAGGCCTGGCCTGTCTTCTCTATTTCTTGCTTTCCTTCGGTACCAACACCGGCCAGGGACAGGTCAGGGTTCTGTGAACTCTCTCGCTCACTCTATCGCTCACTTGCTATCTGTCTTTCAAAGAAGTAAATAAAGTCTTAAGAAAATAATGACCAAAAAGTGTCGAGTACCCACATGCCCATCAGGTGGTGAGTGGGGAACACGCTGTGGTGCATCCACGCCCAGAACGCCACTTGGTGATGTAAGGAGATGGTGGATGGAAGGACCAGGAAAGCGTTCTGTGGAAGAAAGGCAGCCAGACCCACGGGCCACGGACAGTATGATCTCATTACGTGGAACGTCCAGAGCAGGCAAGGCCATTGCGAAAATTAGATTAGCGGCTGACGGGGGTGAGAGGACGGGAATCAGAACTAGCCGTTCACGGGCGTAGGTTTCCTTTTAGG
This sequence comes from Nyctereutes procyonoides, assembly GCF_905146905.1. NCBI lineage: Eukaryota > Metazoa > Chordata > Mammalia > Carnivora > Canidae > Nyctereutes > Nyctereutes procyonoides. The sequence goes on from NW_026575043.1 coordinate 27,323,416, forward strand.
GTGGTGGAAATGTTCTGGAATTAGACAGCGGTCATGATCATGCAACATAGTCGATAGACAAAACCCACTGACGAGCACACGTTAAAAATCGTGAACTTTACGTCACGCGAATTCTATCTCAATGTAAAAGATCATTTATGTATAAAAGGCTGTAAGGAGTAGGAGAGTTAGGACTGGTGGGTAGCGTTGTATTTTACTGGATCAGCCTTTTGAAAAATCGGTTCCCTGGTATGCCTCTTCTTCTGTGAGCAGAGCCCTTACCTGCCAGAGCCATTTATTTAAATCTGTGTCAGTAAATTCTTTTCACAGCACCTGATGGATCATTCACACTCAACAAATGGGGAATGAATGAATATATATATATATATATATATATATATATATATATATATATATGAGAACCTCACATTCCATTTCCTAATGGACGAGGTTTCTAAAAATACTCAACTTCAGGGTGTAGCAGGAAAGCCTGGCCGACTTGCTCCCCTGATCATAAAGTATGAGGGTAATGGTCCAGCTAAATGCAAAATTCACACCAGCGTCCTTGGCCGCAGGCCCCAGTTCCACGGGCATCCGACTCCATGAGCTGTTGAAACCAGGCATTTCTGAACGTTGGGATGCCTTCAGTTCTATCAAGTGACATCTTGAAACCTAAAAAGTCCTCAGAATAAAACAAACCAGGTTTCCTTAGTGGTAAAGCCACGCTGTCCCTACAGCACACTTAGATAGGAAAGGGCACGGGGCCAAGCTGGCGATGATAGTCAGGAATAGAAACCCCCGAAAGATTTTGAAGTGACGATATTGAAAGGACTGTCTGAGCCTCGGGAGCAGCTCAACCGCCCCTGAATTGTGTTTCTAATGCATATCCGAGCCAGGAGTGCCCGGGCCCCCCAGCGCGTAGGAACCCATATAAGCCAAATCCTACATTGACGGAGGAGGAAACCAAGAACCGGGGATGCAGAAGGACCCGTCTGAGTCCACCCTGCCGACGAGGGTCCCAGTGGAGCCCAGAGCCCAGACTCCTCGATTTCCGGTTTCGTCCTTTCCCGCAGCTAGGATTCTATGCCTTATGCTCCTCTTAAACCACCTGGGACGTGCTGAAAAAAAATTCTGGAATTTTACTGTGGCGAAGATGACCATAATGGGTTTCAACCAGAGTCACAAGTTTTATCAATACTGTAAATGAAGGTTTGGCCCAGTTTCAGTAGGAAAAACATCTCGTGCTTGCCTGTAGGCTGCTCACCCAGTCACTGATGCCTGGAACTACCTGCAAAGTCTCAATTCTTCCCATAAAGGCAGCCATATCCCCTCGGGCGGGCGCTCTTGTCCCCAGACAGGCAACTGCCATGAGCATCGCCCATTCTCCGAGGTCGTTCCTGGGGTTGGGAGGACAGCCGCCCTCGACTTCGAGCTTTGCAAAGAACAAGGCATATAATTTATAGCAGAACTGAGGAAGGTATCACCTGCAAATTGGCTGCATATCTATCTTTCTGAGCCATAAGTGAGGTGTTCTGGGAGGTGACACCCCATGGCAAAGAGTTAGCTCCTTTGGAGGCAGAGGCAGCGAGGACCAACTGCAGAGGCCCACGTGGAGGACAGCACCCAGTTAGGCCCGCCCAGCACCTGTTTTGCCTTCTTTTTGATCAAAGTGCACTGGTTTTCCTTTGGAGAACACGGGCCCCTCTCAGTCCGTGAGATGTGGACAGAACTAAAACCTACCACCACCACCCCACCCTCCCTGCCACTGCGACTGAGATGTGCACGACCAGAAAGTTCCATCCTCACCACTGTGACTGGATCAGAGACGACCACATAGGAAACACGAGCCCGTGAGACCCTACAGACAAACTTCCACTGAACATTCTGGAAAAGGGAAGCTCTGTTGGCCCTTAAGTCACCCTCTGCGAGAGCCACTGGAGGCTGCCCTCCGGAGAGGCCCACTCGAGGTGAAGGCCACACGGGGCAAGGGCGAGAGGGGAGCTCAGTGGACGCCTGGATCCTGCCCTACCTGAAGCGAGACCTGCGTGGGCTTTACTCCTATCCGACCTTTCCGCAGACCCGAGCTTCGTCTCGATTTCTATCATCTGCCGGGCAGACAGACACTACCACGTGGCAGTTACACAGACTCCCAAAACACAGAAACGAGATGTGGATCCTGGTGCAGCCACTCTCTGATTATGAGAACCTGAGAAGTTACACAAGCTCGATTTCAGTTTGCTCATCTGCAGAAGGAGGCCAACAACATCCATTGCTGTGAGCGACGACGAGTCCATACTCTACCCAAAGCACCTGCCACGTCGTCAGTGTCCGACAGGTTCAAGCTCTGAATTTTTAATGACCAAACTCTAACAAAAGCAACCTGATCCGGGCAGCCCCAGTGGCTCAGCGGTTTAGTGCTGCCTTCAGTCCAGGGCGGGATCCTGGAGACCCAGGATCGAGTCCCACGTCGGGCTCCCTGCATGGAGCCTTCTCCCTCTGCCTGTGTCTCTGCCTCTCTCTCTCTGTCTCTCATGAATAAATAAATAAAAATCTTAAAAAAAACTAGCAACCTGATCCCTGCTCTCGCAAGATTACAGCTCCTACGATATTATTTCATTTCTACTAAGCTTCACTGGTATGCGAGGGAAACTTGGCCTGTAAACAGCCCATCGAAGGGTGGATCTGAATATCACAGTTACCATATTTGTTCTTGTGCCTAAAGAGTTGGAAATGACGTAGAAGGAAATGCTCATTGCGGTCCACCAAGAGATGAGGAAGGCTGAACTCTACTTGGAGACATTGTTAAAAAGAAAAAAAAAAAAGCAAATCTTTCAACCTGTTTGTAAAAACTCCCAGAAGAAATTGCAATGAAATGAAAGAAAAATAGTGAAGATTGCCTGATAGATTTTTCTTCTATCTTTGTTTTTCTTTCTTTTTTGCAGGTCTATTTCCGTGAGCATGGACCGTGCTTTGGTCTGGAAGGCTTTACTGTCTGCACATGCTCTGGCCACACCACTGGGCTTTTAGGATATTGGTTTAAGAGTTGGAGAATCACAGGTCTGGCTCAGTCGGGGGAGCATGCAACCGTCCATCTCAGGGCTGTGAGATATAAATAAATAAATAAATAAATAAATAAATAAATAAATATAATAAATATATTTTTTTTTCTTTTTTTTTTTTAAACGTGGAGAATCACATTAGAGTCATGCAAGGTTAAAAGATCCAAAGGAGACCATTTTACCAAACACTTACATCTTACCAAGGGAAAAACTTGGCCTAAGACCACCTCGCTAGACACTGTAAGTGTTGGAATTCTGACCTGACATTGCAACTGACTCAGAAACTCCTGGGGGAGACTCTAGCGACTGGACTGGCTCACCCGGTGTGTGCTCGATGCCACAAATCCTTCAGGGACCCCTTTGCATATCACCTCTTCCAAAACACTTTCCCCTGGGGTGACTAGAAGAAACCCTAAGAGACCCCTAACTCTGGGAAAAAAACAAAGGGCTGTGGAAGGGGAAGGAGGTGGGGGGGTTGGGGTGACTGGGGGATGGGCACAGAGGGGGTACGTGATGAGATGAGCCCTGGGTGTCGTACTCTATGCCGGCAAATCGAACTCCAATAAAAACACATTAAATAAATAAATAAATAAATAAATAAATAAATAAATAAATAAATCCATCTGAAAAAAGAAAAAGAAACAAATCCTCCCAACTTTCAGTTTCCAGAGCAGGTGATTTTTGCTTCCGTTTCTGCCGTTGTTCTTCTCCAGGTGCGCTTCTGTGCCGTCCTCACCACGTCCCCGAGAGTGTCCCCTGTCCTTTCCCTTCTCTACCCCCAGCGTCAGACACCGTGCTGCGGGGCCTACTACCCACTTCGTAACTGGGTGCCGAAAACTGGGCTGTTGCTGTGTTTTGGACCGAGCCACTGAATCCGAGTGGCTTAAGTTTGGGAACAGGCCTGAGCTGCACAGACGCAGGATGCCGGCCTGTCCCCGCCCGCTGCACACGGAAGGGGCCGCAGGACTGGCTCTGGCCCGGGGAGCGTAGGCACAAGTGGTGTGTGGCACTCGGGGCTGGGCCAGTGCGAGGCCCCTGTGAGAAGCCCGTCTTAGCTCCCCGCTCCTCGGTATCCAGGAGCCACATGCAGGGGAAAGGGGCCGGGAAATGAAGCGGCCGTCGCGGAGGCAGCGGGGACACCTGGGAGCCACTGGCCTTACATCCGGCTCCGGGTGAGCCACAGACATGCCTTTGCTACGTCCGATCGCCAAGATGCGGGGTCAGTTGGTTCCTGCAGCACCATCCAGCCCGAGGAGCCGACGCCAGGCTAAAGCACAAGCCTTGTGACAGGGACACTCTTCGGGGAGCCGCTGCATTCGGAGAGGCCGCGGGAGTTGAGGCATTGGAGACCTTGAGAGCAGGTTCAGTGGAGCATTTTTTATTATTATTCTGCGGTGCTCCAGATGCGCTCAGGGATACGCCCGCCTTTAATGAAGTTTCATTATCAAGGTGTCTGAACCGACGCCAAAATTACAACCGACTCCGAAGAGGAGACTCAAGAACATGAGCGTCGTCGTCGTCAAGAGCTTCTTTATCTTCTGCGCCCATTTCTTTCTAGGCCAAGATGTGAGCTCCCTCCCTCCCCGCTGCACGCCTCTCCAAATCGGGATTTGGGTAAAACACAACATCGGTGAACTTCGCAAGGTTCGCAGCCACCACCCCGCCAACTTGGCCTCCTCCAAGAGGCGCTTAAAAAGCCACGAAGACCCGCATCTGGGGTCGTGGTGCAAATGCCACGTCTCGGAGGTACACGAGTCCGCTCCCCAGGAGCCCGGGGGGTGCTGCTCCCCCTTCCTCGCCAGCGGGAACCCGAAGTGGCGAGTGCTTCGGGCTGCGGGCTTCCCAGAGCGCCTGGGCTGGGGGCCAGCAGCGCGAGGCCATGACCCCGGAAGAAAGGGGCTCACCACGGGCCTGGGACGATTGTGGATGGGCGTGCCCACTTCCAGCGGGTTAGTGCCCCGGGAGCCTTGCATCCATCAGTTTTCCTAGAAAACGTGGTCACCCAGGTGCCACACGCGACCCCCTCGGTCACATCCCACAGCCAGGCTCACAACCCATCGGGGATCATTTTAGCTCTTCTCTTCCTCAATATGACAAAACCTCTCTTCAACCGGAACGATGTCGTTTCTTAAAGAGTCCTCATTTCAGCACAAAGTTCTGCAGATGACAAAGGCTCTAGGTCCCTGGATTCATTCAGAAATTGGAAAGATGTGAGCGCCCTTGATATTTTTCGTGCCCGAGCCCGGATTGCCTTAGAAGGGTCACCCGGTGAGGATAAACCCAGACAGGCCTCAGTTTCCCCCACCTGCGGCTGCCACAGACCGTGCAGATCCCCGAGCCCCTCAGCCTGGGTCGCCTCGGGGAGGAAATGGAAGTGACCACCTCAGACGTCTGCGGCCACTCCGAGACAAGGCCCGTGAGGCACTTAGCACAAGTAGCAAGCACCCAGGAACCAGGAACCTGCCTTCCCTGTAGCCGACAGAGAATCCTGGGGAGAAGCCGGGGAGGGCAGAGCCAGAAGTTCTTGGAATTATCGCCAGACACAGAGGCTGCCTGGGCCTCTGCGGGTTTGGGCCACTCCGAGCCGCAGCCCTGGTACAAGTGGGTGAGCCAGGCGCAGCCGCCGCTCTGGACTTCCCAGGGTGCGGCCACAGGAATTTACAGCAATAGCTGGCGATGGCCGCCGAGTTTGTGTCCGCGCCCGCCGTGCGGCCCGGAGTGACCAGATCCCTCCCGGGAAGCTGTTCCAGATTGCAGCCCTTTATCCCCGGCCAGACATGCATAAGAATGAATCCATATGTGTCTGCGACGTCGCACGTCCAATAACGGTGACTTTGGATATTGCGAGACTAAAGGACCAGAGAGATGGTCCCGGCGTGCAAGGGTCAGGGAAGCGTTTACCATGGAAGGAAGCTGTGACCGGGGTTCTGAGGGATGAACAGGAGTTCGGTAAGTGGACGCCCTAGGAGATGCCTCGGGTCCCGTGAATGCGACAAAGCTGCGGAGCACTGACTTGTGACAACTCTGACCGGGATCCCAGGGTTCCAATCCCAGCTCTTCCTGTCGCTGCCAGCCCCATAATGGAGCAAGGCCCGTGGTTTCCCAGGGGTTCCTGTGTGGGTCACGCGCATGCACGTGAATGCAGGAGCTGTTTTCAGTCTGCTGTGGGTACGGGCGGTTCACCCCCGTGTGGGTGGGACACCTGGTGGCGTCCCTGGCCTCTCCCCACTGCCTGCAGGGGACGTCTGCAGACCTCACCAGCTGTGAGGACAGTCACCCCTAGCTGCAAGCACCTGCACAGACAGTGCCCACTCTCGGCCTCCGCCATGAGTGCTGCTGAGCGCCACTTACATCCCTAAGCTCCCCGCAGCCCAGCCCCACAGCCCCAGCCCCACAGTCCAACAGCCCCAACTGTGTAGCCCCACAGCCCAACCCTGCAGCTCCAACCCCACGACCCCACAGCCCCAATTGTGCAGCCCACAGCCCCAACCCCCCAAACCCATAGCCCTAAATCCCACAGCCACAACCCTATGACCCAATGACCTGACGACCCCATGGTCCCACAGCCCCACGACCCCACAACCTCACAACCCTGCAGTCCCACAGCCCCAACCCCACAACCCCACAGCCTCACAGCCCCATGATCCCACGGCCCCACAGCCCCACAACCCACGACCCCACGGCCCCACAGCCTGCCAAGAGAGGTCCTGTGCAGCTACCCGGAGAAGCACAGAGGGGGAAGAGGGTTGGCCCCCTGGGCAGCCCACCAGGGGGGGCTTCAGCTGAACCTCAGTCCAGCTCCCTAGAGTGGGCACCGCGGGCTGAGGCCACTCTCGAGGGGCTGTTGGGGAAGCCACCTGAGTCATCCTCTCATCTCGGGGTGACACCGTGGACCGGCACCAGGACCCCTCCGGCCCCCAACCCCGAGCGCCCGCCCCACACCGCGCACCCACCGGGCGGCAGCTCACCCGCACCTCGCCCCACTGCCTGGGCAGCCGCGCCCTGACCCAGGCCGTCCTCTCCTGGACGCTCCGCTCCCGCCTGTGTCTCCAGGCCGCACGCACAGCGCACAGAGGGCACCCCATGGGCCGAGCCTTGAGTGACCCAACGGAGGGATGAATGAATGAATGCAGGGCCCACCTGCCTGGTGACGTCGTGCCGAGAAGTCCAGGGCACAAGGACGAGGGCCTCCCTCTGCCTCCACCCCGCCCCGGCCTCACGTTCTCTCTCTTTCTCTCTAATAAATAAATAAAATCCTTAGAAAACAACAGCAAGGCCCAGCGTCTGCATACAGTGAGCACCATCATCAGTGACGAAGGTGCACTGTCCTCGCATCAGGAAAGATCACTTAGTAGTCCTGGGACCTCGGAGCCACAAGGGGGCCCAGGGGGCGGCTCCGTAGGGGCTCCAAGGGGGACAGGCTTGCATTTCCCACCCCGGGCTGCTGAGTTTGCTGCCACCACCGTGAGGACACGCGAGCCACGCTTCACGGGCTGCAAACACAGGCCGCGCTGATGCCAGGGCCCACGGAGAAGACGTGGGAGGAAAAAGGCCACAGGCCCGACCGCACTCGGGGCCCAGCCGCCGGTGAGGGAAACGTGTGAGGTGTGACCGTGGCCCCACGCTTCCCGCCCCGCGGCTGACAACCGATTCCAGCAGGCTCCGCGGGCCCGGCACCCAGGGGACCCTTGCACCCCGACATCGGGGCTCCCGGGTGCAAAGCGGCCCCTCAGAGACCGAGTGCTCTTAGCACCTGCCTTCCCACGACCCGGGCGTGGGGAGTCATGCGCCGTGCGCCCCCTCGGAAGCTGTGAAATAGGGGCTTTCAAAACACAGAGCTCATGCTTGACCGCACAACTGCTGTCATTTCCTGCCTTGGACTTTCACAAGCGGCACTTCCTGGGTGTAGCTGCGTGACGAAAGGCCCAGCGACTGGCTCAACACAGGCCCGGGAGTCCGCAAGGTGCTTCGGCGCTCCAAGCCCATTTCTTCTTTTTTTTTTTTTTTAAGATTTTATTTATTTATTTATTCATGAGAGACACAGAGAGAGAGAGAGAGAGAGGCAGGGACCCAGGCAGAGGAAGAAGCAGGCTCCCTGCGGGGACCCGGGTGCAGAACTCAATCCCGGGACCCCGGGGTCACGCCCTGGGCCAAAGGCAGGCGCTAAACCGCTGAGCCCCTCAGGGGTCCCCTCGGAGTCCATTTTTGAAAAAATATCTGCCAAACTGCATCTGGAGCGGGTTTAAGGATCCAGGGTGGGGGCCCCCAGGGGGCTCCTCGTCGGGGCGTGACCCCGGAGTCCTGGGATCAGGTCTCGCATCGGGCTCTCTGCTCAGGGGGCCACCTGCCTCTCCCTCTGCCTGGCTCTCTTCGTCTCTCCTGAATAAGTAAATTTTTTAAGTCTTTTTTTTTGTTTTTAAAGAGCACAGGGGTCGCCTTCCACTTACCCGAATTTCCGCTCGAATGTCCGCCCCACATCCCAGCCCAGGCCACCTCCCCCCACGCTGCTGTCGCCCGGCCTCAGGGATCCCTGTCCCATTTCCTGTGCCTGCTCCTCCCTGGGGATGCCCGGCCACCCCCCCTGCCCCCCGTCCCCTCATGGCCTGGAAAACAGTTCAGGCCTCCTCTAATCTAAACACCAAGTTAGAGGAAAACAAACCAGCAAGAGAAGCGTCAGCCCCTCTCCGTTACCGACGTCCAAGTGTCGCCTTGTGCCCCCGGCCACGGCTTGGGCCGCTGACGTGAGGAGCGGCTCGGCTGCCCAGGCCCGCGGGTGGGGATGTGGTTCCGAGGCACGATGTGGGCCTGGGCAGCGGCCCCTCCGATGACTGGCACCTTCAGCCACATTTAAAACACTGTGGCCGGGGATCCCTGGTGCCTCAGAAGTTTGGTGCCTGTCTTTGGCCCAGGTCGTGACCCAGGAGTCCCGAGATCGAGTACTGCATCAGGCTCTCTGCAGGGAGCCTGCTTCTCCCTCTGCCTGTGTCTCTGCCTCTCTCTGTGTGTCTCTCATGAATAAATAAATAAAATATTTTTAAAAAATAAAACCCTGCGGCCTGGGGCACCTGGGTGGCTCGGTGGCTACGGGTTCCGCCCTTGACCTGGGCCCGGCCTCGATCTCCAGGTCCTGAGTTCAGGCGTGGAACCCGCTGCAGCACCAGCCATGGCACCGCTGCAGACGACAGCCGCCCGTTGACCTGCTCACCGTGGCATCTGGGAGGCAGACGACCCCGTCGCCCCCCACCGTGTCCGCGGCCTGTTCCCAAGGCTTATCCCCGGGTCCCCATGCCAGCCTACAAGGCACATGCCCCACTTTCCTGACACCCGCCACTGCACTCTCTGTGCTGAGCCTCCTGGCAGGGCTGTTCCGGGGGGGGGGCCGGCGCTCCCAGCCCCGCGCCCGCCTCCCCCTGCCCCTCCTCACGTGCCGGCGGGACCCGGACCCTGACAGGCTCTGCTAGGCCTCCAGCACTGGAGACCTCCCTCCGTCGTTTCGGGTTTTTTTTTTTTTTTTGAAGATTTGGTTTATCTGTTTCAGAGAGCAAGAGAGAGTGAGCAGGGGGGAGGGCGGGGAGAGGGGGAAGCAGACACCCCCTGCGGGGAGCCCGATGCAGCCTCCACCCAGGACCCCAGGATCAGGCCCCAAGCCCAGGCGGACGCTCGCCCACGGAGCCCCTGGGCGCCCAAGTCACATCATTTCAATGGCTTCTGAGCGTGTTTGAGCCCCAACCACAGCCCTGAAGGGCCCCCCCCCTTGCGGGTGGCCTCATCCCTCATTTCACCACGTCCAGAGTCCACATTCCCCTGACAGTAGCCAGCCCCCAGGGATCCCCTGGCACCCCCCGGCCGGCACCCCCCTCTCCCCCGCACTCCCGCCACCCTCGGGCTGAAGCAGCCGGAACAGCCCCAGAGGAGGGCACGACGGTGTGCCCCGGCCCGCGGGCGCTGGAACAGCAGGCTGAAGGAAGGGCGGCTGCTCAATTCTGGGCACGGCCCGGCCCCCCGAACCAGGGCCCACGACCCCAGGGCCCTCAGGATGCACCCGCGCCCCGTCCACCCCCCGCTCCCTGAGCATGCTCCTGCACAGAGGCGGCGGCCGGGCAAAGTCGAGGGTCTGCATCGGGCGACTTCGGGAGCCACCGTCACAGGAGCCCCGAGTTCCAGTCCCCCCATGAGCGGCCGACACTGGGCGTTCGGGTGGGAACTTTGTGGCCGTGATTCTTTTTTTCCCGACTTTTTCTGGTTTTTCTCTGATTTTCCCACAATGTCCAGGCCTCGCCTGTACAACCACAGTAACTACTAACGCGCAGCGCCGTCGGCCGTTCCTGTCGAGTCGGGTGTTCACACTCGGCTTGGGAGACCCGGCAATCCGGATGCGCCACACCCCAGCCACCCTGACCTCCCGGCGCCTTCTGGAGCCCACGGTCTCCTCCGCCAAGAGGGAGCCCTGTGTCCCAGCCCTTCGCCCCATAACCCCTCCCGGTCCCCACGGAAACGTCATTTCTCTTTTAAGGAAGATGCATGGAAACTCCAGACAGGGTTCAGTCCCCCAAGGATGTCAGGGGGACCTCCGTTTGTCGTCATGGAGACCGTAGCGCCATCAACTCATTGTGGGATTCCCTTGAGGGCCTGCCAGTTGGAGGCATCACGGGTCACGAGGGCAGCGACCCTGCTGTGGCTTCTCGGGGCTGAGGCGGCCGCGGGGCTCAGCGGGGCTGGGCACAGACCCCTGCTCCATGAATGCTGTTGAACGGGAAAGTGGGGCCGTGGACGGATCCGTGCTGGTTTGGTCTGGTGGCAGCCGGCGCAGCAGCCTGCAGGGCCCCGCTGGGGAACGCGGGTCAGTCCGAGGGACAGATGGACCATAAATGGCAGCTCTGGGGACAATAAAGAGTAAATAGTGTGTATCGATGGAGGGATGGCGTTCTCACATGCAGGACTCTTTGGCTCACAGTCAGCTCCAGCGACAAAGGACGTGCATACGCAGCCAGTGGCGCAGGTGGGGCCGGGGCTTCAGAGGGACTACCCTGCCCGTCCTATGGGGAAACCACTGCCACGGTGGCCATCGAGCCCCGGACACGCGGCTGGTGTGACCAAGGGACTGACCGTTCCATGTTATTTCCTTCTTTTTAAAAAAAAAAAAAGATTTTATTTATTTATCCATGAGAGACACAGAGAGAGAGGCAGAGACACAGGCAGAGGGAGAAGCAGGCTCCCCGCAGGGAGCCCGACATGGGACTCGATCCCGGGGCCCCGGGGTCACAACCTGAGCCGAAGGCAGACGCTCAACCCCTGAGCCACCCGGGCGTCCCTGTAATTTCATTCCATAGTCAACATTTAAATTAAAAAACTGATTCTTACTTCAGTTCCTAGAAAGAACTTGAGCTTAGGTTAGGAACCTAAGAGGCAAACGTGCTCTCTCAACCGTGAATTTCAGGAAGCCCCAGCACGATTAGGCATCGCTCCGCAAAGACGTAGCCTCCCGTGTGAAGCATGACATCACCAAATTCCAAAGACAGTTGCCCCCCCCCCAAAAAAAGGCAAAATCTCTCATCAATTATTTTTATGCCAACTACATATCGAAAACCCATTTTGGAAACATTAGAGCCAAAAAGAAAAAGAAAGAGAGAAAGAGAGAGAGAGAGAAAGAGAGAAAGAAAGAAAGAAAAAAGAGGAGAAAGAAAAGAAAGAAAGAAGAAAGAGAAAGAGAAAGAAAGAAAGAAAGAAAGAAAGAAAGAAAGAAAGAAAGAAAGAAAGAAAGAAAGAAAGAGAAAGAAAGGTTAAATCAAAGGAAGCCCATTACTTGAACGGACCATCTGGTGCTTCTGGTTTCCATGGGGGGAGACGCGAGAACTGCGCCTGTGGCCTGCGTGGCCTTTCTTTCGGACTGACCTTCTCGAGTCAGCTGATTTGGAGAAAGAAACATGGAAAGGAACGTATTATTTTCAAAGCAGAGCCCACAGGGTCCTCACAGACATCGCCGGGCCGACCCTCGGAAGGAGGGGGTGCTGAGAGGAGGACCTTCCTTGTCTACTGAAAAAAATCATCACATTAAAGCCTGAAATGGGGACGCCCGGGGGGCTCAGTGGTGGAGACTCTACCCTTGGCTCAGGGTGTGACCCCGGGGTCCCGGGATCAAGTCCCGCGTCAGGCTCCCTGCCTGGAGCCTGCTTCTCCCTCTGCCTGTGTCCCTGCCTCTCTCCCTCTCTGTCTCTCATGAATAAATAAATAAATAAAATCTGTAAGAATAATAAAAATAAAAATGAAATAAAGCGTGAACTGGGGGACACCGAGGAACACCCCGGGTTGCGGGAGGGAGCACAGGCCCTGGGCACACACAGGCTGTAGGCCCCTCGAAGGGCGTTTCCAGCCGGGCGTCGGGGCGGGCAGTAGCTGGAGCCGAGGCCTCTGTGGGGCCGCCGTGCAGAGCAGAGTGACCGCGAACCTCTCCACTCCCGGGACAAGCTTTCCTCCGGGCACCTGCAGTCTCCCACGGACGCCAACTAAACCTTCATGAGGGCCCGCAAGGTCAAACGGTCGCTCCTGTCGGGCTGCAGGCCTGCAAGGTCAAACGGTCGCTCCTACATGGCCGCAGGCGCCCCGGGCCCCGGAGCCCGGACGATGCGGAGGCCAGACGTTCGGTGTCGTCGCAGGGCTGCTAACCCAGGTCACTTGTCCAGGGGCTGGGCGGTCACCCACAGAATGAGTCCTGCTGCTGGAGCCGCGCTCCGGGCAGTGACCTCCTCCGTAAGCCACCCCAAATCAACGGCGACAACAGCCCCCACGTTACCAAGGGCGTCTTCGACGGCGAGCAGACGAATCAACGACAGACGTCAGGCAGGTAACTTGTGCTTCTCCGCGGGGCTGGCCTGGAGCTTTGCTGCTCAAGACCGCGGCCTGCGGGTCGTCGGGGACCCCGGGGCCCCACTCCAGAAGTCGTCAATCAGAACAGGCATTTGCACAGGTGCCCCCATGATGCGGGAGGGTATGGAAGCCTGGGAAGTGGCCCCCGCGGGATGAGGGATGTCTGTCCCCCCCTCCCCCCCGTCCATCTCCTGCACACAGCCCTAAAGCTTCCGCAGGCTTCCTCCACTGCCAGGCTCTCAGTTTCCCTCCTGGGGACACCGGCGGGCTCGGGGGAGAAGCCTCCAGGTGCCTGAACATGTCGGGCGTTGACAGCCTCTGCCCCGTGACCATCCCCCAGCCCCCAAGCGGAGCCCGGGGGTGCAGGCAGCTACCGCGGGGAGCACGGAGAGCCGCGCGTCTGGGGAGGAAGCCCAGCCCCTGCTCTCCACACACGCCTGGTGTGCGTGTCACACGCGGTCGGAGTAAAGCTCGCCTTTCCCACGGGGAGACGCCCGCTTTCATGTCTCATGAAATGTGGCCTCACCGTCTGCTTTCCCACTCCCGAGGAAAGCAGAGGAGGTACCTCCCACCTCCCAGGACACGGGATGGCCGGAGCGGACGGGAACGTCAGTGCAGCCACCGCCAGGCCTGTCCCCGTGGCGGGAAGAGCTGCGCGCGGCGGGCACACAGGGCGGAGGGCCAGGGCCTCTGCTCCAGCCCTTGTCACCAGGCCGCACCTTTTGGGCCCATTCTCCTGGATCCTCCTATTTCTAAGAGAGAAACCGGAAATCTGGATTTTTTTTATGTGAAATTCCCATTTTTTTAATGTTGGTGATTAATTCGACTTCTTTAAACGTCGTGCGGGCCAAACAAAACACATGTACAAGCCAAAATCTACACCCTCTGGACTGTGGTCTCCATGTCCCTTAGAGCAAAGTCCCCAAAGAGAGCATGTTCCTGGCTTGGCTCGGGGTGGAGGCCTCCGCGGTCTTGTCGAGGGCTCAGAGCGGCAGCCGCGGGAAGACGCACAGCGCAGGGCCACCCTCGGGGCCGGGGCTGGGCGGCAGGGGGTGTTCCCAGAGAAAGGGCCTGAGCTGGGCGGCCGCCCCAGTACGTGTGTCACGTTGACAGAAAAATAGGAGATTCTAGGCGACAGGAAACCATACAGATTTATTGGGGCATAAGCTCATTCTTTTCAGTTCTCGATCCTGTGGGCGTTGACACAGATACACAGTCGCGTTTAATCACTGCCACAGCCAACACTGAGCAAGTCCGGCACACACACACCCCCTCCCCGATTTCCCCACATGTCCCCTTAAGGGCGGCCCCGGCCCCGGGGTTCCCGACAACCGCCCACCTGCTCTCTGCGCCTCCAGGTGTGCCATTCTCAGGGTGTCCCGCAAGTGGCGTCCTCCCGTTGACAGCCTGTGAGTCTGGCTTCTTTCACGGGGCACAAAGCGCCTGCGCCTTGATCAGGTTCCTGCACACGGGTCAGCAGCTCGGTCCTCCTGCCGCTGAGCTCACTGCTGCACGGGCACACCGCAGGGCCTTCCCCGCTTGCCAACCAAAGGACGCGCGGTGATTGTGAGCAGAGCCCCTGCAAACAGTCACAGAGAGGCTGTGGTAGGAAAATAGTCTTAATTCGCCTTGGGTAAACTACCCAGGAGTGGGATTTTTTTTTTAGGTTTTATGGTAAGCGTATGCTTCACTTAACGAGAGATCGCAAAACTGTCGTCCAAAGTGGCTGGATAACCTGGAGGGTATGATGCTGAGTGAAATAGGTCAATCGGAGAAGGACAGACATTATATGGTCTCATTCATTTGGGGAATATAAAAAATAGTGAAAGGGAATAGAGGGGAAAGGAGAAAAAAATGTGTGGGAAATATCAGAAAGGGAGACAGAACATGAAGACTCCTAACTCTGGAAAACGAACTAGGGGTGGTGGAAGGGGAGGTGGGCGGGGGGTGGGGGTGACTGGCTGACGGGCACTGAGGGGGGCACTTGACGGGATGAGCACTGGGTGTTATTCTGTATGTTGGCAAATTGAACACGAATAAAAAATAAATTTATTAAAATAAAATAAAATAAAAAATAAAAAAAAAAACAAAGTGGTTGAACCATTTGACGTCCCCAAGAGCTACACATGAGAGGCGTCGCTGCTCCATATCCTCCCCGGCGCTTGCCCTCGTCAGCGCTTTGGTTTTGCTTTAGCCGCCCTGAGAGCATGCGGAGTCCACACACCCGTTTGGGGTTTTTTTTGATGAATCGTGCCACGTGCAGCTCGTCCGCTAAACCTGTGGCCTCGGCCCAACCAACTAAATACTATTTCTGATGCAACGTCCCATCCTTGCGTGGCCCATCCATCTCCCGCACATTCACATGTGTAATAAGGTAAGTGATTTTTAATTCCACCGGATTCAAATCCCCCCCATCCCAACGTGACTTACAGCTGTTATGCTCCTGAGCTTTGAGGGATCGTGGACAAACACCGAGAAAGAAAGAAAAAAAAGGCACTTTGAATCGCTCTTTCACCAGTTAAAAATCACACCGAAACTCAACGTAAACATAAAAGAAGTGGTCAGATGCGGGTCACGTATTAACGGTGTCTGGTGAGCCTGGAGACGAGGCGCAGCTACAGAAAACGCCTCTGCTCATCACTGTCCGCGGCCCTCCGGCCCCGCATGAGGCGGCCGGACTCACAAGCGATCTTTTGAGAAGACGCCGAGAAGGCGAGCGGCACACATTTCCTGTTAATAAATTTAAAGGGTTGCTGAAGCATTCCAGAGATTTTCGCTCCACGTTCCTCCGGCCGACGCATCTGCAATCTGCCGATCCTTCCAAACTGGTGTTTTCATGTCTTATCCTCACAAATGTCTCTGCAAATGCCTTCCTCTCCGCCACCCCATCAGGCAAACGCGGCCTCTTCCGCCTTCTAGAACCCCAGAAATCTCACTAACGCCGCTCAACGCCTGCGAGATGCAGCTAACTGGAGCCAAAACACGTTTTCAGGTAAGCTGGTTGGGCTCACCCTTGGCTACCAGACAATTCCGTTCGCGAAACAGCCCAGCGGTCCCACTCTCAAGGGACGGAGGTGCCCAGCATAGTGAAGAGGCTCAGGGCCGAACGAAGTTAGATAAAAACAAAATCAGGACTGTAAAAGTGACAGCTGCCAGGCTGTGTCACCAGCCCCGGTCCTCACACTCCTGGGAGCCACATGCCTTCGGCCGTGTGTTTCTTCCCACTGACGTTGGTGTGGCCCAGCAATTTGCTGGGGCCCAGAGGACGACTCAGGAGCAGCGGTGGGTGAGCTCCGCGTCTCGGCCTTCAGACGTCCCACGGGTTCTGCTCATCAGACTGTTCCTCTGCCGTCCCCGTGAAACGAACCTGTCTCGGGCTGCCCAGTGACCCAGGAAGATGAAGACAGAGACGGGGCCTGCACACCTACCCTGTCACGTGCAGCCTGGGGCAGCTGAACCCCAAGCAAGCCCATGCGTGACCCGTAACGGATGCCTGGCCCGGGTTGTCAGGTAGCAAAAGCCAACTGATGGAAGCACATTCCTGCATCGGCAGCTCTACCTGGAGAGAAACAACGCCAGCTGCTTGGTGTGCGTTACCCTGCCCGCTTGCCATGCAGGCTGATTCGTAACAGGAGAAACGTAGGGGAGGGGCCCTGACAGGCCCACGCCGCCCCGGGGAAGGCTGTGCAGATGCTTCGTCGTCACTGCCAAAGGGACAAGGGCAGGAGCTGAAGTCACCTAGTCCCAAAGACCCTCCCGCACCTTTTCTCCTGTTCCTACATCACTGGTTCTCACCTGGGGGTGATTCTGCTCCGCAGGGAACATTCGACAATATTGGAAAACATGCGAGGTCGTCACACCTGCGGGGGAGGGAGGCGTTACTGGCCCTCGGTGAGGAGCTGACAGGGCTGCTGCCCAAGCCCACCGTGCACAGCTCAGCCCCAACGGCAGGGACCATCCGGCCCAAACGGCCATGATGCTGATGTTGAGAAACGGTTCTAAGCTTTACATTGAAGACCACGTAAGTTTGGGTCTGAGGAACCGTGTGGTCAAAAGGTATCCAAAATTATGGAATTTATCCCTTTTACAAATCCAAGCCGACTTTCTGTATCCAACAGGCAACATACATGAATATCTACTTTCGTCCAAGTATAAATGACTCTTTTTCCATAAATGTCCTGAGTAAATAATACCTGATTGAAGAAAACCTTCCTTTGAACATTTCTGTAGATCTAGAAATAATTACTCATACCTCAGTTTAGCTGTCAGGAAAATCTCACTTCATTCCAAGTATTTCGGGATAAACAAATAAATAGGCAAAGGCATCCACGTCTGGTGGGGTCCCCCTGCCCCAATCCCCCTGAAGGGCTTTAAAATGTGACAGTTACAATGGTCGGAGCTATGAGGCCATTTGGGGTGCAACTGCTGTATTATAACAATATCCTTTAGTGTTTCAGTAACTAAACCCTCTTAATGACATCCTAGGGAGACCTGCTTGATATTGAATTCTAGCCTCAACGTCATGGGTCCGAGCCAAGAAAAATAACCCGCTCCCCAGAATCACTGAGGATTGATGGGGGGGGGGGGGTCGTCAGGTTAGTGAGTCAACTATGGTTGAATTATGGGTGTGGAATAGTATATATGGGGCTCTTTCTGCTGAAAGGCCGTGTTTTGACCAGGACCTCCAAAATCATGGAGCAGGCAAGACTGGGCGTGGCCAGGAAGAGCTGGAGCGTGAAGGCTTTCAAGGCATCGATGTCTAACTGTAGGCTCTGTGCATTTTTGAAAGCACAAAGGACTTTAAACGTAGAACTCAACTCAAGAGAGGACCCAAGATGGTACCCAAGAGGGGACCCATTGATTGACTTGAAGACCCCAGGCTACTAGAGTAGCCTCGTAGTGTAGAACTGAGGCTGAGGACCATGATAATATTCTTTATCTGAGAGTCTGATTATTGTTGACTTGTGCCAAGCTTAACTACTACTGGCTTGCTCGCCTAACGTTACGAGGGGACAAGAAGATTCACTGGCTGAAGCGGCTGCCTTGACACAGGTGGAAGCAGATGCTCTGTCCATGGATTTAGGCTGAGCCCCCCCCCCCAACACCGTGCGGTTTGGTTGAGGCCACCAGCAGGAGACAAGAGAGACAGGTCGAGAGGGTGGGTATCTGAGGTCCTCATGCTCACTCCGCCCGGGGAAAGCTCCAGTCTCTCCGTCCCACATGCTGAAGCCCCTGCCTAACTTCTCACCCTTAAAAAGTAGATTCTGCGACTGAAAAGAGTTTGAAAAGCCGACCTGCCAAACGGCCGTGGTCCCTGGCCCAAGAGGAACATCGCTGGAAAAAATAAGGGGGAAAAAAATGGGGACCGCGACCCCAGGGCCCAGGGTCTTTGGGAGAGAGGCCCTGGACTTTTCTGAGCAAGACAACCCTTTAGAAAAGAGAAGTTGGCCTCTCTGTTGGAAGGCTCCTCCCCGACTTCATTCTCGTGAGGGGGCTCATGTCATTTATTGTCCTAACAGGGCCTCTTCTGAGAGTGAAGTGGGGTTCTACAAAAACGTATTGGTGCATACAGAAGCGTGATAAACCCTGACTACGGGTGGGTGAACGGGAATGTGAGGTCACCTGGATTCAAGGAGATTCCGGCCGTGTTGACCATGGTCTTAGAGAGAAAACGGGACCTGTATCTAAGAAAGCCGCTGGGGTGAACTGCTGTCGCTTAGACTAAAGAAGACAGTTAACTTACACGACTGGGTTGACCATCCACCGTCCACACCAAGGGCTTTTGGGTTTTTTTGGTTTGTTTGGTTTTTTGGGCCTTTGTTTTTGTTTTTGTGTTTGGTTCACTAAATGGGAGAAGAGAGAGAAAACCCTTCGTAACGTTTGTTTCATAGTCATCTCGTGACTTTACATGATGGGCCGTGGGGAGTGGGTGACTTTGGGACTGTCCAACTGAAATCACTAAAATGACGGGGAAACGTGGCGCGTGTGCCATGGCTCACGGTTAGTGCCCAGGAGATGTGGGGACAGCATACACCCATCTCCAAAGGCCCCGGACGCTGCCCTGGCGGCAGACCCACACATCCCTGCCTCCCCTGTTTACCACCATTGGCCACTCCCTTGCCCCCGACCCCAAAGCCGTTCAGATTCTGTTTGGGTGATAGTTAACACGTCTAACCACTTCACCGAAAGACCAACAAGGGGAAACCACCAGCACAAGAGAAAGTCAGCTTATTACAAGCTCCGGCCGCCTCACACCTTGTGTTTGTTCACGGAGTTTCCCAGAATGTTCCCTTCTGAGAGCCTAATTTATGACTTTCCTTGAGCTGCCAAGTCATCACCCAGCAGACTTCTCCCCTTACTCCTGCTGGGCTCACCAGCTACAGGCTCCTCGTGGAGCATGAAACAAAAGCGCTCGGACCAGGCGCAAGGGTGACCCACATCGGGCACAAATACCCTACCTGTCACTCACGGCCACACTTGGCAATCGGCAGTAACGTGGGCGGCCAAGTAATGATGGCAGGGAAGCTGGAGGAAGAAATTTATGAGTTTCAATCTAAATGCTTGGCATGCTGTGTCGCTGGAGGGCTGGGCTCCTCCGTCGAAAACGGAGAACTGTCGCACGAGTGTGGGGTAAGAGCTCCAGGGCACCTATGGAGGGTCTCGTAGACCCTCACAGGCCCTCGCCCTCTGGGGGCTCCCGGATCTCTCCTTGAGGGATTCACAAACAGAGGAGGAAGACCAAGCTACAAGCATCAGGACCAAACCCCAACGCAGTTCCTGGGGTCAACAGCACTTACATGGTGACCACCTCCCTGTGGGAGAACCGGGGTCAGTCTTTATTTACTTCCCCCTGGCTTTTTGGATTTTTCTAAATTTTCAACTTTAAACACATAACCCATTTATAATCAGAAAAATACAAATGTGGATAGAAAAAGGGTCGTGGAGGGACACCTGAGTGGCTCCGTGGTTGAGCATCTGCCTTTGGCTCAGAGCGTGATCCCAGGTCCTGGGATCGAGTCCTGCATCTGACTCCCTGTTCAGCAGGGCGTCTGCTTCTCCCTCTCCCTCTTCCACCCCCCCCCCCCCCGCTTGCTCTCCCTCTCTCTTTCTCTCTCTGTGAAATAAATAAATAAAATCTCTAATAAGAAGAAGAAGAAGGAGAAGGAGGAGAAGAAAAGGTCCTCTGTGGCCTTCACATCCTTTGCCAACCCGGCCAGGCCCATCACCTATACTGGAGCCCTAGCGGGGCGCTCAGGCCAAAGGAGATCTTTGTGAATAGAATGGCTCAGCCGGATGAGATCACGCCAGTCCGTGTCCCCGATGGCGCGGAATAAAACATGTGGATGATCCCCCTCCCTTAGAGAACAACCACAGGATCATTTCTCTCACCTCATCTAGCAGAGATTTGAACTAATGTGTTTTTCCTTCTTCGTTTGTACCTAGTTGTCTCTTTTTCTCAGATTTTTCCCTTCTCGGCCACCCCCCCACACACACACACACACGGGCCGTCGACCTCTCTCTCTGTAAAGGGAGTTGTCCACACCGGGCCACACCTGTTGACCCCCCTGGACCCCAGATTCCCACCTGTGAATTCAGGGGTTTGGATTGAGGATCTCCAGTTAGGACACCATATGGCAGGTGCAACCCGCAAGCCACACCATGTCCACTACATCGTTTTACCCTCAAAGACCCTGGACAGGGGACACGATAGGCCTGCTTCCCGGGGGCGGGCGGGCACTGAGGTTCTCTGTAGCAGAGAGGAAACCCAGATGCCCTGGTGAGAAGCCCAGGGCCCCTTCCTCTTTGCCCCCAGCACGTCTAAGGGCCCTTCAAGCTCCCAGACTGCGCTGCTGCTCCTGCCCGGGGCCCCGTCCTCCTCAGGGATGCCCTCTGCATGTTGGCCCCAGCAGCCGCAGCATCCTGCCCCCAGAGGCATTCTGGAGGCTCGCTTGGCACCTGCAGGATGCAGGGATGAAGTGCTCCCTTTTATCTTCACCCCCGTGGGTCTGGAACATCAGAGCCAGCCCCTGAGAGCACGAAATTTAGTCTGGGTTGTCTGCGGGCTGCATCTGGCCAGCCTTTCCGCGGCCTGTGCCTTCCCTACAGCTGGTGGCCAGGAGGAGGCTGCAGGCCCGCCTGCTGGGGGCCTGGGAGAATGTGGGAGCGCAGGGGGTGGGGGGGGGCGGGGAGCCAGAGGATTTTCTGGATTCTGCAGCGGCTTGCCCTCTGGCTTTCATCTGTCTCTTCGTGTGCGGCTGACGTGTTCTCTACATGTGCCCCATGCCATGGCCTCCGTCCTTCCTTCCAGAAGGTCCTTGCCTCCACGACAGAGTCGCTGGCTGAAGAGGGAAAAACTGACGTGATTCAAACCTTGGAAACCAGGTGAGCACGAAGGCTCCTCAGCCACGCAGAGCCTGGGGCCCACCTGTGCGCCCGGGTAGGTAAAACCCACCCCCCTGGCCTGAACCGGTGCTGTGTACCCCTGCTGTCCAGCGGTGATTTGTAACAGCTGCTCCTTTCATGGTCACACGTTTCCCTGCTTGGGCCATAGTTACCTGTGGGCCTACCCAGGACGTGAGCCCCCAGGCTGCCAGGTCACAGCAGCTCTGAGCTACAAGGCCCAGCGAGGCCGGCCACACTGAGCAGCCCCCCCGGGGCCTGGAACCGCCCTCGAACCACCCGGGAGGAATTTAAGCTCCATAGGCATGTCCTTCAGACCCCGTCAAGCCTCCGAGGTCCTCCCCCCGTGTCTGCTGTGTGTCCACGGCTCCCAGCCCTGGAAGACATCCTCGGCGTGCACGGAGCAACGCTGCCAACGAGCCGGCCACCGTGCGGCACAGACTCTGGGCAGAAAGGAAAAAGGGAGTGGGATTTGCGAGCGCCCCCAAGTGTGCCCCCGGCTGCAGGATGTCCTTGCTCCGCTCTCTCCACGTGGCCAGCAACGTGGGGACGCGGGCATCACCCTCACAGGCGGGAAAACTGACGCACCGTACTCAGGGAAATGGCTCAGGATCCCAAGAAGGCGCTTCGGCTGGGCCGGGATTTGAACTTGGCTCCTCCTGAGCCCAGAGCCCAGAACGTTGCTCCTGCTGGGGCCTGGGGCCTCCCATGGATGTCCCCTCATCACCGCCTTGCCTTTCTCCACTGGGGTTCGGGATGGGGAGAAGAAAGTGTGTGGACCGCCCTCCCCTCTTCTGCCCGGAGGCCTGTCCCGCGGGGGGGGGGATTTCTGGAAGAACACGGGGGTTGGGCTGAAGAAACGGTCTCCGTCCACCTCCAACTAATGGGGGAGCATCTGCTCTCCACGCTGACTGGACCCGGTGGGAGGAAAAGGCAGGTGCCGAGGGCAAGGAGGGCCGGCGGGCGGCTCCGGCCCCGGGAGTGTTACCACGGAGCGGGTTTCCTGCCTGACATCCAGCAGGGCGGCCTCCTCTGGAAGGTCCTGGAGCTCTCGCGGCCACAGCAAGCCCCAGGAGGCCGGGGCAGGGCCCGGAGGGGCCTGGGGCGCAGGTGTGAGTGGCCAGCAGCTGGGAGCCGCCCCAGGGCGGGGGGACAGAGGAGCAGAGTCCACAGCTGTGCCACAGGCCCGACAGGATGGAAGACCAACGTCCCCCCGAGGAAACAGGAGGAGGGTCAAGGGAACACCTGAGTGGCTCAGGGCGTGACCCCCGGGTCCCGGGATCGAGTCCCCGCAGGGAGCCTGCTTCTCCCTCCACCTGTGTCTCTGCCTCTCTCTGTGTCTCAGATAAATACACACACACACACACACATCAACAGAGGAGAGTCAACAGGGAGCCCAAACTCACCTTTAGATTCCGATGCGGGTTCGCGCCTGGGCTTCCTGTCCGTGACCCACACGGAGTCTACACATCCCGCCAGGCGCCACCCGCAGCCAGGGGCAGGACCCACTCGGCTCCCAGTGAGAACCGCATCGCCCGCTCTGTACGTCCCATGTCCGGGCCCCATGTTTCCCGGAGTGCGGCCCAAGGCCCAAGGGATACAGCGCCGCGATCCCATTGGCCCCATCCCCCCGTGTCCCTGGGCCCAGTAGGACCCCCACATGTGGGCCCCGCAGCAGGACGCAGCGCAGACGTGGTCCTTGGATGGTTTGCTGAGGATCTACCGTGCGCCTGGCCACCGATGCCAGGATGGGAGGGGTGCTCGGCTCCAGGCAAGGTGGCGCAGCTATGTTTCAGGGGTCCCATAGCAGGGGCGGCAGCACAGAAACCAGCAAAGCTGAGACGGACAAGCGGGTGGAACTAAAACTCGAGTGGTCGGTAGAGAGAGGAAAGGCTGTCCTCAGCCCTCGGACCTTGGCTCCCTGGCGCACTCACCTGGCACCCTGAGGGCTCTGCTCTGAGCCGGCCCGCCCTGGCGCTCCCCCCGTCACGCAGCAGGCCCTCGTGGGGAGGCCCGGCTGCAGCAGGAGGCCCCGGACCCAGCGCCCCACCCAAACGCCCCGATACTCTAGGGGGAAAGAGGAGCACACGAGTAATGGTGAAATGGGATAAGCCCCAAAGAAGAGGTCCAGAGTCCCCAAAGGACGTTCCAAAGGACGGTAAGTCGTGCCTGCTGGCGGAGGCCAAGAGGGACTTCATGGAGATTCGGGATGGAAGTGGAGACCAGCCGCCCAGAGGCCCCGAGACTAGAATTTCAGGGACCAAAAGGCAAGGAGGGAGGAGGGAGCACGGGAGACACGCGGAGGAGAGACACTCAGTGACGTCAGGGGAGGTGGGAAGAGGGCAGAGAGGCTGAGACATAGAGCGGAAGGTGGGCAGAGCACGGCTCGGCCTCTGGCCTCCGAGGGACTAAGGACACCCTCCCTCGCAGGGTGGGAGTGGGGGGCGGGCGCCCAGCAGCGTCAACCGTGACGGGATCTGCAGCGGGGGAACCCGGCCTGGAGACTGGCTGTGAGCAGAGGGTCTTGTCACCCCTGCCCTGGGGACCTGGGCAGCCTGGGCATGGTGTCCCCCAAGCTGTGGGCTGGAGGGATCAAAATGATGGCTCTACAGGGACACCGTCTAGGACCTGGGGGCGTTAAACTACGTATTATATATTATATAATACAACTACATTATTTCATTATAGTGAATGTTATATATTTAATATATATACTTTTATATATTATACACACATATATTATACATATTTGTTATATATATTATAACATTCATTATAATGATATAATACAGTTGTATCATATAATATATAATACGTAATTTAATCCTGTCCCAGGTCCTAGATAGTGGAGGGTATATATAGATTTATATTATGCTAGTATATTATATAACTACATTATACATGTGCACATATGTGTATGTATAGGGTATAAAACCAGTCATAGAATAAAATATATATATTACACATAATGAACTCTTGCCGTCTGGCAAATTTCGTGTTTATTTTTTTGCTCTGCATAGATTCGCATGGGTAAATCTGCAAATGGCAAGTCACCTGTCTCCCCTTCCAAGACAAAGACCATCCCCTTTGTCATCTGTTCTTTTTAATTCCCCTGCTCTTTTCCCCTGACCGTCTTCCTCTCTTGAGGCTACTGCGGGCCTTTAAGGCATTTCTATTTATATTTCATTGCTTCTACATCTCTGACATGGCCAATGACATCAGCGTGTGTGTGTGTGTCTGTGTGTGTCCACACAGATATCCATAAAGATATATGTGTCTATATAAAATATCGCTGTAAAAATATATAACCATAAGGGCACCTGGGTGGCTCGGTCAGTTAAGCATCCAACTCTTGATTTCAGCCCAGGTCATGATCTCGGGGTGGTGACATGGAGCCCCGCATCGGGAAGCCTGCTTCAGACCCTCTCCCTCAGCCTCTCCCCACAGCTCACATGCTCGCTCTCTCTAAATAAATAAATACATAAATAAAAATGAAATATATATGACTGTAGGTTATATACCTACATGAATTACATATGCACATATATATTTTTAATCTATGTATTTTAAACACACTTTGCAGATGTGATTAAGGCTGCAGACCTTGAGGAGGGAAGATTATCCTGGGTCACTCAGGTGGGCCCAACCCAGTCACGTGAAGCCTTAGAAGTGCGGAACCACTTTCTTTTCCCAGCTGAGATCAGAGAGACAGAGAGAGACTGACGACTGAGGGTCATAAGGATGTGATGCTGGCTTTGGAGATGGAGCAGAGAGACACAAGCCAAAGGATGTGGGCAGCCTCTGAACTGGAAGAGACCAGGAAACAATTTCCCCCTGAGAGCCTCCAGAAGGAGCAAGAAGACACACAAGGACGAGGTCGCCTGCCTCACCTACCTCGTCGCCTACTAGTTGTAGGGCCGGTGGCCTGAGAGAGTCACTCCAGCTCCCTGAGTCTCCTTGGCCTCAAACGCAATGAGGGCAATGCCTTGTCATGGAGGGTCGGGAGGCTCAGTCGGGTCCCAGATCCATGGCCTCAGGCTCCTCATGCTCTGGCCAGTCAGTAGGAAGTGTCAGTGTTTCTGCAAAAGTAGCTAATTCAACATTATCATACCATGTCCCCTTTCTGCTCAGAACCTTCCAGAGACTCCTCTTCTTACTCACAGAAAACCTAAAGACTTCCCCTGTTCCCAAGGCCCTCCTGACACCATCTGACCCTGTTTCCTCTCTGACTGCATGTTCTTCTACTCTTCCCCTTGCTGACTGTGCTTCGGTCACCCTGGGGGCCTTGCTGTGGCTGGGGCACACCAGGCAGCTTCCAGCCTCAGGCCGCTTGCACGCACTGTTCTCTCTGCCTGGAATCCTCTTGCTTCACGTCCACGTGGCTTTTACTCCCACATCTCAAATGCTACCATCTTTTTGAACCTTCCCTAATAACCCAACTTAATTGCAGTAACCCCCAACCAAACACACCTCATGCCCTCCTCCAGGCTTCTCCGTAGTAATCCGGTCTTCTGACATAACACTTGTTTTTTTTTTTTTTTTAAGATTTTATTTATTTATTTATTTATTTATTTATTTATTTATTTGAGACACAGAGAGAGAGAGAGAGAAAGGAGCAGAGACACAGGCAGAGGGAGAAGCAGGCTCCATGCAGGGAGCCCGATGTGGGACTTGATCCCGGGACACCAGGATCATGCCCTGGGCTGAAGGCGGCACTAAACCGCTGAGCCACCCGGGCTCCACCATAACATGTGTTTTGTTCGTCTTGCTTACTTGGTTTCCTCCACTGGAATGTAAGCTCTACGAAAGCTTCTCGTGGAGGACATGTAATAGGTAATCGAGAAATATGTTTGAGGAGAGCTCATGATGTGATGAGCACTCAGTGTTATGCTATATGTTGGCAAATAGAATTAAAATGAAAAAAAATAAAGAAGAAAAATGTTTGAATGAATAAATCAGCATGCACACAACTCTATAATCAGAGAAAAAATATCAGCCGTCTCTGTCACTAACGACCCATCCTTTCAGTTACAAAGGGAAAGTGAAGGTACAAGAGCCTCACATTGTCCTGTCAACGCAGAGCAGCAACTAAGGCCTCGACTGATCTTGCTGAGCCCAACCGACCCAGCGAGGGGTGGAAACACGCTCCAAGGTCTCGAGAGACCCAGCCCTCGTCTCCCAGACAGAGAGCCGGCCTTCCGGTTTCCCAGCCCCCCGCCTCCAGGCCCAGGGAGAGCAGGAAGTGTGGGGGCGTGTGAAGAGGGACACAGCAGAAGACAGACTCACGGGTGACGGGCTGGAGGACTTCCTCTGTAGCCGGTCCCAGCACATGGGCTCCGTGTGCCTTCACTGAGAGCAGAAGACTGAGGCCAGAACGCAGGGCCCGGTGCGCATCCATCCAACCCCGGTGGACTTGGGGCCCACGGTGCCCAGCAGAAGACGGACGTGGTCCGTGCCCAAGGGTGTTCACATGTCCCGGCACTGCACCGTTAGGAGGACAAACTCAGTCCACGTTCTGCACCCAGTATCCAGGCCGATGGGGCGGGATCCCCACGAGGGTCCCAGTGTCTTAGACTCGGGAACTGTGTGCTGGGTTTAAAGCAAGCTCGAACCAAGCCAACAGAGACTCTGGCCTTGGCCCTGCCACACTCACGAGACCAGCACCCACTTCCTAGAGGAAGGACCATGTGCACTTGACTTACCGCCGTGTCCCTAGACCCAGCACAGCGTCCCATCCTCTCCACAAATGCTTGTTTCCTAAAATAGCTGACTCCTCGGAGCCTCAGGATCATCACACCCACTTCCTGAAGCTGTGAAGATGACATGAAATCAAGGATCTGGGTCCCTACACAGTGTCCAGTACATGACAAGCACTCGTTTAAGTGAGCTGCCCCTTGGGTGGCCCCGGTGGTGCTATGATGGTGGAGGAGGGGTAGTTAGCGCCCAGGAAACACCGGTCCATCCTTAGGTCCCTAATGCTCTGTTCAATCTGGAATTTTGGTCGAAGCACGGGCTTGAGGAGTTGGGTACCAGAGCAATCCGTCTCTCCCCGCCAAGGCCTGATGGACAAGAGCCGAAGCTCTGCAAAGGAGAAGAATGTTACGTCTGTATCCCAGCCCCCGGGATGCCCGGGCCCAGCTGAAACAGCTCGACTCCGCACCGCCCACGTGGTCCCACGACATGGGGCAGGCTCCCTCCCTGTCTGGGGCCCGGCAGGCAGCCGAGGAGGCCACCTGGGTCTGTTGTACCTGCTGCATGGGTTTATCGGAGCAAAGGTGGGCGAGCAGAACATTTTTCCAGGCTTTCCTGGGTTAGGTGTGCAAAGCCAGGAAAAAAGAAAATGCGAAAGGTCCTTTGCCTAACTGCGGATGTTCACGCGAGCCCCAGCGAAGCTTCCCATGAAGTTCACTTGCCCATTTCCTTAGTAGGTCCACGGGCCGCCCACTGGGGCTTAAATAAAGATCTAAGGCCTGGGACGCTTTGGGGGGCTCAGGGGTCAAGTGTGTGCCTTCGGCTCTGGTTGTGACCCCGGGGTCCCGGAATCGAGTCCTGCATTTGACTCCCCACAGGGAGCCTGCTTCTCCCTCTGCCTGTGTCTCTGGGTCTCTCATAAATAAATAAATAAAATCTTTAAAAAAAAAAAAAAAGCTCTAAGGCCTTTTTAGAAGTGAAATACTATAGGATTCCCCTCAAAGCTTTGAGGTCCAGCTCCACATCTACTTGGCTGAGAGATGTGGTTCTCACACCGACAGGCCGAACCATACGTTTTTTGAAATACTTTCTTTGAAAACTTTTTTTTCCAACACTTTTTCGCTGTGGTAATAATAGAAAGGAGATGTCTTCCAGAAATAAAAGCAAAGAGCCCTGCCCAGCGCCAAAGAGGTTTGCGAAAGAGGTCTGTAAGTATGAGTCCTGGTCGAAACGGGGAATGTCTCTCAAAGAAACAGAAAATGCAAGGACTCAAACAGTTTCAAGCAGTGACCCCAAGTCACCGGGGCGAGGCATGCACGCCACCTCTTTCTTATTTTAGAGTCTTCGCTTCCAATTGAGCAGTTTGATCAACAGCAGCGATCGGGTTAGTGCCGAGTAGTGGAACCTTCTGACTTTTCTTCGGTTTTGGTTTTTGTTCTTGTTTTCAGGAGAGGGAAGCAGCCAGTGCTCACGGTCCTGTCGAGCCACCACGGAGGGCGGAGACACGCCGCGGGACCAGCCCACGCAGCCGCGGGAAGCCTTCCCACGGGGCTGCTGGCGTCCTCCGTCCTCTTACTGAGCACCTCCTGTGCCTTACTCTGGGTGTGGGAACGCGGGCGGCGGTGAACGAGGAGTGGGCCCCTCGCCCCCGGAGCTCGGGGCTGGAAGGCGTATGGAAGAGGGCTCTGCGCAAGCAGATAAACGCAACAAAATGCGATAGCGTGATAAGCAAAGTGTGTGCAAAGCGTGAGGCCGGGGCAGCGTGGGCCTAGTTCCTGGATGGGGACATGTGGGTCTCCTCTGAAAGGACGACTAGGAACCTATCAGAGAAATGACGGAACTGCAGGCCAAACCCACAGGCTCTGCTTCATCTGGGACTTTGCTTTACTTTGAAAAGCTGCCTGAGGGGCGCCTGGGGGGCTCGACAGCGAAGCGTCTGCCCTCGGCTCAGGTCATGACCTCAGGGTCCCGGGATCGAACCCCACGTCGGGCTCCTGGCTCGGCGGGGCGGCTGCGTCTCCCTCTGCCCCTCCCCTGCTCGTGCTCACTCTCTTTCTCTCAAATGAATAAATGAAATCTTTAACAAACAAAGTCTGAAGTTGCCCTCCCAATGATCCGGCGATACGGCCCGTGCCGAGGTCTCTGTGCTTCATCTGAGGCCGTGGGTGCTGCAACTGGACCAGAAGGAAGGGCGCTGAGAACACCGCAGGAGCCTGCCCTTCAAGAGGTGACTCGCCCCCTGCCCCCCACCCTGGGCTTGATATTGAGAAACCCAAGGATGGCCACAGCCCCAGGCCACTGTGTGCAGAAATAGGAAATGTCACTCAGAGAGTCCTCCCCTGTGTGTAACCAGAATCATCAGCCTCGAGATTTGGGAACTAAGTGGCTTGGCCATTCTGCACGTAAGCCGTGCGCACCGGTCCAAAGGAGACCAGTGAGCAACAATTCAATTTAGAGTTCACTGAACCCTCTGGTTTGGGAAGGAAATTGCTGGTAATCGATTGCAGCAAGCGCACAGGCTTGGGGCCAGGAAGAGAAGAATCACGTTAATGGGCAAAGCAGATGTTGCTAAATTCATTGCAAAAGTGAGGTGGGCACAGAGCCAGGCCTTGCATGAGAGATGCCGATGTGCTCTTCTGAATGAAGAAAACAGAGACACTTCAAAAGGGGGGCTCTGCGAGGGGAGCCAGAGGTCTGTGTCCCCGCGACACTGAATAAAAGAAAATGCACCAGGGTGTTCGGATCGCCTGCACCGTTACAGGACTTCAAGCTGTTAACATCTCGTAAGGACTTTAAGCAAATCCAAAATACCAGCTAACAACCATCTGGGGAGGCTTTACTCGGTTCCAAGGAGAGCACGTGGGCAGGGGGGCAGCGCCTCAGCATCAGACCTGCTTCTCCCATTGGTGACTTGGCTGCACCATCCGGAGGCTGTAGGGCCCTGGGCGAAGCTCTTAATCTCCCTCGCTCAGTTTTATCAGCTGCGAAATGGGCCTAATCTCTCTTATGACTCGAGAGCAGGTGTGAGGATCAACAGCCACGTGTGCAAAGTACAGTGGAGAAGTGCCCTCGAGCATGGTGTGCTTACAGGGCCCCGACGAGGCCGGTGCCACGGGGCCGTGGGACGGCGGGCCCGGTGGCCTGAGCTCAGAGCCGCTGTCCCCCCCGCCCACCCCACGGAGGAAGGTGTCACAGGCCACGTGCTTGGGCGGAATCTCAGCTCCATGAAACCCATCCCCAGCCCGGGGAGGCCCCCGAGAGTCCTGGGAATGTTTACCCCAAGTAGCTTCCGGCGTGACCCCCCGGATAAGGGTGGATTCCAGTTTCCCAGATGGAGATACTCCCTTCTTATCTGTTCCCACTCTCTTCCGGGGCCTTTGACGGCGACCCAGGGCCCCTCCTCAGAGGATCATCACAACTCCTCTGAACCCCACCATTCCCACTCCTCCCCCAGTTTTGCCCTAAAATCTCTGCTGGTGCAAGACAGATTTTGTGCCCAATGTACCCGTGGAGGGGCCGCGAAGGGCCACCGGCCGGTTCTTTGCCCTGACCTTGCAGGTTGTCCCTGTGGGCTGTTCCCCCAGCATGCGGGTCTCTCCTAAACAGTTAGTGACCTCCTGGAGTTCAGATACGGGTCCTGACCTCATGAAGCGACTCCGTAGTAGCAGCAGGCAGCCCGAGGACTCCAGCAGCCACTCCGCCGGGGACCTGGAGCCTGGACGCCGAGGCTCCCCGACGTGAGCAGCGGGCAGCAGACGCCGTCCTCCCCAGCGTGCGTGCAGACCCGGGGACCTGCAAGCACGGTGCTGCAAGGGGCCTGGCTACCGGGCTGGCTGAGGACACGCTGAGCCGCTCGGCCAGGCCATCAGCCGCATCCGCGTCCCCCGGGATCTCCAGGCCTGGCCCGAGCCCTCAGAGGGGCCGCCTGCAGACAGCCAGGTCCCACGGAAAGCACGTCTGCAAGCGGCCCTGGGCATTAGAGCGCTCCCGCCAAGCGAGCAGAGCGCCCAGGGCCTTTGGCGGTGGATTTCTGGGGCCTGGTGGGCGGAGGATGTTTATTAGGGCCCAAAAGCCAGGTCCCGAGCGGAGAACATGTTGGCCCAGAGAGATCCCGGAGAAGGCAGCTTTGCCAAGCGCAGGCTCCCTTCTCAGGTCCTGAAGTCAGCGTCAGAAACTAAACAAACCTTCCCGGGTTCACATGTGTTTACTTTTGGCAAAATGCAACTTCCCGTTTGAAAGGAAAGGGGCAGTCAAGCTATCTATAGCCTCCTTGGACGTGAAGTCGCTCCTCCAAACAGTCGATCGGCTTGAGCATAAAATGAGTCAAACGTACACAGTGAGAGTCCCTGTCCTCCTCGCGTGTCCACATTTTAATAGGGAACACACTCAACAAAACCAAAACAAATATATATTTTTTTCAACTGTTGGCCCATGAGACTTGTTTAGGCCATTTCTTCTTCTGAGAACAAGAAAAACAGACATCAGGACGGAGCCAAGTTACATGTGCTGTGTCAGAGAAGCCGCTTCTACACACTTGGGGGTTGAGATTTCTGCTAAGACAGAAAGTCAGAAAGTTTAAGTTCCCACAGCCGCTCAGACCACATTCCCCTGCGTGAAAACAGAACAACTATGACTACGTCCCCAGCCGCACCCTGAGTGGCCCTCAATTCCCTTGCGTGTGGTCCCACGCCCTGCTCTCAGGTTTGCAAACTGAGCGACGGGCCCTCACAAACCCACCGGCACCTTTTACAAGGGCCCTAGAGAACTTTCTCCGTGTAGCGAGCAGGGAAGGAGGGCTGGGGGGCTTTCTCTGAGTTTTATAGCGACTGGCAATGTTCGCATAGAATGGGAGCTTATTTATGACCCAGAGGCTCTCGATGTGTTTTGGATCTTTTCATCGTGAGCCATTAAAGTCGCAAAGGACCATAAAAGTCATCTGGTCAACCCCTCGCTGCCCACCCGTACGCAGACGCATACGTGATATCGCCGAAGACCTGAGGCCTGGAGTCTCCTCCCTAGGTTGCAGACCTCTTGCTCCTTAGGGCAAGGACCAGTGCACTCATCCATGCATCCTCTCAGTAGGGGCCTGAGCACAGTGAGGGCTCAGGGAGCGAGTGTTGAACATGAGCTGTCCTAAGCCTACAAAATCAGGAAGGGTACGTGGGGGTCCTGACTCGGTCCTGCCAGCTCCCCATGCTCCTACCTTCGGCGTCAGCTCCTGGAGGGCTGCGGAGGACGAGGCTTGCGGCACTTTTTGACCATCCTATCCTAGGCATTGACCTTGGCAAGCACTCAGTAAAACCATTTTGAAGGAGTAAAGGAAGTAATGAATGATTATGTAGATGAAAGCGGTTACGCAGAGGAGTTAACTACAGAGGGCTCCCCACTCCCTGAAAACTTATAATGGTTTGATTTAGGATTTTCTAAAAATCCTTCACGGTGTGAAGGCCGTATGCGTTCCGTAGAAATTGCCCTTTGGATTTTGAATCTTAACCTTTTCCAGAGGGAGGCGGACAATGTGCGGGGTGATCCTCTCCTGTGATGCAAGGGAGCAGCCTCCAGGCAGCCCCACCGTCACGAGAGTCAACAGCCAGCACACGTCCCACCATCCTGCACCCGCACAGCCATCCTGTTTGTCACCTCGGCACCGTCCTCAGTAGATTACGTGAAAGAGTCAACACTTTGCTATCAAATAGACTGTCAGGTGCTCTTGCCCACCTGCAGGCTCACCGAGGTGTTCTTTTTCTTTTTTTTAATGTTTATTTATTTATGATAGTCACAGAGAGAGAGAGAGGCAGAGACACAGGCAGAGGGAGAAGCAGGCTCCATACACCGGGAGCCCGACGTGGGATTCGATCCCGGGTCTCCAGGATCGCGCCCTGGGCCAAAGGCAGGCGCCAAACCGCTGCGCCACCCAGGGATCCCCTCACCGAGGTATTCTGAGCGTGGTTAAGGCTGGCGTGGCTGAGCTGTGAGGTTCACTGGGTTAAGTGTGTTAAATGCATTTTCAATTTATACTATTTTCTTTTTTTTAATAATAAATTTATTTTTTATTGGTGTTCAATTTTGCCAACATACAGAATAACACCCAGTGCTCATCCCATCAAGTGCCCCCCTCAGTGCCCATCACCCAGTCACCCCCACCCCCCCGCCTCCTCCCCTTCCACCACCCCTAGTTCATTTCCCAGAGTTAGGAGTCTTTCTTATACTATTTTCTACTTGCAATGGGTTTATCAGGACGTCACCTCCTTGTAGGCCGAAAAAGACCTATAAACATTATTATTTTACCTATTTTATTTTATTTTACATTATCTTCAGTAAGCCTCATGCCCAGCATGGAGCTTGAGCTCACGAGCCCAAGATCAAGAGTCGCGTGTTCTTTTGACTGAGCCAGCCCGACACCTCTCTAAGTACCACTCTTGAGTGATTTCAATATTGTCCTGCTTGAAAAGGAAAATTCTTTCCTTCTCCAGGATGCTGGATTTAGGGGAGGTGGGTAGGTCCATATGCCATACATTCTTTCGACCTTCTCCTTTCAGGGTCTAGCTGAACAAGGATAGAACAAGAGAGGCAGTTAGGACAGGAGATGTCACCCCCCCCCATAATCCTTCCAGTTCTCTTCCTATAAACCCAGGCTGACCAAGCCCTCCACTGATTTAATCCTTTAAGGAAAATGGCTTTACCCCACCTACCCGTCATCTGCAGCCTCCCTACCAAGGGAGGCTCTCCCAGCTTTTGGACTCCGTGAGATCCTTCATTACTTCGTGTTCATGGGCACGTCGCGGCCTCCGTGTGGAACATGCTTAGTATCGCCGTGATTCCCTTGACCACCACCATCACCCCAGCCGCCAATCCCTGCCCCCGCCTCCATCAAAACCAACATCACCAGCAGCAGCCCCAGCAGCACCAGCCCCCACCACCTCCACCATCCAGTTACTCTCATTTCACCACTACCCTTTTAAACTTGAAAAAAAAAAATTCTCCCTCTCTTGAGAGTCAACTCAAACGGAACTTCCTAAATCCCTCCAGGATTTGGAGCCAAGCCCCCCTCTGAGCTCCAACAGTTGCTCGTTCTCAACCGTGTAACTACATCTAGCACACTGCATCTTAGTTTATTCAATCGCGTATCCTTTCTAGCAGCTCATATCATCTGCTGGACCCTGAATCTCTGACCGAGAGGAAATAATTAGGGGGAGTCTGAACGCAGATCCCGGAGCAATAGGGGTCAAGAGGAAGGAGATGTATCAGGACTGGTGGCCCGGAGAGCAGAGGGGGCTGTATCTGCTCCAGCAAAGACCAGAGGGTTTCAAGAGTCACTGACCTCGCCGCTCAGCTAAGCCCTAGCATGACTGCTTTGATAGCCGGCCTCCTCCATCTGTCTGGGTTTCTCATTTTAATTCAATTATTCATTAAACAAAATCATAAAGCTCCTGCACAGGGGCACCTGGCTGGTTCAGTCGATGGAGTGGGTGACTCTTGAGCTCCGGTTCGTGGGTTCAAGCCACATGTTCAGCGTGGAGATTACACTCCGTCCTTTCCTGCTCGGCTTCCAGAACAAGCCCTTGGTACTTCTGGTCCACGCTATCCTCTCCACCTAAACCTCGACCCAATGGAATTCCTCTTCTCCGTACCATCTTTCCTGTCATCTGTCTGGTTCTTACGAGGCTCCAACTAGCCAACGGGTGCTCTTGAAATTACTTTTAAAAGGGCACCCAGGTGGCTCAGTGGAGGAGCGTCTGCCTTCAGCTCAGGTCGTGACCCCAGGGTCCTGGGATCAAGTCCCGCCCACCGGGTGCTCCTTGACACAGAGCACACTTTCCATGTTTCTATGTCTCCAAACCAGCTTCCTCTTTCTGGACACCGTCTTCTATCACCCTGA
This sequence comes from Nyctereutes procyonoides, assembly GCF_905146905.1. Lineage (NCBI taxonomy): Eukaryota > Metazoa > Chordata > Mammalia > Carnivora > Canidae > Nyctereutes > Nyctereutes procyonoides. Next base: position 27,358,288 of record NW_026575043.1, read on the forward strand.
CCCCAGGGGACACAGATCATCATTTCCAAGCAGAGGCGCATCCCCTCAAGGTCAAGTGCTGGGCTTGGAATGTGGAACTCCAGAGGACAGACAGCAAACAAGTCCCGGGTGACCAAAGGTCATACCGCAGAGGGCAGGTGGTCTACACACAGAAAGAGCAACCTCCCAATGCGGGATATATAAAGTGCCAGGTGGGTAAGGGACTGCACCCCGGAAGTCCACTCTCCTGATACTACTTTGCTGCCTTGGTTCTCCCCACCTGCTGCTCCTTCCCAGTCTCTCGTATAGCAGTTCCCCCCCTTGTCCTAACTGTTGACATGATCTGGGTTTAGCCACGGGCCTTCTTGCCTCCCATCTTCCTACCTCCCCGCTCTTGGAAATCCCAGCCATTCATAAGACCTTCAATACTATCTCTATGCCGACACCTGCCTGGTTTTTATCTTTGTCCCAGATAGGAAGGGTCGGCGAACAGGCTCCTACACTCCACTACTCGGTTAGGACCACCACCCAGATGTCTCGCAGACATCTCAAGCTTAACGTATTCCAAACCGAAAGTCTTGGATTCCATCTGTCTCTCTCTCTCCCTTCGTCTCTCACTCACACACATGCACACACACACACACACACACACATGCATGCAAACACATACACATATTGATACATACCACCCCCATTTAAATTCTGTTCCTCACTCAGTTTTCCATTTAAATATTTGCTCAGGGAAACAAACAAACAAAAAGCGAAACCATCTGATTCTCCTTCCTTGCTCCCTCTACATCCAATCTGATCCGTTAGTGTACGCTTGGTGGGAGATAAACAAAATGCAGCTTGCAGGGATTTAACCAAAGAGGAGTTTGATTCTATTTTTCTCTCAAATGAGGGCCAAAGAGAGGCAGTCCGGGGTGGAGTGGCAGCTCCAGCATGTCACCCGAGATCCGCCTCCTATTTTCCTGTGTCCCAAGTGGGTGACTTTGTCTTCATGCTTGTTCCTTGTCCTCAAGACGCTGTTCCACCCACACAGGACCTGCAACCCAGGCCTGGGGCAGGGGAGCAGCAGAGACTTGACAGGTGAATATACCTCCCCTTAGAGCACTTGTCAAGACTCCCTGCCCAGCAATTCCCTCTTCCATCTTGTTGGCTGGAACTATATCCCACAGCCACGCTTAGCTACACGAGAAGCTGGAAAATACGGATTATCTTTTTAGTCGGACACATTGTCACCCCCCAAACCTTTATACTATAGATGTTATGTAATTCACACCACATCGCATTAAATTAGTGAGGCAGAAGGGGAGGATGGATTTTGGGAAATCCATCTGAAGTATCTGCCACAAAAATCCATCAGCACGTTGTTATTCGTACCTCCAGAGTGTTTCATAAACTCATCCCTCTCCCTGCCTACACTGCCACCAGCACCATGTCCCTTCTATCAGGTCACTGTAATGGCCCCTGGAGTTAACCCTCCAACTGCAGGTCTCTGATTCTTCCTACACTACAGGACAGAGGGATCCTTTAAAAACGAGTATCAGATCATGTCATTCTCATGTCGACGTACCTGTTTCTTGCACCGGACCGAGAATAAAATTCGAGCACCCATCATAACCCACAGCCCCTGTGTGATTGCACCCAAGCCACCTCTCCGCTTCCCTTGCCTTGCGCTCTTGGCTCATTCATTCACATGTTCATCCCCCGAAGCACATTCATGGAGCGCCTACTATGTTTAAGGCACTGTTTGGGGCCCTGGACAAAGTAGTGAATGAATCAGGAAAAGGCACCTTCCTTCATGAAGTTCACTCTCTACTGGAGGGAGACAGATGACAACCAACACACGTAAGTGAGAGAGTTGGTGTGTTGGATGGTCGCCAGACATGCACTGCGCCAGCCTCACTGGCCTCCTCGATCATTCCGCCTCTTCATCTGCCCTCACCATCCCCACAGCCCCCTGCTTACAGCCTCCAGTGTCAGCTTAAAGGCTGCCTCTCCAAAGAAGCTTTCTCTGAACACCCGTTCTAAAGCAGGACCATCCTGGTATTGCGCGTAGCACTTAGCACATCCTGAAATTGGATGGACGGACAGATAACATGTGGATTCCTGGGCTTGCCTCTTCCATGTAGGGCTCTCCCACTGAGAATTTCCTTCTGGAACTGCAGGATATGTCCACTTTGTTCTTGGTTCCAGTCCCAGGGCTTAAAACAGTCAACGCCTGACATACGGGAGCGCTTCGTAAATATTTGTGGATGAGCGAGCAAAGCGGTGAACGAGTGAAGTGGATGGATACAGGCCTTTGAAAAGTACTATCAGCAGTTGATAAGCAGAGAGGGAAAGGCTCTCGGAAACAGGGGGAACCACGTGAGCAGAAGCAGAGGGGCGGAGGCCGGCTTGGTCTGCCGGGCTGTTGGAGATCTGGCACCAGAATCCCTGAGAGGAGGTGAGAGGAGGGGCATTGGAGACAGTTGAGGGAAGGCCTGTCATGCTGGGCTTCACTTAGGGCAGCATTAAAAAGATTGGGAAACTGAGTCACAGGGATGCTGAGTGCTATGATATCGCTCCTCTTTTTTAAGTTGAGTCCTTAGAACTGGCTATAGTTTCTCTACTGGATATTAGGAGCCTGTACAAATACTTGTGTAACTGATCCTTCCGGAAACATGAAAAAAAGGATTATCCTCTCAAAGGAGAACTCCCAGGGAAGGAAGTGCATTAACTCAAAGTTTACAGCAGCAAAGGTAACCAACCGCCCGCCAGCCCTCCCCTCCCGCCCCCCATATGCATTCAATGACAGGTCCTGTGGTCTCACCTCCTGAATATTTCTCTCAAGAATATGCGTCCTTTCCTCTCATCCAGCTCAGCTGCCCCAGTCTGCATCGTCTTGTCTCTCCAGTCTCCCACCTCCTCTCCCTGTTCCAGTCCCAACTGCTCCTAGTCCCCTGAAGACCCCATGCCACACTGCGACTCCCGCTGAAACGGGTCCCCCGTGACCTACAGAAGAAAGTCAAGCTCCATCCCCTAGGTTTGTCTGCACCCCCATTACCGAGCTTAAAACGTGTACCTGAACATCAACAGGTCACTCACGGGACCTCTTGCCCACCTTTGTGTCTTATTACATGTTCACTCTTCCCCATCCTTCTGACCCTTGCCCTTCCTTCCCTGGGAGCTAATCCACATTCTTAGCACAGAATGTCTGTCCACCCTGCCCCACCCATACATTCCCCAAAGGCATCTATTCCTCCCTACGTCCATGCCCTTGTGTCAGAGTGTGTGTGCCGTAGAGTAAGCGCTCCATAAATATCTGTTAAAGAGTTGAACCAGTCAGGAAACTCAAGGTTATAATGGGCACTGTGCAAATTTGTAGTGTGTCATCAGGTAAACTTGACACTCAAACTCTCCTAAGTTTGAGTCATTCTATTAAGTAGCTAACACCAACCCTTTGCCCTTCTAAGTGCTTTTGATCTCCCTGATAGTCCTGTGAGGTGCTGTTATTGTCCTCACTCTTCAGATGTAAAAATGAGAGAAATGAAGCAACTTTCCCAGGGTCGCAGAGCTTGGAAGTTGTCGGGCTGTCATTGGAATCTGACTGCAGGGTCACGAGAACTACAAGAGCCTAACGCCCACCGAAAAGCATGCATCATAAATTCATGCATCAGAGCATCTCTGTATTGAGAAGAGAAGCAAGAGAGATCCGTAATTGCCCTACACTGTCAGGACACGGCTGGTGTCAAGAAGAGAGAGCCCCCGGGCACACACCTGTACGTGTAGCTCCTGTCCTCCCACACAAGGAGTTGGTGCCACGACTGCCTTCATTTAAGTCCATTCAGCAGCTGAAGGTAAAGATCTTGGGGTCAGACAGCCCGTAGGTTTAACATTTCAATTCCAGGAGTGCCTGGCTGGCTCAGTCGGTGGAGCGTGCGACTCTTGGTCTCGGGGTTGTGAGTTCAAGCCCCACGTTGGGTGTAAAGACTACTTAGGAATGAAATTTTGGGGTTCCTGGGTGGTTCAGTTGGTCCAGAGTCTAGCTTTTGATCTCGGCTCAGGTGTCTATCTCAGGGTCATGAATTCAAGCCCCATGCTGGGTGTGGAGCCTACATATACGTACAAACATAAAATATTTAATGAATAAATAAAGTTTTGATTCCATTTACTTGACAGCAAGTAAATGACCTCGTCTAAGCCTCAGTCTTCTCATCTGTAAACTAGAGATAATGGCATCTAGCTGGTTCTGAGGATTAAAGGAAATTCTAGGTTAAGCATCTAGTGATGTGCCTAACTTACGGAGGTCACCGAACACGGCTGCTGTCACTCTTGTGAGGTTGATTGTTATCCTGCAAGCACCAAATTAGAAATCATTCCAGGAAGGGAGGCTAGAAGTGACAGCTCGGGAGGCAGCGGGTGTCGGTGAGAATGCAGAGAAAGGAGAACCGCTGTGCACTGTTGGCGGGGATGCAACCTGGTGCAGCCGCTCTGGAAAGCAGAGTAGACGTCTCTCAGGAAGTTAGAAATGAAACTTCCTTATGACCCAGCAATTGCACTATGGGGTATTCATCCAAAAGGGTACAAAAGTGCTGATTTAAAGGGGCACTTTTTTGCACCCAGCTTGTGGAGGGAGACCCAATGTCCATTGGCTGATGAATGGATAAAGAAGATGCGGTGTATATATATGCAATGGAATCCCAGTCAGCCATCAAAAGAAAGGAAATCTTGCCATTTGCAGTGACATGGATGGAACTACAGGGTGTTATGCTCAATGAGAGTCAGAGAAAGACCAATACCATATGGTTTCACTCCTGTGTGGAGTTTGAGAGATGGAGCAGGTGAACATAGAGGAAAGGAAGGGAAAATAAAATAAGTTAAAAACAGCAGGGAGACAAATCATACAGGACTCCTAGCAATAGAGAACAGGCCGAGGGTCACTGGAGGGGAGGTGGGTGGGTGACAGGTGTTGAGGAGGGCATGTGTTGTGATGGGCACTGGGTGTTGTGTGCAGGTGGTGGGTTGCTAGGTTTTACTCCTGAAACCAACACTACACCACATGTTAACTAACTTGAATTCAAAATCAAAAAAAAAAAAAAAAGAAATCATTCTAAGAAGGGGGAGGTCACGTGATGTGCATGGGCGCTGGGAAGCAGTCCCTCCCCCTGGGAGTGGGGTCCGTCACCATCTGGGAAGAGGCCCCTAGAGCTGCCTACGACCAGAGACAGCTGAGTGGCAGGGATAACTGTGAAAGACTCACCAGGAAAAAGCTCCAGAGGCTTCCAGTTTCACATTTCCTCTATTTCCTCTCAAAGGCTCAGGGATCAGAAATGCAAGGATGGATCAGAAAATGATGGCTTGCAGGTCGATGGCCGGAACATCCCTAAAGAACACGTTTTCATCTGGCTCCTGTGGAAAGTGATGTTTGCATGCTCTGCGGTCTCATCTCATATTTATTTGATCGACTGCTGGTGAACTTGGTCTTTGCAAAGACGTTTTCTGCTACGACGCATTGTAGGCGATGGATTTGAAGGCCTTGTTTGGGGGACACTACTCAAGAGCCTCTTTTTAAAAATCTTGTGATTTAACCAAAGTGGATTGGATATTCAGGGTCCTAAATGAGAAGAACATGCAACCAAGAATACTTTATCCAGCAAGGCTCTCATTCAAAATGGAAGGAGAGATAAAGAGCTTCCAAGACAGGCAGGAACTGAAAGAATATGTGACCTCCAAACCAGCTCTGCAAGAAATTTTAAGGGGGACTCTTAAAATTACCCTTTAAGAAGAAGTTCAGTGGAACAATCCACAAAAACAAGGACTAAATAGATATCATGATGACACTAAACTCATATCTGTCAATAGTAACTCTGAACGTGAACGGGCTTAATGACCCCATCCAAAGGCACAGGGTTTCAGACTGGATAAAAAAGCAGGACCCATCTATTTGCTGTCTACAAGAGACTCATTTTAGACAGGACACCTACAACCTGAAAATAAAAGGTTGGAGAACCATTTACCACTCAAATGGTCCTCAAAAGAAAGCAGGGGCAGCCATCCTTATATCAGATAAACTAAAATTTACCCCGAAGACTGTAGTGAGAGATGAAGAGGGACACTATCTCATACTTAAAGGATCTATCCAACAAGAGGACTTAACAATCCTCAATATATATGCCCCGAATGTGGGAGCTGCCAAATACTTAAACCAATTATTAACCAAAATGAAGAAATACTTAGATAATAATACACTTATACTTGGTGACTTCAATCTAGCTCTTTCTACCCTCGATAGGTCTTCTAAGCACAACATCTCCAAAGAAACGAGAGCTTTAAATGATACACTGGACCAGATAGATTTCACAGATATCTACAGAACTTTACATCCAAACTCAACTGAATACACATTCTTCTCAAGTGCACATGGAACGTTCTCCAGAATAGACCACATACTGGGTCACAAATCGGGTCTGAACCGATACCAAAAGATTGGGATCGTCCCCTGCATATTCTCAGACCATAATGCCTTGAAATTAGAACTAAATCACAACAAGAAGTTTGGAAGGACATCAAACACGTGGAGGTTAAGGACCATCCTGCTAAAAGATGAAAGGGTCAACCAGGAAATTAAGGAAGAATTAAAAAGATTCATGGAAACTAATGAGAATGAAGATACAACCGTTCAAAATCTTTGGGATGCAGCAAAAGCAGTCCTGAGGGGGAAATACATTGCAATACAAGCATCCATTCAAAAACTGGAAAGAACTCAAATACAAAAGCTAACCTTACACGTAAAGGAGCTAGAGAAAAAACAGTAAATGGACCCGACACCCAGCAGAAGAAGAGAGTTAATTAAAATTCGAGCAGAACTCAACGAAATCGAGACCAGAAGAACTGTGGAACAGATCAATAGAACCAGGAGTTGCTTCTTTGAAAGAATTAATAAGATAGATAAACCATTAGCCAACCTTATTAAAAAGAAGAGAGAGAAGACTCAAATTAATAAAATCATGAATGAGAAAGGAGAGATCACTACCAACACCAAGGAAATACAAACGATTTGAAAAACATATTATGAACAGCTCTACGCCAATAAATTAGGCAATCTAGAAGAAATGGACACATTCCTGGAAAGCCACAAACTACCAAAACTGGAACAGGAAGAAATAGAAAACCTGAACAGGCCAATAAACAGGGAGGAAATTGAAGCAGTCATCAAAGACCTCCCAAGACACAAGAGTCCAGGGCCAGATGGCTTCCCAGGGGAATTCTATCAAACGTTTAAAGAAGAAATCATACCTATTCTACTAAAGCTGTTTGGAAAGATAGAGAGAGATGGAGTACTTCCAAATTCCTTCTATGAGGCCAGCATCACCTTAATTCCAAAACCAGACAAAGACCCCACCAAAAAGGAGAATTACAGACCAATATCCCTGATGAACATGGATGCAAAAATTCTCAACAAGATACTAGCCAATAGGATCCAACAACACATTAAGAAAATTATTCACCATGACCAAGTAGGATTTATCCCTGGGACACAAGGCTGGTTCAACACTCGTAAAACAATCAATGTGATGCATCATATCAGCAAGAAAAAAACCAAGAACCTTATGATCCTCTCATTAGATGCAGAGAAAGCATTTGACAAAATACAGCATCCATTCCTGATCAAAACTCTTCAGAGTGTAGGGATAGAGGGAACTTTCCTCGACATCTTAAAAGCCATCTACGAAAAGCTCACAGCAAATATCATTCTCAATGGGGAAGCACTGGGAGCCTTTCCCCTAAGATCAGGAACAAGACAGGGATGTCCACTCTCACCACTGCTATTCAACATAGTACTGGAAGTCCTAGCCTCAGCAATCAGACAACAAAAAGACATTAAAGGCATTCAAATTGGCAAAGAAGAAGTCAAACTCTCCCTCTTCACCGATGACATGATACTCTACATAGAAAACCCAAAAGCCTCCACCCCAAGATTGCTAGAACTCATACAGCAATTTGGTAGCATGGCAGGATACAAAATCAATGCCCAGAAATCAATGGCATTTCTATACACTAACAATGAGACTGAAGAAAGAGAAATTAAGGAGTCAATCCCATTTACAATTGCACCCAAAAGCATAAGATACCTAGGAATAAACCTAACCAAAGAGGTAAAGGATCTATACCCTAAAAACTATAGAACACTTCTGAAAGAAATTGAGGAAGACACAAAGAGATGGAAAAATATTCCATGCTCATGGATTGGCAGAATTAATATTGTGAAAATGTCAATGTTACCCAGGGCAATGTACACGTTTAATGCAATCCCTATCAAAATACCATGGACTTTCTTCAGAGAGTTAGAACAAATTATTTTAAGATTTGTGTGGAAACAGAAAAGACCTCAAATAGCCAGGGGAATTTTAAAAAAGAAAACCATATCTGGGGGCATCACAATGCCAGATTTCAGGTTGTACTACAAACCTGTGGTCGTCAAGACAGTGTGGTACTGGCACAAAAACAGACACATAGATCAATGGAACAGAATAGAGAATCCAGAAGTGGACCCTGAACTTTATGGTCAACTAATATTCGATAAAGGAGGAAAGACGATCCACTGGAAGAAAGACAGTCTCTTCAATAAATGGTGCTGGGAAAATTGGACATCCACATGCTGAAGAATGAAACTAGACCACTCTCTTTCACCATACACAAAGATAAACTCAAAATGGATGAAAGATCTAAATGTGAGACAAGATTCCATCAAAATCCTAGAGGAGAACACAGGCAACACCCTTTTTGAACTTGGCCACAGTAACTTCTTGCAAGATACATCCAGGAAGGCAAAAGAAACAAAAGCAAAAATGAACTCTTGGGACTTCATCAAGATAAGAAGCTTTTGCACAGCAAAGGATACAGTCAACAAAACTCAAAGACAACCTACAGAATGGGAGAAGATATTTGCAAATAACATATCAGATAAAGGGCTAGTTTCCAAAATCTATAAAGAACTTATTAAACTCAACAGCAAAGAAACAAACAATCCAATCATGAAATGGGCAAAGGACATGAAGAGAAATCTCACAGAGGAAGACATAGACATGGCCAACATGCACATGAGGAAATGCTCCGCATCACTTGCCATCAGGGAAATACAAATCAAAACCACAATGAGATACCACCTCACACCAGTGAGAATGGGGAAAATTAACAAGGCAGGAAACCACAAATGTTGGAGAGGATGCGGAGAAAAGGGAACCCTCCTGCACTGTTGGTGGGAATGTGAACTGGTGCAGCCACTCTGGAAAACTGTGTGGAGGTTCCTCAAAGAGTTAAAAATAGACCTGCCCTATGACCCAGCAATTGCACTGTTAGGGATTTACCCCAAAGATACAGATGCAATGAAACGCCAGGACACCTGCACCCCGATGTTTATAGCAGCCATGTCCACAATAGCCAAACTGTGGAAGGAGCCTCGGTGCCCATCGAAAGATGAATGGATAAAGAAGATGTGGTTTATGTATACAATGGAATATTACTCAGCCATTAGAAACGACAAATACCCACCATTTGCTTCAACGTGGATGGAACTGGAGGGTATTATGCTGAGTGAAGTAAGTCAATCGGAGAAGGACAAACAGTGTATGTTCTCATTCATTTGGGGAATATGAATAATAGTGAAAGGGAATAGAGGGGAAGGGAGAAGAAATGTGTGGGAAATATCAGAAAGGGAGACAGAACATAAAGACTCCTAACTCTGGGAAACAAACTAGGGGTGGTAGAAGGGGAGGAGGGCGGGGGGTGGGGGTGACTGGGTGACGGGCACTGAGGGGGACACTTGACGGGATGAGCACTGGGTGTTATTCTGTATGTTGGTAAATTGAACACCAATAAAAATTAATTTATTTAAAATAAATAAATAAATAAATCCTTCCATTTTAGAAAATAAAAAAAAAAAAGTGGATTGGAATCCATTAAACAACTGATAGGAGAAGCATAAAGGAATGTGTCCTGCCGTCCACCCCTGCCGATGCTGGGAAGCAGCCCCCACCACCCACCGCACACCCCCGCAGGTGCACTGCCTCCCACTCCCCTGAGCACCTCCTCCCTGCTCCCCCCTCCCTCGTCTACCTCTCCTGCTGCCCGTGTCCAGGAACACCATTGCGGGTGAATGTAGGCCAGCCTAGCAGAAAATCTCATCCCCAAGGGTAACTACGCTCCCTTCAGTCCCTCCTATACTATATTTTGTAAGCGTAGATTCCTTTTGACCTATTCAAGAATGCAACATTTGAGCATGTCAAGGAGTGTCTGTATACCTCCTTGACTCAATTATAATTTTTTTAAAAAAGCTAGTATTTCTTTAGTGTTTACTGTGTTCCAAGATCCGTGTTGAGAGCTTTTTACATATATTATTTCATTTAATCCTCAAGATGACCTTACGAGATAGGTACAATTATCATCCCCAGTTTATAACCAAGGAAACAGAACATGAGAGACAATAAATAACTCCTCCAAAGCCACGCAGCTAGTAAAAGAAGTGGTTTCTAAAAATAAGTGTGCTAACACCTGCAATAAGACGCTTAACCTGGAACCTTCTACTATACTCCAATACACACTGTGTACCGACTGTCCCATAACGGAGCTACTCAAGGGGCTCTGACATCAGAGGACGTGACCAGATCTGAGAGTGCCTCCGTCTTCCTGAGACCGATGCAGAAAACTAAACCCTTTACAGGTGGCCCTTTCTCTACAGAGCCTGTGCCCACCCGGCAAAGGAAGGCCCTCCCCTCCTGCCACCAGGCCTGGGTGGGGGCGTCGGCCTAATCTCTGCTGACCCCTGACCTCTTCGGCCTGTCTGCTACCTACACCTTTGTTGCCGTATTTAAGCCCAAAGCTACCCCTGGAAGCCCTGTCCAGACGAAGAGCTACCAACACGAGGCTCTTTCCTGAAACCGTCTTTTAGACTCAGCCCGAGGGCGCCGGCCTAAGGAGAGCAGCACCACCTTAGCAACTTATGGCGCCGAGACAGGTGGCAGGGGCTCTAGGGGACATAGCTGCGGGCACCTAGGCCACTCCACAGTGAATGGAAGCCCTGGTAAGACACCCTCTCCCCGATCCCATGGACTCTTCTCTAGAAGGGGAAGCACAACAGGAGGTTGTCCTTAGTTCATGGTGGGCATAGGTCAGGGCACGGTCCCACGCGTTGTTTCGCTTCATCCTTACCACCACTCTGTGAGGTGGAGGCAGACAAGAAAACCGATCTAGAGAAGCGAAGTGACTTGCTCAGTATCTCACAACCAGTTAGTGGCGAGATCCCGACTCGGGTGGTCCGACGCTTGGACTCTTTCCTATTCTGTACTCCCTGAGACAATGAGGCGGTCAAGATCTCAGCCTTCAACATGGCCCAGTGCAGCCATCTTCATCGAAGACCCGCAGGCTTTCAGAGGGATGCTCTATGCCAACCCATTCCAGTTAGGAATTGCCCTCAACTGTTATGGTTTGGCTTTTATGTGTTTTAAGGTGGTCCTTTCCTGGAGTAAGACCCCACAAACACCACTGAATAAGCAGCATTGGGTATCCAAGAGCAGCTCCTGGAGATATTTTTAGTTGACAGCTCCTCAGTCTCCATGGTGGTGTCCTGGATTCCTCCCAGGAAGAAGGATCCTTTCCAAGGCTGGACATGTCATAAGGAAGTGGACAGACTAACGTCAGAATCCTTCAATGTTTCCAGGAGGGAATTCCCTCCCAGTATATCCCTAGAAATTCCAATAAATTCTTTCTTCTGAATCCCCAGTTCCAAAAAAGTTGGTCAAGAAATTGAGCTGATGGGGGAAGTATTATAATCGCTCTGAGAGGACTAAAGCCTGGCCATCGACACCGAGAGATTACTGATTTGAGGGAATCCACTGACATCAAGCAGGAGTCAAGGGCCGAATGGCTGACACATACAGCCAGGGGTCAAGGCCAGCATCTCGGGGACCTGGGAGCCGGTGTACGTAAGGGGGAGGCTGACCCAACCCAGTCTGTTGGTCTCACCTGTAGCTATTGCCATGTTCTGAGTGTATGTTTGTGGTCTCATTTGCTGTCAGTGGTGGGTCGTTTGGGAAGAAAAAGGTAATATTAATAAATTTATGTGCATACATAAGTATTAAAAAGTCCTATAAGTAGTATACCAGAAAACAAAACATTTCAGAAGTAAAATGAGTTCCTAAATTGGCAGTTTCAATAGGAGATGCTGTGTCGTGCTGGTAACCTTGCTTGGAGAGTCAGTGTTACAGTATTCAAACACTGCCCATTATAATGTTTGCTGGTATTTTCAAGCAGTCGAATATTTGCTATGAGCTATAGCTCATTGCAAATTCTCGAAATCTAATGTTTCCTATTTTTTAAATATATTTTCTTAGATATCATCATAATAAGAATATAGAGAATGCTGAAATATTTTAAGAATAACTTAGGATTTGGGAAATACCTAAGAATTTCTGGGAGTTCTGATTTCTCCTCCCTGAATCCCAAAGATCAAGATCTGCTGGAAATCTGGAAACACTAGAACTCTTTAAGGAAATGGTAGGAGTGGGAAAAGTGGAGTATCCTTCTGCACGCTCAGGAGCGTGTCCTGGCTTTCGGGAGCCACAGCAGCAACCCCCAGCCCCTGTCATCCCGTGAGCTGATTGCTAACCCATCACTGCTGGTGTGAGCTCTAGGCCCAGAGACCTGGGATCAGCTGCTCTCTGCAGTGCCCAGAACTCAGACTGCTTTTCCTGAAAACTGGTGCCACACTGTCAACACGATCCGCTGTAGGTTATTGGTGGCACTTCAAAGACCAATAAAAACAGGAGAAAGCTAGGGCCACCTGGGGTGCTCTGTGGTTGAGCGTCTGCCTTCTGCTCGGGGCATGACCCCAGGGTCCCGGGATCGAGTCCCACGTCAGGCTCCCTGCATGGAGCCTGCTTCTCCCTCTGCCTGTGTCTCTGCCTCTCTCTCCATGTCTCTCATGAATAAATAAATTAAACCTTAAAAAAAAAAAAAAAAAAAAAAAAACAGGAGAAAGCCAAACCTAAATCCACAGGGCAGAACAAACTCCACTTTCCCAAGACAGGATGTGAAACTTAGAATTTTCCGCCTCAGCCTGTGCAGCAAACACCCAGAGCAAACCTTCTCTCTGTAGAGACGATGAGGGAGTGGAGCCCCCACCCCCACCCCGAGCTGTGAGGCTGGAGGACACCCCGAGCCCAGAGAGTGCCCCACAGACAGCATGCAGGAGGCTCGGTGAGCTGGGTGGGAGGCAGCCGGCGGGCCCAGGACAGGAGAGGCCCACCCATGTCTCGTCCGTGCGCCCCGTCCCACTGGCGCCACGCCGGCCTGGGGCATCTCAGCTCAGTCCCGTCCCCTGCATGGCCCGTGCCTGCTCCTTCTCGTCCTCTACGCGAACTGGCCTTAGGCCTCTCGCACAACCTGTGCCTGGCGAGCGTAGCAGCCGCCCTCCCACCTGCACACCCGTACAGACAGGTAAATGGGGAGAGACGTCTATGTATATGAAGATACGCCTATAAAGATAGGTGGGCAGTGCAAAAAAAAATTCAAAGTTTGAGGACAGTAATTTATCAAGACCAGTTCACTGCTGTAAAGAGGTTCGTGTGTGTGTGGACACTCTACCAACTCCCCCGTGGGCGGACGCATCCCATAAACAGAGCTGGCTGTCCCAGAGTTCTTCCAGCAGCTCCTACTCCCCAAAATGGAACTTTAAAAAAAAAAATAAAAAGTAATCTTCATGCAGGGATCTATGCCAGTCCTTTCTCAATACCATCAGGGTGAGTGTTGTGCTGCCAAAATGTGGTCTTGGGCAGTGTTTATTTTATTGTACTGTATTAATAAACCCGAGCATTTCTCCCGAGAAGACGCGGCGGGGGCCCTTTTATAAGGAACAAACAACAGGCTTCACAAGACGACTGCCAACCGCAGCCGCGAGCAAGGGCTCCGCTGAGGCCCAGACCCAAGAGTGACACACGGGGTGACCTTGCACGTGAGGCCCGGGCAGGAGAATTTGGTCTTTAGTCTGTGGAGAATGGTAAGTCCTTGGAAGATTTGTGCCACGTGCCCAAGGCAATATTTTCGGAAGATAAATTTGTCTCTTGAACGGGTGATACAGTCACCTGTCAGCCATGTGGCCCGTTACCCAAAGCACCTCTCTGCAAAGCACTTTAATGTGTTTAGTCAGTTTGGGGGTACGGGGAAAGAGGCCGCAATGCATTGATGTACAAACCGCCAGGAAGTAGGGGAGTCGATAGAAGCCAAAGACTCAGTGGCCGGATGGACGAAGGGCCCGTTTTACTCTGTCTGTGAAATGAGGGAGATTTCCGCTGCGTGAGGACGGGCGTCAAACGCCCAGCCAGGGGCCTGGCGTGCCAGTGTTAGCTCTCCACGTGCTCGCCGGCCTCATCGTCATTGTCATCATCCTCGTCGTCATCACGACTCCCGGCACCAGCACCGGCACCAGTGGCACCACCGGCACCAGCAGTACCAGCACCAGCACCAGCACCAGCTCCAGCAGCACCAACACCAGCACCAGCAGCACCAGCACCAGCACCAGCAGCAGCACCAGCATCAGCTCCAGCAGCACCAACACCAGCACCAGCAGCACCAGCACCAGCACCAGCACCAGCACTAGCACCAGCACCAGCAGCAGCAGCACCAGCACCACCAGCACCAGCACCAGCAGCAGCACCAGGTCCAGCAGCACCAGCACCAGCAGCAGCACCGGCTCCAGCAGCACCAGCAGCACCAGCAGCAACACGTAGAGCCTCCAGAGCAGGGCTTTCCAGAAAATCTCCTGAAATCCTCTCCACAGGCAGCCCCGTTGCTCTCCAGAGGCTGCCTCAATGTCCTTTTCTCCAGCTTGGAGAAGATCCGCTGGGGGCAGGGGGCAGGATCTGAGGAAATACTTAGGAAAGCAGAGGGTGTTGACCAGGGCAACAAATTAAGCCTTAATTCAAGCACGATGACAATACCCAGATCATGTAAATGGGCGGGGCACCCCTCGGGTTGCCCAGGTGCTCCTTACAGATGCTAATCCACCCCCGTGGGGACCCCCTGCAGGCGCAGCTGCCAACAACAGTCCTGGGTTAAATCCGCCTTAAGGGAATTCTTCAGAACCGGACAGGCTCTCGCTCTTCCAAGAACCAAGGAGGATCATTTGTTCCCTACCCAATTCATCTTTTACCCCCAAACACATTCCCTTGGAGCAATCTTCCTCTTTAGAAGTTCCTCTCTTGGGTTTTAGAGAACGTTTTGGCTTGAACTCTTTCTAAAATTAAAGCCAACTGCTCTTGCTCCCTGGCGCGTTGATATTTCACTGTGACCAGAGCCGACGATCGCAGACGCATCCCAAACCACATAAGTTCTTACTGTTTAAACTGTCCTAAGCAGCTGTTAAAACATACCCGACAATATCAAAGCCTCCCTAATTAACTTCCTGCTTCTCTGGGACTTCAAAGTCTTTCAAAAAGTTTTAAATAGGGTTTTTATAGAGAATTTGACCTAATATTTAAAGAAAATTTTGCAAGCTTGCCCAAGAGACTCCAACTTCTCCTTTCCTTTTCCACCACCACCGCCCACGCTCCCTACCCTTAGAATTCGGGGACCAGCAGTGAGAATTGAGGAGAACAATTTAAATCTGCTGTAACCAAAAAGATGGGCCTCCGTGCGCATCCCGGTTATCTCTCTGGCCTGTAGGTGACATCCTGGCCCATGACTGGCCCTGCCTCTGCCCTTCTCAACCTGGCAATCCCTTCCCGCCTTCAAGACCCGGCTCGGGCATCCTCTCTGGGGAGCGCCCCTGACCCTCCCGGGGCCTGCGCAGCCCCGCACCTCGTCCCCGGGCCTGAGCGGGATGAGCTGGGACGTGTCTGTTTGCATGTCTGTACCCGTGTCTAGACCGTGAGGTCCACAGGGCTGAGGCTGTTCTGTGTGAAGCACTGTGACCCCACAGGCTCGGACAGACTTCTGCACGTCGTGGTCAGGGCTTCGTGGGGTCTGAGAAGTGACTGGATCCCAACTCATTCTGGAAGATTGTAGGGTTGCTTTTAGTGGATCTATTTCTTACTCATTTTGATCCTCCTCCTTGGGCTTTCTGGGAATTTCATATAACAAAGTCATTGCACTTAAGGACACCGGTGGGCGGTGGGGGCTCAGCAGTGGAGCGCCTACCTTCAGCTCAGGGCATGACCCGGGGTCCCGGGATCGAGTCCCACATCAGGTCCCTGCAGGGAGCCTGCTTCTCCCTCTGCCTGTGTCTCTGCCTCTCTGTCTCTGTGTCTCTCATGAATAAATAAATAAAATCTTTTTAAAAAATGCAAAGTCATTGTACTTAGCAATCATTGCTCTAAGATATAGTGTCATAAAAATAACCAAAACTTGGGGCGCCTGCAGAGCTCAGTGGTTGAGTGTCTGACTCTTGGTTTCAGCACAGGTCATGATCTCAGGGGCATGAGATCGAGCCCGGCGTCAGGCTCCACGTTCAGCAAGGAGTCTGCTTGGGACTCTCTCCCTGTCCCTCCCCAGGCCCCACTTGTGACTCAATCTCTTTCTCTCTCTCTCTCTCTCTCTCTCTCTCTTTCTCTCTCTCTCTCCCTCTCTTTCTCTCAAATAAATGAATAAATAAAATCTCGAGAAAAAATAGCCAAAACTTAGAAACAAGCCAAATAATTGGGGAGAGCTGCTGCATACCCTTCCGAGGCCAGCCAGGGCCCCTCCTCCGGGCGAAGGCGCTGAGCTTTTTGGTTGACGCGGTTGCGTCACGCCGCTGTGTAAGCTCTCCAGAGGCTTTCCAACACTTCAAGGATAGAATTTAAGCTCCTCTCCCGGCTGCCAGGTGCCTGGGGGCAGCTCAAGGGCGAACTGCCCAAGCTCGTCTCAAGCTTTTCCCAGCCTCGCTGGCTTTGCCCCAGCTCATCTCAGGTGTCGCGAGTGTCTTCAGACATGCTCATCATTGTCACCTCAGGGCCTTTGCACTTGCAGTTCCTTCTGCCAGAAGAATCTCTATGCGTCTCCCCCTTTCTTCTCAAGCCTGGCTTCTTCCTCTGATTTTAACTGAAATTTCGCCCTCGCATGATGGTCATCCCTACCCATCCTTCCTAAAGCGTGCCTACCATCATTCCGTCTCCCAGGACCCGGTCCCTTTTCCACCCAGCACTGCCAAGATGGGACTCAGGGCGATGCAAGGTCCTCCTGATCTCGAACACATCCTTCTAAAGACAGTGGCCAGGAGGGTCACAGGCATCGCCTCCGGGCTGCGTTCAGGAGACGCGTGACGGCAGGTGCCCTCGGCCAGCGCAGGACAGTCAGGACCCTCCTCAGGGGTGGACAACAGCCCTGCCCACCGAGGGCCCAATGTCACTGAGACCCGGGGCCATGTGTGTAGCTGAGGGCTGGGTTTGGAGCAGATGACAGAAAAGACCAAATGGAGTTCAAGGGTCTTTGAATGGCAGGATGGGGAGAGAGGGTCCCACCGAGGCCAACAGGCTCAACCGCACCCCGTTTGCTGCAGGGCATCAGATTACAGGGCTCCCTCCAGGCTGGTTCCTCTTTTTAAAAATATTTATTTATTTATTTATTTATTTATTTATTTATTTATTTGAGACACACAGAGAGAGGCAGAGACCCAGGCAGAGGGAGAAGCAGGCTCCCTGCAGGGAGCCCGATGCAGGACTCGATCCCAGGACCCCGGGGTCATGGCCTGAGCCATCAGGGCCACAGCTCCATTTCCATGTCCATGATTGCGCCTCCCAGGCACCCCCATCACTTGTGCAAACGCCCCCATCCCCCTCCAGATTCCCACCGGGGCCCCTGGGCGCGGCTGCCTGGGCTCAGGCCTCCCGAGGAGAGACGTTTCGAGGGCGATGCCCCCCGGAGTCATGCACTTGCCTGCTTCCTCCTTCTCCATGTCAGGGACAGAGGACAGCGCCGGCCAGGCCAGGGCAGCACAAGGAGGGAAGGCCCAAAGAGATCTCGCTGGCCGTGGAGCGGCCTGCAGCTCGGCCTCGCGATCAGACCCTGGGGACGTCTCCCCCCGAAGTCCTTGCCCTACAAGGCTTGCGGCCGACTGTAACAATGAGGCGGGGGCACCAGTAGGGCTGCCTCACTTTGGGGGAGAAGATCACCTGCAACCCAAGATAGGCTTGGGACGGGCGAAGGTCACCTGTCTCAGAATGTTTCCCTTTCCAGGTGCAAAGGGCGTCTTTCTGCACAGCCGCCACCTGCCTGCGTGAAAGGCCCAGCTTCCTGGGGCTGCCCCCCTGAACCCGCACAGGGACCCCCGAATCCACGCAGGAGGGTCCCTCTTATTGCTCGGACAAGCGCATCTGGGGGGCCGTTCCTGCCCTGTCCGCAGGCACATTAAACGCTTGAAACGTCTTCAAACTCACCAAACTACACCCATGAACTTGTTGCCGTGCTTTGTTTAATCTTTTTTTTATCCCCTCAAATATTCTCGTGGCCAAAAATAGAACATTTTCCATTCTGAGGAACAAGCAGCATCCATGGGAATTAAAAGTAGTGCTTCGTGCCGGCCCGGAAAGTTCCAGCCAGACACGCACAGTCATATCATATGCGCACACGCGGCCTGCAAGTTCTAGGAGGCCGCCTTCGTGGGTAGCAGCCGTGGGAGCCCCGATCCTCGCGCTCTGGTCAGTCCCGGGGGAGCACCGGGCATCTGCGGAGGCTCAGGGCACCCGGGCACCCAGCAAATTTCTGAACACAGCCCCTTTGTCCTCCGTCCCCACCCAGCATCCCAGGATCCCCCCGACTCGCTGCCCTTGGCCAGGGTTCACGGGCCCCCCGACTCCCTCCCTTCGACCAGGGTTCAGGGGCCCCCCCACACTTGCTGCCCTCAGCCAGGGTTCACGGCCCCACCCACTGGCCACAGGCAGGTCTCTATGGTCACTCCCACGGCAGAGCTGGACTGCGTGGGGCGCTGTGTTCAGGCCTCAGTGGTGAGTGGCATGTCCTGGAAGAGGCAGACGCGGGGACACCTCAGCATCCTCAGGGCGGACAGTGGGGGGCTGTGCCCTGGACCCCCCTATGGGCAGCAGGTGCACTGCTCAGCAGGAGGAGGAGAACCACAAAAGGGTCATGTGGTCTCAGGACAGGACCAGTAAACAGCGGGGGTCCCAAAAGTGCACGTGGAGGGGTGGGGGGGGACAAGGGAGGGAAAAGGAAATGGGGCCAGAGGGGAGCCCGAGCATCAGCGGTCCACAGAGGGTGAGCGCAGCAGTGGAGCAGGTGGGAGGTCCGCGGGGGGGGGGCAGGGGGGCCAGACAGGCCAGCAGGGCCGCAGGGACAGAGGGGACCCAGTGGGGGGCAGGGCGTGCATGCTCCTTGCCCAGCAGCGGGTCTGCCCCAGGCCCAGTCACTGCCCGAGCCTCGACCCCTTATGTGTGGACGGAGGTCACGGCGTGTCGCGGAGGCCACCGCAGGTCACGGGGCTGCAGGCGGAAGGGGGGGCTCACCGGCCGCTCCACCGCGGAGCCGTGCACCTGCCGCCACTCCATGGGGGACACCGCGCGACCCTCCTGACCTCCTGGCTCAGCCCCCACTGGCAGCGGGGAATGAAGGAGCCCAGGGGTCACAGCCCGGACGGAGCCCCACACCAGCCCCCGCACTTCGAGGAGAGGGCCCCGGCCACCAGCGGGCCACGTCCACGCAGGGCCACATCGTGGGCTCCCCGCCCAGCTCACCAGCGGCCTGCTGTCAGCCAGCGCTGTAGCCTCCTGCTGGCCTGGCGGGAGCCTGCGCCGCCCCTCACCCCTGTGCCCCTGCGCCCCGCACCGTGGGCTGCACACCACCACCCCTGCCTTTGCTTGTCTGCTCGAGTGCTGACGCCCGCATCTCCCCGTCCAGCAAACACTAGGCGGCCTTCAGGCCAGTGCGGGGGCCTGTGTGCCCCTCAGCCCAGTGCCCTGGCACGCTCACAGCAAACACACCCTGCCGCGGGGCACCTGTGCCCGCCAGGGCTGGCACGTGCAGGTGCCCCGGTGCCTAGAGGCAGACATCCACGGAAGGAAGACCCCATGAGGGACGCAGGGAGAATGTCCCGCGAAGCTGGAGGGTGACCGTGGAGGAGCACCAGCAGCCGCCGGCGCTGCGGGGAGGCGCGGCCGGGCTGTCCACGGCCCCCAGAGGGCCCGGCCCGGCCAGCGCCCTGACCCTGGACTCCTGGCCTCCAGACCACGAGGCGATAAAGCTCCAGGTGATGTGGCCTTGTTAAAGCAGCTCCACCGCAATGTGCGAGGGGAGGTGCAGGAGGGGACATTGAGGCCGGGGACGGAGTGTCACCTGACTTCGGGTCCCCGGGTCTCTCACGACGAGATCTGGCTGGTGAAAGGATCTCTAAACCTTAAATTCCTACAGAGCAAAGCAACCCTTTAAGGATTCAAAGTCTAGAACACAGGCAGCAAACTGTGGCTTGCGGGTCAAGTCCAGCCCATCCTGCTTGTCCCAGTAAATAAAGTTTTATTGGGACACAGCCGCACCCGAGTTGTTGATATTTTGTCTGTGGCCAAGGTCACACTGTAACGGCGGAGATGAGTAGTCGCGGCAGAGACCACGTGGCCCACAAAACCTAAAGTGTCTCCTCTCTGGCCCTTGACCACAGAAGTTTACCGACCCCTGCTTGGTCCAGAAGAAAAGCAACCTCGACGGAGCCAGGGAGTAGGACACCGTCAGTGCTGCACTGATGCACAGAGAGCACAGGGGAACCCAACAATGACGGGTTGCAGAGAAATCTTCACAGAGAAGGGGACATTTGGTAAATGAGAGATTTTACGCGGAAAAGGCAAAATATTTGCTCTACTCACTCGCTGCGCCATCTGGACCGATCGCTTCTGCGCTCCTGGCTGCACGTGCCTACGGGTCAGAGCTGGAGCCGGCCTGGCGGGAATGAGGATGGGCGCTGTCCTCTGCACAGTGGCTGGACTTGCCAGGGGCACACCTGAGAGGACGTGTCCCACCCCAGACCCTGCTGAGAAGCTGAGGTGGAGGCACAGATTTGGGATTGGATGCAATGAAGATTGCCCA
Source organism: Nyctereutes procyonoides (assembly GCF_905146905.1). Lineage (NCBI taxonomy): Eukaryota > Metazoa > Chordata > Mammalia > Carnivora > Canidae > Nyctereutes > Nyctereutes procyonoides. The sequence continues at coordinate 27,379,309 of NW_026575043.1, forward strand.
GGGGCAAGCCGGGAAAGGACCCGAGAAGACAGTTGCCCGTGAAAGTCGGGGGAAATTCACAGCCTCTGTGGCAGGTGGAAGGAGAGGAGGAAACCCTGAGGGAGGAGGGTTGGGAGGACAGGCACAGCGGGGAGGCAGGAGGAGTCGTCCTGGAGGCCATCCTGGAGGCCCAGTCGTTCTGGGCCCGAGGAAGTGCACTCACCCAAACTGAGCCCTTGGAGGGGGCGGGTGGCAATGACTTGTTGACACCGAGGTGGAGGCCAGGCCTGCCTGGGAGGAGGGTGTCTCAGTGCAACCCCACATGGAGTCAGAGTCTCCATCTGCAAGGGGCCCCCTCCCTTTCTTGGGGACAGTCTCCCCAGGAAGCACGCAGCATGCGGATTTGGTCTGGGGTCTGGGGCCAGGACCTCAATCCAAGGTATTTGCGCATCAAGATACTGCGAGGGGATCCCTGGATGGCTCAGCGGTTTAGCACCTGCCTTAAGCCCAGGGCATGATCCTGGAGACCTGGGATGGAGACCCACGTCAGGCTCCCTGCAGGGAGCCTGCTTCTCCCTCTGCCTGTGTCTCTGCTTCTCTCTCTCTGAGTCTCATGAATAAATAAAATCTTTAAAAAAAAAAAGATACTGCGAGGGAATTATCCCTGAGACATGAAATCCTCGAGTTTTCCAAATTCTCTGGGATGAGTCTGTATTATTTTAGATGAATAAAATGGCGTGTTTGCAAGGAGGCAAGGTCCTCCTTGGAGGGTTAAAGTGAATCGAGCCCGTGAATTTCAGTACGTATACTTTTTTTTTCTTGATCTCAGACTTTTAAAATATATATATATGCAAATATTTCCACTTAAATGATATCACTACTAAGTAGAGAGCTTAGGTTCGTTACAAATGCACCCCCTTCGGAGGATATGCCGTGCCCCCCCTGGTGGAGCCATATGGCTTACGATGGAGTTCCTTCCTCTTGGAGGATTGTCTTCATGAACCGTGCTACTCACCAGCCACCCGCCAAAAAATCAGCCTCGTTGCTTGACAACAGTACAGTGGGTGTTTTGCTTTTATTGATCTTGACCCCCCACTCACCTACCCCTCCATCCAGTCGGATTTTACTCTGAATACCACTGAAAGGCCCAAAAGATCTAATTCTTCCTCAAAGGATTACACTTTTTTTTTTTTTTTAAATTTCCTCCCTTCCTTGAGGATGTTCAAAAGACTCTGACGGCAGTTTCAAGAGAGGAGGCCTGAAACACCTTGAGGGATGACACAGCTCTGAAACAAGTGCTCGACCACCTCGAGTGGCTCCTTGGAGAGGACGAGGCTTTTTCCATAGCAGCGCCGGGTGTTTGTTTAAAATAAGATCCACCGCACGGCTTTTCGAGCCCCTTTTACGCTCCACATAATCCTCTAGCTGCAATGCCGTAGGTTGTGTCAACAGCTTCCGTTAAAAAATAACAAGACTTTAGAAGTAACTGAGTCAGACTTTGTACTTGTAGGGACAGTCCATCTCCTCCTGCGGATAAATGCCAAATGGACGTGATGATGCCACGAAAAGCCGTCGAGATCCATAGAAGCTAAAGAGGGAGGAGGGGGGAAAGTCACTGGTGGAAAACTCGTCGCCAAACGATATGCACCACCCAGGATGGGTCTTCATCTAACACCTGATAAATGGGGAGAGAGGACACTACACAGAGTGTAGGGAAACGGCTCCGTCTTAGTCTTGCAAGTGATCCCAATTCTGGGAATCTGTCTCAAGAAAATAATCAGAACTGTGGGGAAACTTCTGTGCACAAAGATGTCATCACAGTGATACTATTTATTTATAAGGACGACGGGAAGAGGCTAAGTGCTCAACACTGGGGACATGGTTGCGTAAACTGCTACATTTAATGTTTCTGAAGACTCTATGACCATGAGGAAAAAGACTCAGCCATAGTGTTGAACAAGCTAAGCAGGATCTGTGGCTTCATGTCTGATGTGAGATCAGCAATGTAAAAACACACACGGGCCATGTAAGCGCTAAAAACCAAGAAAAGTAATGTCACCAACCAGCAGGGCATCCTAGAGTAGTGGGTTAGGCAGGGTTTCACTTCCTTCCTCTTGACTTGTCTGCGTGCTCCTGACTCGCCATAATGGAACGAAGGTTATAAACTTTATATTATGACAACTGGAGGAGGAGGAGAAGGAGGAAGACGGCTGTTGTCCCCTCGCTCTGGTCTCCGAGGTCATTAGAAACAACAGATCCGAGGCATCGTTGGAATGGGGCGCCAGGCCACTAAGACAGAGGGCGGAAAGTCAGCAGTGTGAGGAACGGACCTACGTGAACACGTGAAAATGAAGGCCAAGGGGTAACCACAGTGAGAACTGGCAATCGGGGAGGAATTTTGAAAGGTTCGCCACTGTGATTTTCTTGCGTTTCTTTGCACTGGCTCCTTCTCCGATTTCGTCTGCCGGGTGCTCCAGGGCACTTGTTCCGACCATACGGAGAACCACAAGTCTGTTCTTGGCTTGGATTTTAGAAGCCAAAGCCTCTGAGGAGCTGTAAAACCTGGACATGAAGTAAGGAACAGGCTCGCTGGCTCTCCGGATGAGAAGGCATTGCCCACACCCAGGAGGACAGGCGAGACGGTGGAGATCCTCAACGGTGGGGCTACAGCCCCACCACCTGCCCCCCCACCCCCTGTCAGGCGAGGACAGGCCGGAGGACACCTGTGCCTCTTGCCCAGGTGGAGGCAGAGCAGAAGGGTGGCATGGCATATGGGAGCAGCCAAAGCAGCCGCGGGGGTTCCATCCAAAGGGGTGCAGAAGAGACGCTGGATTCCCACATGTGGAAGAGCAGTGGAGAGGAGTGGACTCCCCCCACCCCCAGCCCCCAGCCCCAGCCCCCAGCAGGGGCACAATGCCCTTCATGCTCCAGAGGGCCCACTGTGAGCCCCAGGGCCTCAGCATCCGCGCAGGTGAACCCCAAGCCGCTTAAACAAGCAGAGAGATCCACCCAACTCTGAAAGAGCCCTGAGGTGAGAACAAAAGGGACCCAGTGGCCATCTACGGGCTTGGTGTCCAGGGTCACACATGGCCACCTACGTGGCTGCCCACACACACAGAAAGTCACGCTCAACAAAGGCATTGGCCTCAGTCTAAACGGTGGCCGTGGACAAGCCCCCAGGAAATGCAACGTCATCATGGGGCTGGGGGATGCTGAACGGACAGAAATTTAATTCCCAGTACCCAAGAGGATGGGAACCCAAATGGGAAAGTGGCTATTTCATTGATACCAAGAAGCCATCGATTGTAAAATGCATCATTAAATTATGAACAGCTAAGGGAGAAAGATGCCAATTAGTCTATGAAACAATGCTTTCTCATCACGCAGAATTGGTATTTTACGCTTGCTGAAGACACTTTTCTAGACTTATTGGGACATAGACTTTTATTATAGATCACCCTCGTGGACGCAGGGAAAAGAAAATAAATTAGTTAAGTTCCGGAAACCATCTTCGCACTCAGAGTTTAACCATCCTGAATCAAGGCTCACATTCTCTGTACAGTATAGTCCTCTGTGCTGATGACACAGCATTTCCTACAAGGATCCCCACTATTGGCTCCAGTTTTCCCTTAAAGATGCGGCCCCGCATACTCAAAGGCCACCCGCGGGTGCATTCTTGCTTGACGTGTGAGGACCGCCGATGCCTTTTTACTGACTCAGTAACAAAACCTATCAGAGTTTCAGGTAACCCGGATCAAATCTACCCTAGTACCTCATATGAGCTTTTCAGTGACCCCGAAACACAAAGATCTGCTTTACGGGTATCATGTTTACACCCACTGCCCTGCTTCCCAACCTCCCTGTTAACTCTGACTTCTCACTTCAATCCTGGAACTCGGGATGGTTGTTCTGGGAACGTTTCAAACGGCGGCGCATAGAACTCAACGGAAGGAGCAGTAAGGTGAATGCCTAGGACCGAGGTCACGCACGCCCGGGCAGCCCACGGGCCTGACCCCCTGCCGGTGGCCGCCAGTCAGCGACGCCGTCGGCAGGAGGACCGGCCTGCACAGACGCTCGCCCATGAGAAGGCAGGTCTTAGAAGGACTGACGCGTGATCTTCCGAGTTAAAGAAGTATTTCAGGTACGTACTTTGCACACCTGAGTTGAAGTCAAGTCGTGCCGGTGCACAGGCCTAGTGGTGGGGGACCAGGGCGCAGTTCAAGGGCACCCAGCCAGGAGGGCGCCAGCAGGCCGGCCCCACGGTGAGTCCAGGGTTCTTGTCCCCCACGCGGCCTCGGGGGCCTGGCAGGAATCAGCTCAGCGGAGCAGCAGCCCTGGCAGCGCACACGGGGTGGAGGTGGCCCGGTCCCCGGAGGAGGGGTCACACATCCTCGCGCCGGGCCCTTCAGTGACCCACGTGCAGCCCAGCCCTCGCTGAGTGTCCCTGACAAGGAGCCGACCACCACCTCCCCTCACAGCGTGGCTGCAGCATGGGATGCAGACGAAGCAAACGACAGGACGCCTAGGCGGCCCAGGGCGTGACCCCGGGGTCCCGGGATCGAGTCCCTCACCAGGTCCCTGCAGGGAGCTGCTTCTGCCTCGGCCTGGGTCTCTGCCTCTCTCTCTCTGTGTCTCATGAATAAATATATAAAGATCTAAAAAATAAAAGAAGCAAGTAAGCAAATAAATGTATAATTACATCTGACAAAGTGTTACAAACGTGGGGGAAAAAAAAGAAAATCGTGATGTTCTCCAGTGGGGGGAACAAGAGGCAGTCCGTGGAGAGGGAGCACCCGGGAGCACCTGCCTGAGGAGACGGTGATGAGATCACTGTGGTCTCCATATGCCTCGTCCCCTCAGCGGACTAAACACCCTCCAGACGGCGTCTGGCCGTGTCCCCACGCACACGAGCTGCTCAGTCAATTCATCCACGAGGCGGCTGCCTTTTTGTTCTCCGGAGAGCGTCAGCCCAAATCTGGGTGTTGACCTCGTCTTTGTTTTTCTCTTCCACCCACCTCGGGGTCCTGGGGGCCTCACAGGTAGGCTCGATGCTTGTGGTTCCCCACAAGCTGGAAGACGCTGGAGGGCACTTGATAACTGCCACCTGTTGCACGCCAGGAAGGTTGGCAGGATGGTCTCCTTGGGAGTGCTGTCTGTAGCTTAGTCCTGCTTTATCCACTGTCTTGGATCAAAAGAAAAGAAAGAAAGAAAGAAAGAAAGAAAGAAAGAAAGAAAGAAAGAAAGAAAGAAGGAAGGAAGGAAGGAAGGAAGGAAGGAAGGAAGGAAGGAAGGAAGGAAGGAAAGAAAGAAAGAAAGAAAGAAAGAAAGAAAGAAAGAAAGAAAGAAAAAAGAAAGAAGGAAGGAAGGAAGGAAGGGAAGAAGAAGAGAAAGAAAGAAAGAAAGAAAAAGAAAGAAAGAAAGAAAGAAAGAAAGAAGAAAAAGGAAAGAAAGAAAGAAAGAAAGAAAGAAAGAAAGAAAGAAAGAAGAAAAAGGAAAGAAAGAAGAGAGAAGAGAAAGGAAAGAGAGAAAGAAGAAAGAAAAAAGAAGAAAAAGAAAGAAAGGAAGAAAGAAGAAAAAGGAAAGAAGAAAGAAAGAGAAGAAAAAAAAAGAAAAAGAAAGGAAGAAAGAAAGAAGAAAAAGGAAAGAAAAGAAAGAAGAGAAGGGAAAGAAAGAAGAAAAAGGAAAGAAAGAAGAAAAAGAAAAGAAAGAAGAAAGAAGAGAAAGAAAAAGAAAGAAAGAAGAAAGAAAGAAGAAAAGGGAAAGAAAGAAAGAAAAGAAAGGAAAGAAAGAAAGAAAGAAGAAAAAGGAAAGAAAGAAGAAAAGAGAAAGAAAGAAAAGAAAGAAAGAAAGAAAAGAAGAAAGAAAGAAAAAAGAGAAAGGAAAGAGAAAGAAAAAGAAAGAAAAGAAAGGAAGAAAGAAGAAAAAGGAAAGAAAGAAGAAAAGGGAAAGAAAGAAAGAAAGAAAGAAAGAAGAAAAAGAAAGAAAAGAAAGAAGAAAAGGGAAAGAAAGAAAGAAAGAAAGAAAAGAAAGAAGGAAAGAAAGAAAGAAAAAAGAAAGAAGAAAGAAAAGGGAAAGAAAGAAAGAAAGAAAGAAAGAAAGAAAGAAAGAAAAAAGAAAGAAAGAAAGAAACCACGCTCAGAGTCACTATTAGAAAATGAAGCAGTGATAACGTTCCAGAGACACAGACGTTTCACGACAAGGAAGCGTTTCAGGGGAGAATCCTGAGCTTTGACACGGGCCTGCGGCCTCTGAGCCCCCGAGAGAGCCGGGAAGGGCCGCAGGAGGGGCTCCTTGGGCCAGCGAGTCAAGTCTCTGGCCCACGAGCCCTGATGAATCCGCGTTCGCTCCGGGACTTGAAACTCCCCACGCGCTTACATTTCATCAGCTGCTTTGAGTTACTTTTAAAGAAACACATTTTTAGTGCGAAATTTTTGACAGAGAACACGGAGCAGATGTGATTCTTTGGAATAATTACTTCCTTTGTTGACAGCTTTTTCTTTTTCTTTTTTTTTTCTTTTTTTTGTTTCCACAGCACCCACTTGCAATTAAATAAAACAGTAATTAAAACCTCTGAATTTGCTCAGAATCACTGTCCCATTGGTCACCTCCAGAGATCCTTCAAATGTCCTTGTGGAAAGAACGTCTTGTCGCAGACGCCGTGTGCTAGGACAGTGGGCTTGGAGCTTCCAATTTGTGGCCATAAACTCATAATATTCAGGAAATTTTTAACTGACTGGAAAATCATCACAATGAACGTGAAAATCCAAGACTAGAGACCAGAGGGGAGCTTAAGTCTCTCGGGGAGGGAAAGGAGACTGGCTTGGCTCTGTTGGTTGGTTGGTTGGGTTTTTTTTTTTTTTTGCTTTTTTGTTTATGCAAATTTCGAGCATGGGGAGGGATGTAGTGCCATCCGTGTTAGAGACGTCGACCCACACGCTGCCCCCGGTGTAGCCGGGAAACCCTGGGTCTAACTTAGCCTTGACCGAAGTGAGTCTTTCTGAGCCTCCCCCTGAGACGCGGGCTGTTCAAAGCTGATGGGAAATCGTCGGATGAGCCTTGGAGGGTTTTAACGTGTTTCAGGCAGGGCCTCCCCTGTCCCTGCTCGCCCCATGCCCTCCCCCTCCGAGGGCACTTCTCACCTCTCCAGAAGGCACCACCGTCCCCTCCCAAGACAGAGCAAGCCACCCCCTGGAGCGGGCCAGGTGGCCTCCCTCCCTGGCCCACACGAGTCACCCTGATGCCCCGGCCGTGTCATCCTTTTATTAGGACAGCACCCGTGCCCCGGCCTCTGACTTCCCCACCCGGGGGGCCCGGGCCAAAGCGGTCTCCTGTTCCCGTGACTCTGGGGCCCATTTGGCCCAGCCGCCGAACCCTCCAGGATCCAGCCTCAGTTTCCCCACCCGTCGTCGGCCATCCATCTCCCCCGAGCCCTCCGTCCTGCCACAGGGGATGCCGCTCCTCTCGGGTGCACACAGCCAACTCCTGTCCACCCTCAGGCCCCGTCTCAGGAAAGTAGCTCAGAAGGGCCGGCGGGGTCTCGGGGAACCCAGGACAGTCAAGCCACCGTCGGGCCCCTCCTGACAACCAGTTCCCACCTCTGTACCCTTGCTCTTCTGTTTGCAGAGCCTGGAGCGAGAGTCGGGGGGCAGCCGACCAGTCCCGGGGGAGGCCCCGCTCAGGCCGCCCCGCCTGCGGGGTCCCAGGGGGCCAGCGCTCAGGCCCCCGCCCCGGATGTTCCGGCCTCGCTGTCGTCCTGCGGGTCCCCGGGAGGGGGCGGCCCGGGCCAAGGACATGGAGCGCTCAGCGTGGGGGGACAGGCGGCCGGCGCGCCCGGGGCACCCGAGTGTCCAGATGAGGCTCCGGGATCCCAAGGACCCTGGGCACCTGCCAGGGCAACAGCCCGGAAACATCGAGAACGTGGGCCTTGCTTAGGCTCGGCGTGTCTGCTTGGCACAGCTGCTCCCCTCCCCCCCCGCCCTGTCCCTCATCCCCGTCCCCTCCCTTGGGTGTTGAGGGCCCGACCCCCCTCGAGCTGGGGGCTTCGTGTCCCTTCCCCGCCTGCCCGGGTCCCCCCTGGACCCCCGAGAGCAAGGCCACCGGGGCCTAAGTGAGGCTCCCAGCAGCCGGAGGCGGTAGTGGCCAAGGCCCGCTGTCGGGGGGCCACTCAGCTGGAGGGCCGCGGCCCGGGAAGCGGGAGGCCTGCAGGTGGCCGAGCCGGCCACCCTCGCAGCTCTGTCCCAGCCCCCCTCCATCCTTCCCGGGCCGTGGCCACCTTCCCACGGAGAAGCCCCAGGGAGGCCGCCAGGGCCGCGCACACTCCGGGAGGATGGTTCGCCGTCTGGACGGCTGAATTCCTTAAAAAAAGAGAGAAAGCAGAAGGCAAGCTGTCCCCGCACGGAAGTCATCAGCCTCCGTGAGGCCCGAAGGGTCGAGAGCTGCCTGTGCACAGAACGGCGAGCCCGGGAGGTAACCGGCCCCAGGCCAGGAAGCGCCCCCAGGACAGGCACCCGCCCGTGCTGGGACCCCGAGGCTCAGGCCTGGTGCAGGACTCTCGGAAATTGCCAGACACAAAGTCCTGCAGAATCCAGCCTTGGGCGGGGGGGGGGGGGGGGGGGGGGGCGTGAACTGGGCCCCGTGGCCCTTCCTGTTCAGGGCCCAAGCCGACCCTGCAGGGCCACGTCCCCCCGGGGCCGGGTCAGGCTCCTGGGGTGATGCAGACTCACCGCCACGACCGGAAACCATGACAACGGCAGCGAGGTGACCGGGCCTCAGTTCCACGCGTCGGCCGTCCTCACCGGCAGGGGACGCGTCGCTCAGCGTCTTGCTTTGGTCCCGCTCTACGGTGACAGTTGGACACGACGCAAGAAGGCCAAGCGGCTGGGGAGGACACTGGCCTCTCTCCCTTAGGAAATGGACTTTCTTACTCCTCTATGTGGAGGCCGAAAGGAATTTGACAAAAACTCAACATCAACGCTTAATTCTTTAAAAAAAAAAAAAATTGCTTAGTAATGTAGAAATAGAAGGAACAAAAAGTTAGGACCCAAACGAGACAGAGAACGTGTGGGTAAAACCAGCAGCTGATACGATACGCGTGGTGAGAAAGGGAGGCCTGTGGACATCGAAAGTAACAGCGAGGGATCCCTGGATGGCGCAGCGGTTTGGCGCCTGCCTTTGGCCCAGGGCGCGATCCTGGAGACCCGGGATCGAAGCCCACGTCGGGCTCCCGGTGCATGGAGCCTGCTTCTCCCTCTGCCTGTGTCTCTGCCTCTCTCTCTCTCTCTCTCTCTCTCTGTGACTATCATAAATAAATTAATTAATAAAAAAAAAGAAAGAAAGTAACAGAGAGGCGTCCTCCCTCACCATGATGAACGTGGTCTGCAGCGTCCAGTCGCGGAAATAACGAGGAAAATAGCGAAGGTGCAGCTTTTGGGAAGGAGACAAAATTGTGGTTCGCATACAGTATCACCGCTGGTCTAAAAAACCCAACACAATTAACTAAAAAAATAAAAATAAATAAAAAATAAAACTACCGGTCTGAAAAAAGAGACTCGAATGGAGCAGAAAGACGCAAGATAGATGTCGTCTTTTTCCTCGGGTCCGCGCCCTCCAGGTGCGATTAATGGTTCATGGGCAAACCCCACTCATGGACTGATGCCCAAAGGGAGGATACTTAGAAATCGGATCCTACAGAATAGTAAGAGAATACGCTGCTGTGACCGAGGACAGTGTCTCTGTGCCCGAAGTACGGCCCGTGCCTGTAACTCCCTACGTCATAACAAATCAGAGGGACAGCACGGGCGCTGCCCGCACTTCAATACGTGGTCCGATACTAAGAGGGAAACGGCCCTAGAGAAAGAATGAAAGGACATTTCCTGACATAAGAAAAGACACAAACGGACAAGGGAACACTGGAGGTTTGTCTGACCTCACCGGGGCTTGGGAAAATGCAACGCAAAACAATAAAAATATGGCTTCTCCCTAAGATAAAAGGAATTTAAAAGATCCATCTCGGGGCACGTGAGGGGGCTCAGCGGTTTAGCACCACCTTCGGCCCAGGGTGTGACCCCAGGGTCCTGGGATCAAGTCCCAGGTCAAGCTCCCTGCAGGGAGCCTGCTTCTCCCTCTGCCTGTGTCTCTGCCTCTCTCTCTCTCTCTCTCTGCGTCTCTCATGAATAAATAAATAAAAATCTAAAAACTAAAAAAATAAAAGATTTATCCTATGCCAAATCAGCAAGAGTAGGACATGATTCACGACCCCTAATAATTTATAACTCTTGTTTTGTTTTCTCTTCCAGATACTTCGACCCTATTAGGATGCCCCGGGGCAAAGGCTGGTTCTCCGAAAAGCCGTTCCTAAAGTGAGGCCCTGAGAGCAACAGCCTCCACTTCTCTGGGAAACAGGCCGGAGACGTTGATGCCTGGTCCCCACCCCAAAACTAGTGGATCCGAATTGCTGGAGGTAGGGCGGGAGGCACACCGATATTTGAGAGCCAAGCGCTCAGGTCCTGATCCAGGGGCCGTGGGATCGAGTTCTACATCATGCTCCCTACACGGAACCTGCTTCTCCCTCTGCCTGTGTCTCTGTATCTCTCATGAATACATAAATAAAATCTTTTAAAAAAAAAAAAAAGAAGAAGCGCCAAGCAGTGCCTCAATTATCTCCCTTGTAGGAGTTTTGCACAAGATTGCTTGTGGGGACTCGGAGCCCACGGTGTGTGTTTAACTCGTATGGCGGTTTGGCCATAAAATGTGGGACACATTGTGCACGTACGACCTCTGGAAGCACACCGGCACCCACGTGACAGGGCCACGCCCACGGGGCGTTCTCGGGGCAGAGACGCAGGTCCATTCCCCGCGGGTCCGAGCATAACGGTTTTGTGAGCTCCTGTTACGGGGCTGATGGTATAGGTGACGTGGCAGGGAACCATTTCATGCACAGACCTGGTTTTGGGGTTTTTTGTTTTTTTTTTCCCCTGACTTAATTCCATGGGATGAATCTCCAGGCTTGGGATAACTGTGCGGGGCATAAAGAATAGAAGCGTCTGGATAGTTCTTGCCGCGTGTCACCGTGCCGCTTTCCAAGTGGGTTTGTCCTCAAGTGATTCCAGCTGTCCGGCGAGCCGAGCCGCAGCCCCACCTCCCCACACAGGGCATAACCTTCTATTTTTATGGGCTTAACGTGTCGCCCCAAGGTGGCTCGATTCTACTTTCTTTGTTTTCTAACGAGGTCGGAGATTTTTCCCGTGTGTTCCTTCGGTGCTTGCATCGCCTCTTGTGTGACTCATCTGGGAGGATTTCTTGATTATCAGAGATGCCACTTCAACAGAGCCTCACTCGAGAAGGTCCTGGAAACAGAATCATGTTCCAGGTTTGGTTCTAGGTGAATGGGAGCATCGGGGAAAAAAAAAATAAATCAATAAGGAATCCCTCCTCTGGAGCATTGGCAGAGCTTCCATGGAAGGATCCGCTTGCGTTGCTGCAGGGCAGCCTCTAGCCCGTGGGGACTCAGCGTGAATCGGAAAAAAAAGAGGCCTCTTCTCCTAACTCTAGGAAAGGAACTAGGGGTGGAGGAAGGGTAGGTGGGCGGGGGTGGGGGTGACCGGATGACGGGCACTGAGGAGGGCACTTGACGGGATGAGCACTGGGTGTTATTCTGTATGTTGGCAAATTGAACACCAATAAGAAATAAATTTATATTAAAAAAAAAAGAGAGGTCTCTTGCTGGGGCCGCGTCCCATGGCCCGGGGAGTCTCCGTCTGCACTCGCTCCCTCGCCTACGAGCTCCTGCACCCTGGCCAGCCCGCCAGCCCAAGACAGTCACCCCCGGTTCCAGCCCAGAAGCCCCCATTTTCCGAAAACCACAACAAAGCAGCAGGAGGACTTCTGCTCCTTCCTGCTTCTCCGGCCTTTGCTTCTTGCCTGGTGGTTTTGGATTTGAGGAAGGTCCCGCCGCTTCCCATGGACTTTTCTGTGGTTTGCAAGGAAGCCCTGGGCTTACATGGGGGGGGGGCTGAGGAGGGGGTCGGAGGGCACCTCCCGCCGCTTCCTAGCAGCGAGAAGGAGGGGAGCGTGTCCCTGAAGTCATCCCCGTGGTGTCTGAGGCAGTTCCCTGCGGGACCCCCTCCCCGCCGGCTTTGGTGCCTTTTAAAGAACTTTCTGGCTCTGCCTCGCCTGGTCCCCGACCGACCGTCGAGCTCTCGGTAACCCTCCGTGTCCTTCCAGATGTTGACACTCACTCGCACCACCGGCGTCACGCACCCACGCGTTTCCAGCTCACAGGACAAGCCCCGGTTCCACGCAGCCCTTCCTCTACCGCCTGCCACACTGCTTCCTCCCCGACCTTCCGAATGAACCGTGCCCACCAGTCTACACTGCGAACCTCCCAGGCCCTGCCGAGCCGCGGGGCCCGGGCTGCAGCCCGGCAAGCCCTCCGCAGCCGTCGTCACAGGCCTACCGGCTGCCTCGCCGAGCCCAGGGGACACGACCTCATTGCCAATGGAATAAATTAAATAATCAAATAATCAAATAAATAAATAAACAACAATACATATATGTTTGTACCACATGGAGGAGTATTCCCGCCTGCCAACGCCGGCGCTAACTCGCCCAGCGTGGGGGTGACTCACCTTGCACAGACGTCCTCGAGCCGCAGTCAAGGCCCCGGCGACCACGGCCCCGCGCCTACGCGGCCCACTCCGGCCTACGGCGCGCCCACGTGGTGCGCGATCCTAAGGATGCAAGCACTGCTGAGTTTGGGGGTAACGGGGACGTGCCACGGATCCCTGAGGGCGGTAACGGTGAGGGGCTCAGACACCACTCCCTCAATTTCACGTGTTTGCAGTTTCATGACCAAAGCATGTGAAGGCCGGTGCTGCAAAACAATCAAGTCCTGCTGGTGTTTCTTGGGATTCTCCTGCCCATGCCCCCCTCTACTCTCTACCTTCATGCTTAAATGAGTGATTTCCTGCCTTCGTAACTTGGTGCCTCCCAAACACCTATTTAAATCGCAGGCCTCGGGCAGCCCGGGTGGCTCAGGGGTTAAGCATCTGCCCTCAGCCCAGGCCATGACCCCGGGGTCCCGGGATCGAGTCCCGCGTCGGGCTCCCTGCATGGAGCCTGCTTCTCCCTCTGCCTGGGTCTCTGCCTCTCTCTGTGTCTCTCATGGATAAATAAACAAATAAAATCTTTTTTAAAAAAGATAAATAAATAAAAAATAAAATAAATCTCAGACCTCTTCGCTGAGCCAGATCTGTATGGCCAACACCAAACGCGTCCTCCTGCACCCGCTGCGCGTGTAGTCCCATGGGGAATGTCACCATCACCCAACCCGTCACCCAAGTCAGGACCTGAGAGTCACGCTGGGTCTCTCACCCCCCAGGCCACAGGGTCCCGCTTATTCCTCCTTCCCCCGTCCCCTCGCGCATCTCCATCCTTGCTTCTGCGGCCCTCGCTGAGGCCTTCACGTCCTTCACCCCGACCTCCTGTGTCCCTGTGGAGGCCCGGGTGGCCGAGCCTCGGGATTGGCCCATCTCACCAGGACCCATGTGCGGAACAGTGCAGGGTGTGTTTCCAGAAAGTGGGGAGGCCTGTGCACCTGGCAGCACCAGCACCTCCCGACCCGGTTCCCAGGGTCTCCAGCCAGTTGGCCAAGAGGGGGAGAAGCACCCAGCCCAGCGCAGGGAGGGTCCCAGGGGCAGCACCAGGGTGCCCCACAGCTCACACCTGCCCTACCACGGAGATGGGAGCAAGGCCACAGGGCGCACGGGCAGCTGGGGGGGTGCCTAGCCGTGGGGGTCCTGGAAAACCGCTGGGCTCCCGGCTAAACAGCGGCTATTTGCTCGAGCTTCGCTCTGCTCCCCGCGGGGTCCAACGTGCAACCTGCTGACATGTGGCAGGAGAGCGAGCCACGAGTGACAGGGGCGTCTGCAGAGGCCTCCTCGACCCCCCCCCCCCCCGCAGCCCCGGCCAGGCTCCAGCTGCTTCCTCTGGGAAGCCCTCCCCAACCCAGGCCCAGGTAGAGGCGGCTCCCCTGGGAGCGACTTGTAGGCCCCAGCTGTCGCCTGTCTGGGGCCCGGGGCCGGCTTGGGGGCACCGCGGGGACTGTCCTGTCGCCTGCCTTCCATGGGCCGCCGCCGGCAGGTGCAGCTCCAGCCATCTGCACCTCGCATCCCACTGGCAGCCGCCGGGACACACAGGGACAGAGAAAACACGGGGAGGCAAATAGAATTCGGGCCCCCGGGGTGAAAGGCTCACGAGGTCCCCTCACCATCTCCATCAAAGCCCTTGCAGTGGCACCCCAAGGTCATGTCCTCCCCGCGCCCCTGGCCGGGCCCCAGCCTCCTGCCTCGGCCTACGTGGTACACACGTTGGGGCAGCTCCGGGCCAGGTGACAGTCCCCACTCCGCCGGTGGCTGGTGGCCCCAGCGCCAGGGTCCTCGCTCCGCCCGCCCACTGCCCGAGGTGCCCTGGCCCTGCCTGAAGCTGGGGCCCCTGGAGCCGCACCCCATCTCTCATGGGCCCCCCTGCCCGCCCCTACACCCCTGTTCCTGAGGAAGCAACTCAAATAATATCTTCCTTCTAGGGCCCCTGGGGGCTCAGCGGGTGAGCGGCTGCCTTGGGCCCAGGCCATGACCCCGGGGTCCCGGGATCGAGTCCCGCACGGGACTCCCCGCAGGGACCCTGCTTCGCCCTCCACCTCTGTGCTTCGTCTCTTGCTCTCTTGCTCTCTCTCAAATAATAAATAAGATCTTTAAAGAATAATCATAATATCTTCTTCTGAAGCCACCCCGGCGCACAGAGGTCCTACAACCTGCTCCCAGAGGGTCAAACCCCACGGAGCTACCTCGACACCGGGTGCAGGACTGTCCTGTTCATGCACTGGGCCCAGTGCCCAGGGGTGGCCTCGCTCGGCCCCCGCTCACTGCGATTTGCAAGGAACTTGCCCCCTTCCTCCGGGGCTGGACGTGGTTGGCCCGTGAAGACACCAGTAAAGGTCCCAAAGCTGGGAAGCCAACCGAGTCAAGACACCCCCCACCCCCTCCGCCCCACCCGGCCTCCGGGATGCTCCTGACAACGTTCCTTGGCTGCCCCCCACCCCGAGCCCACCTCCATCCCCCCCCCAGGTGTCCCCCTGCTTCCTGCCCCCACTGCGCCCGGGCTCCTGGACCCCAGCAAGCGCCCCCCCACCCCCGCAGCCCTGGGCCAAAGGCAGCTCCTGCTCCTCCTGAGCCCGGGGGGCCGCCCAGCCCCGACAGCCCCGCTCCCCCCTCCGCAGGCGACAAGTCTCCACGGTAAATTCCCGCGGGTTTAAAGTACAGAGTGATGCTGTTTGGGTGAGCGCACCCCGACTCGGCTGGACCACCTCTGGATCCAGGTGCTCGAGGCAGGACGGGGGCTGCGACCCGCCTAGTAAATGCTTGTGCTGAGGGCGAGCGGGGCCTGCGGTCGGTGCAGCGGCCAGAGGACGGGGGGCGCGGGGACCCCGGGAGCTGGGACCCCGGAGCGCCCGCCACCCAACCCTTGGCCTTCTGCCCCCGGAGGAGCAGCGCCGTCGCAGGAGAAGCTGCGCCCACGGGGGGCATATTCCTTCCCTGTGATTCACGCACCCAGCAGCCTCTGGTTTCCCGGAATTCGCGCTAAGTGGTAGCTTTCAAAGATGATGATGTTTGCCAACAATCCCTGGGGCACCACTTTACATTTTCCTAAAACAAAAAGGGGATTATTCTGTCCATATTTCTCCTTTCCACGGCATCCGTGGACGGCAGCTCTTCCCGCTGGCGTCAGGGAGCAGTCGTCCCCGGTGGGGGAGGACAACCCGGTGGGGGAGGACAACCCGGCTTGGGCTTTGAATGCCACCTGTCAGTTAGGGTCGACAAGCCAGCGTCCCCACCTCCTCGGGCCTTCCCGCCCGCCGTCCTGCCCTCAGTCCTTGCTGGTCACGGGAAAGAGGGCAGGAATAGACGTGGGGCGCTGGGTCCTTGCCAGCTTCCCAGCACCCCGTTCCAGCACCCCATCACAGCACCCCCTGTCCCAGGACCCCCTTCCTAGCACCCCCGTCCCAGCACCCCCATCCCAGCACCCCGTCCCAGCACCCCCGTTCAGCACCTCCTTCCCAGCACCCCCGTCCCAGCGCCCCCTTCCCAGCACCCCCTTGCCAGCACCCCTGTCCCGATTCTCGGCCCCGCACCATCACCCGGAGCAACAAGCTCCAAGGCTGCATCAGGGACACTGAGGCCGCGACACTGTGAATCTAATCAAGTGGAGTGGAGCAGTTCCCGCTGACTTGCTGTCCCGCCCCCCGGACATGGGCTGCCCCCCTGGCCCAGGGTCCAGCCCCCCAGCAAGGCCCTGTTCCCCAAGAGGCTTGGGGCACCCTCCTGCCGGCCCCAGAGCGGCTGTCCCGGGAGCCTCTTCTCCCCTGCCTGGTGCTGCACCTGCAGACGTGGCCTCCGCAGGCCCTGGGCAGGGTCCCCACCCCGTCCTGTCACGTCCCGAGTAGTTACTGAGCTAATTCTTCAAGATCCAAGGTCCTCAACATCTTGCAAGCACTGGTCCTGACCGAGCGAAGCCTCCCCAGGCCTCCCCCACCGCGTGTGTCGCCCCGTGTCACTGCTGCCTTGGGAGAACTCTGGGTGATGGTCATCGACGGGAGCGTCACTGGGAGCCAGCACCAGAGACCTTGCAGCCACCGGGCCATGCACCCACGGACTCAGTGCGACTGTCCCCGGCTCTGGCCGTGCCGTCGGGGCTCCCGTCGCTGCCTGACAGCAGCAGGGGCCTCCCAGGGTTACGGCCACTTTCCTACCTACGTTCCCTCAGAGTCACTTCCCTTCTGGGCCCATGGGCCACGGTGGGGGAAGCCTCCTCCAGCGACAGGCGCCGGCCGCCTGGCTGACTCCTTCCATGGAGAACAGATGTGGCCTGGAGCCCCCACAGTGCTTGTAGTACCGTGAGGCTCCCAAAACACACTAAAGGTTTTGTTGCCTGTGTGCCCCTCTCCTCCTTCCTGCCGGTCACCGCCCATCCCTCGCGGACAGACGGTCTCTTGACTAATAATATTTGATGTGAGCGTGAATTGGCTCACCTCCCCCTTGGCTTTTTTAATCATCCAACAAACACAACCTCTTTGTAGAAAGTCATATAAATAAAAGGGAAATATTAGTGATTACAAACCCCACCACCCAGGGTACTAAGGGGGGCAGTGTGATGAGCACTGGGTGTTGGACGTAGGTGATGAACCCCCAAATTCTATCCCCGAAACCAATATTGCACTGCACGTCAACCAACTAGAATCTAAATAAAAATTGAAAACAACAAAACAGAAGGCCCCCCCAAAAAAGAAATCCCACCACCCAGAGAAATCACTGTAGTCTCCATCTTGCATCATTTTTACCATAAAAATATCTTTGTATACATGCAGATTTTCCAAATAAAATTATATTACACACATGAGTTATTTTTAGGTAAAAATATTTTATCTAGGGTTCCATGGACTTTAAAGAGAAGAGGGGGTTTTGTTGCAAAGAATAAAATGTGTTATATATTTAAATAAATCTTATTAATTTCTACTATTCAATTTATCTGTGATCATAGATACTTCTGGTTGGGTAAAAACTCAAAGGAATCATGCTGATGTTTCCTTCCAGTTTGTTCTGATTCTTTTCCTCACTCCCCAAATAGATCTTGGGTCATGCACTTCGATGCTCAGCGCGTACAAGTGCATTGTGGTGACTCTACCGGTGTCTGTGTGTCGACAGTCCAACGGCCGTCTTCCGTCCTCACTGTCCCTTTTACAAGAACACAAGGAGTCGTCATGTTAAAATGGCCCATACGCTCTGGACCTACTGTGTAGGTGCCCGGGGGACACGTGGGGAACCAACGGGAGGCCCTGCGCTTGTTCCACCTGGGCCAGGCTTGGGGGCCCAGAATGTAACAGAACCACCCGGGAGCCCGAATTTGAGGACGTGGCCACGCTGCTCCCAGGTGCCGTCAACCAGGTCCCTAATGCATGCGGGGCCTCTCTGGACGTCTCCCATGGGGGAAACAGATGGCCCCATCCTGGGGCTGGACACCGGTCGCACAGCTCCACCCCTCTGCCTGCCTGCTGCATGTCCTGGACGCTCCTTGCAGGCCCTGCGCTCGTGGTGTCCCCTCGGCGCCCAGAGCACCTTAGGCTTGTCGCTGCCTCGGTCCTTGCTCCCTGGGGTGCTGACTCTGCTCCTGGGTGCTTCCAGGCTGACCTAATTTCTCCGTGGTCCCACCAGCCTTGCACTTCAGCTCACATTTTCCTTCCTCTCACTCCCATCCCGCTGTCTCACCGTAACGCCTCGTATCTCTTCTTCAGAGATACCTTCTTCTTCCCAATTTCCTCGGGGCCCTGAGAGTGCTCCACAAATGCTCCCTGAAATGCCATCGTCTTTCCTGAGATGCACCCATCCTCTGGTTCTGAGAGCCATGGCCATCCTCTGATCCTATGCGGCAGAGGGTGGTCTTTTCATATATCCCATTTCTGTCTTGTTCTGTGGCTATTTGCTAATTTTTAAAATCATTCATTTAAGATGCTTGGCCGCTCTTGGAGATGCTACGGGAGGTTACTAGGACCTTCAAGGAAAGGAGCGCATGGTCTGACCAATGCCTATAATCCCCTGTGCCTGCCGCTGGGAAGCATGGGGTGGAAAACAGTAGAAGTGGGAAGTCCGTTAGGATGCAGTCAGTGAGCTGGGTGAGAAATCGTCATAGCTTAGATGTCGGAGAAAAGGATTCGAGATGTATTTTAGGATCAGAATTTTGGATTAGGCCAACTGGGTTAAACGTGGTGCAGAAGGGGGTTCGTTAAACGAGAGGAAGGAGGTGCCAGGCTTTCGGCTCGAGCAACTGGGTGGACAACACCGCAGTTGCTGAGACGTGCGAGCCCCACAGGGAAACAGGTGTAGGACTGAGAATCAGCAGTTCAGTTTGGGACAGGAGAAGTGTGTGATGCGTTTAAAGAATAGACTAGATCGAGGGGACCCCTGGGGGGCTCAGGGTTGAGCGTCTGCCTTCGGCCCAGGACGTGACCCCAGGGTCCCAGGATCGAGTCCCGTGTCGGGCTCCCTGCATGGAGCCTGCTTCTCCCTCTGCCTGGGTCTCTGCCTCTCTCTGTGTCTCTCATGAATAAATAAATAAAATCTTAAAAAAAAAAAGAAGAAGTCTACAGAAGACTGCAAAGAACTGAGGCGAGTGGGCCCTGGTTGGACTGCGCGGGCTAACCTGTCTGTCAGTGGCTTCCGTCATTCCTTCTGTCCCAGGAAGGCGACTTTCCATGTCAGTGGGCTGGTGGCTTGGTGACCACTCCCGGTCCGCCGGCCCATCTTGAGCAGCCCCGCACCCAGGCCAGCCCCGGGGGGCGAGGCCTTACCCGCCTCCTCGTGAAACCCTGAGTTACTCAGAAGACGATCAGAGAAAATCCCCGACTCGCTTTTCACAGCCGTGAGCTCCGTGTCCTCTCCTTATTTTAGCCACACCGCCCATCCTACCCCGCAGCCCTGAGCCCGGTGACTTAACGGGGCTGAGAGGGCTTCTAGGATTTCCTTCCTTCTCTGTCACTTCCGTCTGGTCCTGCTAGCGCCGGGCTTAATAGAAATTCTTTGAATTTTGTGGAATGTGGTTGGCACCGTTCCCCCGATTTCAAAACAGATCGGTTGGGGGTGTTTTATTTTTGTTTCTTTAGTGTCTTTCGGCCATTCCCAATTCTGAGAAAAGCTTCAGAGACGTATACATACGCCGTCATCTTGGCCAAGAGTCTGTGGCAACTGGCATGGTTCCTTGATTCCCCTAAATGCGCTTAATTCAGATCTAAATATTCTTGGAAAATGTGTTAAAAATAAGCCTTTTCAAATCCACAACCTAAAAAGGCCTTGGTCTTGGTGTCTATTTGATGACACCACCTGGCCCTGTACCGATGGAATCGCACAACTTGAACAAGGACGTTTAAGGTTCTAATGCAAACAAGTGGTACATGCACACGGTGGAGTATTATTCAGCCCCAAAAAGGATTGAGGTTTAACATGGATGAAACACGCAACATTACGCTAAGGGAAAGTAGCCAAACGCCAACCACATATTATATGGTCTCGTTACATGAATGTTCTTTACATAGATCTAGAGAGACACAGAGAAGGCCAGTGGTTGCCAGATGTGTGAAGGGACGCGGAGCAACTTCACATGGAAATGGGCGATGGAAAGGGTTTGGAATTAGCAGGTGGTGGCTGATGTTCGCACAACTTTCTGAACATACTGAAAACTACTGACGCTTCACAGTATGCAAACTACATCTCAACAATAAAAAAACATTCTCATGCAACATCCATGGGCTTGAAACCTGTCGAAAATTTTCAAGCCGGGGATCCCTGGATGGCTCAGCAATTTAGCACCCACCTTAGGCCCAGGGCCTGACCCTAGAGTCCCGGGATCTAGTCCCACGTCAGGCCCCTTGCATGGAGCCTGCTTCTCCCTCTGCCTGTGTCTCTGCCTCTCTCTCTCTCTCTCTCTCTCTCTCTCTCTCTGTCTCTCATGAATAAATAAATAAAATCTTTAAAAAAAAATAAACCAGATAAACCAGATGAATGGAATAACCACTTAAAATAAATTAAAACTAAATAATCTTTGCTTACTTATGGTTTAGTTCATATTCACAAATGCAATCTCTGACTACAATCGTGGATTTCTCTATTTCTCCTTTCCAATCTATTGGCTTTTGTTTCATATATTTGAAGCTCTGATATTACATGTACACACATTTTTAAAAAGATTTATTTATTATTTATTTGAGAGGGAGAGAGATAGAGAGAGTAGGGGGAGGAGCAGAGGGACAGGGAAAGAGAATCCCAAGCAGACTCCCCGATGAGCGGGGAGCCAGACGTGGAGCTCAATCTCATGACCCTGAAGTCACAACCTGAGTCGAAACTGAAAGTCGGACACCCGATCGACTCAGCCACCGGGCCCTCCCGCGGGTACACACACGTAGAGTGATAATGACTTCTTGATGAGCTGACGCCTCTTACGTTAAGAAATGTCCCGGCTGCCCGGGGGGCTCAGCGGTTTAGCATCTGCCTTCGGCCCAAGGCGTGATCCTGGAGTCCCGGGATTGAGTCCCGCATCTGGGTCCCTGCATGGAGCCTGCTCCTCCCTCTGCCTGTGTCTCTGCCTTTCTCTCCGTGTCTCTCAGGAATAAATGTATAAAATCTTAAAAAAAAAAAAAAAGAAAAGAAAAGAAAAGAAATGTCCCAGTTTACCCTTTGTAAGAGCCCTTGTGTTTAAGTTTGTGTTGTGTTTGCCTTGTGTTAAAAATCGGTTTTCCAATTCAACAATCGTGTTTCCCTCTACATCATTTAGCAGATCATAACATTCATACTAAATACTTTAGGATTATTTTCTGTTACCTCTATTATCTCTGTTACTTCCGGATCTGGTTCTCTTGGTTACTTTTTTTAATAGCGTTTGTTAAAAAAGTAGTTTCCGGTTCACAGCAAAACTGAGCAGACAGTTGCCACATGCCCCCTGCTTGGACAAACGCGTAGTGTCCTCCACGACCAACATCCTAGGCCGGAGTGGAAAGTTGGTTACACTCAATGAACCTGCATGGGTACGTCATTGTCACCCAAAGCCACAGTTCCAACTAGAGTTCACTCCTTGTGTTCATGTTCTACGGGTTTGGACAAATGTATGATAATGACATGCATGTGCCTTGATACTACCAAACAAAATAGCTTCACTGCCCTAAAACCTTCCTTGCTCCACTGGATCATCCCTCCTTCCCCCTAACTCCTGGCACCCACTCATCATTTAACTGCCTCCTTATTTTTGCCTTTCCCGGATGCCATATAATGGGAATCACACGATATGTAGCCTTTCCAGCTTGGCTTCTCTCACTTGGTTCACGCATCGACGGTTCTGCTATGTCTTTTCGAGGGTTTATAGCTCGTTTCCTTTTAGTGCTGAATAATGTTCTCTCACCGGACGGGCCACAGTTGATTGACCCACCTACTTGCTGAGGGGCAGCTTGGTTGCCTCCAAGCGTTGGCAATTAGGGATAAGCTGCCACACACATGTGTGAGCAGGGGCTTGTGTGACCGTAAGTCCCAGCTCCTTTGGGTAAATCCCAAGGAGCCCAGTCGCTCGATCACACGGCAGGACTATATTAAGCCTCATAAAACACCACCACGCTGTCTTCCAAAGCGGCTGCACCACTTCACGTTCCCACTGGCAGCGCCTGAGAGCTCCTCCTGCTCCACATCCTCACCAGCATTTCATGTTGTCAGTGTCTTGGATTTTCCCCGTCACAAACGCGTAGTGGTGTCACATCATGGTTTTAATTTGCAATCCCCTAGACGCACATGATGTGGAGCATCTTTTCATACGCTTACTTGCCATCTGAATACCTTCTTTGGCGAGGTGTCTGGTTGAACCTTTACCCACTTGATTGTTTTCTTGTTCTTGAATTTGGGGTATATTTTTGTATATTTTGGATAACAGTTCTTTATCAGGTGTGACCTTCGCGAACATTTTCTCCCAGGTTGTGGCTCATCTTCTCCTTCTCTTGACAGTGTCTTTCACACAGCGGAGGCTTTAACTTAACGGCATCCAGCTTATCGATTATTTCCTTCATGGATTGTGCTTTTGGTGCTCCATCTAAAAACCTGTCACCCCACCCACAGATATCTAGATTTCTTCCTGTTATTTTCTAGGAGTTTTACGCTTGTACATTTTACACTTAGGTCTACGAACCACTTCTAGTGAATTTTTATGAAGGGTGAGAGGGATATATTTAGATTCACGTTTTGCACGTGGATGTCTAGGATTTCAGCACCATTTGTTGAAAAGACTTTTTTCCACCCCATTACCTATCGGTTGAAAATATTCATGGGGGACTATTTCTGGGTTCTTCAATCTGTTCCACTGGTATATTTGTTTATTCTTTCACCAACAGTACAATGTCTTGATTGCTGCAAATTTATAGTGACTCTTGAGTTTGAGTAGTACCAGTCCTCTAGTTTTGTTCTTTTCCTTCACTTTTATGTTGGTTATTCTGGGTCTTTTGTTCTCCGCATACAGTTGAGAAGCATTTTGTCAATATACACAAACTGGGATATTGAATGGGATCGCATTGAACAGCTAGACATCTTAATATTGAGTCATCCTATCTTTGAACATGGAGAATTCCCCCATTGACCTAGTTCTTCTTTGATTTCCTTTGTCAAGCTTGTACAGATCTTGTCACTATTCTTTTAGATTTATTTTTAAGTATTTCCCTTTGGGGGAAGGGGGGTTGCTGATGTAGGTGGTATAGTGTATTTAACTTCACTTCCACTGGCTCATTGCCAGTACTCAGGAAAGCAACTGGCTTTTGTATATCAAACTTGTTTCCTGCAACCTTGCTATAATCAGTTATTAGTTCCAGGAGGTTTTTGTTGTTTCTTTCGGATATTTTTTTAAGATTTTATTTATTTATTAGATAGAGAGAGAGAGAGAGCATGAGTGGGTGAGCGAAGGACAGAGGTAGACAGAGAAGCAGGATCCCCACTGAGCACGGAGTTTGACACAGGGCTCCATCCCAGGACCCTGGGATCATGTCCTGAGCCAAAGGCACACTTCACTGGCTGGGCCACCCAGGCGCCCCATTTCTTTAGGATTTTCTCCATAGACAATCATGTCACCTGCAAAAAAAAGACAATTTTATTTCTTCCTTCCCAAACTATACACCCTTTCTTTTACTTTTTTGTCTTATTACATAAGCTAGGACTTCCAGTATGATGTCGAAAAGAAGGAGTGACAGGGCTCATCCTTCCCTTACCCTTGATCTTAGTGGGAAAAGTTTTTAGTTTCTCACCAGCCAGGGATAATGTCAGCTGTAGGGTTTTTGTAGACGTTCTTTATCAAGTTAAGGATCTTCCCCTCTATTCTTTGTTTGCTGGGTTTGTTTGTTTGTTTGTTTGTTTAATCATAAATGGGTATGGGTTGATTTTTCTCCTGGTTATGGGTCATAGTTCCCTGTTTTTTGTGTCCTGACTATAATCACAGGCCTGGAGACATACAAACAGAAGGGCTATTTGGCAAATAGCAAGCTGTCCAGGATGACTGGAAAGTAGGATACAGGAATATGAAATGGCAAGACAACAGCAGCCAAACCATGGAAGTATCTGTAAGTTGTGCTGATGAGTTAAGTGTTTACCTGGAAGAAATACCCAAGCGTGAGTGTGTGGTCATGGGAAAAATCAAGTACAAAACAAGGAATCCCTGACCAAAGAGATGAGATGATTGAAGAAGAAAAGGTTTGAAGCAGAAGAGAGAGCATTTGGGCAAGATGAAGAACTTGGTCTTTGAAATAAGCAGAAAGTTGTCTGTTTTATTGTAACAGGAAGAAAGTCAGAGAGCGTGGGTCTGACTGTGAGAGGTCATTCAGTTCCGTGGTAGGGATGTGAGTGCTAGCACACAATGACTTCAATGCTGTCCACAAAATATAAGCTTAAGTCACTGATCAAGACTATAGAGGTTTGAAGAGTGAGAAGGTATGAAGTAGTCATCCTGGAGAATGACACAGTAAAGTTGCCAGGAAAAAACAAAAAAAACAAAAAAACAAAACAAACCAGAAGGGCTGCTGGGTGGCAGGAATGTTTGATTGGCGGGAATTACAGCCCTGGAGAGACACCAGAAAGCACAGTGGTGTCCTACCCGCCGTGTTCTGCTGCTGAGGTGCAGACACAAACGGATGATTTGGAATTTGCTGGGCAAATGACTGAGGAAGAAGGTGTCAAGGAAATCAAGAAGGTGCTACTTAAGACTCATTATAATGAAGCACACAACGGGGTGAATACCCCTAAGGACATAGGAGGGAAATTAATAATAAAAAAAAGCGGTAGGAAGTCTTATGGAGCTGAAATCATGCTGAAGTAGGAGTGGTACAAGGATGTGTGTGTGCAAGTACTGGGATCATACAGAGCAGGATGCTTGAAACCAGAAATTTGGGCAACATTGGACGATTAGAACTAATGGGGCCAAGACCGTGATCACGCAATCGGCTGGTTGAGGCAGACGAAGGAAAACAATGAATGGAAGCGACTGGGGCCGGGAACTGCGGCTCCACGGGACTGGACAAATGATCTACCAGAAATCCCAGCAGGATGAAGGGGAGGGGGAGACAGTAGGCTGGACACTGGAACCATCAGAAAAGAAGAGCAGTGGAGCAGGGAATCGAGGCCGGGAAGTGTTGGATTGTGTAGTCTAGTGGTATGGACTTCAGGGGGCACGGCCGTGTGTGCATGCACCCGGGACTGTGAACGTGTGTTTATTCTTGTTATTTGGGTTTTCGGACAAGAGAGGTAGTAATGAGGAGCAAAAGCCATACCTATCCCATCATCCCACCCTATAAAATCTTATAAAGGTAAAATCAGCTTCCACTTGAGACGGCTACAGGGGAAGCTGTGCCTTTGGGGCGGGGGCAGCTGGGTATCAGTTGTAAAGTACTGATAACAGTGAGTGTCATGAAACCAAAGAAATCGCCCAAGCAGGCTGTCGGTACAGGCGAAAGGAGGGAGAAGGATGGAATCCTGGGGAACGTTGACGTCAACATCGTACACATAATTTTTAAGTATTAGTGTGAAAAATAACATAAGCATGTAATTTTAAACTTTAAATAATACTAAAAAGTTTACAATAAAACAGATTCCTACCCCTACCCCAGTCCGTGTTCTGAATGCCCTAGAAGGCCGTGCCCCATCTATTCTCGCGTATGCTTGTCTCCTCTGGTATCATCTCTGTCTGTCAAACTCAACATCCTACTTTTATCTCTTTATCCATCAATTTTAGATAGTAAGTGATAGGCCTGGACTTTCTCACGGTGGGGGGTGAAGACTCAGCTCTTCCACAACTCACCCCTCTCATCCCACCACACCACACCCCCAGCACCTCAGCAATTTCTGGTTAAATCCCTAATCGGTGTCCACACTCTAATAATGTACAGTGACGCTTCTGAGGAACCCGACAGTCATTTGTGACCATACACCCAGTCTCGTTGAACACTTCATTTTTTCCTAGAGTTGGTAATTACCGCATGTTTTCATTCGTTTTTCTTTCTTCTTCTTCTTTTTTTTTAAAGATTGTATTTATTTATTCATGAGAGACACAGAGAGAAGCAGAGACACAGGCAGAGGGAGAAGCAGGATCCATGCAGGGAGCCCGATGTGGGACTCGATCCCAGGACCCGGGATCATGACCTGAGCTCAAGGCAGATGCTCAGCCACGGAGCCCCCCAGGCATCCCATTTGCTTGACTTTCCATGTACCTCTAACACTCTGACACATTTTTTCCAAGAGTCTCCAGCGTCTCCCTTACCCCCCGCCCCCCCCGTAACTTTTTGCATGCACGCAAAACGCACTGGTTCCATTTTCCTCCCAGAGACCCGAGTCCTGTACAGGGCTCCACATTTCGATTTCAGTCTGGACTGGGTTTTTCTCTCGGCCTGCAGCGTAGTTTTATTTTTAGGACTTCCTTTTGCTGTTCTCCCTCCCCTTTCCCAGATCCCATGTCTTCCTCTTTCTTGGTTTACTTCTGCATTTTCCTAGAATATGTTGTCCCATTCCTTGGCAAGAAATGTTGCATAGGTGATAAAGATCCAGTATCGCTACATATCTGAAGATTTGCACAGTCTACCTTTATACTTGGTTCGTAATTGGATGAGGTCTAGACCATTCCTAAACTGGTGTATTATTCTACGTGTCATTCTTTTTTTTTAATAATAAATTTATTTTTTATTGGTGTTCAATTTGCCAACATACAGAATAACACCCAGTGCTCATTCTATGTGTCATTCTTGAACGTGCACTTACAACTAAATTAATATGGTAAATATTGTAAATAGACAAATGAGTGCATGAGATGTGAGTCAAGACAAGGGTAGATTCTTTTTTTAAATTTATTTTTGAAAAGAGAGGAGAGAGAGGTGGGGGGATGGGCAAAATGGGTGAGGGGAAGTGGGAGATGCAGGCTTCCAGTTACAGAATGAGTAAGTCACGGGAATACGAGGCAGAGCATAGGGAATAGAGCCCCTGACGGTGTCACTGTGTTGTGTGGTGACAGAAGGGTAGTGACCCTTGCGGTGAGCCCAGCATTAGGTACAGAGATGTCAAATCACTATGCTGTATGCAGGAAACTAATGTCATGCTGAGTGTCAACTATACTCCAATAAAAAAATACATTTTAAAAAGTAAAAAAAAAATAATACAAAATAGAAGAGAGCGATACCCAAATAGAGTGCAAGATAAAGAAGGTTTTCTTTTTCTCCGTTTACTAAAAAAAAAAAAAAAAAATGGGAGGGACTTAACGGTATTTAATAGACTCTAGGAAATGACCCAAAGGAGATTAAAATGGCAAAAATAAGATGAAAAAGAGATAATTCAATAAGACAGGATCTAGGTCCTGGGAAGGAGCGGACTAAGGACACAGTAGAAGAGTTTGCCTTAAAGCAGGGGAAGACTGTCTCTCCTGTTACATCACAGGAGGCGGATTGAAGGAGGGAGAGTGTGGGTTGGTGCTAGAAGGACAGGAAGTCGGGAGCCTTTATTTATTCAGAGAAAGGCCAGGGTAGGTCTGGGCGAGAGAATGGAGGAAGTGGGAGGGATGGAATGTGCAGGCAGAGAGGGTTTGTGGAGAGGGAGGGAGCTGGACCCCAGAGGAGACCAGGACTGCCAGGCAGCTCTGGTTTAGAAAAACAACCTCTACCCGTAGCCCAGGCCCAGCGGGAATCCTGAGCCAGCCAGCAGGCACACGAGTCAGCTCCCCGCCTCCCGGTCCTATACTGCCAGGCTGGGGTGTGCAGGGCTGCCAAGGGCGCCCCTCCGGTGGCTCGGCACCCAGGCGGTCTTCACCGTGTGTGGGGTCCACTTCCCCGCAGGAGGCTCTTCCACCGGGAGACAGGTGGCTGAGGGTGCCGGGCAGCATCCGGACCTGCTGCAGGGACCGGCCCCGGGGAGCTGCTTCCAAGCACGCGGGACAGGTGGTGACCACATGCTCAACGATGTTGCATGCAAGGTATCTCAGAAAGGGCTCGCTTTCTCTCGGGACCGGTGACGTGCACGAGGGCACTGCCAGATGCGACTCGCGGCATGCCGCCTGTGCAGGGAGAGCCAGCATACTCTCTGATTGCACCTGCCCAACTCACCTCGGAGCACCTGAGGCAGCAGGTGGATAAGGAAGTCACAGAGCTAGTAAATGGGGCCCTGCAGACCCAGCCTGGGGCCTGTGCAGTCCAGAGCCTGGATCTTAAACCATCAGCCCCTTAGCCTGAAACACCCACAGATGTGGGTATTTGTGCAGATTTGGTGGACCCATTCCTTCACTCAGTCAATGCACATGGAACAGTTTCCTGCTTGGATAAAGGAAGAGGAGAGGAAGACCCCCGTGTACCGTATCAGGCGTCCCTTCGGGGCCTTCAGCCTCCCTGTCACTGACCGATCCTGCGAGCAGACCTAGTGGGGCCCTAGCACCCAGCGAGACCCAGACTGAGAACACAGTACAGACCCTACCAAGTCTTCTGTGAGGCTCTCCTGTCAAAACTCTGGCCCAGGCTCTGCTTGCAAACCTCAAAAAGAAAAATTAAACGTAAATTTAGGTTCTACTTCAAGTTATTACTCTTTTGTTGGAAACTCTTAGCTTACACAGCACCATCCAGTAGAAATATAATCCCAGCCATACGTGCAATGTTAAGTTCCCTAGTAACCATCTATTTTTTAAAATGTAGATGAAACTCATATTTTAACATAAGCCAATGTAGCCAAAGCTTATCTTAACAGGTAATTGATATGATTCTGTATTATTATATAATAATTCCATATCATTCTATATTCTATATATTACATTCTATATTATTATATAATTTTATATTATAATATAATCTATATATAATATAGAATTATATATGAATTAATTATATAACCATATTTATTATTAATATAATTGGTATAAATATCAATGATTAATCGATGTAAATATTCTGTTATTTGATGCATTGATTAGCATGTGATTAAATTGATATATAATTGATGCATGATAAATAATTATTATATATTGATATAAAACACTGTTGATGAGGTATTTTACGTTCTACTTTCATACTAAGTCTTCCAAATCCGGTGAGTAACTTAGGCTTGGAGCAAATCTCAGTTTGAACTGGTCCTATGTCCAGGGCTCAACAGCCATGGGCAGCACGGAGCGAGGAAGGCACACCGTCTCGTTCGAAGTTCCACTTGTCAACTCCGGTTCTGCTCCACGAAGTGAGGGGTACGACTCCATCCCTTCCTTCTGGGGCCTTAGCGTCCTACATCCCAGATGGGAGCACAAGAACTGCAGTCACTTGCCCGGGGGCATCGGCTAAGTTGGCGGAAACCAGAGGAGCTCCTATCAGAGACTCTAAGTCCTAAGGCTAGGGCCCTCCGGGAGGCCGGCTGCTTCCTCTGGGCAGCCAGGCCTCAAACATTTCTCACCTGAGCGTGCCCTGGGCATTTTCCCAAGGCAAATTCTTCTAGTTTCCCTCCTATGTGTCCTCGGACCTGTCACCCCCGACCCGGGCGCAGGGACATCTCCTCATCCAGGGAGATGTGCCAGGGCGCCCCGCGGGACCATGCACATCCTTACTCCATGCTCTTTCCGTAGCCATCCTAACACTTCAGCATGTGGAGCATGGTGTCAGGCGATCGCATGGGAAAAACAGAATTTGAGGTGACCTCGCAGGCCCCCGGCGTCTCCCCGATTCTGCAGTGTCCTCAAGCACCCGCTGCGGACCATCTGGTGGTCCTTTCCGGGACTCGCGTGGCCGAAGGCATCCCTCCGGGGGCCCCGCAATCCTCCTCCCTCCCGCACGTCTGAACTCTCTCCCACTTCCCCTAACGTGTCCGAGAGTACTGCGGGCGATTCTGAGAATTGTTCAAGTTCCTTAGACCCCTGAAACTTAACTTGTTTGGACCTTTAGGTAAAATCTGTCTTATCTGCTTCTCCTCAGAGCGCCCCACCAGGGCCCCCATGCCCTGTGGGGTATGGAGACCCTTTCTGGAGAACAACCAACAACAGTATTTGTTGTCGGTGATGAAATGCAAGCTTTTAAGTAAAAATTGGTATTTTTAAAAACTTGTCTCTTAAAAAAAAAAAAACAAAACTTGTCTCTGCTGCTATGAACTTGACGGCTTCCCAGTATTCAAAGACTTTTCTGACGAGCTCAGGGTGATATTAGCAAATGTGATTTTTCTTTTCTTTTTTTTTTTACATTTACAGTGAGATGTGTCAACATCAGCCAGCCAATATTTTCCAAATAGGCCATCCATAATGTCACAAAATTATACGTGGGTAAAAGATCATTCAAAGAACAAGATACACCAGCATATTTGAATCGACAAATTTGAATACAAAAAGTTCATTGAGAGGGAAGCCTGGGTGACTCAGTGGTTGGGCATCTGCCTTGGGCTCCGGTTGTGATCCCGGGGTCCTGAGATCGAGTCCCACATCAGGCTCCCTGCTGTCTCTCTCTCTCTCTCTCTCTCTCTCTCTTTGTGTCTCAAATAAATAAACAAATAAATAAATAAATAAAATCTTAAAAAAAAAAAAAAAGAGTTCATTGAGGGTTCCCAATCCCACATTGCAAAGAACTTTTAAAACATTACAACTTGAGCTTGGGAGTATCAAGTAAGAGTACCTAAAATTATATAAAAAAGCTCTTAAAATACTTCTCCCTTTCTAATTACATATCAGTACAGAGGCCATGTTTCCTTCATATACTACAACCAAAACACCATATCACAGCTGATTAAATGCAGAAGCATATATGAAAACCCAGCTGTTTTGTATTAAGCCAAGTATTAACAGATATTTGAAAAAATATTTGTTTTTTAAAAAGCCACCCTTATGGCTAAAGCCTTGTTCTGGAAAGCATACTTACCTTCATTAAAAATGTTATTGTGTTAACATGTAGTGAGTTTATTGTTATTTTTCATTAATAAGTATTTCTCGGGGAATAATGTCTCAGGTTTAATTTCGAATAGGGTAAAATATCAGTAGGTATGAATAACACACACAAACACAAGCTCTCTGAGATCCTTTAATAGTTTAAAAGAATCCTGGGATCAAAAACTATGAGCACCACTTCTTACACCACGGTTCTAGCCATTGCAGCTTCAAGACTACGCCCTTTAAAAGGAAAAAAAAAAAGTTCTCAGTTGTTACAGGAAGTAATGGGTTTACTAACACAGTACACCTAGTAGTGTTTCTCCGCTGAACAGTGACTGAGCATTTCCGTCTCCCCCGATTCTTCAAAGGATGGATGTGGTTGTGCTTCCCGTCTTGGAGGAATTAAATGGCAAACACTTGTTAGACTCTCAAATCCAGAATTATCATCACTCTTATAAGAATTCTCACTACCTTTAAAGAGTAATGAGGTGCTAATGTAACAATGGGAAGTACTCGAAAGCCTTGAAATTGTCTTCCTTCATCAGGAAGTCATTTTTCCAAACGTAATACGAGTTCAACTTTTCTCCAGACTCCCCTTAATGATGTCTCGTAACAGATTGCTAAGTACTCGCAGCATTAAACATTGGTTTTTGTTGTTGTTGGTATGAGATTGGAAAGCAGGTATTATGCCTACAGGATAGGCCGGGGTCCACGTGGCATCTCTGTAATGACACCCATACTTGGGGAAAGGCTCTGGCATAGAGGCCGCATCAAAGAGTCAACGTGAGCGGGCGAGCGAGCAATTTAGCAGGCACGGACTCCGACGGGGAGCTTGGCAATTAGCTAGTGATGACTCTCTTATTTTTCAAAATCGCTTTTACTGCAGGTACGCAACTTAATGGACCCAGTTAGGAAACTTCTCTTTGTCAGTGCATGTGTCACCTTGGACGTTGCAAGCTGCACAGCCTATGTGGCATGTTTTTGCGGACTGAGCCCATATGAAACACGGCAAGAGAAACTTTGCATGATCCTTTTTTTTTTTAATTTATTTATGATAGTCACACACACACAGAGAGAGAGAGAGAGGCAGAGACACAGGCAGAGGGAGAAGCAGGCTCCATGCACCAGGAGCCCGATGTGGGATTCGATCCCAGGTCTCCAGGATCACGCCCTGGGCCAAAGGCAGGCGCTAAACCGCTGCGCCACCCAGGGATCCCTACTTTGCACGATCCTCATGCTTGGACCTGTGGGAATGCCAATTCCTTATTCAACATCATTGACAAACAGCAGGAACGTCTTCACGTGTTTCCCAGGGAGCCACGTGCAAGTACTTGGTTGAATACCATGCGGAGGCTTCCTGCACCTAAATACATACGGTCAGACCCATTTTGCTATTCAAGGCCTCATCCACCTTTAAGACTTCAGAGTTGTCATTAAAATTGGACGCTTTCAAGTTTGCTGCCTCTTTCCTGTCATTTCCATTTTTCTCCCGCCCACCTAGTGGTTTTTATTTGCAATTCCAGATACGGGATCTTTTGCTCTATAATTTCCATGAGGCCCGTCTATTATTTGGTTCTGTGCCGAGAACTTGTTTCTGCTCACTTCAAGGGTATTTCTCGTCACCTCCCAGCACGTGATCATGACAGTTGCTCTTACGTCTGATATCATCCCAACACCTGGGTGGTCCCGATGCTGGCATCTCTCGATGGACTTTTCCTTGGAAATCGCTCCCATTTTCCTGGTTCTTCCCACTCCAGCAAATTTGGATGCTGGGGCTGTACCGACTTTGGGCCTTCTTAAAGTTTTCTGAGAAATACATTGTTCAATCAACCCATCCAGTCGGGCTCAGATCGCAACTACTCTGTCACCTCTGTGAGTGGAGGTTCCGTTTCATTTCTATTTTCTGTCTTATACACACTAGCTCTGGGGTGAGCCCAGGACTCGGAGAAGTTCGTATACACAATGGGGGCCCCGGCCAGCTGTCCCCGCAGCGCATGCTCTGTGGCCGACAGGACACGCTTTTCCTGGTGTCCTCCAGCCAGCAGCTGCTCTCTCGGGGGTCTCAGCCGCCCGTGTCTGCAGTGCCGGGGGCCCCGGCGCAGACCTGCGAGACAGAAGGAAGGGAAGCGTCCTCATGCAGGTTGCTCTTCCGAGGGTTGAGTCTCCTTTACAACCTCTCTGCTCGGGTTTACTCTTCCAAGTTCGGAGGTATTTGCCTTTTCTTGCATTGGGTCCGGAAGCTTTCCGTCGTCGTCCACAGCAGTAACGAGCATGGGTGGCTGTCCCCCACCTCACCTGGCATCGGCAGTTGTCCCGTCCACTTCTCCAGGGTTGATCTTCTCTGCCCTCCAGGCCCCTCACCGTGCTCTAGCCTCTCTTCCCGGCTTCCTAAAGCGCCGATTTGGTTCTTGCTCTTCCCTCTGCGTAGGCCCTGGTCCCCGCTCCACAGTGCAGATGACCCCTTCTGACCCCTACGCCACCGTCATTCCAAGTGGACACTCGAAGGGGCCCAACCCCCGACAGAGGGCTGGTTGGCCTGCTTAACCGAGAACCAATTACTTGAAACAGCATCGTGTTTCTCAGTTCAGCCTATATAGGGGACCAGTTTATTCAACAGATTTAAGACCAAACTAGCAAATTTTGCTCTCGTTCTGAGTCTTGATATAAAAACAGGTGCCAACACCTCGCCATCTTAGCCATCAAGAGCTTTGCAAGATACAGGGTTCCCTTTCATGGTGCGAACAACTGTTAAATACTTCTCTGTTCATTTTGTGGGACTTAAACCTTGTACTTAAAATGTGCTTTTCCTCTGTCAGTAATAAGGGATATTGGCATGATTCCATTGTTGATCCGTCGTCTACACTTCTGTTGTTGGCCTTGTAAATTGGATTCTGTGTAAGAGGTAGTGTGGTATCCTAATATGGTAAAAACCATAGCTGGAATGGGCTCAAGTTCAGTTCCCTACTTACTAGTTGTGAGGCCCGGGCAATTTAAATACTCTTTCCGTTTTTGTGCATAAACCGAGGGGAAACCACCCTCCTCGAAGTGTGGGCAAGTAGGGCAAGCGTCTACCATGGCGTCTGGCACAGAGGATGGGCCCCAAGTGCCCTCCTAGCTGCCCTCCGTCCTAACAGGTAGCTGGAGCTCCCCAGTCCTCTTTCTTTCCCTTCCTCCTTCGACTTCTCTCTGCTCTGTGTTTCGGTCTCCAGGTAGGTGACTTAGCACAGAACTCCTGGGAGTTTGTTATCTTCAGGTTTTCTGAGGCAAAACCATGTAGAAATTTTCTTAAAGAAGGATTTGAGTTCTTGAAGAAAAAAAAAAAGGCGAGCAGCTCCGTGCCATGATTTTACCTCCGTAGATCATGAAACATGGTGACATTTCTATCTTAACCTTACTGGATTTTTCTATGGAAGCGATGGCCTCAGGTCTTCTCCAAGGACATCTAAACACACTGAATGCTGTCTGCTGAGTCTGGCAAAAGGGAGATGGCAACCGTGCCTCCACTTTTACCAGAGACTTAAAAGTTCTCCTCCCTTTCCAACATTCGCCTGATACACGGTATGCACAATCCTGAGAAGACCATGCGTTAGTCACATGCACTGTGATGGCACCGGGAGCAGAGCATTACTGGGTGATGGCTTGAAGAACACTCACAGCTCCCTCGTTGAAGACAGACGTGTAAAATGCTGGGCTTCCCTGCCAAGGAGATCTACATGGAAATATGAACACGAAGAAGCCAGCTAATGGTCACACTCACCTGTAAAATTTAAATACATTTCTCTTCCTTACAGATAATAAGGATCGTGAAATTATGAGATCTGTAATTTCAAAAACCTGATTCTAACTGAAAAGAGAAGCATAATCATGACTCTGATTTGTTATTTTTCCTAATTTACAGGTCACACGGTGTGTTCGAATATCAGTTGATTGGACTGCTGTAGCCAATTTTAAATTCACAGATAGCATCATGCTTAGAGTTATTTTTACAGATATTTTTGATAAGCTTCACAATCTCTATATGTCACATTTAACTGAAGATTATTAAATAGAAAAATAAAACTCAATCTTTTTCCAAGTCTCAGGTATTTCAAGAAGAGTAAAAACATGGCTTATTTTCTTAAAAATTAAGTATGAGGCATATTTATCATCACTATTGGAATGTACTTTCAAATTCTGATGAGGTAGGTTTAAGAGATATGCTCGATCAGTAATGTCTAAACTTCAGGCCAAGGATAAAGGATGTATGCAATATTTTTTCTGAATTTACATAACAATTTTCCTTACATTGGAGAAACCTATTATTCCACTACCTTAATTTTTTCCTAAGGCAAAATAAAATGTAAAAAAAAAAAAATCTAATCAGACTTAGAATAAAAAGAAAATGCAAAATTGCCACAGGAAGTTGTCCTTAAAATCACTTGGAGTCATATTTTAAATTTAAATTATTAGCAAAAGCTATTAGTTGATATTTTCTTTCAAAATTTCCTCCTGATGGGAAGAAGAAAGTGATCAGAAGCAAATACTAGATAATAATGCCACAATAAACAAAAATTTGCAAGTTTCTATTCTATCAAATTAACTCAATTACACTCTTTGCCCTTTATCACAAAGTAAATTTCTTGGATCTTGAAACATGGTAGAAGGAGAGTTTCCCTTTGTGAAAAAATTTTCTTCTACTCTTTAGAAATTAGTCCTTTTCAAGAAGTATTTGCTCATGTGAGTTAAGAATTAAAGCATACAGCACAGGCCATAAATTTCACCCCTTTTGCTTCTTGAGTAACTCAAAATTTATAACTTGTTTCCCATCGATAAATCATAAATGACATTTCCTTTCAGCTTTACAGAAATGTTTTAAGGCCATAACAGAACTTTAACTTCTACAGAAAAGCCAAGGTATCAAGTATTTTCAAAGCACACATACATACACACAAACACACACATTTAGTAAGAAAAATTTAAAGATGAACTCAACGCTGAAAATGAAGAGGAACATATTGATTATGTGGATTTCTGTCAGACCAATCTAGAAAACAAATTGACTTAGAACACTGTGACTACTTTGGGTGGCATCCACAAAAATTATCCCTAGGTCTACCGGTAATAATCTAAAAAACCCAGGAATCAAAAATAGAGAGTTGTAAAAGGTGAGAATAAAATCTTATGAAGGGTAACGAGTGCCCCTTGCTGACGGATAGGATGAAAGAACATTCTAACGGCACTGACTCAGGGGCTGCCCAGTCCTCACCTCCCCAGGGAGGACGGTTCCAGACCACCCTGGCCTCTCCACACCCGACCTCCCCTACCCACCTCCCCAGCCCGCCCGTCGGAGCCCTCCTTACCTGGGAGGCTGGCCTTGCTGCTTACCATGTGGCGTCCCTCGCTAGAACGGAAGCCCCAGGACGGCTGGGATCGGCTGTTCGCCCGTTTCTATCTCAAGGATCTAGAACAGTGCCTGACAGATGATCAGGAACAACTGACTTGCAATTTCGTTTCTTGATTGCATCACGTCGTTGGTTTTAAGGTGTCACTTTTCGTTTTGGTTCTTTTACATCCCGCTTCCCTGCTGCCTTCTCGGGACCCTTCCAAACCACCAGTCAGAATGTAATTAATTACACGATGGTAACAAACTGTCCTGAAATCTCCGTCTAATTTAATGTTTGGTTTTTGCTCACGCTAATGCCTAACGTGTTCAATCTGAGTAAGTTCTGCTCCATAAAGTCACTCAAGACCCAGGCTGACAGAGCTGTACCTCCTGCAACACGTCCAGTCCTTGGTCCCTGCCTGAGAGAGAAACCCGAGGAGTCCACAAGGGATCTGATCTTGATGCCTTTCCTCAGGACTGTGACATCACCTTCCCGCTGGCTCACTGGAATTAACTAGTCACAACAGCCCTGAGGAGATGGAAGCCCAGGGGAGCCCATGCAGCGCTCGGGGATCATTACTAGGTCACATGCAGATCATATTTCACAGCACATATCACAGTTTAATAAAATCTACTTCCTCTTCTGGAGTGGAAACTCCTCAAGGGCAAACATTTGTTACACATAGCAGGGACTTGATAAGTACTTGTTGAATAAAAAATGTAATACCGAATATACAGGGCACCTGGGGGGGCTCTGCGGTTGAGTGTCTGCCTTCGGCTCCGGTCATGACCCCAGAGTCCTGGAATTGAGTTCCACATCGAGCTCTCCACATGGAGCCTGCTTCTCCCTCTGCCCCTGTCTCTGCCTCTCTCTGTGTGTCTCTCATGAATAAATACAACTTAAAAAAAATAAAAAATAAAACCAAATATTCAAAATAATTCACCTTTTTAATTTTTTAAAGAAAAAATACTCTCCATAGGAAAGCATTTCTGTTCTTACGTCCATCAGTAACCACGTGGGACTTGGTATAAACACTTCCCATACACCAACTTTGGTTAAATATACAAGTTTGAAAATAACTCATTTGATGCACACATCAAGATGCTACTAACAGATTAATACCCAAGATTCAGCGCCGTATGTTGAAGGTCATCCAAGGTTGACATTAGTTTCATTACAATAAACTGTGAGATTCCAATCTATGAATCAAACTATTTAATCTCTGGAGTCTAGCACTCAAAAATTTAATTCCCCCACCCACCCAACACACATTTATAAACTGCCCAAAAGGGCAATTTAATGGAGAGGAGAAAGTGAAAACTGAAAGGCATTTGTAAACATGGGATATCATTTGGACAACTGTATAAAGCAGGCAGAAAATCCTAAAGGTGCACATCA
Organism: Nyctereutes procyonoides; assembly: GCF_905146905.1. Lineage (NCBI taxonomy): Eukaryota > Metazoa > Chordata > Mammalia > Carnivora > Canidae > Nyctereutes > Nyctereutes procyonoides. The sequence continues at coordinate 27,417,015 of NW_026575043.1, forward strand.
ATTAAAGCCTGTAAATGACAGACTTCAGGAAGCCACACCTGAACATTTCCAGAATTTCACTGCAGTAAACAGCCAACAGCCTGCAACACTAGAGCCTTGCTCCATTCCAAAAACCTCTAACCATTTCAAGAACAGATGAGAATCCACATGAAACGACATAAAAATTTTTAATTAAAAAAATGAAAAACCTAAGTCCTTGTTAAATACTTCATTTTAAAATATGCAGCTTTATTTTAAAACCTGGTAATGCTCAACGATGGCAGTTGACTTCACTCATATATGTAAAAACGTTCTTAAAATAGCAATACATTTCTAAGTGATGTAGTGCTCTGCCACTGATTTTTTTTTCACCAAAATTCTCAAAAAATTATCAAAGAGTTGCATGTTGTGTTCTAAGCCCTTCATTATACTAAACATGGTCAAGTTCCAGAGCTGAAGGTGAACCACTCATGAAATACTGTCTTTGAGATGCTGGAAGTCACAGGAGCACAGAGATTTTAAGATAATTAAGTGATAAGCAGTAGCTTTTCTTTTTTGCAGGTGTCAAACCCATTTGGTCTAAACTGAACAACTGTTTGGGAGCTATAAAAACCGAGAAGCTTGTCCTTCTTTTCCAACCTCCAAGGACACTGAAAGGCGACAGTGAAACGAACTACTGCATGGTGTCATCACATGTTCTGTTTAACCACTTAGCACGCAATTCCAAAATGCACGTTTAAAATGGTTCTTGAGGGGGATCCCTGGGTGGCACAGCGGTTTAGCGCCTGCCTTTGGCCCAGGCGTGATCCTGGAGACCCGGGATCGAGTCCCACGTCGGGCTCCCGGTGTATGGAGCCTGCTTCTCCCTCTGCCTGTGTCTCTGCCTCTCTCTCTCTCACTGTGTGCCTATCATAAATAAAAAAAAAAAAAATTAAAAAAAAAAATTTAAAATGGTTCTTGAGGAGTTAAGACTTATAGTGTTAAGCTTGTTTGTGCTAAATAAATGTTAACTGTCTTATTTACTTGGACACTTACCATCCTCATGCTAACAATATCTACACATCCTCATGAACCCATGGACTTGGAGAGGGTTCTCGGTAACTGCACTTGGTCTGCGCCTGTAGCATGAAATTCAAGTCACTGCTCACTGTCTGATGGGACTGAACACTCTACAAATACAGGTCACACAAGCTAAGCTTAAAAGTTTTGAGAGTATGCATAGTACAAATTTCATTTCTTAAAATATATAGATGAATATACAGAAAAAATGATTATATAGTCACAAGAAGTACCCACAGAGGCCATGTCTCCACGTGGTGGAACTATGAGTGATTATTCTATTATTGTTATGGCAAAGTATTCTCAAACAGCTAACTTAAGAACCAATGGGTATTACCACCCATGAAATTGTCCTTTCCGGTCTTCACGTTACCTACTTTTAAAGTCACCAACCGATATGAATTTGCCAAGAGTGGCTACCTACATTTTGATACACTTATAAGAAGGAAGCTCCTTTGAAGGATGGAAAAAATAGCAAGATCATGGCTATAAGGGAATAGGCCTGCTCCAAAATTAAAATTAAAAAAGAAAAACCTAACAAGCAACTTAATCATTAGGTTTCCTACGGCTATACAATTCTATAGAAAAATCAGTCTCTAACTTTTCATCTTTAAAAGCTTTAAAATATTGCCCTTATACCAATTTGGGCTATTTGTTTCCCTTCAAAACCATTTCTCTCTGTGCTGGTTAACAGGACTGCCAATCAAAACTTATCCCTCAGTCATTTAAGACCAAGTTTCAGATGAGTGGCTAGTTATCTGGCAGGAAAGAACAAAGAGTTGGACGTTAGCAGCAAATTCACATTATTTAAGGGTTTGATGTTTTGTCTGCTTTTGGAAGCCTGCATGCTAAACACGGGTGACTTTTTACTTCCCGGTAGAAATGGTGGTAGCATTCACTGAAGCAAGCTAGCTCAAGATAGTGTAGTGAAGACACGAAAGAACAAAGTTGTCACTAAAATCCTATGTTTCAGACATTGCCAAGATCTTCTCATGAAACACAGTAACTTAAAACTCCAGGATGGCTTTCAACCTTAATATACCAAACAATAAAAAAGCAAAAGTGCATGTATAACCCACACACTTTTCATACTTCTTCAGATGATATACATGATTCACATTCACTGTTATTAAAGTCAAAATGTAAACCTGAAATGACATCAAATCCCACTGTTACATACATGGTCTGCTTTATTCTCTAAACACGCGCACAAGCTACACTGTCACTTCCTGGATCTTCCTATGTTCTGTTTAAAGGAGGATATGCCTTCATCTTTAAACTTTTAGGAATATTAGAAATAACAAGATTAATTCAGGTATACAAAGTCTTTTAGACTATTCACAACCATCAGTTTTTACATGGCACAAGTCACAATGAGTGGATGAAGCTTCCCATATGCTGTCTACAGAATCATAAAGAATGGAAAAGTCACCAAGTTGAAATCTGAAGTATCAAATCCACGCAGGGGAATGATCTTCAGATATCTGGCTTGTGGGGGGTGGGAGGGTAGAGAAAAAGCAATAATTCAAGAATCTTGAATTTTTCAGGATTAGGATGTTATTTAATGTGCTTGAAACAATTTATTAAGTGTTGACTAAAGCCCTAAGAAAAGTGCCTCTCAAACACTAGACTAAAAAAAAAAGAAGGAAAAAAAAAAAAAAGAGTAGACTGATACTCTACTCCCGAGCTGACAAAGGCTTGTGTTTTTATAAGTGCAGGTTTTTAAGCACAGCAGGAAAAAAAAAAAAAAACCCACAAAACTTACAAAGAACTTAATCACATTTGGCTGCCCATTATTTAAAATGTTAATAAATTTAAACAATTTAAATACTCTCATTTAATAAAACACCCACACAATGACAAGAATGAGACTTTAATCAGTTTTAAGTGGAGTTTATAACACTAAGAGATAAAGGGCTGTTAACAAACACAATAACAAATGGACATCTGATTGGTATGAGGCATTATCCTGTACACATCATATGTTTTTGTGTATCCTCAGGGCATAGCATTTACACACAGAGCCACTGCTGCACAGCACAAGAGTATCTGAAGAGGCTGAATCAGAGGAAGGCTGTTTAACAGACTGGAATTTTTAGTATATATATTCTATATGAAAACAGATTGAACTTTTGAACTGGCAGGGTAGAAGGCAACTCTGCCCAACACTGCATTAAAGCCCCCACGCAGGTGCACAGCTCCACCCCTTCCATCTGCATGCATGACACATTAACAGTATTTAAAGGTAAACGAGGCACTTTGTGGCAACCACAGCCATCGTTATGAACATATTGCACAAATTTTCTAGAACTAAACATGTAACTTGTACCCTACTTTTATTTTTTAAAGCTGAAACATTTGATGCTGCCGGTAAACTCCACTTAAGTTTATAACCTGTGCCACAGCAAAGAATGGTGATGCTATTTATTCAACTGCCCTGTAGTAATTATGGAAAAAAGAATGTTTGAGGGGAGCTACAGAGGACTTGGGATGGCACAGGGCCCAACTGTAAGCTTTCTTAAAAAGTGATGCCTTCAAGTAACTTCAGACATGTAAGCGGCTGCACATCCAGAAAGTCTAAGTAAGAAAACATTCCAGAAACTCAAAGAGATTACCTACAGAATGCATTTCAGGCTAATTATGAATACTGTCATAAATAAAGTTTTAATTAGGACTCAAAAACCTTTCAGTCATAGCAATTCTTGTCAAATTCTATGGGGATGGTAACTGAAATAAAGGAGAGTAGTATGTATAATATATATTTATATATATATAATATATATATATAATGCCATATCTCCATTTCCAATGACTACACCATAAAATGTAAGCAAGGCTTCTCAAAAACATTGAAACATTCAAAATCAAAACCCTCATTCAGACCTTCACATTCCAAAGGAAAAATAATAACAGTGCAAAAGCCCATTATAATGTCATTATTTATGACCTGGCCCTCCATGTTACATATTGGAACAACACAAGTTATGTTTTAATATACTGTGCCCAAAACTGTAACAAATAACAGTATTAATAACTATCGTCAAAACATGAATAGTTGATTTTCATTTTAAGTCAACAATTTTCAGCTTTTATGAAAGATAAGGTGGCATATAAATTTCAATGCTGAGATCTTAGGAATAGTTGTCTCTAACTTTACCAATTTAACTTATGAGCAGTCAATGAATTCTCTATATATATCAATGTTTAAATACAAATGTGTAAATCCTAAGAGCTTTGTTAAAAATTTAAAAATTTTACTTGTTGAATGAAACGGATGAGGTATGGAAAACATGTCATCATTATTTACTAAGAGTATTTTAGATGAAGTTCTGCCTAATTTATTTACCATCAAATTCTATAAATGCTGCTCTAGTAGGTCTTATGCAATCTGTATTTGTAAATTAACTAGGTCAGACCACAGCTAGTGAACAATTTCAGCACCAATAAGTTATTGAAAATGAGATTTTACACCATTAAGAAATAAATTGGCTGGATATTTAAATGTCTCCAGGTCAAGGTATAATTTGAAAGACACCAAATTTCTGTGGGGGAAAAACTTCTTTTAAATAGTATCTTCACATTAGCTTTACAATAGTAGTTGTACTCTGCTTAGAATCATATGCAGTCTGGGCATATCAAATATATGATATTTAAGAAGTTAAATTGAAGCCCTAGTCCTAACTCTAGCACTATGAAGAAATGATTCAACACTGCACATTTAAAAAAAAAACTATTCTTTCAATAAAAACCGATAAAAGCGTTATGTGGGACAATTTCTACTGAAAAAGTAAATGCCTTATTATTTGTGCAGTGTTGAAAATTTACTGCAACTCTAATTTCCTTTTTAACACAAATAATGTTCTTTTAAATATAAACATTATATGTATTCAGTATTCAAGTAAAATTCCCTAACAGTTAATGACATTTAAAAAATGTGCAAAACTGCAAAACTCATTGTAATAGAATGTGTAAGGTCAAAAGGGCGGAACGGCTGACAGCTATTGGATTGAGTAAGTGCATCATAAATCTTTAAAGAAAAAAACGCTTACTGTAGAATCTCAAATTGAAATTTCCTGTGCAGCATTACAAAATATTTTATATTCAATTGAGAAAAAAGAAGCTTGCAGGCAGCACATGAAGCATCCACAGCAGGTATATGATTGAAAACTAATAAAGTTAAGTGTAGGTTGTTGACTGATGTAGTACTAATAGCATCTGACTTTTCGCACTGGCCTTGATTACACAGGAGATGGAGCAGTCATTACAACTGAAAAAAATATATTTAATAGATCATTGTCAATTTTTGTAATGTTTCAAGCCCATTCTTTGTTGATAGCCTCCACATTTATATGGTTAAGTCATTGTTGCTGTGTTTCTCATCTATGACCACATTATTTTTAATATCCCTTCATTTGTGGATTCTTAAGAAGTTGTGGAAGGTTCATTCCTGTACCCCAATACAGATTCACTCCCTCTAGCTGCCTTTTCTAGCACCAATATGCTTTAAAAAAAATAAAATGCACAAAACGACAAGCAGTGACAGCGGCCAATTCCTCAAATGTCCAGATTAATAACTGTAGCATGCTAAAGAAAGGTGCATGAAATAGCTGGAGATGGTCTATGGTCCAGAGTTCAGCATGACAGATCTCCCTTTCTGAGCACTCCCTCCATTCCCCTAACCCGAATACATGCATTAGAATGTAGCAAAACCCTCGAGAAACTCCTCTTAGCCAACTGCAGACTTATCTGTTGCCACAAGTGCAAAGGGGTAGGATGTGAACCTGTTTATCACAAAACTCTTTAGCCACTTCAGTTGGTGACAGAACACAAAATGAGAAATTCCTACGTATACACATCAGTCTGTCTCCACTTTTTATAAAACTGGAATAAAATGGGAAAGTGCCATCTTTATTTATCCTAATTGAATTTTCAATGTCCTTTTGACACAAAAAGGTATATACATGACACAGCTACACAACCTTTTTTCAACTGGACAACAAGTGTCAAAACCCCGTGGATGTATAGGGCAAAACGAGATTGGTCAGGAAGAGAGAATTGTTCCTATAACTGGTAATCTGACACAATGTCCTATTGCCATTAAAAAAAAAAAGGTCCAATTTCAGTTTATTCAAGTTTGTTTTCATGGTGTTTTATCCCTCTTGATTAAAAAAAATTCAGACTTTTGTGATTTGCGTGTGCTGATCTTCATCAAAGGGTTCATTCTCTGGGTCAGAGTCAGTGGTGTCAGAATATCTATAATGATCAGGTTCATTGTCACTAACATCTGGCGTCACAGAAGTTGAACTGCTAGCCTCCGGGTTTGATGGCTCCTCTACGGTTTTTGTGAAGTACAGCTTCACCTAGAGAAAAAAAGGTAAAGTTTAAATGGAAAATCCAGGAATCTGACTAATCTTAAATTACTTGGCAAAGATACATATTTTTAGCAGGTTCGTTTTTAAAAGTGCTGTGGCACACAGGATCTCGAAAAGGCAGTTGTCTTTTCAATGACCCTCTTCTTCAGTTTTCCTCTAGGTTTTCTTGTTACACACTGAAAAGATACACTAGTTAACATACTCGTCTTTAATAAGCAGAAGCTGCAAGCATTAACTAATTTCACAAGAGATGCACTGAGACTGAAGTTCATCGATCGTTTACAAAATGTATTTTCAATCACAAAATTCAATGAAAAACAGTTGAGTTCCAAAAGAATGTTTCACTTACTACCTGTCTGAATCTTTGTGCATTTTCTGATACAAATAATACTAAACAAATACAAGTATTATAAAAACACTGAGCAACAATGATGTTTAGGATCTCATTAGCCCTCGAGGTTAAGAACAGCATACAACGATCTAAGGGCCTCTGCAGGCGGCGCTGAGTAACCTGTCAAACAACTCAACAAGCCAGGTATTTCCATCTGCGAGGACAGGAAGCTAAGGCCCAGAAAGGCAAGTAAGTAGTGGATGTGAGGCTTTGATAGGATCTGCCGTGAAACCTCTCCCCTGTTTTCCAATAATCAGCATCAATTCCCCTCATCTTACATCCAGCATCCGTTCCATCAGTAAATCCTTTCAGTTCCACCTGCAGAATGCCATCTGCAACCACTCTGATGGCTTCTCACTGCCCCACTAGCGCTGCCACCGCTAGTCCAAGCAACCACTATCTCCCGTCTGGAAGAGACCACTGTAGCAACTTCTTACCTCACCTCCCAGCTCTGTTCTTGCCTCCTCTCCCTAACTTTCCTCTCCAGTCCACATTTTAAAAAATATTTTATTTATTTATTTGACAGAGAGATAGCGAGCATGAGCAGGGGGGAGAGGCTGAGGGAGAAGCAGAAGCAGGCCCCCCGCTGAGCAGGGAGAGCCCGATGTGGGGCTCGATCCCAGGACCCTGAGATCATGACCTGAGCCAAAAGCAGATGCTTCATGGACTGAGCCACCCAGGTGCCCCCTCCAGTCTACATTTTAAAGACAAAATTCAGATGACATCCTTCCTGTGCTGAAAACACCTCAATGTCTTCAGACTTCGACTGCCGCGCTTTAGTCAAAATGACTGACTGCATATCTACTGCTCCCCAAACATATGAGAATCATTCCTGTCTCAGAGCTCTTATCCCAGGTATTTGTACAGCTCACTCATCTCATTTAGGCCTCTGATGAAATGTCACCTTCTCTTAACTACCGAGCTAAAACATACACCAAGGTCATTCTCTATCCCACTTCTACTTTCTTTGTTCATAAGTACTTACCATCATATATCTGCTTACTGATAATTGAAATAGTTTTTATTTGTAAACATAAATATTTAATCTTATTAAAAGAGGAAACAAAGTAGCAGCAGTCACACTTTAAAAGCTATTAATTAAGGAAAATGCAGACTTAGGTAAAAGATAGTAATGGAAACCCACGGATTCTAAAAGATACTTCTAACCACTTAAAAGAACTGTAAGAAGTAAAGGCACTTAGTACTGGACTTACTTTCACTTAAAATATGTAGCCCCCCCCTTTATTTTTATGATTACTTGCAAGATTCTCATACTTGTCAGCTAAGGGTAGGCTTGCTGTATGTTCTAGAAATGGAATGAGGCAAAACAAGTAAGAGAGAATGTTTGCAAAGAGAAAGGAGGAAGGTATGGTGAAAGGAAGGGGGAAGGTCAGAGAGAACAAGAAACAGGAAAGGGGAAGGTAAAAAGGGCAAATTACCAGTGGAAAACATTGAGAAATCACATTTTTTAATAACCTGGAAAATTCTTATCAATGCACAGGAATAGAAATACACACATCACATATAGACATAAGTAATGATCCAAATAATTCCATTAAATGAGGAAGCAGACAGAGCTTCAGAAAGGGAGTAACAGGAGGATGATGGGAGAAGGCCTCTCAGAGCACCAGGACTGAAGCCAGGGCTACCACATGGAAGGGTAGCCAAATGCAGGAAGGGCAAGGGAACGGGGGCAGGTGGAGACGTACAGGGAGAGGAAAGGAGAGCTCAGCCTCTGGCAGAACTGAGGAGAGACCAGGATGGGTGGGTCTCAGAGCAGCAGGAGGACATGGCGAGAGCTCACGTAGGAGGAAGGCCTGTGCTCAGTTAGGCAGGTCCTTATAAGTTGTATCAAAAAACCACAAGGTCTTTAAAAAGTATAAACAGGAGTGACACAATGTCTATTTTAAGATCACTTTGAGGAGTTGAAAATAAATTGGAAAGGGACAAACTCAGGAACAGTTAAGAACATCTCATATGAATCATTCACAAATGATGGAGTTCCCTTCTACCTCTTTTTTCCCCCATTCCTACTTCATATCCCATAAACTGAAGTTCCCTTCCCAATCCCTGCCCCACATGTCACCAAACAAAAGCAGCGAAAGAGGTTTTTAAAATAGGGGGAGGGAAAAATAAATAAATAAATAAATAAATAAATAAATAAATAAATAAATAAACAAACAAATAAATAAATAAATAAAAATTAAAAAGGGGGGGCAGCTTTTTGACTTTGACTCTGTGTGCACATCCTTATTAGAAACTCAAGTTATTAATACCTAAATATTGCTTCTAAATAATACTTAAAACTCACTCATTCAAGTCCTTCACCAGCTAGACACCTAAACCCCCCCCACACACACACAAAGAGCCACCCACCACTTCCTTAAAATGTCTTTAACCGACCTTAAAATTTGGAGAAAAATATCGGTTGGCCTTGTCTTTATTTGCTTTGTCGAGATCATTTTTTGTTAAAGTGAGTACTAGATATTCCTTGTCATTATCTGCACGTTCTATACTGCAAATACTATCAATTTCTTGATCACATAGACTTCCATTTTCTACTTTTTCTGAGGTTTCCTCTGGTCCTGGTATGAAGAATGTGTTTACCCAAAAGTGAAACATTTTGTCCTTTAAAAAAAAAAAAGACAAATTTTAAATTGTTTTTAAAGAAGAAAACATATAACCTATATTCAACATTTGCCCCAAGAAGTCAATAAAATAAGCCACGTGTCATTTGACAGTTTGAATAAAGACAAACCTACAAACACCTGGCAATCTGTGGGTTATCTGTTGCATCTAACTCACACATGTTTATTCTTTTGTTCAAATTTTAGACTTTTTCTTTTTTTTTTTAATTTTTATTTATTTATGATAGTCACACAGAGAGAGAGAGAGATAGAGGCAGAGACATAGGCAGAGGGAGAAGCAGGCTCCATGCATCGGGAGCCCGACGTGGGATTCGATCCCAGGTCTCCAGGATCGCGCCCTGGGCCAAAGGCAGGCGCTAAACCGCTGCGCCACCCAGGGATCCCCCTTTTGTTCAAATTTTAGACCAAAAATGTGATTCCACAAGTTCTAAGATAACTTGTTTTAAAACCGTAAGTAAAATATTTCCTTTCTTGTCTAATGTTAGCTTTAAAAAATGTTTTGAGTTTGTATGTATGTGTGTATTAAATAATCAGATATGGGTTTAATGCTGTTTCAACAAGTTAACCATTACAAAATTTACTTTAACAAAGGTTCTTGAAATGTCAACACAACTTCCCGAGGAAGCACGGAAGATATATTTCTACTTCAGAAGCAACAAGAACACTAAGTGGCTTCAGTTCCTTACACGACAATGCATGTGTTTGAAAACATTCATAGTCCTGGGTGTTATATGTTGACAAATCGAACTCCAATAAAAAATATACAAATAAAAGAAAATGTTCATAATATGGGGGAAGGAGACAAGCAATTCTGACTTTTTTATGTTATAAAAAAATGCCTATTAAAAAATTACTTCTTATTAATAATCAAAAAAAACCACAACAGATGTTCATCACTTCAAACCCTTCCTGACCAATACATAAAATGTTCTCTCTTTCTCTCTTCTTCTTATGACTGGAATTTGGCCTGTATGGGTCACTTGACAGCTAATGATGTGCAGCTTTGTGACATCTTATTTACCTGGTGACTTAAATTGCCATTAAATCTGTTATTCTAACTTGACTTTGAGTTTTGCTATTTTCCCAGGAAGATGGTAAGACCCTTAAATATCCTATGTTTAACTGACTTTTTAACAGTACCTAGTAATCCTGTATGTAAGTCTTTAAAAAAATATATTTGTTAATTTCAATTATTATAGCAAAGTCACTGAGTTAGTAACTGTACATATCTTTTACTTAGAGTCAAAAGAACATAAGCTAGTAATATTTAAATCTCCAAAAATGTGGATTCTGTTTAGGTACTGATTATATTAAACCTGTTTTTGTTTAAATCATAGCAACATTTGTAACAGGCAGGGGAAATCACATAAAATGGCAATATATGTAAAGTAATCCCAGTTAATGATATATTACAAATATTAATCTAATCTTCCATTTTACATGTATTAAAGTAATGTGCACATGGTAACTAAAAGTGAGAACTTATACACTCCTACTAAAGATACAGGGAGACAGTGATGCAGGCGTCTGTTTTAAATATAAAATATAACATTTTAGAGGCACGTAGCTAGCTCAGTTGGTATGTACTCTTGATCTCAGGGTCATGAGTTCAAGCCCCATGCTGGGTGTGGAGCCTAATTAAATAAATAAAATTTTTTTAAATAAAAAAATAAAAATTTACATGTACCAGTCTTATAACAAATAGAAAAGAAAAAAATACCTTAATTTTAAACACTAGCTAACACTTCCCAGACTACTGAAAAATTATTTTCCAAAGTTATCAAGATATATTTAACTTTCATTTATACAGAATAGGCAGGAAATGGGTTTCTGGTAAAAAAAAAAAAAAAGAGTTTAACATTTTGTAAATTTCACAGCTATGTGGATTCTGGATATAGAAAATAGTATTTCTTCAGATAAGTCAAGGTAGAGCTTAAAATTTTTGTAATAAATGAAACTTCATCTTTTTTTTTTTTAAAAAAAAAGCTAAATATTGGGAAAACTAAATCAGTCCTATTACTGAGAATGTCTAAAGATTGGCAATACGCTATGTGGAATGTTTATTGAGGCAGTAACAACATACAAAGCTAGTATTTTTGTTCATTACTATGCCACCTAAGTTGCACTCACTTTACTTTTATGTTCACACAATATTTTAAATCAAGAGAGTTTACGAATTAGCTCTTGGGATTCCTGGGTGGCTCAGCATTTAAGCGCCTGCCTTCAGCCCAGGGCTTGATTCTGGAGACCCGGGATTGAGTCCCATGTCGGGCTCCCTGCGTGGAGGGAGCTTCTCCCTCTGCCTGTGTCTCTACCTCTCTCTCTCTCTCTCTCTGTGTCTCTCATGAATAAATAAATCTTTAATAATAATAATAAAAAAAGAATTAGCTCTTGAATTACCTAACTATGGCTCAGTAAGACGCAAACCTCACTTTCTAAACCTGCACATTTAATACATTTTTTCATTCTTTATTACTTCCTTTGCATACTTATCACTCTCCTAAGCTAAAAATCAAAATATTCGATAAATTTGAGGAAGCTAAATATGAAATGATCTGGTCTCGAGTAACATAAACCAAAATGGGGGGAAAGTGTCATCACACAATAATACCATGGGACAGAGCTTATTTATACATAGAGACCAAATCTTTTATAAACTCAGGGCCCCTTGCTAACTTTTCCTTGGTAATTGATCATTCTTTCTCAAAGGATAACTTTTTTAAAAAAGATTTTATTTATTTATTCCTGAGAGACACACAGAGAGAGAGAGGCAGAGACACAGGCAGAGGGAGAAGCAGGCTCCATGTGGGGAGCCCGATGCGGACTTGATCCCAGGACCCTGGGACCATGCCCTGAGGCCGAGCCACCCAGGAGTCCCAGATTATAACAGATTTAATGGGGTATAGAATCGTTAACATTTTTACAAAATTTCTCTGCATAACCTAACTTACAGAAAATTCATCTAAAATTACAACGCCATAAGGACTTTTCCCCTAATAAGATTTGTTACCATTATAATGGCTCATCAATGCTCAAGTAAGCAAAGCATGTGCAGATCAAACAGAAAACCAATTACAATTCACCAGATGGTTAGGCACAAAATATAGCCTGTAATCTCTCCTTACAGAATGATTCCTGTCTACCTAAATATTTTAAGCAAAAGTTCTGAGGTTACTATTCAAAATACAGTGATTTGGGATATTGTTCCCAATAAAAGTACAAACCTTTTTTAGCATCTTGTTCTGTTTGTGGAAGAACTCTACTTTGATGTCACCGCACACAGGCAACGGCTGAGGGAACTCAAAGTACATGAACTTGTCTTCCCGTCGTGTGGGTCCTGAATTGGAGGAATAGATCTTCACCTTTAGCTGGCAGACCACAAACTGAGGATCTGCATGGTTAAACACACGTTAGCATCATTTCACTGGAAATGCCTTCAAATGTCAAACTGTCAAACACCATTTTAATGGTTAATATTAGCAAAACACATAATATAGTAATTCTGAGTCTTTAACCCAGATCTAAAACAAATCAATGAAAAAGAAAAGTTCGAAAATTATAATCAGTACAAAAGTTTCCCTAATTTCAATCTTCAATGTAAGGTTCTATTCACTGGTTCTACTTCACAAATACTAACTCCCCACAGTAGACTCTGGCACTATAATAACAGCAAAACTTTAACATTAAAATGTTAAAAATCTAATATAAATTAGATTTATAATTAAAAGGCTAAAATAATTTTCTGGTATATCTATGAACTGTAAAGAAAGTAACTGTAAAAAAAGATACTTGCTGCAGTATTTTAAAGTCTCTACCATGTAACAAAACCCAAAATACAAATCATTACTTGTTCACAAGACACAAGAGAATATAATTTATAACAAGATTATAATAAATCCTATAAACACAAGACTCAATATTCATAAAAATATCAACCATTATTTATTTTACCTATAGTTCACATTCTATTTCTTAAAGTTATTATAAAGCCATCATCATAAGAAACAGGAAGAAAAATATTTGAAATGTCTGCAAACAAATAGAACAGACTCAAGCACAAACTGTAGCACAATCTTCCTCCCTCCAAAACACACTCCATTTTCATTACCAAGTATTTTGGCTGTGGCCCCTGTCTGTTTTAAAGTAAAGGGAAGGATTATATTGTGTTAGTGATTAACCTTATGACTAAGTAGTGGGTCTTGAAAGAAATATGCCAAAGACAATTAAGAAATACAATTCTAAGCTTGCAAAAAGTACATGAAAAATTTCATACATACATACATACATAAATGTATATATGAAATATGCACACATTTATAAACAGGCATAAAATCCTCAACACCAAAAGGCATCATCCTTAAAGATGCAAAAAGAAGTATCACATTGTTTATCAACATGACCAACAAGTGAGAAAAAGGCAAAAGGCTTATCCAATCTAGATGCATTTTTCAGTTTAATACAGATGTGCTGGCTCATCTGTGAAGTATCTAAAGCAGCATTAGCACTCACATAATAAATAGGTTTGATAACAGCCTAGTGGGTTTTTCTAATATGAATTTGTGAGGCATTTATCATGAGAAAAAGGGTACTTCAAAAAGGGGAAACATTACACTAACAATCTGTCAATCATTTTCACTTCCTTGACTCAAGGTTCAAAGTACAGTGAGCCATTTTATAAGGACTATGTGATTCTGAAAATTTCACTAGGAAGTCTAGCTTGAAGCAGCAAACAAAAAGATATGATTTCAAAGCTTTGATAAAAATCATCCAGGATGAAAATGACTTGTAATCTTATTAATTCAAACCACACTAGTTCAGAATCTGATAATCCTGATTTCAAAACTTTCAAAAGCATATTAACTGTATAAGCCAGGTATCAATTTAACTACATCTAAACTGTGTTTCAGGAATTCTACAGTTGTATGATCAATCCATAAGCTAATTACAAATCAGTATTACTTAGAATTTACCCCAAAAACTAAGCTAAACGGTTTTAATAAAAATAAGTGGGAAAGATTTCCTCAAATCACTAGAGAAAATCATTTCCTTTACAATATGCATTTCCCTTCTTAGAACTCTAAGACCTAACTAATCAGAAGTCCAACATCAGCATGGTTCTGCTGACTTCTAAGACACACAGTATTTTCTCTTTCATATGACTGTGTTCTAAAGAAATGTAAGTCAATACCTGATAAACAAAAATCAGAATTAAACTGTTCTGATATATGCATATTGATATACTGTATTGTGTATTGACAGAAAATCACACTGTTCATCTTTTACTAATGTTTCAACCCTTTTAGATGTAAAGAGAGTAAACTTTTTCTTTATTTAGGAATATTAGGACTATAATCCAGTAAGAAACCAGCTGCTGACCCCCAACAACTTTGCAGACTTCTTTGTCTTCCTCACTGCTCCTGATCTTCCTCCTGAACCCAGATTCAGAATCCACCATGTCTCAGTCCTCCTGTTCTTTTTCCCTTCCCACCCTCTAGCCCCATACCTGATTAACACAAAAGGCTAGTTACTACTTTGTCTGTTGCCTGGTGCTTTCCAAAATACCAGATCTCTCTCTCACACCCACACCTTCGAGAACCCACTGAGGATCTTCACATCAACAGCTCAACTGCACCTGACCAAAACAGGTTTAAAACCAAAAACATTCATGTCTCCAAGTCTCAGTAAGATTCATTTTTCCTTCATCCCTTTTCTGAGAATTATTCACATGGCCAGAATCAAAACTGACAATATATTTAGAAATAAACGGCAAAGGAAAAAGCAATCAAATCCCACGTGAATGCCTTAGCAAAGCACATCTGGCTTATGGCAAGTCCCATAACTGGAATCATTTCTACCACTAGCCCATCTTGCAACTACCACTTCCTACACAGCCAGACTTAAAACAGAGCCTATGCCTCTAGAATGGTCACTGATGCCACAGTATCTCTCAAATCAGGTCTGATATCCCAATTCAGGGTCCTCTGACAGACAGCCACACATTCCATCCTCTTCTGTTCTGTGTCCAGCTCATTTCCTACTGCTATGCTTTAAGTCAGGCTACTTCCTATTGCCTGTAATCCTTCAGTTTCAATGCCAATCTAATAGTATACTTCTCCAATGCTCAGTGAAGAGCTGGACCCCCTCCATGAAACTGACAACCCCCAAAACTTTTATTTTTTTGAATATACCATTTATAATTTATACATATAGCGTCCCATTCAATTATGTATTACTTATAATATAGCTTCATTACACAGTATTAAATCACAGTGCATAAATGGAGAACTAGAAAATTAGTAATGGAGTTTTTTTTTTTTCAGCCTCGGTGTCCATCGAAAGATGAATGGATAAAGAAGATGTGGTCTGTGTATACAATGGAATATTACTCAGCCATTAGAAACGACAAATACCCACCATTGGCTTCAACGTGGAGGGACCTGGAGGGTATTATGCTGAGTGAAGTCAGTCAGTCGGAGAAGGACAAACATTGTATGGTCTCATTCATTTGGGGAATATAAAAAATAGTGAAAGGGAATAAAGGGGAAAGGAGAAAAAATGAGTAGGAAATATCAGAAAGGGAGACAGAACATGAGAGACTCCTAACTCTAGGAAACGAACTAGGGGTGGTAGAAGGGGAGGTGGGTGGGGGTGTGGGGGTGATTGGGTGATGGGCACTGAGGTGGGCACTTGACGGGATGAGCACTGGGTGCTATTCTGTATGTTGGCAAATTGAACACCAATAAAAAATAAATTTAAATTAAAAAAAAAGAAGAAAAAGTTTTCAGTAGTAATTTTTAGTTTAAATGCAATGCTAAGAGGCAAAACACAAAAACAAAACAAAAACCCCCACACTGTTTAAGTATAGGCAGGCAGAACAGAACTGATAGATTTTTTGCTAGAGAGGCCAAAGTGGGGGAAAAAAAAAAAAATCACACTAGATTCAAAGACGATTAAATGGAGTGCTTTTTTCTCTTATCTCCCTAAGATGTTGTACCTTTCTTTTGGCCCTTACACCTGGTACCTATCCTTTAAAACAAGCGAGAATTTTCCCTTTCTTTTTCCTTCTATGAATTTGTAAAGTTCCCATGTCAATCATCTCTGTTACTCCAGTGCCTTGCATCTAGAAGTCTTTTTGTTTATCCAAAATCTCATTATTTTTTGACATATAGTTGACACACAATGTTGCATCAGTTTAAGGGAAACAACCCAGTGATCCCACAAGTGTATACATCGTGTTGCGCTCACCAGCAGTGTAGCAACCACCTGTCACCATGGGGTACTACAACAGTGCCAGGGACCACAGTCCCTTGTACTGTGCCTTTTTATCAGCACTTTTAAAAATTGTACTGAGAGATGGGGATCCCTAGGTGGCTCAGCGGTCTGGCGCCCCACCTTCGGCCCAGGGCATGATCCAGGAGTCCCGGGACCAAGTCCCACATCAGGCTCCCTGCATGGAGCCTGCTTCTCCCTCTGCCTGTGTCTCTGCCTCTCTCTCTCTCTTTCTCTCTCTCTGTGAATTTATTTATTCATGAGAGACACTTTTTTTAAAAAAAATTTTTTAATTAAAAAAACTGTACTGAGAGGACGAAACCATCAGTGAGGTCTCCTAGAAGCCTATAACATGCTATATTAATAAATCTGTGGCCTATGATAAAGTTGTCCAGCTCTAAGAACACAAGCAAGATACAATGAAGGGGATTATACCTAAATAAGAAAGATGAAAACCACCAAGAAATTAATTTCCTCAGTATAGGTTAATTTAAGGATAGAAATTTGTTAATCACATAAATCAGAAGCAAAGAAGCAAAACTTAAAGATAAAACCGAAAATCATTAGCAAATTACAAAATCTCACTGAAATACTATTTGAGGAATTAGAAGAAATACTATAGTAGTTTCTTATCTACAAACTACAAAATTGCCTCTAAATAAATGAAACGTATTTCTTAAACATGAACACATGACTGATCACTGCCAGGAAGAAACTGATATAAAATTCTGTTACAGAAAAAAGCAACAATAGTCTGGTCTTTTACTGGCCAGGTATGACTTCCTTTCATACATTCTCTCTTGACTAACTGCTTTGGGTCTAGGTATCAAGTATGAAAGCTTCTATCAGTCTAGAATAGAAGAGAAGCAAAACAGGACAGGGGCGACTGAGGGAGGCTCACAGAGGTTAGGGTAAGAGGGAAATCAGTGCGAGGCAGGCATCACTGACATGACCTCTATTTAGTACATATCTAGAAAGTTTCAGATTTCAAAGTATCTTCATTTTACTGACGAGCAAACACAAAGACAGGTAGATGGTGTACCTGGGGTTACATAATCCAGTAAGGACAGAGCCAGGAGGAACTGGGATCTACATCCAGGTTGTCTCTAATACACACTTTGACTCAACCCTATTCACTTGACAGACTTCAGCTGGTCACCATGTCTTATAATTTCTTCCTCTGTATTGATTGACCCTGTCACATTACTATCAACATCTAGTTGTCCTAAGATAGGAAGGAATTGGTCCTGCCTCCACACCAGGAAACTAATGAATCCCACTGCCACTCTGATGCTGGATCTCTAATGGGGGATATAGGTTTTTTAGTCAGCTGGTTACAATTTAGGCTGCATTTGGTAGAGGCAGCAAAGAATATTTTTTTCATAAGTATAATTTAGCTTCTAAGACATTAAAATCCATTGCTCTTCGCTTCCTTAGCCCAATGTGCTAAACTACTGAGCTACTTACTTAGTTTGGATACTTCAGAAATTTATACCCCTGGATAATTAAGTATGGTAAATTTCTTTCTAGATTTTAATGTAAACTTCTAGATATGTCTAGAAAAGTGTTCCATGTACTGGAAGGATGAAAATTTAGAGCACTTACTGCAAGTTCCGCCACTGAACATTGGAATAGTTTCAAACATCATCTTGTGAAACAACAGTGCCACTGGTCTATAATCCAGATGATTCTTTAACAGGTAGCTATAATAATACACATAGCGCCTCTGACTGGGAATAGTTACTCCCTGGTGGACAGAAAAAAAATAAAATAAAAAAGAAAAGCCAAATTCAAAAGAAAAATTCCATTATAGTTATTTCACTAAATTGTTATGGTAACTGGGTTGTACCCACTGAAGAACATATATACATTAGAAATTTGACCTTGAATGATTAATATTTAAATCCAGCTTAACAACAGAGTAAATCAGAGCAACATTAGTACAAAGGAAAGTATCAGAGTAACTTTTCTCCCTTAAAATATAATTATTGTAATACCCTCATTTATTCAATGGTAACAACAATGCTCCAACCTATGAACCCAATAAGCAAAGGCCACAGCATATCCAAAATAACTGTCAAAGGCATCTGCACTATAGCTGTGCTCTTTACACATAAGGCTTCCTGCAAAAATTTATGGACTTGTATTGAATACATAATTCCTCAAAAGCTTGGTTACTTATTTTTCAGGCAAACATGTCAGAATCAGAACACATAAAGGCAGAGTACCTCTAAGAGACAGAAATAGCAGCAAAAAGTGATGGCCTTAGACCCCCTCCCCCCAAAACAGGAATATGTAGCTGGCATAAATGTATGCAGGAGTTCTGTAACAGAGGTGCTTACGAGACGTCCCTGAGCAGCACAGATCTCTTTGCAGAAGAAACCAGGCATACACAGAATGTTTAGAGAAAATATAAGTATTACAAATGCTAAAAAAACAAACAAAAAAACATAATTCATGTGCTATTAAAAAAACCAACCCTATCTTATCTAAAGAAAAAATCTAGTGTGTGCAGCCATGCATTCATTAATGCTGCTGAATAAATGAGGTATGAGGTCTCCTTCCCTAGGACATGTGTGATTTCAGGAAAGTGTAAGCATTTGACTTAGAAGGTAAATAGTAACATGAAGCCATCTGACAGTTGAAAGTTACTTGCAGAAAACTTAAAAGTATATTCAAGAGAAAAAAGAATTTACAATATTTTAAAGTTATTATTGGCATGTGAATCTCTGCATGTGTTTAAACACTCTGGACACAAATGCTTTTCTTCCCTGTAGTGTAAAGTATAAAGTATGTTAATGTGACTTTAAAGACCGATATACAGAATGGTAGGTAAACAGGTATTCACTCTAGTATCCTTAGGTTTGTTGTTTTTGTTTTTGTTTTTTAAGGGTAGCATGAGGGGAACCTGGGTGACTCAGTTGGTTAAGCATCTGCCTTGGGCTCAAGTCATGATCCCAGAATCCTGGGATCGAGCCCCACACTGGGCTCCCTGCTCAGCGGGGAGCCTGCTTCTCCCTCTCCCACTCTCCCTGCTTGTGTTCTGTCAAATAAATAAATAAAAATCTTTAAAACAATAAATAAATTAAGGGTAGCATGATTTCATTACAATTAAAAAAATACATCAAAAACGGTATAAAAGCCATTTCAAATCAGGACAAATGATTTAAGATTCTGGCTATAGGGCAAAGACCACACAATCAGAAGACTTGGAGTTGAAAGCTGACAGTCAAAATACCAACTCTGATTTGTTTCCTCAGGAAAATGAAGACAATACCTACCCTGTCTTCTTCACAGGATCCTTATGAGGAGTAAACAATAAATGCATTTACACAAAAGCACGCTAAACCTACAAAATGTTACACAAATCCTAAAATTAGCAGTTTTACAAATCCTATCTACATTTGGAGTATAATTTTGGAAGAACTGGAATTTTAGTTCTGTGTACAGTATTTTCTTAAAGAAACGGTAGTAAAATAGTGTTACTGTGAAAAACTCCTATAAAAAACTAAGGTTGAAAATCATTATTAAAGTCTGAAAAGTGTTTAAACTTAAAATGACTTATTATATCACACTATTTAATACTACTTCAGTAAACAACTTATCATTCATATTAATCAAGATAAAGCACAGAATTGCAAAGCAGGTAGGGGGAGAATAGCAGATGGACGATGGCTGGAAGGAATCTTTTTTGAACCATATGAATTTATGATTTAGTCTAAAAAATAAATTAAAATTCAAGAAATTAAATCAATGGAAGTCTGTAAGACCAAGCTATCAAGTTGTCTATTGGGGTTTAGTGGAATGATAGATGATATTTTCCTCTTTATCTTCCTGGTATAAGTTTGTACGAATAATTAAAAGGTTTGCAAAGCTTTAATTTTTCTCAAGTAGCAAGCGATTGGTAGCACATCTATAATGCAGCTATTTATATATTGAGTTAATCTCTGCCAAAAGGGCAAGGCAAATGTATAGAGAAAGAATATATGAACCTACCAGATGTCAACCCTGGATGAATAATTTGTGTGTAAATATAAACTGAACCAAATTACTGACACAATTCAAAGAGAAACACTGGAAAGTACAATTTAAATTTAATTATTTTACTATCAAAATATGCATAATTTCACCTCTATACTTTAACTTTGCAATTCCTACCAAGCACTACCTCAAATTCCATGTATTAAACTTGCAGAAATAACAGAGTTGTAAGACTCAAATATGTATGGACCACGGGCTTCAGTTGTGTCCTTCTCTCTAGTCTCATCTCTCATGGCCACAATGCACACTTACTAAAATTTAATTAACAGTAATAAATCACTGTTATTTAGATTTTGAAATAAAAATAAAACTTCTGTACTGAATTGATATTGCAATTTTTACATTTCAAATATTTCCTGAATGCATATACTGAAAACAACTGTTTTTACCTACTGCATTTTGACGATAAAGACTAAAATCTCTTAAAATCTAAGAAATGAACATGTTAATGATCTTCAAAAATTTATTTTATACATAACGAAAAGAAGGCTGAACTTCAAAGCTCTTAGAGATTAAAAGATGACTACATGTT
The DNA here is from genome assembly GCF_905146905.1 of Nyctereutes procyonoides. NCBI lineage: Eukaryota > Metazoa > Chordata > Mammalia > Carnivora > Canidae > Nyctereutes > Nyctereutes procyonoides. The sequence goes on from NW_026575043.1 coordinate 27,438,306, forward strand.
TTCAAAATTTCCATTCTTCATTCAAATTAGCCAAGAACATTTAAGTTAAATTGGTCTGTAACCATTTCCCTATAGTTCCACCCTCTACCACTAATGACAATCTTATATTTGTAACCTTTTTTCCTCAAATGTAACTTTTAAAACATTCTAATCTTAGTTACACTTGACATTCTTCAGGTCGACTTCACACCACCTTGCTGGCCATCATCTCAAAAAGCAGCTACTGCTTCTTCGATTCCCTCAGGTTAACAGACCAGGAGGAAAGGCCCAGGAAGATGTGTGGTGCTCCTCCCAAGGGCTACTGCCTTTACTCAGTCTCACCTACTACTTCCAATCTTTCATTTCCATACCTTGTTCTTCTGGTACACACTTCTTAAACCCTCAACCGCCAGGACTGCAGCACTATGTTCAAACCACCTCTCTTCCAATCCTGTCTCAGACATCATCCTCAGTGAATTTAGCTCCTACTTTATTGGGAACTCTTGAGGTTATCCAGTGTCGATACTCTCAAAATTCCCTTCTCCCATCTTAAAATTTTTTTCACTCCTGGCCATTTTGTAAGGAGTTCATGTCAACATAGGTTCCATTTTCGCAAGTGCTCTATTAATTATCCTCTCCCTGGCATTTGTCTTTGTTCTACCTGTCTCCTCCTAATAATCAGCTCAGGTAACCCTTATCCTTTATCCAAAACAATTCAAAGACTGAAAACTCTCTCTCCAAATCTTGTATCTCTCTCAAATTGTCACCCTCCTTCTCCACATAAATTCTCAAAGGTAAGCCTCTGCTCCTTAACTCACAGGAGTCTGTTATCATGAGGCTGATTTCTTAATGGTCAATAGTTCTTAATGGTCACTAACAGTTATTTCCTATTATTTGCTTAGTCCCATCCTGTACCCTTTTTCATTGCCTTTTTCATTTGCAAACAGTAAACCACTTCAACTAATAATTTCAAACACTGTATGAAAATGCCAATCAAATCAATACATCTCTTTTAAAGCTCTTTTCAAGGAACAAGAAGAGAAAGGGGAAACACAAATTATACATTAAGTTTGAGAAAGTTCTCTGCCTCTGTGATAGGAGATATTCTCTAAGGTTTTCTCCTACTCTTACTATCTCTTCTCTTCTTGTCCCTAGCTGTAGGCACAGCTCAAAAATCTGACCTGAGCAAGCACTTCTTTATCAATCCCCTTTGTTATAGTAGTTTAATTATCAATTTTATACATTATCTCCAAAGCCTATATCTCTCAATATGACTTAATTCCCAATTCCCAGTCCAGAATATCTAACACTGGAATGGACATTTCCAGCTGGAAATTTCAGAAACACTTAAAATACAACATATCCAAAAACTGAAGCTTTCCTATTCTTGCATGGACCAACCTCTATTATTTATATTAAATGATATTCACTATATTTCCTGGCATCTGAGCCCCAAACCTCTTTGAATACCACCAGCACCACTGTTTATTGAACCATTACCATGTTCTTCACATTGTTCTCAGTACTTTAATAAATATAATTTAGTGCTCATGAAGTATTATTGGTAACACCATTTTATAGATGAGTTAAGGTCACACATCTTGTAATTAACAGAACTAAGTTTCACCCCAGTACTCCCAACTCCAGAGTTTACACTCAACCACTGATACTATCCTGCCATCTTCTTCCTGCAAGAGTAAAGGAAACAACCTGAGAGGCAACAGTGAACTACACAGGGTTATAGAAAAGAAAGGTAAAGAAACCCTTGCACTACAGCAAAGCCCCAGGCAGCAGAGTAAAGACAGAGACTGGTCAGCAGATCAACTGCCTGGGACATACACACAATGCACACGTGCACACACGCGCACACACACACAAGATGTACAAAATGGAAAGCACACTAGAAGTCAAATTCATTTAGAATACTCTTAGATTTCTTCACATCTATTCAGGTGCCAAAATCCAGACTTTGACATACTTCTCAAAATACCAGTTTTAGTTTTGTGTGGTAATTCTAATTCAGTCACCTCCTGCAATGTTGCAATAGCCAAATGATTATCAGCCTCTGATTTATCTTATCTCCAAACTATTTTTATACTACTCTTTGATTAACTTGATAAAAGTGTAAGATTAATCATACTAACAATTCATAATGCTATATGGTTTCTCAGTGACTACTCAAATAAGAAAATGTATCACACACTGTAATTCCATAACATAAAAATACAGCCCAACCTCTTTTCCACTCATACCTCTCACAACAACCTTGAATGTGCTTTTACTTTTGACCAAACCAAAGTACTAATTTCTCCCATATCATAATTGCTGTTTTTTTAAGTATGCTATCTTTATCAGATTAAGGACATTAATCTGCAAGCAGTCATCTGAAAGTCTTATATATTTTCTAACACCTAGACCAACTAGAATTATTTGATACTTCCAGGCTGGATAGCAGCCACCTGAAATACAATTCTGATTAGGTACATGTTGAGGGCTCCTACACATTTTAATTGTTGGATAGTCTGCTCAAATTTTGTATTTCACCTTGAAGCAATGATGTTCACTGAAAATTGCTTATTTCCCATGAAATTTTCAAATTCATTAGCACAGACCTAAATATAATTTTGTTACCTCCACACTGTAGTTGTCACCTTTCTCAAACTTAATGTATAATTTGTGTTTCCCCTTTCTCTTCTTGTTCCTTGAAAAGAGCTTTAAAAGAGATGTATTGATTTGATTGGCATTTTTATACAATCAGTGTTTGAAATTATTAGTTGAAGTGGTTTACTGTTTGCAAATTCACAATCTTTATTAATCCCTCTTTCCTACTGGTTATTATCTTAATAATCTCTAAAATATATTTGTATTTCCCCATTGACCCAAAATTATGTAAGTAACTGGCTTTAAATTTCCAAATGGTTGATTTGATTTAACTTAAAAAAAAAAAAAAAGTCTCTAGCTGGGGATGCCTAGGTGGTTCAGTCAATTAAACATCCAACTCTTGGTTTCGGCTCAAGTCATATCTCAGGGTTGTGGTATCAAGCCCTGTGTCAGGCTCCTCATTCATGCAGCGTCTGCTAGAGATTTTCTCTCCCTCTGCTCCTCCCCTGCTTGCATTCTGTATCAAATAAATAAATACAATCTTTAAAAGCATAGGGGAAAAAAACAAAATTATATATTAAGAAAAATGTCTAGCCATTCTGAATTATAATCAAGGAATGGGGTTGACATATTTCTACTTGGAGATGAGATTTTCTTTGCAGCTGACCTAATGAATTATTAAACTTGGTAACTGATTTCTGGATGACAAAAAAAGAAAATAGATACATTTTGTGGAGTATTTTTATTGTATTATTCAAGCCATCTATGTATCTTATTTTGAACCTTCTTGATGTTCAAGTAAAGATTCCTATTACTGTTGCTTTTCCACCAATTTTTTCTACATTTCTTCCAGCTTTTGCTTACTGTATTTGATGTTACATTTAGCACATAAGAGTTCGTAACTGATAAATCTTCATAATCTGGAGTGTACCCTGTGTTAATATAAACTGACATTCTTGATCTAGTTTTATACATTTTGTTGTAAATGCACTCTGATAATGATATCCTGTCATCTTCTTTTAAAATTTACATTTGCCCGATGTATCTTAAATGAACCACTTATTTTTCTAACCTGAGTTATTCTATGTAAGTCTCTTGTATATGACTAATCTCTTTAAAAAAAACCCAGAAACTTATAAGTATAGGTTATACACATCTCTCAAACCTAGAACACTGTCCTAGTAGTTCCAAGTCAGAATTCAACCTGGATACCACAATACAAGATGTGAAAGGTTTTGCTCATATTCTGTACCCTTGAATCATCTTCTCTAAAATGATTACAATCCAGATTCCTCATTTTAAAAAGTATTTTTCTACTTCAGTAAACTTCACTGGCACTTCCAAACTCAGAAATAATGTCAATGTTTTAAAATAATAGTGTTTGCTTGAAGCTTGAAAATCTATGTTTCATGGGGATCCCTGGGTGGCGCAGTGGTTTGGTGCCTGCCTTTGGCCCAGGGCGCGATCCTGGAGACCCGGGATCGAATCCCACGTCAGGCTCCCGGTGCATGGAGCCTGCTTCTCCCTCTGCCTGTGTCTCTGCCTCTCTCTCTCTCTCTATGACTATCGTAAAAAAAAAAAAAAAAAAAAAATCTATGTTTCAGAATGTTCACAAGATCATTACAAGAAAGTAATTCAACAAAGGAAGAAATATAGCTCTTAGGAATGGTCATCATTACAGTGACAACATAACAGTAGTTCTTATATATTAAGCTAAGTGCCAGACATTTTACATATACTAGAACTTTGTAAGACAGAGACTATCACTTCTATTTCAAGGATAAGAAAACAGTCCTGGTGCACATAATTATCCTGTTCAAAACCCAGACTTGGGGATCCCTGGGTGGCGCAGTGGTTTGGCGCCTGCCTTTGGCCCAGGGCGCGATCCTGGAGACCAGGAATCGAATCCCACGTCAGGCTCCCGGTGGATGGAGCCTGCTTCTCCCTCTGCCTGTGTCTCTGCCTCTCTCTCTCTCTGTGACTATCATAAATAAAGAAAAAAATATTAAAAAAAAAACCCAGACTTGAATCTAAATATGACTCTGATTGTAGAACTTTAAACTCCAATGTCCTGGGTTTTACTAACAGCACACAAACTTACAAGGTAATGCAAAAGAAGTCACGACCTGTTTGAGCACTGTTTTTCCCATTTATGAAGAGTCTCCAAAGTTTATTCTGGTGCTTTGGTTCCATGAAACTTATTGTAAGTAATGTATCAACAGTGCTGCATGAACCACAGAATCCTTCCAACTAATACAGAGCAGACCACTGGCACTGCTGTCTCTGTACCTCATCCTTTCCCCCTTGGGAAGCTGTCATTCCCCCTGTAGTTTTGTGGAGGTGGGATGGGCTCTATTCTTCAGCATCAGATATATGTCCCAAGCCTCCAGCCGGAATGTTTGGTTCAGGGATGGGTGCATACTCGAATGGAGGTAAATCAGAACCTAATCTAGGAATTTCTGCTCTAATTGTAATTCCTCTCCTACTGCAGTTATTCAAGTAGACAGAATGTAAACCTGGAACGACTAGGAGTCATACCTGGCTATTATTTGCATAGTGCCTCCCTGAAAATAAAGCATACAGAGAGAAAATGGGAGAGTTGAGAGAGATTACCCACACCTGTTAGGTATCTAAGTCTGGGCCAGAGCTCTTTAGGCTATATAAGCCAGTATAAATGTCTCCTGTGTTTATGCTCCTTTGAGTTGGGCTTCTGTGAGTGGAAACTGAAAGAGTTCTAATGCATTATAATATAACTACTTTTGTTTTTCTTTTTAAAATTTCTATTTCTACTTTGGGGATCAAAATAATAAAGAGTAATAATTGGGACAAGAGAACAGAGCACTGTAGAAAGAATAGTAGATTTGTGGTTAAGAGACAGTTTGAGTCATTACACAAACAGATGAAATGACCTCGGATAGACTGATCATCACAGATTTATTTGATCATTTATATCAGAATAGGTCTGAACTAAATCATTGCTAAAGTCCTTCAAGATATAAAAATCTTATAATTTAATGAATATGTAAATTGTATAAGAGGCTTAAATACCATGTATTAGAGGAACACAGTTTAGCCCAAAAGAATTAATGTGTTAGAAAAAATAAGAATGTTATATTAGGAGTTGTTCTTTTTGTTTTGTTTTTATTGAAAAATGAGAAGAATTAAAGTTTAAGTAAGGAGAAAAATGAGCAAATTTTAATAGGTTATCATATGGGGAAATTTAGTAAGTAACTAGAAAACATAACCTGACTATATCATCAGGACATAAAAATTCATTCCTCAGACAAACTAGAAAATTTCCTCTTCTTGGGATCACTCAGAATAAAGTTAATATTTATTATTTCTAGAAAGTTTAAGTCTTCATTACAGATAAGCTAATGAACTCAAGTACAGAGATAATATATATGAATTTTATCTCTAATAATTGCTTTGAAAACAAAACAAAAGAGAAATCAAGAGCTCAATTTTTTTCTCTAAGAGTTTAATCAAAGAAAATAAGTATTAATGCTTACTTTACTTGCCACCATTCTAGAAGGGTGAGAGAAGGCAACAGAAAGAGAGAGGAGTAGCAGAAATTCTGGGTAAGTTTGTCATGTAGAAAGTTTGCCTCTTTGAATTCAGATATTCGGGGAATCTTGCCAAAATATATACTTACAAGCACTAGCAGGATGCTTTATCTCTTTCATTCAGTTTACAATAAATCCTGTGGGTTAATGATCATTCTGATGAGTAAGTGTAAGTACAGACAGTGTGAGGCATAGGACTGGCAGGAACCAGCTCTGCGAGCTGCCCTGCACCAGGCTCTTTGGGGGCGGGGTGGGGGTGGAGGTGTACAGGGAACTGCTGACAGTGGCTTTTACTCATAAAGTAAAAGGATCAAATCTGCAAAGGAATGACTCTTAGGGAAGTGTAACATCGTTGCCTTCTTCTAAATTATTGAATGAAAGAAGGACTCTTCCTTCTCACAAGCAGTTACTGTGCCTTCAGAAAACATGCTTCCTTAGAGGAGGTGTCAGTTGTGCTCTGGCTTCTGCGCAACACTCCAAACTTGAAGTATTGTTGGGGTATTACTAACACAAGGCACACTGTCCGGTCCGCTGGCACCAACCACTCGGCCATCTCATCTGTACCGAGCCTGCCGAGGGAATGGCAAAACTGCACCAGATGACTCTGAGAGTCCCTGCCAAGTCCACAAGTTCTCTGCTAAAACAGGACAATTGGCTCTTCTTTCTTCAAAACAAGAGTGGGTAGGAGTAGAGGATCAGGAGGTGGGAAAGGGTGAGGGGGACAAAGGAGGGATGTAGAGAAAGAGAAGGAGGAGAAGAAACAATATCCTCCGATATCACTGTCACCAGAACACAACTTTCTTCTGAATGTTTCCCTACAGCTGAAATTAAAGATATAAGCAAAGTCACATTAAAGACAGTTTTAATAATATTAAATGCCATATAAATGGAAAAATTGATAAAATGTATGTATCTCCTATAATAATGGTTCAGTTAAGATACTTCCCTGGAAGATTTCCACAGTTGTGTAACAACAGCTTTACCATGTTCAGCTTAGCTCATTTCTCATGATGAAACTATACTTATTAAAGGTTAAAAACACATTATTTCACCAGCACCCTAACCATTAAATAAACATGTGATATATCTGGAAGTTTTCAGAAAATTAAGTTGTCAAAGATTTAAAGGACACCCACAGCACTGTATTTACAAGACTAACAACTTCAAGCTGCCTTTATTCTCCTTAAGTTGGGGCCACTAAATGCCCGAGCGTCAGTTAAAAAAAAAAAAAAGGCTACAAACTAAGGAGCCTTGCCAAAATAGGCCCATTTTGGGAGAGCGTGCCCCTGTACAAGAGATTAATTCTGAACAGTCTCAAAGTTCCTTTGCAGCTCCAAGATAGCACAGAACAAAGTTCAACAATGTGCAGGGGACTCAAATTTTACTCTGAATGCTATCAGTCACTGTTTGAATAATCCTAATCAAAGCACTTCATCTTTCTGGGCCTCTGTTTTATCATTTTTAAAATAAAAATTCCTGCCAAAAAAGGTTCATAATCTTATACCCATAATCTTTATCCCTTTAATCTAAGCTTTCTAACACTGTTTCAGCATAAAATGCAAATTGAACCATCAGCAAAATATAGCCTCATCAACAGCATCTGCTCATAAATTTCTTTTTGTCTTTTTAAATATCCACAGAAATAAAGGTAGGAGCGCATTAGGATACTGCTTTAGACCTGAAAAAAATTCCTCCAAAAATGGTCTGAGTATATTAATTAATCATAAACTAAAGCACAACAGATCTTAATGATTTATTTGGACTCCAAGATGCTAAAAGTGATCAATTCTGTCTAAATTACTGAACTCTGAGTCTTTATATAAGAGCTAAATAATGTAACAATTTTACTGAGTACACACAGAACTCCATCCTCTGTTAGCCTGTTATCTTCTACTTGGGGTAGATTCAAACCTATGAGAGGAAGAAGAAAGCAGTGTGCCTGAGCATCGTACAAAATACAACATACTGCATTTGATTTTCATAAATACTTCTCTTAGTATCTTTTCACTCTGGCCCCTAAAACACAACAATATCCCATGGGCCTTGCCAGTTTACCAAATCTCTCTTCACCTTTACAGAGAGATAGAATTGACCACATTTGCAGATTGTGAGGGCTACAATATCTTCCCAATGACAAATTAAAATATGTCCTCACTTTTTGACTATGAAGACTTTTCTTGGATCTAACAGAAACTGCTTATGCACCAATGGGTTTTACTTATATCCCTGAAAATGATGTGAAAGACAATCCCAAGTGCTTTTTATATGGCTAGTTCCCACTATCAGAAGCATTTAGCGAACTCTCCTGAGGCAGCATCTACATCAGACAGAGTGTGTATGTGTGTAGGTGAGTGTCTATAAGAGGGAGGGAAGGGGGGGAAAGAGAATGTGTGAGAGCACAGCTTAGTTAGGAAAGGTTATAGACTACTCTAAAAAAAAACCTCACCCCCCAACTCAAAATCCTGATTAAAACACTCTACAAGTCTGTTGGTTGTAATGCCCAAGAAAAAAAAAAAGTTGCAGCTGAATGTGGTGAAGGCAAATACTTTAAAAATGGTCAAACGTGTGTGTAGCTTGCAACAGAAAAGTTAAGACTGTTGCAGTATCTCTAACAAACAATCCTGCGCATTCCAGAAAAACCAACCACTTTCTCTAAAAACTATGAAGCAGGGCATGAAAGGACTGGATGGAAATACCACTTCCCTTCAGTGTATGATGACAGCTTCTCAGTTTAGCCAGCTACTAGTTTTCATCAAATACATGCATGGTAACATAATCAAAGAAAAATACTTATTTTGGAGTCCTCTTTGGAAACCTGAGGGAACATTAACATCTTCAAAATGCTCCCAGAAAAGTTCTCCTGAAGAAATCTCAGTATTCTGTAGATAGAATACCTTAATGTCTGGCAAAACATCTGGTTTGGTTGCTTTGGTAAAGATAGAGCTCTCTACATGTCACTGTGACTAAATCCTTTGTTCATCATTATGTATTGGGGTGCAAGACTCTATCATTGATCCTGGGAGAAAGCTTATTTATTATTGTGGAAGTATTCTATTACTTCATGAGTGCCAAGCCTTGAATCACAGCCAGTACAAGAGGATTTGTCATGAAAAATCTACTGTTATGAAAATAGCCAAATTCAGGAAAGCCAAGACTTTCAATCAAGGGCTTCTCAAGAGGTTTTGTCAAGAAGTGGGAGCAATTATGAAATGTTGCGCTACACGTAAGTTCACTAGTTTCAGAAGGCATTTCTACGGCCAAGATTTTAACCGCTGTTAACTGGATAAAATACAAATTCATTTACACAGTTTAACTCTTCAACCTTGAAACTAAAATATGAAGTCATAATCCCTTCCTAACATAGTATTATGCCAGGATCTTGCCAAAAATGATCTCATTAACGGCAAAGAAAATGATATAAAGTTAACTTATCTGAAGAATCTTAGAGAATTCTTATTTTTTGACATAAACCTACATTCATTGACAAAAGAATCTATAGATTCCATTTGTTCTTTCATGAGATAGGGTTTTAAGCACTTATTTTCACCTAAAACAAAGTCAAAATGGATTGGACATCAAAGATGACATAAAAGTTGTCAAGTCAAAGACGATGGCTTTTTAGTTTTAATGTATCATTTAAAACCTAGGACCACCTGGGTGGCTCAGTTGGTGAAGCGTCTGCCTTCAGCCCAGGTCATCATCCCAGGGTTCTAGAATGGAGGGTCGCTTCTCCCTCTGCCTCTGCCCCTCCCCCTGCTTGTGGTCTCTCTTCTCTCACTCAGTCTTTCTCAAATAAATAAAATCTTTAAAAAAAAAAAAATCTAAATAATAGCAGCCCTTTCATTAAAACTTACTATTGGGCAGAACTAAAGCTTAATTTTGATTAATTTGTAACCATTTAGATTTATGCACTATCTTCAAGTAGTGGCCCTGCTTTTTCCATTAAAAAAGGGGACATAATTCTTATTTTCCATGTTAAAAAAATGTTAGTGTAATTAAAAACTGTAAGGAAAATTTTATGTTCATGTGTATCATGCACATTTTTAGTGAGAGACTATTTATAGCTTTCATATTTTTAGAAGGTATGTAACATAAATACTTTGAGAGCCATGGACTTAAATCTAATGTTCTGGCTCCATATTACAGAGCTTCTCTATTTTTACTTTAAATTCGTTTTACTTGATTTCTTTCCCACAACTACAATGTCTACTGCTCATCAACCCTGCTCTAAACTCCTCCCACTGCTTCAGCAATTATACTCTGGTTTTTTTCCCCTTCATTCTCTTTTTCCCTGTGCTGCCCTGCATTTATTCTAAGTGTACAACAAGTGACCTTCTATATTTTTAATCAGTAAAAGCAACTGTTTCCTCGAGATGATGAAACGATGAGCTACAGTAAACATCTCAGGCCCAGGCCCCTCTAGAATCCACTCCACTGCTATCATCCCAGGGTGTTCACAACATAAAGAAATATAAGGCAATCTATCTTAATCAATATTCACTAAAATCAAGTATGAATATAATATTCAGTTTTATAAACTATCGCCAATATACAGCACTTGGCATCCTTAGATGTAATTTTAAAAAGTCACAAAGACAAAACAAGAAATGAGGAAGGAGAAAAGGAGCCAGGAATCTATGCAACTACTCAGCTAAGATAGTTGAAATGATCACTTATCTTTGTTTTGAAGTTGAACTAAAAAGAAATCAGCCTAGGAGCACCTGGGTGGCTCAGTCGGTTAAGTGTCTGACTCCTGACCTCAATTCAGGTCTTGATCTCAGGGTCATGAGTTCAAGCCACATTTCCTTCCAAAAAGGAAGGAAGAAGTGAAAGAAGGCAGGCAAGTTATTGGAAGAAAACTTTCCTGATTGTAAACATTATGAAAACTAGAATAAACTCTGTACATAAAGTTGTGATGTCTCCCTCAGTAGCGTTCTCTAGGTGAGTTTCTCTATCTGGAGTGGTTTGGGTTTCTCCTCAGAGAAATGTACAAAATCTCTTTGCAAGAAATATAAACATATTTTGTCACACTTGCCATCCAAAGAAATGAATCCCTTGAAAATCACTGTGAAAGTTCTCCCAAGTTTATGTTTTCCACTCAAACATACTTACACAGATTAAGTTTGTCACTGGTTTTCAACATAGTTTTTATTAGTCTTCTGAATAAGAGAACCTTTGACTAATCTTAATATAACTACATTCATGAATATTCATATCAAAGAATAATTTTCATGTACTTATACAAGTAAAGATCACACTTTACTAGGTAATAGCATTCAAGTTATTATCCAGACACTTTATTCTCAAGCAAGGTTCAGAAATATCAAGCTTACTTTTGATCAGTGTACTGCTTTTTTAAACGCTTTTTCAGGATTTTAGAGACCAAAATATGCTAGACAGTTAATGGGTAAGATTTACTGGCATGATATGAAAATGCTAGCATGAACAAAAAAATTAAAAGAATCAGTAATTTGCTAATATGACAGTTAAGGTAGTAAATGATTTAACTGTTCAGAATAAAGAAATAAGAGTTACCATAGTAAACACCTCAGGCCTCACTCTAGAATCCACTCCACTATCATCCATCTTTTTAAAAAACCTGTTTTCTAATAAATTCTCCAAGAAAGAAAAAAAATCAAATATAACTTACCTTTTTGTCTCTGGTCCTTACTTCCCCATAGAAATCTAGGGCCTCTTGTGCCTTTAAAAATTTGCCCCGATGTAATAAATATGCACAAATCATTACACCAGTTCGTCCCTTTCCAGCTTTACAGTGAATTGCTGCAACATGATTGTCATCTTCACTTAGCCATTGGTCAAGATCTTCACAAAAGGGTTTGATAAGTTCTAGCTGTGGTGGATTATGGTCTTCAAAAGGATACTGTGCAACTGTGGTAAAAAGATAACCTCAGAATTAGAAAAAAGTCTTTGCTGAACTGTTTATTAAAAGTAGGTTAACTTTAGAAACATTGCATGTAAGCTTAACAGATGTTTAAAAGAAAAACGGAACTCCAGAGAAAAATAATTTGCTGTCTGATAATTTTCCAATCTTTGAATAGAAAATAGTCTCTCATTAATTCTTAAACCTGCCACTAGAGAGAGAGAGGCTAAGCATTATTTTCCCCACTTTAATGAAAGAGGAAACTTTGCAATGGAGAGGGAGCACACCTCAACATATCAGAGGGAAGAGGCAAACTTAAAATGAAATGTCACACAGGTTTCTTGTCAGGGCTCTCAATGCATTTTCTGACAAAAGAAGTCATAATATTTATAATACTACGTCATCACAAAACATATATTCCAGAGAAAGTATAAATAACCGAAAAATCAATGATGTATGTAAAGGATTGATTTTACACTTGATATAATAAAAATGCTAAGTGTGTTGTTTAAGGATGGTCTGGCAAATGTTAGTGTTGTATACTATGAATTTTTAAAGGCATTTACAAAAGAAACTGAGAAAACTTACAAAAATCTACATAGTTGTAGTAAAGTGTATCTAATGAAGTTTCAGATCTTTTCATGTGGATAGTCATAAAAACCCCAAATTTCTCTGTTCCCTATAGTCAGAGCTAAGCATTTTCTTTTAACCTGCCTAGAAATAGTTTAGCTATATCACTATTAAATTTCTTCTTACTGGTCCCTGCCTCGGTTCCACTCTATTAAAATCCTTTACTAACATTTACTATATAGAATTATCCTCTGTGTCATCTAAATATGTGAAAAGTATGCCTTCTATCTCCCATCAAGTCACTGATAATGTGGAACAGGACTCAGTTCATTAGGTCCTCTGTTGTGTTGGGTGAGCCCGGGTGGCAGATGATGACAACTATCACGAGGAGTCACCGGGAAGGGCTGCACCTCAGCCTCGGCCCAGCTGCACTGGCATTCCATCTTCATCTCCCCAGAGGCACACAGAAACATCCCAGAAAACATTGCTCAACGTCTATTTACAGCTAGATACACCCTGACTAAAACACACTTCGCCTGGTAAGGAGCAGCCTAAATTCACGAAAAAGGAAAAATTCTTAGTGGATCTGTACTGGCTCTCAACCATTAATGCTTCTGAATTCTCAAAGCAGCTGTCGGAAAGTCCATTCTGGATTTCCAGAAGGCATCAATGGCAAGCACATCAACATGTAGCTCACGGCATCCAGCTTCTCTTTCTGTCACGGTAGCATCTGCCGGGCTTCTCTCCACTCTCCAGGTCTCTTATGGCTCAAAGGGTTCCACAAACACAGATGGAAGTTCCTTTATGGGTTCTCAGAGGAATTCACTATCCCTGGAGAAGAACCCATTCAAAGTAGCTCCTGCTCTCATCTGTCAGGTTCCTCTTATCCATATTTGTCACATACCCTGCTCCCTGACTGGCCCCTGTCACAGTTCCACAGTTATTAAGTGGCTCTGCTTTCTCTTAATCTCTTACTGCTACTCTGCTCTATCTATAATTTCTTACTGTTACACCAAATGCCTCCAACAGTAGATATAACCCTCTCTTCATTTTATTGTTAGTCTAGACATTTTTCCTAATTCTTACAGTCTACTCTGCTATTTAGTATTCCTACTAGTACTGGCAGGTTTATATGATAATTGCTTCCTACAACACAACAACAAAATTACATTTGTTTTCCAAATTGTCTAAGACCATCTTTAAGACAAATATTTATTTACCTCACTTAATATTGAGATTATTCATTACTGCTATGACTGTTAAGATTTAGTGTATTGGTTTTAAGTTATATAACATAATACATTACTCAGCAGTTAATACCTACCTCTGCAGTTAAATTTGGCGGTATCATAATGTCTTTCAGCACACCTAAAAGAAAAGTTTAAATGTGACCTAGTTATTTTTTGCACTGGCAAAAAAAAAGTAACAAACATTTTCTGAACTGTTTTAATGGATCAGGCATCACACTGTTTTGTATTAACTATTTCTTTCAATCCTACAAATCCTGTGAAGTAGGCAGTGTCTTTATCTCCATTTTACAATTAAGGAAATCAAGGCTTAAGTGTTAAGTGTATGCAATCATACCTTAGCTTACACACTTGCTTAAAAACTTGTGATGCCACGAATGCACAACACTGTAAATTCAGTTGCTGCATCTGTACCTTCAAATTTCATTTATGGCATTCTGCATGCTAAGGGAATTTATTTTTGATTTCACCAAGTATATACAAACAACTATTTTCAACATTGTCTTCAACTCAGAGTTGAACACAGTTTTCTCAAACTATTATTTTAAAAGCTATTATTTTTAAAATAGTAAAATAAGGTAAAAAAAGTAAAAGAATCTACTCAAAAACACTCACTAAAAAATTTTTAGGCCAGACCTTTCTTTCTTTAGAGAAGCCAAAGGTCATCTTTTTCAATAATCTCTCAGGTTAACGAGTTTTAATTAAAGTCTGAGAGTAATGAAAGAGTAATAAGTAAAATAAATCTCCAACAGTAAAATGTTGACTTAGCATTACATATAGAATACTAAAATTTGTCTTTTTTAATGGCAGTGACATATTTATCATCATGTACTGGTTCACTCATGATTAATAGGTGTATTTATAAATATTAATAAGGCTCTGAAAGGGATCCTGTACTTTAGTTTGTGGTCAGCAAAATAATGGTAACTACAGCTACTAACCAAGTGAGATGTTTTTTAAAAAATTATTTCAAAAAAAATTGTTTCAAATAAAAACTTAGCATTTTAAAACAAATAAAGGTCTACAATCCCTTAATCTCCAATTCCAAAATCCCAGAAGTTTGAGACATCTAACATTTTATGTTAAACTATGACAAACTCAATTGTAGCAGAACCTGAGTTTATGACACTGTATGCACTCTTCAACTAATACACTTAAAGAGTCAAACACTTCATGCTAGGTACTGCTACAAAGCCCACTGCTGTGTTATGTAATACAAAGCAGTATATGCTTCCATATTACCCTTCTGCAAGGGGAAAAATCCCGAATGCTGAAACACAACTGGCCCTAAGAGTTTCAAGCAAGTGATGGTGGTAATATATTTTACATTTAAGAAATTCTAAAAATATCTGTACAGTTCATCTACTTCAGTTTCAAACCCAAATCCATATGAAAGTTGAATCATAAACAAATTAGAATCCACCAGTTTCTAACTTGTCAGACCTGAAATAAATTGACTTTCATACTACTGCTTAAAACAAAGATTTTCCCCCTTTTTTGCATATTGTAATTTAGTATAGAGTTTTGCTCAAAAAAAACTTACTTAGTAATGCCATATACACATGTATGTATCTTTGCTAAATAATTTCATACTTACTCATACACAGAACACAACAAGTAAGAGGAGGACTGACCAAGAAAATAGTCATGTTTTACACTTTCTTTAGTACAGATTAAAGAAGAGGTCTGATTAACAGTGAAGAATCCATAACAGAATATTTTATAAAGAATCATATAAAGATAGGATTCAGAAGGTGAGGGAGAAGGAGTAAGCTAGGAAATAATTCTAAGAAGCTGGTCTCATGGCAGCACAACAAAAAAAATAAACATTCTGACTTTCATGCAGCTTTAGTTCTCTAAAATTCCCATGCTTCTTCAGGAGCTCATGTTTGGTTTGATAAACATTGCTTAAGACTACCATCATAAACTGATTCTCAAATATTACTGGTAAGAGGAGGAAATGGAGAAGTGGAAATGAGCTATTCCATGTCTACTAGATGTACACACATTACAAAGGAGTTTCCATGTTTTTTAATTTCATAGTCACAACCATGTAACAGAAAATATAATCTCCATCTTATACGTGAGAAAGCTAAGATTTAGAAGAGCATTAAAACCCTTGTCCCAAACTACAATATGCAAGTGGAAGGGACAGGACTCAAACCCAGTACCTCTGGTTAAAAAGTCAAAGTTTTTTCCAGCACTGCTCCATACTTCCCATTTAAAATAAAAAACTGCCACCAACAGTTTAAAAAAAAAAAAGCAATAACAAATTCTACTCAAAATCAGCCTTCCTACAAGAGTAGTATTTGGCACAAAAGATAGAACAAAAAGTGATCATGAAAACATGAAAAGTTTATGAAAATCTCTACAAGTATGGATACTGGGGCCAGTAGTGAGGGAAGCGATCTGGAGGAAGGGTTGCTAGGGTAAAAATGATGACTCTTCTTAACTGACAAGCCTCTCAACAAGTCTTCATTACAAACCAAAATTGAAGATACATAAATGGAAAATGGGATTTGACTGAGACAAGTATTAGGTAGATCTGACCATTTATACTTCCTTATAATTAAAATTCAACTTAAAAGATACCACTTTAAAAAATTTTCACCTTATATTGGCTTATTATTATTATTATTATTATTATTGACAAGAGAGATGAAGAAGCATTGAAAGAGTTTTTAATGAAGCAGTAGACAGAAGGTGAATGAAGAGAGAAGACTACTAACAGGAAAAGCTTCCAGAGAAATGAGACTTGCCAAAGACTCAGCCAGATAAGTAGGTCTCCTCTGTAACTTTCTTCAACATCACTAGCCCAGCTTACAAAAGAAAACTTAACAGGTAAAAATTAACAGCTAAAGGTTCATCACCTAATGACCGAGAGCTATATGCCAAACAGAATACACGATGATATACAGTAACCCTTTTATTTTTTTATTTTTTTTTACAGTAACCCTTTTAAAACAAATATCCAGTGATCATTTAAGCTTCTCAAAAAGAAAGGCAAGAACTGTATTACACCTCTATCCCCATCCCCCCTTCCTCTACCCCCACCGGCCTAAAGGTTATAGAGAGGAACTTACAAAAATGAAATACACACACTTGCACAAAACAAATTTACTAAGTATCATCATACACAAATTTAATTAATGATATGATGCTAATTTTGTCCTTTCTTAAAATAATTTACTAAATGTTTGATAATATAAAGACATAAACAGGTAGTCAATTATTAAAAGTCTGTATTAAGAACTGTTCTTCATTCACATGTTATAACTGTCATAAAAAGTTTAATTTACCATTAAATACATGTCTAGTGTACATATCTTAAGACCTTTCAACTTATATATGTTTGCAAAGGCATACATCACACGTAATTAACATCCCCAAAATAAAAGAAATAAAATAGAAACATCTGCTGCTTGCCAGACCCACCTACCCAGAGCCAGAAATACAAACAGGGTAGAAAGAAGGTAAAGAATGAAAAGTGACATCAGAACTCAAAACATGCCACAACCTGGTAGTTCCAGAAACTTCTGAAGTAACATTTCCGGGAGGTTAAAACAAACAATGACAACGACAATGACAACAAAACCAGAAAGGGAAGACTGGCAGAAACAGTGGGTGGTCTGCTACCATATGTACCTGTGTGACCTTGTTCAAATCACTTAACCCCCCTATAGGCCTCAGATTCCCCATCTGTAAAATGAAAAGGTTGGACTAAATGATCTCTTTCAGGTACTTTCCAGTTCTGAAAGTCTATTGAGTCCGTTTAGTGGAGTGGGGAAGGGGAGCCGAAGTGTGTGTGTGTGTGTGTATATATATATATATATATATATACACACACACACACACACACACACACACCAAAAGCTACTCTCCGCTAATGACCAGACAATTAATTAACTTTGGGGTCCAATGTTTAGAAATACAAAAACAAACGGGCAGCCAAGTTCCCAGACTAGCTCCTGATGCCACCTTTAACATGATAATGTTAAGTGAACCACAGAAGTGACAGTGCAACCCTGCGTCCTAAATTCTGGAAGCAGGAAGCCACTGAATACAGGAATGAAAAGAATTTCCTTCCCTTTCTTTGGATATAATGTTAAGCTTGAATAAAATTTTTAAAAAGGTAGAATTTGTCTTTGTATCTTTCTACCTTCCTTCTGGGACTCTAAATGCCTCATCTTGAGAGTCTGAACCTGACATGACTCACTTAATGGACTGCAGCTTTTGACAGTTTTTGTCCTGTGCTTTATTTCTTTTTTTAAACTTAACTTCTGAATCTAGTTTTTCAAAAAGTATAAAGATTTGTGGTTTTTATTTTCCTCCACGGAAACATTCTGGCATCTGCAACAAGGTTTGTCAAAGGAGGTTAATCAGAATGAGAGGAAGATATATGCACGGATCATTTGGACCTGGGGCCCATCTACAGTCACGTCTCTACAGCACCTTTGTCTTTCACTTTGTTCCCTGTCACCAGCACAACCTACACACACACACACACACACACACACACCCATAATCTGACCATCACGCACTGATTATCTGCCATATTCTAAACACTACAACATGCCAACAAGCCTCTTCCATGCCATCCACTCTGCCCACAATGCCACCCCCTTCCCCACTGGAAGGCCTGCAGGACAGCCTCTGCAGATTCTTTCACCCCAGCTCCAACATGCCTTTCTTTATTGAAAACTTTCCTACAGAATACAAGTACTATTTCCACTGTTCTCTGCACAGCTCTCTTCTTTACAACAGTTCCTTCTTCTACAACACCATGTCCACCTATCACATCAGACTATAAACTACCACAGACTGAAACTATATCTTATTCACCTCTGTACCGCCAACAAGTTTTACGATGTCTACATGTGGCAAACACAGCATTAATGTTTGCTTCTTTGTGAATCTATGGAAAATTAGTGAAAACTCATCAGGAGAAACAATAATGGTGTCTACCTCACTCTCAGGTTTTCTAAGGTCTTACCAAGTCTTATCAGAACCAGGCACATACAACCTTCTATCCTTTTTAGTGATGATTTAATCTTTTTTTTTTAATTTTTATTTATTTATGATAGTCACACAGAGAGAGAGAGAAAGGCAGAGACACGGGCAGAGGGAGAAGCAGGCTCCATGCACCGGGAGCCCGATGTGGGATTCGATCCCGGGTCTCCAGGATCGCGCCCTGGGCCAAAGGCAGGCGCTAAACCACTGCGCCACCCAGGGATCCCTTTAGTGATGATTTAAATGCCCCCTGAAGGCAGAAGAGAATCTTGCTCTTACATTGGATAAATAAATTCTACAGAAACTGTGACAGTGAATCAGGAAACATAACTTCAGATTAAAATTTTTCCTGTTGCATAATTTACAGACATCATATAGGAAAAATAAAAACCAGATAGAAAAATAACACACTTTATATATCATTTTTTAAAAGGTAGAAAATGGTTATTTTGGGAAGGAATAATAGTCTTTTAAAGGCAAAAATGATAAAAAATATTTTCTTCCCATTTTTATTTTGTTCTTTTTTTTTCCTTTTCACATTCCTACTCACAAAGTCAGAAAGAAAAACAAAAGGTTAAAGATAAGCTAGCTGTACGAAAGCAGGCAATCCTTACATCCCTGCACCAGACAAGACAAACCACCCAATTCAACAATTTTACGTAACTTATTCATGTTATATACAGTTAGAGAATAACTTATGTTATGTTATATATGTCATTTCAATCAAATGACCCAAAGACATTAACAAAGAATAAACAAAACTATACCCACTCTGAAGGGTACCTCTATGGAAGATGTTATTACTGCTTTAACAGAAAAGCTCTGCTGTGAATTACACTTCAAGTTACTGCATGGTTATTGGCTCAAAGATGGGCTAGATGCCAAGTCATTTAAAGCAGATCAAGTAACGCCAATGTGTGCCAACATTGTTTTGACCTCATCACTACACTTTCAGAATGACCTAACAATACTCTTAATCAGACTTCTTGGACTAATTGTTTTAGGAACACAATTCTGTTAAAATGTATCTTTAACTCTACCTGATTCTAACAAGGAAATAACTTTCACTTAATAGTTATTTTAGAAGATATTTGCAAGCATACAAATAAAAAACATACTTACAGATTGTATATCTTGTAATGGTTTTTATGCTTTGAATCCAAAAACCTTAAAACAAAACAAACAAACAAAAAGCCACCATTAACAAAAATGAGCTAACATTTGAAATTACATTTATACTATTGAGAAAACCTAAAAAAGATTCCATTTTTCCTAATCTCAAATACCATTTAAGAAAAATATATAAATAAATTCCAATAAATATTCCCTTCATGGGCTTACTCTAGTAATCAGGTCAACCTTAAATAATTATTACATTACACAGATTTATACAATCTGAAGTAAAGCCAGAGCTTTTCATAGAATAAATATTTTCATAACCTTCTCTTCGTTCTACATTATGAGGTTGGGTATTAAGAAATAAGTTATTTAAAAGGTAGCATTAGCACTTAGCTCAAGTTCACCTAGCTCATACAAATGTGTGAGAAACAGTCAGGTGCAATCGAGTAATCTTAAAAATAACCCTGGAAATTAAGCCATCATTTTCTTTCAAACTAGAAACCTTTTCACATTTGAAAGATGCAAGTAGTAACTATTAACTCTATACAAAGTTCATTAAGTACTTTCACATACATCTTCTCAGTCCACACTCACAAATATCTGAGAGACAGAGCGTATCCACATTTTACAAATGAGGAAGTAGGTGTCAAAGAAATTACAAAACTTGCCCAAGGTCATACAGCTAGTTAAGTCAGAGAATCAAGACCAAAGACCTCTCCCTCCAAACAGTTAAGAAACTACACCAGAGCAACAATTACAGCCAACAAAAGTACTTCCCACGTGTTTTTTTTTTTTTTTTTTACCATATTCAAGTCCTTTACGCATAGAAATTCGTTTACTCTTAGGAGGTAGGTAATGGAGGAGAGGATTAGAGAACAGAATAAAAAGACAAAAACAAAAGAAAAGATTTAAAAAGATTTAAAGTCCAGGAGTTTCAACACATGAATAGGAGTTCCAGAAAACAGAAAACATAAGGAGAAGAAATTCAAGATACAATTTAAGAATAATACCCTAAACTGAAGGAATTTCCAAAATCAAAGATACAGTGAGTATTCAGCAAAAATGATGAAAATAGACCCAAATACAGGCATGTACAGCTCAGTGAAATTTCTGAATACTGAAGAGATAAACACAGAACCCTAGAAGAAGCGGGAGAGGAAAAAGTTTTCATAAAAAGAATCTGGACTATAAATCAAGTGTGAATATATAATAAAGGCATTTTTAAATGAGAGAAGTCTCAGTAATTTTGCTGCCTACATATTCTCTCTCAGGAAGTTACTAGAAGATATGTTCCACCAAAACAAGGGTGGGAAACCATGAAAGATGACGATTCCAGGAACTGAAGAGTCCAACTCATGAGAAGGGAAAAAGGAATCCCCAGAATAATGGTGAAGGAACATCCATCCCAAGCAGACAGTTATACCGCAAGCCTAGTGAACAACTGACCCAGATCAGGATGGATCAGAAGGCTCCTTCTGAAGAAGATAAAATCAACATAATGCCAAATGTGCTGGAACATGTTGAGAGATTTATACAGTTTAGGGTTAAAGTTAAGAACACAGAAACTAAGGCAGAGAGAGAAGGAGAGAGAGAATTTTAACTCCAAGGATAACAAAATGTTCAGGAAAAAACAGTTATACTACTTCACTTAACTGTAAATAGCATTTATCTAGTAATAATCACATAAAAACCCAAATCTGATATAACCAAAAATACAATACTACTAGAAGGAGGGCTGAAAATATGTATGTAGTTGGGTAGAGGGGAAAAAGAGTTCATAAATTTGGATGTGAAAAATCATGCCATACAGTAATATGCACATTACTTGTAATTTTGCCACTAAGTAAAATTATGTATTTTTAGGTCACTGTATAACTATTGCAAATGTCAAAATTTATTTACAATCAACACTTTAAAGTAAGTCCTTAGACTATAGACTTTGTTTAATGTGTTAACTATAGTATTTTATCAGATATTTGCTTTTTAATATTTTCTGTACGATTATAACCAAAATGAATGTAACAGTGACTTTCTCTTATATCAACAAAACATTCTCTAACAGATTTAGTATGACAAGATGAGTTCCTCTTATTTCTGCAGAGTCAGGCCCTCCTTCCATAAACCACTCAGCAGTTTCTAGAACAGCTCTTTCCTTGCACGAGCACTGTTTCATCAAGGGCTTCAGGTCACTAGTATTTTTTTTTTAATGGTATGCTTTCATGTTTTCATTCCTTGATACCCATTCCTATCAATATTATCTTTTATTTAAATTTATTGAGAACATGTATTAAGTACCTGAAATTGCTCTTGCTTCCCTAGAATAAGATGATTTATGAACTACTGTCTCTGCTGTCAAAGTAAGAAAAGAGTAGTCAACTAGATTATCAGTGAGAATAAGGTTTAGCTGCGAGAAACAAAAGGGGGAGGGTTCATAAACAAATATGCTACTAAATATACTAAATACACTACTCTCTCACATAAATTTCAGGATTAGTAGTCTACAATTGGTTGGGTAGATTTGTTTCGTCAAGGACTGGAGCCCAGGACCCTTCTATCATATGCTCAGCCAACGTGATAGGTAGTCCACGGTCCAAAACAATGTGCCATCATATACATAGCAAGAGCAGACGAGAAAGGAAAGTTCCTTCAGGAACTTCACTTCTACTTAAAAAGAACAGATCTCAAGTTATTACATTATCAAATCCAGCCACAGGGAAAGCTGAAATTACCATGGGCATTCTGGGAAAACATGTACACAGCAAACAAAACAAGCGTTCTATTAATGAAGGGGAAATGAAGATGATCACTGATTTTCTCTAGTTTTTCTATTCTCTAACTTCAATTATCTCTAATCTTGATTTCCTTCTGCAAAACAAAACAAATGACTAATATTAGTATAACAGGTGTATTTCTTTTTTTTTTTAATTTTTATTTATTTATGATAGTCACACAGTGAGAGTGAGAGAGGCAGAGACACACAGGCAGAGGGAGAAGCCGGCTCCATGCACCGGGAGCCTGACGTGGGATTCGATCCCGGGTCTCCAGGATCACGCCCTGGGCCAAAGGCAAGCGCCAAACCGCTGTGCCACCCAGGGATCCCAACAGGTGTATTTCTAATCCTAACTTAAAATCACTCTAAGAAGGGAGTCCATTTGCCAAAAAGGAACAATGGTATAAAAGACTAAAAATTCTTGCTAAGGGGCAGAGGGAAACAAAGGAAATTACTACTTTGTGGTTCTGGTGGTGGTGGAGAATAAACCCTAGAGAAAAATGTTTCATTCTAATATTTCACGTGTACTTTTCTTTAAATATTTAAGGTATGTGTCACTTTTTACGATTCTTTTTTTTTTTTAAAGATTTTATTTATTTATTCATGAGAGAGACAGAGAGAGAGGCAGAGACACAGGCAGAGGGAGAAGCAGGCTCCATGCAGGGAGCCCGACGTGGGACTCGATCCCGGGTCTCCAGGATCAGGCCCTGGGCCGAAGGCGGTGTTAAACCACTGAGCCACCCGGGCTGCCCTGATTCTTCTGTTTAGCCCGCTTCTTCAACTAACCAAAGAAGCACTGATTTCTGCTAAGACGACTTCGATTCAACTATGAATATATTACAGAAAAAAGTGGTGTTACACACTCTTGGACTCTTGTCTTGTACCCTCTTATCAATCCCTATGCCATTTGTACTTTGGGAATTTTTCTTTAAACTGAGATAAAATTTATACACGGTGAAAACAGATCTTAGGTATACAACCAACTCAATCAAGACACAGAATACTTCCACCACCCCAGAAAATTCTCTCACGTCCATTTGCAGTCAAACCGCACTAAGCTCCCAAGGCAGCTAATATTCCCATACATTAACCTGTCCTATTCTTGAACTTCATATAAATGTAATATATGTAATATATATGTAATATATAATATGTAGTCTTTTGTAACTGGCTTCTTTCATTTAATCTAATGTTTTACAGATTTATCCCTGTTACACGTACCAATAGTTCATTCCTTTTATTCTAAGTATGATTCCATTGTGTGGCTACACAATCATTTGATGGATATTTATGATGCTTACAGTTTGGGGTTATTATGAATAAGTATATAAACATTCTTGTGCAAGACTTGTGGGGACACACATTTTCTTTGAGTAAATAAGTAATAACTCGAAGTGGAGTTGCTGGGTCATAAGGTAGATAGGGTAGGTGTATATTTAGCCTCATAGGAAACTACTAAAGAATTATACCATTTTACAATCCTATCTGCATTTTAAGAGTTCCAGTTGCTCCACAGTCTCATCAATATTTGGTGCACAGTCTTTCCAATGGATACAAAATGGTATCTATCTTTTTTTAAAGATATTATTTGTCAGAGAGAGAGAACACAAGCAGGGGGAGCAGCAGGCTGAGGGCAAAGCGGGCTCCCCGACGCAGAACTCAATCCCAGGACCCTGGTATCATGACCTGCACCTAAGACAGACACTTAACCAACTGAACCACCCCGGCATTCCTATAAAATGGTATCTTATTGTGGTTTTAAATTTCCTTTCCCTGATGACTGAATTAAGCATATTTTCATTTGTTGATTAGCCATTTTTATACCTTCTTCTTTGAAATGTCTGTTCAAGGGATCCCTGGGTGGCGCAGCGGTTTGGCGCCTGCCTTTGACCCAGGGCGCGATCCTGGAGACCTGGGATCGAATCCCACGTCGGGCTCCCAGTGCATGGAGCCTGCTTCTCCCTCTGCCTGTGTCTCTGCCTCTCTCTCTCTCTGTGACTATCATAAACAAATAAATTAAAAAAAAAAAAAGAAATGTCTGTTCAAGTCACAGGCTCATTCCCCATCCCACCCCCAGTTGGATTAACTGGTTTTTTATTATTGATTTATAGAAGTCTTTTATATATTCTGGGTAAAGGTCTTTTATCAGATATACACATTGACATAAATATTTGCTCCCTATCTATGACTTGTCTTTTCATTTCCTTAATGTGTCTTGATAATCAATTTTAAATTCTGATAAAATCCAATATATTAAATTTTTCTTTTGTTTAATATTTTGTACTCTAAGAAATCTTTCTCTATCCCTAGAGTTCACAAAAATACTTTCTATGTTTTTTTCTTGAAGCTTTATCCTTTTAGCTTTTTCTCAGTTTGCTTTTTAATTTGGATCAAAATTCAAAAATTTAGATAAATGCTAAGGATAACTGGGATAACCGAGACAAGAACAAATTATCTGAATAACAGTGACTATAAAATTCAGAAAACAACAACTCATTGCTAAATGCCATATCTTTTCCTCCAAGGGTTCTTGTTTTTGGGAGGGAGAAAAAATGAATAAGCAGGAAATGATCTGCAAAACATAATTTTCTCACAGAAAGCCTACAATTTAAATGTGAGCAGAGAAAATGGTGTTTTGAAGGATTAAAATTCACTTTTAGTTCATTCTGGGTCTATAACGTTAAGTAATCCAAATACATAAATAAGTAAAGATACACACATCCTATAGCCCCAATCCAGGGAACACGATTCACACGTGGCAGGCCTGCACACATTCTGAAGTGAGGTCAAAATACCAAAATGAACACAACAGTTATCAAAAGTTCTCAGGGAGAGATGGAGGCTTTCACTATACACCTTCAACATTTCTGCAACTGTGCTGTCAAGACCTAAGTGTACACTACTTTCAAAAGAAAAAAAAGTTTCCTGTCCTACTGTATTTTCCAAAAAAGTACAGAATTGGTGAAGTTATATATCACATTATTTTACCTTCAAAAAGTGGGCTTGATGAGCTTAGAAATCCAACTGCTTTTGAACAGTATATTTTAGTTTACCTAAATATTTTCATATACTATTTTTGAATTAGAAAAAAATGAAAACCAGGTTTTTTTAAGTGTGACAACAGTCCTCGAGAAATAGTTTTAATGAGATTCATGCAATTCTCGTTTATAAAGACTCACAAGTCTTTTTAAAAATTATATCTTCATTCATACTGAGCCTGTCCTGAGGACATTTAAAAAAACTATTAGCATATACTATCACAAAAATCACAAATCTGATCTCAGTGAAAAACAATGATTAACAAAACAATTTGTTAAAATGCCGATAAATGCTCTTTAAATCCCTCATACAGGCATAGCCATAAAATAAAAAGCCCAATTTTTAATTCCATCATGACACTTACTGTGTTACTTCAGGTGCCTAAAATATTATATTCAAACCCAGTTTTTCATTCTCTTTTAAATTACAAGTATTATTTATCAGAGGCACAAGTGCTGAGAATTTCTGCTTCCCACTCCTACATTTTCCTACATTCCACTCATGAAGTACTGAGAACTTACTAAATAAATAGCCTTTATGATTTCTTTTAACATGCATTTTTTAAAAAGATTTTATTTCTTTATCCATGAGAGACACAGAGAGAGAGAGGCAGAGACACAGGCAGAGGGAGAAGCAGGCTCCCTGTGGGGAGCCCGATGCAGAACTTGATCCCAAGACCCCAGGACCACGCTCTGAGACAAAGGCAGAGGCTCAACCACTGAGCCACCCAGGTGCCCCTAATATGCATTTTTTAAAAATCACCTTAATTCTAAAGGTGACCTTTCATAAAATTAAATATTGCACAAAATAATACTGATTGGTCTAGTAAACAGAAATACACTAGAAATGGCAAATAGGCATCTAGGTAGTGGTGGTAGTGGTGGTGATGGTGGTGGCGGCGGCGGCGGTGGCGGGAGTGGCTTGTTGGTTTGCAAAATCAAGGCTATTAAAACAACATCCAGGTTGGAGGCTGGGGAAGAATAAGAAAATGATTAGCAATATCTACCATCAGTCGGGAAGAGAGAATATGTAAAACTTTTCACCTGTTTTTGCCATTTCTGGAAAAAAAATTAATACAAATTTATGGGTAAAATTCAGTAAAAAGCAGAATTTAAACATTATAAATTACTTTATAGTATATAAGTTTATTGCAACCAAATTACAGGTGTTAAATAAGTTGGCTCTTAAAATCTTTTTATATTGATCTTCAGTATAAAGGGGTCATCTATTATAAATTTTCTTGTAGTGGCATGTATATACTTTTGACTATTACAGAGTATCTGGAACAGGAATGATCTTCTTTCTACAAGCAAATGTAAAACTGGGCAAAATGTAGGAGGTAACGATTTTAGGCACTAAACAGAAGGCAGCACAGGTTTGTGATCTTTCAGAATAAAGAAACAAGGTAACTCCCATGACTGCCTTACTTTCAGTGTTGAGGCTCTCTTCTGACACAGCAGAAGGCAACAGAACAAATGGAACAAAGGTTTCACTGAGGTAAAAGGCAGAGATTTGAGTCTGGGGTGTAAAGCAGCTAAAATTTGTGGAACAGAATAGTAGAGAAAAGGAACTGAATAGGAGAGCCTCAGAAGTCTATAGAGAAATTCACCTCTAGTCCTTGGCCAAGGATTGGGATGCATATATGCAGGATCTGAAAGCATAATGGAGAGGACACCAGAGATAGCAGAGCCAGGAGGAGACGTTTTGGCCCAGCCAGAATGGAGAGACTTCATTTTAAGGACTCCAGGTATTCAGCTGAGACCCCAGAAAGGCCACACCTTGGAACTGAGGATCATGCCATGCCCTAAGACAAAAGACAAAACTGAAATAGGCCTGCCTTAACAAAGAAAAACCAAGCCTGACAAAACCAGAAGATTAATCGTTAATTTAAAGGACTGCCAAGGGGATCCCTGGGTGGCTCAGCGGTTTGGCGTCTGCCTTCGGCCCAGGGCATGATCCTGGAGTCCCGGGATCAAGTACCACATTGGGCTCCCTGCATGGAGCCTGCTTCTCCCTCTGCCTGTGTCTCTGCCTCTCTCTTTCTGTGTGTGTCTCTCATGAATAAAGAAAATCTTAAAAAAAAAAAAAAAAAAAAAAAAGGAAACAAGTGGATTCAGTCACATTAAAATAAAAAACCCTACACAACAGACAAAAACACAGTAACAAAAAGAAAATAAATAAATGAATGAATGAATGAATGAATAAATAAATAAAAATAAAGGACTGCCAAAATGAAACTCAACAACCTTAAAGAAAGTAACAATCCAGACTCCCTACAATATATCCGTCACGACATTCAACATACAATTAAAATTTATTAGACATGCAAAGCAGAAAAACATGACCCATAACCAAAAGAAAAAAGCAGTCAATAGAAACCAATTCCGTGATGAATCAGATGTTGGAATTAGCAGATATGGACCTGAAAGTAGCTATTATAAATACATACACGAATGTAAAGAAAGATGATTACAATAAGTGAATGGATGGAGAGTCTCAACAAAGATACAAAAACCATAAAAGACAGACATTCTAAGCCTCACATGTTCAGTGTCTGGAAAGAAACATCTACTCTTTTAACAGAAGACTGGGGACTACAGAAGAATGATGTGGCCAACTGCGTTTTTCAAGAATGACTGCATCCTGCATCCCACATCCCACATGGCTCTCCATTCAACCTAACTTTAACACTTTTCCCATCGACAATTTTTCAAGAGCTAAGAGATCAATCCACTGAAGGGCTTTATGTAGATTAAATCTATTCTAGTGAATTAAATTCAAGTCTTACGTTAAAGCTTGAGAGTCATTCTGTTTGTTTTTTTTAATATATTTTTTTAATTTTTATTTATTTATGATAGGCACACAGTGAGAGAGAGAGAGGCAGAGACACAGGCAGAGAGAGAAGCAGGCTCCATGCACCGGGAGCCCGACGTGGGATTCGATTCCGGGTCTCCAGGATCGCGCCCGGGGCCAAAGGCAGGCGCCAAACCACTGCGCCACCCAGGGATCCCAGTCATTTTGTTTCTTGAAGGCGAACTGGTATATCTCTGCTTGGTGCCAATACATAATGATACAAAAGCTTACATTATTAGAGCATTAGATTATTTTCAAAAGCTTGGAGAATTGATAAAAATTCATCTTACAAATATTTATTGAGTACTTCTGTGACAAGCACTACTGTAGATACAGTGTAGTACTGGCAACTACAATCATAATAACAAATGCTCCTAGCAGTTTGAGAGAAACCCAGAAGCAAAAGCTCTTTAAGGTACCTCATTCAGAAAAGAGTCTAAGAATACTGGACAGTCCCTACTAATCCAAAAATAGATAAAAAAGAAAAACACAAATTTGAAAAGAAAAAAAAATAATTGCTTATTTGCTACATTTTTCTGTAGCTAACTACTTGGCACCATATTTACTTCTGCTGTATTCATGTTAAATTAAACTTTGCTCTTAGAACTCCAATATACCTACAGCTGCTACTGCTACTACTAAAACATGAAGTTGGGTTGCTGCTTTCCTTTTCAACACAGGAGTCATCTTTGTCTTAATCCCATTAACACAGGCAAGCTCCAAACATTCTAATCCATAACTATTTTCTCCTAGTCATCTTCAAGTTGTCAAACTTAAAATCAGTTATATATCCAATACAAGTAAAATATCTTGTTAAAAATGCACTCTTAACACTTGCCTGCACAGTACTGCCTTCTCTCTTACCTCAAGATAAACAAAAAAGCCAAAGTATGAATTTTATATTAAAATCTGATCAAAGACAATGATCCCCCAGTAGGAAAGAAAATCTCTCTCAAAAGAGGAATAAAACTAGAGAAAAGAAGCAGCAGAGGAAGTGAACTATAACCCACTGAAAAAAAATTCAGAAGGCTGTTATTATGAATAAAAAACTGCCATTTCTCCAAAGAAGTTATATCATTCTGCACTTTCACCAACATGGATTAGCGTTCCAGTTGATCTACATCCTTGCCAACCCATTAGCCCCTTAAGTTTTAGTAATCCCAGTAAAATATGAAAAAGTGCCTCATTATCTTACAATTTTCACTTTCCTGATGACTGATTTTGAATGTATTTTAATATGCGTATGTATCATTTACGTATCTTCTCTTGTAAAGTTTCTGTTCAAAAAAAAAAAAGTTTCTGTTCAAATCATTTGTCCTTTTCTTCATGGGGTTGTCCTCTAATGAATTTGTAAAATTATCTTTATATTGTGTTGAATTCAAGATACTACGTATTTCAAATATTTCTCCCAGACTTGCTGTTTTTTTATTTTATTAATGATGTCTTTCAAACAACATAAGCTTTAAATGCTAAGTCGAACTTGTGAATTTTTTTACATAGTTAACTCCCTATGTACTAAGAAATCTTTGACTAAACCAAAGTTTGCAAAGATTTTTTTTTCCACAAATATTTTCTTCTCTGTTTTAATCAATTAGTTCTATAGTCTTACATTTTACTTTTATGCTTCTATCTACAATCTGTCTGCATGTAACAGGAGATTTTTTATATCATGAGAAGTAGTCAATGTTCATATCATTTTTTATACTGACATGCAGTTGTTCCAAAGCCATTTGTTAATATGAGTATCCTGTTCCCTGTGAATTCTCTTGGCATCTTTGTCTAACAATGTATGCGTTTTCCTGTAATCTCTATTTTGTTCCATTAACCTAAATACATATACTTTTTTTTCTTTTAATAATCTTATTAACCTAAAGACCCAGCAATTCTTTTCATGGATATTTAATTTAACCAAAAGAAATAAAAATATATGTCAACAGAAGTCCTGGACATGAATGATTATAGTAGCTTTGTTCATAATAGACCCAAATTTGTAACAACCCAAATGTCCGTCACAGGTGAGTGGATAAATTATATGATAACCATACCATGGAATACTACTCTGCAATAAAAAGAAACGAGTTACTGATGCAAGCAGCTACCAGGGTAATTATGCTAAGAGAAAGAAACCAGACCAAAAAAAGTACCATACTATGTAACTGAATTCATATAAAATACTAACACAGGCAAACACCTAACTACAGTAAATATTTAGAAACTGCCTAGAACCAGGGTTGGAGGACTGACTGCAGAAGGCCACGAAGAAAACTTTTATGGCAATAAAAATGTTCCAAATCTTGACTGCGGTGATGTTCACATGGATGTATGTACATGTCAAACTCACTGAACTATATACACTTAAAGTGAGTACATTTTTACCGCATATAAATTATACCTCAATAAAGTTGATTTTAAAAGTAATTTGAACATAACTACAAATATGTAAAATGCAACCCACCTCAAAATATGTCTAATGTATTTTGCTTAATACTAGAGATAGCAATAGAAGGAGTGTACCATCTTCAGGAGTGATAACTTTTTAGAATGAAAAGCAAAATGACACTAAGAATAACAGCACTGCGAAATAGAACTTTCCACAATGATGAAAATGTTCTGTATCTATGCTGTGTAGCACAGTAGCTATTAACCATATGTAGCTAGTGAGCACTAGTGCAAATGAAAATCAATGAGTAAACCTAACTAATTTAAATTTAAACATAAATAGCTCTATGTAGCTAATAGCTAACATATTGGATAGCACAAGTCTAAAACAGGTAGATAAAAAATCCAATAGACCACAATACATATGTCTTAATAAAGTAGTGGAAATGGGTATATACTTGGAAGAGGGAATAAAATTGAAATAGGAAAGATACAGTAATAACTGGGACTTAACAACAGTCAAAATAACTAAAAATATTTTCAACTATATGCAGTTTTCTAACAAATTCCTGATATGTTTGATTAATTTTATCAGCAGATTAATAAAATAAAGAAGAAAACTAAAACTCTGGAAATATTTCTAACCAAGAATGAGGAACAAGTTTGAGTGGAAATGCCAGGAAACAGGGAGAAAGTGTTCATATAATTTTAGAGTTCACGTCAGACAAGGAAGGAAATACTGGCATAGTTAGATATGATACAGATCAGTAAAACAAATTTCAAAAGCTTCATTTAAATAACAGGCTATGAATTCATAACTCAAAATCTAGAAAGACTACAGAGAAACTTTATAAACTAAAATTCTATATAAACAATCACAAATGATAGTAGCTTTAAAAAGGCAAGTGAACAGAAATTATCTTAAAAAACCAATCAATACAGCTGCAGAGAATTTACTCACAATGTTCAGATTTAAAAGGTTTACAACCAGGAAAAAAAGGGGGAGGGGAATAATCCTAGATGAATATAAAAGAGCGTAAATAAAGGGACATAAAAACATAAAACTGGTAAAGACAAAAGAAAGGGCTTGGAGTGAGGAAAATGTCTGGATCAAAAAGAACATTAAATGAGGTAGACTCCACAGAGTAGACAGCTGTATGACAACAGAACCAGAAAACAAGCAGAACTCCTTAAAAAAAAAAAAAAAAAAAAAAAAAAAAAAAAGTTTAGGAGCCACTAAATTCCCTTTCACTTCGATCATCCCTGTCCAGGAGAATGTTGCTCTCATTTAATAACTCAAGAGTGGGTTTGTCTGGATTAAGAGTGTTTCAACTTGATACTTAAGGTTATTTCTTAAAGAGTATTCATTCCTTAACAAACAACTATCAACAAAATCTTTGACATTCCATGATTATACATATTAGTAAAGCATATAGTTAGCAATCAATAATTCAAAACAGGTAATAAATACATCAAGCTCTTTGTAACAGCTGCACCTGAATCTTACAGGTATAAAATTCAAAAGACTAGTGAGGTGGGGCATTATAAAATTGTCTGAACAAAGAATACCACTAACTTCCTTATTTTTCAAAGAGTTCATAAAAACCATTAAGGGAAAAAAGATATGACCAATAAACATCACAAAGTTACATAATCTCATAATTAAAGAAATGCGATGAAACATCAAATTACCAATAAATGCAAAAAGTTTTAAGTTTGATAGTACTCAGTTTGCCAAGATTGTGAGCAGGGGAAAGACACTCTCATACAAGTTGGTAAGAACACAAAATAATACTGTTTTTGAGGGTAAAAGTTTAATCCATGGACACACTGGTCTCAGCAACTCCACTGCTAAGAATTTACCTTCAGTAAATACTTAAAAAAGGACACCAAGATACATGTGTGAAAATGTTTATTAGAGTGCTGTTTTCAATAGTAATAAACTAGAAATAGCCTAAATGTACATCAGAGGGGACTGTTTATTATGGAATGATAAATAAAATGGAATAACAGCCAATAACAAAATCAGTTCCATCTCCATGCTGGTACGGAAAATTCCTAAGCATGTTAAATGAAAAAAAGCAAGATGCAGAAGAGCATGCAATATGTTCCCATCTATTTTTTTTTAATTTTTATTTATTTATGATAGTCAACACAGATAGAGAGAGAGAGAGGCAGAGACACAGGCAGAGGGAGAAGCAGGCTCCATGCACCGGGAGCCCGATGTGCGATTCGATCCCGGGTCTCCAGGATCGCGCCCTGGGCCAAAGGCAGGCGCCAAACCGCTGCACCACCCAGGGATCCCCCCATCTATTTTTCTTAAACAGTAGATAAAAGATGGAAAAAATATCCTAAAGAACACCTGGAAGTTTTAATTGTAGGTATCTTTAGGAAGAGAGTCTGAGGATAGAAGATATAAAGTAAGAGAAGTTTGTAGGAGATCTTCGTCCTCCTTAGGCTGCCCAGCATCCAAAACCATTCTAATCCGGAGACAGTTTCAAGAGATGAGAAGCAAATACTCCCTTCCCCATCTTTCTCCTCAGGTGTGCAAGCATAAGACCAATCAGGTCCTCCTGCTCTGGACAGTGAATCCCAGGTGGTGAACAAGCAAGGTACAGAGGAGTCAGATCCCTCAAAGAGATCTCCAGAAGAGCTGAAGGCTTCTGAGCACAGTCACCAAATGCAGTCATGGCAGGAGTACTTTGGACAGTCAGTATCCAAGCAGCAGTGTCCTAAGCAGAAAGCCCTTACTGTAACCTCCTGACCAGGCCTTGCTTCCTTCAGCTTCTGCAAATCCTTCCAAGCCTGGTTCTCTTAGCTATAAGCTATCTAACATTTTACTTTTTCTTTATTTATTTACTTATTTATTCATTCATGAGAGACACAGAGACAGAGAGGGAGAGAGAGAGACACAGGCAGAGGGAGAAGCAGGCTTCTATATTATATATAATATATATAATATATATAAAATCTAGGTTATATATTCAACTATATTTTCCTAGAGTTGTTCTGCTTTATTTTGTTTTTTTGCTTTTTGGGTTGTGGTTTTTGTGTGTGTGGATTTTTTGTTTTTGTTTTTGAGGGAGGTTTGGTAAAATACTTTTTGTGCTCCCTTAAATATGTGAACTTTACAATTTCTTATCTAGCACTTTGGGCAACAGTGAGACTGGCAGGAGAATAAACAATCTATTTCAAAGAAAATATCACAGCATTTTTTAAAAGGGGGGAGGGTAAGTCCTCTAAAGAACTTGAATATTACTTAGGAAAACATTCACCATGGCTGCCCCTCCCACTTCCTCCTCTCTCCTCCCAAGGATTTCATGCCCACAATTGGCTCAT
This sequence comes from Nyctereutes procyonoides, assembly GCF_905146905.1. Lineage (NCBI taxonomy): Eukaryota > Metazoa > Chordata > Mammalia > Carnivora > Canidae > Nyctereutes > Nyctereutes procyonoides. Next base: position 27,472,659 of record NW_026575043.1, read on the forward strand.
TGCCTTATAAATTTGATACAATGGAACAGCGGAAAAAGGCAAGAAAACAGCACTTTCCAAAGGGAAATGGGAAAATTTAACTGTAGATACTTAGAAAGTAGACTAAAAACTCAGACAAGAGCAAAGAGATAATACCCTCAAAATGTGGGAAATCTAGAATACAAATCTAAGACAACTTCAAATAATTTCAATATATAAAACTCAGAATTCATTAAGACAGCTGTGAGAATAAAGTATTTTTTAGAAGTTTTCACTTTCTTCAAAGAATTCCTATGAACTAGTTCTAAATAAGCTGAAAAGGTACATTTTAAATTATTTTTGTCAAAAATATATAAACATATCTTTCAAAAGACATATAAAACTTGTAATAAAAACTCAGCTAAGGGAAGACAGCAGTGTAGGAATCACCAGGAATCCATCTTTGCACCTAGACAACTGTACTGGTATAATCTGACCCGTGTAAACTATTCTGGAACCCTGAGTCTATTCAAAAGCTTGCAGCTTCCAGGGGAAGGCTGAGACAGTAAATCACAGTCAATTTCAGTCAATTTCAACTCTTAGTAGGAGCAGCTACCCACCCAAGCCCAGCGCCCTCAGCTCCCAGCAGGCAGCCACCACACATTCCCAGCACAGCCTGCACCAGCTTCTAGGACCTTGTACTCCAAATATCAGAGATCTGTTCTGATCACTGACTCCTCGATTACAGACATGCAGACACAGAAGCAGGCCACCACTGCTGAAATCCCCACTTTAAGGCTTCCAGGGGACTTTAAGATCTAGAACCTATTTTTTTTTCCTTCATTTACCTCCCTTTTTTCTCTTTTGGGAGCCACGCATTTAAGACATGACATCCATGCTGGTGTGAACGTAAGTTTTCAACTCTTTTGGGTAAACAAAGGGAATTCAACTGCTCAATTTTATGGAATAGATTTCGTTTTGTAAGAAACCACCAGCTCTCTTCCAAAACAGCCATACCATTTTGCGCGCTGTGACTATTTCACATACTGCCATTACCAGAGTTTTGTATGCACAGCATTTCACCTATATGACATTCTAGAAAAGTCAAAAGGATAGAGATAGTAAAAACATCAGCAGTTGCCAGAGGCTGGGGTGGGGGTATAAATAGGCAGAATGCAGACTAGTGTGAGAGCAGTAAAACTACTGGGTATGCTCCTGTAATGGTGGACACATGTCATTAAATGTGTCCAAGCCCATTCGACACACAACCAAGAGTGAACCCTAATGTAAATTATGGATTTTATATGATAATGATGTGGTCAGTACAGGTTCATCAATTATGACAAACAGACCACTCTAGTAGAGGGGAATCATAACGAAGGAGACTCTACAGGTGTGAGGGCAGGGGGCATACGGGACACTTTCGTACCTTCTACCAAATGTAGCTGTGAAAGGGAAATGGCTCAAAACACTAAAGTCTATTAAAAAAAAAAAAAAATTCAAGCAGCCCCGGTGGCTCAGTGGTTTAACACCACCTTCAGCCCAGGGCGTGATCCTGGAGAACCAGGGTCAGTTCCTGCATCGGGCTCCCTGCATGGAGCTTGCTTCTCCCTCTGCCTGTGTCTCTGCCTCTCTCTCTCTCTCTCTCTCTCTCTGTCTCCATGAATAAATAAAATCTTTAAAAAAAAAAATTCCACACCATAGTTAGTATGATATGCGATAGTAAAAGACAAAACCTTTCTTTCAAGGTCAGTAACAAAACAAGAAGTCTACTTTTGCCACCTCTATCCAAAAACGCATCCATATTGCAAAGGAATAAATAAAATCATCTCTGCAGATGACATGTTCTTATATTTATGAAACCTTAAAGATTCCACAAAAAAATGGTTAGAATAAACAAATTAAGCAAAAATTAAGCAGCAGCATACAAAATTAACATGTAAAAATTGGTTATATCTCTATGCACTAACAATGAACAATCCAAAAAGGAAAATCCCATCCATGATTAGCTGAAAAAGAGGATCTACGAATGAACTTCATCAGAAGGTGATACAGAGAGAAAACCACAAAACACTGTTGGAAAAATGGAAGACCCAAATAAATGGAAAGACATTCCACATTCATGGATTGGAAGACTTGATACTGTTAAGACTTCAATACCACTCAACAAAATCTACAAATTAATGTCATTCAAAAATTTCCAAAACTTTTTTTTTTTTGCAGAAAAAGAAAATTCCATCCTAAAATTCATATGGTCTCTCAAAACCCTCAATGGCCACAACAATCTTGAAATAGAAGAACAAAGCTGTAAGTCTTACAATTCCTGATTTCAAAAAGTTACTATAAAGATATAAAGTGTGGTACTGGCATGAAGACAGACATATTTGGTAATAGACTAGAATTGAGAGCCCAGAAACAAACTCTTGTATATATGGCCAAATAATTTTTTGGTAAGTGTTCCAAGACCATTCAATGGGACAAGGACAGTCTTTTTAACAAATGGTGCTGGGAAAAGTAGCTATCCACATGTAAGAGCATTAGGTTGGACCCTTATCTTACACCCCCCCCAAAAAAAAATTACTAAACAGAGATTAATAATGATCTAAACAAAAAAGACTGAACATTACAAAACTCTTGAAATATAAAGGCTTTATAATACCAGTTTAGCAATGGTTTCTTGGATGTATCACCAAAGGCAGACAACAAAAAACAGCTAAACTGGACTGCATCAAATTTTTAAACATTTTGTGCATCAAAGGACAGTATCAACAAAGCAAAAAGGTAACCCACAGAATGGGAAAAATATATGCAAATCACATTATCTGGGATTAATACCTAGAATATATAAAGAATATATAATACCTAGAATATATAAAGTCCCAGAACTCAACAATAAAAACATAAACCATTCAGTTTATAAATGGACAAAAAGGGATCCCTGGGTGGCGCAGCGGTTTGGCGCTTGCCTTTGGCCCAGGGCGCGATTCTGGAGACCTGGGATCGAATCCCGCGTCAGGTTCCCAGTGCATGGAGCCTGCTTCTCCCTCTGCCTGTGTCTCTGCCTCTCTCTCTCTCTCTCTCTCTGTGACTATCATAAATAAATAAAAATTAAAAAAATAAATAAAATAAATGGACAAAAAACTTAGGCCTTTCTCCAAAGATACACAAATGGTCAAATAAGCACATGAAAAGATGTTCAACATCAACAATTATTATGGAAATGCAAATCAAAACCACACTGAGGTATCACCTTACAACTCTCAAAAATGTCTGGAATCCAAAAGACAAGAAACAAGTGTTAGCAAGGATGGGGGGGGGGGATCCCTTATGTACTGTCAGTGAGAATGTGAATTGGTGCAGCCACTGTGGAAAACAGTATGGAGGTTCCTCAAAAAATTAAAAGTAGAACTGCCCTATGATTCACTAATTCCACTACGAGGTATCTAACCAAAGAAAATGAAAACACTAATTCAAAATGATACACACACCCCTAGTTTACTGCAGCATTATTTACAATATCCAAATTATGGAATCAGCCCAAGGGTCCACTGACAGATCAATAAAGAGGAGATAATACACACACACACACACACACACACACACACACACAGGAATATTACTCAGCCATTTAAAATAAAAAAATGAGATCTTGCCATTTACAACATGGATGGACACAGAGGTAAGTCAGAGAAAGACAAATACCATATGATTTCACTTATAATGTAGAATCTGATAAGCAAAACCAATTAATACACAAACAAAAAGTAGAAATAGACCCGTACAAAGGGAAGCAGGTAGGAGTATGGATGAAATGGGTGAAGGAGAGCAGGAGATAAAGGCTTTGTCATGGGGATGAAAAGTACAGCACAGGGAATATAGTCAACAGTATTGTAATAGTGTTCTATGGTGACAGATGGTAGTCCACAATGTATAGAGTTATCCAATCACTACATTATAAACCTGAACCCAATATAACGTGTGTCAACTATATTTCAATTAAAAAAAAAAAGATTATGTGGCAAATATTACAAAAGTAGAATCCCCAAAGACCAAAAAATCGCTGGTCATTTTCTTGGTTCCTCTGGAACTTGCACTAAACTTGTCTAGACTCAAAAGAGGAACAGAGGGAAGGAGGGGTGGAAGGTCTCCTAGTAGGTGGTCAAAAATGTAAGACACCTCAGTGGCTCAGCTAGGTTGAGTATCTACCTTTAGCTCAGGGAGTCCCAGGTTCGAGTCCCACATCGGGCTCCCTGCATGGAGCCTGCTTCTCCCTCTGCCTGTGTCTCTGCCTCTGTGTGTCTCTCTCATGAATAAAAAAAAAAAAAAAAAGTAAAACTGACTCTACTAGATGCTTAAATAGGCCTTTCAGAAGGGAGACTGTAAGGCCTCAAATTTAGACTTTGGAAGTTGTCTCAAGATAATTACAGTCATTGTAAGCGTGTACGCTAAAAGTACTGATATGTCCAATGTGCACATTTTAAACACCTGTTTCTAAAATCCTCTTTTAGCATTTCTTCATTTTTTTAAAACACTGGGCCTGGGTATATGAGAGTGGCCAAGTGGTTAACATGGATTTCCCAGAGTTCTGGTTCCTAGCAAATGAAGCAATTATCAGCTATCACACTCCAGAAGTAAAAAGAATGGGAAGATCTTGGAAAGTTTCTAGCTAAAATAAGGGTTCTTTATGCTCGTCCTCTTCTTCTTGTTTTGGGGGAACAGGCTTTGCAGGAGAGGTCAGTTACCAAGGCTCATAAGGAGGGAGGGGTAAGTTTCCCAGGTCTCTGCTTCTATAGCTGATGTGTGCGATTTCCCCAAGTTACACTGGTTTAAAATAACGATGGAGCAGGGAGGGGGAGAGACACACAATGAGATACACTTCATACCTATTAGGATGGCTCTATTAAAAAAAAAAGAAAAGAAAAGCCCAGAAAATAACAAGTGTTGATGAGGATGTGGAGAAATTGGAACATTTGTACCTGCTGGTGAGAATGAAAAATGATGCAGCTGTTGTGGGAAACAATATGGCAGTCCCTCAAAAAGTAAAACACAGAATCATCATTTGACCCAGCCATTCCCATTTCTGGGTATGTAACCAAACAAACTGAAAGCGGGGCCCTGTACAGATACTGATACACCTATGGTCATACCAGCATTATTTACAATAGTCAAAAGGTAGAAGAAACCCAAGTGTCTCTCCCTGGATGAATAAACGGAATGTGGTATGTATGTACAATGGAAGAAAATGTGGCCTGTGAGGCCACAACATGAATACATAATGCTAAGTGAAATCACATGCTATGCTAAGTCAGTCACAAAAAGACAAATATTGCATGACTCCACTCATATAAGGTACTCAGAATAATTCCATGCACAGAGACAGAAAGTAGAACAGTGGTTGCCAAGAGCTCAGAGTAGGGAGAATGGAGAGTTACTACAACATTTCAGTGTGGTAGGAGAAAAAAACGTTTTAGATGTGACAGTGATGACAGCTGTGCAATGCAAATGTACCCAACACCACTGAAGTACACATTTAGAAATGGTTAAAATGGGGACACCTGGGTGGCTCAGTGATTGAGTGTCTGCCTTCAGCCCAGGGCGTGACCCCGGGGTCCTGGGATCGAGTCCCGCATCGGGCTCCCTGCAAGGAGCCTGCTTCTCCCTCTGCCTGTGTCTCTCATGAATAAATAAATAAAATCTTGGGGGGGGGGGTTAAAATGGTAAATTTTAGGAGCTCAGTTGATTTCAGCTGAAGTCATGATCTTCTCAGGGTCATTAGATCAAGTCCTGCATCAGCCTTCACACTGGGCATGGAGCCTGCTTAAGACCCCCCCCCACCCTTTGTCTGTCTCTCTGCCCCATGTCTAAAAAGGGGGGGGGATTTTATAGTATATATTTTATATGTATACATATAATCTATATATATAATTTTACCACAATAAAAAATAGTATTCGTTTCTAGCTCTATTCATCCTCAAACCAATGTCCTCACTTCTTCCCCCATCCTCAACTACTCATTTATTTTTTTCCTGGATTTAATTCAGCATTTCTATGTTATACATACAACACTACTTCTTGAAGATTTATCAATTACCTGCATAGCTTCTGCCACAGTAGATGAAGCCTACAAAACCAGTACCACCTCCACTTTTTACTTCTCTTATTACTAACCTTAAATGGCAATACAACGATTCTGGGTTAGGCCATCCAACAGATAGTAGTTATTTGCTTCCTATTCTAATTCACCTATTTTTCAAAGAATCTATTTCCCCAAACTTTTCAATATCCATCTATCAGTTCAATTTTTTATTTTTTTCCTGAAGCCCTCTTTCCTACTGCTCCCATCAGAATTGCTTGCTCTTCAGCTTATAACACAGTTGTCATCTCTCGACTTTTCTTTGTTGCTTCTGAGTTGGATCCACTGTTTACCAAAGCCCCTTCTCTTTTCTTTCTTGGTTTATTCTCTCATTTTGTTAGGGTGCACTCTATAGTGCTTTCCAAAGAAATGCTGCATGGGTACATATTTTTTGGTTGTTCTTGCATGTCTTTCTCTCCTACTTTTGCACTTGACTGATGGTTTGGCTGGATGCAGAACTCTAAGCTGAACAGAGAACTCGTACAGCACTGCTCCTCCATCTTCCATCTTTAACTCTTAGGTGCTGAGAAGTTAGATGTCATTTATATTTCTAATCCTTCCTAAATGATCCTGCAAGTTTTTGAGACATTCTCATTATTTCTGGTGTTCCTAAAAAAATGTCATAACTGCCTGGCACTGGCCTGTTTTCATTCATCCCGCTTGGCACTATATATCTCTTTTCAATCTGGAAACTCAAATCTTAAATAAATTTTCTGGCATATGCCTAAATATAGCATCTACCTCTGGCATATACATGTATATGGTACATTTCATCTTCTGATAGATAGGGCTACTAAGAAAATCAGCTTGGGAAAATGACAGACTGGATGTGACCCTTAGCTCACTATTATCAACTGCAGCACCTGGGGAAGGTAATCTCTTTTAAACCATATATGAAATGGGGACAGGTGTACGGTAGAGATTTTTAATACAATGACACATGTAAACTGCTTTTGCAACAGCAGCACATGCATGTGAATAAAGTACAATGTTACCTATTATTAAAATTTCAAAAACTGGATTGGTATAGATACTATAAACACTGTCCAATCCATTAAGGTTCTGCTATTTGTAATAGAACTAATAGAAGTGGGAGGCAGCCAATGGGTATAGGGTTTCTTTGGGGGTGATAAAAATGTTTTGGGACTTGAGAAAACTGATAGCTACAAAACACTGAAGATACAAAATGTCACTGAACTGTTCACTTTAAAATGATTAATCTTATGTTATATACTTTTCACCTCAATAAAGAGAAAAAAAGGAAGGAAACAGAAAGGCAATATGAAGGAAGAAGTCAAAAGTTGTTGAAAAGGGAGACTGGAATTGGTACTTTTTCCTGTAAATTACTGTGAAATTTTCCTCTATATACTCGCTTTTTAATTCTTTGAACTGAGTAGCCAACAATGACAATGTTGGGAAGACAAACACTTTTCCTTTTGTATCAAAAACCAACACGTTAAATAAAGTTGATTGAGAGATCAACATATAATTAAGAGAAGATTATTTGAAGTTTTTTCAAGAAGAAAATATGTAAAACAGGAAGTTGGAAGATATATATATATGAATAAAAAAGCTAATAGTAAAGAAGATGATGGATTAAGTCCTTTAAAAAAAAAAATCACAATATATCAGAAGACTAAGCTGTAAGCATTTCCTTACAATAAATAGGGCAATCTACCCAAATCTCAAATCTTTCCAATAAAAGGGGAAGCAAACTGTGTGCTACTGATTGCAGAGTAGGGGGAAATACTGTTATATCCACCTTTTTTCATTTTCAACATTTCCCAAATTGCAAGGAACACTGTTTAGAGAAATGCTATTCAGTACAGTACAAAAGAAAAAAAAACAGAGAAGGGGTGAGGGAGAGAGAGAAAGAAAAACAAAGGAACAGGAAAGCAGCATATTCGAATTTCACTCTTGAGAGATTCACAAGACACAGCAGTGTATTAAAGGTTCTGCAGTAAGAAAGCTAGTTCACTTCTATGAAACCTACATCTGTCTGATTTATTAAGTACCAAAGAGTTCTTAAGCTAGATCTGTCTGTTAAACACATAATGCATCATTTTGTTAAAGACTGCTTTGATTTATACCCGATAACATATAAATTAGGGTAACTTCAATATTAGCCCCAGGGATAAGATTACCACGCATATCCAAGAATAATCAATTACCTGAATAAAACATTGTTTCAAATTACCAGCTAGTCAGAGCAAGAGCTTAGTGGCAGTAAAGGAGGGGGAGAGAAGGTGGGTATAAGAGGAAAAGAAGAAAAACAATCTGGGAACAGTTAGCTCTTCAACTTCCCCTGTTGAGATGTCCTTGTCCTTATCCTGCCCTGTCAATTCTGATTATTAAACAAAACATTTACAGTTTAGATAGTAAAAAATTTCAGCTTAGTTCACTTCTCCCACACTTTTTATTTACATTAATTCCTGATCCTAGGAGGTAACCTCAAAAAGAGAGGTTACATATTTGTCACCTGAGTACCTCAAGTATAAAACTTCATGTTGCCATAACAATCCATATCCCAAAAGAGTTGAATACTGCATAATTTAAGCATAAAGGCATTTGCACTTTCAGTTTCTTTTACTCAAAGACATACAACACTAACAAAATCTGAACCTGGCACAGCATTTCTGGTTGGGGGTAAAATCATAGAAAAAACATGGATTTAGAGAAGGAAAGGTAATTTTAAATATTCTTTAGCTATCCCAATAGGGGGCAGCCCGGTGGCTCAGCGGTTTAGCGCCGCCTTTGGCCCAGGGCGTGATCCTGAAGACCGCGGATGGAGTCCCACATCAGGCTCCCTGCAGGGAGCCTGCTTCTCCCTCTGCCTCTTTCTCTGTCTCTCATGAATAAATAAATGAAAATCTTTTAAAAAAGTAAGTAAATAAATAAATAAATAAATAAAGACATCCCAATAGGTAGGGCTAAGGAAAATCCAAATGGAAATACCTTTGTTAAGAGAAAACTGGTAAGGAAATAAAGAAACATTTTTTCATTGAGATGTTATCATCTTTGAACCAAAAAGGAATCACTACTGATTATTACTACTGTGTCCAATATTGTGGGAACCGATTAAGGAAATCAATCATTTAGGTACTAGAGACAGTAGTACCTAAGTCCCTTGGAGAGGTTAATCCTCACAGGAAAATTACCTGAAGTTATTTATTTTATTTTACTTCATAGGGAAAAAGCTAGAGCTACCTTTGTGGTCACTGTTCATCCTTTTTCTCGTAATAGAAGCGAAATGGAGTGAGCAAGTGAAGCCAACCTCACTAGCCATAAATCCCCCCAGTCAAAAAATGGGGGAGGGCAAGACAAACTAAGCATATCACAGCTATTACACTCTTATAATTCTTCATTATTTACATGCTACTGCCATTGCCATTACCATAAGGGTCACAAGATCAATTGGTTAAATAACAATAACTATTAGCTAAATAACAAACCATATTCACAAACCTTTTTTAAGGAGTAACATTTGAAAAAAATCAAAAGCTAGCTAAAAGAAACTAGACACACTAAAGCAGACAGAATAAACTTCAACCCTGGTTATTGATAGCAAATTAAATGTGTGAATCTTAATTCAGAGGCACAAAGGTGGGAAATACTAAGTCAGAAGATGACAGATCAAAACACTTCCCAGCACAGTATTTTCTTGGTGAGATTATTATAGTCTAATAATAATAGTCTGAAAATGAAATGTGTAGATCCAGAAACCAAACTTATTAATAACCGAAAAGACAATCAATCACTTTCAGTGACTTTTCACTGTCATAAGAGAGCAAAGAGCAGGCAAAGCACGACCAGCCCCCAGGTTAACTTAGCACAAGGATGCCCCTGCAGTGACCAGAAAACCTGTCCTCTACCCACAGTATTCATACTCTTCTTTCCATACGAGTACTAATCTGATTTGGTTGAATTAGTACTCGGTTGAATACAGAATTATACAGTAGTAATATAAAAAGAGATCAACCTGCAAAATATTTCATCTAAGTCATACGGAGGCCTGATTAAACACTCCTGCGCCACAGCAGAGAATACATGTGCAGTGACTGCACTGCTCATTTTCCAAATTCTCCCATCACTCTCGATTCAAAATTTATGCCCCTCATTCTGTTTTCCATCCCCTACTGCATTTTCTGTAGATGTGTATCACCACTGACGAAGCTGTATCATGGATCTGTGATGTTACCCATCCTTCCAACTGTGTCCTGCCCAACCATGAGAAGATACATTTATTTTCCTATTTTCACACTCTTAAATAGTACTTCTGACAGACCCATGTACCTATCATTATAACAGAAACTACAAAGAAAGTAGTAGTTTGGGTTTTTCTGTAGTTTTTGTAGATACTGACATTTAATAATTCTGAACAGAATATAAACACTAAAACAGTCCAATTGGACACAATACTGCAAAATGCAAATATATACATCAGTTCAAAGCAAACTGCTAAAAAATTAACCACTTAGAAAAACAACTTATGGCTAGCTCATATAAGAATACAGCTAGGCTCATATGCTTAGACAACTATTATAAAAGGATTCTACATCTGCATAATGCTTTGCAAAGTGCTCTCCCATTATGAAAACATTAATTCTCCCCAAATATTTAAATTGAAAGTCTCCAAGAAAGAGATTTCTGAAAGAGGATAAAGGATATAATCCAAAAATATAAACTTTAAAAACCCATTAAATTTTCTGCTGACATTTACAGTTAATTTTTCATGCATATATATTTTTGCTTTGGAGTGAGAAAATATATTAAGACTGCACAACAGATACAAATTCCTTCTCTCATAAAATATATCATGTACTCAGGTTATACATGTATTAAATTATTTAAATCAGCCTTGAAAAATACTGTTTTGAATCAAATAATAATTATACTCAGAAAGTTACCCAAGTTTATAAAAGAGACAAAGTCAGGCTTTCATTTGTCCAGCAATTCCTGTCCAGATCCTCTGTACAAAATACTTCTTCAAATGCACGGTATACTTATGGCTCATTACAAACTGTTCCATGTAAAAAATAAATGGTATTAGTTATCTCTACCTTAGAATGAATAAATTTAAGTGAATGAATCCACTCAAGGATTCTAAACCTAATCCCCAATTCTGAAATAAAAGACAAAAATCATAGTGCAATGGAATCCAGGAATTAAAATTAACTTGGTAAGAAGCATTGAAAGGAGTCCACGAAACCGTATCACATACACCTGATCATGTCAAAGGTTCTTATAAAACGAGTTGTATCCCACTGAGGTCCATTAAACAAATAGAAAGCAGTTACAGAGCACCAACATAATAAAAATAGAGTTTACATCTCAGAGTACGTCATTTTCCATGATTTAGAAATCTTCTCTAAATGAAAATACAGCATGAATACATCAATATTTGAAACAGAAAATAAGAGTTCTTACCTTACTACATCATCAATATTGTTCCTGTATACGCCTTCAAGTCTTTCTGCAGGAAACCCCATAGCAATAATGTTGGGATAAATATCTGAGTATTTAAGTTAAGGAAATACCTGAAATATACAACAATGCAAACTAACACATACATGTGGTAAAACATTAGCTGATTTTAAAAATTAAATGGTTGTCCAAGGTATTTATAAACCACCATATGTAATTAAGAAACACAGGGGAGTACATAATTCCAAAAAAAGATCCTCAAAATAATAAGGCAAAATAATTTTCAAATCCCTCTACCTAGTACATTAAAAACACCTTCAAGGAAAAAAGCAACTTCCAATGCTTAGACATGGGTACCTGAAAAACAAAACCAGAGTTTATAAATCACAGAACTGAAGTCACCTTGGGACAAAAACCAAGCATCAAAATAAAAACAAAAATAGCTACACAACTACTCATTTTTCATAGTTATATACTGCACCACAGCACAGAGAAAAGTACAATTAAGAATTAGGAAGCCAGATTTAAGAGCTGGCTATGCCTCCATCCAGTTGTATAATTTGGACATGTAACTAAACCTTTTTAGGCTTCAATTTCCCATTCCATGCAATTAGGCTGAGACAACCACAGTGATCTCCTCCAAGTTCTTGGTATTTGTGTCTAATACTGAACTAAGGTAGAAACTTACTCTCATTTACTATCAAGGTAGTCAACACTTAGCAAGCCGTTCTATTCATTTATGTTACACACTACAGCTGGTATAAAAACAAACTTCTGTGCTCCAGAAAAATCTGTATCAAACTAACTAAAAAGAAACCATCACCAAATCTACATTCCTATGCATTTTGTCGATCGTAGCAGCTCTCATTTCCTCGAGTGCCATCATCCCTCTTTCTAATCTCATGATTTTGGGAACACAGACCTTCCCAAATAGCCAAGCTAATCTGCCTCAAGCCTCCTATCAACACCATCCCTGAAGTTCTCCACCTGCCTACTCCTGGACCCCCACTCGTTCTTCAAATACAATCCAAAATTCACTAAATCCAGTGCCTTTTTCTAGATCTTATTTTTTCACTTCCTGCTGCATTCACATTATTGAGCTGATTTCAGTATTAGTTTCAATCCAAAAATAATTATCAAGTTACTGAAGGCCTTTATTTTAGTGTTATTTTTTAAAAGGTTTATCCATAGTTTTACCACACACTGATTGGATAGACCTAAAAATATTTTAAGGAAAAAAAAAAAAAACCCACATAGAACAGCATATACAGTACGCTAAGTTCTGTATTAAAAAAAAAAAAGTTCCTTTGATATAAAATGAAGAACTCTTACACATATAGTTGCTTGAATTTGAACTTAACATACACGTGCATGTGCACACACACACAGATGATAACTGAGAAAATAAATAAAGATGATTGCTTCACAGGGAAGGAGAGGCAAAGGGGAGAAGCATACACTAAAAACAGCAACAAACCCGATTAAATACCAAATTGATAACCAGGAGACAGGGTTTATCTTACAGGAGTTATTTGGACATTGCAAATTTACTGTAATTCTTGGTAGGAAGTACTCTAAGAACAAAAAGAACTACAAAGAAAATTTAAACTTCTGAGAGTTTGTTTTTACTAATTTCAGTGTTGATATCCTCAAGCTTTTTTCTATATTGTAGAAAAAAACTGCTAATTATGCTAATAATTTTAAGATTCATGATTACAGGTATAAAAGAGATACCATTATAAAATCAAGAAATCAAGTAAAAACACTAAAACATCATCATGAACTCATGTTTATAAGAATTTATGTTCTCTAGGTGTCTTCACTGACGTGGCCTAAAAGCATTTCAATCCTAGCAGCAAACAATCCCTGAATGCAGATTTCATCTCTAATATATAATACACTAAAAGATACTAAACTCCTTGGAACAACTGATGCCAGGTCTGGGGCAGGAAGATACAGGAAGATCTTTCTGTGCCAGAAGACAAGGAAGGTATTCAGAGATTAATGGTGTCTATCAGACAGATTTGGAGCTAACAAGAAGACATCCCAGGGCCTTGCGTTGTAACAATCTGAGTATCAAAGAAAAAATTTAAATGGTAGTAAATTAAAACACCCTAAATAAAATTAAAACCATTGAGTCTATAAGGATACTCAGAAGAAAAAATGAACTAAATCTTTTTCATTTATCACCCTTTTGAAGTGGCTATTTTAACAGTTCTTTCTTTACTTTGAAAGTAGGTAAAGGGGGAGATTAAGTATTGATGCTACTTTTCCTGTAGGTTCTGTATTTCAGGGCAACCAAATAGCCCCATTTCATAAGGGTAAAGATCTACTTTACAGAAAAACGCCAGTTAATAAACACAAAAGAACAGAACTTTAAAAATGGTATTTTGCAACCCCTAATAAAATTACTGATTTAGGCAAGGATCAACAACTGGTTCTACACCAACAGGTGACTGGATGATGAACTTTCTTAGAGAAACAGTAACACTGCACAAAATACTTTCTAATGTAAGGAGACAAATACAACTGAACAGCAGGCAGAAAGGGCCACCACCACCCAATTTCAGGGGTCCATCACCATCACCAAGAAAATTACATAGAGATCCTATAATACAATACAAATACAATACAAAGGACACAGCATCATCTATAATAACTAAGGTATCTTCAATCTGAGAATCCACCAAGCATTTAGATATAAATTTTAATTTACAATAAATACAATAATTTACAGTAAATAAAACAAAGAAAACAAGCTAAATGACATGTGAGAATTGAGAATTAACTGGACAGATTCAAAAGATCTGTAGCACATGACCCAGTCTCTGCTCCAATGTCTTTTAAAAAGGCAAGGAGGGTATAGCTATCCTTGATGTAAAGACTTAAGCATTCTATGGGACACCTGGGTGGCTCAGTGGTTGAGCGGCTGCCTTCGGCTCAGAGCATGATCCCAGAGTCCCGGGATTGAGTCCCCATATCAGGCTCCCTACCACGGAGCCTGCTTCTCCCTCTGCCTGTCTCTGTCTCTGTCTCTGTCTCTCATGAACAAATAATAAAATCTTCAAAAAATAAAAAGACTTAAGCGTTCTAACAGCCAAGTTCATAGGTACAGTACTATTCTGGATATTGCTCTGGACAAACCGGCCATAAAGAACACTTTTGAGCCAACCAGAGAAATTTGAATATGATCTGGGCATTAGGTGAGATGAAATTTTACTGACATGGAAAAGCAGACATTACTGACAAAAAAAAAAAGGTTTCAAGAGAGAATATACAGCATTATGCCATATTGGCATAATAATGCATATATATCCATATAAACATGTAGACGAAAAGATCACAAATAATCATCTATAGGTGGTGGAAATATATTTTTTTTCTCATTTTTGTCTTATATTTTCTGTTGCTGATACAATGCACCTGCACTATTTCTAAAACATTTTTTGAATTGTTTTATAATTATCTACAAGTCTATTTACTGTCATGACAAAATATTGTCTTGTCCCTCAGGACTTAAATTCAGCTCTGTATATAGTTTTAAAAAATGAATTTCTATCAAAATGCATATATGTATATACACATACACACACACATATAATGATAAAAGACCATGTAATTTTTGTCACTTTAAGAGTACATAAATTCACCCCTAACCTCAAAGGGTTCTTTTACTATAAAGGCTCTAAAACTCTTAGGATTATCATTTTTAACATTACAAATAATAGCTGTCATCTATTATTCTCACATGAGAAAGTAGTTCCACCTAAAAATGTAGCTCATTTCAAAGACCTATGTTCAATTACCAAAATGTTTTAGGTAGTATGTCCATTCATGAGAAAAAAAAAAAAAAGAAATTGGAGGTTCAAATTAAGCCTGTAGCACTGAAAGTGAATAATCTTTACCTTGTAACTCTGTCTTGGGAGCACCAACATATAGAAAATGAGAAATAACACTCAGGAAAAAAATGAGGCAACAGTAAACCCAAAGCAGCTGCTACCAATCCAGAATTCCTACCTAAGAAACTATGAATACATGTCAGTCAAGAATATAAACTGAAGTCACCCAAGTTTTTTTTTCTGAGAAATACAACAGAGAAATTTTTTATTCAAAGAAATAACAATTACTGCTACTAACAAACTTTCCAACTGAATCCTTCATTTCAGTGAAGATGCTAGTAAGATTTTAGCCTTGCAGAAAAGCACAGTAGTACAAAGCCCCTGGAAATGCAGTCATTTTAACTGGGACTAAACTCAAATGTAACTATTAGTTAGCACTATGAATGCTAACTAATAAAGTAAATGAGGTTGCAAAAGACTTAGTTAACTTACTTTAAAAAACCATAGGCCTATAACTATACATAAAAAGGGATGTTATGTTTCACACTCATTAAACTCACTTGGCCCCCTCTTCCACTCAATTAGTCAGACACAGAGCGAGCATTCTGTGCAAGGGGCACTGAGGGTAGAAGCCTAAGTAAGCAAAGACTACTGCACTGGAAGAGTTCCTACTCTATCAGGAGAGGCAGACACATGGAGGTGCAACAGTGCCACAGGCTCTCCTGAATATAAGACCAAGACATTTTAAGAGACAAAGAGAGAGGGATGAATCCTGCAGGGGCACAGATAAAGCTTCACAAAGTGGGTGATGTTAGATAATTCTTAAGAAGTCAGTCAGACATCAGCAGGACAGGAGAACGAACAAGAGCAGTTAGAACATTCCAGGCAGAGGACAGAAGAGGGATACGGAAATACATACAACATCTGGAACACACAAGCAGTCCAGCGCGACACACACACAAGGCTGTATGCAGAATGCAGGACGGAAGACTGGGCCTAGTTTTAAGGATGCTGTGCCAGGGAGTTTGATTTAACCAGACAGATAAAGAGCCAAAGGCCACAATCAGCCTGGGGGGGTCTCTACAGAGCAATAATCCAATCCTTCCTTTACACAGAACCTAGGCATTTGGTCTTTTTAAGATTTCATTGTTCACAGAGGCTCTCACCTTCCTTATTCATAGTTTGAGCTTTTACCCAAGACTTTAGCATCCATCATAAGTTAGAAGGACACAGAGAGCATGTGCCACTGTACAAGAAATACATTCCCATTTAATCTTAAAGATCCTACAGAGTTGATACTTCCATTTCATGAATGACAAAACTGAGGGTGAAAAAGACTGGGTAATTTGCACTAAGTTCCTCAGTGTTGAGGAACTTAGTACTGAGCTATGATTCAAACCAGTTAGGTACATAACCCAAAGCCCAGGCTTTTTATACCATGCTGCCTCATAAAAGGAGATGGAGATCTCTTTTATTTCCAAATCGATAATAAAAATATAAAAATTTTCAGAGGAAGCAGGTTCAAATGAAAGTGAATCTACTAATCAGATGTTAAAACTTAAAAACTTCTAAAAGACAATACAAAACTCCACTGGCTTTTCCAGAACTGATGTCAGCAAATAATAAGCACTGAATTTTGAGACAAATATTTGTTATGCCAAGAATTATACCAATAAACACCTAATATATGATTTTTTTGCTTCCCAATGTTAAAAATTTCTGATATGCTTTTTTTAGACAATGTAAACCAAATAAAAACTGAGAAAAAAATATATATATACAAGATTTCTAATACAGAATAGCCTTAACCTGCACTTACTGGATATACTTTTGAATAACAAGTAGAGGGCTTCATATGAAATTCTCCTCTAATAACTTATAAATGCTGAGCATAAAAAATTAGAATAACTAGGTCACTGAAGGAAGCTGAATATTTTTGCCATCTAGTGATCTACTTGCAGGCAATGTGGCACCATAGTTAAGAACATACGCTCTAGAGCCAAGCTGCCTGGACTTGACCTCCAGCTTCATGTATTAAAAAATCTTTTCCAAGTTTACCTGTCTTCAGTTCTCTGTGTAAGATGGGACGGCTCAAAGTACACAGGGTTGTTTATAAGGATTAAGCGCATCAATATATGGAAAACAACTAGAACATAGTGACAGCTGTCCATCAATTGAACAAATGGTACAGACCCAGACTGTAAGGGCTCACCATAACTATTTGGTTTTTTTTTTCCAATGACACTGACTTACTATTGAGTAACCAACCTAATCCTTCTAAAGAGCATCAAAGCCTAACAGAAACCTTAACTGTGTGAAATCTTAACTCTAGCAACCTGCCTTTTAAGTATTTAAATTAAGAACAAATGTAAAATATTCCCAAATTTCCCAAAGGAAAAAAAGGTCTTCTTTCCCCACATTATCAGTGGCTACATGCAATAAGTGGAGAGGTAAAAGAAATGCGTGTATGTGCACATGTGGTACTTCTTGTCATGCCTAAGGTGGATGGCCACCATTGCTACAGATCTGGAGATGAGATACATGACGTAACAGCAGTCTTCTTTCGCCTCACCTTTGACCAAACATGTCCAATTTGTTTTAATTAAGGCAAAATTTACATACAAGATCTTAAGTGATTCATTGATGAGTTTTGATAATCGTTCATATCATGTTGGACAGTCTTGATTTAAGTGCTACAACAATCCCATCTCACACCACAGAATACTGTAGACTGAAAGAAAAAAAAATGGTAATTCAGTTCTAAAGCCAGTCCACAGAAGTCAATTTCACCAATAATATAACTGACATATTATAAAATAATGTGGCTACTATAGGAGATAAGTAAATTTTTGGCTATTCTAAGCACCCAATCATGACTTAAAACACTAGAAAGTATATTCTAAGTTACATCTAATTAACAAAATACCTTTAGAAAAAAACATGTGAGCTGAGAATTCAATCTACCTTGTCTTAAAATTTTACTTGAACCTAAATTAACGTGGTTTATGTTACAAATTTAACTAGAATTTTCAAACAGAGGATAACAAAAAATAGCTTGTTAAGCCTTATTTGAGAAATGTGTTTCTGAATATAGACTGAATGAATCTTATTTAAATTATGGAAAATTAAGCAGTTCTGAAGTTTCTTTGTAGTACTACTCAATATGATATACTTATCCCCAAACAACTTCTACACTACGATACCAGTATACAGTACTAGTATTCAAATCAGTAACACTTTTTTCTTGCCATGATTTTCAAGAAAAATTATATCCACAGATCAAATAGATTCTTTAAACTCTAGTTAGCTGGAAGTTAACAATATGAAGCCGTAACATACATGGAGCATGAATGGCAAATAGAAAGGGACATACAGATTTACTGAGGTAGTGACCAAAAAGCATCAAAAGCCAATCTGAAGTCACCTGGCTCACGAGAGGAATGAACACTGAGCTTATCCGGCAGCAAGAGTGAAGGAATAAAGTCAGACTAATGAAGGAAGACACGGAAGATGAAAAGCAAGTTAGCAAATACCAGGACTTCACCATTTAATTCTATTTTCCAGGAATTTCTGGAGGTTTTCCCCTGCTTTCTGTCAGGGCTATCAACCAACAGATACTCAAGGATCAGGTGAGAGGAAAAATAATTCAGCCACTGATTCATAAGCTACATCAGGTCTACATTTTTTTCCCGAAATTTTTTAAGAAGTTTAAATTTAACAAATAGTTTCCATGCATGTCACAGCTATATCCTTAGTGTCTTTACTAATCAAATTATGCTTTAAATAATTGCCACACTCACAGACTTCTGTCAGAGTCTCATCTAATGAAACATTTTATATTTCTTACTAGATTTTATTTTTCCCTATTAAATGTGTAAAATGTTTGTATCTGGTTTCTAAATTAAAGATTCATATTGGTAGGAAAGCAGAAATAGGAGTTCCCTGAATTTTCCAGTTGATGAGGTGCTAATTGCTCATTATTTGAGAACAATTTGTCCTAACATATAAAGCATATAATCATTCCTGTAAAGAGCAAATTAATAAAGCCTAAAATCTTATTTTCTAAAATGAAATGGGTGCCAAAACTTGAACTACAGATATATTAACAGAAAGAATGCTCGAAAAATGGGGATTTTAAGAATAAAGAAGTATTGGTCAGAAACACGACAGGACACAGGAATATTTAAATATTTTCTAGGTGTCAGGCCTTGCACTAAAATACGTAATGCGTAATGTCATTTAATATAGAAGACCAGAGTTCCATTTTCCCCTTTCAACTTAAAAGCCTATGGACTGCTGGTAAGTTACTAAATCTCTGGGCCTCAAATATTTTTGTTTCTTCTTTCTGCAAAAATAATGATCCTAACAGCTGCTCTAACTTCTTCACTGGTTGTTTCAAGGATCATATGAGATATATGGACATTATCTTCAATTCCATAAACTGCAAAGAGCTCTACTATCGTAATAAGTTGTTATTATTTGAGGTTGCATGAGAGATGCAACCTAGAAATGCCCTGTTATTTAATTTTAGTTTAAATGTCTCATTACAAAGCAACTTAATATGATGTTTTTATAAACAAACTAGAAAAGAATTCCAATATATTCACTTAAATTCACGTTAGCATAAATTTTAGGTTCCTTTTAACACTTCTAAAATAACTGCCCACAGTGCCAAACCAGAAAGGAAACTGACTGCCAAATAATTTATGAGCTCTACTGGAGCTTTCTACTCCTCCAAACAATTAGGAGCTCACAACTTTCTCTCAAATTGTTACATTATACCAACTTGCCTTGACAGAAAAGTTTACCCATATTTTTGCTTTAAAATGAAGTTTAGATCTCACTTCCTAGAGGTCGTCTTCTTTTTAAATTTATTTTTTATTTATTTATTTTTTTAAACTTAGGCTCCATGCCCAGTGTGGGGCCTAACTCACGACCCTGAGTTTAAGGGTCCCATGCTCTACCAACCCAGTCAGCCAGGTACCCTTAGATCTCATTTTCTAAAGGAAAATCTCACATTCTTCAAAGGTAACATCAAGAATTGCTAGTGGGGATCCCTGGGTGGCGCAGCGGTTTGGCGCCTGCCTTTGGCCCAGGGCGCGATCCTGGAGACCCGGGATCGAATCCCACGTCGGGCTCCCGGTGCATGGAGCCTGCTTCTCCCTCTGCCTGTGTCTCTGCCTTTCTCTCTCTCTCTCTGTGACTATCATAAATAAAAAATAAATGAATGAATGAAAGAAAAGAAAGAAAGAAAGAAAGAAAGAAAGAAAGAAAGAAAGAAAGAAAGAAAGAAAGAAAGAAAGAAAGAAAGAATTGCTAGTAATTCTTCTACTTAGTAGCAATACTATAAATTGGTTAATTTGGCAAGAAATCTGCAATCTGTATCAAAGAGCTATGAAACGGTTTTACTTTTTATTCCAAAAACTCCACTCTAATAATGTACTCTAAGAATAACAAAGTAAACTATTCAAAGATAGTCACAACCAGTGCTGTTTATAAAGGGAGAAAATGGAAATACTCCTAATACAGTACAGTAAGCAAAGCATGGTATCTAGCTCGATGAGATATTAACTATCCAGCTTTAAAAATGACGACTACCCACGGACAGATAAAAATTAAACCGTGAACAAATACCTAAGTATGTAATTATGAGTATACATACATTAACAAAAAGGGAAAGATAATTTCCAGTAAGAAACACCTGACATAGAATTAACTTTTTTTCTATTGTTTAAATGGAAGATTACGCAGTTTTAAACAAATACTTTTTAAAGGAACAATCAAGGCCTTCTGAACTTGATTTAAATTTAAGCAAATTAGAACCACATAAAAGTACCTTATCAGGTCACTGATAATGCTAGCAATACTCTAAAATCCAAAGTACAATATTTTTCATATATCAGCTGAGAGATTATTCCCCTCAACAAACTTAATCAAATTTTCTTCAGAGCTGTTATGAAATAATGCATCTACAACTGTGCAGACCTACATCTGTGAACCTCTAAAAATTTAAGTTGCCCAACTAACTGGTTTTAACTAGCATAAGAAACAATTACCTTCTTCCTAGGTCTCTGGATGAATACGATAAGGCTGATTTCCTGTTTCAGAACTCTGCTGCTGTTAAAATACACACAAACACACACACACACGCACACGCACACGCACACCCCACCCCCTCTGGTTTTTGTTCAAGACTGATTCCCAATGACAAATCAAATATGGTTGTAACTTACAGAACTTTCAGAAAGATCGTCAGTTCAACGTGCATTAGACATACTTGTCAGCATTATATACCTAAACTAAGCCAAATGCTTATTCTCATTTTCTACAGCAAAATCATAATAAAATATATTAAAAAATCAGAAAAGTTAAAATTTTAACACTGATCCAGCATTACTATAAAGTACATAGGAGTATCTTTTATGCTCTGATCTTCAGTGTAGGGTTTATGTTACTTCTGTAATTCATTCCATTATAAAAGCCATGCTTTTTATCATTTTACCAGAGACAACTATCTAAAACACTAGGTTTTGGCTGCTCTGTAAGGCCATTAACTTTTACAGAAAAAAAGACACTCAAACAGGTAAGACACAGAAGATGACAAGGTATGTGTCAACAGTTTGAAACAAAGGCCTAATAATATTTAGTGCGAATTCACTCAATATTAGTAAAATGCACAAAAAAAAAAAGATTCCAATATTTCCAACTGTACTGATCTTTTAGATGCAACCACGCGCTAAGTCAAAAACTACTACACACATACGGTACTAAGAAAAAAAAAGTCCTAATACAAAAATGTGTCTCCAACAAATGGGTTTTCATTTTCCTACTAATTTAAACTAAAACTGTAAATCTTTAAAATTTACTTCTAACAGGGATCCCTGGGTGGCTCAGCAGTTTGGCGCCTGCCTTTGGCCCAGCACGTGATCCTGGAGTCCCAGGATCGAGTCCCACGTCAGGCTCCCGGCATGGAGCCTGCTTCTCCCTCCTCCTGTGTCTCTGCCTCTCTCTATATATATATCTATCATAAATAAATAAATAAATAAATAAATAAATAAATAAATAAATAGATAAACAGATAGATAGATAGATAAACAGATAAATAGATAGATAAATAGATAAATAAATAGATAAATAAATAGATAAATAAGTAAAATCTTTTTAAAAAATTAAAAAAAAATTACTTCTAACAATAAAATTTACCTTTCAATGAAAGCACTGCTAATTCCAACCATTTTAAATGCAGAAAAGCTCCAAACAAGTGTGTGCTAGACTGATTCCTTTTATATTTGGCTCTAATATAATAAAATCCAGTCTCTTTATTTTATATCTAAGCCAGGAAATCATTTAGAAATGACTTGCTTTTTTCTTTTTTTTCCAACTGGCAAAAATAGTTTTGCCTAACTGCTGTATTTTAATCCTGGATAAGAATATAAAACTAGAAATACATGTCTATTTTAAAATATGAAGGCACACATATTGGCATTTACTATATTAGTAAGAATCATATTAATGATTTTAAGATAATTGCCTTCTTCTAATATTGAAAAATATGATTCATATTCCCACTGAGGGTATTTTTAATCATTGTATCAACTTTATAATCATTTGAATAATGGATTATCAAAAAAAACGCTGAAATTACATTTACTAAAATACTAGTCAAAATTCATATTTAAAATTTTAATGCTATGAAATTTTTAAGTATGTTTAAAAATACAGGAGCAAGTCTACATTGCTTGGCTTGAAAAGGTTATACCTTTAATTTTAGTCAGCTACCCATAAATGCTTGTTCCTGAAGTAATACCATTTTAGTATAAATCCAATTGTAATAATTGGGGGAAAAAAGGAAGTTAGTTGTAGAATCTTCATATGCAAAGGAGAATATACTAAACATCTTGGAAAACAAGCTGAAACATGAAAGATAAAACTAAGCAGCCAACTCTGTCAACCAGTAAAACTTTCTAAAAACATGAAGTTCAACATATAAGAAAAACAAAAACACCAACAGTGAGATGGAGGGACAGAAATGAAAGCAAGGGAAAGGAGCTCTTAACACTTCACACCCTTTATATATGATTAGGTAAACAAAACAGGTAAAGAAAGACTTTTAGTATTTGGATAAAGGTCTCACCTACATATGTGCCACCTCACTTAATGTGAGAAAGATAATTTATGTACACATCTGTCTGTCCAAAAAGGCACCATTCTTTCCATGACCTACAGTTCAGACCTGAACAAATTCTGTAAAGTGATGCTAGTAAAACAATCTACTTTCATCAGATATGAATTTGAAATTGGCAAGATGTTTCTTACACAAAAAAATAGAGGCCCTAAACACAAAGTTGGATGTGACAACATAAATACAAAATCATATCTAAACTGAAATACTATACCTGGTCATAATAATCATTTGGCATGATGACAAACTCTCAATAAAAAACAAAGTCAATGTAATAAATAAAAGTATATGATAACTAATCAGACCCTATTAAACCCAAAATGCAATTTTGGGTTTGTACCTGGCAAGACCCTTTCAGGGGTTTGTGAAAAGGAATTAAACAAAAACAAAAACACAAAAACAACTTACATAGTGGCTCAAAATGAAAAAGCAAAATTTTAAATGGGGAAACTCATGTTCTAGCAGAAAGATAAGAATTGAGTTATACAAGAAAGCAGAGGGCCTGAAAAATATTTAAACCAAACTTTTAAGGGATACATATTAAATCAGTTCCCTGATGAAGTTCTGTAATAATGAATTCTTATGTATCAACTGCTAGGAAAACTGGAGTTTAAAACATACCAAAATCTCATATAATAGCTCAAGTTGAAACATGATGTTTCCACTTAAATATCCAAATAATCTTGTAAAACTAAATGACTAAAAGCCAGGCTTCCATTACATAAGCTTTAGTTCTCAACCCTATCTTTGCATTTTTAGTAGAAAAATATAAACACTGGCATAACCACTAAGTTTTGTTTTTGCAAAAGCTTAAAATCTGATATTAGTCTTTAAAGACTGTAATTAATAGATGATTCCAAAACACAGAAATGTCAAAACCACTTATATCACTAGATTATCTTAACTTTTTCCTATATCTGAGTAACAGATGGCAAGCCTTAGTTCTTGGACACTACACAATAATCACAATCTGTGTGACCTTTTCAGTATTAAAAAGATTCCAAATAGCCTTAATATCCAGCACCTTAGTGTATTTTACAGTATTACCTATAATCCTAATTACAGTGAATAGAAACTAGATATTCAAAACTACATCATACTTTCTCGATGTACTGGTATATTTATTTTACATAAATTTCCTACAAGTAGTCCCTGAAAACTATCCAGATGTCAGATTGCTTCTTCAGTTTTCAAAAAACATACATGCATATATTCACAAAGTATTTTTATCATTACTTTGTTTTCATTAGCACCAAAAAGGTATATACCACACCTAGATAAAAATTTCCTTATGTTTTAGTATTGAAACAACGTGATCTCACTTAGAAAATTGTTACTCTAGCAACTAATTTTGTTTAAAAAAAAGAAGAAAAAAAAAGAATTTGTTTCTTCCTCAATATTTCTAAGTACATGAATTAATACATTTGCTAAGAAAAATCATTTAGCTAATAAGGTTAAAGTATCTCCCTATTTTAATATCTGGGCACTTTAAAATCTGACACTAACAAATGCCAAGTTTTGATTACAAGTGCACAGCAAACATTCATCAATAAATATCACCAATTACTGAGGCAACTTATGCAAATATAAACTGTATCATTCAAAATATGCTCCAGCAAACAGTATCATCATGACAGCCATACCCTTTCTGATTAAAGACAGGAAAGTGACAGAGTTGTATTGACTTTGGTATAAAATGATGTGATGGTTTATTCAAAAATTACTTGTATATCCACTTTAATGTCAATACAATTTAATATTCCTACAATAGGAAAAGGTAAGTTTTATTTTGTCTTAAATAAATAAAATATGCTTAGATTTTAAATATGGAATAGCTTTCCTAGAAATAACTAAGGGGAAAAAAGTTTCAGGAGTCCAACATTTCAGCTTTGTGCGTAACAAATTATGATTCTGTGAATCAAAATCATGAAAATCTTTCCTAATATTCAGGTCATCTTAAATCCACTCTAAAGAAAAATCAGAATATAACAGAAAAAATATTAGCCAAATACTGGGAAAAAGTCTAATGTGTAACAACAGGGAAACAAATATTTCTGACAACTTCACCATTTAAAATAATTACGGCAGCTATGAGGGGCTCTGGAAACTGTTTAAAAATCCACACACCTTTTAAATCCACAACGACGAACTACATTTTAAAGTAGATGCATACAAACAAAACTAGAAGCCAGTACAGAAACATGAAGTTTCGGAGAAGTAGGGCAATAGGCACTTTTTGAAAATTCTCCTCAGTTTTATTTTTATAAGACACATTTTTTTCTAAAGTATAGCAAGCAAACGAAGTTTATTATTCATATACTGAAATAAATACCATAAGCCTTACTCAATTAAATTACAGCAATAAATGCCATCTGTTTTTCTTAACAAATTTGAAGCTATCATATAATTAGCAGTCCTGGTTTTAAAATATTTATCAGTATCTCTGGATATCTCCTGCAATTTCCAAAAGAAATCACAACACTCAGTCAAAACTTAAATTTCTTAAGAATTTTTAAAACAGGCCTGACATTTTACTCTGCTTGTGCAAAGTGAGAGGCAAAGCAAATTATAAAATCAAGCAAATAGAAAAAAAAAAGAAAATCACAGCAATCTACACCTAGAACACTTTTGTAATTACATTTGTCTGCCCTAAAAACAAAACAAATTCAGAATCCACAAAGCTGTTCCCCTGTCATTTTCTCATCTCTGAACTAATCTAAAGCTCCATCCTAATTTTTTCTAAAAACGTCACATTAATACAAGTTTTTAAATTAGATAATTAAAGCCTTTCGATTCAACAGGTTGACACAGTGAAGTTAGGGTGTAGAAAAGAATGTAACACATGCATCAGAGAACCTTAGAGTCAGCCCTAATTTCTTTATCTGGAAAGACATGAGAAGTTTGTATAGCTTGTCAGAAATTTGTCATTTTATATCAACACATATAACTACACCATACCTGACTGTATGCAGCTTTAGAATAAAGCAGCTTTAGAATAAAGTGTCAGACAAAAAAAAAAAAATGCATTAAACAACAAAAAAAACAAGTACATGGGGGGCAAAGCATCTCTTAACAGCTCAACAACTACATAATTAAAGGAAACTAGCTAAAGATTACTTTAAAAACTATTGGCAACATAAAAATGAAAAAAAAAAGGTTTTTTTGTTTTGTTTTTTTAAATAAAGCCTATCCATCCTATTAGAGCAGTTCTACATACCTCTTAAATAAATCTTACGGTGCATTACACTTACAAGTTTATTGAAAACATCTTCAGCCTTTTCTAAAAAAGGTTCAAAGCAACACTTTCACTACCAGCCAAATAACACATGAGCCTTCTTCAAATAAGCCTTTTTGGTTACCAGTGATACCCTTTGTGGACAAAGTTCCCATTTTAAAGAATATTCGCCTAGCAGCAGTGAGAAAACCTAGATGTTAAAAGCCTCACTCCATCATGTATTAGCAAATTGACCTTCTTAAAATACCACAGCCTAAGGGCAAAGGTAATGACTTTTATCAAACATTATACTTCTCTTACTTCAGATACTTTATACCTTTAAAGTAGAATTTCTCAACCTCACATTACTGGTAATTTGGGCCAGATAATTCTTTGTTGTGAGAGGGACTATACACTGTAGTAGGGTTGTATAGCAGTATCCC
Source organism: Nyctereutes procyonoides (assembly GCF_905146905.1). NCBI lineage: Eukaryota > Metazoa > Chordata > Mammalia > Carnivora > Canidae > Nyctereutes > Nyctereutes procyonoides. Next base: position 27,499,852 of record NW_026575043.1, read on the forward strand.
TAGGCTCTACCAACCAGAGGCCAAGAGCATCCTTCCCATATCCATCTCCCAGCTGTGACCACCAAAAGATGTCTCCAGACACTGCCAAAGGCCCAGACAAGGTGGGAGGAGGTCACTCCCAGTTGGCAACCAATATTCTGAAAACACAAACCTAAAAACTACCTACGAGGATCTTTACCACCATGACAGAGATGTGGAAAACAGGGTTCGATAACGTTAAGCAACATATCTTTTATTACACAATTGATAAGTGGCCGAGCAAGGAGTTAAGCTAGACTTTAGCTAACTGACTCCCAAGTCCATGCTCTATCTACTACATCACGCTGCTTTTCTAAACTTACTGTCTCATCTACATAATCAGAATAATATTTGCCATGTTGAGCTTTTTAGGATTTACAGATCAAATGAGATAATGTATGTATAAATTCTATCAACCTAAAGAAAATAACACATTAAGGATTTGTTTGATTGAAGATACCATAACACAATGGTTCAAAGAGTGTGATTCCCCAGGCCATCAGCATCGCTTGGGAACTTCTTAAAAATACAAATTCTCAGGCTCCAGCCCAGACCTAATGAATCACAAATTCTCAGGGTGGGACAAGTAATCTACAGTTTTACAAGCCCTCCAGGTTATTCTGACACCCTCTCAAATTTGAGAGCTACTGATATAATGGGGGAAAATACTGCACCAAGAGCCTAAAATCTCTACATCCTTCTTTGGACTCAATGTCTACTAGCCCTTAACAAACTACTGATTCTTACTGGAACTAGGATTCCTATACTACAAAATAATAATAACAATAATAAAAGATGGTAATACTTGCCAGGCTTTTTTCTTCTTTGCAAAACCAAATGAGCTAAAGATTAAGCAAAAACTTTATTAATTTAAAAAAAAAAAACACTAAACAAAGATAAGACACTGTTAGGATATATGCCAGCTAATTCTACTACATTAATTAAACAGAAAAAAAAAAAAACTCCTTCTGATTCAAGTCCTCATTTTTCTCTTACTTCATATTTCACGAATGATTGAGAATGTTAAATAAATTTTACATTGGCCAAATAAAGCCTGGCAAAACAGTTTTCACATTATGAGAGAGAAAAAAAAAAAAAAAAACAGGAAAAGCTCAAGCATTCCATTTGATCTCTAACAGACTCAGAGTAAAGTAATTCATATTTTAAAATTAACACGTTTTAAAAATAAACACCTAAAAATCAAGCTTAGTAACATCCCCCAAACTTCATTCTAAAAGTAGAAAAAAGTTTTTGATTCTCTTAATCTCCAATCAGTTCAGAATGACTAGAATATGCAAAACGCATACATTTTAAAGCAGAGTTGTTTGCAACTTTGGACATGTATGCTATATTATAAATCACTTCAAGAATACATGTGATTTAAGGAATATGTGATTCAAATCACAATGCACTTCCTAACACCTTTAGACATTCTTTTCTAAAGGTCAAAAGTATCAAATATATAAAATTGGCAGAATGCAATCCTTGCAATTAATAGTAAAGAACAAAACCTGGTATTTTAGCCTGAAAATCTACAAAAATCAAAGGAAATAAAATTCGAAACTATCCTAAAGAGTCTTAAAAATATTAAATCAACTCTAAGTTTTGGGTAGTGACATAAAGCAAAACATAGATGGCATGTGGCACAAGAGTTTCAGACAACTCAACTGTCCTCTAAGATGTCAAAATGTCCAATTCTACTATCAAGACTTAGACCAAAGATACAGCTAGTTTATATGATACATAATATATAAAAATCACATCATCAAATAGTCATAGATAATGAGACAGAGCACCATTCATTCTGCAACGCAAAACAAATAAGCAAAAAAACCTCATTGGAAAGCAAATGCTTTACTACTGATAGTATTGGGATACCAGCAAAGGAAAAAAAAAAAAAAAGAACCATCCCTATGCACACAAAATGACCTTTAGCAGGTAGGTCTCAAGCTTCTTCCATCCTTCCTCCCCTGGCGAGAATCAATGAAGAAGAAAAAAGGCCCCTTAGTTTTCTTCCCGTTTCCAAGGCCTAATATTATATTGATACTCTTGATCAAATGTGAAAATGTGATGCAATAATACAAAGGTTTAACACGAAATTAAAATTCCTAAATTATATGAATGCATTGTTGGATTACATTAAGTGTAAATTGTGCTGTAATAAATCTAACTTAGCACTCAAAGTTGCATGCCTCTCCCAACCAAAAATGAACTTAAAAAGAAATGCTCACACGCCTTTATGGGTAAACTGTGTACATTACTTCTGTATTCTACATTAAAAGTTTTTTTGAGAAGATTACCTTGTGAATAAAATATAGAAGTTGACCTATCTCTGACACTAAAAAAAAAAAAAAATTCATAACAAATTTATTTTAAAACGTCTACTTCATTATGCAATAATAACAGTAAGTTTTCATCTTACCTCAGTATCTCAAAGCAAACACTTTTTGATTAGCATGATTAACTTGCCTCTGGTCAACAGTATGAATGAACAGACCTTTATATTCCAATGTGATGAAACAATCAAGTCACAGACACCTACGACTTAGAACTCCTAAAGGAATACCCATATTTCAAAAAATACTCGTAATTTGGCCCAGTGAAAATTCTAACATGTCTAAAACTGAGGAAATTCAGTTACAATCACTGCTCTCATAAATGAAAATACAAATAATTTCTCCTATATGGGTAATCTGAAATTCTAATTCTTTTTTTTTCTTTTTTTTTTTTCTTTTTTATTTATGATAGTCACACAGAGAGAGAGAGAGAGGCAGAGACACAGGCAGAGAGAAAAGCAGGCCCCATGCACTGGGAACCCGACGTGGGATTCGATCCCGGGTCTCCAGGATCGCGCCCTGGGCCAAAGGCAGGCGCCAAACTGCTGCGCCACCCAGGGATCCCTGAAATTATAATTCTTAAGAGCAGCTGTTACCATGTAAGTATTTACAATGTGGCAGGTAGTATGCTAAGTGAATTACTCATATTATCTCCTTTATTCTTTAAGACAAATTTTACAGATGAAACAGTTTGAGAAAGGCTAAGCAACCTACCCAAAGTCACCCAGCTGCTATGCGGGAGAGCCAGGGTTCCAACACAGGCCAGTCTGGCTGGCTCCAGGACCTACACTACCACCCTAACATCTAAAATGAAACAATGTACACACAACGTGTAGATAAAATTAATGGTCAATATTTTAATGTAATTTAAAATAAATGTAACCTTATGTGAAAATGATAAAACAGTATCAACCAAAGTAGCCTCATTTTTTAGAAATATTACGAGTTTGCTAACTTTGTACCTACTTACACATCTACACAGAATATTCAAACATTTATGGCAGATCCACTGTCCATATCTGAAGTGATGACTATTGATGACAATCAAAGTGCATAACCACCTAAAATATGATACATCAACAGTCTTCCTTTCCACACCACGTGCACACTGTGTGCTGTCGGGTGTAGCAACACATATCCACTAGTCAGTATTCTCAGTACAACCAAGTGTATACCCTGACACCCTGAAGACGTCCACCTGCCTGTTAAATGCAAACTGCTGCAAATAAAGAGAATATGCCCTAACTATACTGAACTGAAATATCCCCTCTAAAACTAATTCACGCCTAAGTGATGTTTGTTCTTCTTATATTATTATGTTTCCCAACAGCCTTTATTCCAGCGCAAATTACTTGTAAAGAACCAGATTGCTAATACCTTTTCTGTAACCAGTGAAAAAAATTGCAAAAACTTAGAGGCTAGGTGAAGAGTCTAATCCAATATGCTAACTTTACCTTTCCTGACAAAGGAAACTATTGTCCATTAGTGGGTGCAGATATCCAGTGCTTAGAAAAGCAATCATATTGACAGACCACCCAGCAAAGAATGCATGTGGCAGTAAGTGGCCTTTATAAAACAATTAAGGATATCAGTTTGCTCAGCAAATCCTTACGAACTTAAGGTTATGCAGTCTAACCTCAACATCATTGACAGCTCTGATAGCAAATGCATTCATTTCAAAGCTACCAGACAGAAAGCCACTGTAAAACTGAATATTTACTGAAATCATTACTGACCCCTATCTCAGACGTTGATACAAATGTCTTAAGTCTCTCCATCCTTAGAACAAATTCTAACACATTTTCTCAAAGAATTCAGGTCACCAAAAGAATTCTCCAATGCTGACCTCACTTAAAATCAAAGTTTACCTAACAAAAACAGAGAGGGCGAAAAAAGGTAAGAGTGAGGTCTCTACAAAATAGAAATAGAACTTAAGAACTCATGGTCTCTAAAGGGGGAAAAAAAATGATATCAAAGAAATGTTTTACATGATAATTAATAACATAGCTTCTGGAAGCTAGATGCTTCCTTGTACCATGACCAAGCCCAAACATTCCAAGGAAGTGAGAAACTATCATATGCATGCACACTTCTGAATCTCTCTTTACAAATTCCATTTCACATACATTATTGTAGTATAAAAACATTTCCTACACATCTGTCTTCCTAAAAAGGCTGAGGTCAAAACTTTACAGTACAATGTTTACTGAGAGTGAATTAATGTTGAAACTTTGTGCACTGATTTTCCCATAATAAATATTCCTTCATTAAAAGTCACTGAAATGATTACTTAAGTGGCTTTATATTAAAAAGTACTAAGCTATCACCACACAAATAAACAGCAAATGGGGCAACTCTCAAAATGAGAACATGTGAAAATAAGAATTGGAGATTTCACTTCTAAAAACCAAGGAAATCTCGAACATTAAGAAGTTTGTGTATTTTATTTCAGCGGTTATTAGGAAAAAGCAGATACACTGTCCCACATAAAAACTAAAATATCTATAGCCGCCTTTCTCGTGTTAAAGTAAAATTCTAAAAGGTAAGGAACACCAATGCATCTTTTTCTATACTCTCTAAAAATAAATGTAAAACTACGGTGGTTATACCTCACCATATTTTATGACACTTATTCATCTATTATTCATTTAGTGTATGATAAGCAATGTAAATCTGTACTGATGGTTGTACTCCTGTGCAAACTTTTACAATGGACAGCAATAAAATTCCTTTTTCCTTATACAAAGTCATACAAACTGTAAATTATTCTTTTAGATGTGCTCTATTCTTGAACAATCTTTATGAAAATGAAGTTTTTGTAAACTGTTACACAGCGATCAGGATGCCCAGTCATGTTGCTCGGAAAAGAAATACAACTTAGCAGATACAAAACAGTGTAAAATAAAAACTGTGAATAGAATCTTAAAAAAACAAACAAAACAAAAAAACACCTCACAATACGGTCACTTCAGTAATCACTGATCTTAAAAGATAATATAGTTAACTTCCATAGTCACTGTTACCCTCTACAAGTTAAAAATACTCCCTATGGTTAATATTTGAAAAGACGCAAACTTATCAAGATGTAAAAATACATACAAACGGAGCCTAAAGTTCCCATGAAATCTAAAGACACTAAAATTTTTTTTACAGTCTAATGGTCACCACCATTTTCCAGACTAACAGTCAGATGTTAACAAATTATTTTTAGGACAACTCAATTTTGCAAATAATCGTCTTCAGTTTTCCTCTGAGAAATCACTACGTTCTTCATCTTTCTTATCAGATAGAAATGCTCCAATCACTACTCTCATAAGGGAACGTAACTTCTCACAGGCTAGCTGCTGAAACAGACACTACAACCTGCCAAAGTCCTCAATGGCCACCTTAATTTCCCCCCACAATACACAGAGAACACTAAAGCGAAACCAAGCAAACCAAAGTGCACTGGTGTTATCAAAATTATTGAAAGTCCAACTAACAACAAAAAAAAAAAAAAGAGCCCTTCACGGACTTTTTCCTAAATGATTTTTTTTTCATATCAATATTTGGCTCAATAAAACCACAACTCTAGAAATCAAGTGTTATTAGTCATTTGACGCAGCGTCTGACACTGCTTTCTATGCACACCCTAACTAAAAGTACTGTTCTAGTAACAGTCTTTAAAGTCACATAAATTTGGTATGGAGGTATGGAGGCACACACCTGTGAAGTCAAAGGTGAGCTGGCCAACCAGCTCAGGACTCCTGTGTTAAGAACCCTGCAGAACGATCTGAATCTTAAAGCCCTATTTTAGAGCAAATGGGTAACGTAAAAATAAACCTACTCTGAATGATAAAAGCAATCTACCAAACAGCATCCACAGACATTGGTTTTTGCACGGGGATTTTTCCTAAAAAGTCAAAGAAACGTGTAATCAATTTGTTCCTATACACCCAGACGGCTGTCAGTTCACACTAACGCTAGATTGCTTTTGAAATAAATTACAAATCAGAAGTTTTCCGGCAACTGGTCACTTTCTAGGCAAGCGGGTCAAGTTCAGCCTGACCAGTGTTGCAATCAATGCAGACTCCAAAACTTCTAAATATTCTTCTAATACATAATTTTTTAATTAACAGAAAACTTACGTTTTGTGTGCTAGAAAGCTCCTTCTTCGGTGACTTTTACCTTCATCTCAAAACAGACACTTGGGTAGAATTAGCTGTGCACGTTTATGTGCTGCTATGTAATCCAAAGGGAATATAGAAAAAAAAAAACCTCTTCAGATGTAAAGCATTTTCTTCAAAAACCAAATCCTCCCCACAGTGTTTAGCAGGACATATGGATCCTTCAGCGCCACTCCACCTTTAGGCAAAATGTTTACTGGTGTTGGCTAAAAACGAGCTTTATTAAGAATCCTCCAGTAACAACAGATGCAATCGCGTTTGAACTAAATACCGTCCACTGTCATAATTCACATCACCAAACTTCTGGCCTTAACAGAGGCCTTGTTAATAAGATGCTGCGGGCATCTCAGACCCACAAGTCAATTCTGTTTTCATGCCTTAGACACTGGCCTAAGCAGGAACGCTGAACGTCTGTGATACTTTCCATTCTGAAAAAAAAAAAAAAAAAAAAAAGGAGGACTCTCTGCCCCAACTCTTGATCAAAACCAGTTCATTATACCTGAAACTGCCAAGATCAATGCCTTTCAATAACCGCTATCTTTTCAGGTACAAAGGCCTAACTTTTAGGCAACCGAAACGATACTCCTGTGAAAAATTCTTGGGTTTCTATGTCATTCAACAACCTGAGTCAGTAAATTTAAGACACTGTGTGGAAAAACAGCTAACATACCTACACCATGCGAAGCTGGAGTGATCAGCTCTTGCCTGCGTTGCTGGTGATTAGCTGGTAAATTACACCTGACCTTACACCCGAGCCCGAGTGCAATTAACGGACATCACGAGGTGTCAGGAGTCCTGAAAGCTGGATGAGGTGAGCACCAGTTCTGGAGTCGCAGTGACACTTGTATTTCAAGGAAGAACTGAAGCTTCATGTCTGCAATCACGATTTGCTGCACACAATACCCCAGAACCCACACAACACGCTCCTCCGCAATCAAGAAGCAGTTAATCCCCATTCTGCTACGTGAGACAAGACCACTGAACATAAAATGCGGCTGAGCTGCAAAATCTCATGCCCTGTCCTGGATCACCCCATCAAGGAAAGGGGGGGGGGGGAGGCAAATTTCAGAAAGACCGAGCAGCAAGAGCGGCTTAGGACGTCTGTTACCTGTGACACTGTTGATCGCAAACTACACAACTTGGGAGAGGCAGTTCCAGGTTGTAATTCAACTCGGCTTGAACACATACGAACCTACTTTTTGTGCCCTCCAACGAACGCCCCGTGTGCTGACAACGATTCTGCTTCCAAAGTTATGCAAATCAGCTCACAACTCCCATTACAAATTAAAAAAAAAAAAGAGTCTATCAATGCAACCAACCCAGGAAACTAAATCACTGCGAGATTCTGATGCAATCTGCATACGTGCAACGCTAATTTTCATTTTAATCTAATCTATGCCGTCGATCTAGGGGCCTAAAGCCAAGATGTGACCGAAATGTGCTCGACCTCGGAGTCCGGGCGCCGCGTCCCCTCCGCGCGTTGGGCAGCCCGGGTTCCGGCTCCGGGGTCCGCCGACGGGGCACCGTGTCCTGCGGGAGCGGACAATGGCCCTTCGGAGGGGCCGGGCGCGCGCAGGGCCGGGACCCGCCGCTGCCCGACAGCCAGCCGCGGCCGGGGCGGAGGGGCCGGGGCGGAGGGGCCGGGGCCGGGGCCGGAGGCCGGGCCGGAGCCCCGAGGCCGAGGTCGGAGGCCGGGCCGGGGAGGCCGGGGAGGCCGGGGTCGGGGTCGGGGTCCGGGGTCCCGGGGGGCCCGCGGCCGCGCGGAAAGGGATACAGGTCAAGTCCAAGTCGAACCCATCCTCCTGGTAGCGCCTTTTGTTTCTGCTGACGATCTCCTTGATGATGGCTGTCATGTCTGGGAGCCGGTGGCTGGAGAGGAAGGAGGAGAGAGACGGCAGGAGCGGCGGGCGGCGCGGCCTCCTCCGCAGGCTGCAGGCGGCCCCGGGCCTGGCGGCGGGCGGCCCTCGCGCGGCCGGGGCGGGCGTCGGCGGCGGGGCCTGCGCGCGCTCAGGCGGGATGGCGGCCGCGGGCCGGGGCGGCGCCGGGGGGCCGGGCGGCCGGGCGGCGGCGGGGGGCAGGCTCTCGGGCGGCCCGGGGCCCTGCGCGCGCCGCCGCCGCCGCCGCCGTGGTGCGGGCGGGAGCGGGGGGGGCAGCGGGGCGCCGGCGGCCGCGGCCCCCTCCCCGGAGCCGCCGCCGCCCGGCCGGGCCCGCGGCTTCCACGGTCCCCCGCGCGGGGCGCCGAGCGACGGGAGCACGGCTAGACGCGGGCGCGGGGGCGCGGGCGGGGGCGCGGGCGGGCGCGGGCGCGGGCGCGGACGGGCGCGGGCGCGCGCGGGCGGGCGCGAGGGCGGGGGCGCGGGCGGGCGCGGGCGGGGGGGCGAGCGCGAGCGCGAGGCCGAGGCCGAGGCCGAGGGCGGGCCGCCCGCCGCTGCCGCCGCCGCCGGCCGGCCGGCTCCCCGAGGGCGCTGCCCCCGCGGCTGCTCACGGGCGCTGAGAGGGGCTCTGGGCCGCGGCCGCCGCCGTCTCTCATCTCCCTCCCTGAGCGCGGCCTCGCCTCTCCGCGGCGCAACTCTCAAACTTCCATCATGGCTGCAGCTTCCGAGACGAGTCCGCCGAGCAGCGCGCACGCCCGCCCCGCCGCGTATCCTGCCGCGGCGCACAAAGAGTCCCGCCACATCACCGCCGCCCCCGCCCCCGCCCCCGCCCCCGCCCGCCGCCGCCGCCGCCGCCGCCGCCGCGAGCCCGGCGCCCGGGAGCTCGGGGGGAGGTCGGGGGGCGGGGGGCGGGGGCGAGGGGAGAGGCGGGGGGGGGGCCGGAGAGGGGGGCGGGGGTGCGACCGCCGAGCATGCCCAGTGCGAGCGGCCCCCGGAGCTGCACTTGCCGCGGCCGCTCCTGCAGCGGCGGGCGGGGGCGTCGCGGACCCGAGTCCGAGGTCGCCGCGCACCGGGGGGCGCAGGGGGGGCGCAGGCGGGGCCAGCGGACTCGGGGCGCCCCTCTCCCGCCCGCAGCGTCCTGTGTCCGCCCCGTGTGCCCCCGCGTGTCCGCTCCCCGCGTGTCCGCTCCCCGCGTGTCCGTCCCTCGCGTGTCTCCCCGTGTTCCCCGTGTCTGAGCACGAGGAACACCCCCACTATTGCCTCGCGTGTCCATTCCCCCCGTGCCTGCTCCCCGCGTGTCGGTGTGACCACGAGGGGCACCCCCACTGTGTCCCCACGCGTGTCCAACCCCCGTGTGTCTGTTCCCCCCGCCCCTCCCGCGCTGGTGTGAGCACAAGGAAAACCCACATTGTGCCCCCCGCGTGTCCGTTCCCCGCGTGTCGCCGTGAGCACGAGGAACACCCCCATTGTGCCCCCGCGTGTCGGCTGACGCCGAGGAACACCCCCCATTGTGTCTCCGCGCGTGTCCCCGCCCCCGGCTCGCTCCCGCCGCCCCACCCCCGGCCGCCGCGGGCCCAGGACCCCAGGGACGGGATCCTCCCCTCGGGGCGCCTGCTTCCCGCTCCGCGCGGGGCCGGGCTCCGGGCTCCGGGCTCCGGGCTCCGGGCTCCGGGCTCCGGGCTCCGGGCTCCGGGGCCGCCTGGCCCCGCCCCCCGCGGGCCGCCGCGAAAACCCGGCCGGCTGGATCGCCGCGGGCCGGCGGCGGCGCTCCGCGCGTCGGGCTGCGCCCCGGGCCCGAGCCAGGAGTCCGGGCCGGGAGGGAGCGCCGGCCCGGCGGGTGGGCGGGGCCGAGAGGCTTCGAGGGGCGGCGGAGGGCTCCGCGGGCCGCGGCCGGGACTACTTTCAGGGGCGGTCACGTGTGCCCCTAGTTGGGGAACTTTCCAAATTCCCAGTCCCCGAGGAGGGTCGGGGGCGGCCGGCGAGCGGCGGCGATGGGCCGGCGAGCGGCGGGAGGGCGGGCGCGGCGCCGGGGGAGCTGGTTACACAAGCACCCGCGTCCACGCACGTGCCCCCCCGCGGCCCCGGCGCGCTCGCGTGCTTCCCGGGCGGCCGGACAGCCGGGGCCGGTGGCTGCAGAGCCGGGGCCGGCCTCGCCCTGCGGCGGCTGCGCTGCCCTGCGGCGGCTGCGCCCGGGCCCGGGGACTGTCGGATGCGCCTCGCTGCGGGCCCCGCGGGCCCCGCTGCTCGGAGGGTTCGGCCCCGGCCGTGCGCCGCCACAGACCTGCCAAGTGCGCGACGACCCGGGCGGGCGGGCGGGCGGGCCTGGCCTCGGGGGCCGCGCGGGCCCCGCCGCCGCGCCGTGCGCTCCGCGCCTGAGCCCCGGCCGCTCCCATCCACGCCGGCCGAGGGGCGCCGCGCCCGTTGCCCTGCTCGGGAAGCACCACCCAGCGGGCCGGTGGAGCCCAGAGGAGAGGGGCTGGGGGCGGGGCTGAGGCGCCGACCGCGTTGTGTGTCCGGTTAGGCTGCGAGGATGGATCGACCCGCGAGTGAAGGGCAGGGAAGTGACGGGCTGCCCGGGAAGGTCCGCCAGGACGCAGCGGCCGTCCGGAGCGGCTGTCCCCGGCGCACCGTGCTCCAGGCAGCCCAGGAGACCGGAGCCCCACGCCGGCTTGCGGGAGGCCGGGGCCGTCCCCCGGGGCCGCGACTGCTCGCTACGCCTGGGGTGCTGGCGTGTTCACAGCGTTCCTCGGATGGCCCCGGCTCCCTGACACTTTGCACTCGTGTGCGGCCTCCTTTCAGGGGAGCGCCGCAGGAGTTCGCCACCTGCGGGATCCTCGCAGTCGGTGTTGGTCGGAGGCCGCGTGTGTGCGGGCCCGGGTCAGCGTGGGGGAGGGAGAGTCCGCACGTAGAAAAGCGTAGCAGGTGGGGGGGGGGGTCTGGAAAGAGTAGGAGAAGGGCTCCGTCTGGTTTCCAGAAATGAAAGCCCCGTGTGCACAGCCGAGGGTGAGCCAGAGACTGCCTTGTTTCACAACTAAACCGGGACTCCCTGCTCTCCAGCTGTTCCACCGGATTGCATGGTTCGGGAGCTGAGCTGTGCTCCACCGAGTAGCAAATGCTGCTACCTGGTGGGGGATGGGAGATGAAGAGCAGGTTAAAGGAAGGGAGGTCGGCTGCGGAAGGTAAAACTTCGCACCCGTGTTTCTCAGGTCGCTGATCCCGTCCCAGGGTCCCTGCCATTAGTACGCCCTCCCCTGCCCCTCCCCGGGAGCCTGCCCTACCTGGGGAGGAGTCTGCGATGCTCTGAAATCCACTTCCCCGGGAGGAAATGGGCCCAGTGCTGCGCGTTGGAGGCGAGGAGAGAGGATGCTTTTTCATTCCCCTGGCACAGAGTTCTTCGGGGGGCGGGGAGGGCGCGCCCCCCGGCACTGAAGCGCGGGCCTAGGAGGTTGGCCCACAGCACTCCCGCTGGCAGGGGGAGGAAAACGGGACAGGAGTTTCGCTGCTTCTCTGAACATGAGCCCCCCTCCTCCCCAGCACTGAACCAAAGGATCACTGGTGTCGACAGACATTTGGTCAGCCAGACAGTAAGAGCAGGTAGTTATCAGGAATTAACTGAATTAACACCGCCGCCCCCCCCCCCCCCCGCCCAGTGTCACATAGGTTCCTCAAGGAAATTTCAGTTTTCGATTTTTGTTTCCCTTCACATCGTCCTGTACTCAGGGGATCCCCTTACCCAAGTGGTAGAGCTGAAAACTCTTAAATAGCTGACTCTACCTGGCGTACAGGTGGTTTAAAATTTCAACTTCAACTGCGGACATCTGCTTGGCCGTACAGGTATTACAAGACATTGGTTTCCAGGCACTTCAGTCCTTTACCTGTCTGGATTCAGACGGCCCTAGGGAGAAACAGAAGCTTGTAACAAAGGGGGAATTATATAAAGCTTCGGGGAGGCTAACTATGCAGAATAATTAGTAAACACGATAAACCAGCTTTAATTATAGTTTCTAACAGTTGATTCCAAAACTATATTGTTACTACACCCAAAGGATGTCCAAAGAAAATAGCTTTCTTATTTTCTTTGGTAAATGAAATGACCAACTTGATGTGAGTGATACAAATAGTTGATGTGCTTTTTGGAGGTTCTGCTGCTAAAATGTCTTTTGCTGAACACTGATTGCTATAATGCCTTCCTCGTCTCCCACACACTGACCTTTCAAATAGAGATCTAAATCAATGGCTTTAATTTTTAAGCAATCTTTTCTATTTTTATCTGTTTAACCACTGTTTTCCTAAATAATACAGAATGGAAAAAAATATAATAATTACTGGTTTGAATTTAAACCACCCTATTCTTCCAAGGGTCCAAGGCTTTTCCCCTTATTTCATTTATCCTGATTATAAATGTCACGGTTCTTTTGAATAAAGATGCTTATTAGTCCAAGACATTTCTCCAGAAGGCACTTCTCCGGAAGGCGCTACAAGTAACCATATCCGAAAAAAGAATTTTTCCCTTCTTATCTGTCAGCCCTCCTGGAGCTGTTGCACAGGGCACTTGGGTCTCCCATCCCGGCAGAGAGGTGTGCCCTAGGAAATGATCGCTCTCAGAGAAATGAGGGTGGGGGTATTCCGGGAGAGCCGCGGAGTGGAACAGGCGCTTGCTGTGTCCAAGATGCATTCAGAAATTGTGACGTGGGCCAGAGAGTGAAGGAAGAGACCTAACGTGACAAATCCGCTTCGACTGCTTTACTTTCCAACCTAACACTGGCTACTGGACATTGTACTCGGGTCCTTTTAGTATTAACTCCAATGGTCCTATGGAATACATATTCTGCTTTTGCCTCTTCCACTAGAAAAAGGTGCTAATTTGTACCTGCCAGTAGGTTTTGGGGCACTTGCCAGGTGCTTCCCAGAGGGGCCCTCTTTTGTGTAGCCACGGGATGGACATGGAGAAGGAGTCAAGGCTGCCCTGTGCCTCACTCCTACAAATCTTGCCCTTCACAGCATCCTTCTGGCTTCCGGGGCATCAGTGTTTCTGAAAATGAAGAGCACCTGTTTGAAGGAGAAAATGAGACAACTGTTTAAAGTATCTTTTTTGTCTACCTCTTTCATGATGTGACATCTTTTATCTCCATCCTTTCATTTAATTGTCCAATCAACAAATATTTGGGCTAATTATGTGCTCATTCTGTGCACAGAGCCATGACCATGGCATACAGGGTCCAGCCTTTACGGAAAGGAGTCTCCGTGAAACTCCGCTTCTTTACCTGACATTGTTTCTGCCTCCTCACAGCCCCTGGGAGGAGGTTAAGGCAGTTGGAAGAACCCTGACGTTTGGTAATGGCTTCAGTTATCTTTTGCTGCATGACAAGCCACCATAAGCTCTGTAACTTAAGACAACCACGACCACTTCTTTGCTCACATTTCTGCAGGTGGAAAGGGCACAGCTGGGCAGTTCTGCTTTCCCAGGATGGCAGCTGGGGTCAGACACAGTGGCCCGTAGCTGTGAGTTTGGTCACTGAGGCCAGAATGGCCAAGATGCTACCCCCGCATCTGACACTTAGGCTGGGCCAGCTGAAGTGGCTGGCGGCCCCCTCTCTTCATGTGATCGCTCATCATTCAGTGGGCCAGTCCCAGCCCCTTTATGCTCCCAGCCTCTTTACAGCCTGGATCCCAAGAAAGAGAAAGCAGAGGCAATAAGGCCTGCGAAAGCCACGGTGTGGAAGCCCCAGAAGGTCACTTCCATTTTATTCTCCTGGCCAAAGCCCATCACAGGGCCAGCCCAGATCCGAGGGGCAGGAAAGAGACCACACTTCCGAATGGAAGGAGTGCCTGTAATGGGAGGAACTATCAGCAGTCCTATTGGGAAACACTCTATCATATCCCACCCTTTGGCCACGACACTACACACACACACACACACACACACACACACACACACACACACACACTCTCCCCCCAAATTATCGTTCTGTGCAGCACTGGCTCTAAGGTCCAGGATCTAATGACACACACTGGGCCCTAGGAGTGGCTGAGGCCTTTTAGATGCTGCTCCTCTTCCTCTGGAGACCTGTGAACCACACGACATACAGCGCCCAGACAGGGATGAGTCAACTACGATGGACACGTGTGTTCAGAATGGGGGAAACAAGGCACGAAGCAGCCACCATCCATAGCAGTTCTGAAAGTCACCCTCACTCTGCAGACCCAGACCTCCTCGAGGGTCTGGTTCTTCTCCCTGGGAGCCGCTTCCCGAACCACAGTTACTGGCTCCGGGCTCCAGGGTGCAGGCTATGACCTTGGAGGCTCCAGTTTCCATAAGCAAGTAATTGCCTGCCCTCTGGCTGAACAGCTCTCTCAGGCTGGGTCCTTTCCATTGAAAGTCGGGAGCCTGGTGGCATTTTATTTTACATTCTCAACAGTCTCTTTCTTCTCTAGTCCAGGCCGGTGGGGATCTCATCAATAGAGCTGTCTTCAAAATTGTGTGGGTTTTCTGTGACTCTTAGTGGAGTTTCCTTCTTGCCCACAACTATGCCCATAAAGCAACATCTGTAATTCTTCCAAAGACAAACTTCTGGGCCTTGTTGAAGCAGCTACTGTTGGACTCCCCTGAAGATTCTTCTTAAAAGCCCTTTCGGCTAGACAAGAGGGTCTATGAGACAACATCTTAACATGTTTAGAGGCTTCAACATAGTCTTGATTGGATTTTTACCTTGAGGCCACATTTCACAGGCAGGCCCCTGAGGCCATTTCTTCCCTTGAAACTATGGCTGACTACAGAGAATCTCATTGGCTCTGTTTCCTCTACATGCTGCTTGAAAACGGAATAGTGGGGGATCCCTGGGTGGCGCAGCGGTTTGGCGCCTGCCTTTGGCCCAGGGCATGATCCTGGAGACCCGGGATCGAATCCCACGTCGGGCTCCCGGTGCATGGAGCCTGCTTCTGTCTCTGTCTCTCTCTCTCTGTGTGTGTGTGTGTGTGTGTGTGTGACTATCATAAAAAAAAAAGAAAACGGAATAATGCCTTTTCTAAGGCATCTCTCTCTTGTAACAACACCATCACACATCACTAAAGGAAGCCAACCGATACTCTGAACATGCAGCTTGGAAATCGCCTTCGCCAGATCTGCAACCTCATTAGGTACGTATTCCGTCTTCCGTGTCTCACTGCACGCAGCAGCTGCCACACATTTTGCCGCTGCTTAGCCCCACTTCTCCAGCCTCCAGGACAATTTCCTCACTACCCCTGGAGCCTCCACTGGGAGAGTCCTTCCCAGACGGAGGAGATACATCAACTAAGTGCAAACACAGGGCCCTGGGCTGGATTCTGAAACAGGAAAAGAGCATCACCAGAAACGCTGGCAGAGTTCATACAGGGCTGTAGCTTATGTTGATTTCTGGGTGTTGATCATTACTCTGTGGTTAATGCATTTATTACTGTTAGGGCAGCTAGGTGCAGAACACACATGAACTCTGTACCATTTTTACGACTTTGGTGTAAGTCTAAAATTGTTTCAAAATAGAAAGTAGGGCAGCCCGGGTGGCTCAGTGGTTTAGCGCCACCTTCAGCCCAGGCGTGATACTGGAGACCCAGGATCGTGTCCCAAGTCGGGCTCCCTGTGTGGAGCCTGCTTCTCCCTCTGCCTGTGTCTCTGCCTCTGTGTGTGTGTGTGTGTGTGTGTGTCTGTGTGTGTGTGTCTTTCATGAATAAATAAAATCTTTTAAAAAATAGAAAGTAAAAAATAGCTAGTTAACTTAAAAGAGAGAGAGAGAGTTCCCTCATCACCTCTCCAACCTCTACCCAATGCTTGGTCCCAAAGCCAACGCCACGTGTCTTAGATTCTTTTTAAGCCAACAGCCAACTTTCAGACATGGATTTCCGTTATTTATTATGCATAATACACCACCCCCGAAACGTGGCAGCTTACAACAGCATCGACTGTTTTCTCACTCGCCATTCTGCACTAGGGACAGAAAACAATGATGACAGCTTGTCTTTCCTTCATGTACTGTTGGCTGGGGTGGCTTGACTGGGGCTGGAGGACCCATAATGATATCAAGCACGGGGCTAGGGCCCAGCTGGAGTGCCTGAAATAGTGAGGGGCTGGGCCTGTCTCCCTCCTTAGGTCTCACTGCCTCCATGAGGCCTTTGTCTTCAGCACTGTTGTCAGTCTTCCTTATCATCCAAGAAAGCAAACACTAAAGTTGCCAGGTCTAGGCCCAGAACTGGAATAGCATCATTTTTGCCGCATTCTATTGACCAAAGCAAGTAATGGAGCCTGTCAAGATTCCAGGGAGGAGAAAGAGACTACTAAGACTCTACCTCTTAGTAGGAAGCATGGAGAGAGCGTAATTGCTGGTGGCCCTCTACCACCATGACCACACCCCACTCCCCTAGAAATGTCTCCTTAAAACAGACAATCTTCCCTGGTCAATTCTTCCTAGAACCTCCATCATTTAAGAATCATTGCTATCCGGGTGCCTGTGTGACTTGGTCGGTTAAGCATCTGACCCTTGATTTTGGCTCATGTCGTGATCTCAGGGTCCTGAGATCCAGCCCTGCGCTGGGCTCTGCACTCAGCGGGGAGTCTGCTTGGGATTTTCTCTCTCCCTCCCCTTTGTTCCTTTCCCTATTTGTGTTCTCTCTCTCTCAAATAAATAAATCATAAAAAAAATCATTGCTATCATGATAATTTGATTAACAACTGTTTTCTGTTTGTCATCTGTCTTGCTCTCTAACCCTGTAATTTTTTCACTGGCTCTCCCCTCTGTGTTACATGCATATTTCTACTCTAGGATTAATACGTGCTATAAAATTATTCATGAAAATTCAGTGAAATAAAACAGAAGTGATAATACATATATCCATGTTTGCATAAATCCATGGAAAATATCGGAAAGGATAAATGAGAAGATATCACTGCTTATCTCTGTCTGCAGGATGGGGAGGGAGGGCGTCAGGGGGAGAACTTCTCTTTCCACTTCTTCCTTTCTGTATGGGTTGAAAGTTCTTTACAATGATGGCTTAGTGTTTTCATAAGGTAAAAAAAAAAATGATTTCACCCAATAGAAGAATTGAGTCTAAAAATCAACAAATGTCCATCATCAGAAAAATATCAACTAGACCAGGGAGACAGCGCAACCCTGATTTCATTTTTAAATAAATGAGCACGCTAAGGAAGTTCTAGCATTTAAGGCTGAATGCGTGGTCAGTGTCTGCTGCACCACAGAAATACGTGAGAATATCTGTCATACGTGGTGTCTAGTGTAGTGGACATGCTGTACCTGACCCTGAGTACCCCCTCTCCACAGATCTACGGTTTCCCCTCAATCTACTCTGACTTTTCATGCTATTTAATAATAGCATGAAGCTATTTGCTTATTGCTTTGAAGCAGTTGCTCAAAGAAAATATCAGAATTACTCTTCCAGTATCACAGTACAACCACTACACAGAGCAGTGGCCGACTATTTGAGGATCCAAGAGTATAAGAGCTAGGAGAAACCTCAAAAGTCCCTTAGTTTACCAATCCCATTTTACAAATGATGACCGGAAGCCCAGAGGGTTTATATACCCAGATTATGTAGCTTCTCAGTGAGGGACCCTGGATCACAGCCTGGGTTACTTCGTGAATAAAGCTGGGAAGAAAACCTCATTTTGATGAAAACCCAAACACGTTCATTAGAGAGAAATTTGGCTAGAGAGAGCTTTTATTAGTATTCTCAAGCCTCGGACAGGCGTGAGCAAAGGGAGCAAGAAGCCTCCCTGAGGATCCGAAATAGGGTCTAGTACAGAGGAGACGGGGGTGAGTAAACAATATGATTAGTGACGCTCAGGGTCTCCCCGTGAAGTGGGGCGGTTCTCTAGACCAGATCAGGGCTCCACAGATCAAACACCAAACCACGAATTGCTACACGTTGCCCATTTGCTTCTCCTCCTCATGCCAGGACCACTGGAGCATCTCCCAAGGGCGTCAGGGAGGCAGCCCTTTACATGTGGATTGAAAAACAGAAGAGGGAATGCCTAAAGCTGCCGGGAAGAGAAGGAACACCGCCACCTGCTGTAGGGCCAGCGGCAGTGTAAACGGAGCAGCTCACAGTCAGGCAGTGTAAACGGAGCAGCTCCCACACCCCAGAACCCACCTCCCCGCACACGGGAATGCTGGATCCCACCAGGCCAGCCTGCCCCCACAGGAAGGTCAGTCTGTTCCTGGTAGGAGAAACCCTGCTTGCCTCTCTCCCACTATTGACTCCTATTAGTTCTGAACTCTTCCCTAAAGCCTAAACCTCATAAAAAAAAATAAAATAAAATAAGGGATCCCTGGGTGGCGCAGCGGTTTGGCGCCTGCTTTTGGCCCAGGGCGCGATCCTGGAGACCCGGGATTGAATCCCACGTAAGGCTCCCGGTGCATGGAGCCTGCTTCTCCCTCTGCCTATGTCTCTGCCCCTCTCTCTCTCTGTGTGTGTGACTATCATAAAAAAAAAAAAAGCCTAAACCTCAAAATAATAAAATATACTTGGCTGAGGCTAGATAAAAAGGATATTGGGGGGGGGGAGCAATACGAGCAAATTTATTCAAGAGTTTCACTTGGTGCAGAATTCCCAGTGGCTCACTCACACACTTCCCCAGATAAATGTCTTTTTTTTCTTTACTCTTCCCATTTCTTCCTCTTCTATTCTTTTTTTTTTAAGATTTTTTTAAAGGTTTTATTTATTTTAGAGAGAGAGAGAGAGGGAGGATCTCAAGCAGACTCTGTACTGAGCATGGAGCCTGAGGCAGGGCACCATCCCACAACCCTGAAATCATGACCTGAGCCAAAATCAAGAGTCAGACGCTTAACTGACTGAGCCACCCAGGTGCCCCAAGATTTTATTTTTTTAAAGTAATCTCCACACCCGATACGGTGCTTGCACCCACACCCCTGAGATCAAGAGTCACACGCTCCACTGACTGAGCCAGCGAGGCGCTCCTTCCTCTTCCATTCTTACACAAATACACGTCCCCTGAAAGGACAATTGCAAGAGAGGGCTGGGACCAGAATGATCCTTTGTATACAGCCCTGGTTCTCCCAGGTGGCCGAGGACTGATGTTGGTGTCCTCCTCAGAAACTTAGGTTGAAACTAACCCCAAGGTAATGGTATTAGGAGGTGGGCCTTTGGGAGGTGATTGGGTCAGAAGAGTGGAGCCCTTACACGTGGAGAAGTGCCCTTAGACGGGAGGCCTGGGAGGGCACCCTTTCCTTCCCCAGGCCCGGTGAGGTTCCCTGGGGGAGACAGCCATCCAGGATTCAGGAAGCTCGCCCTCGCCAGACATAGAACCCGATCCTGCAGGCAGGCTGATGTTGGCCTTTCGGCTTCCCAAACTGTGAGAAGCACATTTCCGTTGCTTAGAAGCTACCCAGCTCTTAGTTGTCTCAGCCCCAATGAGCTACACCCTCTTCCTTCCATCCTTTTCTTGCCCTCTTTCTTGCCATCCTTGCCAGTCTATTTCCATTTTCCTCCGACTGGCCTCTACATTTCAAGATTCTCCTTAATGGGGCATCTGGGTGGCTCAGTCGTTGAGCACCTGATTCTTGATCTTGGCTCAGGTGGCGATCTCAGGGTTGTGAGTTCAAGCCCTGGGACAGACTCCACACTGAGTGTGGATCTTGCTTAAGATTCTCTCTCTCCCTCTGCCCCTCCCTCCACTGATCCCCCTCCCTCTCTCTCTTTCAAAAAAAAAAGATTCTCCTTATTAATATAGTGATATGGCTATAAGACAAGTGGGAAGGTGACATTTACAGCACTGCCAAGTTCCACAGCTCCAAGGGCCGTGCTTCCCATTGTATGTTATGCCATTGCTTCATGCCCTTCGATTTTTCGACCACATGAATATAGTATCCTTAATTTACATTTAATGTTTTAAACCTAACCTAGTGGCCCAATGGGGGGTGGGGCGGGGGCAACCATTTAATTTCCATGATTCTACTTAATGACAGAGCAGTTCTAGATCCTAGGCATTGAAACCTTCTTGTTAATGATGTCTTAGGATTAATGAGGTCAAAAGGTACTCTCGTTGTGATTGAGATTTTTCCATCTTGCAGCAACTTCAGAAAGAACACCATAGAAAAACCTAACGTCAGACCTAGCTTAGAAGGGAAATTTTATCTTTTCTAAATATGATAGACAGTTCTCTTTGGTGGAGGTTTGCTACTTAGTCACACTTAAATGTGTTGCGCTTCTTAAAAGATGTACAAGTTTTACATTTCAGGAAGCTCTAGAGGAAAAGGAGGTCTATAAGGAACAAGTCGTGGTACTTAACAATTAATTTGGGAATACTTGAAACCCTCAACATAAGTTTTATGAAGCCTGGGAACTTGGGAGGAGGCACAAAGCTAGTGGATAGAAACAGTCTATTTTTCTAAGGAGAAAACAAACAAATCCCTGTTGACTTAGCTCTGAGACTTAAGTCTTATCTGAAATTTCTTTCCTGGGCATAGTACCTTGGTCTTGGCTGCCTTGCAGGGTGCAGTGCCAGGCCACTGGCTGCTGTTGCTCATAGGACCACCGTCTTCCTTGTTCACCTGTTGAAGCAAGTAGAAGGAGGCCTTAATTTGGATGTGCCTCATTATTAATGTGTTCTTATAGACCTGCTAACTGTATAATATCTTATTACTTTATTATTAGGTTTTACCAAGATTTTTAAAATAACCTTTAACTGTAAAATACGATGGTCTGCATTTCAAATCCTGTTTATTTTACAATGTTGAGGCAATTATCCTGTTAACGGCAACTTTTCTTTATGATCTGAATTTGGCACATTAAATCTTCTGTTTTTAAAATAGAATTCTCCTGCCTGAGGATGGCCATTATTCTCTTTTTGAAATGTACTGTCCCTTTTAACTATATCCAGAAATTTGCCAATCAGGGAGCCTGGGTGGCTCAGTGGTTGAGCGTCTGCCTTCTGCTCAGGGCGTGACCCTGGGGTCCCGGGATCAAGTCGGGCATCAGGCTCCCCACATGGAGCCTGCTTCTCCCTCTGCCTGCATCTCTGCCTCTCTCTGTGTGTCTCTCATGAATAAATAAATAAAATCTTTAAAAAAAAAGAAATTTGCCAATCAGAAAATCTTGCCCTAAGAATAAGCTATATTAGTAGCTCACTTACCTTGGTAGCTGGATTGGCTTGGGTTTCCTTTGAGATGCTAGGTCAAGCAGTCCTGACCTCTAGTTCTCCAAAGTGCACAAAATGTTTTTAATAATCTTCTCCAGTAGACATCTGTTTATTTCACAATGAACAATTAAAGGCATTTCTGCTTCAGGGCACAGAATGCAAACCAAGTGCAGTGCTGTTTTTACACCACCTTGGTTGATGTGGACTAAGGATGCCCTTTAAAAGAAAGAAAGTTATGAATAAAAATACTTTCAGAGGTTGTCCCAAAGCAAATTATAGAGAGGAATTAAATCTCATAGGTCTCTGGTGGGTTACCACTCATTGGCCACCAGTTATTTAAATGCAATGACTGTGGATTTTCCCAAAGTTCGAAAACTCCACTGACTCACATATGGGAATCTTCAGAGGGAACTTATCCCGAGTCCTTGAGAGGCAGAGCAATGTCCCCGGCAACACACAGCGCAGGAGACTCTAACACTAGCAATTCTACTGCTGAGTATATAAACCTCAGAGGAGGAGTTTCAAACTGTGTGAGAACTGAGACACTCTGATGGTTTCCAAGGAGTAATTCCAGATCCTTACCTTCCATGTATATTCCTACCTAAATCTGAACTAGCTGAGAACCAGTGTAGTCAAATACCCCATGGTTCCTAATCCCCACCTCCCATTCATAGTAGCCCTTTCTCTCTCTTTAAAAGACAAAGGCCACACCTGTCTTCTCTATCTGAATGCTTAAGGATATATTGCCCCCAAGGGTAAAAACCTGCAAGAAGCTAAAGAGACAATCTGAAATAATAAGATTAATATTGAGAAGCTGAATGGGTCTACTGACTAACACTTTCGAAGCTTAACACTTGTTTCCTAGTGAAATTGAAGGAAGACCTAAGCAAACCCGCTCATTGATAAAATCATTAAAAATACACCACTAAGTGATGCGGGCCATATAATGTGGAAAGCTTTCAAATAATGAATAACATCACTTACTCACTTTTTCCAACCGTTATTTACTCATTTCTGTGAATGATATTCCTCCGTGTTTATAATATAAAAGCAAAAACTGGAGGTAAACTGACGCTGAACTTGTCTTCTTCTAGAAATTAGTAAAATTCGTTCACATATGCGAACCGATTTTTTAAAGTTCCAATGATTTTTTTATGTCTCATAATGATAAACATTTAAAAGCGTTTAATTGGTTGATTATGAACTAAAAATAATAACTCAGAAAAATTTTTAACACTTTGGAGTATCGTGGTCAAAAAAACGTAATGAAATTTAAGTTTATACATAAAATTTGTCATAAAGAAATATGGTAAAGTGATCAATAAAAGACACACATAAATGTATGTTACATTCAGATTAAAATCTGACACAAGTATAAAGTTCAAGTCCCACTGTAAGAGCCTTGTTCACCTTGTTAATGTTTGATGCATAATGGTGTCAGATCAGTATGGTATTTATATGCCATTGGATACATTTAAGAAATTCTACTTTTGTTTTTTTAAAGATTTATTTGAGAGAGAGAAAGAGAGAGAGCAAGGGGAGAGACAGAGAGAAAGGAAAGTCTCAAGCAGACTCTCCACTGAGCACAGAGCCTGGACCCAGGGCTACATCCCACAACCCTGAGATGACAGTGTGAGCTGAAACGGAGAGTTGGATGCTTAAGGGACTGCACCACCTAGGTGCCCAAAGAATTCTACTTTTATTTTTTTTTTATTTTTTATTTTTTAGAATTCTACTTTTAAATGCTAATGTTTACAAGGAAATTAATGCCTTTGCAACAAAAAGTTATGATAGAAAGTTTGATTCCAATTCTAAAATGTGTAAGTAAGGAGGAAAAGTTTTTCCAAATTATGAGGTGAGCTAACAAAAGAGTTTAAAGACCCCTACTCTCCAGAAACTTTCTCCTAGGTCATACAACCACTTACAGAGGGATGTTCACAGCAATATTATTTGAAGTAGCAGGAAATTAGAACCTAAATGTCCATCAATATGGATGAATAAAATGTGACATTCTCATGCAATAGATCATGTACCAAGTTAATAAGAATAAATTAGATAAATTTATCAAGATGGAGGTATCTCAAGATTTATGAGACTCTAGTTAGATGTGGTCCTCAGGAATATGGAAGGGGGGGGCTCATCTTTCTCTCATTTCCTATCCTCACAACAGAAAAACCAATCCGGGATTTGCCGGCAGGCAATCCAGAGGCCATGTGACATCATCCAAACCTTGACCCTGGAGCAGAGAACTTTGAATGGGTGTGTAACGATTATGATCTTGAAGGCTCCACAGGTGTCTGAGGCATTTTAATGACTCATGCCCTGCCCAGGGGTGGTGGAAGGGGGCCAAAGAACCAATTAGAAGGAATAGAATTTCCTCATCATCTTTCTGAAATCTCTACCTGCCTGGAAAGAAGGAAGGTATTTAGGGTGAACAGAAGAAATATTAGTGATCTTGCAAATATCAAATGGTGAGATAAGCAGAACATGACTCTTCATAAGAAATTAATTCTACAATAATAAAATCATAGTTCACAAGTTTGTTTCTGTAGGAATGCAAAATCCATAATGCCCACTGATAATTAAGTCCCTTGCCTATTTGTGTGAATTTCATTCCTTTCTTTCTGTTTAGAAAAATCTATGTAAAATTTGAATATTTTCAAAATTAAATTCTATTTTCCAACTGACCACAATATAAAATTGGGGACAAAAAAATGGGGATAAGAGCAATAATGATACTATCTACTACCACTTATTAACATTTGTTGATAACTTTAGAAATGCATAGAGTCATTAAAGAAATGCATGTAAATGAAGACCTCTGGCATGGTTACACTTTCTTTCTTAGGTCCCTGCAAACATGTTTTTACAAGGACAGCCCTGGGTGAGTACTATAATATGAATAATGAGTATTTATCAATAACATACTGCTGTTAGTGACCTATACAAATACATCCCCTGTATTTCTGACAACTTGATCCTATCCTGCCCCTCTACCACAAGCACTGAAGTCATCCCTCTCTTATAATAGCTGAGGCTTGGCTATCATTTCTGCACTCTTCCACCTTCAGGGATTTTCTCCAGAAGTAACCGTTTTCTGCAAGTACTCCCCCAGCAGACCCATCCCATCAGTTTAGGAGACATGCCCACACAGGTCTGAACCTCCCTAGGGACGCAGCCTTCACACAGGTACCCCTACCAAAGCAGAGGAAAGGGAGAGAACAATGTCATTGGGTTAACTGTATTCGTTCACCCTCATAGTGTATATGTGAAAGGAGGATTCAGGGGTGTAGCCCTGTGTAACCCTGGAGATAAAATTAAACTGGATTGCTACTGCTGGTAAATATTTCCAACATTTTGGCGGGCTTAACAATTTCCTGTCGTTCCGTTCTTCTCTTTGGGGCACATAATGAAGCATTTCTGGAGTCAGATATTCTTGGTATTAGTTTCCAGCAAACACACTCAACCTCAGTCACCTTCTGTGTCCCTATACACCTATCCCTCACTGCCTGACCCTGAACAGGGAAGTATTTCCCCATGTACCCTCAGACTATATATTCCTGGAGAAGCTATCTGACATGGAGGTTAAAAGCACTGTTCCTGCAGCCAGACTGTCTGCTCTCAGATTTTGCTCCGCTTTTACCAATCGTGAGACCTCTGGCAAGTTAGTTACTCTCTCTGTGTCCCCAGTGTCATCCAGCGTATAATGGGGAAAATAAGAGTACTCACTGACGGGGTTGTTCTAAGGGTTAATTAAGTGAGGAGATATACAACACTCAGAACAAGCCTGGCACGTGGCAAACACTGTATGAGTGTCCACTGTTTGTGTTTACAGAGTCAAGAGATAGAGCCTGTTCCTTCATACTTCCCTTGCTGCCACCTCCGACACCCTGCATGCCATCAGCCATCTGGTAGCTTTCAGTAAATGCTGAATGGATGATTAATTATCAATAAGTGCATGATGGGAGGTGACAAGGAAACAAGGACTCCCCCCAGTCCTTCAAGATATCCCCAAAAACAGTACATTTAAAATAATTTTATGCCTTTTATTGATATATCTTATGTCATACCCATGTGGCAGTTCAGAGTTTAAATGAGCAGCATTGGCCGCTGAGCCAGAGTCAGGGCTTGGTAATCAAACAGTCCAATCACATTGACCTGCCACGTGCTTCTCTTTAAGTCACATGTCCAACATTGTGACATGAGCAAGAATGCACACAAACTCCTTTTTCCACCCATTCAAAGTTCTCTGTGGGGGCCTGGTTCAGAAGATGCCACCTCCCCCATGGATTAGACAGCTTCCTGGGTAATGTCTCCTACAAACTAGAAAGATGCTAATCCCAGCTGAACTGTGCAAAGAGCAAACCAGCAGGGGCTTCCCAAGAACCTGCCTGATTCACAGCAATCAGAAGGTATACTAACACTCAGAATCAAAACGCAACCTAGACTCTCTAGTTTACGCCCTGACAATTCCTAACTACATCACAGTCTTCCCTTCAGTGAAGCTACTCCCACTTTGCACTGAAGTTTCTTGAAGGTTAGGGGGAGAAAAAAACCCTTGTGTAAACCGTTTTATTTCTCACGATGTCTAGCACAGGTTTTTTTTTTACACACCAGACATTCAGTTAAGTATTTATAAACCCAATGATTGAAAGACTACGTACTTTTCCAATATAGGCTTAAACATACAAATACCATTTAGCAGCTGGATATAATATAATCCTTAGGTAATAATATTCATATATTACATGACATTATCATGTCATGTTATATAAACCTTTTCTTTCAATACTTTGGTGTGGGATATTATCTGGAAAGGCCTTAATCACAATTTCTATCTTTTTTTCCCAAAGGGAACATCAACAGAGGAAACGTCTGTTTTAGTTAATATTCTGTGTCCTTACGCGAGGTTTGGAAGGGGAGGCCTGTGAAACTGTCTTAATTACAAACCAAACAAGTAATATACCTTTTACTCAGCTGCAGCACAAATAATCAAAATGCCCAGAATGTGGACTCCTAATTTTATTCAAGAGGCTAACTTTTTCTTTCAAACAGGTTTTAGTGAAATTATTTTTTTCTAGTACTGCTTTTTGGATTTTCTCTAAGATGGAAGGGGCTAAATCACAGCTGAGGTTTAGTTTTACAAATTATACATATTAATTCTGGAACAATGTAATGCTTTCATAAAATTCCAGTGTGTTTGTGTGTCGGGGGAACTACAGTTACTACAGAATAAGTAATGAGCTTTTATTTTCAGTAAAGCAGAGTTAAAACCATGTCTTCTTGCCAACATGGGTGGAGCTAAAGCTTGGCCCTAGGGAAAGAAAAAAAAAGCTCGGCCCTGGGGAGCAGGATGGTATAGAGAGGTGGAATAGGAATGGGGGTGCAGTAAGCATGCAAGGAAGAGATGAGAAGCCCACGAAGGAAAGGCACTACCCCCAAGGATCAGCAGCTTCTTTAGAGCCTGCTCTACTGATTAACACAAGCTTATAGAGGTAAAAGACTATGAAAAGGGGAAAAAGAAAAGGGAACAGGTGAGATGGAAAAGGTAAGTGGGAGAAAAAAAGGAAAGAAAGTCCATCTGGTGAAGAGCAATGGAGCATGACCTGAAACTGCCTTAGGTACCAAAGCTCACTGATGTATTCTAGAGTCTTGGCTCACTTGAGACAATAACCTAGTTCTAGCCTCATTCCACTCCAATTATGAGGATTCGTCCTTCATTGTTAGTGGTCAAGTATTATTAATGTTTTATTTCCACATGTGAATTTTTAAAAACTATTATCTGCCAAAGACAAGCCTTTATCAAGTAAGCTAAACATAGTTCCATAGCTCCTTTGTCTTCCTTCCACTCAATCATGTTTCTTTAGCACGACTCTCATTTCTTGTATTTTACCACGCTGTATGTGAAATGGATTTGTGGGCTTCTAACCACATGTGCTTTGAAATAAGCCTCTCAAAGACGGTAGAGAGATAGAGAGATAGATAGATAGATAGATAGATAGATAGATAGATAGAATGGGTCCAAACAGGACCTAGGTCATTTAGCCTTGAGATTATTTACATGAAACATGGAGTAAATTAGGTCAAGGGGACCAGGACCCAAATAATTAAGCAGCAAATTAATTCAAAACATTGACATATCAAAAAATATATTTGAAATATTATAACTAACAATAAAAAGCATTAAAGTTACAAGTCTAGTTTTAGGGGGATTATTTCCTTTTTGTCTGGAAATTCAGCTAAGTAAAAATTGTTAATAAGCCTTGCAGAAAATATGCTATGTGGAAAAGCTGTGATTGAATTGGGAAGAGTGACACAATCAATATGTAGTGCCACGAGTCTTTTTCATGAATATTTTGGCAATTGTCTTAAGTTAGGCTGGATGGCCATAACAAAGTACCAAAGACTGGGGGGCTTACAGAATAGAAATTTATTTTCTGGGATCCCTGGGTGGCGCAGTGGTTTGGCGCCTGCCTTTGGCCCAGGGCGCGATTCTGGAGACCCGGGATTGAATTCCGCGTCGGGCTCCCGGTGCATGGAGCCTGCTTCTCCCTCTGCCTGTCTCTCTCTCTCTCTCTCTCTCTCTCTGTGTGACTATCATAAATAAATTAAAAAAAATTTAAAAAAAGAACAAAAAAGAAATTTATTTTCGTACAGTTCTGGAGGCTGTGAAATCCAATGTCAAGGTGGTGGCCAATTCGACTCCTGGAGAGAGCTCTCTTGCTGGCTTACAGACAGCTGCCTTCTCACTCTGATCTTACCTGACAAGGAGGGTGGGGGAAGAGAGAGCAAGAGAGCAAGTGCACTCTGGTGTCCCTTTTTACAAAAGCACTAATCCCGTCACCAGGGCCCTATCTCTATGACCTCATCCAACCCCAATTACCTCCCAAAGGCCTTATCTACAATGACCGTCACATTGGGCTTCAACATATGAATTTTGGAGGGACACTAACATTCAATCTATAGCAGCAAATATATATATTATTCCAGTTCTAGGTAAAATGGAGTAAGCCACTCTACCCTGTCTTTCTCACTGAATTTAGCTATAAAGGCTGGATGAAACACATGGAACAGCTATTTGAAAAGCCTAAAAATAGCAGCAGGTGAACTGAAAAAGAAGTCCAGAATTCAAAGCGCCAGTGAATCAGCAGTGAGTTTTCTGTTTTGTTTTTTCCCCTACCAGAATCCCTTGGTCTAAATGTAAGGCACCCTGAAACTTGGAATGGGCTCCTGAAGGAGCCCTACAGTTCTGCTCTGGCCCAAGGATCAGGAAAAGCATTCTCTAATGCTCAGAGAGTGTCAGGGAAATCTGCCAGTTTTTGTTCTGTTGTCTGTTCTCCGTTCTCTAGTGCCCCCGGCCTGAGCCATAGTAATGACTATAATGGCAGTGGGGGCCCAGAGGCACCAAAATCTCTGAGGTAGGGAAGCCTTCCTCTGTGAAGAAACTGCAGTCCCAGGAGGGTGGGCAAATCACAGTTGTTGCTTTCTCTATCTCTTTCTATTGCTTGGTCCCAGATATACCACAACTCCAGGACATAGCAGCAGAACAGGATAACTAAAGCACTAGCTTTCTGGCTATAGGACTATAAGAGGGAGTCCAAGAAACCAGAAAGGACCAGAGATCACAGAGAAGGAAAAACTTGGGAAACTAACAGATAAAATTGATTATAAACTCCTAGGCTCCCATTCAAGCTACACAAGGCCACAGCCAAATCTAACCAGCATACCAACAACTCTGAGACTGCACTAAACACTGCATGACCACATGTGTCCCAGCCTGACCACTGAGTAGTGTCACACACAGAAGAGAGATCCAAACAGTACTGCAAATTCTTTGAAAACAGAATTGACAATGAAACCACAACCCACAGAATAATGGTTAGAATTTGTAGTCTGAATGCAATCACCTCTATTGCCTGCTAGCACAAAAATATCAGTATCTTGCATAGGATTTAAATAAAACCCAGAGTCTTATAATATTCTAAATGTCTGGGATAGATACAATTCAAAATTCTTCAGCATACACAGAACCAGGAAAATCCCAAGTCACATGTGAAAAGACAGTAACAGAGGTCAATGCACACATGATACAGATGCTGGAGTTAGCTAACCAAGGATGTAAAGCAGTTATTATAAAAGTATACCAAGAAGTAAGGGAAATTATTCTTAAATACAAAGAAACAGAAGATGTAAACAACAAAATTGAAATTTTGTAACTGAAAAATATAATAACCAAAATAACCCATTGGATGGACTCAATTTCAGAATGGAGATGACACAGGAAAGAGTCAGTTAATTTGAAGATAACTCAACAGAAATTATTCAATCTGAACTATGAAGAGAAAAAATAATGGGAAAAAATCCATAGTGCCTCAGAGACCAATGGGACAAAACCAAAAGATCTAATATTCATAGCAGTGGAGATCTAGAAGATAAATTGGAAGAGTATCCCTGGGTGGCTCAGCGGTTTAGCGCCTGCCTCTGGCCCAGGGCGCGATCCTGGAGTCCTGGGATTGAGTCCAGCATCGGGCTATCGGCATGGAGCCTGTTTCTCCCTCTGCCTGTGTCTCTGCCTCTCTCTGTCTATGTCTATCATAAATAAATAAATAAATAAATAAATAAATAAATAAATAAATATTTATTTATTTATTTATTTATTTAAAAAAAAACATATTTGAGGGATCCCTGGGTGGCGCAATGGTTTGGCGCCTGCCTTTGGCCCAGGGCGCTATCCTGGAGACCCGGGATCGAATCCCATGTCGGGCTCCCGGGGCATGGAGCCCGCTTCTCCCTCTGCCTGTGTCTCTGCCTCTCTCTCTCTCTCTCTCTCTGTGACTATCATAAAAAAAAAAAATTTAAAAAAATAAATAAATAAAAAAATAAAAAAATAAAAAAAACATATTTGAGAAGGTGATTAAAATTTCCTGAATTTGGTGGAAAATATAAACTTACAGATTCAAGAAGCTCAGTGAACCCTAAACATGATAAACCCTAAGAAATCCATGCCCAAATACAGAATCAAAGTGCTGATAATTGAAAAAAACAAAAAACATGAAGCACACAGGGAAAAAAAACTGACACATTCCTTAGAAAACAATAATTCAATGACTGCAGGCTTCTCATCAGAAAGAAACTATGGAGGGTAGAATGAAATGGAACAATTTAAAGTGCTGGATAAAACAAAAATAAAAACCAACTCTTCAACCCGGAGTTTAAATTCTATGAAAAATATTCTTCATAAATGAAGTTGAAAAAAACACTTTGTCAGGGAAGGAAAACAAAGAGAATTTGTTGCCAGCAGGTGTGCTCTAAAGAATTGCCAAAGGAAGTCCTTAAGACAGAAGGGAAACTATACTATAAGGAAACTTGGAACATCAGGAATAGAGGAGGAACAACAGAAATTGTAAATATCTAGATAAATATAATAGACTATTCTTCTCTTGAGTTCCTTAAAATACATTTCATGTTTGAAAGCAAAACTGGCAACACTGTCAGAGTATAAAGGGAACTATATGAAATGATGGCAAGACTTCCACATTCCACTAGAAATGGTAACATATATTGATTCTATGTGGATTGTGGAAAATCGAACATTTATATTTTAATCCCAAGAGCAACTATTAAAACGTTTTTTTTAACAAAGATATATAGTGAAAAACACAATAGATATAATACTTAAAAAAATATTAATTGTTCTAAAAGAAGGCAGGAGGGATGCCTGGGTGGCTCAGTGGTTGAGCATCTGCCTTTGGCTCAGGGTGTGGTCCCGAAGTCCTGGGATCTAGACCCACATCAGGCTTCCTACATGGAGCCTGCTTCTCCCTTTGCCTGTGTCTCTGCCTCTCTCTGTTGCTTGTGAATAGATAAATAAAAGCTTTAAAAAAAAAGGCAGGAAAGAGTAAAACAGAGAAATGAGGGGAAATTTTTAAAAAGGAAACCAACAGCAAACAAGTAAATATATCAAATATCCAAAAATATCAGTAATTCCATTGAATGGGAATGGTCTTAAAATGCTCATTATAGCCCAGAAATTGGCAGAATGAGTACAAAGGACGTGACCCAGCTATGTGTTGTCTACAAAAATATGAATTCAAAGATATTGATATAGGTTAAAAATAAAAGGATGGAAGAATATTTGCCATATAACACTAATCCAAACAAAGTTGAGTAGCTATACTGATATCAAAGTAGACTACAGAGGAAAAAAAAAGCCAGAGATTAAGAGCATAACAAAATGTATGAATTAAAACTGATAGAACTGAAAGGAGAAAGTGACAAATCCACGATTATATTTGGAAATGTCAACACCCCTCTCTCAGCAATGGATAGAACGAGTAAACAAAATTGGCAAGGATATAGAAGAACTGAACAATACCACCAACCCAACTGGATTCAACAGATATTTACAGATTACTCCACCCAACAATAGCAGAACACATATTATTTTAAACATACATGAAACATTCAGCAAGACAGACAATATCCTGGATTATATTTTTTTGCAGCCTAAAAAATATGTGAAAGAAGTGTAATCATACAAATATTTTTAAAGATTTTATTTACTTGAGAGAAAGAGACAGCCAGAGAAAGCATAAGCAGGAGGAGGGGCAAAGAGAAGCAGGCTCCCTAATGAGCCTGACATAGGGCAATCCCAGCCCTTTAACTG
Organism: Nyctereutes procyonoides; assembly: GCF_905146905.1. Taxonomy (NCBI): domain Eukaryota; kingdom Metazoa; phylum Chordata; class Mammalia; order Carnivora; family Canidae; genus Nyctereutes; species Nyctereutes procyonoides. Next base: position 27,532,056 of record NW_026575043.1, read on the forward strand.
ACTGAGCCACCCAGGCACCCCTGTAATCATATAAATCATGCTCTCCAATCATAATCAATTTAAATTAAAATTAAATAACCGAAAAAAATGAAAAGTCTTCCAACATGTGTAAACAACACCCTTCTAAATATTCCATGGTCAAAGAGGCAGTCAAAAGGGAAATATATTTTGAACTGAATAAAAATGAAAACACAACATATCAAAATTTGTAGGATCCAGCCAAAGCAGTACAAAGGGAAATTTACAGCATTAAGTGCTTAGATTTAAAAAAAGGATCTCAAATCACTAATCTTTAAAAAGACAAAAACAAGGGGCACCTGGGAGGCTTAGTCCGTTAAGCATCTGACTTTGGCTCAGGCCTTGATCTCAGGGTCCTGGAATCGAGGCCCGGGTCTAGTTCTGCACTCAACATGGAATCTGCTGGAGATTGTCTCCCTCAGTCTCTCCCTCTGCTCCTCCCCTGTTTGCGCGTGTGTTCTCTCTCTCTCTCTCTCTCAAATAAGTAAATAAAATCATAAACAAACAAAAACACACAAAAAAAGAGCAATATAGACCTCAATCGAACAGAAGAGAGGAAATTTTAAAAAGCTATGGGCAGAAATAAATGAAATTGAAGCCAATAAATTAATACAGAAAACTAATGAAATAAAAAACTGATCCTTTGTGGGATGCCTGGGTGGATCAGTCAGTTAAGCATCTGCCTCTGGCTCAAATCGTGATCCCCTGTTCCCGGGGTGGGGGGTGGCGGAGTGGGGGTGGGGGGCCGTGCATTGCGCCCTATGTTGGGCTTCCTGCTCAGCAGGGAGCCTGCTTCCCCCTCCATCCCTTCCCCTGCTCATGCTCTCTCTTTCATCCTCTATCAAATAAATGAATAAAATCTTTTTAAAACCCTGATTCTTTGAGATAAATGATATTCATAAACCTTAACCAAAAAAAGATATGGTCAATATCGGGAATCGAAAAAGAGGGTATCATTATAGACCCTGTGGATATTACAAGAGTATTAAGGGAATGCAATAAGCAACTCTAAAAACATAAATATGACAACTTAGATAAAATAAATAATTGTTGAGAGCAAACTACCAAAACTCATCAAAGAGAAAATAGACAACCTAAAGAATCCTGTAACTATAAGGATATTTTTTAAAAACCTTTCAAAATAATTTTCCAGGCCTAGATATTTACACTGTAGAATTCTACTAGATATATAAAGATGAAAGGATACCAATTCTATACAAACTATTCCAAAAAATAGAAGAGGACAGAACACTTCTCAACTCATTTTTATAAAACCAGCATTACCCTGATACCAAAGCCAGACAAAGGCAATACAAAAAGACCCCAAAACAAACAAACAAACAAAACTAACAAAAACGATAGGTTAGTATTTCTCAAAAACACTGACATAAAAATCAAACAAAATCTCAGCAAAATGAACACTGAATTTTTTTTATTTTTATTTTTATTTTTATTTATTTATTTTTTTTTTACACTTCAGCCAAGCAAGGCTTATCCTGAAAGGGCAAGGCTGCTTCAATATTTTTTAAAAAATCAACAAACATAAGCTATTGTATTAGTAGACTAAAGAAGAAAAGCTACATAACCACATCAATTGATGCAGAAATAGCACTTGAAAAAATTCAACATCCATTCGAGATTAAAAAAAAAAAAATTGTGAGCTAGCTAAGGAAGGGAACTTCCTCAACCCCCTAAAGGTCATGTTACAAGAAGCTAACATCTAGTATCATTCTTAGTGTGATGTAAGACTGACAATTTTCCCCTTCAGATCAGGGACAAGGCAAAGATGTTCTCTCTCAACTAATGCTATTTAACATTATACTAGAACTCCTAGCAAGAATAAGAGACAAAAGGCTTGTGCATTTCAAAGGGAGAAGCGAAAACGTCCTTACTTGCAGATGACATGATTAAAACCAAAAGAAGTGACCAAAAAAACTCCCCCTAGAACTGAGTTTTAAGAAGGTCATAGAACACAAGATAAAAAAAAAAAAACCCACAAAGATAATCTTATTTATACCAGCAATGAACAACTGAAACTGATTTTTTTTAAAAAAATCATTAGAATAGCTCCAAAATTATTTAAATACTTAAGAATAGATTTAACAGGGGTATCTGGGTGGCTCAGTGGTTGAGCATCTGCCTTTGACTCAGGGCATAATCCCTGGGTACTGGGATCGGGTCCCACACTAGGCTCCCTGAGAAGCCTGCTTCTCCCGCTGCCTGTGTCTCGGCCTCTCTCTATGTGTCTCATGAATAAATAAAATCTTTTTTTAAAAAAGATTAAATTTAACAAGACAGTATGTATGGTGACAGTGAAGGGACAGTCACATAGATCAACCATCCAGTGGAAGAGAACAAACAACCCAGAAGGTGATCCTCACAAATACGGCCAATTGATTTTTGACAAAGGTCCAAAGGATAGTCTTTTCCACAAAAGATGTTGGACATTTTAAGTAAGGTATACTTAAAAATGAACCACAACCTAAATCTCACCCTTTATACAAAAAATGATCTCAAAATGCTTCATAGATCTAAATAATAAAGTATAAAACTTGCAGAAGAAACCTTTAAAGAGAGTCTTCATACCGCAGAGTTCTTACATGTAACTCAAAAACATGGTCCATAAACGAAAAAAAGTGATAAATTGGACTTGATCAAAATTTAAAACTTTACGGGCAGCCCGGGTGGCTCAGCGCTTTAGCGCCTCCTTCAGCCCAGGGCCTGATCCTGGAGACCTGGGATCGAGTCCCACATCAGGCTCCCTGCATGGAGCCTGCTTCTCCCTCTGCCTGTGTCTCTGCCTCTCTCTCTCTCTCCTCTCTGTGTATTCTCATGAATAAATAAATAAAATCTTTGAAAAAAAATTTAAAACTTTACAAAGTACACTGGTAAGAGTATAAAAAGATAAGTTACAATGACTAGAAGAAAACATTTGCAAATCATATACTGACAAGGCGTTGTATCTAGAATACATAAAGACTCTTGTCATAATTACCAAAAGCTGGCAACAACCTAAATGTCCTTCAGTGGCTGAACAAACTTCAGTACAATGGAATACTACTCAGCGATAAAAATGAATTCATTTTTGAGGTATGCAACATCTTGGATGAATCTCAAAGGCATGCCGAATAAAACCAGCCCAGTCTCAAAAGGTCACATACTGCATGATTTAATTGATATGTCATTCTCATAAAGACAAAACTACGGTGATGGAGAACAGATCCGTGTGGTTGCCGGGGGTTGAGGAGGTAATTACGAAGGAGTCACACAAAGTAGTTTTTTAGGCTAATGAAATTATGTATCTTGATTGTGGCAGTGGTGATCATAATTCAGAGAACAGTACACACGTCCGTATGTGCACACACAGTCAAGTTTGCCATATTTTAATTTAAAATAAAACTCAAATAGGATATATTGCTATAATATTTGAAAACAATTTTTATCAAGATAAGATCAAGATTCAGAAGCATCCATTAAGATTCTATGGCAGTTAATATTCCTTTCAATCCTGAGAGAAAGTGATTCCTTGAAATTATAACCTCCTAAAAGATATCTAGATCTTCCCTAACCATTTCTGTAACACTGGAGCAGGTGTTTTATCAAGAGGGAAATGCATGTGTCTTATCTTAATGTTGGTTTGTTACTTCAGTGAGACAGATGTGTTCCAAACTTAACACACCGCTCCGCAGGTCAATAGTCTATGAAATTAACAGTAAATTGTACCATGTAGAACAGGAATAGAATTTCTTAGTCCTGAATTTACTTCCTAGAGAATGAGATTTTAAAATCTTAAAAAAAAAAGAGGTAAAAATTTTTTTTGTTACTAAAAGTACCAAATGAACATTTAAGTAGAGATAAATCTATGTCCTTACTTCTGCACTCTTCCTCTTCATCTCTCAATTAAAACATGATTCATGAGAATCTATGTGTTTTCAAAATTTGTCGTGGTAATCTCTCACCAACTGGGGTTGGTGATAAGTACGTTCCTGAAAAGTGTCTTGTTAGCCAGTGCTACTGCCTCTGGAGGTAAAACCCAGAAAGGCTATCCAGCATGTCACAGGCCACAGAGCTGGCCCTCTCATTTAGTAGTGTACTCAATAAACCACATCTTGCAGGCTTGAAACCATTTTGAGAGAGGCTGTATTGGTACCTGACGCTCTGTACTTGGCAGTACTTTCCTTGTATCGGACACAGAGACAGAATTTGGTGATGGTCATTAAAATGAAGTGTCATAGACTGCCCCCCACCTTCCTATAGAATAAAGAGGAATGTTGTCCTCTAGAGAGGTTTTTACTTGTCTCCTGCTTTTGTCTATGTGTGTGAGTTCTCATGCTGGAAATACTTATGATTCACTCAACTGAAGAAATCGGATTATTTACTCTTTCCCCCTCCCACCTACAAAAAACCCCCAAACAATCACTGTATCTCGTGACTTCAGACACTACTCAAATTGTTTCCCTGTCTACCTCTGAGAGTTCCAGGAAAGGAGTGGAACACTAGCCTGTGAGGACAACATGATGAGAGACCATGGAAAACCAGTCTATCTAGCATGAGCAGGACTGAACGATGGGTGGATTGGAATGTGGAAGGTAGAACACTGTCCGGCCCGAGATTCAAGATTATCTAGACAGAATTCTCGAGTTGCTTTCAGCCAGTTAAGAATCATTAGCATCTCTTCTGCTTTTTGCACAACACCATGGGGGATAAACCACTGTTGGGGGAGAGTGGTCAACCTCATCCCCTTGTGTGGCCCTCCGTCTACCTGAGAACTCAGAAGACATACAGAAATGGGTGTGGGCCAAACCTCTGGCGCTGGGCCTCACTCAGCATTGGCGGCTCTCAGAATGGTTCTGGAGTTTAAACTTAATCAGCAGTGGACTGGAAAGGAGGAAGGTGTGTGAAATTCTAGCAGGTACAGTGTTTTGAAGCTGAGTGCGACTTTGAGCACGGCCTACTTAGTATATCTGATTTGTTTCCTGTACTTCTGTAACTCGAGTTATAGGCTTTTCTTACTTGCACCTTTGTTTTGTTTTTCTGGTTCCAGAAACACTGACAATAAAAAGATGAGAAGGGCAATTTTAATGTTAGCTTGCCAGTTGCTGGGCCTTTCTAGGGTGACAGAAGGTCTAATATATATCTCCTTCTTAAACATCTAAAATCAGCAGGATTTGACCTTGTCTTTGCCTTTGAAAGCCATGTACTCAATCTCTAAACAGGATATAGCATTTCTTTTGCTCAGGAGAGACCCTCAATTTTAGGAGCATTGCCATGAGTTGCATATAGTGTTTGTTTGTTTGTTTGTTTGTTTGTTTGTTTTTTTAATGTGTTGTGTGTGCTCAAATGAATTAAATTTTATATGAAGAATAGCAGCTCTGATGTTTGATAGTCCCTAAGTGTAATAAGAAAGTTGTAGTTGGCAAAGAAAAGATTAGACAGGCCAAGTATCAACCTTTTAAATCTCCAGTGTGGTTCAGCATCTTACCTTCACCCATTGAACTAATTTCTTTTTCTTGTGCAAAACCCACTCAACAATCTAAGGGAGGAAGTTTTCCCCAAACAAATAATAAATGGGGATGTGGGGATGAAATATACGATAAACCTCTAGCCTGAAAAAAAATCAATAGGACTTGTGAGGACTTGCATTTTTATAAGATGTTTTAGTCTTTAGAACTCCATGAGAGCAAGAACCATAAGCTCAATAAATGGCTATTATTAGACAGATGGGAATGACAGCCAATATTGATAATGATCTTCAGTGAACTGAGAAATATCCAGATAGCTATTTTCATGGATTGATCAATATTTTATTTTATTTTTTTTTAATTTTTTTTATTTATTTATGATAGGCACACAGTGAGAGAGAGAGAGAGAGAGAGAGAGAGAGAGAGAGAGAGAGGCAGAGACACAGGCAGAGGGAGAAGCAGGCTCCATGCACCGGGAGCCCGACGTGGGATTCGATCCCGGGTCTCCAGGATCGCGCCCTGGGCCAAAGGCAGGCGCTAAACCGCTGCACCACCCAGGGATCCCGATTGATCAATATTTTAAATTTAATTGTTGGTGGTCATAAGGATGGAGTCTTGTAGGTTTAATATAACTATCAAAAATGGTTTATTGACTACTAATCAGTAAGCGTCAGCCAGAGGGGTATATTACGATTGAGAATCAGATAGTCAATAGGTCAAAGATAGAGGCATGGCCTCTTCCCCAGTCAGAGAAAACATTTCCAGACAAGATGGTACGGTTATAACTTGAGATATGAAGTCTTCATGCAAATACTAAGGGAATATGAGGGAATCTTTGTCCTTACACACTTCTGGAAATGAGAGAACACCATTTGGTAGTATAATAAAAGCATCACCTGAGGTATTACAATGGCATATGCTTATTGAGCACTTGATAAATGCTACGCATAGAGTTCAGCACTTTCTTGATACTGCCTCATTTGGTTTTCAGTGCAACTCCATGGCATGGCCAAATTAAAGATGGGAAAGTTGAGGCTTATCAAGCTTAATAACTTGCCCAAAGTCATAGAGCTAGTGAAAAACAGATTGTGCATTCAAACCTAGGTCTGTCAGACTGCATGTTCTTAAATCCTACAGGTACCAAGACTGATGGGATTGGTCTCTGCTGAGCACATCAGGAATGGACCTATCATGACAGGGCAATAATATACATATGTATGGTCAGTGAAATGGTTTTATTCCATGTCTTCGATCTGTGAACCATAGGTCCTTCTTTCCGTTTTCTCCCTTGGCCAGGTTAAATCTGTAGGAATGGAGCCTAAAAAGCCCCATTAGATATGTCAGATTTGGGAGTGGGGGGCAGGAATCAAATAATTAAAACGGTAGTTGAGAGTGGAGGGATGGATGAAATCGGTGAAGGGGATTAGACTCCTGTTTATTAAATAAATAAGACATGGGGATGAAAAGTATGTCATAGGGAATATAGTCAACAATATCGTAATAACCTTGCATGGTGACAGATGGTACCTACCCTTGCTGTGCTGAGTAGGGCGGAACGTGTAGAGTTGGGGAATCACTCTGTTGTACGTCTGAAACTAACATAACATTGAGTGTCAACTATACTTCAATAAATAAATTTTAAAGAAGCACTTGTTAAGCCCCTCCTATGTCCTAGGCATCCTCTCTTGTCTCAAGAAGTTCACATCTGATAAGAGAATACAAGAACTTAAACCCCAATTAGAATTCTGTGAGATGAATACTGTGTCAGTGCTAAGTAGAGTGAATTATGGGGGCTAACAAAATGGATTAGTGTTTAGTGTTTTTGTGCTTAGAAAATAAGAGATTTCAAATTCTTCCCATCCATTTTAGTTTCACATATGTTTCAGGGCTATAACTTATTCAGACTATAGAGAAATGAGGGGGGAAAAGGAGAGATTTTATGCAATCTTCATTTCTAAAATGTTAAGCACCAGCATACATTCTTTTCCAAATACTTTCAAGGGCATTTTCCTAGAATCAGGTAAATGAGAGCAAGCAAGTGACCTACTTACAGCAATAAATGCTCCAGGTTATAAAGGATGGGAAGCCAAGTGCATCCTGGAAACCACAGCATCTGGTCTTGTTTTATGCTTCATCTATCAATCTGCTGTTACAGAAATTGAGAATTAATGTTTCAACTACTGTTTCTTCAGTTTTGGCTGATGAATTCATATCTTTGTCATTCTCACTCAATCCCTCACATCCCCTCTCCCATTGAAAAAAAGCATCTGGAAGAGTATTTATTTAGATCCTAAATGAATCCTAGGGAAATTACTCTTTCATCTATGCTTTAAAACTTCTACTGATGAGTCTGTAGTGAGGTTAGCCTTCTTCCCAAGCAATTCCGTTTTAATCAGTCCTGACTTTCCCCAGATAGTATCATTTGAGCAGTATAATTTCAGTGCCGCATTAAAGCCAAAAAACAAAGCACTGTGGATTTAAAATAAATATCCAAGTTCTAGGTGATGTTTATTGCTAGCATAAACTGTAAAAAAAAAAAAAAGAAGTCCAACTGGCAGTCATGCTTAAGAAGGATTATAAAGCAATGTAAGATTGTGGCTTCGTGCTATGCGGATAACAATATAAAATTACATATGCACACGTTTTAAATTATGTATAAAATTCTAAAATGTAAAAGCATGAAAAGTAAATTTACAACATGTTCTTTGAACTTTGCTATTGCATCTGTTAGGTCTCTGTACTTTTTATAGAACGGAACTATCAATTCATCTTTCGACTCTTCCCATTCAGCCAAAATGTTAATTTTCCATGATTTTTGCCTTGATTCCATCTTATTCTTTCCATTGGAGCTTCAAGCACTTAAATCTCTTTCTCCGTGCTTTTATGACTGCAGGTACAGCTTCATATTCTTGTTTTGCTTTTTTCTCCAACCATCCTATTTAACTTGTCAAAATAATAATGAAGATTATTCTTTCTGATGAAATATTTTTAAAAGAAACAAGGCTTCTGAGTGACTATCATACTGGCATAATTACTGCTATGTGATTCTACATTATTTGTTGAAGTTCTGCTCTTTCCAAATCACTGTCAAGACAATCATTTCTAATGAGCAACAAATAGGTTCAGGTTTGGTGTGTCTACTTAATCAAAAATTTCAGATTTGTTTCTCCTTTCAAAGAGATTTTATTCTGAATCTTATCATGAGATTTCCTTGCCTTGATTTTTTGGTATATATCAGCTGACTTAATGATTTGGCTGACCAGATAGGCTTTTGGGGCTGAGACATGAGATTTTTACAAAAATACATCTAATATCATCACCGACTAGGGAAGTTTCTCAAAGTATGATCCCAAATGACCTATATCCAAATCATCTCAGATGCTTATTCAAAATTCAAATCTCTGGATTAAAGCCTAAAGCGGTTAAATGGGAGCTTCGAAGGCTATAGCCTAGGAATCTGCATTTTGCCAACCTGTCCCAAGTGAACGGACCCACAGTGAAATCTGAGAACCCCTAATCTAAGGAATCCCTTCCCCTTCAGGGTCCAACACAAAATTCACCTTGGCTGCAGAGTAAATTAATCACACTCCCATACAACTAACAAATGTAAAGGATAATTTAGTTCCATGTGGGAAGAATTACCATAAACTGTTTTAGGAGGCATTAAGAAAAAAAAAAAACACAACAAAACCCAAAACCCAACTTTCTATAATAAATATAATAATTATTTTTAATATCTTGATTCTAATAATCACAGAGGGAAGGCCCAGAAAGTTTACCAAAAAAATCTGTTGTTATAATTTCTTGATTAGTGTTATACATCATGAATTATTTATTGAGCCCCTACTGTGGGCCAAATATGGTGTTTTATGCTGCCAGGAATTATATAAAGCTATCCTGGGATGAAAAACATATGTTCACTCAGCTCTATTCTGGAAGAACTTAGCTGACTTAGTGATAGCTGGAAATGAACATGCATGGTATGTGGGAAGACAGTAATTTGATATCTGAGGACCCAGACATAAGAGGCTTCTTAAAGACCTGCTAAATGATGGGATCCCTGGGTGGCGCAGCGGTTTGGCGCCTGCCTTTGGCCCAGGGTGCGATCCTGGAGACCCGGGATTGAATCCCACCTCGGGCTCCTGGTGCATGGAGCCTGCTTCTGTCTCTGCCCCTCTCTCTGTGTGTGACTATCATAAATTAAAAAAAAAAAATTTGCTAAATGAAAATTAGTCCAAAAGGGATATGTACAGGTACTTGGTTTATAGCCAAACCACTGGAAAAGGAATGAGCAGCAGCATTTATTTGGGGGCATGTGGACTCATTATGGCCAGTCTTGACTACTATACCCAACAACTTCTTGTACAGTCACAGTCTGCGTGAATTGTCTGGGTGAATCACAGACTAGATATTGGGTTTTCCACCTCATTTTAGGATCCATTTAACATGTCCCTAATTGAGGATCAAATCCTCATGGTTTGCCTGACTTCCTCTGTTTTAGCTTCCAAAATCCTATGTTCCAAAAACCTCTGTAGTGTCAGACAATCTGAGTAGATTGGTCACTCTGGTCCTTAGCATAAGGCAGGTGAGGTCTTACTGTTGCACTTTCACTCAGTGAATGATGGAAATCCACTACCATCTTGAATTTCTCAGGTCATTTTCTTTAGTGGTGAGCCTATCCTGGTGGGCCACCTGAAGCTCTTCCTTCAGTAATCTCTACCTTTTAGCTCTGTCAATGCATGTTCCCGGGAGCATCCCAAGCAGTAGTAACTCAGACCGAGGATAGTCCCAGGGAACCAAGAGACTCTCTTCCAAAACTCAGCAAACCATGGTTTTGGTTTTGTAGATATCGTCCTGGTCTCGTAACCATCCTGTTTTTCCCAAAGTTCTGTCTCCCCTCTCTATACAGGGAGTCCGGTTCTCTTAAACTTAGCTTCGTTATCATGCAGCCAAAGCGCTAAATTCCATCCTGATTCCCGTTGACGAATCCACAATTTTAAGATATTTGCACACCCTTGCCGTCCCAACCTCGCCCTGAGAAGACTTCAGATTTTGTAATTTCATGGTCTTCTTTCAACAAAGCCTTTTTTAAAAATTATTATTTATTCATGATAGTCACACACACAGAGAGAGAGAGAGAGAGAGAGAGAGAGAGAGGCAGAGACACAGGCAGAGGGAGAAGCAGGCTCCATGCACCGGGAGCCTGATGTGGGATTCGATCCTGGGTCTACAGGATCGTGCCCTGGGCCAAAGGCAGGCGCTAAACCGCTGCGCCACCCAGGGATCCCAACAAAGCCTTTAAGTACAGCTGGCGTGAAATGACTATCTGGAAGAGAAAGTGTGGTGTGTACGTGTGTATGTGTATGTATGGCGGGGGGGGGGGTACTGTATTAAATCTGATTCCAGCGAAGCTTGCCATTTAAAGTACATACATTCGGGAAAGTTTCTCTCCCTAAGCCTCATCGTTTGCTCCTATGTATTAAAACAGAAGATCGGGGATGCCCTGGGTGGCTCAGCAGTTGAGCATCTGCCTTCCACCCAGGGCGTGACCCTGGAGTCCTGGGATCGAGTCCCACCTTAGGTCGGGCTCCCTTCATGGAGCCTGCTTCTCCCTCTGCCTGTGTCTCTGCCTCTCTCTCTGTGTCTTTCATAAATGAATGAATGAATGAATGAATAAATAGAAAGCATTAGATCGTGGCGACTTCTGAGGATGGATGGATAAACAAATAAATAAAAGCAAAGCATTAGATCGTGGCTACTTCTGAGGACGGAGGGATAGATGGATGGATAAATAAATAAATAAAAGAAAAGCATTAGATCGTGGGAACTTCTGAGGATGGATGGATAAACAAATAAATAAATAAATATAAGAAAAGCATTAGATTGTGGCGACTTCTGAGGATGGATGGATGGATGGATGGATAAACAAACAAACAAATAAAAGCATTAGGTCGTGGCGACTTCTGAGGCCTGCCGGCTGGAGCGCGGGTGCGGCGGGTGGCCGGAGGCCCAGCGGGCAGGCGGCGCCCGGTGACCGCGACCCCAGGCCCGGCGCGGGCAGCACACAGCCCCCCGGCGAGCAGGTGGCGCCGACGCCTCCCCGAGGAGCGCCCCGCTTCTCCTTCCCGTCCGGAGGCGCCGGCTCCCTGGGGACCTCCTGGGTGACGGACGTCCCGTCGCTGCCTCCGGGGAGGGGAAGGTGTGCAGGAAACAGGCGGGTCCCCGAGATGCAAATCGCGGCGCCAGACCCCCTACGGCGTCCCGCCCGCGGGCCCGCTCGGGTGCGCCGCGCCGCCCTGTCGCACGGTTTCGGCGCGCCCGCAGGTGCCCGTCGGCGCGGAGACGCGGGAGGAGAGCGAGCTCACCCTGGAAACTGAAAGTCGCCCCCGCAGCCCGCGAGCGCGCGGGGGCCGCCCGGGACCGGCGCCTCCCCCGAGCCCAGCTCAGGAGCCACGCTCAGAGCGCTGGCGAGGGCCGCGGGCGGAGACCGAGAGTCACAGCCGCCCGCCGCCATGGCGGACGCCCCGGACGTGCGCCCCGCGCGCCGGGCGGCGCATGCGCCGAGCGAGGGGGCGGGTCGCGACTGCCGCCGGAAGCACTCCCTCCCAGGCGGCGTTTCCTTCCGGTGCGAGGCTGGCCGACGGCTCCTGCTGCCTCAGTGTCCTCCCTGGGGTGAGTAGCGGGCTCCTCCCGGGCCTCGTGGGACGAGGCGGGATGCCTCCGTGGGATCTGGGAGGCCGCGCGAGCAAGGTCACCGTGCCGCCCCCGGTGCCGACGCCCGGCTTCCCGCAGCCCTTGGTTGGTGTCCTGCGGGTTCACCTCCAAGGGCGTCCCGGGCCTCGGCTTGGCTTCCGGCCGGGCCTGGGCCCTGGGGGTCCCCCAGCGCGGCCCCTCGCTTGTGCCGGCGGGCGCGGGAGTCCCCGTGGGCGCGGCCCGGGCGGGCTCTGGCGGAGGACGGTGCTCGTAGTCACAGCCTGCCGTGGTCTCCGTGGCGGCCGGCGGGGCCCGTCCCCGGGGCTGTCCCTGATCCCGTCCCCGGCCGTGTCCCCGGTCCCGTCCCCGATCCCGGCCCCGTCCCCGGGCTCTTCCCCGATCCCAGCCCCGTCCCCGATCCCGACCCCAGGCTCGTCCCCGGTCCCGTCCCTGACCCCGGCCCCCGTCCCCGGCCGTGTCCCCGGTCCCGTCCCCGAGCCCGTCCCCAGTCCCGTCCCCGGTCCCCTCCCCGGGCTCGTCCCCGGCCGTGTCCCCGGTCCCGTCCCTGATCCCGTCCCCGGTCCCGTCCCCGACCCGTCCCCGGCCGTGTCCCCGGGGCTCCCTGCCTGCGGGGCCGGGCCTTCGGGGTCGGGAGACACTTGCCTCCGACCCTGCGGTGAACTGGGGCGGAGAGCCTGGGTCTCGCCGGGTCGCCGTGCGCTCGCTGCCGTTTCCTGCCCCCTGCCCAGACACGGAGCGCGGGTGAGACGCGAGCCCCTCGGGTCCCGTCCGCCGCACCTGCGGCCCCGCCCCGCCGAGCTCCTGCCGCGTTTCCTTCGCGTTCGTACGCGCACGGCTGCGTATCCCTGTTGGTGTTTCCCGCTGGCGGGACCAGAATGCGCGGCGTCGGCCACCCGGCCTGTGGGTGCTGGGCGAGCGCACGGCGGAGCGCCTGCCCTGAGGCCGCCGGTAGGAGCCGAGGCCCTCGGACGGGACGGGAGACGGGCCGGTGCTCCGGGGCACCCGCCAGCGGCGGAGCCAGGCGGAGGCTTTGTTCACGGGGTCAGAACCTTGTCATCGTCGGCCACCGGGATGCGCTGAAGCCGCCCCAGCTGTCGGGTCGGCAGGCGGACCTCCTCTAGATGGCGGCTCCCGCCCCGCGAACCCCCCCTCCGTAACTACAGGACAGCGTCTTAACTCGCGTGCCTCCGGTTTTCACAGATGAACTTCGTAGAGCCTTGGGTTGTTGCCTGCTGGTTTATTTCCATCTTTGAGTAATATCCCCGCTTAATGTTATCACATCTTACAGCTGCACTTTTTTTTTAAGATTTTATTTATGTATGTATTCATGAGAGACAGAGAGAGAGAGAGAGAGAGAGGCAGAGACCCAGGCCGGGGGCTGAAGCAGGCTCCACGCAGGGAGCCCGACGTGGGACTCGATCCCGGACCCCGGGGTCACACCCTGGGCCGCAGGCGGGCACTAAACCGCCGAGCCACCTGGGCTGCCCTCCAGCTGCGCTTTCAATTTTTTTCTGTTGCAATGAAAGCTAGAGAAGTCAATTTTTTACTCACAAGAAGTGGAGTATTGTTAACTCCCCTGTAGGACTCCACGCTGATGGATGAAAGCACACTTGAATTTGTTGCATGAGGAGAGACTCTAATTAGGTGGATTTTCCTCCCTAGCTCTGTTTGTAAAGATGTAATTAATATAATAATAATAACTGCACTTTGTGTGCCCTGAGGAAAATAACTGTGTCTTAGCTATTATTGTATGCCCAACCTATAGGAGGCATGATAAGTACATGTTGGGTGGGTCAACCACTTAATGTCTCTAGGTCAAAGGTTCTTCATCTGAAATGAAGGCTTTTGATTATTCTGCTGTTGAGTGTAATTTAAATAACGTACTATTGTGAAGTAAGTGGCCCCTGGTAATGTAGGAACGTGGAACCCTTGGCTTTTTTTGGGAAATCGTTCAGTCTGGCGACAGCTTCGTCAGAATGATTAAGTGGGAAGTGTTTCTGCAGTTGCAGTTTATCTGTTGAACAGATAGCCACTGAATAGCTGCTCTTGTGTGTGACAGAAAGATGGAGGAAGATATAAATCCTGTTTGTAAGGATTTGACTTCTAGTTGAATACAGTGAGTATTATAGAAGTTCAGCAGTGGGGCCAAATGGATGATATAGAGCATTAACGTGATCTAAAAGCTTCGATGGAGCCGCTGAAAGTGGTGTTTGAAGTTTGGATAGAATTTGACTGATCCTAATGAAGGGAAAGAAATGGCCTATCCAGGGTACCAGGCAGATACAGTGGAGGGAAGATACACACGGCGTTGTCAGATGCCGGTGACTCCTCCAGCTGTTGACAGTTCTCTTGAGAAGTGGTGAGAAGTAAAATGCTTAGACATTACTCTTTGGGGCTACGTTAGGATGCTCTGGGACACTTGGAAATCCTGTAAATAAAGGGAAAGCTTTGGAGTCTCTTTTATCAGGGAGAAGTATATACTCCTGAATGGAAGCAGGGAGGGAATTAAGAGGAATTTAAAAATTGTTGAAGCTATTCCAGAGGGAGGGACGTGAAGAAGATCTTTAATTGAGTAGTAGTAGGGACAAGGGAAACTAATTTTAGTGGAAGGACTCCACTAAAGAAAAAGATAATTGGTTTCTGCGCTTTATCTGTTGCGGAGCCGTCTGTGCAGATTCTGGTTAATCCTTTTTACACGAGTTCAGAATACATTCTCTCTCTTTTTCACATAGTCCAGTTCTGTGAGAGAATAATGTTGCTGTTAGAAGCTGAGAGCCTGTCTTCCAAACTGTGACAGTCCCATCGTCCCTAACACCCTTATTCTCCTGGGTAGTTACTGCCTTTGACAGGGGCGTGCGTGCCTTCTGCAAACCCGTATGTGACTGCCGTGGCAGCTCACAGATGTAGGGAAACATAGGCTTGCTGTCTCCTTTCTTCTCGGTCTTAGGCGAGTAGTACTGTGTTCTTGTGATTCAGAAATTTTTGAAGATTCTGTTGCTTCATGTTTAACTGGGTGGTTGGAAATAATAGGGTGGCCCAAAAAATTTAATGCCACTTGTTAATAGAGAAAACGGCATGTTTACATTTAAGCAGGCCTTGAAAACCTGAAATGAAAAGTAAGCCTGAGGAGAAAGCGAGTCTGTTCAGTTTGAATTTCACTCAAAAACTAACCTGCTGTACATTGTACGTAATAGGAGAAGTTCTTACCTTCGCATTAATAAAGTATTTCAGTGATAGGCCGCCTTTTCTTCAGTTGGATTAGTGGTATAGTCATTAGATCCTTAGATTTTCTGAAATAGTTACTTAAAAGCTGTAAAAGAGTAAGTATCTTAAGATGTTGACTGCATTTTTCAAATAAAATTGTCTACTTAAATTATCTGAGCTTTCAATAAGGTTCATTAAAAAGCCTAATAAACCTCAGTTTTTAGTATGTTCATTTTTCCTTAAAACACTTTAAGGCAAGTGATGTTGAATTTGACTAAAAGTTACTTTTTCTTGCTGAGTTTATCAGTCTCCCAATTGTAATGAATCTAGTTATTACTTAGTAACATTTCTGTTTGTTTTTTTAAGGTTAATCAAGATGGTACATGCTGAAGCCTTTTCTCGTCCTTTGAGTCGGAATGAAGTTGTTGGTTTAATTTTCCGTTTGACGATATTTGGTGCAGTAACATACTTTACAATCAAATGGATGGTAGATGCAATTGATCCAACCAGGAAGCAAAAAGTAGAAGCTCAGAAACAGGTATGACTAAAATGTTTAAGGATCATTTTTATTGTAGCTAGCTTGTATTTTCATAAAACTAAGGATATAGTAGAATTAGAAATTAATAAGTTCTCTAAGACCTATGTGAAAATGTGTTTGAACATCATATTTAAGTTTTTTTTAATATACTTTTTTTTTTTTTTAAGATTTTATTTATTTATTCATGAGACCCACACAGAGAGGCAGAGACACAGCCAGAGGGGAGAAGCAGGCTCCATGCAGGAACTCCATGCAGTTCCACATCGCATCCATGCGATGTGGAACTCGATCCCTGGACCCTGGGGTCACACCCTGAGCCAAAGGTAGACACTCAACCCCTGAGCCACCCAGGCGTCCCTTTAATTTCATTATTCCTAAAAAAAGTATTCGTTTTTCAAATTCTTTCTGTGTAACTTACCAGGATAAAAAGTGGTGAAGAATAAAGATCTTCCAGTATTTTGTTGTGAACATCTTCATTAGGATATTTTTGTCAGCTAATGAATGAGGGAATCTAAGTAAAATTTTTGAACAGACTAAACAAAAATTTATCTTTAGTGATGGTATGCATTTTACTTTGCACAGCATTTGAAATGTGGCTAATACTGATCAGCTGTCGGTCTTATACTTGCAAACTCACTAATTTCTAATTAAGAAATTGCTAAATCTTACTAATATAAGTCACAGGGGGTTTTTGTTTGTTTTTTTTTCAGTAACTGCCTCTTGTGGTCATTTTCTTAATTAGGACGATATATTTGTTTGGGTTTCTGTTCTTCCTCAAAAAAGTAAAAGCCCTAAAGGAGCCTTGCAAGTTTTTCATTCTGTTTTAGGGCAAGATGTTCATGTTCATCGATGTTTAGATTCCTTCTGTGTGTTGTGACTGTGATGCACTCGGTAAACATTTCCTGAGCTCCTAGCAAATTCTTGGTGCCAAGGATAAAAGATAAACAAATTTTGTTCTTTAAAAATGCTGTAGGCTAGCGTGGCAAACAGGAATGTAAATAAATGACTGCTTTATGGTGCTACCCATAGCTCTTAAATCAGTGAAAATCAGTTTCATGAATACTGCTTACTGTTTGTATCCAAAAAAGCAATTTGAACAGCTGTGAGTTTGTTCTCTGCATTTGATTATAAAATAGTTGACTCGGGTCTAGATGATATCATACTATCAGTCAATTTACAACTCCTTTAGAAGTCTGACCAGTGCAGTTTGTCTGTGTATGTGTGTTTTAAGTAAGTATATCCATGTGTCTTCAGAAGTGCAGCTTTTCCCACCATCTACACTATGCAAGTCAGTTTAAATCTGAGGTCAAAGTATTGATAAGTTCAAACCACTTTGAGAAGTTTTAAAAGCAGAGATGTGCGTATTAGAGAATTTTGTATTTTATTTTCTTGGCTTCTAAGAGCTCCTGGAACACACATGTTATGGAAGATATAGAAAGCCAAACAGAAATATTAAATGATAAATTAATGGATTGTTACCTTTAAGCCTTTGTTGGAAATCATATATGCAATATAGTTGTAAATATCAGGTATACGAAGCATTAGACTCAACATCTGTCCCATAGTGCCCATGGTAGGGTAAAAAGACTTGTCCATGATAATGTAAGTTATAATAGTAGCATATTCTAATTGACTAATGCATAGACAGAAGCTGTGGCATTTAGAGAAAGCAGCAGCACTGATGATTGAGGACATTAGTAGTTGAGGACAGCTTCATGAAAGAGTCTGGCCGCTAGGATAGGCAAGGGCAGTTGAAGTAGCAAGATCACGAACAGGATCAGGACAGGTATAGGAAAAACAAGACCTGTTCTGGGAGCAGTAAACAGACTAGTCAGACTGGAGTGGAGGATTTATGCAACTAACTAATAGGACTTGGAGGAAGCAGTAAGAGATTAAAGGGTAAAGTCAGGGAAGAGACCTCTGCTTCTTTAATATGTTCTTTTTGGTGGGTGGACAAAGGCTGATATGAAAAAATGGCACAGCATTTTACAAGTCAACGTTAGCCAAGAAGGAGGTGTGCTGTTTGCTTGGTCAGGGGCTCTAGCTTCTCTGATAGCCTTCTTTTTTTCCCTTCTTACCTCCAGCCAGTGTTGAAGTACACTACTGACCAGTTGAAGTCTTCTGTGTAGGCAGTGTAAACTATTACACTGTCAAACTGCCTAGTAAAGATTTTTAGTGAGTGGGTGATATGCAAAGGAATGTTTTAAGGATAGTTCACCTCACAGTAGTAGTATATGGCAGGAACGGGAGTTAGATCTGCATAGACTTGCATAGACAAGCAGACTGCAGTAGGCCTGGGGATGAGAAAAGGAATGGAATGGGTGAAATAGACTAATGAGAATGAATGCTAGAAGGATTTTGTGATGATATGGGGGGAAAAAAGGACATATTACATACAAATGAATCCAAGATTTTTCTGAGTCCTTGAAGCCTCATAGTACCTTTCACAGAGGTTTAGAAACTGAAGATAGAACAAGTTTACAGAGAGATGATATTTGATTTGGGCATATTGAGTTTGTGCTGGTGGTAGGCATCCGGGGAAAATGTTCATCCAGCAGTTAGTGGTAGGTCTAAATCTCAGAGAAAATGTGGGTCCTTGGCGGTTCCTCATCAGATGGTCATAAGTAGTTTGGCTCCTTAGAGAAGTGAGTCTGGGATGCGGAGGCCTCAGGATTATTCTTGTGGAGGTATGTATCATTTATGGGGTTTTCCCTAAACCACTCCTCCACCATCCTCCTACCACCATCAGGATTTATACATTTAAGTCTTTGTTGACAGTTTTCATGTAGTTGTTACTATGATAGATGCTGATGACTGTATATTGGAAGTGATGAGGTCTCTAAAGGAGATGCCATCAAACACCGTAAATAGTAAGTAGGCTGAAAAGTAAGCCTTCATTTAGGGAACGGAAAATGAAGTGAGGTCAGTGAAGGATGAACAGATTGGTTAGGATAACTAGGTGCCCGGACTGCCCTTCCTGCTTAAAACAACTAAACGATCTAAATAAAATATTTTTTAATCTTTTTAAGGGTGTTCATGAGCTAGCAAGAAAGTAAGAAATTCAGATAAAAACTGAGGGTAAAAACTGAAAAAGATGAGATGAGCCAGCTTTCACATTGGAGGGAATTTGCTGAACCTGCTGAATTTGGACGTCTATTTTTATGGCCCAGAAGAGCTCAGGATAGAAAACACAGGACCATTCCAAGGTAGGGTATCTCGTAGACAGTACTCCCATAAATCTTTGACTCCTAAAAAGTATACCCTCTTTGGTAATTTACCTAAAGATAAAGATGTAAGAATGGTTTAAAAAAGAGAAATTTAAGCCATATACTAGTGACACATATAAATTGTAGATACAGAAAGGTTGAAAATAAAAGGGTAGAAAAATGCCTATACCATACAAATAGGCAAATAAACTTTAAGGCAAAAATACCATTAGAGAAAATAAGATTCATTACAGAATGATTAAAGATTCAATTCAACAAGAAATGTAACATTTTATATTTGTGTGCATCTGTTAATATAGCCTCAAAATACATAAGGCAAAAGCTGGTAGAACTGTAGGAAGAAATATCCATCATCATGGTGGAAGGTTTTTAACATTGCTTTCAGTAATTGGTAGATGAAATATTTAAATCTTTTTTTTCCAGTATAATTAACATACGATGTTATATTAGCTTCAGGTGTAAAATACAGTGATTCAGAAATTCTATATATTACTCAGTGCTCATAATAAGTGTACTCTTAATCCCATTCACCTGTTTCATTCCTTTCCCCACCTACCTACCCACTTCTACTCTGGTAACCATCCATTTTGTTCTCTGTAATTGAGTCTGTTTTTTAGTTTGTCTCTTTTTTCACTCTGTTCGTTTGGGTTTTTTCTTATATTCCATATATGGTATTTGTCTTTTTCTGGTTGACTAATTTCACTTAGCATTATACCCTCTGGGTCCATCCATGTTGTCATGAATGGAAAGCTTTCATTTTTTTTTTTTATGACCGAGTAATATTCTATTATTACTATTATTATTATCTACTATCACATCTTTTTTTTTATTTTATTTTATTTTATGATAGTCACACAGAGAGAGAGAGAGAGAGAGAGGCAGAGACATAGGCAGAGGGAGAAGCAGGCTTCATGCACCAGGAGCCCGACGTGGGATTCGATCCAGGGTCTCCAGGATCGCGCCCTGGGCCAAAGGCAGGCGCCAAACCGCTGCGCCACCCAGGGATCCCGTATCACATCTTTTTTGTTTGTCGATGGACACTTGGTCTGCTTCCATAATTTGACTATTGTAAATAATGCTCAAAACATGTAACCACAGGGGTGCATATATCTTTCTGAATTAGTGTTATTGTATTCTTTGGGTAAATGGCTAGTAATGCGATTGCTGGATCATAGGTAGTTCTATTCCATACTGTTCTTCAGTTTCTGTACCACTTTGCATTCCCACTAACCGTGCATTGCATAAGGGTTCCTTTTTTCCCCCACATCCTTATCAACACTTATTGTTTCTTGTGTTGTTGATTTTAGCCATTCTGACAGTTATGAAGTGATAGCTCATTGTGTTTTTGATCTGCATTTCCCTGGTGATGAGTGATGTTGAGCATCTGGATGTCTTTGGAGAAATGTCTGTTCATGTCTCCTGTTCATTTTTTAATTGGATTATTTGGAGGGTTTGGTATTGAGTTGTATGAATTCTTTATATAATTTGGATAGTAACCCTTTATCGCATGTTATTTGCAAATATCTTGTCATTCAGTTAGATTGTCTTTTAGTTCTGTTGCTTTTTTTTTTGCTGTGCAGACCTTATTATTTTGATGTAGTCAGATGAGACTTTTTTTTTAAATGGGTAAGGATAAAGCAGATTTACATAAGTAACAGCTTTATCTAGTAGCTCCACACAGTGTATTGTGCTTCAAACAATTGCAGGGTACATATCTAAAAAGCACTTGTGTATGATTTTTGAAATTTAACTATATGATAAATTGTAAAGCAGATGTCAAGTTTCTTAGCACTGGTAGCATGTTTGTTACATTCCCTGGCTCTGGTGCAGAACAGTAAGATCATTAAATATCCAATAAGTTGTAAAGTAAGAAAGTCTCTAAAGACCTAGGTAAAAGAAAACTGGTAGGAATTAGAAAATATTTAAGATTAGGGTGCATGGATGGCTCAGTCAGTTAAGTCTGCTTAGTGTCGGGTCATGATCTTAGCATCCTGGGATCCAGTCCCTGTGTCAGGCTCCCTGCTGGGTGGGGAGTGTGTTTCTCCCTCTCCTGGACCTCCTCCTGCTCGAGTGCTCTCTCCCGCAAGCTCTCTCTCTCAAAAAATAAATAAAATCTTAAAAAAATATATGATTGAGTTAAGCATAATGTATTAGTGTTTAGAGAGAAATTTATAGTCTTAAGTATTTTTTAGAAAAGAAGGTGGAAAATAAATATCAAACTTGTAGAAAATTGATAAAGTAAATATCAAACTTAAGCTCAGAAGATTTTTAATATAAACTCATGGATAATGAGAGAATGGAAAAAACAGTAAGACAAATTAATGGGCAATAGAATATGCAATAGAGTGAATAAAAATCTAGAAAATGAGTAGACATAAAAAAAAAGAAAATGAGTAGACAATAAGGAAAGTCTGTGAAACCAAAAAGTTGATTATTTGAATATACAAAAAATACTTGACAGTTTTATAAAACCAGTCAAGAAAAAAATGAAGCCGCCAATAAATATTACTGGGAATGATAGAGGAGACATAATGACGATGCTACAGACATTAAAAATAAGGAAAATTTATAACTACCAATAAATTTTAAGGCCTTAAGTGATATGGTGAGACTCTTAGAAAAATATAAATTGCCATAACTGACTTAAGAATTAGGCATGATGGGCAGCCCCAGTGGCTCAGCGGTTTAGCGCCACCTTCAGCCCAGGGCGTGGTCCTGGAGACCCAGGATCGAGTCCCACGTGGAGTCCCCTGCATGGAGTCTGCTTCTCCCTCTGCCTGTGTCTCTGCCTCTCTCTCTTTCTCTCTCTCTCTAATAAATAAATCTTTTTTTTTTTTTTTTAATAATTTTTTTTTAAATTTTTTTATTTATTTATGATAGTCACACAGAGAGAAAGAGAGGCAGAGACATAGGCAGAGGAAGAAGCAGGCTCCATGCACCGGGAGCCTGACGTGGGATTCGATCCCGGGTCTCCAGGATCGCGCCCTGGGCCAAAGGCAGGCGCCAAACCGCTGCGCCACCCAGGGATCCCGTCTAATAAATAAATCTTAAAAAAAAAAAGAAAAAAAATTAGGCATGAGTAGTTAGTCCCATACCTATGAAATAAGTTAATATTGGACATAGGTTTTGATAAAGAATAATCCAGGCCCATAGAATTTTACTGGCAAGTTCTAGCAACATATAAGAAACAAATTAATGATAACAATTTTATACAAATTCTAGAAGAGGGAACAGTCACCAATCCTTTTTACAAGGATAGCATAACAGTCCTAAAAATTTGTAATGGGCTGTAATTTATCCCAATTAAATGAATAGAAGAATATTAAAATACTAGCAAGTTGAATTCAGTGTATAAAAAAAGATAATATATTATGATCAGTTGGATTTATTCCAGGAGTTTAAGGCTGGCTTCATTTGAGGAAAAAATATATTTATAGTGTTCTATAATAACAGATTAAAGGATAAGACTATGATTATCTCAATAAATGCAGAAAAAGCCTTTGTTAGAATTAAATATTCATTCTTTTTAGAAAAGCTCTTACTTAGTGCAGTAGGAATAGACAGTAATATCTTTAGCTTGATAAAATGAATTTACTATAGGAAATATACTTCATGGTAAAAAATTGAAAGCATCTCCTTTATGATTAGAGCCTGTTGTCATCACTTCTGTTCAGCATTTTACTGTTAATGATGCATAAATAAAAAAAGATAAGAGGTAGAAGGATTGGAAAAGAAGGAATTAGTCATTATATACAGATCATATGATATTCTGCATAGAAAGCAAACAAAGTCTGTAGTTAATCCATCGAGGCTAATAAGAGTTTAAAGGCTACTGGATATAAAATCAGTGTGCAAAAATCAACTATTTCTGTATATGTGTCATAGTTTGAAAATGCAACTTTAAAAAAGATAGTATTTACAATAGTATCAAAAATATACAGTAAATGACAAGTTCTACAACACATTTGTAGTGAAAATTATAAAATACTGAAAACTATACTTCATGCCAATAAAAATACTGACAGGCTTTTTCATTATTTTTTTTCTAAAATTTTTATAGAAGAATAAGAGTTTATATGTAGGCCAGACACTTGAAAAACAAGACATGTATAGCTTATCAAGCTATTGTTACTAAAACAGTATGCTTTTGGCACAGGGATGGATTAGCAAATTTAACAGATAAGAGTCCAGAAACAGATGTAGGCATACTATAGAAACTTGATATGGAAACAATTGGCTCTGCTTTGTAGATTATTAGAGAAAGGATGGATCAATAAATGCTATGTGAACAATTGGTTCTATATGGGAGGGGATAAAATTTGATTTTTATTTAATCCCATTTACAATAATCTCTTCTGTGGATTAAGGACCTGAATTTATTCATATGACAAGTATTTACTGAGCAGGTGTTCTGTGGTTGTTTTGACCTCATCTATGTATTCTAAAGATGTCTTTTTTTACCTACCCAATTATTAATAAAAATACCTTTAAAAACTGGCCAGAAGAGTAGGAATAAAACCAGAGTAACATAGGGTATTGGTACTAGTCTTTCCCACGTTAACACACTTGAAGTAGACAAAATACTGCAGACTGTAGTAGTCGTTCATTGTAGCATGTCATCCAGAAGGCCTATATTCTAAAATAAGAATTGGGGGAAGTTGGTGGGTGTTGAATATAATTTTTCAAAGCTCCTCTTTACATTTCAAACCCTGTATCTGGAAAATCATTTGTCAAGTCATCAAAACCAAAGGAAGAGAATGTTGCAAAAGAGAATTTTTTGTAAATGTTGTGTTATAAAATCCAGGAGAAAAGGAGGACATATAGAATGTAATCAAAGAAAGCAATCCATAATTCAGTGAAATCAGAGTGATTTCCATTCACTGGGGACAGCAAGTATCATTTGAAGCAAAAGAAGGTGGTCATTCCAGAATTTGCTGGCAGAAAGGTAAGGAAGAAAAGGGAAAAGACTAGTGGAAAGGGAGGAGGTGGGGAGTTGCTACCAAAGAGGATGGAGCTAGATCCCAGAGGGGTTGGGATCAGTAGTTGAGGACATTGTAAGAAGAGTTAATTTACTCTCAGTGAAGTGGAGAGATGTTATAACTAAATGGAAATGGAGGTTTAGGACCTGCTAAGATAAGTATGTGACCGACCAGTGTTTAATGAGAAATCATTGTGGATTATGAACATTAGGGTGTAGTTGAAGGAAGCATGAATTTATTGGGAATTTAGTTGTTTCGTTTTTATTAACTTCTCCGAGCATTTCTCAGCATCTTTGTAGCAGATAAATGGAATGGTGGTGCGGAGCCAGCCTTGAGGGTAAGGCTGACTGGTACAAATGTAAGGGGTTCTGAGGTTCAACAGAAGACATTGTTGAAATGATGAGCTGTGGTCCAGGCCGTTTAGGAAGCTAGATATTTCCAGCTAATTACTAGATAATTAAGTGAAAGTACAGAAGGGAATTAAAGAATTAAGAGTACACATTGAGAACAAAGATCACATGTGAATGTGGGAGAGGAAGAAGGTATGACTTCTGTGGTCAGAAAGGAAGAGCACTGAATGTAGAAGCTGAGGTAACATTTTGAGGCTACCTGGTAATCCGTGAGCCTCATGCAAATTTAAAGGCAGTGCAGTTGTCAGATGAAAGGGGTAAAAGATGATGTCGGGGCATTCAAATCTCGAACGGTGACTTAGAAGTAGTCTTAATGTTTGAATTAAATTATTTGTAAACAACTTCTAGCCTGAAGCCAGGAAAACTTCCCAGCTTGGTGAAATGTGGGGCATTTAATCCGTCATGAGAGAGGAGATGGTTTCCGCAGGGTGTCCTACAGGGACGGGGATTTTCTGGGCATCTGCTGCTGCTTGGATCGTATTTAGATGTAGTAGAAGAGTTTTGATGGATAAGCCTGATGAAAGGGTGGGGTTAATTGAGATGTAGAAAAATGGAATCTCTAGGTAAGCTCTCTATTTAAGTGCTCTAAGTACAGGATGAATAGCTTAATGCTTAACCTGTTCTGAGCATTTATAAATAAAATACTGGGTTTAGCATCTTAATTAGATTGTGTAACATTTCTGAGAGTTAGACTGTGTGATATTTCTGAGATTGTAGTTTAATAGTCAAAGACCAGGAAAGACTCCCTACTGAGAATTCTTCCTACACATGAAAGTCGTGTCCTGTGACCTCAGTGGAGTTAATGTCTTCTGTTTTAGTCCTGTCATGATACTCTAGTCTTCGAAACTTTTAGTTATTTTGAAGAACTATTAGCCGAAATATTTTGTGAAGAGATGATATACTGAAACCTTTAAAAAATTAAAAACAAAACCTTGAACTGTCGCTGCCTGGTTTTTTTAAGAGCAGCTGTCCTCGAATGCCGGTTACACGGGGACAGCTAAAGCTTACCGACACCGGGAAGCCATCCTGACCTCCATGATCGATCAATGGCTCACACAACGAAGGTTTGCTGGTGCTGAATCTTAGATTCCTTGTGCCAGGAAGGAACACACAGTTAGCGCTGCCTGCTAGGCCAAGCAGTAGGTAGAAGGGATGGGGACAGAAGGCAGCCAGAGAGAGGAAGTCAGGGAGAGAAGGCCCTGCAGCATCGTGCTCTACGCACAAGCACAGTGGAAGAGCGCCGGAGTCGAAAGCCCTCTTACCCTACAACTTCCAGAATACACGCAGTAAAACCAGAAGGCAGACAGTGCACTGACCCTAAAGGGGGAGATGACTTGTCTCCTCTAGAATTTTTATATGAGTTTATAGGAGATTATATCTAATACATAGAGCTAATCACTCAAATCTTTTGGTGTTTCCTATTTTAAATGTATTTTTATGAGCTTTGTATCAGTGATTTCTTCTATCCACTTACAGCAGTTTAGCTATGACTTCTATTTAAAAAAATGTAAGTTTATAGTTGATCTCTGTTTTTTTCACCCTTGTTAATGCTATCTCTAACTTTTAAAAATTATTCTTCCAAAAGAACAACCAATTTTCTGGATCTTTCAGAAACTGAACGAAATGTTTCTTTTCTGCTACTCCTTTTCTCCATCTCTTCCCTTTCTAGGCAAAAAATATTAGTTTTCTATTTCCTACCCCACTTAATCTTAAGACGAATACTTTACGTGGAAAAAAACAAATAGCATGAAAAGATAAAAACATTCTATGAAACAGTTAAAAAGAGTGTACAGTAAAAAGTAAGGTTCCCTCCTACCTTTGACTCCCCTCCCCCCAGCCCACCATTTTTCCTCCACAGTGACAATGACTTAGAAACCTGCTTGTCCTTTTCCCTTGCCTGCCACTCCGCCTACTTGTGCCTACACGTGCTCACTCGCTCTAAGAAAAAAACAAACAAAAGTTGGTAACTAGAAAATATAATTGTCACTGAGCTGTCTTAAATCTTAAGAGTACAATCAAATCATAATTTTGTTTTTCTTGGTAAAACATTTCAGAAATGGACTCAGTTAAGGGTGTCAGAGCTAGAAACAGTTGAATAACTTCTGGAACACAGTTTAGTGTTGGTATGATGGGTTTGAGGGTACTTTCTTTTTGTTCATTTGTTTGTTAACTGTGTCCTGCTCTCCCAAATGAGGAGTATTAGTATTTGAGCAGAACGTGAGCTTTGGAATTAGACACATCAGGGTTTGAACTCTGGAAATGCCAATTCCTAGCTCATAATCTCGGCAGTTCTTTTAATTGCTCTGACCCTTGGGCTCCTCATCTGAAAAATGAGCATGTTAATAGCTACTTATCAGGATGATTTTAAAGGCTGATTGTAAAAAAAAATGAAAATGAGTTTTGCCCATTAAACCTTAATTTCTTTCTTCTGTCAATGTTGTAAATGCAACCTGAAGACGTTGGACTGCTTTTATGGGGAACAGATTTTAGGTAAATTTTAGGTAAATTGGACCATAGCATTTTCTAGCTCCGTAACATAAACAACATAGCTGATATTTGTCATTTAGGAAACCCTAGACATAAATAAAGGTTGTTACTATATAAACCAAGAGGCAGTTTTGGTCTAGAGTAAAATTTTAAGAGCAAGTAGCTAATGGGGTGGGGGGTGATCAGCAGGGTTTCTTAACTCGGCACTGTTGACATTGGGGCCAGGGGCAGGCTATGCTGTGCCTTTTAGAATGTTTAGCAGCATCCCTGTCTCCTCTGACTAAATACTAATAGCACCCCCTTCCCCCAGGTTGTGGCAGCCAAAGTATTCCCAGACCTTGCCAAATGTCCCGAGTGGCAAAATCACCCCTGGTTGAAAACCAGTGTTTTACAGCATAGCCTAAAAAGAACACGTGTGGGCTGGCTTCACATTTATAGAAGCATAATGAAAAAGAAGAGTAAATTGATGTTGTTATAGATACTAAAATAGGACACCTGTCGTAGCTGACAAAAGATTTAAAGTCAGCAGAAGAGAAGATCTTTACAAGAAAGAGATTAAAGAACCTGAGAAAGGCTACTTTATTCATTGCTTCAGTAATTTTATAGAAGAAGGCTAAAGAGGAAAAACAGTGTGGTTCATAGCTCTTTTTAAAAAATGCTACATCATAAGGATATGATTTATCTTAATTTATCCACATTTGTCCTAATCTTCTGACCAATCTCTAACTATGATGCCCTGTGATAGGAATTCCCTTTTGAACTGGCAGTACCCCCTGACAAGAACAAATCTTTAGAATCAAAAGTATTTTGGGTGGTGCCTGGCTGGCTCGCTTGGGGGGAGCATGGGGGGAGCATGCTACTCTTGATCTCAAGGTCATGAGTTAAAGCCCCACATTGGGTGTGGAGCCTACTTTAAAAATACATAAAATAGGGCAGCCCCGGTGGCTCAGCGGTTTAGCACCCCCTGCAGCCCAGAGCGTGATCCTGGAGATGGGGGATCGAGTCCCACATCGGGCTCCCGGCATGGAGCCTGCTTCTCCCTCTGCCTGTGTCTCTCTCTGCCTCTCCCTCTCTCTCTATCATGAATAAATAAATAAAATCTTAAAAAATAAAAAATATATATATAAAATAAAGGATACAACGTGATTTTTTAAAAAGTATTTTAGGAGAGCAAACGTAATAAAAATTTTGGTATTTATCAGAGCACCTTTATTTCTAAAAATGTTCAGTTAATTGAAATTTGAATGTGTTTTCCTTAGATTTTTTAAGACTCCTTAGTGGTCACAGATTCCTCTCTTATAGTTGAGGACGGCAAAGTCATGTGGGTGGTGGTTAGAGGATGGGCTCTGGAGTTGGGCTGCCCACATGTGTATGTTGTCTTTTCCATTTGCTAACTCCAACCTAAGGCAAGTTAATTTCATCTGAGCTAATCTTTAATTTCCTTTTCTCAGTGGGGAAAAATTCTACTTCATAAGCTCACACAGGGGATTCAGTGAGTTAATCCATTTAAGTATTTTGGCATAATACTCCACACACTCAGTAAATGTTTGTAAAATCATTATTTTTAAAAATCTTAATTGAAAGCTTTGTTGCATTGTTAAAGCTCATAGGTTTTTTTTTTTTTTTAAGATTTGCTTATTTATTTATTCATGAGCGACAGAGAGCGAGAGAGAGCGGGAGAGAGAGAGAGAGGCAGAACTCACAGGCAGAGGGAGAAGCAGGCTCCCTGTGGGAGCCAGCGGCGGCACCTGATCCCAGGACCCCAGGATCCCGCCCTGGGCCAAAGGCAGATGCTCAACCACGGAGCCACCCGGGCGCCCCTCAAATCTTTTCTTTACCTCAGGCCTTACGCTGGGGAAAGATGAGATCAAGGGGCCTAGAATTTCCCTGGAAAATTCTTGTATGGCTGTTCATTGCTCTTTAACCTTCACAGATAACCTCTTTTGGAGTACCAGTGCCTAAATATCAAACTAAAGGAAGCTGCTTGTTTTTTCATTCTAGGCAGAAAAATTAATGAAACAGATTGGTGTGAAAAATGTGAAGCTTTCAGAATATGAAATGAGTATTGCTGCTCATCTAGTAGACCCTCTTAACATGCATGTACGTATCTTTAATCTTACTTAACATGTTTTTGGTCTAGCATTTTGTGTCACAGGTCCTGAAGACGACCTGATTTGATGATTCTCTTGGAGGAATCACAGGACTCAGCAGTTTTGTGCTCACAGATATGATTTAGTACAACAAAGAGATACAAGGCAAAATCAGAAAGAAAAGAGGGGCATGGGATGAATTCTGCAGGAAATCAGGCACAGGCTTCCAGGAGTCGGAATTCCCCCAGTGAAGTCACATGGGTTGCACTTCATTCCTTTGGCAGCAAGTTGTGAGAACACATGTAAAGTGCTCTTCACCAGGGAAGCCCATGAGAGATTTATTAGCGCCCAGGTTTTTGATTGGGATTAGTCATGTAGACTCCACTTCCTAACATCTCCCCAAATTCTAGCCTTTCAGAGGGAGAAGACACCTCCACCGTAAACCATTTTCTTTGCACAAACAGTTTAGGCACAGTGAGGTGTTCTTATTGGAGAGTGGTGAGAATTACCCCGAAATCTCTGCTCCCATACTCCAGCCAAGGTCCAGCCTTGCAGGCAGGCCTTTCTAAGGACAGCAGTCTGGAGTCTGCTATGTTAGCATATTTGGACATACGCTTGTTTAGATAACTTGTACTTTAATTCACCTTCGTGGCATGTCAAGTGTCTTAATTTAAGTTACAGAGCTATTTGATTTGGGGTTTAAATGTAAATTTTCATAAGGTATGTAGACAGCATAAGATCGTGAATTCCAGTTTTTTTGTTCATGGCCTTGACAAATGACTTCCTCTTTGAGTGTCCATTCCCTTCTGTATAATCCAGGGACCGTGTGATACCTGCTTTACCTACTTCAAACAGTTGTTTGAACATCAGATTAGTGTAATTTATAAACTCTAAGATCCTGTGTGAATATTTTACAACAACAAGCATAAAATTTGTACAGCAGATATAAATGAATGGAATGAATATTATATCCCTGTCTCCAAATCTGGAAAATAAAAGTCTATAATGTCTGTTAGTATCCATGTGCACAGAGAGATACGTGTCCCTGGGATTAATCCTCCATTTGAATTTGATTTATAAAATTTCAGTGAGACTTTCTTGGCCCTACTTGTGTTCACTTCTGAGTAAGGCTGAACCAGCAACTCGGTTTTTTGTTACAGTGACAGTGGAAGTAGGTGATGTTTTTTTTCAGATTTGGCTGTTTTTTCACTTTTTTTTTTTTTTTTTAAGTTGTAGGGAAAGTAGATCACTTGCAAACATTGCCTCTGACTCACCCCACCTCCAGCCCCTTTACTCTGCCAGGGTAGAGCTAGGTTTGATGTTTTTCTTCTTAGGTCTTTTTCAATTAGTTTATTCTCCCCTGTACCCCTCAAGCCCCAGATTTTTTAAGTTGAGTCAGAAGGCTTTAAAATACGTAAGCTGTGTTTATCTTGAAAGGATTTGTCCCTTGCTTACTATTTATAAAGATAAAAGTTTTGGCACAGTTTTACTTTCGGTTAATACAATTCAGAAGTCCAGTTTTGTGTGACTATTTCTAAAACCTATTCCTGTTATATTTGACAGTATCTTGTATTAATTAGGGACACTCCTGGTAAGCTCTTCCCCATCAGCCAGCGCTGACTTAGCTGTCTGAGCTGGTTCTCAAGTCTTCTTGGCAGAGTATCTCCTTGTAAATGGAGTGAATTCAGCTTATTAGATGTTGGTAGAGTTCTGAGTACTGGGCCTAGTGGTGGTTTTTTTTTTTTTTAATAGTAGATTGTTGACTATTAAGTTCATTTTTGTAATTTCATAGTTTAGTAATATCATTATTGCTGTGAAAAGTCTTTACTCACATTATATATTTGTCTTTTATTATTTACATATAATTATCAGATTAAGGTTTACCATTTGGGGGGCTTTTTTTTTTTAACTTCATTGAGTATACACTAGGTTGTAAAATCCATGTCAACCTTACCTTTTACCAGGTTACTTGGAGTGATATAGCAGGTTTAGATGATGTCATTACGGATCTGAAAGACACGGTCATCCTACCCATCAAAAAGAAGCATTTGTTTGAAAATTCCAGGCTTCTGCAGCCTCCAAAGGGTATAGTACGAGTTTATATTTGCTAAAGTATTAAAAATGTAGGGAAAATTGGAACTTTCTGCCATTATCGAACTGGTATTTTTTTGAGGGTAGTTTTCAAGAGAAAACTGAAATCTTGTGAGTTGTATAAATAGTTTTAAAATAATTGCTCATTCTTCAGCTTCCCAAATTTCAGTAAAATTTTTTCCCGTAATTACATGTCAAAACAATCCTTTTATTTCAAACTCATTTTTACTACTTCCAAAGAAAATAAAAATTTGGGAAATTGAGGTTAAAAAAGAAAAAATCCAAAGCCATGATATGGGTTCTTTTGTTTTCAAAGTAAAACTTCTTTTTGTTTAGTGATTTTTTTTTTTTATCCTTTTAGTATTCTTAATTATTTTTGGATTGCAGTGATGTTTTAGAGGATATACTGATATATGGATGAACTTAGGAGTTAAATACTACTTATTTTTAAGGGAAAGTTCTTTGTTCCTAGTGGTGGTAATCACTTTGAAAGTCCTAGAACTCAAGAATTGGAAATGCTTATTTTAAAAAAAAAAAAAAGGAAATGATTACAACTCTGTCTTTAAGTATAGCACTTTTATTCTTGTCCATTCAAATATTAATCATGTGTAAGTGTTGTTAAAGGTGATTCAGATGGAGCCTAGGTGATAATTGGCAGTGAGATAAACAGAAGTGTGTTACCACAGCTTCCAGAACAAACACTGCAGCAGAGCTTTATTTCCAGCTAGTGGAAATGCAGTGGAAGCTGCTCTTCTATTCCCAGCACTAGACAGGTTTGCTTTTCTGTTGCTAGTCAAGGCTGAAATCAAATTATTAGGCACATCTATTTTAGTTAAAAAATAGAATCTATAGAAATATCAAAATAGTGCTATGTGTAAGTTATAGTTGCATATATCTTATTAATTTTGGAGTTATATCAAAAAGTACATTAATTTATATATTGAAAGTAATTGGAGCTGATATCTTTATGTTTTCATGAAGTAGATAATTTTTGCTTCTGGTAAATGCTGATGACAGTTACCACCAAAATGACATGTTTTTTTTATTAACTGAAACAACAAAACTGTTTATTAGGTATTTTTATTTTCTAAAAACAACAAAGCTGTTTTCCCCTAACAAAAACATTTAGTTGATTACATGTTTAAAAATCCCTCCCTGCTGGCCCCCAATGAAAATTCAAATGATTTATCTGAGCCTCGATCAAAAGAGTAAAGTAAAAGTTGGGTTATTCAGTTACATTCTTTACTTCCCTCTTCCAGGATGTTGGTAGTCTGAGCAAGAAAGGACTTTTGTGATTTTTCATGTCTCGGTTTCACAAAGTGAATTTGGAAAAGTGAGATGTGTTTTACATGCTATTAGATAAATCTCGTTTCCTCATCTGCCAGCTCTTAGCCCAGGAAATTGGGTGACTTCACCAGTTGCATTTACCCCAATTAGCACAGTAGATACCAAATTATAATGGGATACTTCAAAGTTATGTGTAAATCTGGTGCTTATTTGAAAGCATTATCTACAGCTAGAGGTGGTATCTATGTGTATTTCAAATTTTTGTAAGTTAACACAAGTATCTCCAGATGTTGTAATCTATACTGTTTGAGTCTTTTCTACCTTGCATTTTTGGAAAGTTTTCTATCGGGAACAAAAATTGACTTACTTTTTGACCCTGAACATAAATTGGAGTTAGTGTACAGAAGCAAAGCATAAAGTCAGTTGCATACCATAGCCTGTTCCATTTTTGAACTGGAAATAGGTTACTTATAGGTCATTGCTTTATTGCCAATTTTATGTTATCCCTAGACAGTTCATTTGTATCTAAGCCAAAAGTCATCTCTGCCTCACAGATTACACAATGATAATTTGAGAATGACTTATAATATACTAGTACATGAGATCATACAATCACATAAAGTTGCAGCTGTCATGCCAATAAATGGTTGCGAGAACGTGTCATAAAATATTAATGGTTGTATTAAAAAACCAACCCTTTGTTATTCCAGATGTTTAAAAATTGACGATTAAAATTCCATCTGAATACTTACATAGTTCTCCCTATAAATTCTAACTTCAATAATCATTTTGGTGTATTTTATGTTTGTGAATTTCACCATGTTCCATGTTTTGATGCATCATGAAAATTCAGGTAACTTAGGAAAAATATATTTTGAAAAGTGATTATGTTGAGTATCACATAAACTAAAGCAAATATCTCCTCTTCAAGGAAATAATAAAATCCTCTGTTAATTTCCAGGTGTTCTTCTCTATGGGCCTCCAGGGTGTGGTAAAACGTTGATTGCCAAGGCTACCGCCAAAGAAGCAGGCTGTCGATTTATTAACCTTCAGCCTTCAACGCTGACCGATAAGTGGTATGGAGAATCCCAGAAACTGGCTGCTGCTGTCTTCTCCCTTGCCATAAAGCTACAGCCTTCCATCATTTTTATAGATGAAATAGGTGTGTGACTTTTCTGTGTGAGCATTTTAAAGCACCATTCTTAAGGGTAGTATTTAGATGACCAGATTTAGTTTTTGGTATTTATTAGGTCAAATTAATAAAACAAAAGAGGTAACCAACATCAATATATGCTCTGTATAATTTCCATATTACAGAATGAACCATAATTTGATCCTTACTTGATAGTAATTTCTGTCTTCTCCCCATTGCAAGCAGCATGCAGTGACACCGTGCACATGTTTCCTTACACATGTGTGTTTATCCAGGGTAGATGCCTAGAAGTTGGGCCATTAGGTTGTGTGATGGGTCTGTCTTCAAAGTGCTTATGCTTTTCACTCTTGCCATTGCAATTTCCCTACATACTCCATAAAATTTGTTTTTTCAGACATTAGCTTGTTTTGTTTTGTCACTTTAAAGAACATGAATTATCATTTTGTGTTTCCCTGCGGTGCTGGTAAATTTGGGCATCTTTGAACATGTTGACTAGTCATTTGGGTTTCCTTGCTTGTAAATTGCCAGTTTTTCTTTGGGGTTATTTGCATTTTCTTGTTTATTACGATAGCAGATATTTTCTAGACTGGCTCATGTTTTTACTTTATGATAGTTTCTTTTACAGAGATTTAAATTTAGTTGTATTTTTCCTTTTTTTTTCTTTATGATTTATACTTTCTGTGTCTGGCTTACAGATCCTTTCACTATCATCATAAATATTCCTCTTTTTAAACTATATAGTGTGAAGTAGGAATCTAATTTCATTCTTTTCCATATGGACAGCCAACTCAAAATACATCATCTTTCCCTATATGTCAGGAATTAGTGCACTTTTTCTGTATTTTATGGATCATCAGTATTTTGTATTCCTGCTGTGGTGAGTCATAATAAAGCTATGGTAATTAAAACTATAGCTTTGAGTTAATTTTAACATTACATGCCATATAGAAATAGAGAAAAGTTGGTTATATGTATATAGAACTTTGGTTACTTGTCTGACTTGTGTGTCTCTCATCCATTTATTACAGCAGTTTTGGAGTTTTGACGTGAATTTTGCATAAAAGCATGTAACAGCTAGATTTTTTTTTTTTTAGACAGCTAGATTTCTTTTTTAATTTTTTATTTATATATGATAGTCACACACACACACACACAGAGAGAGAGAGAGAGAGAGAGGCAGAGACATAGGCAGAGGGAGAAGCAGGCTCCATGCATGCACCGGGAGCCCGACGTGGGATTCGATCCCGGGTCTCCAGGATCACGCCCTGGGCCAAAGGCAGGCGCCAAACTGCTGCGCCACTCAGAGATCCCTAGATTTCTTTAAAGTTTTAATCTAAGATACTTTACCTGGGAGGTATGGTCAGTTTGCCTTTATTTTGATAGCTGATATATTTAGATTTATTTCTATTACATCACTGTGTGCTTTTTATTTACCAATTTAGTGGACTTTTTGAACTTTATCTCCTTTTCCCTGCTATAAGTTTAGAAGTT
Source organism: Nyctereutes procyonoides (assembly GCF_905146905.1). Lineage (NCBI taxonomy): Eukaryota > Metazoa > Chordata > Mammalia > Carnivora > Canidae > Nyctereutes > Nyctereutes procyonoides. The sequence continues at coordinate 27,567,207 of NW_026575043.1, forward strand.
ACATACTGTTTTTCTTTTAGTGAAACATTTAGCATACCTACTTGCTTTAAAAGTCTAGGCTGGGATCCCTGGGTGGCGCAGCGGTTTAGCGCCTGCCTTTGGCCCAGGGCACGATCCTGGAGACCCAGGATCGAATCCCACATCGGGCCCCCGGTGCATGGAGCCTGCTACTCCCTCTGCCTGTGTCTCTGCCTCTCTCTCTCTCTGTGTGTGTGACTATCATAAATAAATAAAAATTAAAAAAAAAAAAAAGTCTAGGCTAATCATTTCTGCCCTCTTCCCAAATAATACAGGAACCTTACAACTCTTAAACACTAATCATTCCACTCATCTTTTACGTGTTAACACTTTCTCTAATTTTATATCCTCCGTACTGGTTGTAATTTCTTTTTTTTTTTTTATTTTTATTTATTTATGATAGTCATACAGAGAGAGAGAGAGAGAGAGAGAGAGAGACATAGGCAGAGGGAGAAGCAGGCTCCATGCACCGGGAGCCCGACGTGGGATTCGATCCCAGGTCTCCAGGATCGCGCCCTGGGCCAAGGGCAGGTGCCAAACCGCTGCACCACCCAGGGATCCCTGGTTGTAATTTCTACATCGGCAGTAGTTTCACCACACTGAAAGTCCCTGTGCCTCACCTGCTCACTCCCAGCAGCCACTGAGCTTCTGACTATTTGCCTTTTACAAGATATCGTGATTGGAATCATACAATACATAGCCTTTTCAGACTGGCTTCTTCTGCCTAGCAATATGCTTTTAAGGTTCCTTCATGTCATTTTGTAAGTGTTCTTTGTATATTTTGGATACCAGCTTTTTATCAGATAGGTATTTTGTAAACCTTTTTTCCCCATCCTGTGGCTTACTTCTTCTCTTAATAGTGTCTTCCACAGAATGGAGTTTTGTTTTTTTTTTTAAAGGATTTTATTTATTTATTCATGAGAGACACAGAGAAAGGCAGAGGCAGGGACGTAGGCAGAAGGGAGAAGCAGGCTCCCCGCAGGGAGCCCGATATGGGACCCGATCCCGGGTCTCCAGGATCACACCCTGGGCCGAAGGCGGCGTTAAACTGCTGAGCCACCCGGGCTGCCCCCAGAATGGAGTTTTTAATTGTTTTTCTTTTCTTTCTTTCTTTTTTTTTTTTTTTTGTTCTTTATTCAGAATTGTTAATTTTAATAAAGTCCAACCTAACCATTTTTTTCCTTTGATTAATTATGCCTTTGGTGTTATATGTAAAAACTCATCACCAGACCTTAGGTCACCTAGAGTTTCTCCTGTATTATCTTCTACAAATTTCATAGTTTTGTTTTACATTTAGATCTATAATCCATTTTGAGTTAATTTTTGTGAAAAAGTATAAATCTGTATCTAGATGCAGTTTTTGCACACGGATTTCCAGTTATTCTAGCACCATTTGTCATGTATGCATTAAGTTTCAAAAAATAATATTTTCCAACTTTTTTTTTTTTAAGATTTTATTTATTCATGAGAGACACAGAGAGGCAGAGACACGGGCAGAGGGAGAAGCGAGCTCCCTGTGTGGAGCCCAGTGCAGGACTCAATCCCAGAACCTTGGGATCATGCCCTGAGCCAAAGGCAGACACTCAACCACTGAGCCACCCAGGCTTCCCTTTTCCAACTTTTTTGTTAGTATTTACATATATGTCTTTTCCATCCTTTTTAGCATCTGAGCTCTTAGGTATAAAGTGGGTCTACTGTAAACAGACAGTTGAGTTTTTAGGTTTTTTTTTAAATCCAGTCTAATTTTTCTTAACCATGTACTTGGGTACTTTAAGACCATCTACACTTAATGTAATTACTAATATAGTTAGGTTATTTATACTTATTCAGCATGTTAAGTTTTTCGTATCATTTTATGCTGCTGTTTTGCCAGAACCAACCTCTTAGTAATGAAGATAGTTTAGGAATAATAAATAGAGTTATGGTGGTTAGGTATGTGGCTGTACTTATACATACTGTCTTTAAAAAGAAGCAATTTAAAAATGACAGTATATTCTACATCGAGAAGATGGATTAGTTTGGTACATAGCCCAGCAATGAGATAGACTTTATAAAATCAGAGCTACATAAGAAAATCCAGGATATATGTTTGCCGTCAGAAGACTGTCACCTCATGGTATTAGGTTTTTGCTTAATAATTTTTTTTTTAAAGCTTTGGATGGACCTTGCACATTGCAAAGCATTTCTAATTTCTTGCATGTATAGACTGACCGATTTCAAGTCATAGTATCAATGCTGAAATGTAAAATGTACTCAGAAATGCCATTTATTTGAAGGGTTATAAGAAAAAATTTGAAATAGGATTATACTAGGAAATCAGGCTTTATTTTTACTGTCTTTTCTTTATTCCTAGGATGTACTGTATTCCAGGTCTTTTTATTCTAGAAGGAAAATATTTTCCCCCCTTTAAAAGTATTTCATGTTCTTTGTAGATAATTGAGGGGACAGAAAACAATTCAAGAGAAAATTTGAATTGTCCTTAAGTCTATCATTGAGAGATAACTAAAGCAATTAGCATTTTGGCATACTTTCTTGAAGGCCTTTTTACTTTAGATGATGTATATGCACACGCATGTGTGTTTTAAACCAGGTTCTGTCCTGCATCTCCTACTTGGTAGTGTTTTGACATTTTCCAGTGTCATTTTTCTTTATTTCCAGGAAAAGTGTGTGAGGAAAAAGGATGCAATCCCATAATTCAGAATATATAGGATGCAGGTAACCTGCAAAGTTAGGGCCGAAGCACACAACCTTCCTCCAAGACACTACTTGCTCCTCTTCCAACCTTTTAGTACCACATCATGTACCTCTTTAGATACTTTGGCATGAATGTAATTAGGAAAGAGATGAAGATTGGGAGTTTTAATTGGTCAGTTGTTTGCCAAAGTTGTATTAGATGAATGTGTGAAAAGGCATAGTTGAACCCTCTTTTTTGTCCTCTTTCACAACATTGTCAGCTTTTGATTAAGGATTTGAAGTTAAGAGTAAATAATTCAATATTACTTCTAAGGTTGAGGACTTTTTCCTTTTAGACTCCTTTCTGCGAAACCGTTCAAGTTCTGACCATGAAGCTACAGCCATGATGAAAGCTCAGTTTATGAGTCTGTGGGATGGACTGGACACTGATCACAGCTGTCAGGTGTGTGACAGAGATCTGCCGTGAGCTCCTGGAGGGTGGGGGGCGGGTAGGAGAAAGTTCACTGGGCTCCTTCGTGGGTGTTTTTAGAAAAGTTTTTTAAAATAATTATTTATACTCATTAAGTGATGGGGATCTGAAAGAATGGTTTATGTACATTTTCATCCATTTCTAGGGCTTCATGTTAAAATGTTAAAAGATTACCTAAGGACCTGAAACAAATGCAGCAGAGGAGAGGAGACTGGGGTGAAGCCTCTCCTTGGAGTTTGTAGAGTCCTCCTGCCAAAGGAGAGGAAAAGGCTGTGGACACTGTGTGCACGTTTCTTTAGACCCTGCCATAAATCTATACTCTCAGCTCCTCTGTCACCATTGCATTTCATTTTGCTGTTTTCATCAGTCGCTGGAACTTACACACTTTCCCACTTGCTACCACATCCACCTTTTATAGAAGACATCTTCTACCCTAGGCCTTGTCTTTCTGCCCTGCGGGGCAGTGAGCACCAGCACTAGGTCCTTGGTTTGCCCCAAAGGGAAACACCTATATTATTCATTTTATCCCCTGAAGTTCCCATTTTCTCTTAATTCTTCCTTCTGAATGTTCCATTTGTTCTTGCCAGGACGATAATGTATTTAAAAAAAAAAATTCACTGAGCATGTGTGTCTTTCTGCCATATTACAAATGGAAGTTCTAGAACCACTTTTCTGTTTTTGTCTGTTTCATGAATCACCTATTTTATATTTCATGGAAGAGTATTAACAAGGTTAATGATCTTTTGCTGTTTTAACTTTAGTGGATATTTTCTATTTTGTAACGTTTTTGCCCTTTCATATTTAGAATCATTTATCATTTCTAGAAAATTCAACCTATATTTCTTCAAATATTGTTTCCTCTCCATTCCCCATGTGCTCTCTTTATGGAATGCCGATTGGATGTACCTTATTTATATTCCTGTGTTTTAAGTCCTCTTTCATATTTTCTCTCTCCTTTTGCTACAGTCTGGGTAATCTTTTTGCTTCTTTTAATTTGCTACTTCTAGGCTCAGTTGTATTTCTTTAGCTATTTAATCTTTTTTTTTTTTTTAAGATTTTTTTACTTATTAGAGAGATAGAGGGGGGCAAAGACACAGGCAGAGGAAGAAACAGGCTCCATGCTGGGAGCCCGATGCGGGACTTGATCCCAGGTCCCCAGGATCACACCCTGAGCCGAAGGCAGGCGCCAAACCGCTGAGCCACCCAGGGATCCGCTATTTATGTATGTATGTATGTATGTATGTATGTATGTATTTAGATTTTATTTATTTATTCATGAGAGACACACATAGAGAGAGGCAGAGACACAGGCAGAGGGAGAAGCAGGCTCCATCTCCATGTAGGGAGCCTGATGCGGGACTCGATCCCGGGTCTCCAGGATCACACCCTGGGCTGAAGGTGGCGCTAAACCTCTGAGCCACTGGGGCTGCCCAGGATCTGCTATTTAATCTTTTTATTGAGCTTGTAATTTCATTTATATTTTTCAGTTCTAGAAATTCTTTTAGACCTTTCTTGAAGTGTGCCAGGTCAGTTTTGATGGACTCTTCCCCTTCAACTCAGGTTTCCAAATGGATTAGAAAACTAAAGCCCTGGGTCAACTAGCTGTGTGATCTTGGACAAGTAATAACAATCACTGTACCCGAATGGAAGGAGTACTAGCTACAAAAAGGGAAGGGTAGGGTCCACCTCAGAACTGTTTGTAGGGTTTTAAGGAATCTGCATACTCCGTTCTTTTAACTTGTCTTTTAACTCTGCATAAGTATTTGCTTATGATTTTTTAAATTCCTTCTTTATTTTAAATATGTTAAAATACCAATTTTATAGTTGTATTCAGTAGTTCTATTGACTAGACGTCTGGTTCTTCCTTTGTTTTGAGTTGAAGGTGCTATTTCCTGTGTATTTTTGTGATTTCATGGGAAAAATCACATGTAGTAGGACTCTGAATTCTTGGAAGCTGTGTTGAAGGTTGTAGCTGTACAAGGATTTTGTATTTGTCTTCTGTCGGATTTTTTTCGATACAGATAGGTAGATTGAGAGCTGAGGTGCATATTAGCTGGTGAAGAATCCTGAAATCTCAGATTTTGTCTGTGTGTATTCTAATATTTCACTGCTTTTTTCAGGCCCTAGTATGTCATGAACCCCAGCTTTCTGTAGGGTGCCCTCTTATTAGCCTGTAAGGTGTCCAGTGCACAACTCACTGTCTTAAGGTCTCGACATTTCCATGTGGTGCATGGTCAGCTTCTCCCCTTGCTTACCTCACTTATGCATAGACTTCACTGCTGGCTCAGCTTAGTTCCTTTGCATTTTTGCAAATTTATTAATTAATTTGAGGTTTTTTATACTTCATTTTTTTTATGTTGTCTTATAACCAGAGGGTTTAAGATCTCCTACATCCACACATTACCATAAAGCAAGAAGTTAAAACATCATCCTCAAAGAGAACGTTAAGCCATGTGTCCTTTCTACATCGCCTTTATGAAAATACAATTTCATTTTGAGGGGAAGTTTTTAACGATTGTTGCGTGATTAGAGAAGCACAACATAAATTAAGGTGACATTAATAGGAATAATTTTTATTAATAATTGTGCTAATAAGGCTGTTCAATGGGAATAGTTTACAGATTTCCAAAAACTGATTATCCCCCTAAGCAACAGTACTTAAAGCACTTATTAGCCCATGTAAGAGAAAATTGTTTCATGTTATATTGTATCAGAGTATAGTTTTTTTTTTTTAAGATTTTATTTATTTATTCATGATACAGAGAGAGGCAGAGACACAGGCAGAGGGAGAAGCAGGCTCCATGCGGGGAGCTCGATGCGGGACTCGGGGAGCTCGATGCGGGACTCGATCCTGGGAACCCAGGTTGACGCCCCAGGCTAAAGGCAGGCACTAAACTGCTGAGCCACCTAGGGATCCCCCAGAGTATAGTTTTAAAAACCAGGGAAATGGCAGCAGTTGGATGAAGTATACTCCAGAGCATCTTCATCCGGAGCCACACAGCATGGTTCTGATATGATAGAACTTAAAACTGAGCTTTCCGAACCATAATTCTTCTACACTGATAGTATTCACTGTTTTCATTGTGATAAATCTATATTTGTAGGAGCAAATAAAGATGTGGCTTTTTTATTAAACTCTAGTAGCAATTTTTTTTTGTCTTTTTGTGTTTTGAGGGGATTAAAATTGATATTGTTAACTTGAATATTAGTTTTAGATATACTTTCATATGAACCACTTAGCTTTTCTTTAAAATTATCTATTCTATGATTATGGATCCAGCCCAGTACCCTTGCTTTTTCTTGTGTGTATGATATGCCACGGTGGGAAAAAAAAATCACTGAGTGGTCCAAGTCAACCTACCACCAGCCCTGGAAATCATCCAGGCTAATTGATGACATACTCTTCATCTGCAGAGATGTGAGACATAAAAGAACAGTGTGTTTAGGGTATTCGTTGACATAGTTGAAAGTTTCAGGCATAGATTTAGATCTGGTTATTTTAAATGAAAAATGGTAAAACATCATATTTTTAAGATTCCAAAAAGTCAACTTAAAGCACTAATTTTTCTGCTTAAATACTAAAAAATTACTGTTTCTTCCCATTTTGAATTTTAACTCATTTGCACTAGAGTTAATGTATTGTATACAGTTTATCCATTTTTGTCTCCTAAAATCACACAGGAAAACAACTTCTTTCAGTGAATCATTCTTGTTTTTTCATCATTGTGAATATCTGTTATTATCCTATGTGTATTCATTAGACCATGTTGTGCTAGATTTATTTAAATTCCTGATCCTAATGTTTAGCATCCCATCTTCCATACTGGCTTTGCTTTTTTGTTTTAGGTTCTTTGTTCACCTAGAATGTTTCTCAAAATACAGCCCATTTTCCAGGTTTTTTAAAGTACTGCCTCAGCCACTGCCTCTTTTGTGATTCTCTACAATCTGATAGAGTCAGTCTTCCATGAGCTTCCATATCCCTTTGAATCTCTTTAACACAATATATGCTGTATTTCAAAATATACTGATACTCATTCCTTATGCAGTTAATTCCTTTGATCACTTTTAAGACTTTTGTTTTAGGCGTACCTGGGCAGCTCAGTGAGTTAAGTGTCGATTCTTGATCTCAGCTCATTTCTCAGTCTTAGGGTCATGAGGTTAGGCCCTGCATTGCGATGTAGATCCTACTTGTAAAACAAGTCTTTCTTTTTTTCTTTTTAAATTTCATAGAGATTTTTACCTTATTAATTCAGTAGGGTTGTGGAAAGTCAATAAATTTGAAAAATAATAAGAACATTAATATTTTTACTTTAGGACAACATAAATACAAAATTGCATTATATTGTGGAGCTAACATTTCTCAAATTTATGTTTGTATTTACATTTTTTCCCCTCTAGGTGGCAACCTCTCACAGTTAAATTGAAAATAATTTGGCTCTTGAATGTTATTAAATGTAGAGTAGAAGTAGAATATAAAATTTAGTGGATCTTTTAACATGTTCTGGAGTTAGATAATTTCAGAAATCTAAAACCTCTTAGGCTGAAATAAAATTATATTATAGAAAAGTTTTCTTCAGAATACCGATAAATTTCATTTTGGGTAGTATATTGGGCTGGTTTTTTTTTTTTTTAAGATTTTATTTATTTATTTATTCATGAGAGACCGAGAGAGAGAGAGAGAGAGAGAGAGAGAGAGAGAGGCAGGCAGGCAGAGATAGAGGCAGAGACAGAGGCAGAGGCAGAGGGAGAAGCAGGCTCCCTGCAGGGAGCCCGACGCAGGACACAGGACGCAGGACTTGATCCGGGGACTCTGGGGTCACGCCCTGGGCCAAAGGCAGGCACTAAACCACTGTGCCACCCAGGGATCCCCTGGACTGTTTTTTAATTTGGGTTGATTTTTCATTTCCACATCTTTTATAAATAAAGTGATACAGATCCAGAGATTGGCAGGATCACCAGCATTTTCTTTCTTTTCTTTTTTTTTTTTTTTAAGTTTATTTTTTTTTTTCAGTAATCTTTACACATTGGGTAGAGAACTCATGACCCAAAGATTAAGAGTCGCACTGTCCACTGACTGAGCCAGCCAGGCTCCCCATTCTTTTTTCTTTTATTTAAAATTCTACCCACTGCTTTGATTTTTGCTCTTTTTTTCTTGCCCTTGTTGAAAGTTTGATTGCTTGAGATTTCATTATAGCATTGAGAAGATGTCACCAGCAATGCTGATCGTGTTATGAAATGATGATGTGAAATCTAGAGAGAAAACTACATGATACCTCTTACTATCACCAAAATCCTGAGACTGGGGGGAGATGTTTCCTTTATATATTAGTATCAAAGGACTTGGAAGTATCCCCCGTATAGCCATAGGCTTTTAGTTATTCATCAGGTAGCCATTGAGCAAATAACAACCTTTTTTATTTTAAATCTTTATAATTCTTCCTTAACTGAACAGTATACTATTTTAGTTATGAAAAGGCTGGTGAAATGTGTCAGTCTTACCAGCTCTGTTATCATTTGATCTAGTTAGGATTAACTTTGATTTGTATTTATAAATTTTTGAGTAATAATGGATTAAAATAATTTCTTATAAAAGATTTAAACACTCCTTAATTTTTGTATCTTCGAAGCCCTAGTAATAACATCCTAAAAGGAGCATTACTGGTAGATTTAATACCTTGTGTTTTCTTGATATGCCCAGGTCATAGTGATGGGAGCTACCAACCGCCCTCAGGATCTTGACTCAGCTATCATGAGAAGAATGCCCACGAGATTTCATATCAACCAGCCTGTAAGTGGTTTCGATTGATGATATGTTATGCACAGTTAAATACTCAGCTTTTTACGGGAAAGGAATGGTATTTTTAATAGCACTTATTTACTATTTATGACAGGCAGGAAATGAATGGGGTGAGAATCCCTGTAGCTATTTGTCCTCTCTACTCTGACTTGCTTTGTTTTCCTTCTTTCTTTCTTTACTAAGATGAGTATTTGCTTTTCTTCAAAGAATATAATTACCTCAATTTTGTTTAGCTACTTGTGTGATTTTCTTGAGAATGTAGCAAGTTATATCTGAAGGTCTATAGAAAACCTAAATTCTAGTTTTGGTTTATCACAGGGTGAAATTAGGAGGGCTAACAGGAAGAACAACTGGGATTTATCTGATTAATTCCTGGCAGTTGTAGTCAGTGCTCTCCTTTGTTAGGATTAATGATTAACTGGTAGCTGAGGTGTTACACTTGATCTTAATGCAGATGTCCGGGCTTCCTTGAACCAGGGCTGTCTCCTTTCTCATACTTTTTGTTAGTCAAGAAATACCCTCAAGCGGATGATTATAGCTTAGCGGTACTCTATAATTTTTGCACAGAGTCTTCACATTTTGCATTTTATGTGCCTTTAGATTGAAGAAGAAGAAAACGGTTAGTAATTGAATCTGTGTGCCATGTAATCAGCATGCTACATGTATAGCTGTGTAGAGGAACTCTCAGTGTCATTCCTTCAAAATTTGAAATAAAAGTATTTTAATACCACTTACAGTCTCTGGCCAAAAAATACTTGTCCCCTTGTGTAGTCTGCAACTATCCAGTTTGTGGCAGTAAACAGGGTTTCCTAAAATTGATGGTTGTGGCCTCTGTAAAATTGCTTTGATGTATTACTTTCTGCAGCTACGTCTCCCCCTTTGAGAATGTGCACAAAGTTAGCCCTCTATTAGAAAATGTACCCGACAAATCAGGGAAGACATTTTTTGACTTGTTGTAGGAGACTGTACAATTTAGACTAGTGTTGAGCACTGGTAAGTGTTGGGCACCTGCCAGGCTCTGGTGAGGGGAACACGGCCCCCAGCCTCCTCTCTGTTGCAGGAAGAGCAGACAAATAAATGACAGAAAATGTACTTTACAAAAGTATGTTTAAAGAAATGTGAGAACCTGAAATGATGATGAAAACTAATAATTCTGTCAGAGTAGTTGCGAATCCAGCTGGGCCTTGAAAGGGTGGCAGGAATTTCGAATGCAAGCAAGGCAGGGAAAGTCTTTTTACCTGAATGAACAAAAGCGAGAAGGTGTGGGAACACGTGTTTAATGATGGCCCCTGGGGGAGTTCATTTCAGGCGTCCGGAAAATGGAGGGACGAAGGGCTGGAAAGGCAGGCTGCTGCCAGGTGTGGACGAACTCCTCCCTCGCCCAAGATTTCACTTTAATTTTGTTAGCAAGACAGCGGGACATTTTGAAAGAGAATTAATTTACCTCAGTGGTCGTAAAGACCAAGATTACAGTGATAGAACTGCTGCTTGTAGTCTAGTAGGAAACAAAGGTTTCTGAGGTACAGTAGAACGAACATAGCACTCAACAGCGTGGAAAGTTGCCTGTACTAGAGTTCTAAGTTAAATATATTAATTGTTTTAGTTAACAAAATGGTCTGTAACAGAATTTGTCAAATTTATTACAAATTTGTGGACTGTAAATGTAAAAACTGGGCTTTCACAACCCCCTTTTCATTCTGTTTTTAGTGAACACACACACTTTATACAGTAATTTTTTCTTATTTTGTAACTATGATACCAAAGTATATGATCAACCTTACTTTAAAACTTCTTCTCCAAATTAAGTGGTTGTTAACCAAAAGTAGTTACGGGTGATCACATCATATAGCAAATTTACCTTCATACGTAACACTCTTGAATTACAGAAACAGCAGGGTTTGGCTTTGTTTTGCTGGTCACTATGAGAGATAATTCATGATAACTAGCTCTGTTTTTAGTGGTTATGGGCATAGGAATGAGTTTAGCCATGATAATTTATTAAAGCACTTATATTTATCATCTATATAAGGTATTCCGTAAAAGCTTCTGTTGTCTGGTATAATACTATGAACCATCATGGGGGGGCGGGGGGAGCATATAAGTATAGAAACAAATGTACTGTCAATGCTAAACAGAAATTCACTAATATAAACTAGCAAGTGTGGAAGTTACAAGGCCAAGTGGAAGGAGGTAGGAGGGTATTGTTGCCATCTCTTTCAGTTAATGGTAGAAGTTTTACTGCAGTGTTTAAGTTTTCAGAAGTTTCCTGACTAAAGAAATGGAGACTTGCAGAGCCATGAGGGAAAGACATTGGTCGTCCTAGCTGTTCATCCACTCATTCAAGAACCATTTAAGGGCATGTTATTTCCCAGACCTTGTGCTGATCACTAGGGATTCAGAATAAGAAGATGGAAATTCATGGGATGCCTGGGTGGTTCAGCAGTTGAGCGTCTGCCTTTGGCTCAGGGCGTGATCCCGGAGTCCTGGGATCGAGTCCCATGTCGGGCTCCCTACATGGAGCCTGCTTCTCCCTCTGCCTGGGTCTCTGCCTCTCTCTGTGTCTCTCATGAATAAATAAATGAAATCTTAAAAAATAATAATAATAAGATGGGAATTCAGTAGGTCGACCACAAATGATTAAGAGTCTAAAACCTAGACCTTGATGTAGCAAATAGTTTAGAGTTTCTGTCATTTCCTGTAGGTATTGCCGGATGGTTTACAGAGCAAAGAAGAAATATTAGGAAAACTGGCTGATCCTGATTCCTTTTTTTAATTCTAACTGGAAATCATTCTGGTTTTTAGGCTCTAAAACAAAGAGAAGCAATCCTGAAACTCATCTTGAAAAATGAAAATGTAAGTAGAAAGTTACAGCTTTCCCTGTCCTATAAATACGTGTGTTCATGTTCATAAAACTATTTTAGAGAGAAATGAAAAAGTAAATATGAGAATAAACAGCTTTGTACTTGGCATAAATCACTGTAAATCTGTTGGCCATTCATGCAACTCAGTAGCCCCGGTGCATTTGAACTTACTAAAGATGGTCTGCTGTTTTTAAAGCCCCATGTTTTCATATTTACAGATTAAAATTTTCAGGCTGTTCTCCAGTTATATAAGGTACATTTATTTTTGTGCAGTAGCATGTTTTTTTTTAATTTATTTAATTGCAATATTTTTTGAAATTGGAATTTAGATTTAAGAAGGTATGATAATCAAAATCTTTAATAGTTTGTATATTCATGGTCACATGCTTCAGAATTAAAATATGTACATTAAATGGTATTCAGGGAAAAAGCTTGTTTCCTCTGTTGTGTTTCTTCTGTGTCCTTTCAGATGACATTGTCCATACCAGCAAATTGGAATATGCTATTATTCCTCTTCCCTATTCTACGTAACCCATATTAATAAATTGTATACGCTGTGTTGCTTTTTTCACTTATCTTTGATATCTTTTCATATTAGTACATAGTGTCTTTGTTCTTTCTCTGTTTTGGGTTTTTTGCTTGCTTGTTTTGGATTGTATAGGATTTCACTGTATATATGGCTATACCAGAAGTTATTTAATCAGTGCCATAATGAAGAACATTCAGGTTGATTCCGGTCTTTTACTATTATAAAAATGCTGCATTGAATAATAAACTTGTATTCAGGTCTCTTCACACTTGTGCAGGAATATTACTAGGGTGGATTCTCTAGAAGAGGAATCACTAGATCAAAGGATATGATTTATATTTTGATCACTATTGCCAAATTGTCTGTACTACTTTACTGTCACACCAGCAATATTAGAGTACCTCTTTCCCTGTAGCCTCACCAACAGAATGCTATGGAACTTTGTGTTGATGTGATAGGTAGAAAACAGTATCTCATTGTATATTTAGGGATGACATGAATATGTTTAGGAGCCACTTGAATTTTTTCCTGTGGAATACTTTTTCATATTCTTTGCCCATTTTTCTATTGCAGTGCTCTTTTTTGTATCGATTTATAGGAAATCTAATACATTAGGGAAATTTCTCTTTGTTTATATGACTTGAAAATATTTTTTCTTGTTTGTCTTTTTAAATTTATTGGGATCTTTCCCCCATTATGATTTCTGAGTTTTGAGTAACATCATATTCCTCACTGTCCTAAATCTCATATCTTTTTTTTTTTTAAGATTTATTTATTTATTCATGGGAGATACAGAGAGAGGGGCAGAGACACAGGCAGAGGGAGAAGCAGGCTCCTGATGTGGTACTTGATCCCAGGACCAGAATCACGCCCTGAGCCAAAGGCAGGCACTCAACCGCTGAGCCACCCAGGCAGGCATCCCCTAAATCTCATATCTAAATTCACCATTTGAGAGGCATCAGGGTAGCTTGGTTGGGCATCTGCCTTCAGCTCAGGTTCTGGTCTCAGGGTCCTGCTCGGCCGGGAGTCTCCCCCTCCCTCTTCCTCTTCTTTTGCCACCTCCCCTCTGTTCTTGCTCTGTCTCTCTCAAATAAATAAATAAAATCTTTAAAAAAAAAAACAACTCACTATTTGAAGGGTGCCAGGCTGGCTCAGTTGGTGAAGCATGTGACTCTGGATCTTGGGGTCATGAATTCAAGCCCCAGGTTGGGTGTAGAGTTTACTTTAAAAACTTAAATAAACTCACTATTTGAACTTGTTTTCTAAACTAAAAAAATGAAGATTCCCACAGTGAGAGATTCTTGCATTTCTGTGGTCTTCCTCCATCCTCGATCACAGATTCTGCTCTGTCTCCACTCTGTTTCCCCACCTCCCATGTTTATTTTAGTTTTATCTTTAAAAGAAAGAATTCTTTCATTTTTTGACTCAACCTCGTAAGCATTGTTACACCCAACAAAAAATTGACAGTCATTTCTTATTATCATTAAATACCTCATCTGTTCAGATTTCCTTTTGTCTCCTGAATGGGATGTTTGTTTTTCTACCATGTATTTGTTTGACTCAAAATCCATATAAAGTTCGTTATTTGCAATTATTTGAGAATTTTTCGGTCTCTTAATCTGTGGGCTGTAGATGATTCCTTTACTCTCCTTCTCCCCCGCACCTTCTTTTAGTTTATTTGTTGAAACAGCCAGGTTGGGTTTGTCCACATTTTTTCATGGTCTGGATTGTGCTGTAATAGCACAGGAGTGGTTGTTCAACAGCAAGTAGGGTGAGACAGCCCTGGTCCCCCAGCTCATTTTCCTGGCTATTTTTGCTTCTATTTCTGTACGAATTTTAGAATTAATTTGTCTTATTCAGGGAAAAACAAACACTCATATTTTTAATGGATCATAATTCAAGATAATTAAAATTTTTTTTTTATGTTGAAGGTTTCTGTCCAAAAGCATGTATGTCTTTTCTCCTGTATCTTTCAGTAATTCCCTGTTCCTTTTTTTCTTTAAAACGTATCAGAGAGGGACGCCTGGGTGGCTCAGCATCTGCCTTTGACTCAGGGCGTGATCGCAGGGTCCTGGATCGAGTGCCACATTGGGCTCCTGCGGAGAGGCTGCTTCTCCCTCTGCCTGTGTCTCCGCCTCTCTTTCTCTCTCGAATAAATAAATAAAATATTTTTTAAAAAATCAGAGAAAACATACATGCTACTTGCAAAAATTTGAAGAACCTAACAAATTACAGAGATTACTATTTTGGGGATGATAGAGCCATTTAATAAAAGATAAATGCTCTGTAGTCTTTTCTTAAAAACTACATTACATGAAATATTTTGTACAATTTCAGGGAAATTGCTAAAACTTTGTGTATTCTGGGTAAAGAACTCCTGTCCTATATGAGCGAGAAATCAACCAATTACATTTGCCTTTTAGCTATATATCTGATAACTACTTTCAAAAGACATTGTATAGTCATAGTGCTGTTTAGGAAAAGACACTTAATTGGTAAACCTTTAATGAAGACAGGCAGCAATGAGCGGTTCAGGGAAGAAAACAAAAGAGATAAAACAATTCCACAGGTTCTTTTGAATTACGATGGCTTTGTTGTAGCTTGAAATTTATCACGTATGAAGGTAATTGCTGATAATTTTGTAGAGACTTCAAGTTAATAAAATTATTTAATTTAAAAAATTTAATGAAGGGTGTATTACTGGAAGTTAACATTTGTATGGTTCAATATAGATATAGATGATAGGTATGATTTACATATAGATGATGAATATAAATGATAAAATTTAAGCTCTGTTTCATAAGATAGCCATACTTTACACAGGCTGTAATGTTTTCACATTTAACTTAAGAAACTCCTCATTATTTCTAAACTTTGATTTCAGTATTCTGCTGTTTTTTTAAAAAAATATTTATTTATTTGACAGAGAGCATGAGCAGGGGGAGGGGCAAAGGGAGAGGGAAAGCAGGCTCCTTGCTGAACAGGGAGCTCAACCTGGGACTCCATTCCAAGACCGCAGGGTCCGAAGGACTGAGCCACCCATGAACCCCAGTATTCCTTTTTTTTTTCCACAGTAGCATCTTTGGAAATTCTTTAGAATTGTATTTGTCATGGATATAAGGAATTTTTTTACATTCTGTTTTTCAAAGCACAAAGAATTAGTCTCCAGTTTTAGGATGCAAAATATGAATGCTCTCTGGCTGTCGACTTGGGAACATCTCATTTCCCACTGGCTGGTATTTATATGCTTAAAGCATATTGTTACTTCACTAGAATCTGAAAAAAATTAATTTGATTTTGTTAAGAGCTACCTCAAACGATATTCTTTTCTAGTCTTTCACATTTCATTATTGATAGTTCCTTTACACAGTTCACTCATTTAAAAGATAGGGTAGTGATTTTTGCTTAAAGTATTAAGTATAAAAAGAATTAGAACTAAAAAAAATGTATGCCTGTGCAGCCCAGTGGCTCAGCGGTTTAGTGCCGCCCTCAGCCCAGGGCATGGTCCTGGGGTCCCAGGATCAAGTCCCACATCAGGCTCCCTGCATGGAGCCTGCTTCTTCCTCTGCCTGGGTCTCTGCCTCTGTGTGTGTGTGTGTGTGTGTGTGTGTGTGTGTGTGTGTGTGTGTGTGTGTGTGTGTCTCATGAATAAATAAATAAGATCTTTAAAAAAAAATGTATACCTTATACAGGTATCTTGTCTCAGTACTAAGGAGATCAGAGTTTTCCGTACATAAAGGAATCTGAACTTAGACTTTTTTCATGCACAGCAGGAGTCTTTCACAGGCATGGGCTTTGGAGACAGGATTGAGGGCCCCTCCTTGCTAGGTAACCGTGGGTAGGTACTGTTGAGCATCTCTGCCTTATTTTTCTCACTGGGAAAGTGGAGGTAATGCCAACAGTCTCAGAATCATTTTGAGAATTTAAATGACGTGTGTGAAATGCTGCGAGTGCCCTGCTTGTGCATCCTCCATGGTAGATGCAGTAACTGCTGTGCTTCCAGCCATTTTAGGAGTCGTTAATTTATTCCGGTATTGCTCCCAGGACTCAAGACCTTTTTAAACTTGGGGGCTGCCTTCCTGGTTGCCTAATAAAAACAGGTTTCATGAGTTCACAGTTTGTCTGATAGCTATTACCTTGTAGAAAGGGGTTACTTGTAGGGTGTATGCCGTGTGCCTAGCATAGAGGTGGGATAAACCCAGAGAAGTTATAGAATAAATTATCCAGGCTCACATAGCAAAGGATTGATGGAGCCTTCCTCTTAACACTGTGGTGCACTACCTCTGTTCATCTTGCTCCCCACGATGACTCGAATCTTCTTTTTGATCTTTTCTCATACTTGATTTGTTCATCTTTCTGACTTTATCACTATGTCATACACAAGACCTCCTGGAAGCTACACGTTCCTCCTTTTACTGGTACCCTCAGAATTTTTTGACATATGTACCTAAACTCCCAAGTTAACAGTATTTCTTCCCTCTTTCCAGTACTAGACTTCCAAATGCTTCAGCATGCACGCCCCTCTGCCTCACCTGTTCTTATGTCTGTGTTCTAGTTCTACACAGTTTCTCCACCCCAAATTGAATGATTGTTCTTACTGTTTGGATTTGAAAGCTGCTTTAGATTTACTGTGTATTGACCATTTTCTTCACTTATGACTGCTGCAAGCTCCACGCCTACCTTCTGGATTCACTTTTCTTTTTATCAGAGAAAATGACTTCTGTTTATTTAACCCCGACTTTTAGAAGTGAGAAGACTGTCGTCACAGGAGGTCACAGTCACAGAGCTGACCCCATGTCGCCGTGTAACTTCCACGTCTCTTGTCCTTGTGTAGACTTGCCGTCATTACCTGAATACTTGGGTCTTCTATAGAATCTAGTAACTAATAAAGGTAGCATTTCAGGTCGGTGGGGAAAAGTAGATGTTTTTCAGACAAATGGTTAGCTGTGTGGGGAAAAGATGCAGCTGGACCTTACATCATTGTGCCCAAATCCTGGCTCTGGTAGTGACCGTGGGCAATTTATTTAAGCTTTCCAGGTCTCACTTTTTTTTTTTTTTTTAAATTTTTATTTATTTATGATAGTCACACAGAGAGAGAGAGAGAGAGGCAGAGACATAGGCAGAGGGAGAAGCAGGCTCCATGCACCGGGAGCCTGACATGGGATTCGATCCCGGGTCTCCAGGATCGCGCCCTGGGCCAAAGGCAGGCGCTAAACTGCTGCGCCACCCAGGGATCCCTCCAGGTCTCACTGTTATCTGAAAAGAAAAACAAGAATACCACCTGACAGGGTTAAATGTGAGAATAGCACATGTAGGGTGCTTAGCACAGGAATGACACACAGGAATCATCCAATAGATGCTAGTCATCGTAAGTACATCTTTCTTGTTCATTTTCTCTCTTTAATCTACGTAGAGGTTTAGTGTGATTATACTGTCCCGGGTCCCTGTCTGCCCAGGACGAGGACTTACTTGGCTTGACCGTGTGACCCTGGGTCGAGGAGCAAGACTGCTGGTGCTGAGTGTGAGCTAGTCGAAGAGCAAGCACTGCAGTTAAAGGGAAAGCGAGTATTTCAGTTGAGATGTTTGTGGGAATGGACTAGGACCTGATACAGGCTGTTTGCCACATCTGTGGAATATATTGTAGGGAAGGGTCAACTCAGGACCTTCCCGAGAGCCGCCAGAGAGAGTCTGACAGTGTTTGCGCATCTGTTCTTCTTCATCCCTGTGTGGTACGGCTGGTGAGGGTTTATTTCACTATTTCAGGTGTTGTGACAACTAACGAAAATCAGATTTCAAAATTCCAGCTTTTATAGTTAAAGATTGGAAACTGATGATCCTCCTCCCCTGCTATCCCAGTATACTTTACATTTTTTAAGAAGACTGTTGGATCTATGCTCTGCAACACTTTTTATATTCTTTTTCCCTGTTGAAGGTGGATAGGCATGTGGACCTGTTAGAAGTTGCCCAGGAGACAGATGGCTTCTCAGGCAGTGACCTGAAAGAGATGTGCCGGGACGCTGCCCTCCTGTGTGTCAGGGAATATGTGAATTCTACATCAGAGGAAAGGTATGAGCTCTAGTATTTGTCAGACCATCTTAGAGCTTTTGCATTCGTTCATTTTTCTTTACAATACCTCCGCTGCTTATGGGATCAAGGTGAACTTGAATTAATGCTCACCCCAACCGTATTAATTGCCTTTTTTCCTAAAAGAAAGTTCTTTCTGAAAGTGAATTGGAGACGTGGGTCATGGGGAGGCTCTGGAATGAAGAGGAAGACAAGAGCTGACTTTTGCACCGAACGTCCAGGGACTGGGTCACCAGAAGCCGATAGGAGCTTAGCTTCCTGCCTCTGAGAGGGGAGCTTCGTTCTCCAGTGCTCCTGGCTTGTTTTCCACCTTAAATTAAATCTCTTAAATCTAATCTCATTTCCTGTGGTCTTCCAGAATTTCACACGTAAATGGGGTGAGGGCCTTGGGTGAGGGCCTTTGTTGGGGCTATACTTCAGCTTGTTCACAGGGATGTGTTTACTAAACAAAGAAGCTGTTGTCACTGCAGCAAACTTCAAAGCATCGGTTTGAGAAACTGTTTGTACCCCCCTGTTTCAGCAAAGACATTAGAAAACCAGAATAAGTTGGCCCTGATGAACCACGACCCGCACAAGGGCCAGCGGAGCACTGTGCGTCCTCAGAATACCTTCTGATGAAGAGTTGCTGTAACTCTTAGCAGACCGATGTGGGCCTGTGTTGAATGAGCTCTCCACCTCTTGCCCTTTTGTTTCTTGGGCCCCTTCCTCATTCCCCCCTGAGGCTTTCACTCCACAGGACCTGGATTTGCCTCTTTTGCTGTGTTTTTAATTATAGTACATTGCCATAGTGAGCTTCACCAAAAATGTTTCCCTTGGCGTAGAAAGGTTAGCCATGTGTGCACTCGTTCTGCACCTGCCTTTGGTGCTCCCGGGGGCCCCGTTATAGAGTGGGTCACTTCATTTATTTGTTGCCAGATTACTCTAGTTCCCCTAATGCTAACCTTGGGAATATTTTTGACCTCTGACTCCAGCCAAGTCTACTTTCCAAAGGTTTCTATTCTTATGTGTGAGATAATGAAGAGAGGCAAAAAAACAACCTATGAGTACATTTTGTGTGAATAAATTACCTTAATCATAAAGGTCCACTTTTTCTGCTCTCCTGAAGGCCTTTGAAATTTTCTATTTCAATATGAAAAATCTGGCTGATAGACTTGGCTTATCCTAAGTGTCTGTAAATTACAAACAAGGAGACATTGTATATTGGATTTAGTTTTTCTCATCATTGAAGAGGGGAGGACTTAGAGTAGTTGGTTTTTGTTAATAGCAAATAATTTTATTTTCAGTTTGTTCCGTGCTGCACTATGTACATGAATATATGCCCGCGAATGCTACTTTTGATTTCTTGATTGGAATTCTATTCCCATTTAGATAAACTGCACACCTGTATCTAACATTTCCCCGTTCTGCTGATACTCTGCACTCGACTCTTAGTGGGAGGTGTTTGGTTTTCAGCACCACCCCTCAGATGTGTATTCATAACCAGCCATTTTGGCTTCTACCTCCCAGCAGTTAGTGCTTCTTAAAAGTCTCTGCAGACTTGCATCTGCCTAGAGAATTTCTGGAAGAATTCACAGGAAGTGGTTAATTTTGGCTCTCTTTGAGGGTCTTTGGTGGGAAAGAGATTTCACGTTCTGATGTTGGTAGCATACCCGAGGGAGGTGTACTCCAAAGTCATTTGACCAAAAGAAACAAACAAACAAAAAAAAACAAAAAACAAAGTCATTTGACCATGTGGCTGTTTTGTTTGCATTGTAGCCACGATGAAGATGAAATCCGGCCCGTGCAACAACAGGACCTACATCGGGCAATTGAAAAAATGAAGAAATCAAAGGATGCAGCATTTCAGAATGTTTTAACACATGTTTGTTTAGATTAAGAGTAAAGATCATTTGTACAGTTCAATGTGATCTAGTTTGATGCACTCTCTTACCTTTAGTGGAAAAAGAATGAAAAGATCAATGTTCTTCACCCAGTGAGAGAGTTAACTGTTCACAACACTGGTTTTATACTCTGAATTCTAAGTTATTGAGATATAGTTGTTATATAAGCGGTATTACTACTTGTCAGAAATCATGAGGAGGAACAATTTAATCCAGCCCGAGTGGGTGCTCGTGTTTGACCTCTGTAGCCATATGTTGCAGCCTCAGAGCATCTAGCTGGTCTCAAGGATGATGCATTGAGTCATTTGGGAGAAAGGGGGGTATGGGTAAGTGCTGATGTCTCAACCTGTGAGAGTGTGTGTGTGTGTGTGTGTGTGTGTGTGTGTGTATTAAATGTATATATTCACACATTTTATATTGATATTCTGTAGATACGTTTGAATACGGAAACTTTTTTTACCCCAACTACTGAATCAGAAAGTACCAAATAGTATATGGCAAAACGGAGATATATGGTTGTGTCTAAAGGTACAGTGATTCAGCCATTTCTAGTTTTTCCACTTATTTCAGCCTTTTTTTGTTTTTTTGTTTTTTTTTTTAAGTCGACCATTTCTCTGCAGTGGAATAGTTGGAGCCGGCCACATCTCCGTTTCTGGTTGTGGCTCCGTTATTATGGTCGTCAGGATAATCAAAAATACTTACTCAGTGATCAACATAGAATGATTGGCAGGCAGTCGCGTGATCAACACTGATTTCACCTCTTTCTGGAACCACACTGAGTTAGAGACATGTTTTAAATCGATGTCTACGGATGGATTGAAAACCTTGCCCAAGAATGGCTTTGAAAACCACAGTGCCATTCAGTACATGTATGTGACTTTCCTTTCTTCGTTTCATGTGACATAGTTCTGTTGTAACCATGGTTATTTAATGTCATTTTAAAGTTGTATGTTCTTTAATTATGGTCAAATATAATTTGGTCATCAAAAATGAAATGATAGTTTAAAACAAGTAGCTGTTACTAAATGTGCTAAAAATACTCATTTTATAACTTTAATTTTTAAAGTTTTCTTAGCATATTATGAATTGTGCCCTAGTTAGTACAAATATACACATCCGAATCCCCATACTGTATCCGTGGTCATCCAATGCTATGTGCCCTACATAAGAAACTTTTTTTGTCCAAAACTTCACTAACCAGAATTCTGTTACAGGCACTTAAAATCACCGCATGAGGAAAATAGCACAATAAAATCTTGAGGTGCCTTCTGTGAACCATCTGAAAGATTAAATTATACTTCATCTATTTTTGTTTTTATTGTATTTCTTTGAAAAAAAAAGTCTTTACTCATGAGTTATTGGATTAATTTATTTGCTAGGAAATCCCTCTCGGAACCTGTTGGAGAGTTTATTCCCTTGTGCTTTGAATGATGGGCGGGGCAGGGGTTGCAGGGACGCACTCTGGACAACAAAAAAAAGCAAGTCCTGAGGATTGTGAAGATGATCGAAAATTGGCTGCAGAACACAAGACACCAAAAACAAAGTTTCGACTCCATTTTTGATGACTGTATTATACTATTATTTTATAAATAATGCAATAAAGAGGTCCCTCTTTATCAATTTTTCTCTACTTCTTGGTTTTTTTTCAGGTATGTAAAATTGGGGTGGTTTTTTTTTTTTTAGTCCATGTCCTCTGAGTATCTTATTTCACTGTGTAGCTTTTACACTCTTGTAACGTGCGTTCTAGTATCCAGTCATTATTGTGTCTCTGTACAGGGTTCGGTAATGACTTAATTTTAATCCGAAGGCACATACTGATACAAAATAAGATGCATATCACGTCCTTTCTGAAATTCAGAGTATCCGGTAGTACAGTTTATCATGGTTTTAATCACCAAATAAAGTTAGAGAAACACACCTGAAGGTAATCGAGGACACTTTCTTATATCACCCTGAAGAACTGTGCTTTTTGTAGACAGGCCTTCGACGCAGGTCGTTGGGTTCGAGGTTCTTGGATACACCCTCGTGGGTGGTGGTTCCGAGTACCAGCTGTGGAGTCGGACCGCCTGAATCTAAATCCAGGCTCCCCGTTAACTAACCCTGTGCCCGTGCATCAGTCACCTAACGTCCCTGAGCCCCCGCTGCTCATTTACAACACGGAGCTACAGTGGCACCCAGCGAAGGGGCGGCGTGGGGAGCTGGCGCTGCGAGGCGCTGCTCAGAGTGGGGCCCTCAGTACTGGTTGTATTACTTCTGCACACTGGTGTCTGCCAAACAGCCTGTTTTTGAGAAAGAAAACAGCCTCTTTTCAGTAACAGAGATTTTCTTAAAATTTTATTTATTCATGAGAGGCACAGAGAGAGAGGCAGAGACCCAGGCAGAGGGAGAAGCCTGGGGCTCAATCCCAAGACCCTGGGGTCACACCCTGAGCCGAAGGCAGACGCTCAACTGCTGAGCCACCCGGGCGTCCCTATAATTCTCTTTAGCTTCTCTTAAGGTCAGAGTATGGGCTAGAATTGCGATACGCCGAGCGTGCATCCGGCCTCGAAGCCTAGAGTCCTTCCATTTAGAGCAGACCCTCGGAGGACGTCTGCTGAGTTTGCCGTCCGTTCAGCCATCATGGACCTGGTCAAAAGTTCAAGCCCTCTTCACGTGTACAGGAGGAAGTTGTGTCCGATGCCTTACGTTCATGAAACCCCTGAGATGCGTGGCACCTAAGCTGGAGGCAGCTGGGAGCAGACCCAGAGGTCCAGTTAGCAAAGTAAGAGCAAGCCTGAGCCGCGCTGCTGGAGACGTGGGCGCTTCCCGCAGCGTGAGGGGTCACTGGCAGAGCGCGGTGGGAGTGTGTGTCCGTGGCGACCGGGTGGGTATTGGTGGCTCCTCCCCCGGAGAACACTTGTACGCACCAGCTGCTGCTTTGAAAAGCGGCGGTGGCGGCGGCCGGTGATGCTGGCGCGGAACGTAGCCAGGACGCTGTGTGCCGGCCTGACCGCCGGTTCCAAAACCAGAGCCAAAGCCCCAGCAAGACCATCAGCGACACGCGAGCCTCGGAGCTGAGGCTGCAACACCGTGTCGTGTCCCCGAGAGGCGTAGCTTCCATGGAGCGGTGAAGATACTCGAATGGGGTCGGTGACCTGTCATCCGGTGAAACAAACTCCACGTCGGAGGGAGACGAGCGTTGCCTACGGGGCCAGAGGCACAGTCTCGGAAGAGGGCCCGGACCGGTTCTGCTGCGAGCCACCCACCAGCAATCGGGACCCCCTGAAGGCTGTGGGAGCCTCTGAGCTCAGAAGGAAGTTTAAAGAACGACTTAGGAAGGTCCCGAAGGTTTTGTAGCAGGAATTGCTCAAGAATCTTTGCCTTTCTGCCTCCGTTGGATTAGGTGAAGTCCATTTGTCTTTACATTGCCCCGTTCTTGAATCCTGGAAGGAGGGGTGCAAGCGCAAGTCAGAATCCCTGCTTACGGTCCTGGAGCTGCGGGGATGACCCCCCAGGAACCGTGGCCCGAACGGGGGCAGAGCAGGTACCTGGATGCACAAGATACCCTCAAGGCTACATGCACAAGACAGCAGTATTTCGACCAAAGGAGATGGAGAGTGGCGGAGGAGGCGGCTGGTCAAGTAAAAAATGACAGATGACAGCTGGTCGCAGGGAGCCATACGTCGCGCTCAGTGGAGGTGGTTCTCTAACTCGCGGGCGTAGTGGAGTGTGAGCTGAGCCTCCAGGGACTGCTCCGTCCCAGCCCGTAGGCCGGGGCCTTCACCTGATGCTGGAGCGCACCTGGCATGTCCAACTCTAGCGAAGTGAGCACTTTGCATTTGTGATTTATTCTGTTCCAGGTAACGGGTATAAAGAGAACACTGGGGCCCGGAGTCCAGCGTTGGGTTTTGCTTCACGTCCAAGGAATGCTCACCTTTTCCGTGACGGGCAGTTGTGGCGCAGGCCTGGTGGCCCCGCTCCTGAAGGCCGGGCGCGCCGGGTCTGGGCTGCGGGGAGTCAGCCGGGCCTGGGCCCCCCAGCCCCGCCACTGCACCCCTGCCCTGTCCGGCAGCAGCCTTTTGCTGGAGGCCGTTTAGGCGCCGCGAGGGCTCAGGTCGCATGGGCTCTGGCGGCCAGTCACCAGGAGCACACACAAGACTTAGAGCCCCTCGTTCACATGTACGCCGGGGGGCCCAGGGAGGGGACTGTCCACCTGGCGGATGGTTTGTGAAGGTGATGTGTCTCTAGCTCTTGCAGCTGGTTGACGTCCCTGCGTCCCCGCCACATCTCCGCTGAGGCAGGCCTGCCCTTCTACACGCTACGGCCAGATGCAGGGGCCTTGCCCGCCGCCTACACGGGCGCCTGGCCTCCCGCTCCCCTGCAGGCCCCATCTCCCCCCAGAGGGCAGCTGGTGAAGGGCCCCGCACCCACTCTTCCCGGCTAGCGGGAAGCATCACTTTTATTTTGCCTCGGTTTTCCCTTGTCACTCTGCGAGTGAAGTTCGTTCACATCCTCCCACTTTCTAGCACAATTATGTCATGTGAAGTTCATTTCCAACTTTATAGGTTTCGATCCCGGCTGTGAAACTCTTATACATACGTAATATAATTTTATACGTGTGTGTGCACGCCATCTCAATCTACGGCCTGGTAGCCTTGGGCAAAGTCTGTTTCCTTGAGCACCTGCTCCCTGGTCTGTGAATAGAAATCAAACTGTGTACCTTCTGGGATCATTTTAGGAATCCTATGGTAGTGCTTTGGGAGTTAGGAAGCGAATACGGCTGCAGGCGCTCGTGTACTTAGGAAAACCCTCTCCTGTGGCCCACTTCTAGGCTCACTTTGTGTGTACGGGGGTGGGCATGCTGCCATAGGTCAGCCTACCTTCCCACCCCTGCTCACACATGGTGGCAGTGGTGGCCATACTGAGGGACAGGTGCGGGACCCCCGGCCATGCTGACTGACCATCGGCCCTCCTAGTCGAGGCTCTGTCAGCTGCCGGTGGGTGTCAGCCTTGGTGGATGAGGCGCAGGTTATGAAATAGGCCATCAGGTGCCAGGTTGCAGGTGCTACGTGGGCCCCAAGGCTTCTGCGTACTCAACGTGTTTATTTCCCCGACTCTGGGAGTTGGAAGCTTTCTTTATTGTTTATGCAAAGATCTAGTACTTTCTAGAATTGCTTTTTACCCTCGGAGGACAGGATGGGGATGCAGCCTCCCTAGTGGCTCACGAGACTAATACCTTCCATGAATGTAGGTTCGTTTTGGTGAGCACACTTGTAGGAGCCAATCTTTAAACAAGTTCAAAATACTAAATCCGGATGCGAACTGGGTACGTAAGAGCAGCCCACTGTTATTTCAGCCTGTGGGGAGCTGAATTTTACCTTTGAACGATGTCTGGAAAGCAGGCTTATGAAATGCACATAAAGCAAGATATTTTTTTTTTCCAAGTAAGTGAGAGGCCCAATAATAGTATTCATCCAAGACCCAAATGCATGCAGCGGGGAGGAAAAAGAAGTTTTCCATATCCTGATCCTTGGTACATGCTGCTAGTGAGGACATGCTTAGGTGGTGGAGACCTGCATCCAGCTCAGGCGAAAGGGGACCCTTCTCCCGTCAGCCCCCCACACGCCGGAGCACTGGCCGCCCTGGGGCCGCCCTGGGGCGCCCACCATCAGGAAAGTGCTGGAGAGCAGCAGCAGCCCTGACCGCTGACATGCGCAGGAGGAAGAGGAAGAAACAAACTCCCAACTTGCTCTCCACAGGGGACCAGGATGTCTCTCGGGGCGCCGATAGGTTAGTAGGCTGCGCCCTTACCTGACCCAGTGACCTGCAGGGGCCCCTGGGGACAGTCCCCACCTGCGCAGCCTGGCATTCCCCTCCGCACCTGCATCTTCATGTCCTCCCCCACTTCCTGCCCTACTTTGTCCTCCTACCGCCCAGGGAACCAGGCAAGGCTCTGGGTGTCGGGAGGGGGCGGCAGGTGGCAGCTCTGGGCGGCTGTTCCTTGGTGGGACCGCGAGGGCCGCAGCACGGAGGAGAAGCGGCCCACGGCCCGGTGCCTGGGGGCCCGGGGGGGCAGGTGCCCCTTCTCACCGCAGAGCACCCATGGAGAGGGGCTCAGAGCCACGCAGGGCCCTGCCTGGGGGTGCTTGGGGTGGCAGGTGAGCTTCGGTCAGATCCTCGTGCCCCACGGACATCAGGAGCCCCCTCCCCCGCAGCCCCACGGACATCAGGAGCCCCTCCCTGGTCCCTGGCCAGGCCCTGGTCCGTGTCACAGGCACAAAAGACACCACTTCCATTTTGAGGCATTTATTAAAACAGAAGCATCACTGGTACAGAGAAATAGTCATTTGCACTAAGTGCGGTATGAAGAGCAGAAAAGCAGTTTTAAATAGATCTTTAAAAAATCACAAAATATATCGATTAAGGCACTTTGTCCCTTCTCATGGTTTCAATAAATACGCTGTTCTTTAAAAAGGCAGTGAGGGCCTCCGAGGGGCCCGACTGGACTGGGAGAGGCAGTCGTGCACTGCTGTGGCCGTTTGTGTCATTGATTTCCAGAAGAGCTTTCATTAGCTAAGATCAGTGTTTTTTTTTTTTTGTTTTTAACTGAGAATATGACAAAAATCACAGTGTTCTCTTTGCAGTTTGTCTCTTCCAGAGAGACCTAGCTACAAGGCTACAGTGTCCTCACATGTTCTCTGCAACGAGGAATCGGGATCAGGGCCGGAAGGCACCTGCCAGGAGGTGCAGCCAAGGATGTTAGCTGTGGGCACCGCGGGAGTCTTTGGAGTAGTGAGGTCAGCAGGGTCAGGGACTCTGGGCCTGCGGCCTCCAAGAGACTGCTGGGTACGTGCCTGGTGTGCAAGGAGCTTGGCTAAGCAACGGGGGCCGGGACGGGGGCGGGGGCGGCCTCTATGCTGCACGGTGTAGACGCAGCACCAGGCTGGGGACCAAGCTCCTCGGGGGCCACCAGTACTGACTTATGACGCCAACTGAGTTTGTGCAACGTGCTCAGCGGCTGGGCCCTAGGAGCCCGGGCACCAGCCGTGGGAGGCGGAGCCCCCCAGGAGCCACACCCCCCATAGGGCGGAGAACGGCCCTTTGCCCCCGGTCACCTGGACACGGGAGGTTGGGCTGATGGGCTCCGCTGTGACCGTGGGCACGGCCCGACATACGCTTGGCATGTTGGCCACCGAACGAGACCTGGGCCAGGGCTTTAAGGAAACCGGGGACCCGCCGAGGCCCGTGCCGTAGGGGACACACGGCGGCTGGCCCTGCAGGGCTCCTGCCCCGGCCTGCCCTGCTCCGGGCGGCTCTGTCCGACCCTTGTCTCTCTGGGGCCAGCCCTAAATTAGCAGACAATCTCTAGCTCATCCTAAAACCTGCAATCAGCCACCGCAAAGCCGTTGTGCACAGAGCGTCTAATCACAGAAACGGGGGGGGGGGGGGCAGGGCAGCGGGAAGAGGGCGCGGGGGCCCGGGCGCCTCAGTCGCGCTTCTCCAGGGACCGGTAGTAGTCCGTGAGCACCTTCCAGGCCTTGGGCGCCATGAAGCCATCGGGGGGGTTCTCGCCTTCCCGCGCCAGCTTCCTCATCCGCGTCCCCGAGATGAAGTCGAACTCGTTGTGCCTGTCACGGGGGGCCACGCAGCGCACAGTGGGTGAGTCACACGCACCCCAGAGACACCCCAGGGGGGGCTTCAGGCCCTTCCTGCAAACAGCTGCACCTTCTGGAAGGGGCGGCTCGCTCGCCCTTGGGCACAGGAGCGTGCAGAGGTGGGGACCCGGCGCAGCGGGGCTCGGGGCCCTTCTGGGCCCTGCTGTGCCCGTGGGGAGGGTCACCTGCCGCCGCCGCTCCGGGAGCGGGGAGCTGGCCTGGCCCCGAAGTCCCCCCGCGGTGCAGGTGCGAGGGGACAGGGAGGGAGCCGTGAGGGCCGCGGACGGACGTGCAGGGGCCCGGACCTCTGGGTGCACGAACCGGGGAGCCTGTCATGGTAGGGGCCCCGCCACGGTCTGGGAGCCCGGAAACCTACCTTGCCGGGTCGTAGAAGTCCATGGCCTTCTTGGCTTTGTTGTAGGCCGCCACCCGGAACGGGATGATTTCCACGGAGGTCAGGCCGGGGGCCATGCTCAGGACCTTGCCCCCGTGGCTGGGCTCGTACAGGTCTTTCTTAGTCTCGGGGTGCGGCATCCCTGCGGGGTCCCGGCCCACGATGTAGAAGTTCACCCCTGCGATCATCCGGGACCTGCAGTGCCACTGGACCTGGGGGACGGCACGCGGGAGGCCGGTCACCGCCCGCCGAC
This sequence comes from Nyctereutes procyonoides, assembly GCF_905146905.1. Classification (NCBI taxonomy): domain Eukaryota; kingdom Metazoa; phylum Chordata; class Mammalia; order Carnivora; family Canidae; genus Nyctereutes; species Nyctereutes procyonoides. The sequence continues at coordinate 27,595,820 of NW_026575043.1, forward strand.
TCCTGGGTCCCTGCTCACAGACTTGCTCGGCTCTGCCCTGGGAGTGACCCCGGGTCCTGGGATCGGGTCCTGTGTCGGGCTCCCCGTGGGGAGCTGCTTCTCCCCCGGCCCGGGCCCCTGCCCCCTCTCTCTGGGTCTGGGTCTCTCAGGAATACATGAAACCTTTATTTTAGAAGGTTGGAAAGAGAGAGCCTGGAAGGTTCTGGCATCTGCTCATGGGCCCTCTGACGTGAGTGGGAGCCCCCCGCCCCCCACCCCCTGGCCGCGCACCTCCGTGGGGCCGGCGTACAGCATCGGCGACGGGAAGATGGCCACGATGGTGGACGAGGGATCCAGGACGCCCTCCTCCAGGACGGCCGCATGCTGCTTCATGCGCCACTCGAGGGGCACGTCGTCGTCCTTGGTCCAGCCGCCCAGGGGGTGCAGCAGGAGCACGGGCTGCTTGTAGCCCCGGTCCAGGAGCCTGCGGCGCGTGTCCTGCATGAGCAGGGCGTGCCCGTTGTGCACAGGGTTGCGCAGCTGGAAGGCGAACACCGCATCTGGGACGGGAACACACGAGGCCGGTGAGCAACGCACGCGGGCCGCTGGCCGCCGCCCCCGGGAAAGCCAACCCGGCCTTGCGGCCCAAGGGGAAGGCAGGGGAGCGGCTCTGGCCTCGGGGTGGTGAGTTCGAGCCCCTCGGTGCGCGTGCAGATCACGTAAAAATAAACATAAAACATTCTTAGAGGAAAGGAAACCGCTCCGTTTACTGTGCACTCACTAGGCCACTTGCTTTTGAAAACCATCCTCGGTCTCCACCAGAGTCCCTGGGGGTTCCTTGCTTCCTGGGAGGGGCCCACGGGCGGGACACAGGCAGGAAGCCCTAACGGGGAGCCGGCCCCACAGAGGAGCCCCTGGGGGCCCGGGGGCTCCCCCGCCCAGGTTGTGCTCGCTCTCCTCCGTCTCTCACTCTCTCTCCCTCCCAAAGAAATAAATATAATCCTTAAAAAAGAAAAAAGAAAGGAAGCCGCGTGCTGCCAAGCGTGGCTCAGGCTGAGCCGACCCCGCGTCTCCACCCGCGACAGTCTCTGCGACCTAAAGACCTAAAAACAGATTTCACCTTCACTGCAAAAAAAAATATCTTCAGAACAACTCCGCTTGGTGGTGGGCTCCTGAGAGGCTTCATCGTTCCTTCTGGAGTCCATGAAATCTCCGTTATGGGAGAACTGGGGAATCCAGGGAAGCCCCAAAGAGGATGTAAAACACCATCATAATCCTATGATCCTATCCTGACTTTTTCTCTCCCCTTTTCAAAACTGCGTGAAAACCTTCCGGCCTCTCGGTCTCACCGCGTCCCCACAAGGCACCTGTCACCTCCGGGGTGGGGCGCACCACAGAGACCCCCGCTTCTAGACACAGAGGTACCTTGCAGTTTTAAGAACAGTTTTTATAATTTATTGTGTTTCCCCAAACTATGCTGCACCTGCTGCTCTGCAATTTGTGTTTATGCCTGATAAACACGTGGCGGGTATTTCTCTGCGTGGGGGCCCACGTCTAAGCGCTGCACGCTCTTCCTGCACGTGGATGTTCTCCACCCTCCAGGATGCAGCACCTGGGATCGGCACGCACACGGACGGGGCCTTCGAGCCTCCCAAGACTATCGACGTGCAGTTCCTGGTGTCTCTGACCGTAATCAGGGGGTGGCGAGGAGCCCCAACCAGGACCCGGGAGCCCCCAACCTACCGGCATTCATCTCTTTACACTTCTGCTTGAGCTCCAGGGGCGTCAGGCGGTACTGGTCCAGCCCATCGTTCCAGCGTATTCTCTCCAGCACCTGCAGGTCTCCACCAACAAGCCAATCCCCACTTTCCATCACCATCTGGAAAGACCATTGGTCAAGTTGTTAGGAGCGTTGACTTCTAGTTTGCCTGAACAACGTTTTCTCAGACTTTTTGGTCTCTCGAGTCCCATATACATAATCTCCGTTTTGAGAGAGAGAGAGCAGGGGAGGGGCAGAGGGCGAGGAAGAGCCCCAGCAGCGTCCACGCGCAGCACCGACCCACGACCTGAGCCCAAACCGAGAGCCAGACGCTTAACCTGCCGAGTGCCCCGGGCCGGATGCCCCGTCCCCAAGAATACCCTTGACGGAAGGCGGCCCCGGTTTCCTGCACGAGCCTGGTGGTGAGGGGTTCGAGCCATGCGGAGCCGGGGCGCCCGACCGAGAAGGGGCAGGTCGGGGTCAGGGCCCCCACCTCCCGAGCCTCCCCAGGGACCGCAGCTTGCACACTCCTGACGCAGCGGTGCTCCCTGGACTGGCCTCTCGGGCCCCGGGTGGACACGCAGGGGAGGCCGGGCAGGTGGCTCTCCAGCAGGTGACGCCCGCTAAGCTCAGCCTGGAAGGAGGCGCTCGCGGGCGGCTTCCTCCCTAGTTATCTCCAATTCGAACGTGCAGAGAGCAGCAGTTCGCAGCCTCATCCATGTCCAAGGCTAAGCAAAGGCCGACTCGCTGAAAGCTGCTTTTTCTCGAACTGTCTTCGACTAGGGTGCCCAGACCCCTCGATGGGGAAAGAAGAGTGTCGAGGAAACCGGACGCTCACACGCAAAGGACTAGAGCGAGAGCCTTGCCGTGTAGCCTGCGAGGAAATGCACCCAACCCGGGCTAAGGCCCTGCACGTGAGCTCTGAAACCTCGAGGTTCCTGGAGGAGGGAGACGCGGGGGTTACCCCCCAATGCCCTCGCCTGGGAAGGAGGCTCTGGGAAGCAGTGAGTGGGGCTGGTGCTCTGGGGTCCGCCTGCAGGTGGAGGTCATGGCCTGTGCACCTGCAGCTCCAGAATTCCCCGCACAGCGCCTCCTCCGCTGGCCTGCCTTTCTGGGGGGGGGGCAGGGGTGGGGGTCACAGAGCCGGGCAGCCCTGGTTCTGGGGACCCACCAAGTGAGCGGGCTCTGCGGCGGGCGGCCGGGGTCTCTGACCTCCAGCCCAGGGCGCCCCCGCGGCGCAGGGAAGTCCTCGCACAGCAAAGGCGGATGGGTTGCAGGCCAGGAGCGCACTGTCCCCACAGCACCATGTCCTGGCACAGAACCTAGGGGTTCGGACTGACCTTCCAGGTCACGCTCCAGGCGCCACCGGCTGAGACCAGGACAGAACACGTGCGGGCTTCCCTTGTGCCTGCCCTGGGCCCCTGTGGCGGGGGCTGGCGGGAAGAGTGGGCGCCTGAGGGGAAGGGTGGGACGGAAGGACGAAGACCCCTGGTCACGTCCCGGGGGTGCCGTAACCCGTGGTGGACGCGAGGGGGCTCCCGCTATTGCTCTGTGGGGCGGGGGGGGGGGCACCTTCCCCCAATGTGGTTCTGCCTCAAGATGCTGAACCAATGTTTTTGGCATTTCTGGGGTGGGACAAAGGGCGTCTGTGTCCCTGGGTGCTCCAGCTGTCCCCAGGCCGGAGCTGTGGGTATAACAGCAGAAGAAATCATTGCCCGAGAGCCTCCTGAGGCTTCTCGTCTGGGAGACTGGGGGGGACGTGGAGGTCGGGCCTGAGGGTGGGAGGACGAAGGTCAGCCTCCCTTCTCCGGTCACCAACCGCAGTCAGATCCCAACCCTGTGACCACAAAGAAACACGGGCCACCAAGGCCCAGAACACAAGTCCTCCAGCGGCCCTGGGTCCGGCAGCTTCGAGGCCAGCCGGCTGGCCTCGCGGACCACCCGTCAGATGACCCGGCGCCGGTGCGCAGGCGGGTACTGCAGCCAGCGCGGGGCTCTGTGCTCACTAACCTCCGGTGTCCGGGGCCTCGAAAAAGCCCTTCCCACCTTTGCCACACTACACGGCAGCGAGAAACAAGACCAAATATTTGCTCAACAGATTCCAGTAGGTTCGTTCAAACATCCACTCTGCAGGGCCAGGAGCCAGAAGAGGTCCTGGAGTCAGGCGGACTCTGGCGCCTCCTTGGACATGGCTCGTAACAGTTTCACCCTCCGGCTCTGCTCTTGGGTGGGGGACGGCTTTTCCCTTCAGTGTCACAAACTTTCCTTTATGGGAAATGAAGCGCACCCAGCAGCCCACGATAGTCCCACCCCCACCTCCACCCCCACTGAGCAGAAGTCAGGAGGAGGTTTCGCCAGTTTTGCCTTTGGGCAGAACAGACTCAAAACGATCCCCACCAGAGGATTAGGATCTTAAACATCCACCGATGAAAATGTGCTATTTCCCCCCGGAAACTCGGTCACTATCTGTGCTGGTTTTCCTTTACTGAAGGGATGTCACTGACCCCCCCAGCTGGCCACAGAGCATGCGCTTGAGTCTCTTTCGGGCTGTTGGCCGGACCCATGTCCATATGACGGAATGCGCTGCCCCAGTGAATTTTCGAGATGGAGAGCACGGCAAGCTCCGGTTTGGGGGCACAGCCGTGGCTCTGATTTCTGGTCTTTACTCAAGACTCCAGACCAAGTCACCCACCCGGGGCAGCTGTGTCCATCCTACTGAGGGAGCCAGCCTCGCAGCATCTGGCAACGCAGCGGGTCATTCAGAGCGGCCCTCAGACTGAAACGCACCTCTATCCCTTTCTAAAATGATCTCCGAAGGCAAGGCCTGCCAGGCCTCCACCTGACCCCGGCCTTTCCCAGTCCCTTGTGATGGGATAAAAAGGAAAGAGACCAAGAAAGCCCTCCCATGGGTCTTGCCGCCTACCTTGATATGCGGGTGTTTCGCACACATCGTCCCCCACACGCGGGAACACCGCTCCTCCTTCCTGTGTTCGTAGAACTCAGGGTCCTGTAAGATAGCCACTTGCCGTCCCTCGTACGTCAGGACAAACTCCCTGCACCCCTCCAGCCGCGTCTTGTCGTCCGCAGACACGGGCAGTACGATGGGGATGCTCATGCTGATCACCCCATCTGTAGGAAGAGCCGGGTGACCAGTGACCATGGGATGCCAGGTGTGCTGTGCTTGAAGGGCGCGCACAGCATCCATCCCAAACCTTCCCTGCAAAGGGCAGGAAGCCCTCAACCCCACATGGCTGCGTTGGCTGCACCAACTTCTCGGGAGTCTGGGATGACAAGTGCCTGAGATGCTCCTCAACGCAAGAGATGGGGCATTTGTGCTAAGTGGGCTGAGTTTCAAGTCGCAGAGGTGGCTTCAGGGAGTGATCTAATTTGGGGGATGAGGAAGGGGCATCTCCCTTCTGAGTTCCCTTTTGAAAGCATGGTCCTGACCTCAACACACCAGAGAGTGTGATGACTTTAAGAAGCCAATTACACAAAAATAAAGGCTGGCCCAACAAACCCAAACAAAAACCTTCTAGTCTTTCTTGGAAATGAACCTTGTAAGAACATTGGCAAGTCTCTTATATTATCTCTTTAGGCTCTAATTGTGTTACTGACACACCTGTCCTGAAAGAGAAAACAAAACTCAGACAATGAACACTAGCAGAGAGGACCCCAGGCCAGCGGCCCTGCTGGTGTTGTCTGTCTACTGTGGTCCTGGCTCAGCATCACCTCTTACACGGCGCTGAGAACACTCACCTGGGGATCACAGCTCTTGCTACCTCAACTGCAATCAAGACCCATCAGTCAGAAAACACGGAGGGGGGAAAACCATGTAAAGCTGATTTACTAAAGTTCCCGCATTGACTTGGGAGAGTGATCACACTCCTCCCCCCTCTACGCTAAGTATCTTGCTCTAAAAGGATCGTAAGTAAACTAGCATTCTGGGTCCTCAGGATACAGCACAACTGGGCCTTCTTCTCTTTTTTTTTAGTTGCAGGAGTAGAATTCAGTGATTCATCCCTTACACACAACCGCCAGGGCTCATCACAAGTGTGCCCCCCAATCCCCATCCCTCACCCAGCCCGTCCCCTGCCCACTTGCCTCCAACAACCCTCAGTCTGTTCTCTATCGTCAAGAGTCTCTTTCAGTTTGCCTCCCCCTTGTTTCCCCACCCCCCACCCCGTGTTCATCTGTTTTGTATCTTAAATTCCACACAGGAGTGAAATTGTATGGTATTTGTCTTTCTCTGACTTATTCCGCTTGGCATTGTACTCTTGAGATCCATCTATGTCATTGCAAATGGTGAGATCTCGTTCTTTTTTATGGCTTTTTTATGGTTTTTTTTATATTCCATTATATATGATGTGTGTACACCGCATCTTCTCTATCCACTCATCAGTCAACGGACACTTGGGCTGTTCCCACAGCTCGGCTGTTGTAGATAATGCCACTGTAAACACCGGGCCGCACATGCCCCTTTGAGTCCGCACCTTTGTATCTTTGGGGTAAATCCTCAGCAGTGCGATTGCTGGGTCCTAGAGAAGCTCTATTTTTTAACTTTTTGAGGACCCTCCACACTGTTTTCCAGAGTGGCTGCCCCAGTCTGCATTCCCACCAGCAGTGCAGGGGGTCCCCCTTCTCCCCATCCTCGCCAACACCTGTCGTCTTGTGGTGTTAATTTTAGCCATTATGGCAGGTGAGAGGTGGGGTCTCATCATGGCTTTGAGCTTAACTGGGCTTTTTAAAAGGAAAACAAGAATGATGAAAACAACACCAGGGATAAACGATACCTTCAGAACTTCACCTTTCCATCTGGTAAGATGCAGAAGTTTATGTATGTGCGTATGTTTATTCTTGGTTCTATAACTATCAATCATCATAGCCTGAAATCAAATTCATGCATAATCAAACCATGCACAATCCAGCCAGGTGCCTCCGTTTAAATTGCACCTAAAATCAATTTATCCTTTGACAATTAAAAATGTCTTATAAATGCAATAGGGAAAAAAAATTCCAGATTTGCGAACTGAGGACCAACACTCAGCAGAAGTAATTAGCAGAAAGGATCATGCATTTTTTTTTAAGTCTCAGGGACAGAATGTACAACAATAATTTAGAAACGAGTTTACTTTGTCAGCCAAATACGACATTATAAACAACAGCTGCATCTGATCCAGAAGTTTCCTGTTATTTGGACTCTAATAGAAGAATTTGGCATTATTATTCAATTATAACTGATTGGATCATGAACTGTTAACAATTTCAACTGGTTCATTTGGATTTTTTTTAAATTATGTTGTTAACCATTTCCAATTAATGTAAGTATCTCATTATAATGATTTAACTACTTGGAAAGTTGAAGTACATACCAGGAAGGGCCGTGCCTAGAGAGACATAAACACAAGAAACATGTTTTCAGCTCTCCACCAAGATAATCTTAAAGCAACAATGTCAGAGAACAGATTCCTATTACAACATGGCCTGCATACGACGTATAAGATGTCCCGGGCTCCTTGCTACTGCTCTAAAGAATATACGACAGCAGGGATCCCTGGGTGGCGCAGCGGTTTGGCGCCTGCCTTTGGCCCAGGGCGTGATCCTGGAGACCCTGGATCGAATCCCACATCAGGCTCCCGGTGCATGGAGCCTGCTTCTCCCTCTGCCTGTGTCTCTGCCCCTCTCTCTCTCTATCATAAATAAATAAATTTTTAAAAAAATTAAATAAAAAGAATATACGACAGCAAAAAGCTAGTGAAACCAGAAATTGTACCGAATGTTGCTCAAGGCAATCCAGAAGCATGACTCTGATGATTATCTGTTTTAAAATAATTATAACACATGTCAGTAGCACCTCCAGCTTCAGTGAAGAGTCGTCTCTCACACATATGTGATGCTACGACTACTGTTCAGTGGTCCCAAACCAGGTGAAGTAGCTAACTGCTCTGGAATGTTCTAGAATCCCAGACGTTGGATGCCCGGGGGGCTCAGTGGTTGCACATCTGCCTCCAGCTCAGGGCATCATCCTGGAGTCCCCGGATCGAGTCCCACGTCAGGCTCCCTGCGTGGAGCGTGCTTCTCCCTCTGCCTGTGTCTCTGCCTCTCTCTCTCTGTGTCTCTCATGAATAAGTAAATAAAATCTTTAAAAAAAAAAAATCCCAGACGTTTTAGAGGACATGGAAGTAAACCTCGCAGAGCAAGTACAGAAACTGGAACCAGAATAGCTTGGATTTGAATCCAGGCTTCACGTGAGTTACTAATATCCTCAAAGTAATTCTATCTCTATTGAATGTGATGCTGCGTCCAACGCTGGGGTCAGAACACATTGGGGCTGAATAAATGGCGGTGGTGGATATGGGAAGTCAGCCCTGTGGGCGACTAATCGTCAAAGGGTCAGGTCTTGTGAGGCCTCTGTGTCGTGACTCTGCTTGGATGCCACCCGTCGAGAATGTGAGTTTGAGGTTCCATTTTCCATCTAGATAAGATATTCATGGCTGGAAGATGGGTGACAACCTCCAGCTATCTATCCAACTGGAAAGCAAGGTGGTGAAATGAACCAACATGAAAGTAGGTCCTTGGGTGACATCGGAACTAACATCGTGTAATCGTCAGAAACACTTAAAAAAATGTTTTTTTTTTTTCTTTTCCTTTTGGATTAAGTAGACTGTTGTTTGGTTTTTTTTTTTTTTTTTTTTTTTTTTTTTTTTTGCTCTTCTTTGTTTTGCTTTTTAACTTCAGGGGAACTTTTGAGAAAATTAAAACCAACAAAGTCTTTTTGGGAGACCCGGGCCAAATTTAAAAAAAGACGCTGCCTGCCGATTGCAGGTGATCAAGAAATGTGCAACTGTTTGACGGCAGATGATGCCGGCTACATGTCTGTGGCCCCAGAAACCAGATTTTCAGTCGGTGGCGACTCAAACTTCCATGAACTGATTAAAGTTAAATGATATCCCTATGAATGAATGAGAGCTCACTCGACCTTCTGAGATACACAAATATCACTTTTTTTGGACTTTAACTGTGTCCACACAGCGCAGAAGCCTCCAGGGAGCCGTGCCCTGGGACTGTGGTGCGGTGGGACCGGGTGGTCCCTCCAGGCACCCCCAGGTAGGGCCGCCGTGCGGGTGGGAGCCGGGCCGCACCACCCCTCCCGGAGGAGCCCATCTTCATCCAGTTGCACGCATGCATGGCTGCAGATCTCACTGACATGACAAATTATTTCGCTTTTTAACAAAGAGGCTAAGGGGACCTGGGTGGCTCCGCCGGTGGAGCACCTGACTCTTGGTGTCGGCTCAGATCATGATCTCAGGGTCCTGGGATCGAGACCCGTGTCGGGCTCCAGGCTCAGCGGCGTCTGCTCACGACTCTCTCCGTCTCTCTCCGCTGCCCCCCAGATAAATAAACCACATCTTTTTTTAAAAGGCCGGACGATGACTGATGTGGGGAGAAGAACCCTGCACCGGGGCTCAGAACACGGGCCATCCGGTGTGCAGGGCCAGTCTGCTGACACAGGGAACCTCTACTACGGGACCGTCGGGGTCAAAGGCACAGCTGTCACTCAGGGCAGGGCCCGGGGCTGCCACCTCGCTGGGCTCCAGAGCTGCTCGAGTCCCCGCCACGATGTCCTGCCTCTGCGCGGACAGACGGACATACGGCCGAGCGCAGAACGGTGCCTCCCTGGTGTCGGTTTCCATTACTTGGTGTACAGAGGGGTCGGGGCGGCTTCGGGACGGCGGGGGGGGGGTTGCGCATCCTCAGGGCCCCTGGGGCTGCAGAGTCGGGTCCCGGACAGCTGACCCCCAGCCAAGCGTCCCCGCCAGGAGCTGGGAGTCCGGGGCCCAAGGTGCAGCTGTCTGTTCCGGCGCGCGGTGGCCGCTCGCAGCTCGGGAAGGGACGCAAGGCCGCCTGTGTGTGGTCCCGGCCCAGCAGACAAGCGTGGGGCTCGCAGGCCCAGCGCCCCAAAGTCCTCACGCGGCGTCAGGCGGGCCCCGGGGAGGCCGGCCAGAGGGGGAGCGGCCGCGGGGCCTCACCTGGGGGCGGTGACATGGGGCCAGGACCTGCCTGGAGCCCGGCCGAGTGTCACAGGTTCGGTGCCGCCGGGCCACCACCCGCGGGGGCTCCCAATGCACGGGCCCCGCTTGACGAGCTCAGGGTGCAGGGAGGAGGCGACCACAGGCCGTGCCCAGGACTCGGGGCCCCCCCGCATGGCCCGGGGGTGCAGCCCCCCTCACATGCCCACCAAAGGACCTGGGCCCCAAGGGCCTCACCCCGGCCGCCCGGCCGCCCCGCAGCGCAGAGGGCTCCTGGCTGCCCCCTGCTCCGAGCAAGCGGAGCAGGATGGACGGGACCCCCTGGCTTGGCCTGCCATGAACCATCCATGGTTTTCGGATCCTTACTTTCACCTAGTCGATAATCCTTAGAGGCTAACCAAAAAAAAAAAAAAACCACTTTTTTTTGCATTCCTAACGGTGGACCCTACACATGATGGAATCAGACCACCCCAAGCCCATTAAGGATCCCCACAGTAAGACTGTGAACCAAGAATCGATACCAAAATGAACATTTCCTGTTCCCGCGAACGCTGCCGATCACTAATTTTTTTCCTCTAATAACGAGGAGGAAGAAAGGAATAGGCAAAGCCCGTACCGTCCAGCAGGGTGTCGAAGTGGATGGCCTGCAGGTACTCCTTCTCCCGCATGAAGCCCCGGAGGGGAGTGGCCCAGCCTTCGCTCAACACCTGGACCCACTGAAGATCCAGCTGCAAAACACAAAAGCAGGTGAACGTTTCCACGCGCCCTGTTCCTCCGCCTTCTGGCCCCAGGGCAGGCCCCTCTTATTCCGCTGTCAGGACAAGGAAGGCAGCTCCACTTTGAGGCTGACTCAGGTTCTGGGGTGGGGTGGGGAGGGCGGGTAGGCTGGAGTCCAGTACCTTCCTCTTGCAGAGTGGAAGGTTGGGGTGATCCACCTGAACACCCCAGGGTGCACACGTCCTTATGGTGTGCAACCGGGTTAACATTTGCTGTTCCTTCTTTCCCTTTTTTTTTTTCCCTACAAAAATTCCGATCTGGCCACATATTTTCACCAAATGTACTAGTTAGTTGAAATTGGGAAATCACTGACTCTCAAGGTCCAAAATTCTTAGCATGACACTGAAAGCCCTTCAGGCTCTGGCCCGCTGGCCCGTTTTAGAGATTTCCACCTCCTCCCACCTGAAAATTCCTAGTCCTCCTTTAGGCCCCGAAGCATGGGTCACTGCTCTGAGGACCTTTCCTGCCACCTCGAGACCCCCCCCCACAAATTATTAGATTATTTGAGCTCCTTTTGTACCTTGCACCCCATTTGATTGCACCTCCCAGCACTGGGATTATAATTACGTGTTGCTCATTTGCCCGGAGCATTGGAGCACTCAGCACGTATTTTGTAGGGTCGGAGGGCTCTGCTTATAAATGTCATGACTTATTAGAGTATGAATGAGCTGACACAGGTTCCCAGCTTACTTCGCCTCTCATAAAAATGTCCGGGGTTTATGAGGGATCAACAAAAAGTCATCGGGGAAGTTCTGACCGCTTGGTACAGACCAACGAGTCCTGACCCACAAACAGCCAAAGGCAGCTGCCGTGCACTTGCTGGGGCTGCATCCTACATATTCTGGGCAGTGAAACCAATGTGACCAAAGCGGTCCACACCTTGTCCTTTGGCCGGACTATGCCCCCCCGTTAGGAAAGAGTGGGATTTGCAGAGTAGAAAAAGATTCATATCATTTTAGATCAGGGTGGCTCTTTGTTTTCTCCAAATTCCTCCTCGATCATCCAAAAACACACTTTTCTTTTCTTTCTTTTTGTTTTTTACTTGCACTCTGGACAAACTTTTCTCAGCGGCACCAACAAATCAATACTGCCCGGTGCCTGTCGGTTGGCATGACCGAAGATGCCAAGTTACCTTCCCAGCCTGCCTCTGCCCGTGGCATCGGTCAGCGACCTTGTGGCAGCTCTTGGTGAGAGATTTGCTGGGAAAGAGGTTCTAAAAAAAAAAGGGAGTTGGGGGAAGGGGGGCGCCCGGGGGGCTCCAGGGTTGAGAGTCTGCCTTGGGCTCAGGGCGTGACCCCGGGGTCCCGGGATCCAGTCCCACGTCGGGCTCCCTGCATGGAGCCTGCTTCTCCCTCTGCCTGTGTCTCTGCTTCTCTCTCTGTGTCCCATAAATGAATGAATAAAATCTTTAAAAGAAAAAAAGGCAAAGATGAAGTGTTTTTCTTAGGGACATTGCATTTCCTTCCTCTGTACCTTCCTTATTATCAAGAGTCACTTTAGTATCAAGAGACGGACTATGATGAGGGATGCGGGGCCGGATTCTCCTGCGGCTGGCCTGCAGTGTCCTACCTTGGTAATTGCTAGGGAAGGCAGCGCCTCGGCCTCAGCTCGGACCTGGTCAAGCTTGTTTTCAGGCACGAAGAGTTCATGGATGCCTTTCATTACAGTGTGCGGTACGATGTTCTGAAATGAAGCAGAATTGGCAACAACTTGAAAGGGAAACTGCAAAAAGACTGCTTTGGGAAATGAATGATCTTTCATGGCTTTATTCAATTAGAGAGAGAGAGAGAGAGGGTCCACCCACCTGCTCTTGCAGGAGCTCCACCACCTGCTGGACACAGTCACTCACTGAGGACAGGTTGGTTTTAAGCACAAGCTCAGGAGTTTCGGGTTTCTCATAATCAGAATCAATACCTGTAAACCCTGCAAGGCACAGGAGCAAAAACCACATTGGCACCAACAGAACAGTCTTTTTTTTTTAAGATTTTCTTTATTTATTCATGAGAGGCAGAGAGAGAAAGGCAGAGACACAGGCAGAGGGAGACGCAGGCTCCATGCAGGGAGCCGGATGTGGGACTCGACCCCGGGGCTCCAGGATCCTGGGCTGAAGGAGGTGCTAAACCCCGGAGTCCCCCGGGCTGCCCATAGAACAGTCTTTTTACACAGCAAGGCCTAACCCACTTGGAATGATGCATTACACTGAGAATTTAGATTAGACCAGAAAGGACCACTGGCCACCCTTGACCTCTGGCCACAGGTAAAGAAATAAATAGAATGAAAAATAAGTGTATTATATACATATTTATGCGCGTGTGTGTATATTCACAGCTGTGTCTTCAATATAGAAAGCCCCAGATTACAAGGTCCAAGCCCCCTGCAGCTGATCAGAACCCCAAAGGAAGACAAGAAGAAAAGAACCCCTCGACGCACACTCGTGTATAGATACCGAGCTCGGAGGTCTGAAGTTTGTTGCTCGCGGCCGAGGGGACAGTTGTGGGAGAACACAAGCCACATGCTGCTGCGCCCGTGGCCGTATCGACTACACGGGGGGGCCCCCTAAAGAGTCGTGTGCGCTGGATGCGGTTTGGGAGAAGGGTCTCCGAGGCTTCGGACGGGTTCCCGAGGGGACGGACCCGAGGCGGGCAGGGTGGCCAGCGGCCAGCCTGGCGCTCCTACCTTTGATCTCTCCGGCACGGGCACGTTTGTAGAGGCCTTTCACGTCTCTGCTCTCACAGATGTTTAGAGGCGCATCGACGAATATTTCAAAGAACGGCAGCCCTGCCGATTCGTGGATTTTGCGGGCGTTCTCACGGTCCTGGAAGACACGCGAGGGGGAGGTAAGGCAGGGCTTTGGCCGTGGAATCCGTGGCGCCCATCGGCCCTGGGGAGCCCCCGGCACTGGTGCTCTGCGGGCGGGCAGGAGCCCAGGCCGTGCGAGGTCCAGGTCGGCCTCCGGGGAGCACGGGCCTCCAAGGGCCATCGGAGGAACCCGCGGAGAAGAATCTGCGAAAGGACGGGCCTGGCGACCTGAGCATCTCATTCAAAGGGCGGGTTCGGAGCCTGTGGCGTCTGACTGGGGTCCCCCAAATGCGGTTTCCGGAAAAGGGCGTCTGTGCAGCCCGCGCAACCTGGTGCTCGGGCCGTGAACGGCCAGTCCCTGCAGCAAGCTGAGCCTCTGTCTCCCGGGACACGGGACACGGGAGACCACAGGGCCCTCGGCGGGCCTTGCTGAGTGTCCTCCCTCTAAGCCGGGCCAGCTGTGCGTCGGGCCGGGCAGCGGGGGAGGGTTCGCGTCAGCTGCCCTGGCATTTGGCATCTGCTCTTTACATAAGCAACGTTAAGTAGAGGAAATGAGGCAGCAGGAAAAGAACAGGCAGGGGAAATTGAAAATACGGTGGCCCCAGGGTCCCCCCCAGCCCCTGGCACCGAGCGCAGGGCTCGGCGGTGCCACCAATCACGGTACCTTCGCGAAAGGAGAAATGAAGCTGGTGATGCAGACCAGACCAGCATCAGCAAACAGCTTGGCCACCTCGGCAATCCGGCGGATGTTCTCCTCTCTGTCCCCGGGGGAGAATCCGAGGTTTTTGTTAAGGCCGTGCCGGACGTTGTCCCCATCAAGGGAGTAGCACGGGATGGCGTGGGACACCAGGTACTCTTCCAGAGCAAAACTTATTGTGGTTTTTCCAGCACCAGAGAGACCTGTTCATTATAATCATTGGACCTCAGGTCAAAACCCACCAAGATCTAGAAAGAGCATAGTTCACTACGCATCACATACTTGCATTTTTTTTTGAATGTTGAAATAACCATCTGTTGCCTACGAGAATTAACAGCATTTCAGAGCAAGTGGGGTTCCCAAGTAGGGGGCCCGGGGGCGGGGGGGTACACATGGTTCTTGGTGCGTCGTATTTTGCCTGCAGAGTGTTTTTAAAGATTAGAACATGGTGCATGCAGATCCAGATGGAAAAAAAAGCCAGATCAGGTGACCATGTTCTCGTGTCCCTGTCCCGACAGCCACCAGCGGGAACGGAGGGATGGCCAGCCCGGGAGGCTGGGAGGCCACCTTCCTTAGGGAGGCTGCCAAACAACCATCTGACATCAGGGCTCTTTGGCTTCAAGATTTTTCCAAAATGACCCTCAAAACATGAAGACTGACCCCCGAGCCTGGCTGTGGGCGTGTTTCGAGCTGCCCTACACGCTTAGGTGTCCGGGGTCTTTCCATGAGAACAGAGTTGCCGTGCATTTTTCTTCGAAACCGTGGTTTCAAAGCACACTGACGGGGGACACACTTTATAATTTCTGTAGGAGGGAAATCATGGGGAGGAAGGGAGCTCTGCAGAAACCCCAAAGACCTCTGAACCTGGAAAATGTAGCATTGTGCCAAGCCACCGTCAGGCAGCCCCCAGGCGCGGGAGAGGAAGGTTAGGGGGGCGTGGAGAAGGTGCAGAGTGTAACACGGAGAAGACGGCAGCAGGAAGGAGGGAAAAGGCCAAAAAGAGAGAGAGAAAGAGAGAGAGAGAAGCAGGGATGAAGGACAGAGGGGAACGACGACTTGGAAAGAGGGGCGCCTGGCGGGCTCAGTCGCTGGAGTGTGCGACTCCCGATCTTGGGATTGTGAGTTTGAGTCCCACACTGGGTGCAGAGATCACTGGAAAAAAAGAACCAGATAAACTTAAAAAAGCGACTTGGAAGGAAAGGGAACATATGGGAGGCGAGCAAACAGTCTCCACGGTGTGCGTTCTGCTCCCCGGCCATGGCCCTCGAGGACCCAGGAGAGGAAACGGCTCGGGGCTGCGCCGTCCTCTGTGGGAGTCACCGTCCGACGCACTCTTAGGTTATTTGTGTCACCGAGTTTCATTTGAACACGGATGTGAGGGGATAAAGGCCTCTTGGGGGAGGAGAAATGGGGCTCCCGAAGCCCCGGCATGTCCTCTCGCACTGGAAAATGAGGGAACTAATAGAGATCTTCAATTTTGCTTCGGGTCTGGAACCTCAGAGCTGAATCGCAGGGACTGGATGACACCAGGCTGTCGGCAGACGCGGTGCACTGGCTCGGCGCGGGCGCCTCTCTCCTCTAGTTGCACCTCCATCCCCAGGGGTGGCCACTACACCCAGCTCGGCTTACAGGCAAGAAGACTGAGGCTTAGGCAGCTCAGCTGGCTTGTCCGATGTCACACAGTCCGTGCGCGTGGAGCTTGGGCTCTAAACCGCGTCCCTGGACTCGAAGCGTTCGGTTTCTCCCGGTCGCCCTGCTCCGTAGCCCAATCTCCATGACGTAAGAGCACAGAATAAAGTGGGAAAAGGTCGTGGTGGTGGTGTTTGAAGAGTAAGGAAAGACAGGGACATCCATCCTCTAGGGTGTTTTTTTTTTCTCTTCCACCAGTTAACCTCTTTGTTTTCGAGGCTGTTCCACACTCTATGGAGCGGCCCCCATGTCTCGACACAAAAATTGGGCAAACGCATGAGACACACACGTAACAGGAGGGCAGCGTCTGGAACGCAGCCATGGTACCTGCTGCCGCTCGGCAAGGCTCTTGGGCGGGCCTGGGGAGGGCCCAGGAACCGTGACGGGGAAGCACTGCCTTCTGGAATACGGCAAGCTTCTCGCCCGCCGTGGTCCCCAGCCTGCCAGCTGGGAAAGGGTGTCGTGCCGCGGGTGTGAAACCCAGAGGCCAAAGGCAGGTGCCTCAGGCACCAGGAAGAACCCCGAATAAGAAGGAGGTGGGTGGAGATGGGAACAGGAAAGACGGAGTAGTAAGGGTGGGTGAGGCGGGCGCCAGCCTGCCACTGGCTTCAGCATCCCCCTCGGGTTGGATAAATCAGCATTTGGGGTTTGGGTTGGTTTTTCTAAGATGTATTTATTTGAGAGAGAGAGAGAGGCAGAGGAGGGAGAAAGGGAGGGGGAGAGACAAGAGCCGGGCCTCACGACCCCGTGATCAGGACCTGAGCCGAAATGGAGAGTCGGTGGCTTAACAGATGGAGCGGCCCAGGCGCCCGCCAGACCAGCACTTGCGGGCGGGCAGTAGACGCAGCCGACCTCAGGACCTTGGTCAACACCCTTGCATCTAAGTGAAACACCGCATCTACGACTGCTAGGCCCTCGGACCAACCCCTGCACCTTGTGCTGAGGGTTAGGGTCACTAAGCCTTGGCTTTGACGTCCTGAGGCTCTAAAAACACAGGACGGGGGAGAGTCACTTGGCCGCATGCGTGGGAGTGAAGGACGTCTCGTTACAGGGGCGATCCTTCCGTTCGCAGGCTCTGTTGTTGTTGTTTAATATTAAGAGAAATAGTCCTCAACCACGTAAAGACATCAGAAAACAATAGAGAGTATCCCTAAACATCCCAAACCTCACACACGGCCAAACGCTTGCTGTCAAATTAGGAAGGCCCCACGATGGCCAGTACGTGGGTTTGGGCACAAGCATGAGGATCCCGGGATCCCCCAGAGTCGAAGGGGAGGTGCCGTCATCAACACGCCGTTTCTTGCCAAAGAGGGAGACGAGCTCTGTGCCTTCGCCTTGGGCCTTCCTCCCACTGGCGCCAGAGCCCGGGCTCCTTACCCCTGCCCTCAGCCTCATTCCGACATTGAAACAAACACGTCCTATGTGCAACATGTTACCCTAAGTTCCTTAGAATCGCATGTCACACATCAATTTTCAATTAAAAAAAAATCTATAAACCAACACTGCATACCCGTCAGCCACACCGTGCATCCTCGGAATCCGCCCCTGGTGCCGACCACCTGTCCTCGCTTGTTCCTGCTCACGTGGTGCGCCTGATAGACGATGTTGGTGGATTTCTGCTGGCTTCCCTACGGAACAAGACCAAGCCCAGGATCGTGTCAATGAGACAATGCAATACGTAGACATGTGATGAAATGATAAAATGACAGATGGCACGAAGAGTCATCCCTCGCCGAAACTCCTCTCCTAGGACTGGCACCCAGAGTGACAAGTATTAATTAGGAAAAGACGCTGCCCTTAGAACACGCAGCATGACCCCCTGAGCATAGACCTTGGGGGAGACGGCCACTGATGCGCTGCGAGAGCCCTGGTTTGGGGCCATTCAGAGGTGCGCAGCTCGGCCGGTCCTTGTCTCCGTAGGTGCTGCTGTTGCCCAAATCCTGCGGATGCTGCTGGAAAACAGCCCCAGGGAGGGCAACGGTGGGCAAGCACCGCGCTCTGCTTCCACCTCCCCACGGGCCAGCGTGGGGACTCGTCTTTCCCGGAGCCCCGCAGGATAGGAACACGCCAGTTATTCGTCCCGGGGGCTAATTCGGATCTCGGGTGTCTTTATTCTGGCTGTGATCAAGTCAGCCAGTTGGGGCACAGGTGATCTGATCCCGATCCCAAACTCGGGGCGCAACGCGTCTGATGAATAGAAATGGTGACACGAGCCAACAAGTACAGTTGCCGGCGGACGTGTCTCGAGCTGCGCGCTGTCCAGGGGGGTGGGGGGTGGGGAGACCCCTAACGGTGGCTCAACCAAAAGGTCACGAACAACTCATGTATGTCTTTGGTGTGGTGACCGAATTTGTAATGACGGATGTAATCCAAGTCCCTGAACTGTTAAAAAAAAAAATCTATGGAACCTTTTCAACACCATACATGTCAACCTATCAGGACTAAACAAAATAAAAAATTTTTTTTAAAGCATCGATATTCTTTGAGCAAGACCCAGAGAAAACTCTGGGCCACGTGTAGGCAATTTTATATTCTGGAGCCAATGAAATCACTTCTTTATGGCACCTCATTTGGGGGAAACAAAGACAGAAAAGGGGACTGTAGCTCTAAGGACCGTTGGGGGGCTTCTGGAGATGACGGGCGTGAGCACGCTCTGTAAGTGGCCAGGGTGTCTGCAAAACCGGACGCGACGGCGACTAGGGAGCGTGTACACCCACAACGGGACGCGCTGGAGCCTGCCAGCGTGGGGCCAGGAAAGTGGGCTTGGGGTCCCGGGGGGCAGCGCATCCCGCCAGGGAGGCCCGGAGCTGTGCAAAGGCGCAGTCGGGCCGGAGTCGGGCATTGCCAGGGTCAGAGGGACCCGGAGGGAGGTGCGAAGGCGCAGGTGGGGCGGGCTGAGCCTGGGCGCTCCGATCATCCTTCAAGCAAAGCAGCTCGTCAAGCCGGATGAGCTCATGAGATCCTGTAGCAGAAATCCCCCTGCTGAACAAGTCCCCCGACGGTCCGCACAGGCCCTGCTGCCAAGGGTGCTCTACGGCTCAGGGACAACGTCAGCGCTCCCTTGGCCTGTCGCCTGGCTCATCGCTGCCGCCCATGAAGGCCAAAAAGTTCGCTCATCTGTTCACTCGCTGATGGTCTCAGCAAATGTTTGGGTGAATGAGCCCCGACTACACGCCAGGGGCCTGTGCAGGCACTGGGAACAGAGCCCTAAACGGGGTGGGAGCCCCAGCATCATTTTGGGGGAACATACAGGCAAAAAACCAAACCCCAAGTCACTGGGCCCAGCCCCCACGGAGGATCTCCAACACACCCTCACATACCCTAGGAGAGACCGCAGCTCAACAATCAAATGCCCCAGAGATCCAGACGGTCACCTCGTGAAGGAAGAGGCGCAGGTGGGCAGCGAGCGCGTGAAGGCGCGACGGGAGAGTCGCGGGAGAGAGCCAGGTGAGACCGCACGGGATGCCCTGGAAACCATGGCAGCGAGGACCCGTGCTCGCGGTGACGGCGGCGGTATCCAGGGGGACAACCATCCCGGGGAGAAGCTGGCAGTCTCTTCTAAAGCTAAATATTTACGTCCTCAACGACTCGGCGAGCGCATGCGCAGGCCTTTACTCCAGAGAAAACACGTATCCGCAAAAAGACACATACAACTTTATTTGTAAAAAAACTGCGCCTCGCTAAGTAACCATCCACGGGGAAACAGGTGACACGCACCCACACGCACACCCGGCCCGGTCAGAAGCGCACTTGTCCTTGGGGGTTTGAGGCTCACGCACTGTTTGCTTCGGTTGGATCTCACCGAACATGTACACCCACGACGGGCTTTGGGTTATACGTAAATTTTACCAAACACCAAAAAATAGAGCCGTTAAAAAAAAAGTAAGGCAGGGACGCCTGGGTGGCCCAGGCCATGACCCCGGGGTCCCGGGATTGAGTCCTGCGTCGGGCTCCCTGCATGGAGCCTGCTTCTCCCTCTGCCTGGGCCTCTGCCTGGGCCTCTGCCTCTCTCTCTGTGTCTCTCATGAATTAATAAATAAAATCTTAAAAAAAAAAAAAAGGAAAAGAGTAAGCCAACAAGGGAATACACACCCAGACTCACGTGCTGGAATTCTCTCGCTCAAGAGACAGGCCTCGGGTCCCACTCACCGCATACCTGACGCCAGGTGTGGCCGCCCACCTGTGCACGCGAGCACCGCCCGGAGCTTAATTTGTCCACAAAGGTCTTTCTTTCCCCCCCGCTCTTTTGGCTGTATTCTTCTTTTTTTTTTCCCTTCCCTACAGGCAGTGATCCAGAATAAACCCTAAACTTTGTTAATCTATGGAAACTTTGTGAAGATCTTGTAAACTGCGTCCCCAACCAAGCTCTTGGTGTTCAAAACAAGGTCAGAATCCGGCGGAAGGAGCTTCTCCTATAGTGTCTAAGAGTTCGCCTCTGAACCTTTTGGTTTTTTTTTTTATTAGCGGAGTCTTCATCACAGGTGCTCATACGGGGTATCTCCCATTCCGGCAGTGTTTATTTTTTTATTTTTATTTTTTTTCCGGCAGTGTTTAAACAAACACTGCCGGGTCCTGGGCTTTTTGGTTCCGCAGAGAGCACTTGGTTTCTTATTTATCTTATATTTACCCTTGATTCTCTCCAAAAGGCAAACAAAATAGATGTTTTGAATGATATTTGAACTGCAAAGGGTCAGGGCAGCCAAAAACTTTGCTTTGCTGAAACCTTTACTCCCTCCAAGAGACCATATGGGGCTCAAAGCCGGGGAAAGACAGTGGCTGTCAGGAAAAGAATTCTCTCTATGGAAAACGCAGCCCGTGGTGAAGAAAAAAAATGTTTGCGTCCCTGCAGGTGTAAACCGAGCACGCAGACCCCCTTGGCACCTGCCCTCTCTCTCAGTGTCGCTCAGCACAAACTGCAAAGTTGGTGGTGTATTCCTTTCCTACGTCCCCAAATAGAATTTGGCAAAAATCCCTACCTTTTCCCAGGTCGCTGGCCCAGAATCCGCCCCCCCCCCGCCCCCTCCCCCAGCGTATGCACGTGTGGCCTGAGCATGGGCTCTGGAGTCCAGCAAACCTGGATTTGAAACCTGCTCTGGGATCCCAGGCAAGTCAGTGACATCACAGCCTCCACCCCCGCTCTGTAACTCGGCCCGGAACAGTCTCCTCCTGCAGTTGCTGAAAGGACTAAATAAAAGGATTTTCTCTAGAAAGGAGCAAGGCAAACACAGCACCCAGCAGGGTGCCCGAGCTCCGGGGCGCAGGTGGCATCTGGTCTACCTGGAGAGATGGGGTAGCTCATCTCAACCGCCCAGCGTGACAGGCGTGGGGCCTGGGGCCTAGGGACCTGGGGCTCAGCGTCAAGTCAGAGCCCGCGCAGGACGGTCCTTTGCTGCAGGAAGAGTCGCGCACGTAGCCCCACGCCGCCGCCGCTCCAGTTCTTGTTCCCTTCGACCCAAAGTGCGGCCAGGAAACACACGTTCCGCGGCGGACTCACCAGTCACCAGCTCGAGGTCTCCTCTTTGTACCCTAGACCCCCGCTCCCGAGCTGGGAGCCAGCCGACTGGGTCATGACCCCTTAGTTTGCGGCACAGGGTGGCCTTTGCCCCAGGTCGGCGTCGCGTGCTGCTGCTGCGGGACCTTGTCACACAGCCCCGCCAGGTCCACCCCTCAGTCCCATTGGCAACGCACTGGGGGAGTGCCCAGATAGCTCCTGGGCCCCAGGGCGGGGGGTGCTGGCAGGAAGCCTCAGCCTTGACGCTGCGGGACTGGAGCCAGGGCCTCATGGCAGGGTCCCCGGGCGCCCGGGCAAGGCGGGTGGGGCCTGTGTCCCGGGAACACGCTGGAAGGCGCTGGAAGGCGCTGGAAGGCGCTGGAAGGCAGGCGGCTGAGCAACCAGGAAGCAGGAAACCCGGTGCCAGGTTGGGGGTTTCCCTGAGCCCCAAGGCTTGGGTGACACTTGCACAGTATCTGTGACGAAGGACGAGCAAGTGCTTGGAATTCTACAGCCCTGCGTCCCCAGCGGCTCTTCCCGGTCCCTTTGAACTTGGCCCTGGCGCCGCCGGGCTGGTGTCACAGGGGTTGGGACGGCCGGCGCCCCGCAATTCCCCACCTGTAAGCGGTGTCCACCGGCCAGGTGACCCGGTCTCCACACCCGGACGCTGCGGCCAAAGCCCCAAACCCCGAGCAGCCCGGGCTTCCTGAGCAGGGCCAGGTCTCACCCCTGCCTCCCCGGGGCTCCCAGGCCCAGCAGGGTCACTTCTGCCACATGCTGCCACCTCGGGGAGGACCTCACGACATCGCACATATTAGGGCTTTGGGCGCCACGTGAAAATGTCAGGAATTCGAAACACGGTTCTCACCTCGTTTGCATTACTTAATAACACGAGCAGCTTCAAATGGTCAATGATCATTAACGTGTTTCTTTCCTTTGATATTACTCCTTGGGGCCTGTGACCCCAAATGAAACGCCTGCCCGTAAAGAGTCGTCAACTGCGTCATAGCTCCCATGATGCATTGCCGATTCACTTTCCAGGACGACAGAGCCCAGGTACCCGGCTACCCTATACTTGCTTCCAAATAATCCAACTAATCTGTTGGGTTTGCAGTTTTACTGTTTTCTCCCCCAGAGTAGTTACCGGCAAGAACAGGCATTTCCACGTAGTAAGTCGCGTGTGCCATTTGTTGGCTTGTCTCTTCTCATACAAATCAACAATCTGGACGACGACCTCATTCGCTTTTTCAAAATGTATTTTTGTTCTTTGTATATTTTGTATAGTAAAAATTTTATTAATCGTATACTTTTTGTTCACTTGCTTTTTTGATGTTACTTTATCGCAGATCACGTAGATTATGACGTGTATTACACGTGCTATATCATAGTAAATGGTATTTTAAGAATATGTAATATTCCTATTGTCTTTGATGGCTTCCGTTTGATCATCGGTCACAGCTGGGCCAAACATGCTCTTCTGACTTCTACCTATTTTGATATGATTAAATTAACTATTAATTTTATTTTATTTTTGCTACATCTGACATTCGCATGGGATAGATGCTTATATGGATCGACTTCATTTCTTTCCATCATTACATCCAGTGATCTCAAGTTATAACTGATTTCCCTATTACCTTCAAAAGTTTTTAATACTGTGAACCTATTTCTAGAATTCCTGTGTATTTATAATTCTTCTATATCTGCAATTTACGTATTCTTAAGAATTTCTATGGACGTTTTCCCTTGGTGTTGTCACCTACGGTTCTGGGGGCCGTTGTTCTGTGATGTGTTTTAAAAATTCAAAGATAAAAATTCTTTCTTTAAAAACCTTTTCCAATGTTAGTTTTTCTAAAATATATTCCTCCGTGGAAATAAAATCATCCAAGTTTTCCTCACAGCGTTCCAAGTGGCTGCTTCTTGCCTCGATCCGAAGAAGTCCAGGAGAGCCTGGAGACACTTGTGGCGGGGTAACCAGAGCCCCGGGGTGGACTCGCTGCCTCTCCCCCCGTAGGTCAGCCTCTCCTTTGCCATTGGAGTCCGACCTCTGGCTAAAATCCCTTGACTTACATGAAGGCCACAAACCTCACCCTGGGCCATGACCACTTTTCTTTTTTCTTTTTTTTTTAAATTAATTTTTTATTGGTGTTCAATTTACCAACATACAGAATAACACCCAGTGCTCATCCCGTCAAGTGTCCCCCTCAGTGCCCATCACCCAGTCACCCCCACCCCCCGCCCTCCTCCTCTTCCACCACCCCTAGTTTGTTTCTCAGAGTTAGGAGTCTTTATGTTCTGTCTCCCTTTCTGATATTTCCTACCCATTTCTTCTCCCTTCCCTTATATTCCCTTTCACTATTATTTATATTCCCCAAATGAATGAGAACATACACTGTTTGTCCTTCTCCGATTGACTTACTTCACTCAGCATAATACCCTCCAGTTCCATCCACGTTGAAGCAAATGGTGGGTATTTGTCGTTTCTAATGGCTGAGGAATATTCCATTGTACACACTGACCACATCTTCTTTATCCATTCATCTTTCGATGGACACCGAGGCTCCTTCCACAGTTTGGCTATTGTGGACATTGCTGCTAGAAACATCGGGGTGCAGGTGTCCCGGCGTTTCATTGCATCTGAATCTTTGGGGTAAATCCCCAGCAGTGCAATTGCTGGGTCATAGGGCAGGTCTATTTTTAACTCTTTGAGGAACCTCCACACAGTTTTCCAGAGTGGCTGCACCAGTTCACATTCCCACCAACAATGTAAGAGGGTTCCCTTTTCTCCGCATCCTCTCCAACATTTGTGGTTTCATGGCTTGTTAATGTTCCCCATTCTCACTGGTGTGAGGTGGTATCTCATTGTAGTTTTGATTTGTATTTCCCTGATGGCAAGTGATGCAGAGCATTTTCTCATGTGCATGTTGGCCATGTCTATGTCTTCCTCTGTGAGATTTCTCTTCATGTCTTTTGCCCATTTCATGATTGGATTCTTGGTTTCTTTGCTGTTGAGTTTAATAAGTTCTTTATAGATCTTGGAAACTAGCCCCTTATCTAATACGTCATTTGCGAATATCTTCTCCCATTCTGTAGGTTGTCTTTGAGTTCTGTTGACTGTATCCTTTGCTGTGCAAAAGCTTCTTGTCTTGATGAAGTCCCAATAGTTCATTTTTGCTTTTGTTTCTTTTGCCTTCGTGGATGTATCTTGCAAGAAGTTACTGTGGCCGAGTTCAAAAAGGGTGTTGCCTGTGTTCTCCTCTAGGATTTTGATGGAATCTTGTCTCACATTTAGATCTTTCATCCATTTTTAGTTTATCTTTGTGTATGGTGCAAGAGAGTGGTCTAGTTTCATTCTTCTGCATGTGGATGTCCAATTTTCCCAGCACCATTTATTGAAGAGACTTTCTTCCAGTGGATCGTTTTTCCTCCTTTATCGAATATTAGTTGACCATAAAGTTGAGGGTCCACTTCTGGGTTCTCTATTCTGTTCCATTGAGCTATGTGTCTGTTTTTGTGCCAGTACCACACTGTCTTGATGACCACAGCTTTGTAGTACAACCTGAAATCTGGCATTGTGATGCCCCCAGATATGGTTTTCTTTTTTAAAATTCCCCTGGCTATTCGGG
Source organism: Nyctereutes procyonoides (assembly GCF_905146905.1). Lineage (NCBI taxonomy): Eukaryota > Metazoa > Chordata > Mammalia > Carnivora > Canidae > Nyctereutes > Nyctereutes procyonoides. Next base: position 27,620,664 of record NW_026575043.1, read on the forward strand.
GTCTTTTCTGATTCCACACAAATCTTAAAATAATTTGTTCCAACTCTCTGAAGAAAGTCCATGGTATTTTGATAGGGATTGCATTAAACGTGTACATTGCCCTGGGTAACATTGACATTTTCACAATATTAATTCTGCCAATCCATGAGCATGGAATATTTTTCCATCTCTTTGTGTCTTCCTCAATTTCTTTCAGAAGTGTTCTATAGTTTTAAGGGTATAGATCCTTTACCTCTTTGGTCAGGTTTATTCATAGGTATCTTATGCTTTTGGGTGCAGTTGTAAATGGGATTGACTCCTTAATTTCTCTTTCTTCAGTCTCATTGTTAGTGTATAGGAATGCCATTGATTTCTGGGCATTGATTTTGTATCCTGCCACGCTACCAAATTGCTGTATGAGTTCTAGCAATCTTGGGGTGGAGGCTTTTGGGTTTGCTAGGTAGAGTATTATGTCATCGGCGAAGAGGGAGAGTTTGACTTCTTCTTTGCCAATTTGAATGCCTTTAATATCTTTTTGTTGTCTGATTGCTGAGGCTAGGACTTCCAGTACTATGTTGAATAGCAGTGGTGAGAGTGGACATCCCTGTCTTGTTCCTGATCTTAGGGGAAATGCTCCCAGTGCTTCCCCATTGAGAATGATATTTGCTGTGGGCTTTTTTTTAAGATGTTGAGGAACGTTCCCTCTATCCCTACACTCTGAAGAGTTTTGATCAGCAATGGATGCTCTATTTTGTCAAATGCTTTCTCTGCATCTAATGAGAGGATCATATGGTTCTTGGTTTTTCTCTTGTTGAAATGATGAATCACATTGATTGTTTTACGAGTGTTGAACCAGCCTTGTGTCCCAGGGATACATCCTACTTCCATGACCACTTTTCTTACACAACCTACTCCCCTCTGGGCCTTCAACCCTGTGCACCGTCCAGAACAAACCAGCCTCCTCCGAGCTCTGGGCCCGCACTGGCCTTGCTGGTCACCCCGTAATGTCCTCTTCCCTGTGAGTCTGCGGACTCACCCCTGGACGTGTGGCCTCCACACGGAGCCTCTGCCCATCTTGCCGTCAGCCAGCTGGCTTAGCTCTCCCACTGACCCCGCAGGAGCCTGTGTCTGCTGACAGCGCTTCCCAACTTAATCGTAAACGTCTCGAGGGGGTATTTGTTCAAAATACAGATTCCCAGGACCGACCCCCAGAGACTTGTGACTCGTTTGGCCTGGGGTGAGGCCCAAGACACCATGGCTGGTTGGCTGGTTGGCTGGTGGGTTCTGGAAGTGCTCAGATGATTGGACGCGCAGGCCAATCGCGGGAATGCTAACCTGTGTCAGAGAATCCACGGTGACCGTGGTATTTTGCCGATGTGTCCGTCTGCCTCACCCGCCTAGGAGCTGAGTGGGCGCTGCTCCCCCCTGGACCCCGTGTCTGCTCTCCTGGGGGAGCTTACGGATCGCTGAGTGGCTAGTAAGTGTTTTCACTCAAAATAACTTGCCGTGCCCGTGACAGCTCGTGAAACGCGATTTGTTATTCGAACGTCGATTAGGGGCAAAGGCAGAGGGCCGGGCACGGAGATGCTCTCGGAAGAAGGTGGCAGCCAGGGTGGGAGGATGGGTCACAGGAACGTCGGAAATCTTTTCAAAATCTCGGCACAGTTACAGGCTGGGAGGTAGCCGCACCGACGAGTCCCGTCAGGTGAATTCAACAATATTAATGAGAATCACCCACAGGCTCCGTGCTCAGCAGGGTCTGCTTGAGGCTCCCTCTCCATCCCCCACTGCCCCTCCCCAGCTCTTGTGCTCTCTCAAATAATAATAAATCATTTTTTTAAAACCGCCCTATAGATAAGCAGACGTTCCGGCCCCCAAGCACCTCCGTAGCCAGGAGCAGCTGAAGGCCCGGTCTACAGGTGAGGAGCATGGGCTACGCGGGCAGGACTGCAGGCAGGTGCATCCTGCTGGTGCAGCTGCCAGCCACATGCCTTTGAGCGCATCACCTAGCCCCTCGGTCCTCCCCTTGCACAAGGACTGGCGTTGCACAGTCGCTGCGTCCCTAAGCTGTGGGAGGATTCAGGGAGCAAATGTATGTAACACGGCAAGGCCTGACCGAGGGTCGAGCCCTCCTGAAGGTTATCTACGGTAAGAAGAAGAGCCGTAACACGTGATAATTAAACTAGCTATTATTACTAATAACATAATTATAATAATAATAATTAAGTGGCTGTTATAGCTCAGATCATCAAGGCAGCCCTGGGGCTTCCCCTGCCACAGAACAGGGAGGCGAGGAAGAAACCTAAGGATTTCCCTGCAAAGGCGGGCGATCTCCGCTCTGGGAACCTCCCTCCTGCGCTGCCTTCCTGACCCCAAACAGCACAGGGCCCTCTCTCCTGGGCGCACATGCACCGTTGTGTCTACGCGCCGCAGCACATGTAACATGACCTGCCGTGGTCCGTCCCTTGTCACCTTAGAGCTTCTAAAGCCGCGCCCAAGCCCCACGAAACATCACCTCATCGCGGCCACTTCACAAACAGCAAGACTGAGGCTCCGGGGCGTTCAGGGTGCTCTCTACTACTGCCAACAATGCCGCAGTGAACTGCCACACGCCTAGTCTCCCACGTGGGAAGATATGTCAAGGGGACAAAGACTCAGAAGTGGGATCACTAGGCCAATCAGTTGGTCATTTGTAATATGGAGACAGAGTATCAAATCGCCCTCCACGGAAGGTGTGTACTGCTGGGAATTACCCCAGTCTACACATTCACGGTCCACGCCTGAGCTCCAGGTTCCCCACAGCCCTGGCGCAGAGCATGTGATCCAGACTTCTGGATTTCCTCTAAGCTAATGGATGGAAAAGGGTATTTCACTATGTCTGTACTTCGCATCTCCATTACTGTGAGTGGTGCTGCACACGTTTTATGATGTTAGGATTATACTTCCTTTATTTTTAAACTCTCACTTATGCCCTTCTTCCATTTTCCCGCTGCTTTTTTTTTTTTGTCTTTTCCCAATTCATTTATAGGAGCTCTTTATATTTGTGGTAATCTCCCCTTCGTTCTTTGTTTCTCGACTATGACTGGTATTACTCGTGGCTTCCCTTCTGATGTTGCTGGCTGTAGAGTTAGTGTGGTTTTTTTTTTTTTAAGATTTTATTTATTTATTCATGAGAGAGAGAGAGAGAGAGGCAGAGACACAGACCGAGGGGGAAGCAGGCTCCATGAAGGGAACCCGACGTGGGACTCGATCCCAGGTCTCCAGGACCACACCCTGGGCTGAAAGCAGTGCTAAACTGCTAAGCAACCTAGGCTGCCCAGAATTAGTGTTTTTAGTGCAGTTAAATTTATCAATCTTTTCTTTTAATTGATACTGTAATTTTTTTGGTTATATGACAGCTTGGACACAACTGGTGGGATCGACTGTGAGCATGCCTTCAAGCAAGAAAAGTAAGAAAATAAAAACAACGTTGTTTTGCTCAGTCAGTCTTACAAAAAAAAAGTCTGAATAAAAAAGACTGGTTGGGTTTTTGTTTCTTAGAAATTTCTATGATTCAGGGATCCCTGGGTGGCGCAGCGGTTTGGCGCCTGCCTTTGGCCCAGGGCGCCATCTGGAGACTCCGGATCGAATCCCACGTCGGGCTCCCGGTGCATGGAGCCTGCTTCTCCCTCTGCCTATGTCTCTGCCTCTCTCTCTCTCTCTCTCTCTCTCTCTCTCTGTGTGTGTGACTATCATAAAATAAATAAAAAATTAAAAAAAAAAAAGAAATTTCTATGATTCATAAAAAAAAAGAAATTTCTATGATTCTTAAGGATTTTCCTCTGAAGAAAAGAGAATATATAACCTCAATGGTAAATAGGACTTTTAAAGTCCTTACATTCCTTTTTTTTTTTTTAATTTATTTACAATAGTCATACAGAGAGAGCGAGAGAGGCAGAGACACAGGCAGAGGGAGAAGCAGGCTCCATGCACCGGGAGCCTGACGTGGGATTCGATCCCGGGTCTCTAGGATCGCACCCCGGGCCAAAGGCAGGCGCCAAACCACTGCGCCACCCAGGGGTCCCAAGTCCTTACATTCCTGAGATTTGATGGATTTGTGATTCTATTAAGCGCACTTGTCTGTTTTATCATTATATTTTGAAAAATAATAAAACATACTATAGTAACAAACAAATAGTTCTACATGCCTTTTTTTTTAATTTGAGAGAGAGAGAGAGAGAGAGAGCATGCATGCACACACGAGTGAGGGAAGAAGCAGAAAGAGAGAATCTGGAGCAGGTTCCACACTCGGTACGGAGCCTGACATGGGGCTCGATCTCACGACTAGGAGACCATGACCTGCGTAGATATCAAGAGTGAGATGCTTAACGGGCTGCGCCACCCCAGTGCCCAGCACGTGCCTAATTCTGGAGAAACAGATGTTCATTAGCTTCTCATTTAGTGCTATTGTAAATGAAAGTGTTGCAATGAGTTATACATTCAGTTTCACCATCTCCATGTCTAGGATGTATCTGGTAAAAAGAAAACCTAACCAACCCATACCTGTATTGTTTCTTAGGTCCTGAGGTCCCTAAAGAGCCCATGATAATTTTAGTTTACAGTAAGGCTCCAGGTTGTACCCATCCACTGTCCCCGTGATAAATTCAACCCGTGAGAAACGAGGGTATTAAACAGGTATAACTCATTTGATGAGAAATTTAGAACAAACTAGTATATGAAGGAGGGAAGGGCGACACTGGGTCTAGTGGGGCAGTTTTAAATCAGATAATTTAGTAGATTACATCAAACTCTGATAAGACCATGTGCAATTTCCTGTTCAATCATCGCTTCTTATTGACGTGGGAGTCACCTTCCAGGTAGGTAGATGCCAGTTCCTTTACCAGGTAAGTGGGCTAGACTCGTAAGTAAGCTAACCAGCTAAAATCTAAGATAGGACAGTCTCAGTCACGCTCTGTGCACATACGTGAGCCTGCGTCCCGTGTGACCTGGGTTACGAGCAGCATGAACCCATCACATGCCGTGCCTCCTGTATTCCTCTAATTTTTTTCAAATAATATTCATCGAGCACCAGCTACATGCCAAAGAACGTGCCAGGGGCTGTGGGCACGACAGCAAGAGACGCGCACAAGGCCGCCTACTGAGCCTCCGAGACCACCTCCTGGCCCAACCATTGTTCAGAAAAATACTCAGAAAACATCAATTGATTGAAATCATACTGAAAATATATTGCAAACCTCATTGCCAGAGTTGCCAGATGCGAAAAATAAATACTGTATGTCCCGTGCAGTATTTGGGACACACTAAGCATCATTCATTGTTGGGACGCCTGAGTGGCTCAGGGGTGGAGCGTCTGCCCCTGGCTCAGGCCGTGACCCCGGGTCCTGGGATCGAGTCCCGCATCGGGTCCCCTCGGGGAGCCTGCCTGCTCCTACCTCTGCCTGTTTCTGTGCCTCGCTCTCTGTGTCTCTCAGGAATAAATAACTAAAATCTTAAAAAAAAATAAAAATAAAAATCATTCGCTGTTCATGTGAAATTGAAACGTGACTGGAAATGTCGTATGTTAGCTGGCATCCTGCCAGGGCCTTCCTTCTCAGAACACTGGGCCCGGCCTGGCACTGACCCCACAGCCTGAGCCCTGGGCATATGTGTCCCGGCACCTCGTTCCTCTACACTCCATGCATAAGAATCTCTTTCCAGAGTCTTTTCAAGGGAAGGCCTCGGTGGCAGCCATAGGGAGAGGGCGGTTCAGAAGCCCCGGTTCCAGGCCGTTGGCTGCTAGAAACAACTAGAAACAACAGGTGGTCGGGAGCCGTGGGCATCCTCAGGACACGGGGGTTTTACCAGTTCTCATGTTTTCAGACATCACAATTTTTCAAAGTTCAGGTTCTGCCCCAGGAGCCCGGAGGAGGACTGCACAGCGTTGGCACGTGGCCTGGAAGCTGGCTGGGGGCGGCTGGGGTGTGGCTGTGTCTGTCTGTCTGTCTGTCTGGAGTCACCTCCAAATCCAAGAGTGCGCTCTGCCCCGGGAACTGTACCTCCCCCCTCCTAGCCAATGAGTGAGACAGCTTTTCTTTTTTTTTTTTTTTTCTCTTTTTTTTGGAGAACTGCCACTCTCCCCATGGGCAAGGCTCACAGATTCCACCGTGGAAAGAAGTGTCTGTAAGAAAAGCACGGAGGGAAGGCAGTGTCTCGGCGGCGGCCACGCTGTGACTTCAGGGAGGCCACGGGGAGCGCCCACGCGTGGACCAACTGGCCCATGTCCACCCACGGCTGCTCACCCACCACCCTTGTCCTGAGCCGCAGGCCTGGGCCCATTGCGGAGGGTTCACTGCGGGAGCTTCGTCCTCGTGGGGCTCGTGGGCACATGTGCCCTGGGTCAGCTGCTCCCCACCCACGCTCAGACCTCGAGGACCCACTTGTGTCCTCCATGCACCGCCATGCGTGCCCACCTCCCCACGTGTGTCCTCACCCCACGCGTGTCCTCCACGTACTGCTACGCGCGCCCTCTTCCCCCATGCACGCCCTCCTCCCTGACTGCGCCCTCATCCTCATCCACGCATGTCCTCATCCTCCCCCCACGCATGTCCTCCACCTACAACCACGCGCGCCCTCCATCCGCCCGTGCCCGCCCCGTCCCTGCTCGGCCCTGCACGGCCTCCAGCAGCAGCAGCGGGCTCCTGCGACTCAGGGTGGGATGGGGCACGCAGGGGGCACGGGGATGGGCCCTTGTGCAATGGGCACATTCCAGCCTGGCTGTGACACGGTGGCATGACCGCGCATGTCTGAGGGACCTCGGCACCCGGCGTCCCCGCACTGACCTGGTGGGGTCCCACGCTGCGCAGATGGCACTTCCAGAAAGCTCCGTGTGAGGAGCACCCGGGGAAACCCAGAGTTAGGCCGTCCACGCAGCCAGCCTGCCCCGCAGTCCTCGATCCCTGCAGCGCGCTGGGGACTCGGTGGCCTCCCACACTCACCCTGAGCGCCCCCCCCCCCCGTTCGCTCATGTCTGAGACGGTGGCGGGGATTTCAAAGGCAGTGCTGCGGGGCGCGGGCTACATGGGTGCACGCAGTGCGCTGCACGCTCTGGGGTCCTCTCCCCTGGCACCGCGGACCCTTTGCCATGGGACACTGCCCCACGCGGGCCGGCGGCAGCCACCTCACCCAACCCGGTTCCCACAACCAGGACGCAGCCCCGGGGACAGGCCCGAACGGCGGCGAGCCCCTGGGCCCAGCCACGACAACAGACGCCACGCGGCTGCACAGCCCCTCTAGGCGTGGGAAGCCAGACACGGGGTGGGAGTAAACACACAGCCCCACGTGTACAACGTCCAAGCCGAGGAAAACGAATCCGACGGAGCGGGAGTCCGTGAGCGCCAGAGCTCCCGGGGTGCGGTCGACGCCGGGCCTCGCTGGGTGCTGCCTGCACAGGTGTGCTAGGACAGTGCGCGGAGCAGGACGGGCGACAGGCACAGGTTTTCCCGTGTACGTATGTCATGCCTCAGCAAGAGTTCAGAACCGTGGGCTCGCTGCCGGGGCAGGACGCAGGGCGCCGAGGTCCCGAGGGGGCGGCCCAGCAGGCTGCTGACTCACTCCTCGGCCGGGACTCCTCCGGGCCCACCCTGCGCTGAGATGTCAGGGAGACAGAAATCCAGTGTGTCCCACTCATGAATGGCACCTTGTTCCTGGGGTACTTTGTCGCCCCGGTGCCAAACCCACGAAAGCCACCACCACTCGCCCCACCCCACCCGTCTCCAGTTCAGCCTCCCAAAGCCCAGGCCTGATGCTAATTTGGAGTGAGGCTGAGCTCAACGAGAGGACCCAGGAGGGCTGGCCCCAGCCCCCCCGCCTGTGTCTGCGGGGGCACCCGGCGCTGCTGGCTGTGGCTGCACAGTGGCCTGAGCTGCCACCACCCCTCGCCCCGCCGGCTCAGTGGGCTCCGCCACCAAGGCCTGGCCTCGCAGAGCCCACAAGAGCCAAGGGTGGAGTCTGTGGTCACGATGACCTTTGATCCACGCAGAGGTCGCTGATGCGAGCCCCAGGTTTCCTAATCTGACCGATGAGTTCACTCTCCACGCAGCTGAGCCTCTGAAAAGCTCCACGTGTCAGGAATTACGAGCAGCCCTCAGACCTCGCCGGTGTGGACGCACGTCCCAGCTGCAAATAAACGAGACGCCGACGACGCTTGCCGGGTGTCCTATGTCTCCGCACATCGCGAGTGTGGTGCTAGCTGCGGGTGATTCCACACCATGTTTTCAAGGCTGTTCGCAGAGGGAGTAGCCTGGATTACAGAGGGGGCATCTCCACCCGGGCCAAGGACTAGCCAGCCCAGTGCCCATCTTTAGAAGGTTCAGGGTCCCTGAGCGAGGCTTCCTCTCCTGCAACGTGACCCGCAGCCCGTGCAGGTATCCAGATGCCTCCATCACTCGCCCGGGGAAGAGAGGGCAAGGAAAGCCAACACAAGCTGACGTCTGTACTGCCTGCTGCGCTACGAGTAATAAAGTCCCTTGTCCCTAACCCATGGGTCTCATGTTTTCTGCCTGGAAACCACGGCAAGCTAACTTTTATTGGATTGTGAGTGGGATAAAGTTACAGACCCTTCACAGGCCTCAACCATACACATTGGGACGGAGGGAGGGAGGGAGGTACGGTTTTCTGTTTTTTGAAAAGCAGATCTAGCCAATCACTCAGTTCTCTTGGCTGGTGGCAGTGATACTTTAGTTATCCTTTAGTTTAGTATCCTTCCGGGGATAGTCCAGGCATTTGTAACTGTAGGTATCTTGTTTCTTTTTTCCTTTCCAATGTTACCGGGCTAGAACTCTGTTTTGCACTCTGCCCATTTTTTTCTTTTCTTTTTTTTTTTTTTTTACTTAAAAAAGTGCTCGGAGATCTTTCCATATTGGTCTATTTAGGGGATACCGCATTCTTTTTTAAGAAGTGCAAACCAGTCAGTACTACGGCTATATTATCGTAAGAAACTAGGACCGAGTATATTAGCAACGCAGTCCTTCCCTGGATTGGTATTTAGGGTGTTTCCAACTCTTTACAAAATGCTGCCAAGAATATCCCTGCACATACGTCAGTTTACCCGTTTGCAAGATCTCTATGGGGAAACAAGTTTTAGAATTTGACTCGCTAGCTCAAAACCTATGCTCTATTTTATTTCTCACAGATACTTCCGACCATCTCTATGACAACCGTCCCAATATACACCTCCACCTACACCCTTGCCAATACTCACGTCGCCCTCAGTTTTTACCTGTGTGCCAATCTGATAGGTGAAAAGTGAAATCTCATAGTTTTAATTTGTATTTCTGCTAATGAATGAGATTGAGCACCTTTTCATATGTTTAAGAGCCACTTGCATTTCTTTTTCTGTGAATTTCATATTCTTTCACCAGTTTTTTTTCCTATTGATTGCTGATTTTTTATTTTATTTATTTGTTTGTTTGTTTATTTATTTATTTATTTATTTTGGGAAGGAGTGCTCTATCCAGTGGAAAGCATCCCCATGTCTCCTATGAGTTACAAATTTCCCCCCTGGGCTGTTGTCTTTTGACTGTGTTTTAATTAAAAAAAAAAAAAAACTTTGGCATCTAATTTTAAAAATGGTTTATATTAACCTGTATTTGTGCATGAGTGTGTGCACAGTATCTGTGTTTGCATCACACTTAGAAATGCTTCCAGGTTATGAGATTATAAACGATCCATGTTTACCTCTTGTAGCTTTATGATTTTATTCTTTCATGCTTAAATCTTTGCTTCACCGAGCCTTTTCAAAGTAAGTTCTCAAATCATACCTTAAAATGTTTTATCTTTATTCATAAGGCTAAGTATAGCTAAAAAAAAAAAAGATTGTTATCTCAACTTTGTGATCACATTTTTCTTATCTCCATCCTGGGCAGGGAGACTTTAAAATCAATCAGCCTTCAGTATGGATTGGTTCAAGGTATAGTCCACATAGAGGCGTATAACATAACCTCATTAGAGTTAATGTTTTCCTATAAAGAGAACAGATACGCCTCTAGTGGTAACTGGGTAAAGAGATTGTACTCTGCAATATTTTGAGATTATATCACCTATGAAAATGAAAATGGTCCAAAAGAGGCACATACAGCTTCCTTGAGGAGGAAATTCACTTGGCAGTGCTCCAGGCTGGTTCCGCAGCTGGTGAGAAGCTTGGAGAATTCTCTATTCTTGTTTACCCTGCTTCCAAGACGCCAAGCCATTTGTTCTCTGTCATTTTTTTTTTAAGTGAGCTCTATGCCCACCGTGGGGCTTGAAACTCCACCCACTGGGCCGGCCAGAAGCCCGTGTTCTCTACCATCTTTGGTGCCAAGGTCTCCCGACCCTCAAGAGGTGAAATTTGCTTTCCTTCCTGATGGTTGTATAGAATTATAGTAAAAGGACAATTTTTCATTTCTTTTAGGCTTAGTATAGGTGAACACATAGTTTTCAGAACAGTTGCAACCAAATTCCCTTCAAAGTAAGACAGAAGGAAAAAGAAAGGTGCCGCCCTAAAGAAACCAACTGGAAAGCACCGAGCCTACCATTAACTTGAGAACTGCCTTGCGCCTGAGTCATCTCATCTCTTTAAGCCGAAATATGTGTAATAAATGTCTACTTTTTCTTTTATTTACCGCATCAAGAATGAATAATCTCTGTGAAGCTAAGTGCTAGATGGGCCACTTATCACTAATTTTTAAACCTAAGGAGATAAGTAAAGTTGACCAAAATCCATACCCAGGAAAACTGAGGCAAGAAAACACACAATGGGTGGAAAAGGCTTGGTTATAAATTAATTGGATTCATTCTAAGTAATTTTAAGTGACAAGCACAAAAGACATAAAGGGACAGCATTTCTGCCCAGGAGGTACGTCCACATTTTCCCCAGAGACGCTACAGTGACACTGACAACTCACCAGGCAAAGGCATTTTGGGACAGTTGTTCCACCCTGGGTTCCTAATACTCCAGTCCATCAAATGTGACAAAGGAATTCTTTTAGATGTATTCCTGGCAGAACACAAAGCTCAACGGCGAGGACCGGACACCTGACGATCCAGAATCACAAGCTACTTAGCAAACACGGGCCACTCTCTTGATTGTGATACAAGAATGGGGCAAGTTTCCAAGGATAAATAGTTACCACAGCCAAGAACAGCTGACGAAAAGATTGCTCTCCAGGTTTTTCCAGAAAGCTATCTGCTCGTTAGGTAATGGTAAAACCGGACGGGCCTGGCAAGCGCTTAAACATTCCAGTTGCAATATTTAATTTTAAATATTCCATGAGGATGCACCAATCACAGCAGTCTGCCTTAGCTGGGAAATGGCCTAACATTTCTGGAGGACAAAAAAAAAAAAATCTGAAAAGGGCAAGTAGCATCCTGAAGTAGAGAAAACCAGATGGTTGCTAGTTAGCTGGCGGCCGGGAGGCACGTCACCACGCTCCACATCTGTACGGGGCATGACAGGCTAGGCCATGGTTCTCCAGCCAGGAAGAACTAAGGAAGAACCTTCCAGCCAGCTTTTAAGAAACCAACAGAGACGGACTCAATCCCATCCTCTCAGAGTGGGGCCCAGGCATCAATATTTCATGCAGTGCAGCAGGCCTGTAAAAAACTGGACAAGACAGATGTCCCCAGGGTCCCTCAATCAATTAAGGGAAACATACAGAACCAGTGTAATGAGGGGGACACAAGACAGCAAAAAAACACGGGCCAGTGTAAAGAGAATTCTAGCCAGGGACTTACAACACCTGGATATTAGCACAGGGGGATATGCTCAAATGAAGCTCGCATGGCTTCGCCGTAGGTGAACAAGAAATATTCTTGATCAATCAAAACAACAACAGAACCATTCCAGGCACAGAACCACATGAAAGGTATTATGTCATTAGCTCCTGCTGGCATTTGCTCTTTTTTATCCAATTCTAAGCTTACGATATGTATATGCATCAAGCACTGAAAATGGGGAGACGCATCTTTTTTTTTTTTTAAGATTCTATTTATTTATTTGAGAGAGAGAGAGAGGGAAGGAGAGTGCGGAACAAGCAGGGGAGAGGCAGATAGAGAAGCAGACTCCGTGCTGGGCAGGGAGCCTGACATGGGGCTCAACCCCAGGACCCTGAGATCATGACCTGAGCCCAAGGCAGACGCTGAACCAGCTGAGCCACCCAGGTGCCCCCAAATGAATCTTGTTCTTAATTTACTATTTTCCGTATGGTTCCTTAAAAAACGTACAGTGGCTTGTATACATAAAACATAGCAACAGCTCGTGAAGCAGAAATGGATGAGAAAGAGAAAAGAGGAAAATGCCGAGACATAAAGCAACACGGCACCACGCATGAAGCTGGCACAAAAAAAAATACACAGCAGGCCGCAGATTCACCTCCGTGTCTGCTGGCAGGCGTGTGTTGAGGGGAAAACCCAGAAAGTCACACAGTTTACAGTGTCCAAAGGATTGCGCCAAAACCAGAACAAAACAAAGAAAGAGGCAAACACCTCAGAAAAATAGAACCCAACCCTTCTGGTACTAAGGCCAGGTAGACATTTCTCCCGTGGATCCCTGTAAGGAGATAAATACCTTGTGCCACGATAAACGACCAATAATCCCCATAACATCATTATAGGAGAAATGACAAGGAGTTTCTTGAACTTTTTTAAAAGTAATTTTTTAAACAAAGCAAAGGAAAGACGCCAAACACTATTCAGCAGGGGGCTTAGGAGGGGTGGCTCGGGAAGGTTGGCTGGGCACCCAGCCCTCTGAATTCGCATTGAGGGCAGGCTGACAGGCCTCTGGCCGCGGTGGGTCGGGACCCAGCAGGGGGGGCCCCACGGTCAACAGCAAATGTTTCTTAAAGGGTCAGAGAGTAAATATTTTCAGTTTTCCAGGTCACAGGCCTGATTATAAATACTCACCTGTCCCAGCAACCACAAAAAATGTGTAGACGAAGGCGCGCTTCCCGGTTATGATAAAGCTTTATTTATCGACACGGGAGCTTGAATTTCATATGCTTTTCATATGTCATGAAATAGAATTCCTCCTTTGATTTCTTTTTTTCTTTTTTTCTTTTTTTTTTTTTTACCTAACCGTTTAAAACCCGTAACACCCGTTCTTAGCTTACAGGCCATAGCACAGCAGGCAAGAGGCTGGAGTTGGGGCCACCGGGACATACTCTCCTGACCCCTGGCCCACAGGGCCACATGCCCCTGCCCCCTGCCCCCAGGGATCTCCTTGACTCACACCCATCTCTTTCCTCAATTTCTGTCGATACCCACTGTTCAAGATAATTAACCATTTCCACATTCCTTAGGCAACAGCACACCAAGCCAAGTAGGATGACACCATCAAAAGAATGGCTTCAGGACTTTACGTTCCATGGAAATAAGAACATAATCCAAGATGAATTAGAGCAAAGACATGATCTGGTTCCCAGTCTCCTTGTTAAAAATAAACACACACACACACGAAGCAGAAAAATTGAATGTATAACTTTCTCCATTTGAGAGAAAGTTACAGGCTCCTGCGTCTTCTAGAGACACGTGAACACACATATAATGGGCTGAATCGCTAAACGCGTGTCACGCGTGTGTTGTGGCAGTTACAGCACCAGCTCTCTCAGTGGACACGGGGTGAGGTAGCATGTCAGGACACAGTGGCTGCCATCCGGGAAGCAGCCTTCATTCCCCACCAAGCAGATGTCCCCGAGCTGCCGTCTGCAGGTCCCGGGGACCCGGCGGCTGCCGCTCTCGCTCCCGCCACAGGAAGGCCCGTCTCGTCCGTGGCCACGGCGCGGCTGCTCGTGCCCACCGTCCTGGATGTAAGGATCAGGGGGAGAGGTGGAGCCAGGGCCTTCGGGAGCCCACGCTCACCCTCGTGGAAACACAGCGCACGGCAGATCAGAGGGTGCTCCGGACCACCCGCTTCTGGGGTGCAGCCAGGTGGAACCTCCTGAACACGGGCCCTGGGAGCCGTGGGCCGGAGGCTGCGAGGAGCGATGCCCCCGTGCTCCCACGGTTAGTCCTGCTAAAGGGCTGGGCTTGTGCATCATGAAGACTAAGTCTGTGCTGAGGATGGAAAATGCCCGCGAAGCTTCTAGCACACGCAGAGAAGGGGCACGGGGCTCATGAATGCGCGTCTGTGCGGCACCCGCAGAGCAGCAGAGCCAGAGCTCGGGTTACAGGGAAGCCCTTTAGCCACTTCCAAGGACCCCTCTCCTCGAGGGGGTGCATTCAGCCCAGACACTGGAGCTTTGTGCTGCTCAAGCGAAACGCTGGCTTTCATTCCAAATGCCCCTGTGCCGCAAACTGGCCGCGCGGCCTCGTCCACACTAGACATGTGTCGCCTTGAACGGCCTTTGCTAAGCCCCGCGTCTGCTGCAGGCTCCATCACATTCCAGAAGGCCACGGTGGAAGGTCCCTTTCAAGGCACCCGCATCATCCTTGTCGCCCTGTCCCCGCCTTGCTCTGCAGCCGAGAGACGGCAGGTCAGGGGCCTTCAACCTGCAGGATGCCCTTCGTCACGCCCACGGCCTCCTGGTGTGCGTGACAGCCACCAGGCAGCCACGGGAAGGGTAAGGGACAAAGACCCGAGGGAACCGCAGCACCTGCGGCCCCCGAGGGCAAGCCATCGGGCCTCAGCGGGCCTCAGGCTCCGGGCCACGGACCTCGGGGGACACCGGGCACGCGTGTGGGAAGGCCCGGGGGACCCAGTGGTCAGCCAGCCGCCCCCCTGAGCCCCGGGACTTCACGGCGCCATCGGCCAGTGCTGGCACGGCGAGCCCTGCGAAGCTTATTCAGAGGCCCAGCCCGGGCAACGGAGCGTCTGCCTGTGGCTTGGGACTGCTCCCGGGTCCCAGGGCCTGGGATCAAATCCTGAGTACGGCCCCCCCACTCAGCAGGGAGTCCCCGGTGCCCTCGGGCCTTCCCTTGCTGTGCTCGCTCGCTCACTCTCTTTCTCAAATAAAAAAATAAAATATTTTTAAAAAAGCAGACCCAACACTGAAAATAAAGTGGCAGAAACGAGGTATTCATGAGGGCCCCGATTTTGCCATCCACTCAGTGGCTGACTGCGCAGCTACTACACATCCTTTGGGGACAACCGTGTCCCGGAGGTACCTGGTGCCATGAAGACGTGGATTCGGGACTTAATTTCCCCACCATCAGCATTGTGTTCTTCGAAATGCTGCCCCCTCAACCTCACTGCCCCACTGGTCCTGCTGGTCTGCACACCAGGGGCGAACCGGCCTCCTGGGCCGGGTGACCCCGTCTCCCTGCTGCTGTCACTGAGGAGATGGCCCAGGCCTGCCCAAGCCCTGGACTTGTCCGACCTCGGGCGACAGAAGAGACCACTCCCCAGACGTCTCCTCCAAACATCGTGGAAGGCGCCTTTTACCCTCAGAGATTCTATGCTCTCCTCCTCGGCCCCTGGGGAAATCCAAGCAATCTCTAGCTGGCTGCCAACATCTGTGAGCCTCGACCTCTGCTTGGGTCAAATTTTTATTGCATGAAAAATGCACTGGTGGCCTGGTCTCCTTTTATCGTCTACAAATCATGCTGAGTACTTGGCTCGAGTATTAGCAGCTTGTGGAAACGAGTCATTCTGTCTGCGTTTGCTGAATACTGACACAGTGGTCAAGGCTGAGCGATAAAAACTATTACCCGTACTTGCTGAGCCTGAAAACGAGGGAAATTCATTTTCCAATTATTCACCTGATATCACCGCGGGGGGGACAAAAGTGTGTCAAGGTAAAGGAGAATACGTTTGCTACCGTGTACTATTTATGCTTTTTAAAAAAAAGTGCTGGGGAATATCCCCAAAGGGAATTCATTACCGGGGCGCCTGGGTGGCTACGTCGGTTCAGCGTCCAACTCTCGACCTCAGCTCAGGTCGTGACCTCGGGGTCGTGAGACGGAGCCCGCATCAGGCTACGTGCTGGGTGTGGAGTGTGCTTGGGAGTCTCTCTCTCCCCCTCCCTCTGCTGCCCACCCCACTCACGCTCGCTCTCTCTCAAAAAAAAAATTCATTACTATTATCTTGAGATTTTAACACCAAGCAGCTGCCAAAAAATTTTACAAATGAAGCAGTAATTCTAGGTCCCTAATCTAGCCGCCCTTGCTACTTGGTGTTAAGTCTCATTCCCTCTAAGAAATAAACAACCTGTTAACCCCAGAGGAGTCACTAAGACGTTAGCTTCTCCTGTGAGTAACTCTCTAAAGACTTCCTCTGGTCAAATGAGTTCCCTTCTGACTGCGCCCACGAGCCTGCTTCCCGGCCGAGGGCCCATCGCGAGCTGGCGCGCAGGCAGGCCGGGAAGAACGCCCGCCACAGAGGCGCTCAGCGCTGCGGATAAACAAGTCACAACACAGTAAGAATTTTCGGAGAAAACATGCCCCACTCATCAAAACTCCTGATAAATATGCAAATCCCTCCGCTGGAATTTCTAATGTCAAGGTTTTATTAGCTCTCTTCTTACTCAAGTGACTAAGGTAAACACAGTGGATGGTTATACAGGTTTTTCTTTTATTTTTTTCCCCATCAATACTCAAAACATAGCTTGTGTTACCGACCCCATAGCCCAAGAGCTGTAATTACTCGTGTAATTTTGGAACAGACCCTCTCTCTCCGCTGGGACCATGGGCAGATTCACCTGCAGGACCAGCACACAATTATTGTAATGATAGACTTTACGGCACTTCGTAAACTGAGGGTGAACGGGGATTGATGGATTTTGAGGCTAAGCTAGAAGCTCCAAGAAGTCCAAGAACTGAGGTTGTAGAGAGTAACTGACGAGGTCTGACTTCTACCAAAAATAGTTTCATCTCTATTACACACCGTGTAATCACTGGCATCTCTTGTTCTTTTCTTTCTTTTTTTTTTTGGATAAACTGATTAAACCATTTGAGAAGGCTTAAGGAAGAGTTGAGTGAGGTTGAGGGAGTGGGTTGAATTTTCTAAGGGGACATAGGCTGGCCCATCAAAAAATATTTCAAAATGGGAAACTTCCATTTTTTGAAGGCTGCGCTTTGGTCTGTATCTTCTATCTCCGGAATGTCAAAACAAAATGCTAAAGCTAAACTGGGGTGTAATCATGACTCATTAATAATCAGCTTGGGAGCGGTTTTTTTTTTTCAATCTATGCAAAATACTTCCCAGTCAATAAAAGAAGAAGCAAAGCTGTAGAAAGAAGTGGGTAGGGCCTCCTTCAAAGGGCATGTGATAGAAGCATGGGGGAGCAGTCAGGCTGGCCATGGGGTGGCCCTGGGCCTCATCTGCTGAGCTCTCACAAGCTGCGTATCCATCACAATCATACGGGGCTTGTTAACATGAGCTCTTAAGTTTTCTCCTGGAAGTAAAATGCTAGGGTTCTTTTGAAAATACGTTTTTAAAGTAGGAACTTAAAGCGTCTGACTCTTGATCTCGGCTCAGGGTCACGAGGTGAAGTCCTGCGTTGGGGTCCATGCCCAGCGTGGACCCTACTCAAAATACATAAATAAGCAAAACTAAAGGAGGAACAGCCTGAATTGAAAGTAAATAATTCAAAGTTTTAGCTTAGCAGAGAGAAGAATTTTAAAATTGTATGAGAAGTCAGTTGGGAATCTTGTGGATTTGGGCCTATGGTAAGGGAGTACTGACCTCGCAGAAGGTGGAAAGAATATAAAGGCTGTGGGTGGGGTGTTGCAATTAGAAAAAAGTAAATGCTATGTTTAGAAAAGACTTAATGACAGAGTTTGAAAGGGCTAAAAAACTATAATTAGAAAATACAAGGCTTTAGTAGCTATAGTTAATTAGGGGCAGCCCAGATCCCAGGCGGGTTATTCAGTCAACAAACACTTGTTGAGTAAATGGAGTACATGGATATGTACACGGGGCTTTGGAACAAAAAACCAAAAAGATTTTAGAGACCTTAAGGAAAACAAAGTAGAGATCGACAGGACGAGAAGCGGAGCAGCAAAGAGTAAAGTCAGGTTTTGAACAGTAGGAAACACTTGGAAATAAAAATCATCAGCAGTATCTTGGGTTGCTGATTTTGCTAGAAATTGGGAAGGCATGACTTATCCATAAATAAATGATGACTGGGGAGGGAGTCGACGAATGAGCTTAGGGGGATAACAGCTCAGACTTTAACATAGGTGATTTAGGTCTCTAACTAAAGTCTGCAAGTGATTTTCAAAGCACAAGCCCAGCATACATTAAAAAGGAAAAAAGTGGGGTCCCTGGGTTGCTCAGGGGTTGAGTGTCTGCCCTCCTCCCAGGGCATCACCCTGGGGTCCTAGGATCGAGTCCCACATCAGGTTCCCCTCAGGGAGCCTGCTTCTCCCTCTGCCTGGGTCTCTGCCTCTCTCCCTGTGTCTCTCATGAATAAATAAATAAAATCTTAAAATAAGGAAAAGAAGAAAAAAGTAATTATAATATTACTAGGCTGGTAAGTGTAATATTACATCTATTACTATAAATGCTTGGGGGATAAACATCAAAATTTTTCATAACAAAATACAAAAGGCATATATGGTCACTAGATAATTAAAGCAAATCTTAACCTGGCATAGAAACGATCACCTTTACTGACATAGGATTTGATTCAGTACATTTATGCAAAGCTTTATAACAGGTCAGAGCTATAGAGTTTTATTGCCAAAAGTTAATATTTGGTGCAAGACGGATTGAGCTTGCCATGGTTATGTTGCAGTCCTGTTTTCCCGGTACCAGTTATAGCAAAATCAACTTCCAGAGTAAATCTGAAATGCAGAGAGCGCGGCTGATAAGGTTTTAACGGCAGTCACACCAGCCAACTGATGGAAATCACCGTGTTATCAGAGGAAAGTTAGGTTCAAGTTTTGAGACAGTGGCTCTCTTGCAGAGAAAAAAAAATTCCATCTTGTGTACCAAATTATTCTAAGCTGAAAAAATTATTTCGTGATCGAAAAGGCAGAAAAGAGGGGGACCCCCGGGTGGCTCAGTGGTTTAGCGCTGCCTTCAGCCCAGGGGGTGACCCCGGGGTCTCAGGATGGAGTTCCACGTCGGGCTCCCTGCAGGGAGTCTGCTTTTCCCTCTGCCTGTGTCTCTGCCTCTCTCTCTCTTTCTCTCATGAATAAATAAATAGAATCTTAAAAAAAAAAAAAAAAGAAAAGGCAGAAAAGAGGAATAAGAAGACTGAATCCATCCAAATCCAGTGTATGGTGAATTGACCTTCCTGGAAAATTTTATTTGTTATTTCTTGAAGGCAAAGGGTGCTACGTGCCAGTGAGCATCTGAGAGGGTGGGTGTCCTGTGCCGGGGTGGGCCCGGCAGGGAGGGCCCGGCAGCTCTGGGGACTCTGCGAGCAGGGGGCAGCGGGCGCACCTCGGATCCCGGGCAGACCCCCGAGGAAGGAGGCACGGACAGACGCCAGCAGCCCCCCGCACGGTCGCCCCAGGCCAGGACGCGGGCTCCCGCAGTCCCGGGAGCCGGGGGAGCTGGGCCAGCTGCGGCCCCAGGGGTACCCGGCGGACATGCAGAGTCCGAGAGAAGGGGCCTTTCAGGCCAGGATGCACTTGAACTGGACCAGTGCTACAGATGGGGCGGGCGGGGCACACCTCCCCGGGTGCCCATGCGGCCAGAGTCTGCAGGACCAGCCAGCGTCCCCGCCCCGCCCTGAGCGCTCTGTAGGGCAAAGGATGCGATTAAGTATTTCTTTGGTAACTGTGAACTGGATTTTGCTTTGAAAATATGTGTTCATAATTTAGGTAACTTGCTACTTAAAGCACTAAGTCTAATAGCTGAAAAGTAAATGTAAATGATAATGACGAAATTAACTTACAGGTGCATAGTGGCAATTTTGTGTCCTGGTTTAAAAATCCAGATATCAGAATATAACTCGGATTAAAAAACCAAATTCGTGAACTAATTAGGGATCACTTATGTGACTTCTGAGAAATGGAAACATCTTTGTTCAAGTGTGAAATTACTTTAAGGATGAGTGTTTATCCATGAGAAATTTTTAATTGATGTATTAATCATATTTTCAAAAATATAAAGAAATAAATCTTTTTGACTGTATTAATCATATTTTCAAAAAATAAAAATAAAAAAATAAATATTTCTGGCTGGAGAGCTGATTCAAGTTTTTAAAGCACTTCTTTTTTTTAAGTGCTCCCTTTCTAAGAATGGCACAAGTACAGAAGGTGAAGGTATGACACGAAACGTTAATGATACTCAGGGATCGAGAAGAGGCAGAGGTTTTTGTTTCCAGCCCTAACGGTCTAGCTCACATACATTTCCTGCCATGAAAACAGATAAAACGTGCAAGTTATAATAGGAAATCATCTAATTAGAAACATCAAAAGCTGACAAGATTAAAAAAAAAAAGAAGCTACCAGGTTAAAAATCTGCGAGGAAGTAGGAACCTAAGAGACCAGCCGGCGGGGAGGTGCTTTGTGAGTGTGAGCTGATGCCACAGCCTCACGGGGGAGCGGGATCAGAGCTGGAGCCTACAACGGGCTCCAGTGGGAAGAATAAAAAAAGCCCTTGTCAAGTGAAGCTGAGGCGTCTCAGAGTCACAGCCCACACGCAGGGTGCAGCCACCCACCTCCTGCCCGGCAGGCCGCAGGGACAGTGGGCCTTGGTGTTGAAAGTATTCATACAGGGGAGGCAGGTGGGTGTGGGAACTTGTATTCAAAGACTGGCCCTTGTGTGTGAAATTCCAACTCAAAAGTCCCATCACCTGGGTGGTCTGAGACACTTTAAAGGGGCAGGTTTAGGTCACAGTGGTCCCAGACTGGTGGTGCCGCCAGACTCCCGGCAGAAACAAAAGCAAATTCAAATTCTACACCTAAAACAGGCCATTCGTCCTCAGCCTCAAAGCACCCCTCTGAGTCATTTTTCAGTGGTAATGACAAACGTCCAGGCAAAAATAAGCAAGCACACGAGGAGAAGGGGAAAATCTAAGAAAAATCTAGATCCTACAAGAGCAGATTCGTCCTTTAGTGACTTTTGTAGCTGTTTGTGCAACTACTTCTACTCGAGCATTGGGTGTGTGCACCAGGTTCTGTGTAGGGTGCTGGGCACGGGTGTCACCCCGGCTCCCGCAGGAACAAATCACCCGGTGGGTGAAAGGTTAGTTGCAATGACATTATATTCATGTTCATTTACCTTCGGTCTCAGTGTTTTCCTAGACTTCCCAGCACAAAGAAGAAGGAGCGCCCGTGACTATTAACGGATAGATTCTGAACATAATCTCTTGCAGGACTGAGATGGACATCCCTGGTCCCTCCCCAGGCCCCCAGCCCCTGGAGGTGGGGCCTGATGATCCCCTGAGCAAACCGCAGGGCTGCGTGCAGGACCAGAATGGGGGTGCAAGGGAGTGAAGCCAAAGATGACCACCTTTCACTGTGGGTGACCACACAGATGATTCTGGGAGAAGAGTATGAACTGGACAACGCTGATGTTAAGGAAGCTCTGGCAAAAGTGGAGGGCACAGGAAGTGAAGAGAAGCCGGGCCCGTACTGACATGCGCAGAAGGCCTTTCTTTCCTGGCCAAGCTCGTTGGCGAGACCTTGCAGACACCTGGGTTCCTCCGGTGTGTCCACACTCACGGCCCGCCTGGGTCTTCTACCCGCTTTTCACAATGAGGGCTCATGTCATCCCTTCTATTCTTCTGCATCCGTTTGCTCTTATTAAATATTCTCGTGGTTCTTATTTACTTAACTTTCGGAAAGGTATGGCTGGGCTTTTTGTTCCTTGTTTGCCAAACCGTGGTAATGTGCTGCAGTAAGAACACCCACCGCACCCACGCGCAGGCCGCTCACTCAGGGCCTGGGACCGTGCAAGACACTTTTTAGGAGTTATTTACTGCTCACGGCCCAGGAAGGGGCCAGTCGGCATCACCTCCACTTTACGGGTGGCTGCTGCGCACCACGGAGCTCACATCCTGCAGCAGACGGAGCGGGGGCGAGAGCACGAGCTTTGAGGCTGGACAGACCTGGACTCAAACCCTGACCTGCTCCCAGGATTCCCCTCCCCTCAGGACGAGGCTCAGCTTGCCCGGGCACAGGCCGCCGCGTGGATGGCACAGAACACACCGGGGCCCTCAAAGTGCCGGTTTCGCCTTCCTTCCAACAGTTACTCATCTGAAAGTTCACGTCTTGCCCAAGGGAGCATCTTCAGAGAGTTTTCAAAGCGGCTACTACTGGATAAATAGCATGGTATTGTACACACTCTATAAAATAATGAAAGGTAAATAATCTCTTCTATTTACAGACTGCTTTACAGCTCCCACAGCCCTACACTCCTTCCCAACCACTGGCTTGTTTGATCCTTTGGAAAATATTTTACTATCTCAGTTGTGTTGTTGTTTTTTGTTTGTTTTTGTTGTTGTTTTTGTTGCTTTTGTTTTTGTTTTTTGTTTTCTTTTAGTTGATTGGTTGTCTGTCTCTGGGACATACTAACATTGTCTGAACATGATAATATTGCCATCAAAAATGCTAATCCAGGAAATGATGCATTTTCCCTCCAGTCCTCTGGAGGCAGATTGCCTCCTTCCTTCTCCTGGGTAGTGTGCGTGTAGGCGGGATGTTGGTGGCCAGAGTTGGAGGTGCGGCAGTGGAGGGAGGGAGGGATGTAACCCATAGCTAGCTGTCTTTGCTTTTCATGGTCAGGATGCCTAGCACAAAAGTAATGTGCTACCTTCTCTTATTAAAGGACGTCTCATTTTCTTCTCAAGCTCGTGAGAAAAATCAACCTATAGTCTCTCTCATCCAGAAAGTGTGGAAAAAAAAAAAAAGTCCTGGGAAAGATGTCTTCATCCCACACAGTAGGGGCACAACCAATCTTTGAAACCACTGCAGTGACCGTGGTGTACACGGACCATACTCTGGGGACGATGCAGAAAATCATGTGATGATCCCTGTGAGTCTCTCAAAAAGGCAGCCCAGCCTCACTTCTAAGATAGCTTCTGGGATCAGCAAGACCCACTTCTCAAATAAGGATTATTTCAGAGGAAGCACGTGGGGACGTATTTTTTTTTTTGAGACCCCCAACTTTTCAGAATATATTTTGAGTCAATATTTAAAGCTTGGGAAATGTCACAGGTTTTTTAAAGTTGGCTTGCTTTGCCCAGTTGTCTCTACCTGGCCCTTCTGGAGCTTGTTGCTGGTGCCTGGATTATAATCGTGTTGGCTAAACAAAAGTTCAGGAATCCTGCTAGCTTTTTCAACTGTTAATTTAATCCTACACAAAACACACGCACGCCCCAAACCAAAAAAAAAAAAAAAAACAAAAAAACCAGAAGGTTCAAGACACGTAGATAGAAAAAGCAAAAAAAAAAAAAAAAAAAAAAGAAAGAAAGAAAGAAAGAGAAAAAAGAAAAGAAAAAGCAGCAGCAAAGCCTCTGGCCCTCAAATGTCTCCCTCTGTCTGACTGCACAGTGTCGGGGATCGGCGTGTGGCCGCTGCTCCTGGACCCTCCCCACTTCAGGAGCTCTTGCTGACTGGGGGCATGGAGGGAAAGACCACCTGCCCCTTCGCTACTAATGCTTGACAAAGCTCAGAACTGGGGAGAAGTCCTGAAGCAGGCAGGGCAGGATTGCAGCCCCACTGCTATGCGCAGCTGCCCAGGGCCGCAGTGTGTCCTCCCTGAGAGGACACCACTTAGGGGCGCCCGGTGGCTCAGCCGGGGACGTGGCCGCCTTGGGCTCCAGTCAGGATCCCATCCTGCACGGGCTCCCTGCTCAGTGGGAAGCCTGCTTCTCCCTCTCCCCCTACTTGTGCTTTCTCTCTTTGTCAAATAAATAAAATCTTAAAAAGGAAAAGAAGATACTATTCAGAATTTTACAGAAATTAATCAAATTAAATAGGCACTTTACACAAATGATTTTCACTTAACAATATTTTTAAAGATACTACGATACTGAGTGTCTCCACTTGAACAGCGCTCCTATACGTGGTAGCCAGACTACAATCCCTCTCCCTCCTGGGGTTGATGCCACCTTTGTCCTGGACCTTCCTGGGGGTCCTGTGATCCCCTGAAACCATGGAGTCCCCACTCCACTGCCTTCCCCTTGCTGCTCAAGCCTCCACTGCAGCCCCAGCCCAGCCCTCCTCGGGCTTCTCCCCTGATTCTTGGTTTGTCACCTCTCCTCCCAGCCGGCCTGGAACGCACCTCAAAGACAGTCCAGTGGGGACCGTTATAAGATAATAGTAACGGCATGTATTGAGCACCTACTATGTGCCAAGTGCACATCTAAGTATATGATAGGGGGTAACCTGTTCAGTAAGGGCCACAAGCAGCCTGGGGCTGGCAGTACAGGGCTTGTGGGCACCTGCTGGGGACCCAGGGCCAGCTCCTCCCGGCTGGGGTCGGCGTCCACGGCTGACATGTCCAGGAGCAGGATCTCCAGGGGCCTCTCCTCGTCCGGAGCAACCGGCCCATGTCCGCTCAGGTCTTGACCTCGGGGTCGGGCCTTGAGCCCCTCCTCGGGCTCCACGCTCGGGGTGGAGGCTACTTTAATATTTTTTAAAACATTTTGTTTATTTATTCTTAGTGACACAGACAGAGAGAGAGGCGGAGACCCAGGCAGACGGAGAAGCAGGCTCCCGCGGGGACCCCACGCGGGACTCGATCCCGGGACCCGGGGTCACGCCCTGGGCCCTGCGCTGGAGGAGACGCCGCCCTGCGCCCCACCCTGGAGGCCACTTTAAAAAGAGAAGGAGCCCCCGCTGCTAAGTGAGCCGGGCCGAGCCCCCTTCCCACCCGGCTCACTCCCGACCGAGCCCCGAGGGGCCGCCCGCGGGGTCCCGAGGCCGGGGAGGGCGGGAGCGGGGAGGAGGGACCGCAGCGCAGGGAGCGCGGCGCACGGGCGCCCGGACCGCACCGCCGGAGCCCGAGCCCGCGGAGACCCCCCGGGCAGGCGGGTCCGCGGCGCCCCGGGGTCGGGCCCTCGCCGGGTGGGCCCCGCCCCTCCCCGCTCCGCCCCTCCCCGCGCCCCCTCCTCCCGCGCCCCTTCCTCTCCAGCTCTTGTCTGCGCCCCCTCTCCGCGCGCTCCCCCCCCTCCTGCGCCCCTTCCTCTCCAGGCTCCTCTCTGCGCCCCGTCCCGGCGCGTCCTCCTGCCCTCCTGCCCTCCTGCCCTCCTCCTCCCTCCCCTCCCCCCGCCCCCCCCGCCCCGACAGCGCGGCCCGGCCCGCCGCCCGCCTACCGTGCTGCGCTGCTCGGCTGCGGACATGCTGGCGGCGGCTGCGGCGGGCCGGGCCGGAGCTGCTATAAGAGGCCGCGGACACGTCGCACTTCCCGTGACCGGCCCCTCGGCCCGCCCGCCCGCCCCGCCCGGGACCCGCCGCCGCGCCCGCTCGACTTCGCCGCCCCCCCCGCGCCCCGCCCCGCCCCCGCGCCTCCTCCAGGAAGGACTCCGGCCCGCCCCGCTGCCGAGCGCGCGGCCGGCGGGCAGGGGCCTCCGCGGGTGGGGGGAGGGGCGGGGGGTGCGGCCTGCCCCGGGTCGCCGCACGGGAGGGCATCCAGACCAGGCTCGCAGCCCAGGTGCAGAGGCCGGGGACCCCGGTGCCCCGGGCCCCCTGCGCGCGCCCCCAGGTGCCCCCAGGTGCCCCAGGTGCCCCATAGGAGTCCCTCCGCGCGCTCGGCAGCCAAGGCGGCCCCTGAGGGAAGCAGCACAAAGAGGGCTCAGGCCCAAACCCCGGGGCAGGGCGAGGCCACGCTCACCCCAAAGCC
Source organism: Nyctereutes procyonoides (assembly GCF_905146905.1). Classification (NCBI taxonomy): domain Eukaryota; kingdom Metazoa; phylum Chordata; class Mammalia; order Carnivora; family Canidae; genus Nyctereutes; species Nyctereutes procyonoides. Next base: position 27,646,336 of record NW_026575043.1, read on the forward strand.
CGGGGGCAGCGGGGGGCAAGGAGGAGGGCGCCCCGGGGAGCGGCAGGTGCTCAGGCCATCGCGCCTCGGCCCCCTGCACCTTAACCCTAGCGTCAGGCCACGCACGGATCAATAGGACAGGACCTACTGGAAAAGAAGCGTGAAGATGCCCGGGGATGCGCAGCCCCTGCAGCACACCTGCAGGGCCTCCCGGGGTGGGGGGTCCCCGACGTGCGGCCTCCCTGGTCCTACTAGGAGCAGGAACCTGAAGATCTGGCCACGGCTTCCTGCTCCGTGGGGACGTGCGGAGGAAAAACACCCGGGTAGGAAGCCTGAGAAGGCGGCCAAGCGTCTGCACGGGCCCCAAATGCCACTATATATGTATTTTCTTAGCATTTGGGGTCAGCTGCCACCACCCCCTTCAACAGTGAGCAGCTCGAGGGCAAACGCTGGATGTCCGTTTCTGCTCCAAACACAAACACCCTGAATTTGCTGGTTTAAACAGGAATACCCGTTCTGGTTTCATTGGGAAAATCCTCTTGCAGCCGTGCCAGCCGCGTCTCGAACCCTGCCGGATGCAGTCAAAAAGGTACACGAAGTGTGGATGGAGCAACAGCAATTTGTGCACTTGCTGTCTCTTTTTCACATGGCCTCTAAAATAGTTGTGTTTCTGACACACAAGGAAGTTGACGACAGGTCTCTAAGGGTCCCTTCCTGGAGAAGGAACAGATGAGTGTTTGGACCTGGGGGACGTCTCAAGATCCTTTGTTGCCTCCCTGTCCCCCCAATTTCCCCAAGAGGTAACGCAGAGCTGATGCCCGGGCAGGAGATGGACCTGGACCTTGATGTCGTCACCGGCCAGAGGCAGAGGCCACCTCAAGGCCAGGTCACAGACTCCCACAGGGCCCTGTGACCTGAACCACTCCACCTCTCGGGCACGGGACTCAAAATGCGAGGAAACTGTCAGCGGGACCGTTTCTCTTGTCTTAGATTTCACGAAGTGTCAAACAGCCCCCAGAACAGACACGCTTTCCTGCTTCTTGGGAAGCAGTTCTTGCGAAAGAGGGGGCCTGGCCTCCCCGGGCCCTGGGCCCACGCGCGAAGACCCGAGCACGTCACAGCTTCCCCGCAGTTCAGCGGGGCAATTCCCTGAAGAGCAAGCTAATCGTTCCTTTCTACTTTCACAATTGTTGTTGTTGTTGTTTTCCATCTAAGGGCAGTGGCTTGGGTTCTTTTTCACCTCACGCACGACCATCGGTCCTAGAGGAGGACGCTTCCTCGTGGGAGCAACTAGATGCTCCACTTTTGGAGCCTGCGGCCCCAGCCCGTCAGAGCTGAAAGGAGGCCCCGTCGGGAGGAGGGAGGAAGGGTCCCAGTGTGTCCCTTCACGCGGCCCCATCTCCATAAATCTCTCAGAAGCCTTCCCCCGAGACCTTGCTACAGGGCACCGCGAGCTACGCTCTACAGTTTGTAATCTTTACACTAACTTGCGTGAGGGTTTGTTTTTCTTCTTCTTCTTCCTATTTACTTTTCTTCCTTCCAGAACTGACTGGGCTTAATAATTAACTTTAATGAGCTGGTGGTGACTCCTTGGTCCTTTTATTGTCTAGAAAAGATGGAATCAGCTCCCACAAATAAACAAGGGAAATGCATATACGAAGCACACCCGTGTTGGTGAGATCTTTATGCCGGAGGCTCCCCAACACATTTTAGGGAGTTTCATCACATTTTAGGGGATCTGGCCTGGAGACCAGCTCCCCGGAGGGCCGTTCCCAAAGGACGCAGCTACACCGCCCCCTAGTGGCTATGATGATTTTTTTTTAAAAGACCTTCTTGTTGAAACTTTCTGAACCAAAAGTGCCTTCAGGAGTTCCCTTGAGTCAAGAAGCCCTTCGAGAAAGTCCTCTAAAGGATCCAAACACTCTTCCTACACACAGGTACTCCCAAGAGAAGCAAAATGTGGTTTCTGTCCCCGAGAAACTCGCAGTCCAGTGAGGGAGACAAACTGCCGCCCCCCTGCATCCCGAGCATTTCAGTCCCCTGGGCCTGGGCAGGTGAGACTCTGATCTAGTGTTAATCCTTGATGCACAGCTGAAGGGTTCTCTGGCGGCAGCGGGTAAGCGTGGAGGAGTTCCCAAAAGCGCTCTGGTTAGGCATCTTCAACCATTTCCAGTTTGGGATTCTGTGCAGGGCCTTTAAATCCCAGGGCCCTTAAGCAACGGGAGAGGAGACTCCTTCAAGATTCCTGCTGCCCACTCCATCCCTGTTCTGTTGCACCTAAGTCAACAGGACAACTCACAGATGCGTAGCTTTCCAAGGCATCCATTGTTCTCATTGAAAGCCTGACACTTTTTTTTTTTGGGCACTCGTGTGCTATTCATTTAAGTCACGCGGACAGAAATTACTTAATTTCACTTACAGGTACAACTGGCAGAAATAGGTTTGGGGTCAAATACTATGGAGCTCAGTACACATCAAGGAGGGGGAACGCCAGAGGGTGTGGGCATTTCAGCGCACCCTACAATCAGAGAATGTTCACCCGGCTATTGGTATCAGTCACCTTTTCTTTTTTATTTTTTTTATGATTTTTTTTTAATTTTACTTATTCACAAAAGACACATACACACAGAGAGGCAGAGACACAGGTAGAGGGAGAAGCAGGCTCCATGCAGGGAGCCCGATGGGGGACTTGATCCCAGGACCCCGGGGTCACGCCCTGAGCCGAAGGCAGATGCTCAACCACTGAGCCACCAGGTGCCCCAGTCACTATCTTTTCTAGGAGAAATGGAGGGCATGGATTGAGCCAGCCACTGTGTACAAAGAAAGGACGTCGTGCGAGTGCAGAGGAGGGGCATCCAGCTCGACTCTGGGAGACAGGTGTCAAATTTTCTTGGAGAACAAACTACATGAACTTGAGACTTGAAAGACGGATAGGCCAACCCTCCCCTCTTCTCCCCAACATGCATGTGTGTGTAAATGTGAAAATGTAAAGGCACAGAGCTGCATGAAATCACACGGTATGTTGAGAGAATTGTAAGTATTGGGGCTCCTGGGTAGTTTAGGTGGTCAAGCATGTGCCTTCGACTCAGGTCATGATCTCAGGGCCCTGAGATCGAGCCCCACGGCCGCTCCCTGCTCAGCGGGAGTCTGCTTCTCCCACTCCCTCTGCTCCTCCCTGCTGTTTGTGTTCTCTCTCTCTCTCTCTCTCTCTAATAAATAAATAATATTTTTAAAAAAGAAAAATAAAAAAGGAAATTGTAAGCATGTGTAGGGCCGGGGTGGGGAGACGAAAGCCGGGCGCAGAAGGCTGTCAGGGGGCCGCGTGGGGAGGGGCCCACGTCCTCTTGCTGAAGCTCGTCTGCGGCCTTCGCCATGTGGCCTTCCGTCCGCTCATCGCTGATGGGCAGTCCCTACGGGACACTTCCTGTGTCCAAGGATGATAGTCCCTGTCCCGACGACCTGGGCTGCTGAGGGAGATGGATGCACACACACAATTCCAAGGAAATGCGAAGTGCTGGAATAAAGGCGCGTTCAAAGCAACAGGCAGAGAACCTCGGAGAAGGCAATGACTGCTGGACCGCAGACTCTCGTGGCTGTGGCCATTTAAGGCGAGTTCCCAAGAGAAGAGAAAGCCAGATGGAAAGGTGACCTGCCCCCAGACTGATGGCCCAGCTGCCCAGGCCGCGTGAAGCGTCCACCCGCGGGCCCGGCCTCCTCCCACGGCCCGCAGAGCGCAGCGCCCGGGCGGGCCGGGACGCTCCTGCACATGGGTGCTCTCCTGCCACTCTCCGGGTGGCATCCGGTCCAAAGGTTTGGTTGCTCATTGCATTGGGTTTAAAAGAGGCACATTTATAAGTTACACACACGTTATGCAAAATAGAGACATTTCGGGCACTTGGGGAAACTCACTCCAAACTTCAGCAAACCTCAGGGAAAACAAGTTAATTTGGTCACTGGCTGAGTTTTCAGCCTTCAATCATTTATTTTACAAGATGCTCAGTGAGATGGAAGATGATGTAATCCCTGTCACTTGGAGGCTCTAGAGTGTTAGGGTTTCCAACCAAACTGGAATTATTTAACTATTAACTATCTAAGTAACAAATTATGTCCCTTAAACTTTATTAGAAAAACGTCCAACTAACCTGAGTGAAATTCTAAGACGTATTTTAAAGGAAAGAAGGGAGAGGGAAGAAAGAAAAGAATGTGGTGGTATAATAAATTAATATTATGATTATTAGAGAACATCAGAGATACCATAAATGGATGGTTAATTTGCAAATTGGAATATAGTATGTTGAGCATAATTTACTAGTGTTTTCTAAACCTTCTAGAAGGATTTTAAAAATTTCACATCATGTAAAGATAAGCAGTAAAAAAAATCAATATAATATCTCTCCATCTCTTTTATTTTCAAAAAATTATTTAAAAGCTTATTTTTTTAATTAATCTCTATGCCCAACATGGGGCTCAAACTCACGACCCAGAGATCAAGAGTCGCACGCTCTTCTGACTGAGTCAGCCAGCCGCCCCTCCACTCTTTTAGACAAAGATATAAAAATCCTAACTCATAGACCTCAGGCTTCCTGACAGTATTTTAAGAGAGTTTTTATGGGTACTAAGCATCTTCTGAAAAAGCGATAGCTCTCTATGTATATTGCTATTTTTCAAATGTCTTTAGATGCCGCTGTAAAGAATAAAATTCATATTCATTTCTTTATTTATTTTTAAGATTTTATTTATTTATTCATGAGACACAGAGAGAGAGGCAGAGACCCAGGCAGAGGGAGAAGCAGGCTCCATGCGGGGAGCCTGATGAGGAACTTGATCCCAGGACCCCGGGGTCACAGCCTAGGCCAAAGGCAGGTGCTAAACCACTGAGCTCCCCGGGGATCCCCCCAAATTCAGATTCATTTACAATGTCATCAAATTCATTTCCTGATCTTTATGTAACATTTTCAATCATCAGATACTAAAAAATACAACTGCAGTCATACAACTGCAGTGAAAAATCAGTCTGCTAGAGAAAAATGGGCAACAGTCTTGGTACAATAAAAATCGTAAATATTGGCCCAAATCCTTATATGCGTGGCTAGCACACACTTACGCTTGAACTTTGAAATCCCTTTCTGTTTTCATAACATGGTCTTTTCCTTATTATATCTCCTCCACCGCGCACACGCGCGCGCGCACACACACACTCACACACACCCACACACACACACTTGTTTTTCTTTTGCTAACTCTTGGTTTAGAGAGACAATCGTGCTCTAGGCCGGTGGGGGAGGACTTCTTTCAAAGCCCTAACACTTCACAGACTTCCCTGCACCTCGTAACCATCTGGGGAACCACTGGACTAAGTAGATCAGAGTCGGGGGCCCGGGCATCTGTCGTTTCACACTTTTCTCTCTAAGACAATCCGGGTTGTCAGAGGGGAGGCTGCGTCAAGGTCACCTATGCTGAGTTACAGATTGCTGCCCCCCCCCCACCAGTCCCCACGCCATCCGTCAAGCTTAGGATGCAGAAATCCCACATCTAACAAGTTCCCAGGTGACACTCATGCTGCGGGCCCAGGGACACGGTCCTGCAGATATTGTCTCACATATACGACTCCCAGCTCGCCCGCACGTTTCAATTTGTTAGACGAAATGTAGAAAATAGGTGAAAAGAGGAGAAGTAGGTGTCCTGGGAACACAACCTGGGCTGACATTAAAAACCATCCCACTAACGAGAACAGTGTCTCGCAGTGTGAATGGGAAGGTGATGGATGTTGCCAGGGGTTCCCAGCCCTATTAGGAGCCCCCTGGAAGCCTGAAAACTCCACCTTCAGCCACCTGGGCTCCCGTGCTGCTTCTCAGGGCAGGGGGCTCGCACCACAATACGCCACCCCCCGGGGGGGGGGTGTTTTGCAGCCTGTTTTGAAGCCACCAGTCCTCCAGGGAGCTTGCAAAAACCCACAGGCCTGGGTCCCCCCCTTGGAACTCCCCAGACAGGCCACCTAGTTCTGAGCCTCCTTGAGGGCTTTTAATTAGGCCCCGGCCCCCTTTCCCCCAGATGCTTTGTTTATTCAGAGTTCTTTTCCTTCTCTTAGGGCTTTAAAATGAGGAAGAGAATCTAGTTTTGTTTTTCTGTTTTCCATCCTGAGCCCAGAAAGGGTCTTTTTTTTTTTTTTAAGATTTTGTTTATTTATTCATAAGAGACACAGAGAGAAAGGCAGGGACATAGGCAGAGGGAGAAGCAGGCTCCCCAGAGGGAGCCCGACGCGGGACTCGATCCCAGGACCACAGGATCACATCCTGAGCCAAAGGCAGCTGCTCAACCACCGAGCCCCCCAGGCGTCCTAATATAATCCGGAAAGGGCCTTGATCGAATGGCAAGGGGCCAGAATGGGGAAATATTAGGGGTAAAATCAATGAATACCTAAAATATTGTCCCACCGTATCATTTTTCTTTTTCTGACATTATTCACTGAATAACTTACCTCATCTTCTGTGGGAGGCTTCCGTGAGCAATTGGTGAGTGAGCTCCTCCTCCGACACCCCCAGGGAGGTCCTAGGAGAAGCAGCTCACTTACAAATTGTAACTTGGAACTTTTTCTGCCCTTTTGTTCTTCCAGACTAATGAATTATTTTATTAAGCTTCCTTTTCTGCCCCCTAAAATTATACAGGGTTTGTACTAAACTGTTAATGATGAGTTACACACTTAATTTGGGAAGAATTGATAGACCAGTCAAGTGTCTTCTGTAGCACAGGGTATCTCTGTTCTGGTTTCCTGAATCTCATGTGCACGTACTTACAAACCCACGGAATTATAAATGGAATTTCCCATCCTACCTACCCTCTTCCATCATTCTTGTTTTGAAGGAATGTTATGGGTTATTGTACTCACTTACTTCTTAAAATGTGGTTATTTACTTCATAAAACGACATCCCTCCCTGCCCCGCAAAGTAATTGAGAGACGTTGAGAATCGGCGGCGGGAAGAGTGGAATCGAGGGCCCCTCAGGAGTCCTTGGTGGGGGCTCAGGTGCTCCCAGGAGTGGTCGGCCCGGATGGGGCTCTTCGTGCAAATTGGTCTTTTGCCCCCGCCTCTGAGCTACAGCGCCAGGCCGGGGTGGCTTCAGGACAGACTTGTGTCCGAGACACAGCAAAAGGATCCTAGACTTGGGGGCAGAAGGCCTGGATTCCTATCTTTTTGTTGGTCTAGCCATTCCCTTCTGTGGGGCAGGCCTGGGCCCCGGGCCGGGCAGTCCCAGAACAGCCCTGGGACCCACTGAGTCCTGTGCCAGGATTCTCCTGTTGGAGCTTTTACTCTTGGAAGGAGACCTTTCCCTTTTCAGCTAGGAAGGGTCAGTATTTTATATATATATATATATATATATATATATATATATATATATACACACCATATATAAGAATGCTAGTGGCCACACCTATCCCCACATGGAGGACTCTTAGATGGTCATAAAAAGCTGGAGAGAAGGGGCCCCTGTGGGGCTCAGTGGCTGAGCGTCTGCCTTGGGCTCAGGCCATGACCCCGGGGTCCTGGGATGGAGTCCTGCGTTGGGCTCCCCGCAGGGAGCCTGCTTCTCCCTCTGCCTGTGTCTCTGTCTCTCTCTCTGTCTGTCATGAATAAATAAATAAAATCTTTAAATAAATAAATAAATAAATAAATAAATAAATAAATAAATAAAACCACCTCGTGGACCACTTGAGTGCTGCACACAGGGACAGGAAATTCCCAGTGTGGTAACACACGAGGCTCAATAAGTGTACCAATCGAGTCAAGCAGGATGACTTAGACTTGCCTTTACATTTATGACAGATCAGGGTTTCAAGATTGATGGAAACTTTTATTATGCTCTCCAGGCTTATTTCACAGTTTTAAGAGTATAAGATAGAAAATACTGGAATCTCATCCAAAATTTGGAGCTCCTCTGAAGTATGAAAAATTGGTGGCATTTTCCGGTTATCATGCAAGTAGCTATAGCCAACTGTAGCCTATATGACTTAGTGCAGTTTATATTAAACAAGTTTATTATAAAATATTAAATCTGTGCTTCCTCTGAGGTCTGTGGTTTTAATGACGTTCTGTGTGAAATGTTTCTGCGTGTTCTAACTTTGCTTTAATTCTCTGCTCGTTTCATTTTATTACATTATTTTATTACAAATGACATCTGTTTCTTCTGCTCATGCTCCATGTGACACTGCAATAATTTGGATCCAATTATTTAATTAGGTTGTCAACTAGCTCACTAGTGATGACTTCTATAGAGTTAACTTATTCTGCAAAAATAATGAGAATATGTCTCTGACATGCATCAAAGATTTTGCCTTTTTAGCTTAAAAAAAAAAAGAAAAGAAACACACTTCCTTTGTCAGCCAGGAAACCCTGGACACAGAGCTCTTGGTTCTGCATAATATCCAAAATTTATTCCTTTGGAACAAGAGTCCGTGTTAATGGCTAAAATAATTCTGATTTCTAGACACAACCAGGAAAAAAAAAAAAAAAAGTTCTGGCAAACAGGGAAATCATGTCCATTTCATCTGCAGCCATGATCTCTAAGGTTAATGTAGGACTGACATTGGATGAGCTCTACTTTGAGAAACGTATGTTCAATGTCCCCTCTCAGCTCCAAGCTCTGGCGTTGTGCTTTAGGACCGTCAGGGAGCTGGGCTGTGGGAGTCACGGATTGGCTCTCCCATCCTGCCTGAGGTCAATGGTGGAGCAAGTGGCTCCAAGTATGACCACAACTGAGGAATTCTTCGCTTCCGTAGGCAAAGGCATGGAATAATCTCAAAATAACATCTCGTTTGCCTTCCCACCCAAAGAAACCTCAGAGAGTTTCTAATTAACTAATGGACTATATACCACATTTTACTTATTCTTCAGTTGTTTGGGACTTTAAATGGTTTTCAATAGACACAAGGTCATATTTTATGTCAAGTTTCCCCAGCTAGGTCTCCGGTCATCAGCCTCCAGGAGAAAATCTATTTCGTGAATAAAACACCTGAAATTTGGCACATATGCAATTTTAAAGTGGAAGACAGTATCTTTATACAATGCATAAACTCAGAAATCACTCTTTTCTTCAGCTGAATGCTGAGGTTTGAGAAGTGGATTAGTTAGAGAAGGAGAAATAGCTAAGGGGCGCCTGGGTGGCTCCGTTGGTGAAGCATCTGCCGTCAGCTCAGGTCATGACCTCAGGGTCCTGGGATCGAGCCCCACATGGGGCTCCCTGCTATTGGGGAGTCTGCTTCTCCCTCTGCCTCTCCCTGCTTGTACACTGTCTCTCTCAAATAAATAAATAAAATCTTAAAAAAAAAGAGAGAGAGCTGTGAGCTGCAACAAGTTTCAGAAACTTTTTGCGCATTTTGAAGGATTCCCAAGTCAGTGGGTCTTTATTCTAATTCTATGGCTCTCCTTTTTTTTAAAATCAAAAGTGTATCATGTGATAAACAGACACACAAAGAGATACTTAGCAGCACTCATCGTCATGCAAATGCAAATCAAAATCACCATGAGATACCACCTCACACCTGTCATAATGGCTAGAATCAAAAGACAAGAAATAAAAGGTGTTGGTGAGGATGAGGAGAAAGAACCTCGTGCACTGTTGGTGGGAATGCAAACTGGTGCAGCCACTGTGGAGAACAGTATGGAAGTTCTTCAAAAAATTAAAAACAGAACAATAGAAATACTGTATGATCTGGTAATTCCACTACTGAACATTTACCCAAAGAAAACTAAAACACTGATACAAAAAGCTAAAAGCAGGGAATCCCTGGGTGGCTCAGTGGTTTGGCTCCTGCCTTTGGCCCAGGGCGTGATCCTGGAGACCCGGGATCGAGTCCCATGTCAGGCTCCCTGCGTGGAGCCTGCTTCTCCCTCTGCCTGGGTCTCTGCCTCTCTCTCTCTGTGTGTGTCTCTCATGAATAAATAAATAAATAAATAAATAAATAAATAAATAAATAAATAAAATATCTTTAAGAAAAAAGCTAAAAGCCATGTTTATTGCAGCACTATTTACAGGATATGGAACCAACCTAGTGTCCATCCATAGATGAAAGGATAAAGAAGATGTGATATACCTATATCTATACCTGTATCTATATCTATACCTATATCTATATCATGGAATTTACTCATCCTCAAAATAAAAAGAATAGAATCTTGCCATTTGTGACAACAGGGAGGGACCTAGAGGGTATAATGCTAAATGAGATAATTTGGACATAGACAAACACCGTATCATTTGACGTATATGTGGAATCTAAATAACAAACAAAAGACAGAGGCCCATGGATATACAGAACACACTGATGGCTGCCAGGAGGGAGGGATGGAGGGATGGACAAAATGGGTGCAGGGGAGTGGGAGGTAGAGACTTCTGGTTACGGGATATATAAGTCATGGGAATAGAAGGCACAGCACAGGGAATAGAGTCAACAAGTCAACGCTACTGTAACAGCATTGCACGGTGACGGATGAGAGCTACACTTGTGAGCATAAGGTAAAGTATAAAGTTGATGAATCATGATGTCGTACACCTGAGACTAATGGAACATTGTTTGTCAACTATACTTCAATTTAAAGAAAAGCGTAAAAAAAATAAAATAACGAAAAGCATATCACGGGGATGGAGTGATGGGTAAAATAGGTAAAGAGAGTTAGGAGGTGAAAACTTCTAGCTATAAATAAGTCAAGGGGTGAAAACTGCAACATAGGGAACATGGTCAATAATGTTGTCATAACCTTGTATGGTGACAGATAGGTAACTATACTGAACCATGGTGTCAAGTCACAATGCCATACACCTGAAACTAATAAAATATTGTATATCAACTATACTTCAATTAAAATTTTTTTAGAAGGAGGGAAAGAAAGCATATTGCCAAACACAGTAAGATATCACTTCATATTAAGGTGACTATAATATAAAAGACAAACAATAACAAGTGTTGGCAAGGCAATGGGGTCATTGGAATCCTTACTTGTTGCTGGTGTGACTGTAAAAGGGATACAGCCACTTTGGAAAGTCTGGCGGTTATTACTACTCATAATAACAAAAAAAGGGGGGAATAAGCCAAATGTCCATCAGCGGATGAGTGGATATACAAAACACAGCACATTGCTATAATGGAATATTATTCGGCCATTGAAAATGAAGTATTGATATCTGTTACAATGTGAGTGAAGCCTGAAAACATAATGCTCAGTGAAAGAAGAGAATTATAAAAGAGGACGTATTGTATGATTCCATATGCATGAAATGTCCAGAAGAGACAAACCCCTAGGGACAGAAGGTACATTCATGGTTGCTGAAGGCTGGGGGACGAGAGGACTGGGAGTGACTGCCATGGGTGTGCGGTTTCCTTGTGGGCCAGTGAAAATGTCCTAAAGTTGCATAGTGGTGCCCCATGACTCTGTGATTATGCTAATGACATTTTTTTTAAGGAACTCAGTAAGGTGTTGTTTTGTTTTTTTTTCACTGAGACATAATTGACATATAACATGGTGTTAGTGAGGTGTCAACATGATTTCATGTATTATATATTACAAACAGATGTACTAATATTTCATTGTATGTTTGATGCTGTGTAAATTTTATCTCAACAAAATCGTCATAAAAAAAGATGGTTCTCCATATACTTGTCAGACCCAACAATCTCATTCCTAAAATTTTACCTAAGAGAAATTAAAACTTATACTTGTGCAAAAACTTCTACGTGCATGTTTACAGCAACTTTATCCATAACAACCCAAAACTAAAAACAATTTAGATAACTTTCTAATGGTGAATGGATAAATTGGTGGGTAGACAGACCACATCTTACACCCATACAAGACAGTACCCAGCAGTAAAGAGGAAGAAACCGTTGATTCGTACAACAGCCTAGAATCTCAGTGACTGGCTACTGTAAGGTGAACACAGAAAGAAGCAAACACAAAAGCTGTCCTCTGGTTAGTAAGGTTGTTTCCCACAGGGATATGGGTTAGCAATTCTGAAACTATTTTATATGTGTATGAGGTTTGAGCAAAAAGGTAAATATGTTAGAGGTAACGAGAGCTAGCCTTCTCAGTCATGACTGTTATATATATAAATGAAGAGAGGGAGAAGCTAGAATGAACTTGGTGGTGTTGGGTTGGAAACAGAGATACTGGTGTGAATTCATGGGTTTTTAATACACACACATATTGGTTTGATACTGAAATACGGATGTGTATCGATAAGCATGCTTACGTTTCCTAGCTCTGTCCACTGAGAGATCTAAAAGCACTGACACAACAGCAGCAGTGAGCACACCTAGTGCCAAGATCTTGGTTTCTAAATGTCATTCTCCAATAAACGGAACCTGCATCCCATGGAGAAGTGGTCGAGTCTGGGGCAGGAAGAGTACAAAACGAGGCTGGAGCAGCTCAGGGCACCAGAAAGCAAGGAAGTGCTAACAAACAAAAACAAAGCCAAAAAAAAAAAAAAAGGAAAGAAAGAAAAAAAGAAAAAAAAAAGAAGAGCACATCAGAAGTCACAGAGCCCACCTGTGAGAATTCCTAGTGGCCAATGTTGTGATGCCAACATCACCCATCCATCCTGCATGTTACTGCCTCATGAGGTGCAAAGTGGGCTTTAACAAAATGAGATCCTTGTAAATCAAGTTTGAAATAATTTAAATGGCTTATTACACGTTCTTTATTCTTTTTTAAAGATTTTATTCATTCATTCATGAGGGACCCAGAGAGAGAGGCAGAGACCCAGGCAGAGGGAGAAGCAGGCTCCCTGTAGGGAGCCCGACGTGGGACTCGATTCCAGGACCCCAGGGTCACGCCCTGAGCCGAAGGCAGACGCTCCACCACTGAGCCCCCCAGGAGTCCCATTACCTGTTCTTTCTGCCCATACTCACTACTTATTTCTCTGTTCATCTTGGTATGAGAAACTTTTGTCTCTATTAACATGAGGTTCACCAAGTTGGGCATGTTTTTTGAGCAAAACTGGAAATAAAATGCTAACACATCGAACCCCTGTATACTTGCATCAGAAAAAAGCACTTTCGAATAGGAGATGTGAAATTATTATACCCAAAATCCTAAAAAGCCATTCTAATGGGAAGCAATTATTTTAACTCATGTGTCACGTTACATGCCTGGTGATGTTGACTTAGGTTGCAGAGTCGCACCAGAGAAACATTCCAAAAACCGATGGAGATATGAAAGTCCCTCAAGATAGTTCGTTGGGTTCTTTAGAAGTAGACTTAGAAAAAAAATCATCTACGGGATGCTACAGACTCTTCCCTGCCTAAAAATACATATTCTCACACTTAGCCCCTGTTATCGATTCTTTTCCTTAATCCGCCGGGCCTCAGATCCCTTTCTCCACAGTAGAATTCGGTTGAGAAAGCATTAACTTCCCCCATCCGTGGTCTAATGACTGAACCGGGTTCCTTTACGTGTAGAAACTCTGGGGTGGCACAGCTATTGAGGTTGAGCTGTTAAGACGAATTTGTTTTAGGCTGATGCCTGGTTGGCTAAGTCATGACAGTGAAGCGAATGCTTAACACTATCCTAAGTCCTTTATTAACTTCCCTAACTTTCGCAACAAGGAGTGAGTAATAGTGCTTCGCTCCTTTTGTGGAAGCAGAAATGAGACATAAAGAAGTTAAGTATCTAAGTCAATGGCAGAGCCAGGATTCAAACCCAGAGTGTGGCTCACAGGCCACGCTTCTAACGACCACGCATGTAGCCCGCCCCGCTGGTGCATGACACGGTTCTTTAAAAACTTATAAAACAGAATAATGTGCGTTGTGCTTGGAGTTATGAGTAGAAAAGTCATCCTGCGTAAGTGAAAAGAGAAACTTATGTGGTTTGAGAGACTATATCAATATTTTCTTGTTCATTGCTTTAAAAGAAATGGTTTTACGATTCTTTTCAAATAACCTCCAACAGCAAGAACTAACTCCCGGCTCCCAAGTTAGGCTTTGGGACGGAGGGAGGCCTTGCTAGGGAAGGGGCGTTCGTATCTACTGGCTTCGTTCCCACCTGCTCATGTGGTAAACTTCAGAAACAGCCCTTTCTCTCATGTAGGTTTAACTAATCCTTTTTTTTTTTTTTTTTTTTTTTTTAGGTTTAACAAATCCTTAACAATGTGTTCGGTCAACGATGTCAATTTGCTTAGCAGACTCCTCTTTGCAGACAGTGTTTCTACAGTTCTATCATGTGATCGTCCCAGGCTGGGTAATCAGACATTTCCCAACAGTTGAGTGTAAAGGAAGGATCTTGACTTCTTTAAAAGAAAAACAAACAAACAACCAACCAAACAAACAAAAAACTGGCATCAGAACATGTAGAATGTCCTTGCTCGGTTCCAGGGCATAGGAAATGGACTAAGTATTATTTTAAAATCCTAAATATGGGGCGCCTGGGTGGCTCAGTGGTTGAGCGCCGGCCTTTGGCTCAGGTCAGGATCTCAGAGCCCTGGGATCAAGCCTGCACCAGGCTCCCTGCTCAGCCTGCATCTCCCAGTCCCTCTGCCTGGCGCTCCCCCTCCTTGTGCTCTCTCTCTGCCAAATAAATAAATAAAACCCTTTAAAAAAATCCTAAATAAATTCTCTGTCCTCTTGGCCAGGATAATAAGAGTTCTTTAAGTGGATTCCTATAAATTCAACCTAAACTCTGGAAAATGATCAACAAACAGGAAGGCTTTCCAGCCCTTCCATTGCCTGTGGTGGGAGGGTGGTGATCCAATCACTTACTTTTACTCATAGTAACAGAGATTTAAAATCCCCAGAACTTTCCATCTGAGCCTGGAGGGAGGGGCTGATGACCCGCGGATGGCTGAGCTGGAGCTGGACTTCACCTCCGGGGATCACAAGGTTGGCGACGCAGCCTGCGCTGTGCCCTGAGACAGAAGCGAGGCTGAGAACAATCTCCTGTCTTTTCCTTTTTTCTTTCCTTCCTCCCCCTTTTTTTTCACTTATAGTTTCATTGAAATATCATTCACATACCATAAAACTCACCTGTTTTAAGTATACAATTCAGTGGGCTTTAGGTATATTCACAAAGTTGTGCTGTACACCCATCACCAAAACCAAATTTAGGATATTTTTATTATCCCTAGAAGAAACTCCACACTTCTTGGGCCATCACCTGACAATTCCTCAGTCTTCCAGCCACTGGAAACCATTAATCTACTTCCTATCTTTCTAGACTCTCCCATTCTGGCTATTTCCTACGGCTTATTTAGACTTTCGCGTCTGACTTCTTTCATCTTTTAGCATAATATTTCAGGGTTCATCCATGTAGTGGAGTTCATCAATGCTTCCTTTTTTTTATGGCCGACAATATCCCATTATACGGAAATACAGCATTTTCTTTATCCATGACTGATGGACCTCGGAGTGCCCACCGTTCAGCTGTTGCAGTGAACCTTCCCATGCCACTTTTTGTGTGGACATGTTTCCATTTCTCCTGGGTCTGGACCTGGGGGTAGAGCTGCTGGGTCCCGGGCTAACTCTGTGTTCAATGGTGTGAGCAAGCGCCAGACTATTTTCGGACATTGGCTACACTGTTTTACATTCCCACCTGCGGTGTGGGAGTTCTGATTTCTCCACAGCCTCGCCAATGCTTCTTACTGACCATCTTTTTGATCACAGCTTCCCCAGTGGGTGTGAAGCTGTATCTCATTGTGGTTTGGCTTCACATTTCCGTGAAGGCCAGTGATGTTCAACAGCTCAGCGTGTGCGCAGTGGCCACTTGTAGGTCTTTTGGGGAGAGTTTCCGACCCATCACTCGTTTCTTATCCTCTTCCATCTTCCCCTCTCATGGGAAACGGTACTGCAGCCTGACACTCTCTTGCTGGCCCAGTTCGTCTTATCACAAACCACGGGCTCTAGGAAATCATGAAAACAGATTTATAAATTTATAAACTTTGGAAGCCTGTCCAACCTGCAGGTCACTCAGCCTACAGTTGGGATGAATTTCAAAACACCATGGGGAGGGGATCCCTGGGTGGCGCAGCGGTTTGGCTCCTGCCCTTGGCCCAGGGCGCGATCCTGGAGACCCGGGATCGAGTCCCACGTCGGGCTCCCTGTGCATGGAGCCTGCTTCTCCCTCTGCCTGTGTCTCTGCCTCTCTCTCTCTGTGACTATCATAACTAAATAAAAAGAAAATTTAAAAAAAAAAAAAGTGAAGAATTGCAAAATACACTTTAAAAAAAAAAAACACCATGGGGAGCTATTTGAATCTTTCTGCTGTGCTGTAATATCTTCAATAAACCTTGGACAACAACAACAACAACAACAACAAAAGTGACCCGAGTCACTTGGTGATTACTTGCATTACCGAAGTAGTGATTTTAACACAGCTCCAGATTTCGATGAAGACTGAAAGAGTTCAAAGTCATTGGCAAATGGGCCTCTCTCAGGGCTCATAGACTTGCTTTATCCACAGGCTCTGTTTTAACCTTCGAGGCATTTTTCCTGGGCCTCTCACTCAAAATTAGGTCTGGCCACAGAAAATCAGAGGAAGCATTCAGAACAGGAAGAGCAGTGAAATTAGCACATCGCGTGACTCTCAGCCTTCCAAAACCCAATGGGCTGGCTGACCACCACGATTTGCCTGGACTGTCTTGTCTTTCTTTTTTTATTAAAGATTTCATTTATTTGTTTGAGAGAGAGCATGAACAGAGGGAGGGACAGAGGCAGAAGCCCCCAACGTGGGGCTCTGTCCCAGGACCCTGGGGATCATGACCTGAGCTGAAGGCAGACGCCCAACCACCTGAGCCACCCCGGAGCCTCTGAATTCTTTCTCTTTTTGTTAGGGACACATGATAGAACTCTTGCAAGTTAAAGACATGTATGGGGTGACTCTCCTGTTAAGTATCTGCAGACAGTCCTCGACCTACAATGGTTCAACTTTCTCAACTTTACAATGATGAGATGGTGACACGCTTCAGTAGAGACCACACTCTGAATTTTGAGTGTGGATCTCTTCCCAGGCTGGCGAGATGCAGTAGGGTCCTCTCCCGTGATGGCAGCCCCACCATCATGAGGGTCCACAGCCCGTGCACGTCCCCCGTTCTGCACCCACACAGCTGCTCTGCTGGTCACTTCAGTACAGTATTCGGTACATCACATGAGAGAGTCAACCCTTTATCATAATGTAGGTTTTGTGTTAGGTGGTTTTGCCCAAGCGTGTAGACTAATCTTAAGTGTTCAGAGCACATGTAAGGTAGGCTGAAACAACGCTGTCGGGTTCTGGGGGGTAGGTGTAGTAAATGCATTTTCAACCTACAGTATTTTCAATTTACAATGGGTTTACTGGTACATAACCCCATAGGAAGTAGAAGAACATCTGTAAATTAGTTAGCAAAGGGCTGAGGCCCTAGAAGAAAAACCCTCAGATGTGTCCAAGAAGAGGTCAGAGTCTCCCAAATCTTTTTGTGATTGTGGTGATTGGCAGCTCCCAGTTTTCCCCACCTGGGACAGAAGGAGTGTGACAAGAGCTCACTTGAGTTCAACCCAGTTGAATCTGAGATTTCAGGGTCTACCCTGGGGAGTAGCATGGTTCCAGAACTTGGGGTGGGTAAGAAGCTAAGGTGGGGATATAACCCCCTCCCCTCATCTTCCAACAGGAGTTGGTAGGAATAGAGCATGAGGACAGGAAAACTAAGGCTTTCCGGACTTTTCCTGCCGTATAAAGTGCTATTTTGCCAATGCTATGGCTTTCGAATTTTTGGAATTCTTATTTTTATCTATCCCTTGAGGTGTCCTCTAGGGATACCTGTTAATAAAAGACAAAAATATTGGGTCAGCTGAAGTGGAAAGTCCTTATTGGTGAGATATCAAAAGATTGTTACAGGGGCCCCTGGGTGGCTCAGTGGTTGGGCGTCTGCCTTCTGCTCAAGCCATGACCTCGGGGTCCCAGGATCGAGACCCACATCGGACTGCCTACATGGACCCTGCTTCTCCCTCTGCCTGTGTCTCTGCCTCTCTCTCTCTCTCTCTCTCATGAATAAATAAAATTTAAAAAAAAAAAACACCTTTCTGCACCAAAAAAAAAAAAAAGTTCTGGCATAGTCTTATATTGGAATAAAGGGTGGTCAAATATGGAACTCTCTCTGAGACACATTAATAAGTTAAAAAACAACAACAAACAAACCAAGGAGCAGAACAGGTGCATTTATCAACTGTGTAAAAAGGAAAAGGGGAGCTATGGAGACAAATACAAAAAACTAGAGACAAATATAGATAGGCTTACTTTTGTATCGCTTATCTCTGGAAAAATAAATAGAAAGCTATTAGCAGTGGTGGCCTCTGTGTAGGCAAATCAGGGGTAGAGAGAAAGCTTAATTTCCATGGGATAGTCTTTTATACTATTCAAAAATTTTTTTCTACATACACATGCTTGTATTAAATTTTAAGAAATAAGATTGTGGAAGCCCAATCAGTAGGGAACTAAGAAAAATCTGCATCTCACCTGTATGAAAGCAGAGTTGTGAGTAATAGAACTCGTACTGCTCTTTGTTTTTTGTGTTTTTTTTCCTAGCGAAAGACGTTTGCAGTCAGTAAGCAAAGCAGCCCCACTTGGGATGGACAATTTGCTGCCTACGCTTGAGAGCAATGTGCCAAGGGCCTTGCGGAGGCCGCCGCACCGACCATGGGCCTGCCCAGAGTCACCACTGTCCTGTTCGTTCCAGGTCAACCCAGGAGAATTTCTCACTCGACCCTGAGAGAATGAATGTGTGGCAAAGGCTGGAGGGAAAATGAGCTCATCAAAGCAGCTTCAGGCGTCTATCGGTGGCTGCGATTCAGCCAATCACTAAAAGCCGATGGGAGCCAGGACGTGCACAGTCGCGGAAACACGAGTCGGGAGGGCACCTGGAGGGCCGGACTCGGGTGCGAGTCTTGTTTTTCTGAGGGAGAAAAGTGACAGCAGATTGTTCCCCAGCCGCCCCCTGGGCCTGGAGTCCGGGACCCCAGGGGTGCCAGCGTCTGTGGGGCTGCCTGTGCGGGAAGGCCTGGCCATGTGGACGTGCGTGGGACCAGACGAGCAGCGAGCTGCACCCTCTGCCCAACTGCCGCTAGGACCGAGCTGTCCCCTCGGTGGCGGCCGCAGCCCAGAGAGTGTGAGCTCGAGGCGACCGGCCACAAACAGGCCGCCTGCGGGGACGAGAGACCCCGGGCCCGGGCGCCGTCATCTGGGTGTCGGACACCTGAAACCAGAGTGCACCTGCCGCGGCTTGAGGGCCGCTGCGACAAGGTCTGGCCTGGCACTGTGGGGACCGGACAGGCTCGAGGACACAGTAGGTACAGGCCGCAGGATCTTAGTGAAGAGCTGAATGCATCCTCTCATCCCAGCAGGCCGCACTCACGCAAGGGACGCGAGCCGGCTACCAGCCGTCCTCTACTGTCCTCTGCCCCTCGGGACAAAGAGCGATTTTTAAAACTATTTTTCCCCGATAACCAAAAATTAGACTTATTCATTGTAGAAAACTAAAAAAAACTATTAGGAAAGGCCAAAGAAGACAGTAAAAATTACTCGGAATCCTCCATCATCAACCAAAGATAGCCACCGCGACAGTTTTGGTCAATACCCTTCCGATCTTTCTCCGTGAATTCTTTCATTTATTTTTATCTTTATTTTTTTTTTACAAAAATGGAATCACACCATTTTGTAATCTGCCTCTTAAGCTCGACAGTGCGTTATAACACTCACCCATGTTTTTAGATGTTCTTCACAGACCCCGTAATCGGCCACGTAATTTATTTACCCAGGCTTCTCTTAGAGGCTTAGGCTGCTTCCAAGTTCTAATCAGTATATGCAATACGGAGACGACGGGTGCGCCTCTGTGGCCACCCTGGTTATTTCCTTAGGACACGATTCCATCCATCCGTGTATTTGCCAGATCAAAGAGTTCACATATTTTATTTCTTTTTAAAGATCTATTTATTTATTTGAGAGAGAGAATGTACACGAGCTCACGTTTCAGTTTTATTTTTTATTTTTATTTTTTAAAAGATTATTTATTTATTTATTTATTCATGAGAGACACAGAAGGAGAGAGAGGCAGAGACACAGGCAGAGGGAGAAGCAGGCTCCATGCAGGGAGCCCAATGTGGGACTCGATCCCGGGATCCCAGGATCACGCACGCTAAGCCGCTGAGCCCCCCGGGCTGCCATCACGATTCAATTTTAACCCCAGTAGGTGAATATTTTACAGCACACGCTTTACGTTCTGGGGGGGGGGGGCAAGAAACTCCAGGCCACTGGGAACCAGAAGCTGCTTGTGCTCTAGCTGGAGAGGTTAGGGCCCTAACGAGAGGGTGGGAGGGAGCGGGTTCAGCAGGTTGGGCAGGTCTGGCACCAGCAAGAAGGACCTGGGTACATGGCCTGCGCGTGCTCCTGGGTCACCAGCTGCTGCCCCGGCAGCGAGGCATCGGGACAAACAGCAACCTGACGAAGCCTGAGCTACCTTCTCCTACCTGGGGCCATCCGTTGCGCCACCTGCGCCCAGGTGCACCCCCGACCCCGCCGTGTCCTTCCCGGAGCTCCTCGCGGCCCTCCACTGTTCCCCCAGGCACCTGTCCCGTGGCCTCGTGCCCTGCTCAGGACCAGCCTCTGTGGCAGGAACGGCCCGCGGGCCCCGCTCTGTGCCTCGCTCCGCACTGTCCCACGTCCCAGGGCGACATCCTCCCGTGGGGCCGCCTGTGTCACTGTGGCGGCCGGAGGCGCGATGCCCCGGGCACAGGGGTCCTCGGGGGGCCCTCGTCTCACTGAGCCCCCACCCCCCAGCAACACACCGGGTGCAGGTGCATCCCCAAGCAAATGTTAGGGATCGTCCTTTTCGGGCATTAAACCTGTGAGATGGCACAGCGGGAGGATCACATTCAATGGAACCAGTCTCCTTGGCTGTGTCTGATTTTATTCTGTCCTGGAGCCCAAGCCCAGCCCTCCTCCACCAGAAAGGAGCCCGTCCTCACGGGGGGGGGGGGGGGGGTGTCTGCAGCAGGCCTCAGCCTGCGTGCAGCCGGTCAGCGTTTTCCTGAAAGGGAACAAGACTTTTACTTAAAAACAACAAAAAAGGTTGGGACACCGAGGTCTGGGCTCCGAGGTCGGGACACCGTGGTCTGGGCACCGCGGCCTAGTCAGGGTGACACAGGAGATGACCCCCCGGTGGAGCTGCTCCTGCCAGGTGCCTGTTGGCAGCGCTCCCGCTTCCTGCGGGGACCGGTCCTCGCAGCACTTGCGCTGTCCCCACGGCACCATGACCGTGGCCCCCCCTGAAGCACCGCAGCCCAGGGCGCCCTCCTTAGGTTCTCCTCGATGGCGGCCCATCCGCACTGGGCTTCCTTCCCCGGGTCCTGACAGCGACCCCGCGCCGCTGGAGGGTCGTCACCTGGAGGGGACCCGTCACCAGGGGCACCTGGGGGCGCGCTTGGTTCAGCGCCTGGCTGGGCAGTGGCTCTGGTCAGGCTCAGGTCCCGCGATGGAGCCCCCCACCCCCCACGCTGAGCGGGAAGCAGCCTCGAGCTCCCCCTCGGCACCCCCCGACCCCACACAGTCTCCCTCCCTCTGGGATAAATACATAAAATCCCAAGGTATTTCGGAGAGAGAGTGAGCACGAGTGGGGTGGGAGGGGCCAAGGGAGAAGCAGACTGCGTGCGGAGCAGGGCGAACGATGCAGGACTTGATCCCGGGACCCGGGTCACAACCTGAGCCCAAGGCTCGCACTTTGCCCACAGAGCCACCTCCGTGCCCCTAAATGAATCTTTTTTTTTTTTTTTAAGAAAGAATATATGTAGGTAAGAAGGAGTAGGTAACGCAGCGCGACACACATCAGCAGCACTGGGCCGCGCTCCCGGAGGGTGGGCCCCGCGTCCCCCGTGGGCCGGGCCCGGTATCTGCTGGATGCCAACAGTATGAAGTGGGTGCGGGGCAAGTAGAATGTTGAAAGTCTTTCACGGTGTTGTACGGTGACGACGGCCGCCACACACGTTTACAGCTGTTGAGTCACCACGTTGTACCCCCAGAATTCACGTCGCATCGTGTGTCAGTTAAGGCCACAGGGCAGCCAGATGCGAGCGGGCAGCCCGAAGCCTCCAAACACAACGCTGTGTTCGACGGGGACAGAGCGTTCCAAAAATGAAAACACTGAAACTAAACCTTACGGGTGCGGACAATGAGAAGATGAGTAGCTTTCTCGATAGTTCTAAAGAAAGAGAAAAATGACCACGTAAGTGGCTTTTCGCTGAGGGGACACTTGAAAGAACAGGACCAGCAGAAACCCAGGAGGGGCCGGGCCCCAGGGGCGACGCAGCACCTCGAACACCTCGGGGGAGGCCCTAGGCCAGGCTGGGCAGACGGAAGGATCACGGCCGCGACCCCGGAGCCAGAGAGCCAACGGGGGAGCCTGCGTGGGGACGGCACAGTCGCAACCACTCGGGCACCACTTCGCGGTCCTCTTTCCAACGGGGGTGTGCGGAGTGCTCACTGCAAAGAGGGGACCTGAGGCTCCAGGTGCTGAAGGAAACCTGAGGCCGTGTAGCCACGTGAGCCCACAGACGGGAGGCTGAGACAGTGGCGCCGGGGCTTCAGGGCCGCTGCTGGTCTCCTCCGTCGTCTCCACCATCCTCAGCGGCTGCCCCAGCGCCCAGGACAGTAGACACAGCCCTCTTACCCACGCGACCTCCCTGTGCCCAGAGGTCATGCCTCCTCGGGAAGCCCTGCGCCCTCACGCCTGCTGGGTGTCCTCATCCGGTGTCCCGGGGACGTGGCCCTCTGGCACGGGCCGCCCGTGCCTGAAGCCTTTCCCCGCCACCCACGAGCACACACTGGGTCTTGCTCACCGGCCCCCCCAGTGCTCGGCCCACCCGGTCATAAGAGCAGCGGCCGTAATCATTTTGAGATGTTAGAGTAGGTTCCCAGGTCTCTCTGACAAAGCAGCAGAGACGAGTGGCTCAGAACAACGGAAATGTTGCGTCTCACAGTTCTGGGGGCTGGCATCCGAAATCTCGGGGTTGGCGGGGCCACGGTCCCTCCAAAACCCGCAGGGGAGCCCTTCCTTGTCTCTGTCCTTCTGCGGTGGCCGTCCGTCCTCGGGGTCTGCTCCCTTGCAGTGGCACTCCTGCGATCCCTGCCTCGTCACCGCACAGCACTCTCCCTGAGCACCTTCCCGGGGCATCCTGATGAGGACGCTGGCCGCCCTGTGTAGAGCCCGCCCCAGCCACCTCATGTTAGCTTGATCGCATCGGCAAAGGCGCTAGCTCCAAGTGAGGTCACATTCACAGATCCCAAGGGCCAGGACTTCGGTATATTGGGGGGGACACAACCCAGCGCAGACGCACCAGGGGCTTACTGCGGGTGGGGAGTGTGCTCAGCGCTTCACAGGCAGTAAGTCACTGCCTCCTTACAAAGCCCTTGTGAGGTCGCGTGGTCACCTTCCCCCTTTGATTGACAAAGACACTGAGGTGAAAGAGCTGAAATAATGTGCCCAAGTCCCAACCTCTCCTCTCCTCTCCTCTCCCCATTCCTCTTCCTCCTTCCTCCCCCTCTTCCTTCTCCTTCTTAGAGTAATTAGAGAACTAACTTAGGGGAAAGGCTTAGACACTGTTCTGCAGACTTGAATGTGCCTGCAAATCACCGGGAGATCTTTAGCTCCTGATCCAGCAGGTCTGAGGTGGGAGCAAAGGCTCTGCCCTCCGACCAGCTCCCAGGTGCTGCTGCTACGGCTCATCTACAGGCCATACCTGGATCAGCAGGAGCCCTTGGTCCCCAGGTACTAGCCAGGGGACTATGAACTTAGAACCTACTGATGTAGAGTCTCTGAGGTGAAGCCCAAGACTCTATTATTTTTTTTTAAGATTTTATTTTTAAGTAATCTTTACAGCCAACACGGGGCTCAAACTCACAACCCCAAGATTAAAAGCCACACGCTTTACTAAATGAGCCTGCCAAGCTCCCCCAGGAATCTATGTTTTTAAAGATCTATTTATTTATTTGAGGGGGGTGCTGAGGGGGGGGAGCAGAGGGAGAAGGAGAGAGGAGTCCCAAGCAGACTGTATGCCAAGCACAGAGCTTGATCTCACGACTCTAGGATCAGGACCTGAACCGAAGTCAAGGGTCAGACACCTCAGTAACTGAGCCTCCCAGGCACCCCTAGGAATCTGGGTCTTAAGGGAGGTGATTCTGAACCAGGTGATTCCATCCCGGTTTGCAAACTGTTGCCCTGGAAAATTAAAGGTTGATTTGAAGTGGCCTGTCGCAAAGTACTTTCCGCTCACATCTGAGGTACGTGACGGCAGGTGGCATGTTGAAAACTGGTCGAGGGACTAGATCCAAAAAGGATGTGGACCCGGAGGCAAGTCCCTTAGATGAGTGGTCTGACCGTGCCCTAGGCGACACGTAAGGGAATGACTTAGATAAAACCAGGCGAAGTGGGCTCAGTAAGGCTTTCGATGGTGAAAGAGGCAGCTCACGTGGGGAACGATTTAATAGGCTGGGACACTGGGCTCCAAGTGGTAAGATCCAAAGTCGTCACCACCAGGGAAAGTCCTACGTTCAGGTTTGTAAAATGAATAGTAGAAGGAAAGGAGGAAGAAGGCCTGGCCTGATAATTTTGTACACAAAAAGGACCTAGAGAATTTAGTTGATCGCTGGTTTCCTAGAAACCAATAGTATAAAGAAACTGATAAAACATCTCGAGTGAACTCAGCGTCTATTTCTGTTAATAGAGAGAGGGCAGGTGCCCAGACCAAAGGCAGTGACGGGTCAGGGCTCCCTGCCTGGGTCACAGCGCGGTGGGGAGCCGAGTCGTGGGAGTGGCCTTCGATTGTGCGGGGAGGAGGCTTGGGCTGGTGTGGGGTCGGCTTGTCGCAGCCCTTGAGCATCAGTGAAAAGTAGGGAAACGATCTTGAAATACAGACAACAAATGAATACTCGACCTCCAGCTAAAAACACGTGGTGGCTTGTCTGGAGAAGAGCGACCCTGTGCTAAGTAGCTTTAGGGGGCGGAGGCGGGATCAACGGCCGGAGGTGGCAGGGAGGCGATGTCCTGGTCGGCGCAGGCTGAGAAGGACAATCTCACCCTTGACCTAGCTGATGGCGTCAGAGGCGCTTGGTTGGAGAGGCTGCGCCCCCACGTTCCTGCAAGGGCTCGAGGTGCTGGGTTAGAGGAAGGATTCTTTCTGGAGCTCGGAGAGCAAGGCTAGATGGCCTCTTGGCGCTTCCACCTGAAAAGGGTCTGGGGCTTCGAGAACATGTAGAAAAGGATACATTCCCATGTTATCAAAGGTTTGCCTCATCTCCCACAGGGCTTTGGGTTTCTTTCTCTTTCTCAAAACTAGAAATAATTGGGCAGCCCGGGGGGC
Source organism: Nyctereutes procyonoides (assembly GCF_905146905.1). Taxonomy (NCBI): domain Eukaryota; kingdom Metazoa; phylum Chordata; class Mammalia; order Carnivora; family Canidae; genus Nyctereutes; species Nyctereutes procyonoides. The sequence continues at coordinate 27,671,673 of NW_026575043.1, forward strand.
TCAGCGGTTTAGCGCCGTCTTCAGCCCAGGGTGTGACCCCGGGGTCCTGGGATCGGGTCCCGCGTCGGGCTCCCTGCAGGGAACTGCTTCTCCCTCTGCCTGGCTCTCTGCCTCTCTCTCTGTATGTCTCTCATGAATAAATAAATAAAATCCTTAAAAAACCAAACTAGAAATGATTATGTCCAGATCTAAAATCCCTTTACGGTGGTTTGATGCTGCTGAAAATAACATCTTGGCATAAGAAGAATATTTGTCCTCTCATTCAATATATTTTGATTAAGTACCTAGTATTGGCAATAATTAATAATGATAACAGCCAACACTTACCGTGCTCTGTGTCAGTCTCTGGCCTTAGCACAATTTAGCCCATTGAACCTGAGCCATGACCCAATAAACTATTTTACTCAGACGAGGAAACTGAGTCACAAAGACATGAGAGAACTCTTTTGAGGGCACACAGCTAGAACTGGCAGGGACAGGATTTGAACCCAGACCGCCTGGCTCCAGGAATGCTACTACTGCGACCACTGCACCAAACTACCTCTTTCGTGCTATGTTATGAGATGCAGTCTCAGGGCTGACTGTCCACTAGGAATAATTTCTGGAGTTACAACACTTTTAGCAGTCAAACAGGTTTAATTTCTTTTAAAAGCAGAAGAGAAAAAATGAATTTAGGGTTAAAATTAAAAAAATTTTTTTTTCATTTTTTTTCCTCATTCCATCCTTCCCCTCCCCCACCAAAAAAAAAAAAGAAAGAAAGAAAGAAAGGAAAATTGTAGGGCCCATGATGAGCCATTATAATGGTAGGGGGCCTGTGTGCCCAAACAGCACAAGGCCCTGAGAGTTTTACCTGTAGGAATTTTCAAAACACAAAATTTGTGCTTTTAAAAAAATATATGTATAATTTAAGCCTTTTTTTGGCAAAAAAAAAAAAAAAACCCTATTACTATTTTTAAAAGCCTACGAGTCAGATCAGCTGCTGGCTGGGTACCAAGCTGTGTTCCTTTCCACCTCTACCTGCCAGCCTGGTGGTGCACTGGCTACAGCTGGAAATCTTTACCAGCCCGTGGCGACCTCTGTGCTGCTTTTCTGCGGGAATTCCAGGACAGGAGGCAGGGAGGCAGGGACAGGAGGACGGGAAGCAGTCCAGCGTGGGTTGCTCAGATGAGCTTGGCCGGCCAGAAGAGGCTTACTCAACCCCCTTGCTAGAATTGCAGCTCTCAGAGCAGGGGTGAGGTGGGGGTGGCGGGGGGAGGTAGGCGATTTGAATTAGGGCAAAAGAGTGCAAAATCCATTTTGTCCTGGAGGAGACAAGCTTGTCTGGAAAGGAAAATGGTTTCCATAGAGACTGATGCGCCGGCCTTGGGGTTTGGAAGGCGTCCAGGCGGCCGGTTGGGGAAAATAACATTTACCCTGAGCCCGTGAGGCAAAAGGACGCAGGGCTGCTGCTCTACGGTGCAGAGGTGAAACCCTTCCTGGAAATGGCAATGATACAGGCCCGGAAGGATCCTCCAGGAGAACTGGATCCGTTGAGCAGAGAAAAAATTCTAGGAACAGTGTTCGCAAATGTGCGAGACCCCAGAGCCTTAAATTCAAAGCGTGAAAGTACCTAGAGTTGAACCCCAAGGATTGGGAAAGATAAGGCTTTTGTAGCACAGACCTTAAAAATCTCTATTTTTGCTGTACTCCGCTCTTCAGTTTAATTAGCATATACGCATAGAACTCCACACCGAGGGTAAGCATTTGTGAAAGAAGCATCTTGGTAGGTGCTATCTTGGTGGAAGGGGCCTCTACCCCAGCCCTACCCCACACTTTGAGGTGCCTTCCTTGAAAGTTTGTAAGTCCCTTCTGGTCCGGGACCTCGACTTGAATCCCCTTGACCGTGTACCCGTCTTCTCCCACGGGGAGTGTCCTCTGGCCTTCTGCCCCAGGCCCGCAGGGTCAACCAGATGCCCCTGGGAGCCCTACTCCTGGGTTCCTCCCAGGGGCCTCCCTCTAGCTCCAGAAGAGTGGCCTGAATTGCTCCTACCTGGGTTCTTGCATGGAATTGTGCTAAATAGTGATAGCGCTGGGGAAGAAAGAAAAGAAAAAAAGAAAAGACAAGACACAAAGAGATGTTCAATGGCTTGAGATAAAATTCACACACCACACAATTTAACCACTTAAAGTGTACGACAAAGTGTTCTTGCTTAGAGATCAGGAATATCAAAAAGTTAATGTGCAAATGGAGGCAACTGCTTGCCCCATGGGGGTGGGGCAGGAAGTCAACGAACCCCTGAAAGATGAGCCAGGTTTTGCGTATCTACAGACAAGGATTATGTTGCACTGGGATCAGTTATCTACAAATTACGGAGCCATTCAAGTTGCTCCGCAGGTTTGTAATCAGAGGAGCCTTTAGCACCCTTGACTCTTCGGCAGCCTTGTCCTTATAACACCCCGGGGACGCCCCTAACTGAACATCTATTATGTGCTGGCACGGTGCCAGATGCTTTAAAAACCTGAGCCCCAGAATTCTGGTGGTGAGGTAGTTTATGCTCATTTTGCAAATAATGCCACCGAGGCCAAGAGAGGAAATGACACACGCGAGGCCGTGGACCCAGCGGGGAGCAGAGGATATTCAGGGGTCCCGCGTCGCAGCGGTCGCTCCGGTTGTTTGTGCTCTGCGCATCCTGCCTAAAAACACCGCGGCCTACTCCATGCTTGGGAAGCTCGACATCTGGGCTTCAGGCGTATCTCTTCTGTTTAGGCCTCTGATCCATTTTGAGGTAATTTTTGCACACGGCATGTGGCAGGCGTTCAATTTTGTGTTTTTTCAATCTGACTCGCCAGTTGTCCTAGCACATTTGCTGAAGATACTACTCTCGGCTCCGCTGAGTTGTCGTGGTTCCTTCGTCAAAAACCAACTGACCATAAATGTATGGGTTTACTTTTAAACTCTCTCTCTCGGGATCCCTGGGTGGTGCAGCGGTTTGGCGCCTGCCTTTGGCCCAGGGCGCGATCCTGGAGACCCCGGATCGAATCCCACGTCTGGCTCCCGGTGCATGGAGCCTGCTTCTCCCTCTGCCTGTGTCTCTGCCTCTCTCTCTCTGTGTGACTATCATAAATAAATAAACATTTAAAAAATAAAGAAAAAAAACTCTTTTTTTTAAACTCTCAATTCTACTATAAAAAAATAAAAAAAAAACAAAAAAGAAATTCTCAATTTTAGTCTGTTGATCTGCATGTCCCAGGATTTGTTTTTTGTTTTTATAAAATCTTTATTTATTTATCCATGAGAGACACACACACACAGAGAGAGGCAGAGACACAGGCAGAGGGAGAAGCAGGCTCCATGCAGGGAGCCCGATGCGGGACTCGATCCCGGGCCTCCAGGATCACGCCCTGGGTTGAAGGCGGCACTAAACAACTGAGCCATCCGGGGTGCCCCCCCCCCATATTTGGTTTTTAATGTATATCACAGCTGAAAAGATAGCTCACAGAAATTCTTAGATCAAATGGAAAAAAAATGCATCACTGGCTCCATTTACTGCACATTTCCTAGCACATCCACCAATTATACAAACCTCTGGTTAAAGATCTGACTACTGAGTTTCCATCTTTTCCGACATCTGTGAATTGATCTTGCAAACCAATAGTACAGTGTTGCTTTTTTTTTTTCCTTTTTAACACATAGACACAACACTAACTAATACTCTTCATTTTAGAGCTATGTTGATCCATAAGCTATTTACTAGTGTGGTTTTAAAATTCCCAATATATGGGAGGGGAAGAGTCTTTATTTTTTGTGTTCATGCAAAACTTCCAATTGTCTTCTCTTATAGGGTCAGGACACATTAGCCCCCTGGCAGTGATTTGTGGCCGTGTGCACAGAGTACAGCCAAACACAGAAGTTCACCTGGGACTCAGTAGTCCAGGATTTCACTGGGCCTTCATTACGTACGCAAGACTGACTGCTTGACGGATGGCCCAATGGCTGAAGCCAGTCTCCTACACCGTGTGACCCAAAGCCTCCGCTCGACATCACATGGTTGGTCTTTCTGGCATGACTAGCCCCTCACCCAAGACCAGGGGGTGCGGCCAGCCACGTCTACCCCAGACAAAGACCCCTCCATGACGTATGACACAGGCTACCCCTCAGAAGTCAGGGAGGAAAACCAGACCTCTCTTTGGCAAGGTCAAATTCTTTATTGCACGGTGCTCCTGCATTTGAGAAAACTGCATTTCCTCCAGGTGCTGAGTCAAAGGTTCCGCATATGTCTAGTAGGCAGAGCTTGCTGATGGTGCTGGGCAGTCCTTCCATCGCCTTAGACGTTTCCATCTGATCTTAGCAACTGTTGAGAAGAGTAGGTATTAAGATTTCTCACAATAATGGTAGATATAGCTACTCCTCCTTTTAATTTTGCTTTTACCTCATATACTTTGAAGCGATATTTATGTTATTAGGTACAATACACTTAGAATTATTATATTCTTCCGGTGAATAAGGCTTTTATCATTCAGTAATGACTTCCTGGCAACATTTTAAAATTCTAGAGGCACCTGGGTGGCTCAGTTGGTTAAGTGTCTGCCTTTGGCTCAGGTCATGACCCTGGGGTCCTGGGATCGAGCCCTACATTGGGCTCCCTGCTCAGCAGGGAGTCTGCCGCTCCGTCTCCCACTATCCCTTCCCAATTGCTTGTGCTCTCACTTTAGCAAATAAATAACTAAAATCTTTAAAAAAAATGTTTTAAAATTCTAGCCTGTTTTGACTGTGATGTCATGGCTATATCAGCTTTCTCTTGGCTAGTATTTACCTGGTTGGCTTTGGTTTTCATTTTACATTTTTATTTAAGTTCCATGACCGTATGTAGTTAACATACAGTGTAATGTTAGTGTCAGGTGTACAATATAGTGATGCCTACATCACCGCACGCTCATCCCAACAGTGCACTCTGGAATCCCCATCACCTGTTTAATTCATCTCCCTCCCATTTCCTTTCTTTACCTGCTTATTTTTTATCCAGTCTTTTACTTTCTACCTTCCTTATTCTGCTGTTTCTGTTACGTCTTTTGAAAACAACACATATCTAGATTTAATCTTTTATACAGCCTAACAGTCCATGACATTTAACTGAAAAGTTCACACCATTGACCTTTTTTTATAATTACTGATTTATTCGGATTTATTTTTGCCCTCTTCTTATTTGCGTTTATTATATGGCTTTCTGCTTGTATTGCTTTTTTATTTTTCCTATTGTCCTTTTCTTGTCTTCTTTTGGATTGATGAAAGTGTTTTTCTTGTTCCATTTTTCTGTCCTTTATCAGTTTGGGGCACACTCATTCAATTTCTATTATTTGGGTGATTACTCCTAGAATTTAACCTACATACTTAGAGTAAATGTAATCAATGTATCTCTCTTTAAAAAGTGCCTTAGGATCCCTGACTCAAAAGAGCCACCTCCAGCTATCTAAAGTCTCCGCGGGGTTGCTTCCGTTGTTCCTGCTGCCTCTCATTCCCCGGTGGCTTATTTTCTTGAACATTCTTTGTGGGTTTTTGTTTTTGTTTTTGTATTGAGCCCAAATTTGTTGTGCTCTCTGTTGAGAATTGTGAGAGGCCTGACTTTGAGGGCACATTCCCTAGGAAATCCTTTGCATTTGCTTCTCCTGGGGACCAGGGAGCACTCCATCCAAAGTTACCCTTGCGTCTTCTCAGCCCTTGATAGTGATGTTCCTGCCTAGAAATACCTGAGGCCCTCAGCAGGACCATGTTTACTCACAGCGAGCCCTACAAAAGTCTTCCCCCATCACCACTGGGGCCAAAGGTATGTATGGCCAGACTGGCCCTGTGGTCCTTTATCGGGAGCCTTCCATGAAGGCGCACACACGGGTCGAATCTTTCTACAATGTCAGCTTTATTCAATCATAAAGCAAAATTAAATCACAATTATTAAGCAGGTTCTGGATTCTGAACTCAAATGACATTTCACTGATTACCCTTGGCTTCTCACATGGCACGCGGAGTGGGACAGAAGACAAACTGCACAACAAACAAGATAACAGGAGGATGTAGGAAGGAATGAACCAATGCGAAGTCCGTCTGTGGGTGTGGGGTAAGATAAGGCTTCGGCGGGTCCGAGTCAGCTCTTGGCACTCGCCGGTTCCTAGGTTCAAGCAGGGAAGGATCTCGGTTCTGTTCAGAGATCGATCGGGCAAAGCCTTTGGTGGCAGTTGCCTTTTTTATGTGGTCAGACACAGAGAGGTCAGGTCTGAAGAGTCCGATCTTTTCCTGCCAAAATCCTCCCCTTTCCACAGGGATTTAGTTGGTTCGGGGCCCCCGCAGACCTTCTCTGGTTCTGCTCATTGTCGGTATTCGGGTGTCAGCAGATCCTGGTCCCGGCGACCTCTCCTAGCTGCAGGCCTGGAGCTGCTCACACCATTGTTCAAGCAGGCCCCTGCTGGACATGAGAGACTCCATCTTGCTCTCTACGCTCTTACTGCGATTGGAGGACACAGCTCAGCAAAACCATCAAGGAACCCCGAAGAACAGGATTTATTACTCACAGGGCTTGAGGGGTGCATGGCATGAATACTCAGAGGCCATGCAGCAAGGTCACAGATTCAGAAAGAGGAAGGGATCATACACCTGGAGCTGTTTTTGTTTTTTGTTTTTTAAGATTTTATTTATGTATTTAAGACAGAGAGAGAGAGCATGAGAGAGAGAGCATGAGCATGAGTGGGTTGTGGAAAGGAGCAGAGGGAGAAGCAGACTCCAAACTCAGTGTGGACCCTGACATGGGGCTCAATCCCAGGACCTGAGGCAGATGTGTAACCAACTGAGCCACCCAAGTCCCCTACCTGGGGTTCTTTTTAACAGGATTTGAGAATGAGATGAGTAAAACTTCCCAAGGTCACCCTCTTGGCTAATTTCAAGCAGAAGAGCAGAAATTAGGGTGCAGGAAGGGAGAAGTGGGTCACTCAGGTGGCCAGCTAGCTAGGTGCCCAGGGACATCCTAAAAGGGGAATTTCATGGGTGGGGTGATATGCTTCCTTATCTAAGTGTTTGACTCGCAGCTGCATCTTACTGCTTGCCGTGGATTCCTTTGAAATAAATGCCTTTCCAATAAAAAGCTTAAAGTCAGGCGCTTACAGTACAGAAGTTCTTGGGTGTTTTTCTATCCACTCTGGGGCACCAGCAGCCATCTCCCTTTAGAGAACACTGTATGCAAGTGAATTCCCATGTCACTGTCATCATGCAAATTTAAGAATCAAACATATTAGTAATAATGATATGTTCAGACTGAATATGTAGTCAGACACTATTTAATCAGTGCATCCTAAATTCCTAAACAGGGGGCACCTGGGTGGCTCAGTCGGTTGGGCGTCTGACTCTTGTTTGCAGCTCAGGTCATGCTCTCATGGGTCGTGGGATCGAGCCCCGCATGGAGCCTGGTGCAGGGATTCTGTTTAATTAAAGATTCTGTCTCTGCCCCTCCCCTGGCTCTTGCTCTCTTTCTTTCTCTAAAATGGATAGATACATCTTTAAACATAAATAAATAAATTCCTAAACAAGAAGTAAAAAACCACTACCCCTTAGTATCTCTAAGTAGTAATTATAAGGAAAGTATGTTTTTAATAAACAGAACTTAGTGTCCCCTTCTGTCAAATGGAAAGCAGGTTTAAATGAGTCTTTACATGAGTCTATATTTTTTTCTAGCTATGTTTTTAAAAAGAGACATGGATTGGGGTGTGTGGGTGGCTCAGTCAGTCGGGCATCTGCCTTCAGCTCGGATCATGATCCCGGGGTCCTGGGATGGAGCCTCACATCTGGCTCCCTGCTCAGCAGGGAGTCTGCTTCTCCCTGTCCCTCTGCCTCTCCCCTGTTCATGCTCTCTCTCTTTCTATCTAACAATCAAAATCTTTCAAAAAAAGACATGGATTGCAGAAACTATGATTGAGCCTCAAGAATGTGCACAATCCATTGGCTGCCTCTACATTGTAAACTGTGTCACACACTTAAAGATAATCTCCCTGTGGTATTTTTGAGCCTAAATTCTTCCTTTAAATTCTTTTTAAATTTCTTTCATTCTTTCTTTCTTTTTTTAAGATTTTATTTTTAAGTAATGTCTACACTCAACCTGGGGCTTGAACTCGCAGCCCTGAGCTCAAGAGTCCCATGCTCCACTGACTGAGTCAGCCAGGTGCCCCAAGCCTAAATTCTTATGGAAACACCAGCGATTGGGTCTAGATGAAATCCGTACCCAATGTGTCTTTACTTGCTCCTGCCAGTCTTCTGTATTTCAAAGCTCCAGTCCACTCAAGACGGTAGTTACTACTCTGTGTTGGGCTGTACCGGGGATAGAAAGGTGAACAAGGTAGAAACCCACAGTCTAGTAAGGAGTAAATAATCAGTAATCACGAGGAGAAACAGTCTGTAATAAGTGCTCTCACCCAGCAGCTAAGTTTTATGAAACAGAAAGGGAGGAGGGACTCAATCAAATGGAGGGTCAGGGAATGGGCTGCAGGAGAAGCTCGCTGAGAAGAACTAGACAGGAATTGGCTTTCCTGACAAAGATCCAGTTCCCTTATTGATCAGGCCCACGAAAGAGAGTGCTGCCCTCCAATCGAGAGTAGTTAAGAATTCAGGAGACCTTTTACCCACTGGGGAAAATGGGACCCGAGCCAGGGAAACTTTGGCTGGATTCAGTTGGCTAAACAGAGGTTTTCAGAAATGAGAAAATTGCAAGACTTAACTCCTGAGCTTTACTCCTGCCGTTTCACGGAACCCGTAGAATGGGGGCTTTGGGCCACAGGGGATCTGTCCAGCTGAGTATCGCCTTTAACCAGGTGGGCAATTATCTATCAATCAATCATGTTCCCACAGAGGAGCCTCAGTAAGAATTCTGAACAATTACAAAGTCCAACTCATTCCTTTGGCTGATTTTAATCTGTCTCCTTCCCTTGTAAAAAAACCAAAACAAAACCAAAAACAAACAAACAAACAAAATCCATAACCATAGAGCTTTCAGTAGGTTCTGGAAGTCCTTCTGGCAAATCAGTAACCTGAGGCTGGTTTGGGGGACCCCATGAAGGCATAGTTGGTGTCAGAAATGAGGGCGAATTTGGAGACTATTCCTTTTTTTTTTTTTTGAGACTATTCCTTTTAATGTCATAGTTGGCTGACACTCGTTATATAATTCCTGGTGTCAGACGTTTGTTTGGCTAACTCTGCACAAACATTCACAAAACTCCAAGTACCAAGCTATAGAATCTGTGTCAGTGAAGTTCAAGAATCAGTAGTGTGCAGGGCCGCCCGGGTGGCTCAGTTGGTGGAGCATCTGCCTTCGGCTCAGGCCGTGATCTCAGGGTCCTGCTCAGTGGGGAGCCTGCTTCTCTCTCTGCCGCTCCTGCTCCCCTGGCTCATGTGCCCTCTCTCTCTTTCAAATAAATAAATAAAATCTTAGAAAAAAAAAAAAGAATCAGCAGTATGCAGATCACTTTTTCTGACAACAATGCAACTGACTAAAAAAAATCAACTGAAAAAAAAGGAAGGCCCTCCAATATATGGCAATTTTAAAATCACAATAAATAGCTTACAGATCAAAACAGGAATCACATGGATATTTGAAAATATTTGAAGACAAATGGTAGTAAAAATAATACCCAAACATAGAGGTGCAGCTAACGCAGCTCTTAGAAGCAAATTTAAACACATTAGGGGAAAAAAAGCTAAAAAACGAACATCATCCAACTTAGGAGTAGAAAGAAAGGTAGAAGAAGTAACAAGTGACATAAAAAAAAATCAACAGATTATATTATTAAGTCTTAATTAACATACTCTGCCAATATGGATGTGTAGCTTACAAATATTTGCTGCAAAGAAACATATGTAGGTAGAAGAGGATACTAGTAATGTAATCACAAGTGAATAACAATAGAATCAAAGAGCTGACTTGTCTCACACTTCCTAGTACAGCTTTTAAGAAAGAAATTAAATCCTCCTTAACCAAGGAAACAAACATGAGCTATGGAAAGATCATTTTGTAAACAAATCTTTCAAAATGTTTTTATTATTCTGCAGTTTTTGTTGCTAAAATTACAAGAGTGCAATAGTACCTTCTAAAAATCCTCATCTTTGCACTTTTGAACACATGGAACAAAAATTTGCTAACCTGTTTTAAAAATATTCCGAATTAAGAGTTTTAATGAGTTTTGTATCTATGTGTTAAAAGGAGAAAAACCCGCAATACCTCACTATTGGTTTGCAAAATCATTTCACAGACATTGGAAAAAATGGAAGCTCACCAGCCGGATCTTTAACCAAACACTTGGGTAATTGGTGGATGTGATAGGAAATGCTTAGTAAAAGGAGCCAGTGATGCTTTTTTTTTTTTCCATTTGATCTAAGAATCTCTGTGAGCTATCTTTTTAGCTGTGAAATACATTAAAAACCAAGCACTGGGGGGCACCTCAGTGGCTCATTCCATTAAGAGTCCAATTATTGATTCTGACTCAGGTCATGATCTCAGGGGCATGAGATCGAGCCCTACAGTGGGCTCCGTGCTGGGTGTGGAGCCTGTTTGGGATTCTCTCTCCCTCTGCCCCTTCCCCCACCTTGCGCTTTCTCTCTCTCTCTCTCTCTCTCTCTTTCTCTCTCTCTCTCTCTCTCAAAACAAAAACAAAGTACTGGATGTATAGATCCAGAACAGAACAGAACTGAGAAAGTACCATCATAATTCTACAGGGACAAGAATATTTCCCACAAATATGCTAGAATAATGCACTGTCCACATGAAAGAATGAAGTTGAACCCCTATAACAGGCCATGTACAAAAGTTAACACAAAATGGATCAAAGACTGAAACATAAGAACTAAAATTACAAAACTCTTTGAAGAAAACACAGATGTAAAGCTTCATGACCTTGGCTTAGGCAGTGGTTGTTTAGATATGACACCTAAAGTACAAGCAACCTGCAAAAAATAATAGATAAATTGACTTCCTCAAAATAATACCTTTTGTGTTTCAGAGACCACTATCAGAAAGTGGAAAGGATAACCCACAGGATGAAAAAAATTTTTTTTCTGTAAATCATATATCTGATAAGGGTCTAGTATTCAGAATATATGAAGAATACTTATTACTCAGCAATAAAAAGATAAATAACTCATTGTAAACAGGGACAAATAATTTGAAGGATGTTTCCCCAAAGAAGATATGCAAAAGACCAGCAAGACCATGAAGAGAGGGACACCTGGGTGGCTCAGGGGTTGAGTGTCTGCCTTTGGCCCAGGCCGTGGCCCCGGGGTCCTGGGATCGAGTCCCACGTCGGGCTTCCTGCAGGGAGCCTGCTTCTTCGTCTGCCTGTGTCTCTGCCTTTCTCTCTGTGTCTCTCAGGAATAAATAAATAAAATCTTTAAAAAAAACATGAAAGAACATGAAAAGATGGTCAACAACATTAGCAATCAGGGAAATGTAAGTCAAAACTACAGTGAGATACCGTTCACACCCACTGAGAGGGCTATAATAAAAGATGGACAGTGGCCAGTGTTGTTGGGGCTACAGAGAAATGGGAACCCCTGTAACATGCTGGCAGGATTGTAAAATGGTGCAGCCACTTCCGAAAACAGTCTTTGAATGATTAAACACAAGGTCAGCGTATGACTCAGCAGTCCCCAGGTTAGGCGTATGCTGTACAGGACAAGTGAAAACAAATCTCCTAGGACATTGTCCGTGACACCCAAGTAGTGGCAACAACTCAAAAGGCCAGTGACTAAAGAAGAGATAAAGAAAAGATAGGATATCCATGCAATAGAGTATTATTTGGGCATGAAAAAGAACATGGTACTGATAACGTGATACGACATGGACGGACCTTGAAAACACTGTGCCAAGTGGAAGAAGCCAGGCGCAAAAAGCCACATGTCGCATGATTCCATTTGCATGAAATATCCAGAACAGGCAAATCCATTGAGATGGAAAAATAGATTAGTGGTTGCCAGGGGCTGGGGAAGGAGGGTCTGGGGAGTGACTGCTAATAAGTGTGAGGTTTTTCAGAAGCACCAAAAATAACCTCAGATTACTTGGCGCTGATGGTTGCCTCACTTTGTGAATATCCTAAAAACAACAAAACTGTATACTTTTAAGTGGGGCAAATATTTACAGCACATAAATTACACCTCTCTCTCTCTCTCTTTTTAAAGATTTTATTTATTTATTCACTAGAGATACCCAGAGAGAGGCAGAGACACAGGCAGAAGGAGAAGCAAGCTCCCTGCCGGGGGAGGGGACTCGATCCCGGGATCCTGGGATCATGCCCTCAGCAGAAGGCGGATGCTCCATGGCTGAGCCCCCCAGGCGCCCCTGAATTATATCTCAATGGAAAGAATGGTTAGAAGAAGACAAGTGTGGGGCCACTTGGCTGGGAAAAAAAAAAAAAGACAAGTGTCATAATAAACTGAACTAGCCCCAAATTCCATACTATAAGATCATAGTCACAAGCCCTGTTCTCTTAAAGAGAAAGAAGTCTATTTAAATAACCATATTGTTGTCTCTAGCAAAAGCAACGGTTTTCATACTTTTACTAAATAGAACACAATTTAAAAGTGCTCTTAAAATAGTTTAATCTGGGAGCTCCTTTCCGCTTGCTAGATGGGGTGCTGCCCCATTCACGAGTCATTGCATAAAGCCAGTGAGATCTTCAAATTCTCATGGTTGAATTTGTTTTTTAGCACATCTGGCGGTATTGGGATCCGAAGCGAGCTCCCGACGGCACGCGGGGCCGAGGAGAGACACAGGCCCGGGCCGGGACCCCGTCTTGGAGTGCTCTATCTTCCTCCGTGTTTCTGTGGGTCCAGGACAGGCCTCCCTGCACTCTTCTCTCTGCCCGGAGCTCCTGCTGTAATGGCTTTCCAGCGAAGGGCAGGGCAGGCTGTCGCAATCAGCTGTAATCCAGGCCCAGCTGAGCCCCTAGGTGGCTTGGCCCAGAGCCACGCCCCCTCGCCTTGCAGACCACAATTCCCAGGTGTTGGAAAACCCCCAAGCCCGTAATCCTGCCCGAAGATCCACCCTTGCGGAACTGTGGGTGGCAGTGCCCAGTTCCTGACCATCAGCAGGGAGTCCTCAGTCTGCAATCCCAGTTGTCGATGTCAGCTGCTTCAGTCCTTTCCCCAGGCCAAGGCGAAGGGGAACTTTGGTTGCAGGCTCTACGCAAAACAAACAAACAACAACAATAATAATAATAATAAAAAAAACCCAGGACACATGGCAAGAACGGGACAAAACTGCCTGTGTGGTCTACGGACTTTGCATATTTTACTGGCCTCCGTGGCATCACTTTTCCAGTCTTGAGCTATAGAGTCACTTGGGAATTAGCAAGAGGCGTTCACCATTCAGGATTCACTCCCTACCTCCCTGATTAGGACTAAGTGTGAAATAATCAGGGACCTCTCCTTGACATCTCTTAAAAATACCACAGAATCTGTTGCTAAAACAATAGTTGCTCAACAAAAATCCTTAGGCTCTCTGGCCGAAGTCGTTCCTGATAATAAGATAGCAGTTATCTTTAGGTCGAGCAAGGAGGTGTCAATGCTGTGTCCAACCACTTGCTACGCCTGGACAAACCCTCCTGGGGGTGCTGGAAGTCAATCAGCTAAGATCCCTGAGCAAGCTATTTGGCTTAAAAGGATGATTCCTTCGGTGGGGTCTTCGACTTGTTTAATTTTGACTGGTTTATGTCTGGGGGATGGTGGTCCCAAGGGACACTCTGGACATTGGGAATTATCCTGTTTATTTTATTATTTTTTAAAGATTTTATTTATTTATTCATGAGAGACACAGAGAGGCAGAGACACAGGCAGAGGGAGAAGCAGGCCCCATGCAGGGAGCCCGATGTGGGACTTGATCCCGGGTCTCCAGGATCATGCCCTGGGCCAAAGGCAGGCGCTAAACTGCTGAGCCACCCAGGGATCCCCCTCAAAAACCTTAAATACACATTTGCAGCCACTAAGCACCACGCAGATGATCTCCCTAAGGCCGCGATGCCACAGGAGGACCAAAGAGCACGACTGGTTTAGGGCTGGGAATCTGAAGTCGGGGCCTGTGTCTAGCACAGAGATCAAGCACAAAGTGTCATGACCTGAGCAAAGAGGCTGAGAGAACCGCAGGGCGGTGGCGGAGAGTGGCGCTAGGGAGGACAGGCCCAAAGTGGAGCCCTTCTTGGCAAGCCCACAGGGGCAAAGCAGGCCTTACTACCTAATGCGATGACCCTTTCAGTGAGGTCCCGGGACAGTGACTCGTAAGGAGCCAGCCCAGAGCTCTCTGATCCCTGCTAGCCAGGTGGTCTGCAGGGTGGACCCTGCCTTGCCCCCTTTGTTAAGAGGCCCCCTTTCCTGCCCCCTTCTTCCCAGGAAACTCTGCACTTTGTATAGCCCCCTGAGCTCTCTCTACTGGCTAGTGGGACGTGAATTCGGAAAAAAGCCAATTAGGTCTTCAAATTAAGAAAAAAATGTTAATCTTTATTTTATCCTTTCAAATTTAATTCTGGCCTATTTTATATTGTGTAGAAAATATTAGTGCAGTAGTAAAGGGATAGAATTCCTAAATATGTAAATATACGTATCCTGGAGATTGGTGCACCAGGTGTGTGTGTGACGACAGGCAGAAATCAACAGAGGTCGGCCCCGACGTCTTGTTAGATGGACAGTCAGGGGCAAAAAGAAAAAACCCCACAGGGAAAACTCATGTAAGGAAACCAGAAAGACCAACGGACAGACCGAAGCTTGGCTCATTTTAAACCCCCCTCATCATCCGTGGGTCTGATTAGAATAAAAACAAATGTGAGGGGCTCTGCTGGAAAATTCTCTCAAGTCATAGACCCAATTTATGCGTTTTGAACTCCCCTTCAGTTCTTCTCCAGGCGGGGGCAACTTGGCGTTGAGCAGGCTTCCGTTCCGTGTCGTCCGCAGAGGCGGGTCGCATCTTGGGGCCCGAGTCCTGGTGATGTGTCCTTGCACAGCACCGGCCTTCCAGGCGTCCCCTGGGCTGCGTCCCCGCGAGCCTGGCACTGGGCTGCTCGGCCGCTGTCCCCAGGACAGTCCACCCGCGCTGAGCCGCCAGGCAGGATGCGCCCTCGGAGGGGACAGGGCCACGCGGGATGCCATGTCCAGGTCGACCTGGGGCCAGCGCGGGGACAGCCAGCCTGCTGGGGCCAGAGGGCCGCGGGGCCCGCCGGGCCTGTTGTCGGGGCTGGCGCTGCCAACAACAGCAATCCGCCTTGGGAACATCGCCCGAGGGTCAGGTCCTTGGTGGCAGCACGGGGACAGCCGCTGCGGGTGGTGGCCGCGGGCCTGAAGTCAGGGGACAGCAGAAAACAGCCCAAGCTTGGGCCAGCGGGCACCTGTCCAGGGGAGGGGGACCAGAGCCTGCCGCTCGGCCCTCGGCCTCAGCTGCAGGCAGTTCCAGGGAAACTCTGGGAAGAGGCTGAAACAGACGACTGCTTAGAGCCCATGCATGACAAGGGGCTCTGCTAGATTCAGGGACAACTAGGTTTGGGGGCACTCGGGGGGCTCCGCGGTGGGGCGTCTGCAGTCAGCCCAGGCTGTGACCCCGGGGTCCCGAGATGGAGTCCCACGTTGAGTCCCTGCAGGGAGCCTGCTGCTCCCTCTGCCTGGGTCTCTGCCTCGCTCTGTGTGTCTCTCATGAATAAATACATAAAATCTTAAAAAATAAATAAATAAAATAAAGATTTAAAAATCAGTATGCGAGATAAAATAAAGATTTAAAAATCAGTATGCTGAGTGAAAGGAGCCAGACACGAAACAGTATAAAATAAATAAAATCTTTAAAGAAAGAAATAGAAACAACTAGTTTTTAATGAAGCAATTCATTTCACAGAGTAGAAGCAGAGATTTGGGGAATGAGTAGATCTGAGGTTCTCAGGTTTCAAGGTAAGTTTTTGAAAAGCTGTGCTCTAACCTGGTATGTAAAAGTTTTGTGCGGCACAATGGTTCACTTAAATAGATGAGAAGTATATATGTATTTAACATAGGCCTGTCATTTTTACTGTCATTTTGGAATAGCATTAACAACTTTACTTTGTGGGGCTAACAAGATCTAGAAAACGTTTTTGTTGATTCATTTGGCCACTAAAGGTTTCACCAGCACACAATGAAAATCTACTTGTAAAACAGGTTTTCCAGTGAACAGATTTTGAACATGATTCTGCTTATGACACAAAGGAAGCTCTGGGTTTCCTGATAAGTTTATTTGCACCATGACATCTTGATAGAACAATTCCTCCAGAGGACACACACGAAAACAAACTACCTAAGACTTATTTATTGCCTGCCAATTGATTGTTAGCAAGACGCATGACTCCTTAAAGTGCTGCGGGAGGGAAGCTCCTCAAACGGTATGTAAACTGTGAGACTCTAAGCACAAGGAACAGGTTGGTGGCTTTGCATTCGCTCCGTGGGATTATCGAGTTGCCAAAGTTCCAATTTATCAATGATCATTTCAGAACATCTGCTTCTGAAAGAAGGAACAAATCAAACCCTAAGAAAAACAAACTTTACAGGGTAAAATATCATTTGGGGGCATACAGAGAAATGGAAAAATACAATCAGCAATGATGAAATTATCAAAGCAACAGTTTGTCTTATTTTTTTGTGAAATTGGCCCATAATGGGATGCGTCCAAGGTAGTAGGCCTAAATGTCCGCCCTACCTCAGAACCAGCAGTTTCTTTTTTAATTTTTTTTTTATTTATGATAGTCACACACACACACACACACACACAGAGAGAGAGAGAGAGGCAGAGACACAGGCAGAGGGAGAAGCAGGCTCCATGCACCGGGAGCCCGACGTGGGATTCGATCCCGGGTCTCCAGGACCACGCCCTGGGCCAAAGGCAGGCGCCAAACCGCTGCGCCACCCAGGGATCCCAGAACCAGCAGTTTCATATTTAGTTTTGTTCCATACTGAACAACAATCAAGCAAAACTCAAGGCTTCTCCGTGTGGCCTAAAGAAACTCAAATTATTCATCCTCAGCCCTCCCAGCAAAGCTCAGGTTTCAGACTAGAATTATTAAGAGGGAGAGAAAAGCTCCATTTCCTCTAAATCCAAATGACAACTTTAACCCAATTCACATTGAAATCTCAGATTTCAAAAGTTGAAGACAGAGTTTACTCTCATTTCTTGTTACTGGTTTGTGCCACTGTTTAATTAAGCTTCAGATCGTTTGCCTGCAGATGCCAAGAGTCCTGGCCACTGTGATTCTGTAGGTATATAGTCTGGGTCTGCCTTGTGAAAAGATTTCTCCATGAACCTTTCATCAAGACCAACAGTTCATGGTTGATGCACCCTCTGGGCTTTCTACACTAAAGCTTGAAGAGGAGGAAAAAGGGAAGTGACTTCCCAGCACCTCTCTAGAGGAATACACTTTCTTGTAACTATTTCTGAGTGTGTAAAATGCACTTTAGAAACCTCTCCATTTCCTTCCCATATACCGTCCTTTGAGAAGATGGAAAGTAGAGAGAGGAGTGTTCTTGGTTCTCCTTCCCTGAGAAGCTTCTAGCTCTTAGGACATTTATTTCAGTTTGATCCATTCATACACAAATGCTTATTGTTCACTACCTATGAGTGCTGGGGTGGAGAGTAAACTCCCCAAGGATGGATGATATTCTCAAACTCCTCAAGGAAATAAATATTTTTAAAAGATTTTATTTATTTATTTATTTATTTATTTATTTATTTATTTATTATTTATTTATTATTTATTTATTTATTTATTTATTTATTTATTTATTTATTTATTTATTCATGAGACACACAGAGAGAGGCAGAGACACAGGCAGAGGGAGAAGCAGGCTCCATGTAGGGATCCCAACATGGGACTTGATCCCAGGACCCCAGGGTCATGCCCTGAGCCAAAGGCAGACACTCAACCACTGAGCCACCCAGGCATTCCAAGGAAATAAATTTAAGTGAAAATTTAAAAAGCCATAAGATGTGAAAGTTTGAAACAAGAACATGCTACAATTAGAATCAACTAGAAACATTAAAATGAAAGACACAGTTGTGGAAAGGAAGTATCCAATAGATGAGCTTCCCTGCAGGCTCTTCCCTGCTAAAGAGTGAAGGGTGAACCAAAAGGTCAAAGTTTATCTACCGGAATGCAGCTCAAGGGGATAAAGAGAGTGAAACTATTAAGGAAAAGTTCAAGGAGAACAGGACAACACATCCAGACCCTTCAATATATATTTAAGAAGAGTGTCAGAAGCAGAGTAGAAGGAAGAGTGAAGAGATGGTGTCAAAGAGAGACATACGAGTGAGAACATCCCAACCCTGAACAGAATAAAATGAGTCCTCGAATGGAATATTTCCATGAAGTGTGTAGCAGAATAAATAAAGAACACATTCTTGAATATATCACATAAAATTCCAGACGATTAGAGATAAGGTGAACATTCTAAAAGCTATCAGAGGGAAAAGACATAACATCTAGAGGAAGTGAGAATGAGATTATCAGCAAGACTGAAGGCCAGGACCCAAAGTAATTTGGGACTCAAAGTCTCTATCTAGTCAAATTATCATCCATGGGCAAAGGCAAAATAAAGACATTTGCAGATCCACAAATACCTAAAAAGTTTACTATCCAAAGATTGTCTCTGAAAGAACTACACGAGGGTGTACTCCTGCAAGAAAAAAAGTGAATCTAAAGGAAGGATGCAAAAAGTCACTGCAGACAAATAAATCATTAAAAATATTGGTGAAAATCAAAATTAACTATAACTTTTTTAAATTCTGTGTTTAAAAACAAAGTGGAACCGAAATTTTATTTTATTTTTATTTTTTAATTTTTTTAAAAGATCTATTTATTTATTTATTCATGATAGACAAAGAGAGAGAGACAGAGGCAGAGACACAGGCAGATGGAGAAGCAGGCTGCATGCCGGGAACCTGACGTGGGACTTGATCCCGGGACTCCAGGATCGCACCCTGGTCCAAAGGCAGGCGCTAAACTGCCAAGCCACCCAGGGATCCCCAAAATTTTATTTTATTTTTTAAGATTTTATTTATTTATTCATGAGAGACACGGAGAGAGAGGCAGAGACACAGGCAGAGGAAGAAGCAGGCTCCCTGCGGGGACCCTGGTGTGGGACTTGATCCTGGAACTCCAGGATCATACCCTGAGCCGAAGACAGACACTCAACCGCTGAGCCCCCCAGGTGTCCCTGGAACCATTTTTTAGAGAGTAGTAACATGCAAGTTGGGAGAAGTGTGGAGAAAAGTAAAAGAAGCTAAGTGTCTTATTCTTTTTGTTTGGAGATACACTAGTTATATTTAGACTTTCAACAATTCTGCATAATATGCTGCATAACACGACTCCAAATGTTAGCAACTTAAAATTTAAAAAAAAAAAAACACCTTTTACTTTCTCATTACTTCCCGTGCATCATGAATGCCTCTGGCTCAGGCTGCTGTCACGGTGTCTGATAGAGCTGTGTGCCTGCTGGGAGTACTATTTCTCAGCTCACTCATGTGCTTGATGGCAAGCCTCAGTCCTATTGGCTGTTGGCCAGAGATATTGCTGTGGGCCTCTCTACAAGGCCACATGCCACATGGAAGCTGGCTTTCCCCAGGGTGAGAAATCCAAGAGAGAGAGAGAGAAAGAGAGAGTGTGCCCAAGACTGAAGTCATGGTCTTTCTATAACCTGATCTCAGGTGTAACACCCCATTATTTCCACCATATTCTTTTTGGAGGTAAGTCACTAGGTCTGGAGCACACTCCAAGGGAAGACATGAAAAGCAGCACGTTGGGCCATGCTCCGACAAGCCTA
This sequence comes from Nyctereutes procyonoides, assembly GCF_905146905.1. Lineage (NCBI taxonomy): Eukaryota > Metazoa > Chordata > Mammalia > Carnivora > Canidae > Nyctereutes > Nyctereutes procyonoides. Next base: position 27,691,489 of record NW_026575043.1, read on the forward strand.
CTTATTACTGAAGAGTGATTGAGTAAACTGGTGCCATCTTAGGGGCCACCTAACAGGCCAGGCAAACCTAAACATGTCTGGATCCCAGCGATGGGCACAGTGTAGCGACCCCTGCTACAGGCTGGTTGTAGATTAAATAAGGAAACACCTGTGCACCTCCCTACTTTTAAGTCTTTGCTGATACCCTTCCCTATACTTGGAGCACTAACCTTGTATCCTCTCATCCAAAACCAATTTATCTTACCCTTTCAAAGTCTTCCTTTTCCATGAAGCTTTTTTTTAACAGACTTTTAAAAAAGATTTTATTTATTTATTCACAAGAGACACACAGAGAGAGAGAGAGAGAGAGAGAGAGAGAGAGGCAGAGACAAGGCAGAGGGAGAAGCAGGCTCCATGCAGGGAGCCCGACGTGGGACTTCCCGGGTCTCCAGGATCAGGCCCTGGGCTGAAGGCGGCGCTAAACTGCTGAGCCACCCAGGCTGCCCAAAACAGATTTTATTTTTTAAGTAATCTCCACACCTGATGTGGGGCTCGAACTCACAACCCTGAGATCAATAGTCACATGCTCGACTGACTGAGCCAGGCAGGCACCCCTTCCATGAAGCCTTTTGTAAACCCTTTAACCATATGTAAGTATTTCCTTGTACTTGTGTCATGTTCATAGTATTAATCATTTTCTGTCTTGTGCTTTACTTTCTGAATATTTGTTTCTCATTCATAACCTGAATTCCATTTAGAACACTGCCTAACACATTGACGCTCAGTGCCTTCATTTTAATTAGGAGCCAAATCCTATGGGTAACAAAGCAGAGTATGCAGGACTCCTCCCTTCTCTGTTCCTCAGGATATCTGGGAAGATGTACAGAAAGAAAGACCAAATGGTCTTTTGGTAGCAAAAGGACTCCCCCTAACCCTTATATCCCCCCAACAGTAATAAGCAGAACAGTACAGGGGCACCAAGGAATGAAAATACATGCCCTTACCTTAGAGGTAAGTACTAAAGTTCCAACCTGATGAAATGAGTGAGCTCAGCGACCAGCAGAGAAAGGAGATGTTCAAGGGAGCTGCCCTGCAGGCAGATCAACCGCAGACTTTTCAGTCATATAGAACTACTAATGGAAGAGAACTAAGAGGGTGCCAGGAAGACTCAGGGCTGGATGCTTCCGTAGCATGACAAGAGTATTCAGAGCTCCCCTTTATTGAGTTCCTACTACATGCCAGGTACACTAAATGCTTTCTTTATATTATCTCACTGAATCGTTACAAGGCGAAGAAACTGCAGTTCATTCAGACAGACTAGCTACCTCCTCCCAGGTCTGCAGCTGGTAAGTGGCTGATCTGAGATTCTAGCACAGGTCTGTTGCTCTGGGAAGGGTGATACTTATTTCGGGTATGCATGCATTCATCTACCTCCCACCGTTTGTTTCCATTTTATTCCCATGATCTCTTCCTTGCATTTTTCTTCGTTCTCAATTACAACTTCCTCTTTCCATGTAAGAACTGGAGATGTGGGGATCCCTGGGTGGCGCAGCGGTTTGGCGCTTGCCTTTGGCCCAGGGTGCGATCCTGGAGACCCGGGATCGAATCCCACGTCAGGCTCCCGGTGCATGGAGCCTGCTTCTCCCTCTGCCTGTGTCTCTGCCTCTCTCTCTCTCTCTCTCTCTCTCTCTCTCTGTGACTATCATAAATAAATAATATATATATATATATATGTATATATATATATATATATATATATATAAAGAACTGGAGATGTTACAGACCTACGCTGGGTGTAGAAATTGCTTAAAAAATAATAATAAAACCTTAAAAAAAGAACTGAAGATATTGCTCATAAAACAGGCTACATTATCAAGAGAGTGAAAAGACGGCCCATGGAACGGGAGAAAATATTTGCAGGTCACATATCTGATAAAGATTTAATATCTAGAATTCAACAAAGACAAACGATCCAATTAAAAAATGGACAAAGGACGCAAATAGGCATTTTTCGAAAGAAAACAAACAAATGATCCAAGTCGCATGAAAAGATGCCCCATCATTTGTCATTAGTGAAATGCACATTGAAGTCACAATGAGAAAACATTTCCAACAACTGGGATATAATCCAAACATGGAAAATAACAAGAGTTGGTGAGGATGTGGAGAGACGGAAGCCCTTACACGTGGCTGGTCGGAATGTGAAATTGGGGCAGCCATTGCAGAAAACAGGTAGTTCTTCCAAGAGCTGAACACAAAATTGCCATATAATCCATCAATTCCACTCCTAGGTATATACCCCAAAGAACTGAAAACACTTGCATGCCAATGTTCACAGGAGCCTTATTTACAATAGTCAAAAGTTGGAAGCAACCCAAGTGTCCATCGACAGATAAATGGAAAAACAAAATGCAGCATATACATGCAATGGGGTGTTGTCAAGCCATAAAAGGGAAGAAACTTCTCATACATGCTACAACACGAATGGACCTTGACAGCATTATGCAAAGTGAAACAAGGCACAAAAGGAAAGATATTGTATGACACCACTTACATGAAATATCTAGAATAGACACATTCATAGAGAGAGAAGGTAGATTAGAGGTGACCAAGGTGCTGTCGGGAGAAGGGAATGAGGAATTATCACTTAATGGTACAGAGTTTCTGCTTGAGTCAATAAACAATTTTGGAACAATTAATGGTGACGGGTGCATGCATCATGAATGTAATTAATGTCACCGAATTGCACACTTACAAATGACTACAATGGCAAATCTTACATTTTGTATGTATTTTACCTAAAACATAGCTTACAAAATCCCCAGAGACGATATTGCTGCACAACGAAGACCGGATTAAAAGAATACTAACAAAACAGACTTGAGGGTATCAGAGAAGACAGTCTGGTCTCATTGGTTCGGTCTCTGGAGGACGTAAGGGGGCTGCCTCCTTCCCTCCTGGTGGTTGCTACAGGGTCCTGGCGATGTCAGATCCTCTGGCCTCTCCCACTTCCTGGGGGATGAGAACCAGCGGACAGGAGGGCCCCCGGCTTCTCTCAACGACTCGAGCACACGGTATGCGCATTCTGACTAGTGGCCTTCTCCATCCTGTGATGGCGTCACTCGTGTTATAACACGAAGATGGGACCTCAGGCTGGATTGGAGGCCTCTTGCTCATCTTTAGAAGAGGCTTCAAGATGTAAGATGGAACTTGCAGTTGGCTGAAGTTGGCCCAGAAGACTAACAATCTGACCTCAAATCAACTTCACTTGTTTGATCATTCGACCATGATCTGGGATGGGGTCCCCTAAACATCCAGTTGATTTGAATCCTCTACATTAACATGACTCAATATTATAAAGCAACTTTTCCAGAAGAAAAAAGTAGTACAGATCTAGGCTGGTGACGGATGTGCTTGAGGCTTCATATTTGGAGAGGAAGACTCACAATTGCGTTGACCTCTGAGCAGCCGCCTCTCCCCACATCCACACAGTAAGATTACACAGAAGCCCCACTAATTCCCCACCACTAAATAACTCAGGAGTCTCTGAGAATAAACTGGAGTCCGATTTAACTGCTCTGTACCACGCGAGTGTGAAATCCTGTGTCCTCTCTCGTCTTTCACGGGAGCGAGAGGAAATTCTCTGACATTTGACTCGGAGGGCACAAAACTAAAGCAGAAGTGAAGCCTGCAGTGTGCTGTCTATACAGTGTTTTCACACCCGGTTTGATCCGAGATGACAGCTTGAGGACAACTAAGTAGCTACCACATGGAGAGCATCGGAACATACCGCATCGGAGAGCCTATGTTCCCGTCTAACGTCCGTGGTATCTCCATGCAGGGAACTTCCAGATCTGTTGTGTTTGCGGAGGAGAAGCACTTCCAGGGCTGTTTTCTTCTGTGGCACTCGGCGGCCAGGACTGTCTCCCCGGCATCTGGACCCTAGAACGCGTTCCCTACACGAGTCGCTCTTTCTCTGTCTGGGGGAAACCTAGAGACTGTGAAACATTCCGCGCCAGCACCTGCCTCGTGGAGCTGCTGGTCTCCCCTCTATTAGATGCCTGGCCCTTGGGGCCGGAGGCCGTATCCTGGCGCTATTTCAGTCCCATGCTCAGCTCAGGACCCGGCCTCGGGGTGGCTCAGTGAACATGTGACGCGTGGATGAACTGGGCCACATGCGTTTCCCCAAATCTGCCCCAACGTGTCCACTTCCTCATGCGGCCCTTCCTTTAGCACCTCTTCCGGCCCCTCACGGTCCTCCTCGCTCTCGGTGTCTATCTACTCTTTCTTCGAGGCCATTTCCACCCTCACGTTTTTCAGGAAGGCTTCCCTAACTGTCCCACCCCTGGGTGAACCGGCACCCTTCTGCTTCAGTGTGTGTCGCCTCTTGTCTATCTACAGATTTTCTCTATCGAGGGCTGTCACTAGGCTCCTTTGTGCAGATTAGAGAAAGGTGTCCTTCTGGACAGAAGCACTGGGGTACATGGATTTGGGGACAAAGAACAGACAGGTTTCCGCCCTGTTTCAGCCCCTAGCCCTGGGCCTTGGTGGGTGAACCATGTGCCCAGTGGGCGAGGATGCTCTGCCACAGAGGCTCCTTCCAGAACCAGACCACTGCTGGAGCAGCACTGCGTTGAACACCCCCTCCCACCTTATAAATCTTTTTTGTCTTGTTTTGAACCCCTTTTTATATGGCCAGACTTTTGCTCACCACAGCCTCCACTCTCTGTGATGAGCGTTGTTATAGCTGCCGGTAGTCGGTACATTAATTTGTTGAGTCTCATTAGGTACTATGTTTCTGACTCGATAGGACAGTTAAATGAAATGCTGACAGTATCTGAAAAACAGAGACAAAATTATGTGAACCAGTACACCTCAGTACCTTCTACAACAGCTTTATTGAGACATAATTTGCATCGCATAAAACTCATACCCTTTTATTTTTTTTTAAATTTATTTGAGAGAGAGAGAGAGAGAGAGAGAGAGAGAGAGAGAGAGAAAGCAGGGCAGAGAGGGAGAGAGAGAATCCTAAAGCAGACTCAGTACTGAGCACAGGGCCTGATGTGGGACTCGATCGCATGACCCTAGATCATGACCTGAGTCCAAACCAAGAGTCAGATGCTTAAGTGACTACACCACCCAGATACCCCAAAATTCACCCTTTGAAAGTATATAATTCAGTGATTTTTTTTTTTTAGCAAATTCATAGTTATGGAAGCATTTCCACCATATAGCTTCAGAATAAGAGTTGTATTTAAAAGAAGAAACCCCATATCCATTAATATCCAGTCTCCTTTCCCCTCTCCTTCCAGCCCTGAAAACCACTAATCTTCTTTCTGGATCTTTCTCTATGGATTTGTCTATTCTGGACACTTCATACACATGAAATCACATGAAATGTGATCTTTTGTGCCTGGGTCCTTTTCATCCAGCACAATGATCTCAAGGTCAATAAATACTGTACCACGTCTAAGTACTTCATTTCTTCTAAGGCTGAATAATAGTCCATTGTATGAATCTACCACATTTTATTTGTCCATTTACCAGTTGACAGATATTTGGGTTGTTTCCATTTTGGGGCTGTCATGAATAATGCTGCTATGAATAGTCAAGTACAAGTTTTGTGTGGACAGGTGTTTCTAATTTTCTTGGGTATATACCTAGGAGTGGAATTGCTGGGTCATATGGTAACTCCATGTTTGACTTTTTCAGCAACTTCCAAACTTTTTTCCGAAGTGGCTGCCACATTTTGCAAACCCACCAGCAATGAGGGTTTTTATTTCAGCACACGTTCCCCTATCCTTGCTATTGTCTATCTTTTTAATTATAACTTTATCGGTGTTCGCAAAGTGGTTTTGATTTGTAGTTCCCTACAAATGCTGTTGGTCTTCATAAATACTCAGTACGAGGAGCGAGGCCTCAGAAACGACTAGACTCAGGGTCGCAGATGCGGCCAACACTCCCTCTCCCTCCTACCACTTGCTCTGCTTCCCTCTGCGGGTGAGCAAAGCAGACCACCTACTTGCACACGGCTGCTTCCAGCTCCTGCCACCAGAGAAGGCTTGTCCCTGTCCTCAGGAAGCTCTAACTCATCTGCCTTGGGTCAGGCGCTCAGGATCAGATGAAGAGTGAACAGGAAATCCACGTAAGAGGAAAACGCAGCAGCTCCCAGTGGAACCACATTTCTGGAATGGGGAAGAGGGAGACCAGTTCCCAAGAACAGGGAGGTATTCCCAGTAGAAAGAGGAGTCACTAATAAAAAGCAGTATGTGTCCATGTCACTATTAACTTTGAAGAGCAAATGGTATTAGATCTTTGACCTCTTAACCTTATATAACGGCCTTTGGGTCAAAAGTCTTAGAGTTCTTTACTGACCTGGATTATTGCCAAATATAAAGGACGGTATAGTTATCATCTTAATAATGCACATTAGTGATAGCGCTGGGGTTGGCTACTTCAATAATAATATCTTGGTGCAATTTAAGGTGATAACAGTTTTTCAAGGAAGCACTGTTATACTAAACTACAGCATCATTCTGTTTGTACGTTAATTCTCATTAACTTTACTGAAAAGGATTCTGAGGAAGGACTTAACTCAGGAGTCACACTGGCAGCTCATAGGTCTGATGTCATCTTGATAACATTTATTCTTTGACCTACAGAGTGTTGTTGTTTTCTTATTAAGTTTGAGTTAGTTTCCGATACTGAAAAATCTGGAAATTTCACATAGAAGTCTAGTTTTCTAGCCTCTCACAAAAATCGCACAGTCTGGCGGCATTGGGCCCAAATCCCGCACAGAGATGGTGAGGAGCTGATGGTAGGAGAGATGACTACCTTAATCCAGAGCGTGCACATCCCAGCTCACGGGCACTGCCATTCCGCTCCTGCTCCTCTGCAGGCCCGGGAGGTCGTAACCCCCATTGGAGTTACTGCCTCACTAGGCACTAATGGGCTCTGAGGGACAGGACACACGCGAGGGATTCGCTTCACACTTGAATGAGACAGAAATCTCCTCTATAGGCCCTTAAACTTTGTGATCATTCTACTTTCAAGCTCTTGGGTAACATGTAGGGAGACACCAGAGTCACATAAATTCTCTGTGAGGATCCAGGAATCTCTGCATTAATTCTCCTTGCCACCTCTCAGAGCAGGCAAAACTTGGAACTTAGCAGAACTCAGTAGTTCTGACCTCTTAGCCCTGGACGATTGTAGGCATGTAATGCCAATCTCTGTTTCCTCGCCGGTTGCCAACGATGGCTAATAATATAAATACAGTTCCGATAATAGAAATGTGGTTAATAATACCACACCGCATATGTGAAAATTGCTAAGAGAGTAGATCTTTAAAGTCCTCATCACAAGGAAAACAACTTCTTTTTTGGTAGCTGTGTAAGGCGATGCGTGTTAACTAGAAGTACTGTGGTGATCATCTCACAGTGCACTCGAATCCGGCATCACGATGATGTACTCCTGACGCTCACATGTTATATGTCAGCGTCAGTTATATCTTAATAAAAAATAAATTTAAAAAACATGTTTTTAGCTTGAAGAACTCTACGTGATCTAAGGCCATCTGGTTATTATCTTTCTCTAATCGACTGCAAGAAGTTTATAATCTCTCCCTTATAGCCGAGTCAACCCAATGAAGCTGGCACTCTGTATATTCCAACATAGTTCCTTAAAATTTGAGAGGTCAAAGTCCTGGGCTGTAGTGTCCAAGGACTGCCCGGGGTAGACACTGCTATTCCCCCCAGATTCGCCTTCAGGAATGAAGGATTTGCTCCCACAGAGGCTGGAGTGCTGCTGGGACAGGTCTTCACCATCAGCCCTAATCAAACTGCCTTACCCAAGGTCATGCCTCCTTCCAGGGCAGCCCACATCCAAAGTATGATCCGTGGCCCCCTTATCCCAACACGGGATATCTAAAGGGCCACCCCAGCCCAGGGCTCCTTGCGGAGTTGTCTGAGGCCCTTGTTGGGACTGTGTCTCAAGTCCCCTTCCGCTTCCTCTTGCTGCCCTGCGACCCTTGCACAGGGGTGGATGGCGGTCTCTCCCTCTCGACGTCCTGTGCCTTACCGCTGTCTCAGCGTCAGCTGTGCGGGAGCCCAGCCTGTGGAGCTACTCTGGAAATGGTGGCCTTGGAGTGCCACTGCTGCTTCAGAAAGGAGGGAAAGAAGCCAGGAGAGCCGTAGCCCGGGTTTGTATTTGGGAGTACGCAAATCGGAAAGCGCAGAAGGTTTCTGAAAGCCCAGCGGAGAAATCTCCACGGATTCTTTTTTTTTTTTTACAGGTCCCCCTGTAGTTTTCTTTTTCTTTTTTTATTTATTTATGATAGTCACAGAGAGAGAGAGAGAGAGAGAGAGAGAGGCGCAGAGACACAGGCAGAGGGAGAAGCAGGCTCCATGCACCGGGAGCCCGATGTGGGATTCGATCCCGGGCCTCCAGGACCGCACCCCGGGCCAAAGGCAGGCGCTAAACCGCTGCGCCACCCAGGGATCCCCTCTCCACGGATTCTTGACCACAACTTCCAGGGAGCAGAAGCCAGGCAACCCTGATTACCCTTCTCCTACATCCTATTAAAATACTCATGAAGCAAAGAGAGCAGATAAAGACGCTGCAGTGGCCTTCGAAACGGGAAGTGCCGCGGGGTTGTGTGCCAGACGCCCATGTACCAAAGCCTGGAGTGAGGCTCCAGAGAACAGAGGGGCTGCAAGTGGGGGAAGGCGGGCAGGGCATGTGTGGGCAGAACTTCTCCTCTGGGTGGTGGGGAGGATCAATGGTGAAGGCCAGGAGCTCTCTCTCTGGGAAGGGCCCAGGGTCTATCCCTTAAAGCGGATAGATTCGGAATAAAAAGAAATCACAAGCTCACAGAAAGAGGGACTAGGAGGTGTCAGTATCCACTCTCCGGTCTAAGATGCAAATGGAAGGATTCTGACGCTGACCATTTCCCCATGGTTACAGGCATTGGCCTGAGCTGACTACAGCTCTCCTTTTTCAAGGATAATATTGAAAAAGGGATGAGGGGGGATCCCTGGGTGGCGCAGCGGTTTAGCGCCCACCTTTGGCTCAGGGCGCAATCCTGGAGACCCGGGATCGAATCCCACGTCGGGCTCCCGGTGCATGGAGCCTGCTTCTCCCTCTGCCTTTGTCTCTGCCTCTTCTCTCTCTCTCTCTGTGTGACTATCGTAAATTAAAAAAAAATTAAAAAAAAAAGAAAGAAAAGAAAAAGTGATGAGGGAAACCGAGGAGTCATTACCTAACGTACAGAAGAGAGGCTGAGGCACTTGAGGTTTTCAGAATGACACGTGTTTGAAGAATATTTCTACAGGAAACCGAATTAATTTTGGGAAACACCAGGATCGAATTTTCCATAAGGTTTAGGAAGACGTGGATCTTATGAAATGGAAGATCAAATTCGGATAAGACAACAAACAGATGAAAAAGGAGCCGGTTGAGAGAGAATCAGAAATCAAAAGCTGTATGTGATAATGGGACCATGGGGGGAAAAAAAGTTAGAAATACTGTCACACCATTAGCCACACATCGACAGGAAACGGAACTGGGGAAGCAATTTGGAGAAGGAGTTGAGAAGGGGAAAGCATAACAAAAAAGATGACCTATTTTCTTGCAAACAGTGTGTTTTTCCTCTGCTTGTTTTGTTGTTGTTGGCAGCCTCAACTCTCCTACACGCGCTCACCCGTCAAGCTTCCCCGGGGCTTTGGCTTTCCTGCCCAGGTGCAAGCGTGAACCTTGTGCTGCTGCCTTTGGGATGACCCAGCTGTCCCCTGGAATATCTGTTCTCCTCAATCTGTGGCCCTGGGGACCGGGGGACAGTGTACCCAACGAGGCTGACTCACAGGAGAGAAAGAAGGGAAAAAGTGAGAGGTGGAACTGTGAGAAACCCTAGGGCAGGGCCTGGCGATCCAGGACGGAGATAACAGCGCTCCCTGAGATACAAGCCAGGATTCGCTGGAAGCAGGGGATTAACGAGAGGGGACAACTTTGCTGGCAACAGGGGATAGAAAGAAAGTGTAGTACGTGGACTCCAAGAGCTCAGCCTATCACCGCAAATGAAAAAAAAAAAAAGAAAAGAAAAGAAAAAGAAAAAGAAAAAATTAACACCTAGACATAACCTGTTTGATTTTTTCTTTTTTAGTTTCAATTTTTTTTCTTTTTTCTTTTCTTTTCTTTTCTTTTTTTAGAGGTGTTCTACGTGCGGGAGCATCGACTGATACATGAAGGGGAAGCGCAGCCCCGGGGAGAGAAGTGTGCTGCTTACGTCTCCCACGGACATGGAGGCGCTGAGAGCAAGGAGGCCTCTGGAGGGAAGACCGGGTCGAGCTGGAGGCACTGCGAGGCCTCCTTGCCAAAGCACGTCCCGGCGCTGGGGCTCAGGCTACGGCTGGTGTCCTTCCAGAACTTCTTAGATTCCTTTGACCTGTTCAGCACCCCCTCAGGGCTCTGCGAGCAAGGCCTCCCACCAGGGCCGCTGTTAGCTCGGGCGCCCGCCGCCCGCATGTCGGAGGGTCAGTCTGGGCCCGACATGGGCACATGCATCTGCTATTGCTGCTACGACGTGTAAGCTCACACTTGGGGGCGTGTAACAACTCCGATTTATTATCTTACAGGCCTGGAGGCCCAAAGTCTGAACCAGGTCTCACCGGGCTGCAGGCAAGGTGTGCGGTGGCACCGTCTCCCAGGGGCCCAAGGCGGGGACCTGGTCCCCTTCCCTCGGCACCCCGAGGCCTGCACTTGGCCCCCACCTACCTGCCAAGCTGGCTGAGCCCCGCCACAGCACATCACCCCACCTTCCCCTCTGGGTGCCCGTCCTGGACAGAGGGCACTGCGGTGCCTGCCATCGGGCCTACCCTGGGCCCTGGGAGGCAGCCGATGGGCCTCCACTCAGCCCGCCACCTGCGCTGCCCCTCACCGTCCAGCCCGCAGCTTTGTGACCAGAACCAGGGGGCCTGCGGCTCACGGATACGTGTCAGCAGCAGACCTCGGGGGTGGCGCTTGGGGCCACCTTGAGCCCTCCCTGGTCCCTCGGGGAGGGGGGCTAAACCCGAAAAGCTGACATGCCTTCAAAACTGGCAACAGTTCGACGACGGAAGGCAATCAGCCAAAATAGAGACCTGGGGTTACAGGAGTGCTGATTACATCAGGTAAGGGGGGCGCCTGGGGTTCCCCGCTGGTGGAGCACCTGCCTTGGCCCAGGGCATGACCCTGGGTCCCGGGATCGAGTCCCACACCGGGCTCCTGCAGGGAGCCTGCTTCTCCCTTGGCCTGGGTCTCTGCCTGTCTCTCTCTCTCTCTCTCTCTCTCTCTCTCTCTCTCTGTCTCATAAATAAATAAATAAAATCTTAAAACAAAATAAGATAAATCTCTCTCACACACTCTCTCTCTCAAATAAATACATCTTAAAAAAAGAAATCCCCCAAACCGGCAGTTCAGGTGTGTGTGGCAACTCCACAGAGAAGTCTGTACAAGGCAAGGCAAATTTTAATTCTTTCCTTTTAATGACCAATTTTCAAAGTAAGGTGTTACTGTGTGGGCTGCGCTCGGTGGTGAATGGTTTGGGTCGTACTCTTCTTTTTTAAAGTGTCGTGATGCACTCCGTTTTCTATATTCGATATGTTTGGATCGATGCCAGCCGTTGTGTCTGATGCTCCCATGGTCTCCTCTCTGGCCAGTGAGGCGCTTCTTCAGGTGGCTCTGGTCCTGTTGGCAGGACCCCGTCAGGCTGAGATGCCTGAGACCTGTCCAGGGGCGCCTGGGGACCCAGTCGGAGAAGTGCCCGCCTTGGGCTCAGGCCAGGATCTCAGGGTCCTGGGATCGAGCCCCACGTCGGGCTCCCTGCTCAGTGCGGAGCTTGCTTCTCCCTCACCCTCTGCCCCCTGTGCATGCTCTCTCTCAAATAAATAATAAAATCTTTAAAAAAGAAAGAGAGAGAGAGAGAGAGAGAAAGGCAAAAAAATATCCCAGGCTGGTCTTGCACGTTCCTCCCCAGACCAGGACTGAGCCACTTCTCTGACTTCTCTGACATGCCCAGTCCCAGTTCCTTCCAGGGGGAAGTGGCACTTGGAGAACACAGCCTGGTCCTGGCTACTCTGCGGCTGTTGTTCTTACGCCTCACTACACAGAGCTATTAACTTGTGTGTTTTTGAGAAAAGTAGATCAAGGTCACACAGTAATTTCAGTTCAAATCTAAGATTGCAAAGATTTTACTTAACATCTTTTATATATATATATCTGCGGCTTTCTTAGGCTATAAGATTTGATTCCTAACAACATGATAAATCATATAAATAAATAATAATATCAAACATTTAAAAAACCAACATAACCATTAACAATAAGACTACTGGCTATGTGTTAAGTTTCTTTAAAGTTATTTTTGCCCTTAGAATATTTCCTGGGGTGACTGGGTAATGTGCATTAAGGAGACATGTGATGCGATGAGCACTGGGTGTTATATGCACCTGATGAATTATTGGAAACCACATCTGAAACTAATGATGTATTTATGTTGGCTAATTGAATTTGAATTTTAAAAATTTTTAAAAAGAATATTTCCTAAGATATTGTGGGATTTTTTTCTGTTCTTTTCTCTTTTTTTTTAATGTAAGCTCTACACTCAACATGGGGCTTGAACTCACGACCTGAGATCGAGAGTCACACACTCCACAGACTGAGCCAGCCAGGTGCCCCAAAACACTGTGTTCTAAATTAGTGTGAAATAATTCTGCTCAGTGTAAATATGTCACCGCCTTAATACCCAATTAGGTTTTCTTGTGTGTTTGCTTTTAAATTTTAGAGATCACATATTTTTCTTTTTGACTTAATTTACCTCATCACAAATGAAGTTTTAAATGAGGTATATTTAGAAAAGGCTACTTTCCTTTCCTCATAGCTAATTATTTTTATAAGTTTTAGGTTTATCTTTCCATTCTTTCTTTTTTTTTTTTTAAAGATTTTATGTATTCATTCATCCCTCCCCACGCACAAGGTGAGGAGGAGGGGCAGAGAAAGAGACGTAGACTCCCCATTGAGTAGGGAGCCAGATGTAGGGCACCATCCTAGGATCCTGAGATCACGACTTGAGCCAGAGTCAGATGCTTAACCCACGGAGCCACCCAGGTACCTCTATGTTTCCATTATTTTAGAAAACATGAACAGATGCCTATAGACAGTCATATTTCCCTCCCCTTGTCACACAGAAAATATCACACTATAAAGATCTGCACTGTGATTTTTTTCACTTAAAATAATATCCTGGCGATTACTGCATACCAGTACATAGACGGCTTCCCCACTTTTTTTTTAATGGTTGCATAGATGGTCGTTGAGTACAACCAACCCCCTACTGCCAGATATTGGTGTTAGTCCTTCTCCTTTGCTATTATAAATGATGCTGCAATGAAAATCTTAAGTGTGTGTCATTATATTTTACCAGTGGACCTTTGGGACAGATTCCTGGAACTGGCATGCGGGGACAAACAGTACGCGCAGACACAATACTGCAGACGCTGACAGCTGCCCTCTAAGTTAGTTTGCGTCCCACCAGGAATATATCAGAGGGGCTGCCCCCCTGTCGCCTTGCCACTAAAATGCACTGTCAAACTTTTGCATTTTTGCCATCTGACGGATGAGAAGTGATACCAGTAGTTACCATTTCAACGTCTCTTACTGGCTGAGCATCTCTTCGTGTTTAGAGGTCATGGAAAATGCATTTTAATTCAAATCTATCTGTTGCTTATGGTGGTATTTTCTCACTTTGACTGCTGGAAAGAACAAGAGCAAAGGAAAAAGACCGAGAGAGGGAAACCAAGAAACAGTCTTAAGTACAGAGAACACGCTGATGGTCGCCAGGGGGAGGTGGAGGCGGGGGAAACTTGGGACGGGGATGAAGAGAACATTAGCATGGGGAGCACTGAGTCAGGTACGGAATTGCTGAATCACTCTGCTGTGCACCCGCACCAACCAAAACACTGTATGTTAACTAGACTGGAATTAAAATGAAGTTGGAGAGAACATGATGGGTGATTAGAAACACCTAATAGAAACAAGTTTATACTGAGCAAAGGCCCTGGTCATCGTGTTTCTTAGAGAAGGTTCTAGAAAGCTTTATTTGAAAGACTGCACAGAGGAGATTTCATCTGGGAGATCTTAGCACGATGGGTCCACCTCCATTCCTTACAGGGACATGCCCTCTATGACATCCTCATCGTTGGCTATGCAGTAGATTCATATACAGAATTTTTTTTAAAAAAAAGAAAAACATGTGTGGGCTCACCACTGGATGTTTGGATCTGGGAGCTCTGGGGCAAGACCTTGTCAGCTATGTTTTTTTTTTGTTTTTAGGTGTTTTTTGTTGTTGTTTGGTTGGGGTTTTTGGTTTTTTTGGCTGAGGAGATAATTCTGTGCAGACAGTATTTCCTGAGTGTCTCTACTAAGTGCCAGGGAATGAGCTGGCTGGTGGGTGCTGGGAGCACAGCAGTGATATCCCTGCCCTCATGAATTGTAGAGGACAGACCAAAAATAATGAATAAATTCACATTCAGTTGTCATAAAAGCTATGAAGGAAGAGGGGGCTGAGAGAGAGACTAACAAGAAGGAATGCTTTCTGATAGGACGGTCAGGGAAGGTCTCTATGCACGAGAAAAATGGACTTTTGGGCCGTATGGACCTAAGCTTTTAAGGGCACTGCAAACGTCTGAGCAGAGTTTACATAAACTACTTTGCTCAGTGCCTGGTGCACAGTACATGGCAGCTGCAGCGATGGTGACGAAGACAATCCCGGCTCAGCAAGATCTTCTAGGGGCCCATTTCAGACTCAACTACTATTCCCTAAGACCGTCCTTGGTGAGTCTGGCCCACACCAACTCATTTACCCACCAAACGGTTATGAGGCCTCCAGTTTGTCCGGGACCGGCTAGGCTCTGAGGATACTGAGGCCGACGTGGTCTGCACACCACCGATGTCACAGCAAGTGACTCAATTTAACAATGATCTTTCTTTCCTTTTCCAGACTCAAGAGCATCATCATAAACCCTTTCCCTTCTTGAACTCTTAGAGTTCCTGGCACAAGTGAAGTCTTCTGTAAAGTGCTAGACTCTGATCTTGCCCCTGGCCTGACGACCACCGTCCTCTCATTAGCCAAGGACACCATGACCCGGCCATGCGATTAGGAGAGGAGGGCGGCAGACGTAGAGTCTGACTTAGTAAAGGCCAAGAGCTATCTTTATGGCTTGAAAACAGGTCAACAGCGATAGCATTCCAGTTTCTGAAGAAGTTTGAAGTTACAAAGTGCAGGGAGGCAACCCTGTTGACGTAGACTCTAAACTGGACTTTTGACTGGATTTCAGACTTTAAACAGTTCTGTTGAACTTGTCGATTTTGTTGTTGTTGTTTTGTCTTCTTAAATATTTTATTTATTTATTCACGAGAGACCCAGAGAGAGAGAGACAGAGACAGAGACACAGGCAGACAGAGAAGCAGGCTCCACGTGAGGAACCCGATGTGGGACTCAATCCCAGGACCCCGGGGTCATGCCCTGAGCCGAAGGCAGATGCTCCACCGTTGAGCCACCCAGGCGTCCCTGTTGCTGTTGTTAACCAACATGAAAAAGAATTCTTAGTATATTCATAAATCCCGGAGAAGCTTTTGAATTCCTTACATTAACTAATAGTTTTCCCACCCCTGTGTACTTCGTACATCCACATCCACATATTATGTAGAGTCCATACTTCCACTTCAAAACTCTTGCTTATTCCAGGTCAGTACTTCCTGGGATTAAAAAAGTACTCATTATGCCAATACGTTTTTTTTTTAATGATTTTATATATTTATTCATGAGAGACAGAGAGAGAGAGAGAGAGAGAGAGAGAGGCAGAGACACAGGCAGAGGGAGAAGCAGGCTCCATGCAGGGAGCCTGACGTGGGACTCGATCCCAGGACTCCAGGATCATGCCCTGGGCCGAAGGCAGGCACTAAACCGCTGAGCCACCAGGGATCCCTTATGCCAATAAGTTAACTGAGTTATAGCTCATTTATAATCAGAGATCATATTAGATGAAACAACACAGGATGCCCAGTTAAGTCTGAATTTCAGATAAACAACAAATAATTGTTGAGCATCAGTACATCCCATGCTGTATTTGGGATATACATACGTTCAACAATTATTTGTTGTTTTATGAAATTCTAATTTAACTGGGCATCCTGTATTTTTATCTGCCAAACCCTACTCGCCATAGGTCTGTACATATGCCATCTCTTGTAACCCCCAAAAAACCTGCTCCCAAAGCATGCTAATCTTACAAATAAGGAAACTGAGGCTCAGACAGAGACAGTATACAGGAACCTCTGGATTGTAGTGGGTACATGACAGTATCAGGATGTGAAGCTAGATCTGCGTAAACCCAAAGGTTCTGCCTTCGTGCTTCTTGAGAAAGCCAATAATTGCTACAACTGTTTTGTTCAGACTTACATCCAGAGTAGCAGAGTTTTATGACTGTGATGTGCTCTCAGTTCCCTAAAGGTAGCTCTCCGCCACGCTGAGCCCCACCACCTGCCCCTCCTCACCAGGTGGGTGCTAATGGCCCTCACAGCTCAGCGCAGAGGTCACCCCCTTGAGGGAGCTTCTCCGGCCATCCCGGCGAGAGCTGCGCACTCTGTGCCTCCGTCTCAGCACTTGTACAACAAGGACCTTCTGCAGAGTCTGTCTCCCTCAGAAGACCAGGAGGTCTTGAGACAGGGGCTGTGCCATTTTTCCAGTGCCCGGCATGGGGGTAGAGCCTCAGGAAAGGCTCAGGAAGTGCCTAGCTTCCAGGCATCACTTTTTTTTTAAAAGATTTATTTATTTGAGAGAGAGAGAGAGAGCAAGAGAGAGGAGGGGCAGAGAGAGACGGAGAGAGAATCTCAAGCAGACTCCCCGTTGAGCATGGGGCCAGATGTGGGCTTCATCTCATGCCCTTGAGATCACGACTGTAGCTGAAACCAAGAGTTGGACACTCAATCAGCTGAGCCACCCAGGCACCCCTGGGCATCCGATTTAGACGACCTCTGCTAAAACATGTCTAGGATTACCGGCTGGGGATCAGTGGGTGTCCTGGCTCTCCTTGAAAAGCGTGATCAGAGAACGACACTGGCAACTACAGCAAGAAAGCCATAATCTCTTACCACTGAACTTGGGAACAACTCTACTCATTAATTTCTTTTCATGATCCCATTTTACTATGACCTTTGACACTCATGTGACTTGTTACTGCACAACTACCTTGAAGAATGAATCAGCGTTAGTTAATGTCCATAAATCTATAGAAGGGAGGGAGGGAGAAGAAGGTGTGAGCCTCACCTTTCTAGCTCGGCAAAGTCCAAGCCAGTGATTTTAAAAGGTGGATTTTTTCCTAGAGGGGAACACAGGCAACACCCTTTTTGAACTTGGCCACAGTAACTTCTTGCAAGAGAAACAAAAGCAAAAATGAACTATTGGAACTTCATCAAGATAAAAAGCTTCTGCACAGCAAAAGATACAGTCAACAAAACTTAAAGACAACCTACAGAATGGGAGAAGAGATTTGCAAATGACGTATCAGATAAAGGGCTAGTATCCAAGATCTATAAAGGACTTATTAAACTCAACAGCAAAGAAACAAACAATCCCATCATGAAATGGGCAAAAGACATGAAGAGAAATCTCACAGAGGAAGACATAGACATGGCCAACATGCACATGAGAAAATGCTCTGCATCACTTGCCATCAGGGAAATACACATCAAAACCACAATGAGATATCACCTCACACCAGTGAGAATGGGGAACATTAACAAGGCAGGAAACCACAAATGTTGGAGAGGATGTGGAGAAAGGGGAACCCTCCTGCACTGTTGGTGGGACTGTGAACTGGTGCAGCCACTCTGGAAAACTGTGTGGAGGTTCCTCAAAGAGTTAAAAACAGACCTGCCCTACGACCCAGCAATTGCACTGCTGGGGATTTACCCCAAAGATACAGATGCAGTGAAATGCCGGGACACTTGCGTTTCATTGCATCTTGTATCTTTGGGGTACAGATACGATGCATGGGGTACATGCTGCGATGTTTCTAGCAGCAATGTCCACAATAGCCACGCTGTGGAAGGAGCCTCGGTGTCCATGACAAATGATGGATAAAGAAGCTGTGGTCTATGTATACAATGGAGTATTACTGAGCCATTAGAAAAGACAAATACCCACCATTGGCTTCGACGTGAATGGACCTGGAGGGTATTATGCTGAGTGAAGTAAGTCAATCGGAGAAGGACAAACATTGTATGGTCTCATTCATTTGGGGAATATAATAAATAGTGAAAGGGAATAAAGGGGAAAGGAGAAAAAAATAAGTGGGAAATATCAGAAAGGGAGACAGAACATGAAGACTCCTAACTCTGGGAAACAAACTAGAGGTGGTGGAAGGGGAGGAGGGCGGGGGGTGGGTGTGACTGGGTGACGGGCACTGAGGGGGGCACTTGGCGGGATGAGCACTGGGTGTTATTCTATATGTTGACAAACTGAACACCAATAAAAAATAAATTTATTTTAAAAAAAGGTGGATTTTTTTGTGAAAAATGAAGTGATTTTATATGCTAAAGATACATGCACTTGGCATAGAAGGATGTTATTCCTAGAGGTAGCTCCTTGAATACATTCCAAAGACCTTTTTGTTTTTTTTAATCATCTAAAAGTGGATGGTAATTCTCGCGAATACAGGGCTTCTCTATGTCTTTCCTCCTCTGTGCACAGGCCTGGTGGTTTCCGAGGGCACCCAATTAGATTAGTGAAAAGAAATATGGTCCTCTTGTACCTTGGCTGACCTGCTCGCCATCCTGAACTGACTTCACTTTTAGTGCCAAAAAGCATTATTTCCCTGAGAGCAGAAATACCCCATTCCCTCTGGCCTTCTGTCGTCCTACCACATCCAGGTCCTGTAGCTCTTTTGCTCAAATATTCCCGATAAGAATAATTATGGGCCAATGTCCTTTCCAAAAATGGCATGGAAATGCTACAAAAAGGAGCTTTTTACACTACTCAGTGCCTTAGGGAATGATCGGCAAAGTCAGATTTTGATAGTTTCTCTTTATTGTATTTTATTTATTTATTTGAGAGACAGAGAGAGAGCAGGAGCAGGGCGGGAGGACCCGAGGGAGGAGCAGACTCCCCGCTGAGCAGGGGGCCCGACGCAGGCCTCGATCCCAGGACCCCAGGGCCGCGACCTGAGCCGAAGGCAGATGCTCGGCCAGCCAAGCCCCCAGGCACCCCAGATTTTGATGACTTCTATGAAGACGAATAGACCTACATGGCAACTCTTCTTTGGCAGGAGCACGAATGTATGAATGAGCCGCTCAGAAACACAGCGAATTCATTCTTTTGTTCTGGGGAGACGATGACCGATGTGGTGTGGTGTGTCACCCGTGTCCTGCACAAAGCTGCAGGCCACAGGAAGGCTGTCGGGTGGACAGTGTGCTGGGACCCCGGCGCCAGGCCTTGCTGGTGGCCGCCTGCTGCTGGCACCCCGCTGTGCTGAGGGGGGCACCGGGGGCAGAGCACGGGCTCCCTGTCCCGACCTTGGGCCGGGCCCCTCGCCCCGAGCTCACTGTCCTCATCCGTAAGGTACAGACGACAGCGGCGCCCAGCTCGCGGTTACCCGCGGGTCGGTGACTCGGGTGAGCGAATGCCCAGGGCCGCGCAGCACACGCTCGGCCAGTAGCTCCCCAGCTCCTGTCCGCCACTGCCGCTTGCCTGGAAGTGGGGCCCGGGAAGCCGGCCTGCGGGGGCACGACGCGTCGGCTTCATAGCACAGCTTCCTCCAGACACAGTCTCATGAACAATGGAGGTCATATTAAGAGGCGCAGGATGGGGGCACCTGGGGGGCTCAGGGGGGAGCGTCTGCCTTCGGCCCAGGCCGTGACCCCAGGGTCCCGGGATCAAGTCCCCTGTTGGGTCCCCGCGGGGAGCCTGCTTCTCCCTCTGCCTGGGTCTCTGCCTCTCTGTGTGTCTCATGAATAAATAAATAAAATCTTATAAATAAATACATACATACATACATACAAGCAAGATTTACAGAGGGGGAGATGAAGGGACTCGGGATTTCAGATGCTTCTCTCCTTCCCCTTCATCCTTGGCCTCCTTCCCACCTTAGCTTCTGGAGGGAAACAGAAACCAAACACAACAAACAGGGCCAGGCAAATGCATGTGCTGGGACTCCCCCCCCCCGCCCGGAGGCTGCGGTGAGCGGGGCTGGTCCTGGGCGAGATCCCGTCCTCGTGGCCTCGGAGCAGAGGTTCCGCATCCCTTCCTCTCCCAAAGTCCAAAGTCGGGGTTCCCCGGACCTGAGCACGGTACCAGCACAGAAGCATCACATGTGCCCCCCACCGCTGGCGCTCGGCGCCCCAGGCTGCCTCCTTTCCGGGGTGAGTGTGGGCCCCGGGACTGCGGTCTGCACACGCCCTGAGAGGAGGAGGAAGGCCAGCAGAGTCCAGAGCAACCACCTCCCTGCTCAGACTAACTCGCTCGCTTCACTCAACATGTGCTTTACCGAGTCCCTGTGAGGCAGGGACCTTGGAGGATGCTGAAGTGCCCCCCCACCCCTCCCCGCCCCATTTATAAGTCATTTGGTTAGGGAGACACGGAGGGCACATGCAAGACCTTGACCTCATGCTCATGCACTGCAAACCTGCCCTCCCCTCTCAGAGCCTCCCTCCCCCCTGGCCTATGGCTTTGCCCTTTACCCTGGGCTCCCTGAGCACACGGTGTGACAGAGTGGAGGAGCAGGAGGAGGAAGAGGGGCAGGAGGAGGAGGAGAAGGAAGAGGAGGAGGAGGGGCAGGAGGAGGAGGAGGAAGAGGAAGACGGGAAGGAAGAGGAGGAGGAGAAAGAGAGGCAGGAGGAGGAGGAGGCAGGGCAGGAGGCGGCTTAAGCCCCAGGGGAGGTGGCAGGAGGCAGCCACGCCAGCGTTGGGGCGCGGAGGTCGGCTGTCCCAGGGCCCCCCAAGCCGGGGCGACCGCACCAAGCCCAGCATCTGGAGCCTCAGGCCCGCCTCGAGCCACCGCGGCCTCTGCAGCTTGGCCTCGACTCGATTCCCACATGCTCACTGTTACCGTCGTGGAAAGTCCCAGCCACTTCTAGGGACGCCTCCTTGGAGTTGTCACCCAGGGTTTTGAAATGAACGAACTGAACTGATCGGGCCCCTGTGCTTAAGGAGCACAAACCAGAACCGCCGAGAAAGGACCGAAGTGGCCGGGGGAGGGGCCCCTGAGCTGGGCCGACGTGGCCCGGGCTGAGGAGCGGTCTCCCGAGCCCCCGAGCCCCCGAGCCCCTGAGCCCCTCCTCTCCAGAGAACGGTGGGCGGCTGAGGCAGCCGTGGGGCTCAGGCTGCTCGGGGCTGCGGGCATCACCTGGGGCCCCAGGGCTCAGCTTCAGGCCAGGCGCGGTCTTGTCCCCAGACGTGGCCACCAGCAGCCGTGGGCCGTGGCGGAGCCGGAGAGCCTGCAGTTCCCTAACTGGCTGAAAGACGTCATCAGTGTCTGGAAGTGTGACGTTTGGGGGCTTTTCCATCCATCTGGGGGTCCAGTAGGTGCTGGTGGCAGGCCCCAGGCACTCTGTCCCTGAGGTGTGGGGACCGGCGGGCGTCAAGGCCTGGCCACGCCCTGTCACCTGTCCCTGGGCCCCCCACATCCTCCCAGCCACCCCGGAAAGCCTCTTCCTCAGTTGCTACCCTTGGCTCCTGGCAGGAAAATCACGCTGCCCATCAGGAAGGTCCTGCCCGGGGAAGCTGATCTGGTTGCTGGGGCTGCGACAGCGGCAGTGGCGGCTGAGGGCACAGGCCAGGCCCCCTGCACCCTTGCCCAGCGGCCCAAGGTAGCGCCAAGTAGGCGACCTGGAAGCAGAAGAGACTGTATGGGCCTCGGCCCGAAGCCTGGTCTTGCAGAGGCGCCACCCGAGCTCCAGAGGCCTTGGCAAGTCCTCTCCACATTTGCAAATAGGCACCGAGATCAACAATCTACACGGTAATAGGATTTCTGGTCAGGACGGTGAGTAGGTCCTACTTTCACATACTCCTTCTGCCCAAAGGATACGGCGTAAAAAACCCCAGGACCGGGAGGCCTCACCCACTGGCTACGTAGCCTGGGAACCCGAGCAGACGAGCCACGGGATCAGTGAGGGGGCTGCTGCTGGACCAGGAAGCGGCCCAGGCAATGGGCCCGTAACTTCCCAAATGTAACGGGAACTAAAAAGGTCCCAACTGAGATGAGAGATGAATGATTTGCTGCCTGAAACCAGGGTCTGGGGTTTGAAAAGATAAACTAAACTGCTGCACACCCACTCCCAGGAGACGTGTAGGCTCGGGCAACACGGGGTCGGGGCAATGCCCCTTGGGAAGCAGGAGGACAAGGCCGAGGACCAAGAGAGCTCGGTGACACAGCATCCCCCCCCCCAGCATGGTCATAAGACGTGGTGGTCTGAGACAGGGAATTTCCATTGCAGCAACCCGAGGTGAGGGCAGAAAGCTTGAAAGAGGAGGAGAAAATGCAGGCATAAACACACACAACATCTATGCCAAACAGGGGTGCCAGACACACTTCCAAAACAAAATCGGATGCTAGGACAAGGAAAATAAACAAAATCAACAATGCAACCATGAATCCATTCGGGATAAAAGGAAAACTGATTTTACACTATAGGCTGACAAAGACTTAATCAATGTCCAGAATGACCAAGGAGATAAACTGAAGATTAACCTTCACTTTAAGAAAACAAAACAAAAAAGATAAAACCAAAGAAATCAAACAGGTGAATATGAAAAAGAACCAATTCAAAGTATTGGAAATTATGTTTAAGTAATCACTGAAGTTTTTATTTTTATTTATTTTTATTTTTTAAAGATTTATTTATTCATTCATTCATTCATTCATGAGAGACAGAGAGAGGCAGAGACACAGGCAGAGGGAGAAGCAGGCTCCATGCGGGGAGCCCAACATGGGACTCGAGCCCAGGTCTCCAGGATCAGGCCCTGGCCCCAAGGCAGGCGCTAAACTGCTGAGCCACCCAGGGATCCCATGACTGAAGTCTTTAAAGAGTAGACATGAATAAAAAAAAGAAGAAAGAAAGAAAGAAAGAAAGAAAGAAGAAAGAAAGAAAGAAAGAAAGAAAGAAAGAAAGAAAGAAAGAAAGAAAGAAAGAAAGAAAGAAAGAAAGAAAAGAAACCCACCTTCCCGGATTGGAATAGTAAGAATATTACTCAGAAAGCAGCACTGAGAGGGGCACCTGGATGGCTCAGTCGGGTAAGCATCAGGCTCTTGATTTCAGCTCAGGTCATGAACTCAGAGTTGTGAGACCGAGCTCTGCTGGGCGTGGTGCCTGCTTAAAGTTCTCCCTCTCCCCCTCCCAGAGCCCCTTCCCATGTTTCCCTCTCTAAAAGATTAAATGAATAATTTTTAAAAAGGAGTATTAAGAGATAAAGGGTTAAAAAAGCATAGAAAGCACTGAGGAAGCTTGTGGGATCAACTGACAGGTGAAGAGATGGAAAGATCCCACCTACAACTAACAGGAGTTCCAGTAGACGGAAACAGAAGAAATGGCAGAGAGATAATAACAGAAAGAAAAATCAAGATGTTTCCAGAACTGGGAAAAGACATGAGTTTTGAAGTCTTTCATGTCATACGACACAAAGACAATTCCACACTTATGCTTCAGAATATCAAGGATAAAGAGAAAAATCCTAAATCCTCTGCCAGAGCCTACAGATCAACACAAAAAAAAGGGCGGACAATCCAATAGAAAAGGGGGGGGGAAAACTCAAACATGCATGTTATGAAAGAAGCTGTGTGACGGCCATCCGACAAGGCGCTCAATTTCACTAATTATCTGAGAAATTAAAAATTAAAACCACAATGAGGTAACACACTACGAAAATGGTTAAAGTGAAAAAGAAAGATAAAAGATAAAACCCAACCCCCCCCCCAAAAAAAAAAACAAAAAAAAAAAGATAAAACCAAGTAGAATGTTGGCCAGACAGCACTTCCATATACTGTCATGGAGAGTGTGAATTGGTACGATTTCTTTGGGAAAAGGTTTAGCAGTAAGTAGCAAAGCTGAACATGTGCCTACCCTATGCCCAGCAATTCCGCTCCTAATGGAATTGTATACAGATCTGCTAGAAATGCACAGGTATGTTTATCAAAATCATGAGAATGGGGCAGCCCGGGTGGCTCAGTGGTTTAGTGCCGCCTTCGGCCCAGGGTGTGACCCTGGAGACCCAGGATCGAGTCTCACGTCGGGCTCCCTGCAGGGAGTCTGCTTCTCCCTCTGCCTCTCTCTCTCTCTCTCTGTGTGTCTCATGAATAAATAAATAAAATCTTTTTAAAAAAGAAAAAGGCACGAGAATGCTAATAACAGCACCATGCTATAGCCAGAAACCTGAAGGTGCCCTAATGTCCATCAAGAGATGAGTGGGTAAGGTATGGTTTATTCATAAATAATAGACAGTGAGAGTGACTGAACTTCATGAAACACCAGTGAATCTCACCACTTACTGTTGACAGAAAGAAGCCACAGACTGGAAGAAAATATTTGCAAAACATTCATCTGGTAAAGAATCTATATCCGGAATGTGTCAAGGACCCTTACACATCTCAGTAAACGGAAGACAATCCACTTTGGGCAAAGTATGCGAATGAGTACCTCAGAAAATAAGAGCTAGGAATGGTGGTGACCCTCCAAGGGACTTGGAAAGAATCTGGGAAGGTGGCAAATGACGGCACAATTCTTTAACTGTCTCTGACCCATCGCCTCCCATAAAAACAGAGCAGCAAAAATTTTAAGACCGACATCCCACAGACAACATCTACAACACAAGCTCAAGTATCCCCAAGACTTCCCCAAAGTGGCAAGTAGGACAAGCCACCCATGGCCCGTCGCACGTAAGCGTCACCTCTATGGGAAGCAACGGGGTGGCTGACGGGCTCGGCCACGGCCCCTCACGGGAAAGCAGCAGCGACTGTGGCCGGGTTATCTTCTGCTCTGCAAGGCGCTGCGCGGGGCCCTGGGAGCCCTCGGACCTCTGTTGCTGACGCTCCCTGCTGGGGCTGGCCTACTTCGAGGAGAATCTCCTGGGAATAAAAATCCGTACAATTCTTCTATTTCAGGCATATCCTAAATGAGAATAATAGCACCAGAATAATAACACAATCTCTAGTATCAGCAAAAGATGGACCATACTTACCCTCCATCTTGAAATACTATCAAGATGATTATATGGTCCTATCTTAAAATAAAATTAAATAACTCCTATAAAACTTTCATAGTCTAGAAGTTTGTGAATCAAAAATTATTTAATTAGTGTTCAGACACCGAGTAAATTTAAGGTCTTTTGAGATAACCCCCTTGAAAGAACTAGGTCCATTCAATTTTGTACACCTATAGTCTTAGTCTAGTGTTTGTACATAAAAAGTACTCAACAAGTATTGATGAACTGACAATATTAATTTGCGACAAATAATCTGGATCAAGAAAAGTCTTGAAAAAGAACACAGCAATTAAAAATAAATCCCTCATTCAAGAATGGTATGACATTCAAGAATGGTATTTTATAGAAAATTTTAAAATCCCCACAACAATACTGTAAGTTTCCAGTGTTGAGCATGCAACGAACGGTGAATACCGAGTTTTCTGTTGTTGGTTATCTCTAGGCGGGGAACACAAAAAAGCTCTCCAAGTTCTTACCTGGATCTAAGCTACAAGTTACAATGTTATTTTGGTGAAACAGGGTGATGGCCATAAATGTTTGTTATATTATTCTCTTCTTCTCTGCCCAGTTACAAATTAAAAAGAAAAAGAAAAAGGTAACAGCAGCCCATTGCAGGAACAACCAGCAGTATATAGTGTATCAGCCATGTGCACCAGCTAATCCCGTTTTATGGACATAATTCATTTGAAGATCATGATCAACAGATTACCTATGCATCTTCTTTTATAATTTCAATATGTAGTTGTGATATTTCTTATTTAGATTTTTAAAGAAAATATATTTCCATTTTTCTTAAAGAAGTGGAAATTTACTTGAGGAAATTTCTATTAGAAGAAAATTGCCTTATGTTGCCTGATTTAGTCAAAGCTGCTTGAAGTGTCAACCTTTTACCATCAATTACTGATTGTATATCAACACAACAGAAAAGACCTGGTAGTGAGGTCACACAAGAATTCTGTTTATTATGATAGCAAACACTTTCATGGCATTTGACAAAACTCAGAAGTATCCCTGTGAGATGGTTTCAGATCTATGAAACTAACCCAGCCAGGATGAAATTTTTACTTAGGGAAAAAAAAGAAAGAAAGAAAGAACGGAAAAGTAATAAACAACCAAAAGATACACTTCACATAATAGCAAAATATAAAAACAGAAGCAAAATGACAGAATGAAAAACACCGCAAAGCAATGGATTTAAGAAACTCTGATTCACCTCCCCCATTGAGAATGGTCCTCTTTGTCCTCTCATAGTTGTAAATGTAAAACAGGTGGGAAAATAATTAAAGAAAGGCCTTGCAAGACTTCTAGGAGGTTAAAAGGAATTACTGAAAAAGTGTTCAAATACTTTATAAATAGTATTAACAAAAATATCTACTTTATTAGACTTTTTGTCTTCCTTCAGTGAAGGTGTCCTTTGAAAATCACACTGATTCTTAATACTGTTCCAGATTCTTAGCTAGAGAGATGTTAGCTTTCCTCCAGAGCAACAGTCCTGGGGCACCCGATAACTCTGCTGAAGAAGGATGACATCAGAACTGTGCCACATGATGGAGACACGGAGAAGGGAGGGTGTCACAACTGTCAAGGTTCTACACTTGGTCCCATCAAGTTACAGATCACCCGAATGACGTATTTTGTGAGTACAGCACTTTCAAGTATCACTGTGAAATCATATTCTCAGTGTGAGATTTCTCATACAAATAGGAAGAATCTAATTTCTGTAAATGTCTGCAGGCCCAGCTATTTCTTTAAATAGATTTCTTTTCCCCTTAAGAGAGCTGCTCCAGTGAAGAATAGTTGCTCAAAGGTCCATGTCCAGATTCAAAAAGAAACTAAACATTTTTCTGTGAAAAGACAGAAATACTCAAGTACTGTGAAAGCTTTCTGTAACCGCGGATTGCCCACCTATTCCAAGCGCGTAATCAATCACTCCCTATGAATCACTCCCTGATGAATGAAACGTGTTCTGCAGCTACTCATAGCTCATCAGACGTGTTGTTCACCTTTGCTAACTCACACTCCTTGCTGGAATGACAGTTCTGAAGGATGTCCTTGTAGTGGGCCTTTAGATCCTCGTATAAGGAGGCGGTTTCTTGTGAGTGAGCCAATGGCAAGACCTTCTCATTCAACAGCATCTGCACTCGGAATTCCTCCTTCGGAGTCTTGGCATTTTTACAGTGGTAAAGCACGAATATCAGGTTGGAGGCGTAGGGCACAATGTGGCCGCTTCGGAACTTGCGATGTAATTGTTCCTTGTAATTGTGAGCCGTGAGGGGCTCCTTGTCTTTGAAGTAGCCCATGAGAGCGAGCAGTGGAAGAAGGGTCTCTGCATGACCAAACTGAAGGATGACCGGAGAGGAAACTGGCTGAGACCTTAAAGAACAAATGGAGAAAAAATATGTACATATGTTCATGTCATATAAGATAACATCCACAGTAGTGAGAAGAAGCAGTGTACAATGTTCTCATCCTATGTAGTCTTTACATACACAACTCAAGAATATGGCGAAAAATTCTGTGTGGCCGAGAACTGAACTGTTTACGCTCAAAGCTAAGTCCAAATTCAGGATCACTGTGGTATTGCAGATCCATCTAAAACACTGTGCACACTTGCTAATCTTTCAGTTCCCAGAGAGAAGACAGTCTTCATTAGGAGATCAACGAACTTGGGCAAATACGTATTTCAAAATTGTACTGCCTTTCCATGAATGAAACTACACAAACTGGCCCTTAGGATCAGTTACTCCAGGGAGGGCTTTTAATTGAACTTCAAATGCTGTTTTATCTGTATCTAGGAAATAAGGACAAGCTGTATTCAGTAAAGTTCCGGGTGAGAATCAAGACTGAACAGTGAATGCTAATTCATGTGATCCTTCAGGGTTTTATGAGACCTGATCTGGGCACTGAATTTGGAAGAGAGCCACAAAAGGGTAGAGATGCAATCCATTCTAGCTGATTTACTGTGTTTGTGGAGTGGGAGTGGAATTTACACAAGCCAGAAATACAACGGCTTTCAACACCGTAAGCTAAGTCACCTTTCTTTAATTGCAAGTTTCCTATGTCTCTACGGAGGGAGGGTAAAGGCTTCTTTTTTTTTTTTTTTTTTTAAATCAGCAGCAGATGACTGTTTAGTTTTTCCCTAACTTTAATAGAAAGAATATGAGCTGGTTCTAACACATAATTTGTAAATCTATTCAAAACAAGTTAGCATCTGATTTCTTGCTGCCACCCCACACATGAGATTACAAACTTCATGCACCTGGGTTTTGTGGGAGGCCAGCACAATCTGCAGCAGATTCCCCATAAGGAAACAGATGCAACTAGAGAGCAGGTCCAAAACCCAAGGGAAACATTTATGAATAACCATCTGGAAAAGTTTTCTCATGGAATCACCAATAGCCTCGAGACCTGAATATATGATCAGTGTCCGTGTGGAACGTGCAGAGGGAAGCCACAGAGCATGCCAAGACCTAGGATTTGATGAGTGTAAGAGAGGTCCACCACAGGCCCCTCCGGAGCTGCAGAAATCTCGCCCCTCCAAGGGTCCGTTCCAGACAGAGGCCACAAATGCTAGAAACTCCTGGGAGCAGGGGAAGACTGAGCGGACGGGGACAGCAAAGACAAAGTCAGGCAACGGGACCAAAGCCAGGAAAGCTCAGAAAGGAACCCACCAGGTTTCTGACCAGCACACATACCACACCAGAAAAGGGAACTCCATGAGGTTAGAAAAGCAATCTGACAGGAGCCTTCTTCTAAATGTTCAGGGAAACCAAAGTCACATTAAAATGAGCAACCAAAAAGTAAATAGAAGAATACTGGACAGAAAAATATCCCTACAAAAAATAAAAGGATACAGTACTAGAAATACATACTCAAAAAATACAGAGAAACTATAACATACTGTTACACAATCATCTGCTATTCTGAGATTAATGTTCTCTAAAAAAGGAAATTTTAAAGCCATTCATCAACAGGTGACTATAAGCTCCTCTTTTTAACTGATATATTCTGATTAGGTCATTTAATGTACCTAAAACCTGTATTTATTTCTAAGAAGCGTCCCCATGGGCCAAAGTTACAAAGCAGTATCATTCAGAACACAATTATATTTGGTTTGACTTGCATAACTATTTTTAAATTTTGCATTACTTGTCAGTATATAAAGATAGAGTGATTTCAGATTCTTAAAAATCCAGATTTTTTGCTCCTCTTGAAAACCTGAAAGACCTGACAACATATACGCCCTTAAGGGAATAATGAGCTGAACAGGAATAAGGGTCACTCCGGAGAGGACATATACCCACTGCCCAGGACATATGTCACTGCACATTGTCTAACCAAGGACGGATCCATTCATTACTTGCCTGGTGCCTTTATGCATTGAGTACACGCAAGTCAAAGCTGACAACATTGTCATAATGTGAATATAATGGAATTTAATAGTAATTCAAGAAAGTATGTAAAATACAGTTGACCCTTGAACAATGCTGGTGTTAGGGGCGCCTGGGTGGCTCAGTGGTTGAGCGTCGGCCTTTGGCTCAGGTCATGATCCTGGGGTCCTAGGGCTAAGTCCTGCATCAGGCTCCCAAAGGGAGCCTGCTTCTCCCTCTGCCTAGGTCTCTCTTTCTATGTGTCTCTGAAGAATAAATAAATAAATCTTAAAAAAAAAAATTGTTAAGAGAAAGAAAATACATTCACAGTACTGTGAATTTATTTTTTTTTAAAGCAAACAACAACAACAAAAAAAACCCAAAACAACCCTAAAAAAAATGCACATGTAAGTGAACCCGCAGTTAAAAGCTGGTTGTTCGAGGATCAACTATACTGGTTTACATTTTAAGTCAAGCCAGGAACAACCCTCGCCAATTACTTCCGTCTACAAGATCCACCAGGATGGGCAAGAGGTAGGGAAGGACAGCGCAGCACCCCATGGTCTCACAGAAAGACCTGACTGTCAGCAACATTCCTCTTTTCTGGACAGAGGAATCCCAACAAGCTGAGAACAGGATGTAAGACAATATACAATACAGAATTTTCTAGTTTCAACAAATTACATCAAAATTATTAATGAACTACTTTACATTCATTTTTTTCTAACGAGTCTTCAAAATGCAGTGTTTACACTTCCAACACATCTCCATTCAGACCAACCACATTTTCAAGTGCTGAATAAACCACATGTGGCTGGTAGCCACTGTGCTGATAGTACAGGATACACAGCGGTGCAGAGAGCCGTACATACTGAGATTCAATAGTCAATCAAATAAAAAGAGAAAAAAAGATACAAGACAAATAACATACATATTTTTAAAATATACACTGGAAAAGAGAAGAAATCTACAAGCCTATGTATGTCTTATGTATCATAAGACTCCAAAGTTCTAGTAATCACATCCAAGCTACAGAATAAATTAAATTTAGGTTGTGACCCGGTGAGGGTTGCTGGAGGGGAGGGGGGGGGTGGGGAGACAGGGTAACTGGGTGACAGGCATGAAGGAGGGCACATGGTGTGATGAGCATTGGGTGTTCTGTAAGACTGATAAATCACTGACCTCAACCTCTGACACCAATAATACATTATGTTAATAAACTGAATGTAAATACATTTTTAAAAAAGAAATGTAATTAACAACAAAAAAGTTTAGGTTGTGATCCACATTTAAGTTTTAAACCTGAAGATTGTTCAGGTTTATATATAAAAAGCAATAAACTTCATTTTCTCTTTTGACTTGCTTTACTATTAAAATCAGCTATTTTCAAGAAGGAAGTTGAGGAAAACTATGCTTTAAAAATGCATAATAGGGATCCCTGGGTGGCGCAGCGGTTTGGCGCCTGCCTTTGGCCCAGGGCGCAATCCTGGAGACCCGGGATCGAATCCCACATCGGGCTCCCGGTGCATGGAGCCTGCTTCTCCCTCTGCCTGTGTCTCTGCCTCTCTCTCTCTCTATCGTAAATAAATGAAAATTTAAAAAAATAAATAAAAAAAATAAAAATGCATAATAAGAATTTTATGGGAAATCAAATAAGTTTATATATTAGATTCACATAGAGAGCTGTATCAACACAAATAAGTGTCTCTCTGCCATTTGATACATTTAAATTTTTTTTATTTTACATTTATCACAGCATTATTTACAAAAGCCAAGAGATGGAAGCAGCCCAGTGTCCATCCATAGATGAATGGATAAAAGTGTGTTATACACACATGATGTATACATAAAATGGAATATTATTTAGCCATTAGAAAAGGACAAGATCTTGCCATTTGTGACAATATGAATGGGCCTAGAGGGTATTATGCTCAGTGAAATAAACCAGACAAAGACAGACCATATGATTTCACTCATATGTGAAATTTAAGAAACAAATGAACAAACAGAAAAAAAAAAAAGATAAAAAACCAGACTCTTGAATACAGAGAACTGGTGTTTGCCAGGGGGGAAGTAACTGGGGGAATAGGTATGATAGATAAAGCAGATTAGGAGGTACAGACTTCCAGTTACAAAATAAATAAGCCACGGAGATGAAAAGTACAATGGAATACAGTCAATGAAATATAGGAATTTACAAAGGAATATAGTCAATGAAACAGTAATAATGTTGTTTGGTGATAGTGACTACACTTATCATAGTGAGCACCAAATAATGTACAGAAATGTTGAATTAGTATGCTGTACATACTAACGTGTAACACTGCACGTTAATTATACTTCAATAAAAAATTTTCATTTTAGAATTCCAGGCAAATAGTAGGAAAAAGTCCAATTTTAAAATATATGCCATAACTACTATCTTCCTATAACAGATCAATCTTTATTACAGAAGCTAGCAACACACACAAAAAAAATTGTATTTCTAAAGTTCTGGTTAAATTCACCAATAATAATAAGACAAGGATAAACTACAGATTACAGGGTGAAATCTAGTATCTGTCTTCCCCAAAACAGTCTTAAAAACTAAAAACACTAATTTGCTTAAAAATCCAAAAGTGCCTGCAGGAAATAAGGAACTTAAAATTATTTGTAGGTTGGATTTTCTACAATAACTACATAAAAATATTTTAAGTTGATGAGATAATACCAAATACAAAGGAGAAATGAGCACAATTTCACTTGTGATCATTTTTGTCTACATTTCCCTCTGTGCCTTAGAGTGCCTTGCACACAGAGCAGGCGCTGTTACAACTCCAGAGAAAGAAGCGGGCTGGCATTGCCTGTGTTCACACAGAAAGGCCCTGCACAAAACAGCTGTACCCAATTCTCCAAAACATAACAAAGAGGAGACTTTTTCAAAGTCCACTTGGTTCTCTTGCTTAGATGCCACAGGTTGAATCATTCCCTCCCATGTGCCAGGTACCATGCTGGTTTGTTTTGTTTTTAGAAGGAAGGGAGGAAAAATAAGAAAGGTGATAAGAACAAAGAAACCAAATAGAACTTATTCTTGGCTCTTGCAGACTAGCACCTGGGTAACTGTTAGGGGAACCCAGAGAGGAGAGCAAGCCCTTCTGTCCGGGGAGGACCTGGCTGCACTCTGCTGAGGAGGTGGGGTCTGAGCTGGGTGATGAATGCATTCCCAGAATAGTCTTACTGCAGAAACACTGCCCACCGTGGCCTCAGGGAAGTGTAACAGCTGCTTAACTCAAGGATCTGGACATTCCCAACTCCTGGTCACAGATGAAAACACTGGGGTTAACTTACCTGAGCTAGCTAGCTCTGAACTACTGATGAAAGTCACTACAAAAATAACCATTCATTGATTTGCTTCATCCACACCCGAAAAAAAGGATCACTTCATGGACTGTATGTAAATAAATCATAAATGTGTGTGTACAAATCTTATCGAGTATACAGTAAGGAGACACTGAATGGTTTGGCTTATGGCTTTTCAAAAGTGTCAAGAAAGCAGACTATTAAAAATCTGGCTGAGAGAAATTTTATTTCATAAAAAGCTTATAAAATAGAAAAGAATGCCTCACTATATTTTATAAAATATTCTATCAATATGACCATAAAATTGAAACCTTAAAGTTGTCTTTAAAAACTAAGCACTTTCATATTCTTTAGAGTTTTAAAAATCTTTCTTCTTGATTTCTGCATTTCAGAAAGAAAATTCAGGGCATACTAAATGTCTAGGTTGCAGTAAGGGCAAAAAAGAATTTAGCACACTCTTAAATAAGTTAAGAAATTTAAAAGAATGTTCAGTATTTTTTGCACTAACTCACAAGTATTTCCATTAAATTATAGGTCAGAATATAAATCCCTTCAGTCTCAAACATAACTGTTTTATTATTTCATTTTTTCTAGCCAAACTCAACTTAGTAATCCTTAATGGTTCTGGTGTTAAAACTGAATAAAGCAATCTTCTACAAGGCTCCCCAATAAAGTAGAAGTAAAAAATCTAACTCATAATTACGAAGTATAAAAGTGAAAAGCACTTAGCCCATAATTTTTCAGCCTTTTTACACTCTAGTTCAACACAGAGATCCACTTAGAGCTACGAATATTAAAATGCTTTTCTCATAAATAATGACTAAACGATATGTAAACTGATTTTTACTTTAATGTTGGAAACTCAACTGCCAAAATATCAAAATCTGGATATCTATATATGTTAAAAAAAAAAAAAAAAACAAAACCACCCCAACTAGAACTTTACTGTTTCCACTCAGCGAGGAGCTTAGAAACTACCACTCCACAGTAACAAAGATCTGAACAAACTGAAAAATCCACAGGTCTTCTTAGGTATATCAGAGAAGCTCATAAGGCATTCTCTCCCCCACAAAAGAATCACGATGTACAAGAGCAGAAAATTCCGTGGAAGCCAGGGTGGGCCAGGAAAACCTCAACTGTAACTGACAAATTGCTAAAGGTTTGGTGTGGACAAGTCGGGGTTAAACACTCTGGGGGACCCCAGGCAGTACCCACACTTAGTGAGTTTTACCCAGAGGAACCATTCTGAAAGAAGCCAAAGCCTTCTGTCCCTCCTAACAAGGCCAGCCCTCAGGGGGCCAGAGGTTAGGTTAGGTTTTCCTAGAGCCTAACCTGCCTCATGGCAGGGCAACACCCAGCTCCAGCCACCTCCAGCTATCCTGTGCCATCTGAGGTTGGAAGATCCAGAAGCACTGGTGCAGTTCACAGCCTGGGCCATAGGCTCAGCAGGAGGCTGAGGCCTCATCACAGGACTCTAGTCTGGGCCCCTCAGCGCCCACATCACTGAAGCCTGTCTGCAATAGTTCCTTTCTCCCAGTACATCACGTCTACTGTAGACAAAACACTGACACGGCACACTAAAGGGCACTGAAAAGGATCAGAGCCAGGATCAGATAGGGCAGATGTGGGGGAATGATCAGGCCAGGAATTTTTTTTTAAAATATGATTAGTATGTAAGGGCTTTAAAAGAACAGCTAAATAACATGCAAAAATAGATGGATAGTGTAAGTAGAAAGGTGGAAATTCTAAGAAAGAATTTAAAAAGCACTAGATATTAAAAACATGGTACAGAAGTGAGGACTACATCTGTAAGCTGGACAGGGCTCGGGAAACAATCTCTGAGCTTGAGCACAGAACAATGGAAACTTCCCGAACTGAAAAGCAGAGAATGACTGAAAAAAGCAGAATGGAATATCCAAGAACTGGGGACAACTGCCAAAGGTCTGATTGACATGTGTAATGGGAAGACCAGAAGGAGAAGGCAGAGACAGAAAACAATGCAATCTTTAAAGCAATAATGACTGAGCTCTTCCCCCAAATTAATATTAGAATCCAAACCACTGATCCAGAAAGCTTAAACACCAAGCAAATGAATTAAAACAAGAATACTTAGGCATACCATATTCAAACTTCATAAAATCAAAGACAAAGAAAAAAATCTTGAAAGAGGCCATGCATGCAAGACGGTGAAGTGAAATATTTATGTGTTGAGAGAAAAAAGCTGACCAACCTAGTATTTTGTATCATGCAAAATTATCCCTCAGAAGTGACAAACAGAAACAGGGAGTCTGTTGCCAGTGGACAGGCCTCACAAGAAATGTTAAAAGAAGTTCTTTCAGAGAGAAGGAAAATGCTGTAGGTCAGAAACTCAGAGCTACATAAAGAACAGTGGAGATGAGTAAGTGAAGGTAAAATAAAAACGTTTACATTTTTAATTCTTAACTGACCTAACAGATAAAAATTTGTTCAAAATAATAGCAATAATGCACTTGATTATGTATGCGTATACATGTGTGTGTACACACACTTGTATGTTTAATGTGCAAGTAAAATGAATGACGGCAATGATAAACAAGGGACAGGAAGGATTAGAAATATTTTGTTATTATGAGGTACTTGCACTACCCATGAAGTGTTATGGTGTTATCTGAAAGTAGACTTAGGTTAGTTGTAAAGACATACTGCAAATTCTAGGGCAATCACCAAAAAAAGAGAAATGTATCTGATATCCTAAGAAACGACAGGAAATGGGAAGATATAAAATGCTCAAGTGAAAACACAAAAGGCAAGAGTTTTTCAAGTGTGGAAGACAAAAACAGGCATAAAGATCAAGGCAACAAATAGATAATAGTAACAAACATGGCAGAAATTAATCCAATCATATCAATAAACACTATCAGAGTCAATGGACAAACTATACCAATTAAAAGATAGAGATTGTCAGAGTGGATCAAATCTAAGATGCAATGATATGTTGCCTATAAGAAGCCCCTTTCAACGTAAAGATGTGCCCCAATTAAAAGTAAAGTAACGGAGAAAGAACATCCTAATTAACACTAATCACAAGAAAGCAGGACTAGCTTATAAATTTCAGACATGACCAACTGCAGAGCAAGGTAAGTTATTAGGGATAAAGGGGTCAATACCCAAGAAGAAATAATACTCCTTAATGTATATTTTCTTTCAGAAATGGTCAGATCCAGCAGGCAAAAAATCAGTAAGGATACAGTTAAACTCAACAAGACCATTAATCAACTGGATATAATTGACATCTATTGACTTCACAATAGCAGATTACACATTCTTTTCAAGCTCATATGGAACATTCACCAAGAGACCACATTCTGTGACATAAATCACATCTCAAAAAATTTAAAAGAATAGAAATCATGCAACATCTGCTCAGTTGATAAATCAGTAACAGAAAGATAACTGGAAAATCCCCAAATACTTGGAGATTACGCAACATACTTCTAAATAACACATGGGTCAAAGAAGAAATCTCAAAAGAAAAACATTTTGAACTAAATGAAAATGAAAACACAACTTATCAAAAATTTGTGGGATGCAGTGATAGCAGTGCTTATAGGAAATTTCATAGCACCTAATGTATATATTAGAAAAGAGGAAAGACCTAAAATCAACTATCTAAGCTTCCATTTTAGGAATGTAGAAAAAGAAAAGCAGATCAAACCCAAAGTAAGCAGAAGAAAATAAATTTAATAAAAGCAGAAAACCATGAAATTTAAAACAAAAAAGCAACAGAGAAAAATCAATAATATCAAAAACCAGTTCTTTGAAAAGATCAATAAAATCAATAAGCCTCTAGCCAGGTTAAGAAAAAGGAGAGAAGGCACAAATTACTCGTATCAGAAAAGAGATCACCACAGATTCTATGAACATTAAAAAGATAATAAAGGAATATTACGAACAACTCTGTGCCCACACGTTTGATAACCTAGATGAAATGGACCAATTCCTTGAAAGACACAATTGCCAAAACTAACACTAAAATGGATGATCTAAATAAGCCAGTATCTATTAAGAAATTGAATCAGTAGGGCAGCCCTGGTGGCGCAGCGGTTTAGCACCACCTGCAGCCCAGGGCGTGATCCTGGAGACCCTGGATCGAGTCCCACGTCAGGCTCTCTGTATGGTGCCTGCTTCTCCCTCTGCCTGTGTCTCTACCTCTCTCTCTGTCTCTATGAATAAATAAATAAAATCTTTAAAAAAAAAAAAGAAATTGAATCAGTAATTAATAACCTTCCAAAATAGCACTGGCTGAGAAGGATTCACCAGTGAACCCTACCAATTCCAAGGAAGAAATGCTACCAGTTTTCTACAAACTCTTCCAGAAAACAGAAGCAAAGGGAATACTTTTAACTAATTCTATGAGACCAATATTATCCTAATACAAAAGCCAAGCAAAGACACTACTAAAAAACTATATATACACAACCAATATACATGAAGATAGATGCACACAAAAATTCTAAGCAAAATATTAACAAATGGAATTCAACAGTGTATAAGAAGAATTATACACCCCAACCAAGTAGGATTTATCTCAGGTGTCAAGGCTGGCTCAACATTCAAACATCAATTAATGTAAACAATCACATCAACAGGCTTTAAGAAAAATTGTATTATCAATAGATTCAGAAAAAGCACCAGACAAAATTCAACATTTATTCATGATAAAATTCTCAGCAAACTAGGAATAGAGGAACTTCTTCCACTGGATAAAGGACATATACAAAAAGCTATAGCTGGGGCACATGGGGGGCTCAGTGGTTGTGTATCTGCCTTCGGCCCAGGGCATGAACCCGGGGGGCCTGGGATCGAGTCCTACATCGGGCTCCCCGCAGGAAGCATGCTTCTCCCTCTGCCTGTGTCTCTGCCTCTCTCTGTGTCTCCATGAATAAATAAATAAAATCTTTAAAAAATCAAAAAAGCTATAGTTAATGACATCATACTTAGTGGTAAAAAATGCAAAGCTTTCCTGCTGAGATCAGGTACAAGGTAAGGATGTCTCCTCTCACCACTGAAAGTCCTAGGTAACACAATGAGACCCCTCCCAAAAAAGGTATACTTATTGGGAAGGAAGAAATAAAACTTTGGCTTTGCTGATGACATGTTTGTCTATGTAGAAAATCTAAATAATCAACAACAACAACAAAAAACTCTCCTGGAACAAATAAGTACATATAGCCAAGTGCAGGATACAAGGTTCATATATAAAAGTCAATTGCTTTTCTATATACCAACAATAAACAACTAGAAATCTGAAATTAAAAACATATTTTTTATTAGTCCCTCCAAAATTAAATACTTAGGTATAAAATAACAAAATATGTACAAGATCTATATGAGAAAACTACACAACTCTTACGGAAGAAATCAAAGAACTGAATTAATGGAGAGATATTCCATGTTTATGGATAGGAGGGCTCATACTGTCCAAGTGTCAGTTCTTCCCACCTTGATCTATGGATTCAATACAATCAAAAAAAAAAAAAATCCCAGTAAGTGATTCTGTAGATTTCAACAAATGGACTTCTAAAGTTTATATGGAGAAGCAAGAGACCCATATAAGCCAACACAATATTGAAAGAGAAGAACATAGCTGAAGGACTATCACTTTTCAAAACCTACTGCAAAGTTACAGTGATCAAGATACTGTGGTCTTGGTGAAAATACAGATAGGCAGACCAACAGAACAGAAAAGAGAGCCCAGAATAGACCCCCATATATATATAGAGTCAACTAATGTCTGACAAAGCAAAGATGATACAATAGAGCAAAAACAATCCTTTCAATACATGGTGCTAGAGCACGGGACATCCACATGGAAAAAAAAAAAAAGCATCTAGACACAGACTTTACACCCTTCACAAAAAAGGATCATAGACCCAAATGTAAACCTTAAACTATATAAAACTCCTCGGAGATAACCTGGGGGAAAACCTTGGTGACTGACTCCGGCTATGGCAAGGACTGTTTAGATGCAACACCAAAGGCATGACCAAGGAAAGATAAAATTAATAAGCTGGACTTCATTAAAATTAAAAACTTCTGCTCTACTAAAGACAATGTCTAGAGAATAAAAAGACAAGTCAGAGGCTGTGAGAAAAGTATTTGCAAAAGACGTATCTTAGGGATCCCTGGGTGGCGCAGCAGTTTGGTGCCTGCCTTTGGCCCAGGGAGACCCAGGATCGAATCCCACGTCGGGCTCCTGGTGCATGGAGCCTGCTTCTCCCTCTGCCTGTGTCTCTGCCTCTCTTTCTCTCTCTCTCTCTCTCTCTCTCTCTCTCTCTCTGTGTGTGTGTGTGTGACTATCATAACTAAATAAAAAAAAATTTTAAAAAAGACGTATCTTATAAAGGACTGTTATCTAAAATATACAAAGAACTTTTATGGGTCAACAATAGGAAAACATCCAACCCTAAATTAAAAAGTGAGTAAAAGGCCTGAACACACACCTCACCAAAAAAGACAAACGGATGTTAAGTATATGAAAGGTATTCAACATCATACATCATTATGTATTGCAAATTAAAACGAGACACCACTACACTCCTATTAGAAGAGTGAAAAATCCAGAACATTGACAATACCAAATGCTGTCAACAGAAACTCTCATTCACTGCTGGTGGGAAAGCAAAATGATACAGCCACTGTGGAAGTCAGTTTGGAAGTTTCTTACAAAACTAAACATATTTTTACCATATAACATTTCTGCTTCTTGGTATTTATGCAAATGAATTAAAAACAATGAAAAAATTTATGTTCACACAAAACCTAAACATGGATGTTAACAGCAGCTCTATTCCTAACTGTCAGAACTTGAAACCAACCAAGATCCCCTTTAATAGGTAAAAATGGGGAAATAAACTATGGCATATCCAGACAATGAAGTATCAGTGCTAAACTATCAGACCATCAGAAGACGTGGAGGAAACTTAAATGCATATTACGAAGTAAAGGAAGCTAATCTGAAAAGGCTACATGTTATAGGATTCCAATACATGGCATTCTGGGAAAGACAAAACTCTAAAGACAGTATAATGTGTCCAAACCCAGAGAATGTGCAACACCAAGAGTGAACCCTAACGTCAAGCGCAGACTCTGGTGATGATGCTGTGTCAGTGTAAGTCTTTAGTTATAATAAAGGTACCACTGTGGTGTGGGGTGGCAACAGTAAGAAAGGTTGCGCTGGGGCAGCAGAGGGAGTTTATGGGAACTCTGCTTTCTGCTCAGTTTTGCTGTGAACCTAACACTGCTCCAAAAAATAAAGTTCATTACAAAGAAACAAACTATGCTGCCATGGGAATATACGTGACCAGAAAGAGTACACTCTCCCTCCTAAGAGTTAATATAATCCCTCTTAAGCAGCTGTTCAAGCTTATACCTGTTTGTCCTCTTTTAAGACTCACTCACATTTCAATTTTCTTTGACGGAGTTAAGTAGCATTAGATTAAGTGGAAAAACATATTGTATTTCTGTCCTACCTCACATCTGCATGCTAAGAGTGGGGACTTGGAGATCTTCAATTAGAGGAGGCTAAGGAGTTGTGGAGTGTGTGTGTATACACATAAAAAAGGCTTTTTGTCTGTTTTTCTAACTCTAACGATGTCAAAGCAAATACATAAGGAGGATTTATTTATGGTCCATATTTCATCAGAAGCCATTAAAGGTATGTGCCAGGTTCTATACAGTCAACCAGTAGTTTCTCTGAAGTAAGCTGGTTTTATTTCAAAAACACACTGCCCTTTGCTCTATCTTGTAACAATAAATCTTACAAGTGTCCTAGGCCATCTGCTAGGAAGTGATTTACTCTAATCAGTACAGGCCCAATTGATATTTGAAACAATCAAATCAGCTTCTCCTTGAACATACCTTAAGTCCTATGGGTGGCGTAAGAACGTTTCTGGGTTTCATTCCCAAGCTTCAAAGCAAAGCTGCTCTATGATTAAGCCCAAAATACTGGCAACAGAACACAGGTAGGAACGTGTGTGTGTCTGACTGAGGAAGGGAGCGTGTGTGTTGGCGTAGAGGGCCAGAATAACAGAGAATATAATGTATGGGAGGATAAAAGGAGAAAGAATGTGGAAAAAAAAAAATCACTCCTCAGTTTATTCAACTCCTAATGTAAGATCACTGCACATAATTTTTTTTCAGAAGATTGCTGAAAGCATAAAGATGGCCACATTCCACTCTATGACCCCATCCCTGTAGCTCTCTCTATAAACAAAGTCGGGAAGTCCGGAATGTCAGGACAGAAAGAACCAAGTTTTTATCTTTAACAAAAGAATGCTTTTGACGGAAAGATGTAAACGTTTTTTAGGAGGAGCTGCCAAGACAACCAGAGGTGAGCAGGTTCAAGACCTACCACACCGGGCAGCCCCTGTGGCACAGCGGTTTAGCGCCGCCTGCAGCCTGGGGTGTGATCCTGGAGACCCGGGATTGAGTCCCATGTCGGGCTTCCTGCATGGAGCCTGCTTCTCCCTCTGCCTGGGTCTCTGCCTCTCTCTTCGCTCTCTCTGAATGAATGAATAAATAAATCTTTAAACAACAACAACAAAAAAAAGACCTACCACACCTGTAGCTTTTAACTTTTGGGGACATAAAACCCTTGAGACTCTGCCTAAAGGAATGGGACTTCTCCCCAGAGAAATGCACGTGCCCATAAAAATACGAACACAGCTGTGGGAGTTCAGACTCTAGCATCCCCAGGATCTCTGTGCACCGTATCACAGCCTGCTGTCCTGGGAACAGCCGGCGAAACTTCCATCCCACATCTGTATCTCCTGCAAATCCCATGCACGGAAGTCTAATAATTTTACCCCTATATTTAAAATGTCTAAACAAATAGATGTTTAATATTTACATACTTAATTTCAAGTTAATAATTCAGATGTTTTTAAATTTGCTTTGAACTTACCTATTTTCCTGCATTCTGACTGTATATTCTGATCCATCAGCGAACACAGATTTCTAACAGTCACATTGCTCAAATTCACTCATATCCCCAGACTTGTAAGGACAATTTTTTCTTTAGAACTCTTAGCAGAACAGTCTCCCAAAGAACAAGGAATACAAGGACATGAAATAGGACACTTTTAACTCTGCTCTCTCCTTCTGATAAAATGCATTAAACTTGGAATGTCACATTTTCCAAATGTGACAAAACCACTTTAAGAGATAGGCACATTAGCTTTAAAAAAAAAAACCTGGAAAATGTAAACCATTAATACAAATATAAGAACACAAATGAGTAATCTGTGCTAATATATTTCAGAAATACACAATTGGGACCCTAACGTTTGAGGGTTGAGATGTGGTCAAGCCCTCTCATTTTAAAAATTAGAAAAAGACATGTGTGTTACTGAAAGCTATCTAGCAGGATAGGAATGTAGGTCTCCAAACAGCCCCTTTTGCTTATGTAAGTCGTTAAGAAGATTTTATCAAATCTTCAATAAAAAACGAAATTTGATTTGAAGTCTACAATTATGTTGTTAAATGAGGACTGATGACTATGTATGTGTTCCATTTAGGTAAAATATCTTAAGAAGGTACTTAGAGTCATTCAAAAAGCTCACCCAGAAAAACAACTAATAATTGCATGTTTTTGCTCTAAATGTACTCAGCTTAGATCTTTCTATGCTCTTAATTCACATTTCACATTTAACTAATATTACACAAAGTGTGTTTTTAAACACGATCCAGGAATATCAAATCAAACTTTAGACGACTCAGACAATTCCCATACTTAACGTAACAAATAAATGTGAAGTGAGAGAGACAGGAGATGCTCTGGGAAGAAAATTACCAGGAAAAAAAATATATTTCTTAAGTTTTCTTACACATCTGACTGAAGCATCAGCTCCAATGAGGAATTCGGAGAAGCATCAGTTGGACAGCTTAGGACAAATGTAGAACTACAATGTCTTAAGCATAAAGTTTTTTCTCCAGCAAAAATATAATACAAATAACTTCTTCCAGCCACAGGGACTGGGTTTACCTTCCTGCCTTCAATTCCTCTAAAGCCAGAAAGAACAAAGGAGGCAGCAGTTCTGAGGGAGGGAAGGTAAACCCTAAGGACTCTCGCAGCTCATCACCTAGCTTCCAGGCAGCAGCACAGCGGAGGGGAGCCCGGACGAACAGAGCCTGATGTCCTTCCTGAGCAGAGACGGGACTGAGAACCTAGAGAGGCCACACTGGCCGGAGTTCACAGGGCAGAGTTCCAGAGAAGAGAGATGTTCAGAGACTCCCCTCGACTTTCGGCTGGTTCCGATCCACACATGCTTGGGAGAAACTATCCAAATCCAGGGAAAACACCAGAAGAGGACAGGTGAGAAAACTTCCCAAAGTTAACACAGGGCCAGGAAGAGTCTACATCCCATAAGTCAGACCAGGAAAACCTCAAACTGTACGGGGTATCAAACAGATGTTCAGGAGAAACTGCCTCCATTGGGGGGGGTGGGGCAAAATCGGCCCCCAAAAGACACGATCACAGAAACAAAAAGGTGAACCCAAACTAGAAGAATATATTTGTAAGGCATAAGCCTGAAAAGGACTTGTACCTAGAATATATACAAAGAAGTCTTCCAAAAATAAAAGATGATAACCCGATTACAAAATGGCAAAAGATGGGAACAGACCCTTCACCCAAGGAAACACAGGGACGGTAAATGAGTTCACGGAAACCTGCCCAACATCAGGAATGTTTAGGGAAATGCAAACTAAAACTACAGTGAGGAGCTACTATACACCCACCAGAACTGCGCAAGCCAAAAAGCCCTCCCCTATCAAGTGTGGCCAGGACGGAGAATAACTGAACTCTCGCATGTGGATGTGTCTTAAGAATGTGAACAGTCACCTACACATGACGCAGCTGGCCTACCTCCAGGTGCTACCCAAGAGAAACGAAAGCAGAGGTCCCACCAAGACAACCAAAAGTCACCGCAGCCTCATGTGTAACAGCCTTAAACTGCAACCAACCTAAATGTCTATCGCAAGCAGAATGGATGAACCAACTGTGGTGTATCTGTATTGTGGAAGACTATTCGGCTTTTTAAAAAAATTTTTAAAGGTTTATTTATTTATTAATGGGGGTGGGGGCAGAGACACAGGCAAAGAGAAAAGCAGGCTCCACGGAGGGAGCCCGACATGGGACTCGATCCCAGGACTCCAGGATCACGCCCCGGGCTGAAGGCAGCACTAAACCGCTGAGCCACCTGGGCTGCCCACTATTCGGCTTTAAAAAGGAGTGACTATGGACACCCACAACAACGTGGATCAATCTCATAACCATTACGCTGAGTGAAAGAAGCCAAACCAAGAACTGTACACAGCATACGGTCCCATATTCTGTAA
The DNA here is from genome assembly GCF_905146905.1 of Nyctereutes procyonoides. NCBI lineage: Eukaryota > Metazoa > Chordata > Mammalia > Carnivora > Canidae > Nyctereutes > Nyctereutes procyonoides. Next base: position 27,735,838 of record NW_026575043.1, read on the forward strand.
GAGCCCAGGAAGAATCATCTGTAGGGAGAGGAAGCAGATCAGGACTGTGTTCCAGGGAGCAGGAGCCACAAAGAAATCTTCACACGTGATGCATAGTCTGTTATCTTGCGATAGCTTCGTGCATACATATACACGCAAAAACTCAGCAAACTGCACACTTGAAATGGTGCCATTTACTTTACATCAATGCTACGTCAGTAAAACTGCTTTTAAGAAACTGAAACAAGAGTGGACATGCTAAGGTTAGTGAAAGTCTTCTGTGACCAACCTCAAGGATTCCTCCCATCAAGCCTTTACCAAACTCCACAGTTCAAATTAATTTTCTCCTTTAGTACTTTTTTTTTTTAACAACCATGTTTTAGTGCTATCACATAAATATATCCTCCAAACTAGGACATGGGATCCTTGAGACAGTAATTAAATGTTTACCCTCAACTGCCTGCCTAAGACACTGGAGTAGAGTCTGAGTACACAGATCAGGGAAGCACACAGGAGGCAGTTGTTGCAATCCAGGACGAAGGTATTAGCCTGAATCCTGTTCCCTGCAGTTGGGGGTGGAGGGGGGTAAAGAAAAGTGGAAGGACCAGACAGAAAACTGGAAGCAAAAGCAAACCAGAACACACGGGGTGACGGGATGTAGGTGACGGAGGCAGAGTCCAGCACGATACAGCTTGTGGGAGGACGATGGTAGCGAGGGCGAGCACAGGGACACGGGAGAACAGGGAGCAGTTCAGATGTTCCTTTAATGCTTCCCGACCACCAACTGCAGTTCTCAGCACCGCCGGTGCTCAGCACCGAGGAGGGAACGCTGAAAGACAGTACCAGGCATCACAGGCCTGAGGTCCCCTGACAGTCAGAAAGTCTTTCCAGAAGTCAGCTGGACATTTCAAGCTGGACTCAGAGCACAGCCAGGTAGCCCCAGTTTTAACCTTTACTTAGACTGTTTCTTCTGACAGGCAGCACCAGCAGAGCTCTCCAGGATACCTCCTGAGGCTCCGTGGAACCCTGACGTCAGAAAGGGAAAAAAAGACCAGCAAAAAGGTTCTGAGGACTTGAGATCTGCACACATTTCTAAGAACATTAAAAGAAAGAATGGCCCCATTCCTATGGTCTAAGTAATTGACCAAAAAGCTATTTAAAAAACCAAAAACCACTTGTTGCCAACACAGGTGTATTTCAATGCTGCCATCTAATGTTAAAATGTGGAACTACACAACATCAAAAAACCATACTCCTTCAACAATGAGATCTCAAAATATCAGATTTGAGAGTCAATGAAAAGATAAGACAAAAAAATTAATGAGACTTTAATGGCAGTAACAAGTATTTACAGCAGTTGGTTTTGGTGTCTGAGAGTACCCATGATGAAATGAAAGCCCTCATGAGGCTAGCAATTTCAGTTCAGAATGTAAACCTTACTTTAAAAAAAGCAGGACACTTCCTGCGGATTGAATTCCTTACTGAATTCCCCCAATCTAGAAAGGAGAGAAAGCTGAGTGGGAAATATCAGAGAGGGAGCCAGAACATGAGAGACTCCTAACTCTGGGAAACGAACAAGGGGTAGTGGAAGGGGACGGGGTGACTGGGTGATGGGCACTGAGCGGGGCACTTGACAGGATGGGCACTGGGTGTTATGCTGTATGTTGGCATACAGAACTCCAATAAAAAAATATTCAAAAAAAATTTCCCCAATCTAGAAATATAAAAATACATCAACAGAGATAATGGGGAAGGGAAGAGTAGAATGAAATATGATAGGTCTTATCTCTTCTGTAAATCCAATCTGCTTTTCTTTCTTAAAAGATTTTATTTATTTCTTTGAGTGAGAGACCACAAGCAGGGGGAAGGGCAGAAGGAAAAGCAGACCCCTAGCTGAGCAGGGAGCCCCCATGTGGGACTCAATCTCAGGATCCTGGGATCGTGACCTGAGCCTAAGGCAGATGCTTCACTGAAGGAGCCACCCAGACGCCCTCCAATCTGTTTTTCTAATCACAGCCGCCTAATTGCAAAAGCTGCTTAAATCTGCTTAAATAGTAGATGCACTGGTTTAAACTTTAATCCCATCACTGTAGTGATGGTTCAAGAGGGAAAATAAAATTCAAGGTCCTAATAAGAGTCGAGGACCATGAACTCAAAGCACAGTTACACTCAGCCAAAATGCTGCCAATCAACATTTCTGTGAAAAGTAAAACCAAGCTCTTAAAACTATGCTGAAGAAATATTCAGAAACACTGAAGAGCATCTCTGTTTTAACATCAATATAACAAGGCAGACAGTAGCACATCAGTGTGGAGTGGAGGAAGGACGGGAGCGCAAGGGTAACCTGAGGACTCTGGAATTAGGTGAAGACATTTCACTCAAACAGCAATGACAAAATATTGCTCATATATAAACACACTCACAGACTCTAAATCCAAACACAAGAAATATTTTAAGAGTCACAGGAAAAAAAGGTTAATGTTTTGATAGAACAGATCAGAGAAAGTACAAAGATAAAAGACTATTACAATCTTACTCTACCACACTGGCATGTGGTATTACTGTTGAGGGAGGCTGTGTAGGTAGAGGAGGGAATGGTACATGGGAACTCGAGAATTTTGGTGTGTACTTAAAACTGCTTTGAAAAACAAAGTCTATTAATTTTTAAAAATTATACTATATTCTCTTTGCTGAGTCTATGTCAGTTTTTTTTAGAAGTACTCTTAAATTGAGCACTGCTCATAAAATCCGTATCAATCTGTTTTTGGACAGAAATCTAATAGAAGTCTCTAAAAACGCTTTCTTCCTTTATCTATTTAAGATGATTTAATCTTGAATCAGCTACACAAATATTTGTTAAAATCTCATCCGTCTTTTAGTACAGAGATAACCCGTCCCTGAAAAGCACCTGCTACTGTCTTAACAATTACGGATTCTCTTTCCACCAGTAGAAAACAAGATGACTTCCTGTCGTACAAGGTCAAACCATCCTTCCTTTAACGTTTTACACTGTTTCACAATCTCACACAGTTATACAATTACCTGGAGCTTTTATATGCATTTCTGTTTTCTCTAGATAATAAAGGTCACAAGTGCAATGAGTCTGGTCTTACTCATCACCATTTCCAGGTCCTATAACATTGCCTGACATATATCAGCAGGTGTTTTAAAATACTGTCGAATGAATCTTTTCAATTCACAAAGTTGAAATCATCCAAAAGGAGTAGACTTTCCTCATCTTACCGATGAAAGCAACTCAATATATAAGTGCTTTAAAGATATCATCTCATTTCATTATCACAACCATCCTGTATGTCAGGAGATGCAACTCCTTTCGCAAGGTTGGAGTCTGCAGCATCAATAAATCAGAACCCGGACCCAAACTAAAGTCCAATTATCTGCCTACAGCATCACACTGCCTCTGTATTACTGCATCTGATTCCACAAGCCATGCACAAAAATTAGCTTCATTAGCTTCTAAGTATAGAGAGTCAGCTGCTACCTAATATAATGAAGCAATCAATTAGTTGCATTTTTCCCTGTGTTTCATCTGTGAGATAAGCAAATTATAAGAAGATAAGCTAAGTGGGCGGCTCAGTCAGATAAGCATCTGACTTCAGCTCAGCTCATGATCTCAGGGTCCTGCGATCAAGCCCCACATCAACTCCCTGCTCAGCAGGGGAGTCTGCTTCTCCCTCCTTTTACACCCCTCTCCCCCACTCATGCTTGAGCACACTCTCTCTCTCTCTCAAATAAATAAATAAAATCTTAAAAAAAAAAAAAAGCTAAAAACTACAATTTCACTTTAAGATAAAAACAAATAAAACTTCCTAGAGAGGGGAGCCTGGGTGGTTCAGTCAGTTAAGCGACTGACTCTTTGATTTTTGGCTCAAGGCGTGATCTTAGGGTGGTGCAACAGAGCCCTACATCAGGCTCCACGCTGAGCGGGAAGACTGCTTGAGATTCTCTCTCTCTGCCCCCCACCCATCAGCTCACACATGCTCTAAATCAATCAATCAATCCTTCAAAAAATAGTGGTGATGGTTGCACCACTCTGAATGTACTAAAAAGCCACAGAATCATACAGTTTAGAAGGGTGAACTAGGGATCCCTGGGTGGCGCAGCGGTTTAGTGCCTGCCTTTGGCCCAGGGCGCGATCCTGGAGACCCGGGATCGAATCCCACGTCGGGCTCCCGGTGCATGGAGCCTGCTTCTCCCTCTGCCTGTGTCTCTGCCTCTCTCTCTCTCTCTCTCTCTCTCTCTCTCTCTCTCTGTGACTATCATAAATAAATAAAAATTAAAAAAAATTAAAAAGAAAAAGAAGGGTGAACTGTATGATGTATGAACTATTTCTCAAAACTGTTTTTAAAAAGGAACTCTGGCATGAGACCATGGTAGTGGGGAAGGCTGTGCACATGTGGAGGCAAGGAGTATGTGGGCAATTTCTGTACCTTCTACTCAATTTGCTGTGAACCAGAAAGTGCTCTAAAAAATAAACTCTGTTTAAAAAATAAAATGAAGTTGTCCTGTTTATAGGAATCATGATCACCTCCACGTAACTGCAAGAACCCTAATTTTTAAAAAATATTCAATTATTTTACAATGTATTTAAGGCAGAGAAGTGAACTAATAATTTTAAAACACATTTTTCGTAATCACGTCATAAACATTTTAGAGTCATCTTGTAAAAAAATTTCTAATGAAAGACTCTATTTTTCTGAATTAGTAAACTCTTTAAAAATTACTTACACTTTTGCCAAAAGATTATTTCATTTCCACCCCCTTTTTTCCTTTTACTAAATACCTATATTGTTTGACTAGAAACAGCTATGTGTGCAATCCTCACAATCCAGTTTGGGACACTTCTATGCCCTAAAAACTTCCTAGTACCCATCTGGAGTCAATCTCTGCTTCCACATCCAGATCCAGGCAGCCATTAAAAAACTTTCAACTGTAAAGTTTGGCTTTTTCTAGAAATTTCAAACAAACAGAACCATTCAATGTATAATGCAACCAACTTCTTTCAGTTAGAATAATGTTTGTGAAGTCATTCATTTTGTTGTACCTGTCAGTAGTTCATCCTTTTTCATCGTCGAGTGAGTAGTATCCTATCATACGGACATACCACATTGTGTTTATCCGTTTATCAGCTGGTGGACATTTGAATTGTTTTCAGTCTTTAGCTATTACAAATAATAGTGCAGTAAGCAGTCACATAAAAGTCTGTGTAGACATGTATTTCATTTTTGTAAGGGACTTAGAACTAAATTTGCTAAGTCATATGGTAGATGTTTGACTTTTTAAGAAGCTGCCAAACTTTTCCAAAATGACTGTATAAATTTTACATTCCCACCAGCAATGTATATATAAGGTTTCCAATTTCTATACATCTTGCCAACAATTAGGACGATCTATTTTTTTTTTTTTTGCTTTAATTTAAATTTTAGCCAGTGAATAAGAAGAACATCCAGCCTTTTCCTCCTGTGTTTCTGCTGTACTCTCCCACTCTATCACACTCATACCACTTCTGGTCACCAAACATGGGGCATCTTTCCTGCACCAAGCAATTCACTGAGATACCAGTGAGGTATCCGGCCATTTAACTCACCTCTGACACTGTGTACCTGTAGACAGCGTCACAGTCCAGGAAGGGCTCAGTCCCAGGAGATTGTCCACCACTCACCCTCCTCTAGGAGGAGGTCCCAGGCTATCCACTTCTGTTCAACTTGGCTACAAATCAAAGGTTCCCTCGACCTCCCCCTCAGTTTATTAACTTGCCAGAGCAGATCACAAAACTAAGGGAAACACATTTACCAGTTTATTATAAAAGGATATGAAGGACACAGAAGAATGTCCACATGGAAGAGATGGGAAGGGCCAGGTACATGGAATGGGGCACAGAGCTTCCACGCCCTCTTCAGGCCAAGTCACTCTCGGCACCACTACTTGTTTATCTACATCAACCCAGAAATGCCATAAACCTCAAACTTTTTTGGAATTTTATGACATCTTCATCACAAAGGCAGGACTGATCATTAGCTCCATTTCCAGTCCTCCTCCCTTCTCAAAAAATTGGGACTCAGGTCTGAAAATTCCAAGCTTCTATCATGGCTTGGTCTCTCTCAGTGACAAGCTCTCATCCTGGAGCTCTCGAGGGTCCCACCCAGAGCTGCCTCATTAGAACAAAAGACATTCGGATCACCCAAGAAATTACATGGTTTCAGGAGCCCTACGTCAAGAATCTGGGGCAGAGATCAATATATTTTTTTCCTATTACTTCACACCCAGTTTAGGGGGCATACTGGTGGCATTTCACTGTGATTATTAATACCTAACGATGGGGAGTGTCTTTTCACGTGCTTATTTGCCAGAGTTATTTTAACTGTCTGTTAAAATTTCAGGCCCTTCTTAAAAACTGGGTTGGTCTCTTTATTGAGATGTAATGTCTCTATACATTCTGGATTCAAATCCTTAATCAAATATGTATATTTTGCAAATATTTTCTCCACATCTATGGCTTATATTCTCATTTTCCAGATAGTGTTTTTAGAACTGCAAAATGTTTTGTTTTGATGAAGTCCATTGTATCAAATTTTTTGATGGATCAAGCTTTTGAGTGTTTTAGCTACAAAATCTTGACCTAATCCAAGATCATTAAGATTTATTCCCACGTTTTCTTCTAAGAGTTTCATAGTTTTATCTCTTATATTTAGGTCACTGATCCTACATTTTCTTCCAAAATATTTCCAATTTTACATTTAAATCTATGACCCATTTTTGTGTGTAGCAGGAAGTAAGCGTTTAAGTGTCATTTTTTAACATACGGATATCCAATTGTTCCAGCACCATCTGTTGAAGACTATCCTTTTTTCCAATGCATTACCCCCTGGCATCTTTGTCGAAAATTGACTATATATGAGTCTATTACTGACTTGGTTATTGACACTGATTTATTTCTCTATGGCTATAGTTTTATAGTAAGTTTTGAAGTGAGATATTTATGAGTTTTTATTGCTTTGTTCTTTTTCAAAATTGTTTCAGCTCTTCAAGGTACTTTGCATTTCTGTATAAATTTTAGAATAAACCTCTCATTTTCTATAAAGAGACCTATTGAGACTGTAATAGGGATTGCATTCAGTCTATAGATGATCGACTTGTTTTCCAATTCATAAAGATAGTATATCTCTCCATTTATTTGGGTCATCTTTAACTTCTCTCTGTAATGTTTCATAGCTTCCAGTGTACATAAATACTCATTTTGAAACACCAATAATAAACATCTTACTTAAACTTTAAACCTGGTATCAAATTATAATAGTAAATACTAATTATATTACTAATAGTAATACTGTTTACTAAGTTTTTACAAAAATTATTTAAGAACCTTTCCAACACAATTTTCAGTTTGCCATTCAACAATGGCATAAATAACAATGAACAGATAGAGCAAGAATCTGTTACCTTATGAAATCTACAGGTTATAAACCACTCATAAATCTAAATAGGAAAGAAGTTAATACCTACCTCAAAGATGGAAACTGCTTTCACTATTCTACCCACAAAGTGTCTGGTAGCAGAAACTAAACACTCAGTATAATTTTCTTCCCTAACTCCCATCAAACCCAACAAAATTCCATAAACTAGAGTCTCTCTCTCTCTCTCTCTCTCACACACACACACACAAACACAAATTCTCTCTACATGTATGAGAAACATAATACTGAAAACACAATCAAATAGACAATCTTCAGTCTCTCTCTTAATCTTTATAGCATTTTTGTCTCTAATTTTGAATGTATAAGCTTTCACAGAAGCATATTTGTCAAATAATATAGGGCTCAGGTTCTATCACAGGTTTAAATTATAAAAAGTTTTTTTTATTTTAAACCTTGAAAAGTATGTTAACAAAGGCTTTTCCATGAGAAACCCTCATTCCAAATAAAAACATTCTGCAATTCCTACGAGAAGCCATGTATAATTATGTTATTTATAATAGAAAAAAAAAAACTACCCAAATGTCCACTGACCAGATACTATAAACTGTGGTACTTCTTTACTGAGTATCATATATTACTGAATATTGTATTATAGTAAAAATGTCTATTTTTTGACTTTATAGTATATACAGCATGATGAAAATGTTAACTGTAACACTGAAGGAAGAAAAAAAGAAAATCCAGTCCCAGAAGACAATGAGCATCTGACTCTGAGCAAAACTAAACATACTTTTTGCACACATACATTTATAATAAAAATAATCTTTAAAGAGGCAAAGCAATGATATCCACCAACTTGAGAGGAACAAATTATATGGGATGAGGAGCAGAGGGGGCAAGAGGAGACAGGAATAGGAACCACTGCACATAGGAATTAGTAATGCTCTAGTTCCTGGGTTGCACGAAGGATTTAAACATCTTATAACTCACATTATGTCATCAAATTCGTTCATAAGCCTAGTGATTATATTAAAATATTTTAAAAATTACAAGCAATACTTATTTTTTTAAAATCACCCATTATAAAACATCTTCCAGAAGCTTAACTAGGCACTCAAGAGAATACACATCAAAAACAACTTTTTTAAGTTTTTACCTTTGTTTCTGTTCAATTGCTTTGTCCAAGTGCTGGAAGATATCCTGAAACAGGGTGCAGCTGGATCGACTATTAATAGTATACCCATAGCCTCTTTTCCAATATTGCTTCAGGTCATTTAAATATTCTAATACCTAAAAATAAAGATTTCAAGAATCATTAGTATTACATTTCTTTATGTTGAGGTTCCTAATTTAATAATGATTCTAGGAAAGTTTACATTGTTTAATTATCGTTCTACACAAAGTACAGTAGAATCTTAGCATTCATCAAGTTTGTATTTGCCATTTCAAGCTTTTAAGAGTGCCCCAAAGGTCCATGACACAGAGAGATTTAGGATAAGACACAAATCTGAACTGTGGGAATGTAGAGGCTGGCATGCAAGAGCAAGTTAGTAGTACTCATGGCCAATAATCCAGCATCCGTGACAGTTCAGGACTGTCAGAGGTTTAAAGACATGTGCTCACTTCCTCTTTCTGCCAAAATTATATTGAAGTGATAGCAAAAAAATATACAGAAAAAAAGATACAAATAAAAGAATATTCACTATAGCGTGGAAAGACACTAGCAATGGATAGGGAACTGTTAAGAATTTTATGAAGCTAGAAACTAGACAGAAAACAAGTCGCTTTGATTCATGTACCAGTTTTGCAAAAATAGTAATAATTTAGATCAAGGATATAGAAAAGGAATGTATATTGCTACAGATGTTCTAATGGGCAAATTGGCGAGATCCATAAAAACACACATTTCTATGGCCCATTTCTTATGAAGTCATAGTCACAGATGAACCTAAGAGAGAATGTCTAAGAATGTCTTACAGCAGCACTGCTTATAGATAGAGCAGAAAAAAGAGATTCCTGGAAATATTGAAATTTGGTTTCAATGGTTGACTAAACTATGGTATACACATACTATGGAATACTATGTCGTTATTTAAAACTTCTATATCATAGATCTACGTGTACTAATGTGGAAAGATCTCCAAGACATACTGCATGAGAAGGGCAGGTTAAGAATAATAAATACAGTATAAAACCATTTATCACCAAGACATGCATACCCACAACACACACTATACTGTTTATAGTTCTAAGAATGATATAGATTATAAATAGCACAGAAAAATGTTGAAAGAGACACATCACAGGGACTGATCTCTATGGAGAGGTCTTGAATTGGAATTGGTGATTAGGGTAGACTTTCTTTGAATGTTAAACTTCATACTCATGTATCACATGGTCAAACACCCAAACTAGAGGACTAAAACACCAATGAAAAGAGGTACAGCAGGCGCCTGGCTGGCTCAGTTGGTAGATCAAGAGAACTCTTGATCTTGGGATTGTTGAGTTCAAGCCCAACGTTGGGTACAGAGCTTACATAAAAATAAAAATAAACATAAAAATAGGTACAAGGCTCTGCAGTAATTACGAGTTATTCTTCCCCGAAGAAGCCCCTAGAGAAACTAAGCACAAGCCATAAGTTTAAATGCAGGAGCAAGGGCACCTGAGCAAGGGCTCAGTGGCCAAGCGTCTGCTTTGGGTTCAGGTTGTGATCTCAGGATCCCGGGACTGAGCCCCGCACTGGGTTCCCTGCTCCATGGGGAATCTGCTTCTCTCTCTCCCTCTGCCCCTGTCCACCAAATCGCGTTCTCTCCTCCTCGTTCTGCTCTCTCTCAAATAAATTAATTAAATAAGTAAATAAAAATTAAAAAAAAATTTAAATCTTGAAGATTTTTTAAAAATCACACATGCACTATTGAAACTTTATCTTAAAAGAATTTGAAAATGTAAATAAGAAGCTTTTCTAGGAAAATCTAAAATTACCCAAATTGATGCAGAAAAATCTGACTATACCAAATAACCAGAGACAAAGATCTACCTGAAAGACACCACGCATACTCAGTTTTAAGTAGGAGCTCTACCCAACCTTCAAGAAGAGTTAGTTCCTAATATTTAAACCATTCCAGGGCACAGGAGAGGATGGAGAGCTTCTTAACTCACTTTAGGGGGATGATGGAAGCCTGTACCCAAAACCCAACAGAGAAAGCACATAGGAAAGGGGCGAGGAGCGAAACTGCAGCCCACTGCACTGCAATTCCTGTCCTCTCAACTGTGGCTCACAAACATCCCCCCTACCTTCTAACCCCTCTTCCAGGAAAAGGAATAGCGTCAGGCCAGTAGTACCATCGCAGATGAGCCCGGGCCCTAAGCCAACCTCACTGTAAACATAATTTACTGAATGTGAAATACATCGCTGCCCCCTCCCCAAATTCAGCAGTATACTGAAAGAATGCACCGTCTGCCAGGATGGAGAGACTGACATTAGGCATGCCCTCCAGACATACACAAGTAGAAAACAAGACAAAATATGTACAATAAATGTTTTCAGTCACTGAGTAATGAGCACTGAACTGAGATCACGGAGACAAGGGAAACAAAACAAACCCTACAACTGCCCCAGGTTTCTCCCTGGAGGCAACTGCAAAACTGTGGCACAAGAGGGGGGTGGCGATCAGGGTAAGGGTGGGGGGTGGGGGAAGGGGATGTTGTGCAGAATCCTGCAGTCTTGCTGAGTTGAGGAATCAGAAAGCAGTCTTAAGGGGCTGGAATTAGCAGGGCAGTGTGCCGGGAAGGAGGAAGCTACACAGGAAAACCGCTCCAGAAACCTGGGGTCCTCTTGATTTTGCTGCTAATGTTGTGAATAAGTTGAATCCCAGACCTATCACAAAGCTGGGAGATATTCAAGTTCCAAGCAACTGAGGTAGGAGAATTTCAGTAGACACCCAGACATCCACAATTTCAATACAGACCCCAGAAGGGTCACACTTGAATAGTAAAGGCATTTTTACGAATAAAGGATTAGGGTTTTGTGGGTCAGAATTGGATTATGAAACTCAGAAATAAACCTCAAAAGGATCAAGCTGACCCACAAAAGTAAACTAACTGCAAAATGAAACAAAATTTGAAACTCTTTAAAGGAAGGCAACAGAGGTGTCTGGGTGGCTCAGATGGTTAAGTGTCTGCCTTCAGCTCAGGTCTGATCTCAGGGTCCTGGATGGGGCCCCATGTGGGGTTCCCTGCTCAGTGGGGCGTTTGCTTCCCTCTCCCTCTGCTCCTCCCACCTGCTTGTGCGCTCTTCTCTCTCTCTCTCTCTCTCTCTCTCACACACACACACACAATGAGTAAAAAAGAAATCTTTAAAAAATATAAACTAAAGGAATGCAAAAAAATTTAGGCATTCAACAACATAATATTCACAATGTCCAGCAGTTAATAAAAAATTGCTAGAAACACATGAACAGGAAATGTAAGCTCTAACTAGGAGAAAAAGCAGTCTGTAAAAGAATTTATCTTAAGAAAGAAAATATGCAAGCATGATTCAATACTAGAAAATGTACTATCATAATTTACTATGTTGGAAGATTAAAGAAGAAAAAAACACAATCATCTTCCTAGATGACAAAATTCAACACACATTCCTGATTTTAAAAACACTAAATAAATAGAAGGCTTCAGTAAGCAAGAAATAAATTTCCTTAATTGGTAATGATAACTGATGTAGGAAACAAAGGCAGAAGGAAATACAAATAAAATTAAATATCCTTAGTAACCTGCAGCCCACTGATGAACACCTGAGATGGGGAGAGTGTAATGTCCTCCAGAAAGCTCCCAACTTAATGTCTTAGCAGTAATGCCTTGTTAGAGGGAAAAACCACCTGAGCTTGACAAAGGCAAGGCCTCTGGTATCTAGCAGGTCCTCTTTACATATGAAAGTTCTCTGAAAACCTCCCCCAAATTCCAAGTCTACCATTAGCTACCCCTCACAACCCTGTTCTGTCCCAGAGCTTTAATAAAACCACCTTTTTGTACCAAAGATGTCTCAAGAATTCTTTCTTGGTCGTCAACTCCAGACCTTACCCCACCAAACATCACCTATATTCCAAAACTGTATCACAGGGTACACTTGGAGGAGCAAAATCAACAATTTTTGTTTGAAACCAAGACCTTCAGAATGAAGCCAGAGGGGAGCCTCTCCAGACTGTACGGGATACACTAGCAGGTGACAGACAGGTATTCCATTTTGCAAGGATCTCAGAGGACAGCAGCTCTAAAATGGAAGAAACGCTACTCATCCCTGAATAGCAGCTCATCCGACTGGCTGGCTAGGGAGCAAGAAAAGCTAAACTCCAAAGATAAGTAATAATTAGAAAAGGGGACTAGCAGAGCATCCCAAAAAGCAAAGGAAAAAGATAAGAAACATAAGCTCGGGGCAGCCCGGGTGGCTCAGCGATTTAGCGCTGCCTTCAGCCCAGAGTGTGATCCTGGAGACCAGGGATCAAGTCCCACATTGGGCTCCCTGCATGGAGCCTGCTTCTCCCTCTGCCTCTGCCTCTCTCTCTCTCTATGTCTCTCATGAATAAATAAAATCTTAAAAAGAAAGAAAGAAAGAAACAAACAAACAAACAAACAAACATAAGCTGGTATAACATCAAAAACAGTAAAATTTGAAGTTCTACATAACCTGTGATCCAGCAACTCTACCACAGACACAGACCGCCAGAAATGTCTGTGTGTCCCCCCAAGAGACCTACATGATAAGGTTAATACCCCCAAACTGCAAACAGCCCAAATGTCTACCAAAAAGATAATGGACTAAAGAAAAAAATCCTGATAATTCATAAAATAAAATGCTATGCAGCAATGAAAATACATTAACTACTGTGACATGCAGCATCATAGGTGAATCTTAAAAACATGATGTTGAAGAGAGACATCTGGGTGACTTAGTTCAGTTAAGTCCCTGAGCAGGGAGCCTGCTTCTCCCTCTCCGTCTGCCCCTCACCCTGCTCGTGCTCCCTTTGTCTTTCTCAAATAAATAAATATATTTTTAAAAAAACATAATGCTGAAAACTAGGTACAAAAAAAAGTGTGTTGGAACACTTGGGTGGTTCAGTGGCTGAGTGTCTGCCTTCGGCTCAGGGCGTGATCCCAGGGTCCTGGGATGGAGTCCCGTATCAGGTTCCCTGCAGGCAGCCTGTGTCTCTGCCTCTCTCTCTGGGTCTCTCATGAAAAAATAAAATCTTAAAAAAAAAGGGGGGCATGATTTCATTAAAGTTAAGGTAAATCATTACTTGTGAAAAAATTAAAAATCAGTAAACACTAAATTAGTGTAATGAAGAAAACCATGAAAATACAAATACAGGGGCACGTGGGTGGCTCAGTCAGTTAAGCATCTGCCTTCAGCTCAGGTCATGATCTCAGGGTCCTAGGGTAGAGCCCTGCATCCAACTCTGCTCAGGAGGGAGCGCCTGCTTCTCCCTCCTCCTCTGCTCCCACCCCCACTTGTGTTACCACATGCTCTCTCTAATAAATAATCTTTAAGAAAAAGAAAAAAAAGAAAATACAAATACACAAGTAATAATAATGGGGAAATAATCTCCTATACAGAGAGAAAATATTTTGTTTAAAAAATTGCAAGATAGGAGCCCCTGGGTAGCTCAGTCTGCCTTCAGTTCAGGCCGTAGGTCTTGATCTCAGGGTCCTGAGATCCAGCCCAGAGTCAGGCCCCACACAGGGCATGGAGTCAGCTAGCAATTCTCCTCCCCCTCCTCTCCATCCCCCTGCCACTCGTGCACACATTCTCTCTAAAATAAATATATCTTTTTTAAAAAATGTTGAGATAAATCTACTAAACTCTATAAATAAATCTGAAAACCTGAATTTTTTTTTTTTTTTTTTTTTAGAGAGAGAAAAAGAGAGTGAGCACATGCGTGAGAGACAGCGTGCAACTGGATGGGGGCAGAGGGAGAGAGAAATCTTAAGCAGGCTCCACATCCAGCTCAGAGCTCACAATCCTAAGATCAAGACCTGAGTGGAAATCAAGTCAGACTTTTAACCCACTGAGTCACCCAGGTACTTCAAACCTGAATGGTTTTTATAAGAAAATATTAAATACCAAAACTGACTCCAAAAGAGACAAAATCAAGATACACTCATTACAGTATAAAATATATACAAAGTTGCAAAAAACTATCCAGCATAAAAGTACTAGTTCATGTGTCATTTCTTTTCTAAAAGTTGACTGTCATCAACTTTCTCCTTTATATATCCCTATACCTTATTCATATTTCTTATAGCCACTGTCTTACTGCGGGTTATCTGTGTCTTTCACTCCCTAGAAGACAATGCCTATATTATGTTAGAATCTTTAGTTCCAACCAAGTGCCTAGCACCAAGCAGGCCCCAAACAATATTTGCTTAATGAAGGCACATATGGTCCAGCATTTCACAAGGTTTTGGGTATCTAATAATCTCTGTGATTCTCAGAATTTCATAAATGTCTATTCATTTTCAATTTTTTAAAAATATCCTGATAAACAATTTCAAACGTGAAAAATAGTGAACAGTAATATAATGAATCCCTGTGTACCCATCATCCAACTTCAATAATAATCAATATTTGGCCAATCCCATTTTAGTTATCCTCCACTATCACCACTGGATTATTTTAAAGCAAATCCCAGACATTTTGTTTCATCTGTAAATTTTTCAGTATATAAACCTATTTCACAGTGTAAAGTTCTAAGCATATTTTCTGTCAAATCTTTAAAAAAGAAAATCACAGAAAACATAAATAAATCAAAAGAGAACTTTGTATTTTTAAATAAAAATTATTTGCTCTCTGTATATATAAAGAAAGCTCTTATTCAATTAATTTAATAAACATGTATTTCAAATTTTCAGATCATAAGAAGTTCTTTATTTACAAAGGAAAAAAAGTATCTCCACAATGGAGAAATCTGCCAGGTATCCCTTTAATCAAATGATCACACAAGTCATCATCAATAATGTGACAAAAAAAAAAACACGCACTGGAGGACACATCACTTACAGAGCATTCTTATCAAAAATGCTGAAACCTTGGGATCCCTGGGTGGCGCAGCGGTTTAGCGCCTGCCTTTGGCCCAGGGCGCGATCCTGGAGACCCGGGATCGAATCCCACGTCAGGCTCCCGGTGCATGGAGCCTGCTTCTCCCTCTGCCTGTGTCTCTGCCTCTCTCTCTCTCACTGTGTGCCTATCATAAATAAATAAAAATTAAAAAAAAAAATTAAAAAAAAAATTTCTTTAAAAAAAAAAATGCTGAAACCTTAATCTAATCAAAAGTTGAAAATCAAACACAAAGGCATTCTGGCAGAAAAAAGGGCAGGGGGTGGTGGCGCTGGACGTCTGCAAAAGGCCAATGTATAAAAGAGAAAAGAAAGGCTGGGGTACTTTTCTAGATTAAAGGAAACTAAAAAGACATGTGACAAGAAAATACAATGAGTGATCCTTCAATAGACCTTGAATTTAAAGGGAAAAAAAAACCTCTAAATAAGACAAATGTGAAAGCTTCAGTAGTGGCTATATACTAGACAATTATTGTACTGTTACATATATATATAATTATATTTTATCTATGTAGCAGAATGTTATTTTTTAGTACAAGGGTGAAGTGCTTTCATGTCTGCAAAGAAAAAAAGATTACATACATGAGGTAGACAGAATAAATGGCCCCCCAAAGATGTCTACATCCTTATCTCTAGAACCTATGAATATGTTATCTTTCATGACAAAAGGGAATTTGCCAGTGTGATTAAGGATAGTAAAATGAGAAAAATTATTCTGGGCTACTTAGGTGTGCTAATGTAACCAAAAAGATCCTTATAAGAAGGAGTTAGGAAGGACAGTCAGAGTAGGAGCTATAACCATAGAAGCAGAGGTCAGAGTGATTTAAAAAAAAGAGGACGAGCAAGGGGAAGTTGGCTTGGATGTGAGGGGTGAGTCCTCAGCACAGGGAAAGCAGCTTGCGCTTGAATCAGAAGCTGTCGGTACTTGCAAGAGACCACCTGGCCAGAGCTGCTCCAAACAGAGGGGCAGAGAGCAGAGGCCAGGGGAGCATGGGCCAGACATTCCACCAACAGCAGGAACCTGGGCAAACAAAGTTGTTGTTCTGCTAAGACGTGAATTTCCCTTGCCAGCACACATCAGCAAGGTACTCAAAGTTGCTTCTCTATCAACTTTTTTCGCTAATCTGGGTGGGGAGACAAGGGAGGTGAGTAATTTGACCCATGTGGATGGTGACCCCAAGTTTCAGTCTACACCTATTCTGGCATAATTACTAATTCTGTGGTCAGGAGGTTTCTAAGTGATGGGCTGGGGCAGTCAGAGGGGAGCAGCAGACAGAGGAAATACCACGCACCGTTACCCCTCGGGCTCAGTGACTGAGAGAGGTCGTCCACTGAGGGTCCTGTTCTCTTCTTCCAGCTTACCTGCTGAGTCCCGTTCCCACATGAGCACAGGAACATACAAAACCACCTTTGGCCAAACCACCTGGTTGTGGTCACTTTGGTCTTTGAGCAACGAAATAAAGCACTCGCTTACCCTCAAATAGTACATTAGCCCTCGGCCTGCAAGCCTGACTGTATCTGGCAAACAGGAAGTACACTTCTTTTAAGAACTTGACGTTAAGTTTTGAAGTTAATCATTGATTTTCATGTGGAATACTGAACGTTTCATATGTATGCAAGAGATGACTGAAGTTTCAAAAGTCCACATTCCTGAATGCTCCCTACAGACACCAGGATTCTATTCAATGTTGCTATCCTCGGTGCTCAGGAAGACAACGGATGCTCCCCGACCCTACCTCTCTGGCTCTCCACATCCCGGAAATGACCAGAATTTGCCTGCCTTAAGGTCATCTGGGGCCAGTCTGGCCTTCTCTGTCTAGACTCTAAAAGAAGTAATATGGCTGAAGAGGGAAAAAAGGAAATATGAGGCAGGCAGATAAACTGTAGAGGAATGATGGCCACCGCCAGGTAGAACACGGGGCTCATTTTATCACGAAAACTATTTAAAAAAAACAAGTTAGGTATCTGAGAAACCATTCGTCCTCTCTGAGCTCTGGCTTCCTATAAAAAGAAGAATTTGGATTTTAAGAGCTCTACAATCCTTTCCAGCAATAAAATCTGATGGGTAAAATAGGGTTTTGACTGGGTGGACCTAGAAATCAAATCGCCATGGAAAAATGTTTTCCAGAATTTTCTGAACCCAAACTATTTAGAAGCACCCCATCTAACCGCATCTCAACAATTTACCCCTATGCAAGGAGAGTTACATATTAGTCAAAGACAGTCCATGTTCTCTGCTCTGGTTATTTTTTTAAAAAACTGCTTCAAATAACAACAACAAAAATCATGCCCCCCCCCCAAAAAAAAACCCACAAAAACAACCAAAGAAACTGCAATAGCAATACTTACCTTTGCGTCATCTATGTCAAAAACATCACACCAAGGAGATTTAACACCTTTAATTGCCAGGTCAAATGAACAGGTGAAAAAAGCTACCTGAATTAAATCTGGGAGGGAAAAGAGAAAGGTAAAGTTTGTGAGTCACTATTCTCTGTAATCCTCCAAAGGCTAAATACCCACAGATGGCACATGCAGCACAGTCCAAGGACCCGGGCAGGTTGAGCACCGAGAAAAGATGATTCAGCTTTTTCCTACCAAAGAATGAAGACACGCTGTGTACAGCCTGAACAGGAGGATCTAGGACGGCCAGGAAGAAACCATGCGGAGGCACAGATTTCAGTCCAATGAAACTAAGTTAACTGGTAACTACCATTGTTCTGGCTTCAAAAGTAATGTGTTTGTTAAGAGCACAGTTGCCTACCAATTCCAACGAAAAGTTCAACCGAAGAACTCGTTAAACGTAACCTGAATTTCTCCCTTTTGGAGGGCTGGAGGAGGGAAGAGAAAGGTAGGGAAGCTTTCAGTCCCCATCTCGAAAATGAGCAGTAACCAACAGCTCTCTCAACCACACAGCACTTTGTGTTCTAACTGTGCGGAAGGAGGAGAGAGGGGACACAGAAACGCGAGAAGACTGCAGCCAGTGGCAGGAAGAATCAAGCTGGGACAGGAAGACAGAGAAACCAAGGGTCAAGAGGGAGAGAAACAAAGAGGGAAAAACCCCACTGGGGAAAGTGCGTGCTAACAGCATCCATTTTTCAAACTTGTTGCTCAGCCAGCCAGGCAGCAGATTTCAGAAGTTCCCTGGGATTTTCACACTGCGAATGAGCTGATTATAGTGCTTTTAGCTAACCCGGGGTTGCAGAGACGGGCGGGGCCCCAGGAGCCTGGGCTAGGGGAGCTGGCTGGGCAGTGGCGCACGGCCGCGCTCTCTGGACAGAACGGACAGAATGGTCGCGGTCGCTGCGGGGCTGCCTCCTGTGCTTTGCTTTCTCCTTAACGTCAGTGTCTTGCCTCGCTCCCAAGGAACCAGGCTTGAGTTTAAAGAACTCCCCTAAGCAGTATATAGTACAAAAGGAATACTTGAGGATACAAGTAAAAGCCATTTAAAAACTTAGTTCGTATAAACAAAAGGGTGGATAATCCTAATACCTAATAGGATATAGTGACTTCCAAGCCCCAGGGATGTATGTTTGCGAAAGAACCTGACTCATTCACACGCCAAGTTCTAGTTCTGAAACTATGAACGCCAAGCCTAATGGTCTATTCTTTAACTGGATGGGAGTTGACAGAAAAATTTCACCAAAAACACGTAAGGACTACAGGCGATGAGACCTATCTCTGCCACTAATCATCCTGAGCAACTGACTCCAGCCTCTCGGGTCTCAATCCTCCCATCTACAAAATAGGAAGGACAGACGGTCTCTCACGAGGAGTTACCGCCCTGACCCGTCTATTATGATCATGCTGACTTTCTGGGCAGTTTTTTAGAACCTCTGGTTATTTTAGTTATTTCAGAGATTTAAGTGTAAAAAAACTAAAATAAAATAAAGGAGGACATGGGAAAATATAAAAATCTTGGGTAAGAGGATTCCTAGGCAGAATACAGCATTGAACAGCCACGATGATGACAGACTTGGCCATATAAACACGCAACGGGTACAATCAACAGCACCAGAAACAGACTTAAAAAGTGAGCAACAAATTAAGAGAAAAATGTTAGCAACATACAATAAGCAAAGGATTTATACTTTGTCAAGCAAAATTAAAGGTTATATAATTAATATATCTATAACACATAAAGAGTCCCTAAGAACAGTAAGAAAAACATAAAAATAATCTAAGAAATGGACAAGAAAGAGGCAAACCGAAGAAGGAATGCAAGTAGCTAGCACACATGAAGAGACATGCTTATCTTCACAAGTAACCAAAGAAATGCAAACAAAAGCTAGATATCATTTTTCATTAATCAAATTGGCAAAAATCAAAACGACTAACAATCACTGTTGGATAAGAGAAGGGGAAAACGGGTATTTATATTAATTCCTACACTTTCAGAGAAGAATTTGGAAGTACATGTCAAGGTGTAAAATATTCATTGTCCTTAGCCCAACAATTCCACCCACAGTTATTCACCTTATAAATTCTTGAGAGCAAAAATCAAGACTATAAAAATGTTCACTGCACCATCATTTGAAAGGGTGAAAATCTAAGAAAATCCTCAGTAGGAAAATGATTTGCTACAAAAAAAATTTGCACTGTGTTGGCTCCAGCCCCCCCCCCCAGTAAAATCTGATGGGTTCAGTAAGTTTTTAACTATCATTGACTTAGAAACCGAATCACATATCCTATGAAATCACAAAGAATTCAAAAGAACGAGACAGAGCTATGTAAGACAGATATACTACTGAGTAAAAATGAGTTATAGAAAATACATACATCATCATCCCTCCATATTTAAAAAAAAAAGTATTTAAATAGCTACAATAGTTTTGAGAAATTCCTCCGCCAGGCATTGTGCTAACACTTTGCATGAATTAATCTCATATAATCCTTGCAATAATCCTAAAAGAAAGGTACTATTCCTATACCCATTTTACAGGAAAAAAAAAAAAAAACTATGGCCTATGGATAGTACTGAACTTGTAAAGACCACAGAGTTAGTAGTACAACAGTGTCAAGATTCAAACACAAACAGTCCAATTGCAAAACATGATTATAACCACGATGCTTATTTTGCCTCCAAAAAGAAGCCACTCTCAGCTACCCCATCAGTAAAACACAAATAATCAATGACTAAAAATTATGTCTTAAAAAATTTTCAACATCTAACCAGTCACTAACCAAATAATAGCCAGATACTAATATAGTTATATAATGGAATTCTGTAAATAAAGTTTAAAATGTAGCACTAGAATCACACACATTAAATAAAAAAATAAAAAGCTAAATTAAAATCAAATTTCAGACTGATATCATAGTTTGACATCTTTCATAAAAGTTTTAAAACCTGCAAAACAATAACCCAATTATGTGTAGAAACATAAATATTAAAGCTGGTGTGGGATGACTTAAATGCCCAATTCATGACAAAGACTACTACTGGGAAGAAAAGATGAGGAATAAGTCCCAGAGAGGGACCAAGGGACTTCAACTCATTTAAACCAACTAACTGCTAGCTTTTATTATTATCTACAGGCTTAAATTACTTCACATTAAAATAAACAACTTTTTTAAAAGAATTATTTTTAAGTCATCTCCACACCCAATGTGGACTCACAACCCTGATATCAAGAGTCACAGGCCTTACCAAATGAGCAGCCAGGTGCCCCTAAAATAAATAGTTTTTAAAGCTCTGTTGGTAAAAAAAAATAAAAATAATAAAAATAAAGCTCTGTAGGTGACCACAATGTTTAGCCATTTTGGGGAAAGAAAAAAATTCAATTTTATTTATTTATTTTTTTTAAAGATTTTTAGATTTATTTATTCATGAGAGACACACAGAGAGAGAGGCAGAGACACAGGCAGAGGGAGAAGCAGGCTCCATGCAGGGAGCCCAATGTGGGACTGAATCCGGGGACCCCAGGATCACACCCTGAGCCAAAGACAGACGCTCAACTGCTGAGCCACCCAGACGTCCTCAATTTTAGAGGCTAGTCCAGGTATCTTCACTCTTTTGATGTTTATAAAGCATTCAAAATCCATGATTCTAGTCTATTGTTTTCCTTACATCTCCTACTTCTAGACTTTTGGAAATTTACTCTCAATATAAGAAATCCAAAATTTGTATGTATGTTTGTCAACATTTGCTGTACAAATTATAAATTCTTAGATATCAGAGAAAAATCTCATTTTTTTAAAAAGATTTTATTTATTTATTCATGAGAGATACACAGAGAAAGAGAGAGAGGCAGAGACACAGGCAGAGGGAGAAGCAGGCTCCATGCAGGGAGCCTGACGTGGGACTTGATCCCGGGACCCAGGATTGTGCCCTGGGCTGCAGGCGGCACTAAACCGCTGCGCCACCAGGGCTGCCCTCATTATTTTTTCTTAATTTCCTATTGGTAGGTGAGCATATGCCCTGGCTTTCCACCTGATATCCCAGCATAATTATAACAATGCCCCCTTTCACTCTCCAGTGTACGGGGTTGATTGACAAATTCAACAGGTAGCCTGTCCATCACAATACCTTTTGACAGACACAAATGCTAATTTTTTTTAGTATCTCTAGGCTTAAAAGCCTCAAATAAATGAAATACACTACTTTGCTTTTCACTTTCTAATACCCCATCTCAAAACATTAACAGGTTCACATTTCTGATCAGCTTCAAAGCTAAAGAATTTTATGTAATTTCCCACTTTTATCATTTTATGGGGTAATAATTCAAAAAAATGTCTTTTATATAAATATTGATTAGAGTTGAAGATTTATATACCTCTCCCCTCAAAAAAAATTCCATGATATATATAGAAGGAATCTTGTACCTTAATTTACATAAGGTCAAAGAATATGAATCTAAAAACAGTAAGCATGAGATACACAATTTTCTCAAACCGAGAATATATTCTTAACATAAAATCAACTGTGAACCTTTAAAAAGAATTATTTTATGCTTCCATATTTTTTTTCTCCAGAGTTCGAGAACCATTTAAATTATTTCAAAGTTCAAATGAAAAACAAATGCACATTACCTGCATTTAAACTGTGGACTGGCACTTGCAAAGTAGTGGCAACCTTTTTTAAAATGTTCTGCATTTCTGGTCCAGTTTTGAAGGCTTCTACATGATAAAGAGCCGTAGCATTCTTTTCCACTTCAGTTAAAAACTTCTCACAATGATCAAAGAACCTCATTAGTTTATCATTAATTCTTGGAGGTCCACATTCCATGTCTGAAAGAGAACAATATTTTGTTTATATATACATATATATAAACAGATATATATATATATTATATATATCATCAATACAAGCGATAATTTCAGATTATTGAAAATTTTGCTTCAAGTGTGAAAAGGAACACAAAATCTGTTTATTGGTGTGTCTGAAATAAGCACACGCTGATCACAAAAGACAAGGCAAAGCTATTCCCCATTTGTAATGACTAATTCATGGGTTTATATCCTAGAAAAAACTAGAAGGAAGAAACAGAGAATCGGAGATAATACGTTACTGCTATACTACACAGTGAAAAAAAGGTGGTTGAAATAGTTTCTTAAAGCAAAAATAATTAGCATGAAAATCCTAAGAAGTGCAGAAATGTGTTGTAAGTACTGTTTCTGTCGTGTACAAAAAACTAGCAAAGCTCCTCATTACACCTGAAAGACTAATTCAGCAGATCAAATGTTTTTCTACTCTAAGCAAAGTCTACACAGTGTGTTTTATTTTCTCTTTAACTTTTCCAATGCTGTGTTACTTTACAAAAGACTCTGCTTTGGATAAAAACTACTGACAACAGCACAAACACATCGACGCTTCAGGTCTCCTGTATTTGGTGCTGGTTGGTGCTTCTGTTTTTGATTTATAACTAAAGCTCCCAGACACTTTCTATTTAGAATTACTAAATCCTATTATTTCCACAACTTGGCAGCAAATATATGTATTATAAAAGTATCCACAATCATGCCTCAACTACCAGGGGGCCTTTTTAAGTTTCTTCAGTGATGTTCAAAACTCATCGGTTCCAATAATTTCTCTGATAATTTACCACGAAAAGAACACCAAGAACACTACTTCTATATACAAAATGAGAAAATCAAGTCAGTTACACCATTTTGCTTTGGATGTGGGGGTGAAAAAACACATTTATATTTACGTATGTGTGTCTCCATTTCAGGATCTCCTGAAACGGAGAACTCTGCCCACAGTCACTGCCAACTGGATTATAGTTTGTAAAACATCTTGACTTGGAAAATAAGTGACTTTTATCATCTTTCTCTGTGGTCTCAAAAAACAATTTCCCAGGTGGATCTGGATTTTTCATCCTTGCTGTGAACTCATTACTGCTGCTCTTCAAACAGAAACAAAGGTACTGTCCTGAGTTGCTGGAAGAATACAAAATCTAATTCAGTGGCCTCCCGTGAAAGCCAGGGGTGCACAAGAGGCAAAACGACGGTTTATAGATAATAAAGTAGCCAGGCAAAGGGCTCAACCTCTATGACCTCATCCCAGGAGGGCCAGTAGCCCCTTTCTGGCCTACACTATACATACTGTACTATAGTGAAATGCATTTTGCTTTGAACGGTCACGTAACTTAACTCGTGGGGGATTTTCACTTCTATTAATCACTACAAAGCACAACAAGTGACTAAACAGAAGTCAGCCAAGAGAATGACGCACGTAGTGGGAACATGACACACATTCAGCGGAAAGGCCTCCTGGAGCCGCTGCACTGGATACGCGAGGATGCTACGGGAGAAAGGACAACCCAGTCTACTTCTAATTCACTCTTCACTTGGGTTTAAGGCTCAATGTCTCACTCCATCTCTGACCTTAGAAATGGGCAAGAAAATAGTAACACTTGCTCTTCTCTCTGGAACAAACATGTTACATGTTTTTATCCTTATTCCTGAATTACAGGAGAATGGAAGCTGTAGTTAAGGGTTGGGTCCAAGCGCTAAGTCATTTCCTGGGTCCATCCCTAGCCATAGGAAATTGGGAGGATCATCCAGTGTTTCTGTGGCTCAATCCCCTCTGCTGGGCAGGGAGAAAACACGACCAACGTCAGAGGGCTTTGGCAAGGATTTAGGGAAACAAATGTCAGGCATGCCTGGCACAAAGCCACATAGCCGGCGTTAAGTGTCTGTTAGTATTAGTATCCGTGGCTACGACACATTTTCTGTGCGGTGGGGAGGGCGCACCATGGGGTGGGAGGAAGACATGGATTCCAGGCTGACTCTGCTCCTCAAAGTAACCAGGGACAGTCAAGAGGGTATATACTCTTGGGCTGTTTCTCCACCTGTGGCACACGAGCCCCCCTCCCCCCCACTAGATGATCTCTCCCATTCTGCAAAAGTAACGGAATAAATCAAAGTCGTGTGACCGTGAGCCACAGCTGGGGGGGGGGGGGGAGGTAAGTTCACAGCACACACAACAGCAACACAGAGGGAAAACAGCAAAACAGCCCAGTAGTGGAGAAAGCTTGAGAGCAGCTTCCTAAAACAGGATGTGGCTCCAGAACCAACATGTTATAAAAAAAAAAAAAAAAAAAGTTGGTAAGCGAAAAAAACCCAAACAGCATGAGAAGCAAAGCCTGCAGAAAAAAAGTCCTGGAAGCAGCTGCCAGGGCGGAAGGAAAGGCAGGGCTGGCACCTGCCTGGGGTCGGGAGGCGGACCACCGCGCTCCCGCCCCGTCCTGCCCCCCCCCCCCCGAGCGGCCTGCGCACACCTGGGTTAGGCATGAGCGCGCCCCAGAGCGGCCCGGAGCACACCTGGGGAAGGGAAGAGCGCGCACCCTCGGGGCACACCTGGGTTAGGGCCAAGCGCGCACCCCCGGGGCACACCTGGGTTAGGGCCGAGCGCACACCCTCGGGGCACACCTGGGGAAGGAAAGAGCGCGCACCCCCGGGGCACATCTGGGGAAGGGAAGAGCGCGCACGCCCCGGGGCACACCTGGGTTAGGGCCGAGCGCGCACCCTCGGGGCACACCTGGGGAAGGGAAGAGCGCGCACGCCCCGGGGCACACCTGGGTTAGGGCCGAGCGCGCACCCTCGGGGCACACCTGGGGAAGAGCGCGCACCCCCGGGGCACACCTGGGGAAGGGAAGAGCGCGCACGCCCCGGGGCACACCTGGGTTAGGGCCGAGCGCGCACCCCCGGGGCACACCTGGGTTAGGGCCGAGCGCGCACCCCCGGGGGGCTCGGGGCAGGGCGGGGGCGCCGAGGCCCCGGCGTCAGGCGTCACCTGCGACGTCGGGCGGCGGCAGGCCGGGGTGCAGGTGCTGCCACAGCCCCTGCAGGAAGGCGGCGCCGCTGTCCACGCAGCGGTGCTTGGAGCTGGTGACCAGCTGCAGGCGGCCGTAGTTCTCGCGGCTGAAGAGAGCCGGGAAGAGGGCGGCCAGACGCAGCGCCAGCCGCCGCATGTCCTGCCGGCCCTTGTCCACCAGCTGCCCGTCCATCCAGTCCGCGTACCACAGCGGCCAGTCGGCCAGCGCGGCGCCCAAGTCGCGGCCGCCCGCCGAGGCCGAGCCCGCGCCCCCGCCCCGCCGGGCCTGCAGCAGCCCGTGCAGCTGCCGCAGCCTGCGGATCTGCTTGGCCGTCGGGTAGCGGGTGCCGTGGCGGATGAGGGCCACCAGCTGCACCGGGGTGCAGGCGTCCTGCAGCAGCTCGGGGTCCCGCCGCGGCGCCTCGGGGTCCCGCAGCAGCCCGGGGTTGGCATCCTCGTAGCGCGTCTTGGTGCCGAAGTAGGGGCTGAGCGCCGAGGCCGCGGGGTCGTCGGGCTCCAGGAGGGAGCAGCGCGACAGCGACGACAGCAGCGCCACCGCCAGGGCCGCGACCGGCGCCACGGACACCGGGGGCAGGCGCGGGCGGCCGCGGAGCATGATGCGGCGCGGCCCGCGGAGGGCGACGGGCGGCCTGGGCGCGACTTCCGGCTCCGGCGGGCGGGGGCGGGCCCGAGGGCGCTTCCGGCCTGCGCCCGAGCCCCCAGGAGGCGCTGCGCCGCGCGTGCGCTCTGGCGGCGGGGCGGGCAGGCCTCAGGGCGCGCGCCTGCGGCTCCGGCGGCGCCCGACTCCGCCAAGCCGCGCCGGCTGTTGGGGACGCTCCGGGGCCCGGACCCGCTGCACCCGGCGGGGCGGAAACCCGCCGCCCGCGGCGCCCCAGAGGCCGCGTTCTGAGCGTGGGCGGCCGGGCCCCGCACCCCAGCGGGCCTCCCCGAGGCCGAGCCTGCGCCCGGCTCGCAGGAAGCGTGCATCCGCCGGGCCGAGCCGAGCCGAGCCGAGCCGAGGGGCCCTGCCCTCCTCCAGGGAAGCCCGTTCCGCGCCCCGGCGGTCCCTGGAGCTGCGCCCCCGCACAGCAGCACCCCGAAGGGCGAGCGCCTGGCCGTGCAGGGAGCCCGCGCACCGTGAGCGGCGTGGAGCACGAGCCGATCTGCTGCAGGGAGCGCTCGTGCCCCTTAGCGCCCCCCAAGCTGGAGCGGCCCCAGCGCAATCCGCACTCCCGTCGGCTCGTGTGTTTGTGCTCATGGCTCAGCATCCTTGGCCCCAGGGACAAGAAGGACCCGTCATAAACCCGAACGATACCTCCCGTCTCCCCTCGAACACCGTTCTGTAGGCTCGTTGGGAAAAGAGTAGAGATGAGAGGAGTCCCCTGGTGACCCGGACTCAGGGGAGTTTGGGTCCAGTTTTACGTGATGGAGCTTCTCCTTCAAGGACCCTACTCGGTTGCTCTGGGTCAGCCCGTCTCCGTCTTGACCACCTTCCTCCTTGCTTAGGCGGCTCGGGCTCAGAGAGGCGTCTCTGTATGTGAACCCCTCAACAAGACGGTGAAAAACCAAGACCGCGTCCCCCACTTGGACGCCGCGAACTTTAAGACGTTCTGTAGCGGGAAGCCAGCTTTCCGTGACGTGCTCTTTTCCCGATAGGCCGTCTTGCAGAATGGATATCTGGGGCCCGTGATAGTTTTACAGAACCTTGCTCAAAGCGATGTTTGGTGAAATCTACCTTTTCTTCATGAGCTTCCTAACCCTTACATTTTATAGGCTGAAATGCTGGATGATATTTCTAAGTGTATTCGGCAAGCATTTGTGCCAGTTGCATGTTTCTTGCTTAATATGTGTGCCTGATAATGATCACCTCTCATGCCTGATCTTTTGCAAGCTCAGGAGGCACCAAATCTTCCCAAAGGCATCAACTTTCCTAATGGAAGTGACCTTTAGAGACCCTGTCTACCTACTTACAAAGTCAATGGCATACATTCTTATACACTAAATTTACCCTTAGCTTGATTTTTTTTCCCTTTCTTTCATTCCCCATCTCTCTCTTTTTTTTTTTTTTAAGATTTTTTTTTATTTATTCATGACAGACACACAGGCAGAGGGAGAAGCAGGCTCCTTGCAGGGAGCCCAATGCAGGACTCGATCCCAGGTTTCCAGGATCACACCCTGGGCTGAAGGCAGCACTAAATCGCTGAGCCACCGGGGCTGCCGCCATCTCTTAATGTTATACCGTTTTATATATTTATTAAACACACTCCAATCTTTCTGTTGTTATGGTGAAGATAACATAAAATTAAGCAATGTCTTCGTGTTTTTCTCTTTTTTTTTTTTAAGATTTTATTTACTTATTGATGAGAGACAGAGACACAGGCAGAGGGAGAAGCAGGCTCCATGCAGGGAGCCCGATGTGGGACTGGATCCTGGGACTCTAGGATTACGCCCTGGACCAAAGGCAGGTGCTAAACCACTGAGCCACCCAGGGATCCCCCCTTCATGTTTTTCATTAGGAAAAAGCCAGATGTAGTTAGAAGAGGGCAAAGAGGAAATAAGTCTTGGATCCTGACACCAACCTCTTCCAGTCATTCACTGAGTGTCCTTGGGAGGTAACTCAAGTTCTCGGAGACAACTAAGTCTCCTTATTTGAAAATTAGGAATATTAGAACTGACATTGTGGAATTATTGTGAGAATTACAGATGACATTTGAAATTCATAGGACAGGCTACCACGAATGGTATTTTTATCAATAAAGTTCAGTAATATTATGTGCTATTCCTGTGCTTAGACACATAGCTCTCTAGCAGCTATACTAGGTATAAACCTCCACTGGCCATTCAAAGGACTGACTTTCACAAGCCAGACATGCATCAAAGATCATTTCATGACTTTGTTTAAAGATTTTATTTATTAGCAAGTGAGAGAGAGAACGAGTGGCAGAGAGGGGCAGAGGGAAAGGGAGAAGCAGACTCCCCACTGAGCAGGGAACCCAACACGGGACTCGATCCCAGGATCCTGAGATCATGACCTGAACCACAGGCAGATGCTTAACCAACTGAGCCCCCCTCCCAGGAATCCCATAATTTTTCTAATAATAACAATCCACTCATCCTACTTAAATTGAGTTTCTCATTCTTAAAGCGGTGAGTACTTTTGAGAAGTTTTAAATAGACAACAGGCCCTGCTCATCTTTTCATGTCAGGCCATGTCTTAATCCTCTGGCCAGTCAGTAAGTTGGGTGCCCTTTGAGATGATTGCCCACCTTGTCCAATCAGCTAGTACCCAGGAGTCTGTGTGGTATAAGACATGGTTGCCTCTTGGTAAAGACCATGGATAGATTGCCTTCCCTCTTGTGAGGTTCTGAGCATGATAGCAGTGTATTCGACAAATCTACCATAACACAAGAGGCAGGATGGAAAATTAATGGTTCAGATTCCTTGAAGAGATGAGAGCATGGAACCAAGACCACAGAGAATTTGATCTGGACCAGAACCAGAGGAGACCTTATTTTCTGAGAGAAGACTGGCAGGGTGGATTCACATGTAGATACATTTGTTGGTCTAGCAGGACGGAATTCATGGAATCTAAGCCTGATGGCCTCAGTTTCTTCAGTGACAGGAGGCAAGATTGTCTGAAGAGATAGTAGAATTGGATTTTGGTCGTTGGAATGTAAAAATGGCTTGGATTTAGAACTGAGAGAAATGGGAAAGTAGTGGGAAAGGATCTGCAACCAAACGTAATAGGAAAAAAGAAAAAAGTTGGATGACCAGCTCTGGGGAAGGAGTTGAATTGCTAATTGTTATGCAATTTTATCCAGAAGTGAACATTATCTGTTGTGTCTTTCAGAGTGGAAAAGGAAAAAATTGAATTCTATCGTTTTACATTATTCTAATTTGTCTTAAGTAGAACTTTTCTATTCAATCCACTATATTAAAGAATACGCTATTTTTGCCAGATAATTTATTCATAGGACTTCTAAAATAGTTGTTCCACTCTTAAGATTGCATGGTGTCAAATATAATATTTTAAGTTACAGACATCTATAATACTTTTCTGATGGTTACTAAAGAAGAGGCTTTCTGGTGAGGAAATAATAAAGGAAAAGGTGAAATTCTTTGGGATAAAGGGTAGGCTGTCCATGTGAGCATAGAAAATACTGATTAAAAACATGGTTTCGGAAGTTAGACTTTCTGGTTATCAAATTCCAGCTTCATCACGTAATATATGTGAGATTTTGAGCCAGTTAAACTGTTGCCTCCGGACGCCTGGGTGGCTCAGCGGTTGAGTGTCTCTGCCTTTGGTTCAGGGCCTGATCCCAGATTCCCAGGATCAAGTCCCACATCGAGCTCCTTGCGTGGAGCCTGCTTCTCCCTCTGCCTGTGTCTCTGCCTCTCTTTCTGTGTCTCTTATGAATAAATAAATAAAATCTTTAAAAAATTTTTAAAAATAAACTGTTGCCTCAATTTGTTTTCTTCTGTGAATTGGGGATAATACCTATGCTATATGGCTGTTGATAGGATTAAAGGAGGCAGTTTATGTAGAGACTCTCTATAGTTCTGGCCCCAAATCACTTTGTAAGTTTTATTGAGCATAATTAAAATGTTTCTTGTTAACACTTTTCCTTTAACGGAGTAAACAGACAATGGCTAGTTTGTCATAGATACTTGTTATCTTACAACTACATTAAGCAACTAACCTTGTACCTATTTCAAGAAAGTTTTAACTCTAGTATCTTATTGCCCTGCTGTTTCATCTTTCCATTCCTACTTATAGATTTAGTGCTTATTTGTTTTTTATTGCAGTAGAAACAGCCAACAGAAGAAGGGCCCACGTGTGTGGACAGGGCAGGGGTGACCCATGCTTCAACAGAAGTCCCTTCAACCTCACTTGAATGTGGAGATTGCATAGATCACCAGACTCCACTGATAAGATATACCTTTGCTCAAAAGAAACAATCACTGATAGCAAACCCCTACATTGTTCCCCAGCATCTACAAACCAAGCTGAACTGTTTAAAGTTGTGTTTCAGTTGATGAAAAGAACTTTGCTGAACTGCGCACAGTGATGGAGGGGACTTGCTATTTTTACATTCTCTATGATGCCTTGCTAAGGGGGTTATTTTGTGGTGAATAAGGTTCTTTTCTAGTGTCTTGACACGCCTAGGACTTTGATGGGAGTTCTTCCTTCCCATCACATGTGGGTTTTAAAGCCACTGAACTGTTTCAGAAACTAGATACAATGTTTTTTTTTAATTTTTTTAAAATTTTTATTTATTTGTGAGAGAGAGAGAGAGAGAGAGGCAGAGACACAGGCAGAGGGAGAAGCAGGCTCCATGCCGGGAGCCCTATGCGGGACTCAATCCCGGGTCTCCAGGGTCACGCCCTGGGCCAAAGGCAGGCGCTAAACCGCTGCACCACCCAGGGATCCCTAGATACAATGTTTAAATTGGCAGGATTCTTACTTCCACTTAATAGGAGGAAACTGGAGCTACTCACTTTCTAGTCATGTTCTGTAATGATTTTCCTGTACATGCCAGTACTGTTGCTCAGAGACAAAATTTCCTCCAGAAGTCCCCTCCAAAATATCTTGTTATCCATCACAAAGATGAATAATATGTTCTAAATTTGGGGGAAAAATTTCTCTTCTTCCCTGTATTTTTCAAGAAAAAGCATGGATAATCACAGTTGTTTAAACATCTTGTTTTTTTTTCTGAAATGTTGGTTTTCCAAAATTGGAAAATCTCTTTGAGCGATTAGACCTTTAAGACAAGTGGTTAGTTGACTTTAAAGCCATCATTATTTCCTTATTCCCAAGAACAGAGAACTTTCAGAGAAGTTATTCATCATTTCTTTATCAGGAAGAGTGTTTGTTACTTAGTACATTAATGTTCATTTCATGTTTTCTCACTAGCCCACATATGAACCAATCTTTCAGTTTTTGTTCACTATTTTCTTGTAACATGAATCTATATTTCTTGGGTTGAGTTGCTTTGCCTATATCGTATATCAGTAAGTATTAAAATCCAACGATACCTAAGCTAGAAAAGCAATGTTGGCATCTATGGACTCACACACTGAGCAGCAACTTTAGTAAACAGGACAGTTCACATTCCATAAACAACACCCTGCATTACCCCACCTTTCTTGTCTTATATCCTCTACTGCCTCGACTGATTCTGTACTCCAAGGGACAAAGCAGCCACTGCTAAATCATTCACTAGTTAATACCTTAGACATAAGAGCCATGATGAAAACTTTTTGATACTCAAATATTCAGCCCTTACATCAAGTAGACTGTCAGCAATTATTTGTTAAAAGGGTGTATGTATGAATGAATAAATGAGATAGAACAAACAGTGTAGGAAGATAAAAGGTGGAAATAATATTGCTTCGTATTTAAGCAATGTAATTATTTTACCTTCCCAGGTATCCCATGACCTGTGAGGAACGGTATGTATATCACGTTGTGGAGGTGGAAATCAAAACAGAGAGGTTAGATGCCCTTGCCAAAAGTCATCTCCTCTAACAAGTACTTAGTAGAAGCAGTTCTAGAATATGATTAGTAAAAAGTGAGCTATCTTTGTATTTTTTTTCCCTGATACCTCCCTATTCTTGACAAATGAACAGTGACCTCAAAAAGTGACATTTATGGGTGAGACTAAAACAATAAATGTTGCACATGATACTATAGCAACATTGAGTGGTTATTGGGTAACCACTCAACATTTATTCTCCCTTGTTTCTGGGAATCAGGGTGTACGCATGCATCTTTTAGGAAGATCATTCTGTCCCCACTTAAAGAAAAAGGCTGTTTTAAAACAATCCTGGTAACTCTATTTTTCTTCCCAGTTTTGGTTTAGGAAAGAGCATGTAACTCAATTCTAGTCACTGAGATAGAAGGGGAAGTCTACTTAGCAGTTTCTGAGAAAGTTTTTTGGTTCTAAAAAAGACAAACGGTGGGGTAAGAAGCAGTCAAAACTTCATAGGATCAGTGGATCAGAGATCCTGATGACGCAAAGAAATATTGCAGTTGGCACAGTTAAATATTTTGGAAGGAAAGGAGATGATATTCAGTAAATGAAATGCCTAAAATGGATATTTCAAAGATGGTAGACTACTTGTTATTGATTAAATGAGAGAGTTTAGAATATAAGAGTAAGAAAATTTAGCCAAGGCAAGTTATAGAATACAATTCTTTTAGAATTAAGAAGGTATAAACAAACAAAAAATAGAGAGGCCAAGAAGTCCTAGGTGAAAACTTTTTCTCCTGGTTCTAAACCTCTGTTCCTACAGGGTTTAAGCCCCACTAGATTCTCACCTTCTAGTCTATGTACCTCTTTATCCAACTCTTAAAAATCCCCAGCTCACTCGGCATCTATTCCATGAAATTTATTTTAAAAATTTTATTGTACACATTTTGTTTTTAATAGATATGATTGATGGTTTGTAGAGATGAAAGAGATTGACAGCACAGAGATGCTGATAATTTTAAATATAATCTTAAAAAAAACTTCATTCTTAAAATGAGAGAGAATGATACATATAAGGAAGAGGCAACTGCCCTGGACATTAATATGTCCAAATGTGATGACTAGACCTGCTGCAGTCATCTTGCAACCAGTGAGGGGCCAGCATGAAAACAAAGCCAACACAGTGAGATGACACAGCCAAATGTGGAAAGAACCTGAGTCCTTCATGATACCAATGCCTGATGAATTAAACTGGGAGTGTGCCTCCTGTGGGCTTCCTGTCACCTAAGGTAATAACTGTCTTTACTGTTTGAACTAGTGTTTCATTATTTTCCATAGAAAGTCTCCTTATTGGTATAAGTAATTATTAGCTTCATTTAACCCTTTTGGTTAAACCTGTCATGCCTCTCTTGATTTTGCTGGAGTCACCTGATCCCATATCCTCAGACCTGACCTTGAGTCTCTCAGAATGATCATGGTTTATGAAGCATGGGAAACATAGGGAAGAGTAGGAGGTAGATGGGCAGGATGAGATATCTGGTGATGGTGATCTGGGTCAGACAAGGTAAAGTGTGAAAGCTATGCAAGAAATGCAAATGAAAATCAGAAAGAAGGCAACTCTTCCAAGCACAACCATAAAAAGCTAGTCTTACAGACTCAGGAGCACATCTATGGGGAGAGTTGTAGTCATCATTATAGTAATGATGTCAATTAGATCTGTGTTTTTTTCCCAAGGGAAGAAATAATTGTTCATAGGCTATCAGAGGATTCTTGTCATGCCTGTTTTCTACAGAAACATACCAAGTTCTGATGTGTTTCATGATGACGCCATAGTCTAAAAATGAGAGGCTTGATTTCAGATTTTCCTGTAGGTGCCAGAGAGGCTCATGGTAGTGCTCCCTTCCAGGCTGACACAATTCTTGAAAACTAGAGGATGGCCTTAACATTCAGTTTAGGATAGATCTCCCTCATAACCTCAAGCTTTTTGTGAACATCTTTGTAAAGATATATGAATACTCTGTTATTACATGAGATCAGTTCATGTGGATTTAAACAGTAAATCTAACAAGTAGACTATTCTTTGCCTGATGGCACAGAGGTACTTATTTATTTTTACATTTTAGGAAATTGAGGAAAAAAAAACTATTTCTCAGTTATAATAAATTGAATTTGAAGCCATAAAAAGGAAGAAAATAATAAGGATTAGAGCAGAAATAAATAGAGAATACAAAAGCAATAAAATCAATGAAACCAAAACTGGTTCTTTGGAAAGATCAACATATTGATAACCTTTAGTTACATTAATAAAAAAGAGAATACTTATACTACTAAAATCAGAAGGTAAAGAGGGGATGTTACTACTGAATACAGGAATAAAAAGCATTATAAGAGAATACTATACCAAACAAATTAGGATATTCTGGAGGAAATGGACAAATCCTTAGAAACAAAACTACCAAAAACCTGACTCAGGAAGACATAGAAAATCTGAATAGACCCATAACAAGTAAGAAGACTGGATCAGTAATCAAAAATCTCCCAACAACTTCCATTCTGTAATTAGGGTAAGGTGATAGACTAGTATAAGATTTGAAGGCAAAGTCCCATTCTGGAAGCAACTACTGATGTGGGTAGAACAGAAATCAAAAAGCTAACCAAAGGCATTAGTGGTGAAGGTGCTAATCCTTTCTATTATTATGTGAATGAAAAGGCTTTCTGTGGCCCTCTTGAATTATTGCCTCTCATTATTCACTATAACAAATGAAATTATGTGGTTTCTATTTGCGAAAAAAATAACACATTAATTTTAAAAAATATCTCCCAACAAAGAAAAGCTTTCTATTTAATAAAAAGAAGAAAATACTTCTCAACTCGTATGAGGCCAGCATTACCTTGAAACCAAAGCCTGACAAGACACTACAAGAAAACTAGAGACTAATATCCTTTCTGAATCTAGAAACAATAATCTCCAACAGATGCTAGCAAATAGAATTCAGCAGCATATGGAAAAGATCATATACCATGACCAAGAGGAATTTATCCCAGAAATGGAATAGTGGTTCAGCATAAAAAATCAATCAATGTACACACCATGTGAATAGAATGAAGGTGGGGGAGAACCACGTGGTCCTTTCAAATGATGTTGAAAAAGCACTTGACAACATCCGACATCCCTTCATACTCAATAAACTAGAAATGGAAGGGAACCTTCTCAGCATGATAAAGGCTATATATAAAAAACCCACAGCTAACATCATACTCAATGGGGAAGAATAGAAAACTTTTCCCCTAATCCCAGGAACAAGACAAGGATGCCTGTTTTTGCCATGTCACATAGTATTGGCAGTTCCAGAGCAATTAGACAAGAAAAAAGAAATAAAGTGCAGCAAATTGGAAAAGAGAAGTAAAACTATAACAGATTACATAAATGTAGAAAACATTAAGATACATGTAAATATGCATACATACACCACCACCCCCCCGACAAACACACACATTCCTTTTAGAGCTAATTAACGAATTTAGTAAACTTACAGGATACACAAAAATCAGTTTAATTTTGCACTTGCAGTGAAAAATCTGAAAAGGAAATTAAGCACCCAAAAGATGCTTTTTGCGATAGCATCCAAAAGAATAAAATACTTAGGAATAAATTTAACCAATGAGGCACAAAACTTTTACACTGAAAATTACAAAATATTGCGGAAAGAATTAGAGAAAACCTAAATAAATGGAAAGTCATCCTATGTTCATAGATTGGAAGACTTAATATTGTTAAGAGGACAACATCACCCAGAGTGATATGCACATTCAGTGTAATCACTATCAAAGTCCCAACAGTACTTTTTATACTTCCTCTGTATTTTCACCACCACTAGTTATGGAAAAGCCCATCTTAAAATTCATATGAAATTTCAAGGGACCCAGAATAACCAAAACAATCTGAAAAAGAACAAAGGTATGGGGCTCGTGTTTCCCAATGTCAAAACTTGCTATGCAGCTACAATACTCCAAACAGTGTGGTACTGGCATAAGAAAGACATATAAACCAAGGGACTTGAGAGAATTGAGAACTCAGAAATAACCTTCACATCTATGACCAATTGATTTTCAACAAAGTTGTCAAGACCATTCAGTGAGGAAAGGATAGTCTTTTAACAAGGGGTGCTGGGATATCCACATTCAAAAGTATGAAATTGGACCCTTACTTTATACCGTATATAAATATCAACTCAAAATGAATCAAAGACCTAAATTTAAAAGCTATAAAAGATAAAAATTAAACACTATAAACTCTGGGGAAAAATAAGAAAACTTGGGTTTGGCAATGGTTTCTTAAATATGACATCAAAAGCACAAGTGACAAAAGAAACAATTAGGTTGGACTTTAAGAGAGTATAAAAGCAACCCATAGAATGGGAAAAAATATTAGCAAATCATATACCTGATAAGTGACAAACATCCAAACTATATAGAGAATCATGTAACTCAACCACAAGAACAAAACCTAATTTTTTAAATAGGCAAAGGACATGAATAGACATTTCTCCCAAAAAAGATCGCTTGCTCTTCAGTGAGCACATGAAGAGATGCAAATCAAAACCACAGGAAATGTCACATCACACCTACCAGGATGGCTAAAATTAAAAGCAAAATAATAACTAGTGGTGGTGAAAATACAGAGAAAGTATAACTGTAGTACATTGCTTGTGGGAATGTAAAATGGAACAACTAGTGTGGAAAATAGTTTGGCAATTCCTCAAAAAGTGACACATAGAATGCCTTATCATCCAGCGATTCCACTCCCAGACATAAACCCCAAACATGGGCTCAAACCAATACTCCTACACCAGTAGTCATAGCAGCATTAGTCAAAACAGCCAGAATGTGGGAACAACCCAAGTGTCCTCAACAGATCAGTGGGTAAACAAATGTGTTATTATGTGCATAATGGAATATCATTCAGCCATAAAAAAGAACGAAGCACTGGGGCACCTGGGTGACTCCATCAGTTAAGTGACCAACTCTTGATTTCGGCTCAGGTCATGATCTCAGGGCCATGCGATGAAGCCCCACATCAGGCTCCAGTCAGCTTGGAGTCTGCTTGAGATTCTCTCTCCCCCTCTTCCTCTCCCTCTGCCTCCCCCCACTTACATGTGTGCTCTGTCCTTCACATAAATAAATAAATTTTTTTTTTAAAAAGGGGACTTTTGTTCCTTAGATGTACTTACACATCCTACAACATGGTTGAACCTTGAAAAATATTATGGCCAGTAAAATAAACTAGACAGAAAAGGACAAATATCATAATGCACCACTTAAATAAAATATCTAAAGTGGGCAAATTTATGGAGACGAAAAGTAGGTTTGAGATTCGCAGAGGCTGGGAGGAGGAAATGGGAGTTATTCCTCTGTGGGTACAGGATTTTGTTTGGGGTGACAAGAGAACTTTGGAAATGGTTGTGATGGTTGCACAATGTTAGCAACACTAGATTGCTCAACTGCAGTTAAAATAGAAGTTAAAATAGTCATACATGTTTTAGCACAATAAAAAAAATAGTTTATCTTGCATGCTGGCAAGTACATTGTTTGGGACTATGAAATAATTCACCCAGAAGATAAATGTCATGATAGCTGTTTGTGTCTCAATTTATCCCATGTACACAGAATACACATTTGTAGCACACTAGTCTACCAAAACATTGATGATTAGCCAAATTAGAAAAACATATTGAATCAGAAATAGCATTATTTTTATCCACTGGTTACACCAAAAAAAAAAAAAGCCTGATTTTATTCGTGAAAAATGAGAGAATAGAAAGTTTTCTATAGATTTTGGCAAAATTTCAGGGCAGTTTCCAGAAGGTTAAATGGCCTGATAATTTTAAATGACTCCGGTAGGCTAAATAATCGCCCCAGTGATGTCCACGTCCAAATCCCTGGGACCTGTGACTTGCACTATAAAAAGGGCTTTGTGGATGCAGTTAAGGATCTTGAGATGAGAAGATTATCCTGAAGGATCTGATGTAAGCAAGTAATCAGGATCCCTCTCGGGAGGCAGGAGGGTCACCGAGAGGAGAGGCGATGTGAGTCTGCGGCTGTGGGACAGGAGGCACTGTGATGACAGGCCCAGAGGTCCGAGCAATGCGGGGCCACTCACCAGGGAGAGCGGGAAGCCTCTGGAACGCGCCAGAAACCCGCAAGGCCGTGGGTTCTCCCTCAGGAGCCTCCACCAGGAAAGCTGCCCTGCGGCCCCATGTTGAAGTTCCAATCTCCAGACCTTACGGCAATCAACTTGTATCATTTTAAGCCACCAAGTTCATCACAATTTGTTCCAGCAGCAACACAATTCATGCAATGACAA
This sequence comes from Nyctereutes procyonoides, assembly GCF_905146905.1. Taxonomy (NCBI): domain Eukaryota; kingdom Metazoa; phylum Chordata; class Mammalia; order Carnivora; family Canidae; genus Nyctereutes; species Nyctereutes procyonoides. The sequence continues at coordinate 27,774,454 of NW_026575043.1, forward strand.
ATTTTACTTCCTAAGTCATTGTTACTTTTTTGAGAGACCATTTTATCCCAAGCACTATTTTTATATCACACAGTTAAGATTATGGGTTTGAGGACTGTCCTCCTCGCTGAAGAGCGTGATGCAGACGGTACCTTTGCCAACAAAGCATCGCACTAAGAGCTCTGCGTGCTTTACTTCGAAAATCCTCACCACCTTTTCAGGGAAGTACTTTATCTCCTTTTATAGGTGAGGAAATGGGCTCTATAAGGTCAACCTACTTAAGGTCACATAGTAGTAGTGTCACCGGGCATGTGCTGATAGAGAATAGACAGGAGCCAAGCTATTTCTGTTTCTCGTGATAGATTAAAGGCAGTGGTTACCAGCAAGAGAATGCAGAGTCTGAGAGAAAAGAAAGAAGAGAGAGATGTTGGGAGGGGCAGCTGTGGGTATTCAGGAAAGTGTAGTTCAGGTTAGCTTGCCCCTGGGTCACATGGGGAGTTTAGGAAGCAGGAAGCAACTGGCCATTTCTGTGTGGGCTTTTGAAAGGCAAATATTCACACCTTAGATGTTCACAAAACAAAGATCCATTTTCTTACGGCTTCTGGAAAAAAATTCTCTGTATTATAAGAACTTACAGGGCACCTGGGTGGCTCAGTGGCTGAGCATCTGCCTTGGGCTCAGGTTGTGACCCCGGGGTCCTGGGGTCGAGTCCCCCATCTGGCCCTCCACAGGGAGCCTGCTTCTCCCTCTGCCTGTGTCTCTGCCTCTCTCTGTGTCTCTCATGAATAAATAAATACAATCTTTTAAAAAAAAAAACACTTCATAATGAACGTTGCTGCGTGGTCTATTAGGCACAAGGATTGTTTTTTGAAGCTTTTCATAATTGTTGCTCCTATATTTAATGTAGATTTTACTTATTTGTTTTGCAAACAATAGCAAATCTAGACATTCTTTTTTTTAATTTTTTTAAATTTATTTATGATAGTCACACACACAGAGAGAGAGAGAGAGGCAGAGACATAGGCAGAGGGAGAAGCAGGCTCCATGTACCAGGAGCCTGATGTGGGATTCGATCCCAGGTCTCCAGGATTGCGCCCTGGGCCAAAGGCAGGCGCTAAATCGCTGCGCCACCCAGGGATCCCTAGACATTCTTTGAAGTAAGAAGCAGTGATGTTTAATACTGGGCCACTTTTACTTATTATGTTTTACATATAAATACAATAAAACCTTTTTTAAGAAGTTGAAAATTTTCCAAGGGAGTGGATAAAAATATTTGATGATGTGGGATGCAGATGAGGGATGGCTGGCATATATATTTTTTAAAAAGAATAAAAGCTTTGCTTGACTCTTAACGTTTGGGCTCTTGACTGCAGAGGGGTTTCTGCCCTCGGGTCAAATCCCAGTGATAAGGTATCTGCCTGTGACATGAGCAGTAACTGAAGTATTTAGGATTAAACAAACTATTTCATGTCACAGAATAGAGGAGGTGAGGAAAATGTGAAGTGATAAGGTGCTAGTTGGCGCAGGGTGCTGGTTTCAGATAGGAAGGGGGCCGGGCAGAGACGAGTGTGTGCCCATGCCGGCCCATGTCACAAGCTGAAAACACTATTTTGAATTTTTATCCTGAAGATGGAAATAGCATTCTTAGGAAAAATCGAATGTTAGGTAGAAATGTGTTAAACCGATTTGGCTTATTGACACATCTGTCCATTCGTTTGTGAGACAGTCACTGGGCAGCTGCTTGGTTGTGTTTAGACCTCAGAATGAACTCAGGGCAGTAGGAAGTTTTATTTTTCAGTCTCCCTGCCACGCTTGTTCTCAAGCCTTCAGCCCTCCGGCTCCCTGCTCAGGTTGGGAGCTCAGAAATGAGGCCCCGGGTGGCTCCGGAGACAGGGATGCTTGTTGTGGAGGATACGGGTGGTAGGGTGTGTTCAGAGGAAGACGCAAATGTGGGTTTAGGAAAGAAGTAGCACCAAGCTGTGAAATTCTGTTCCCTGTGGGTCAGTAGAACTATGATGTCCTTTGCGTTCTTTTTCTAATTCTTTTTACTTTTTTCTGGGAATTATATGCCTTGCTTTCAGAGTAAGAAAAAAACAAAGTATATATAAGACAAGAAACGATAAAAAGAAAGTATTAAAATTTTTTCCTACTATGTCAGTGTTTTTCTTTCTGATTCATTTGCAGTTTATCAGGCCTGCTTGGCTTATTTGGCTATGCCGTTTAAATTGTTTAAAAACTTTTTTCCCCCAAATTGGTCAAAACAATGTTTCCAATTGCTACAGATTTTTACAACTTCTTTTTTTAAGATTTTATTTATTTATTCATGAGAGACACACAGAGAGAGGCAGAGACACAGGTAGAGGGAGAAGCAGGCTCCCTGCTGGGTGCCAGATAGAGGACTCAATCCTAGGACCCCAGGGTCACACCCTGAGCCTAAGGTAAACGCTCAACCACTGAGCCACCCAGGTGCCCAACTTTGTAGTTTCTAAGGAAACAGGATGCCAGTCCTGCTCAGACCTGACGTTGACCTCTGATTTGCTTTAAGTCTATCCAATCACTGCTCCATTTATATTTCACTCAAATTCTACTCTTACCCCAAATCGTATAATAATTTTATCTTTTCTTGGTTTGGCAAGATGCCTCACAATCTTCTGTGTGTGATCTCCCTCACTGCAATGAGTCAATAAAGCTGATGAGTACAGGATGGTCCCTTGTAGGCTGTTAGGCCAAATGACACCTCTTCAGAGAGGCCTGCTCTGATGTTTTATCTCAGGATAAAGTGGCGTTCCTACTGTGCTCCACAATAAACACATTCTGCTTTTCTTTTTTTTTAAATATTTTATTTATTTATTCATGAGATAGAGAGAGAGAGAGGCAGAGATACAGGCAGAAGGGGGAGCAGGCTCCATGCAGGGAGCCCGACGTGGGACTCAATCCCGGGTCTCTAGGATCACGCCCTGGATTGAAGGCGGCACTAAACCACTGAGACACCCAGGCTGCCCAACATTCTGCTTTTTTTTCATGGTTTACTAGGTCCTTTAAGACTCCAAAGTGATGCAGTGATTTAGTCAAAATATCTGATTAGAAACACTAACTAGTTACATTGTTCTACTCTACTGGTAACTGTATAAAGTATAGAGCAGGGCACCGGAGTGGCTCAGTCGGTTAGGCTCAGTCAGTGAAGCGGCTGCCTTCAGTTCAGGTCATGACTTCAGGGTCCTGGGATTGAGCCCCACGTTGGGCTCCCTGCTTAGTGGGGAATCTGCTTCTCTCCTCCCTTCTCATCCTCTCTCCCTCAAATAAATAAATAAAATTTATTTTTTTATTTTTTATTTTTTAAAGATTTTTTTTAAAGATTTATTTATTTATTCATGAGAGTACAGAGAGGAGACAGAGAGAGAGAGAGAGAGAGAGAGAGAGAGAGAGGCAGAGACACAGGCAGAGGGAGAAGCAGGCTCCATGCAGCGAGTCCGACGTGGGACTCGATCCCGGGTCTCCAGGATCAGGCCCTGGGCTGAAGGCAGGTGCTACACCGCTGAGCCACTGGGGCTGCCCCATAAATAAAATTTAAAAAAATAAAATACAATCTTTTAAAAAGTAAATAAAATAGAGAGCAACCTAAATGTTCACAACTTAAAGTCTGAAGCAATTTAAAATATTCATTGCCTCATACCATACCTCAGGATGTTTGCATGGTGCATTAAAGTTGTAAAGACCAGGACACCTGAGTGGGTCAGTGGTTGAAAGAAAGAAACTAAAAATTAAGATAGATGCAGAGTGTTGTATCCAGAACCCCTTTATCTTACATGGGTTGGAAATCAAGACTGACTATCAGTGTCAAATTGTCTTAGAATCTCCAGACAAGAGTGAGATATTTTATTCTCAACATATAGTTTCAAGCAACAAAGCTTCTTACAGTCTGTGGTTTTAGAGACCAAAGCTTTTCGGCAAGTAATCACTCAATGAGTTTGTTATGACCCTTGTCCTTGGGAGAAATCGCATGTTCTTGGGAGAAGTAGTTTCCCGTAAACTTTGTGACTGGCTTTACCCATGTTTAGTATTCCAGCCTGATAAGTGGATGGAGCTGATTTTCACTGTGTACACTTAAGCTAAAGCTTAGCCTAAAAGAGGCAACCAGCCAAGAGAGCGGAAAAGATCATCCCAGCCAGGAAAGACAAGTGTGAATGTTATGAACTGGAAAGACGTAACACCAGTAACCTAGCAAATGATTAGAAATGAGACGGGAGAGATGCAGAAAACTGCTAGTTTTATTAAGGACTTTGCATGCTATCAAAAGCAAAGAAGAACCATGAAAGGGACTTAATCAGAGGAATTACCCAATCTTGTCATTCTCGGGTGGAGAATGCATAGCGGGGGCAATCGTGGAAGCTGATGAAGATGGTGGTTTTTATGCAGGTGACACAGTAAAGGATGGGATTTGGGGACAACCAGAAGGTCTTAGTGAGAATTTGAATATGTAGGGAAGGAAGGGGAGGAGTAAGGAATCGATTTCAAGTTCTGGGGTGAACTGTCCAGAGGACAGGGTGGTGTGATTAAGGAAGATGTGGAAGACTAGAGGCAAGGCAGGGTTGAGGTGGAAACACAGGAGTCCAGCTGTGTGTGTCTTGCATTAGTGTGACATTCAAGTCAGGATGGCATGAAAGCACTCGGATATATAAGTCTACGGTTTAGAAGAGACGTCTAAGTTGTTGATAAATATAATCTTTAGTGTTTATTTCAGGCCATATGGACAAAGAAACTAACATGATTTTTTTTTAAAGAAACTGATTCAGAACAAAGCCCAGAAAAACTACCAAATCCAGAGGCAGACAGAAAAAGAACTAGTGAGGAAGTTCTACCATCATGAAAATAACCAAATTCATTCACCAAACCTTGGTTTGATGCTTTGGTGTTATCTAAATCACATCTGTCAACGGTTTCTTAGATGAAAAGATTGAGACATATCCCAATCCAGTTTCTGTTTCTATCTACTGCTCTTCTCCATTCTCTGTATTCCTTTCCTGAAATGCCAGTGACCAAAATGAACAACTATTTATTTGTGAAGAGCTTGAAAAATATAAGCATCCATGTGACATGTTATCACAGTAATAAAGAGTTGTTTTAAAATTTTTTTTGAAGATTTTATTTATTAATTTGACAGAGAGTGCACAAGCAGGGGGGAGGGGCAGAGGGCGAGGGAGAAGCAGACTCCCTGCTGAGCAGGGCGACCAATGTGAGGCTGAATCCCAGGACCCAGAGATCATGATCTGAGCCAAAGGCAAATTCATAACTGACTGCGCCACCCAAGCATCCCTTAAATTTTATTTTATTTTTTTTAAAGATTTTATTTATTTATTCACGAGAAACAGAGAGAGAGAGAGAGAGAGAGAGAGAGGCAGAGACCCAGGGAGAGGGAAAAGCAGGCACCATGCAGGAAGCCCGACGCAGGACTTGATCCCAGGTCTCCAAGATCACACCCTGAGCGAAAGGCAGACGCTCAATTGCTGAGCCACCCAGGGATCCCAAATTTTATTTTTATTTTTTAAAAATAATTTTTATTTATTTATTCATGAGAGGCACACAGAGAGAAGCAGAGACACAGGCAGAGAGAGAAGCACACGGGGAGCCCCATGTGGGATTCGATCCCCGGATTGGGATCACACCCTGAGCCAAAGGCAGACGCTCAACCGCCGAGCCACCCAGGAATCCCCCACATTTTATTTTAATTGAATGTTCGAACTACATCATTTACCTGTGAATCCCCAGACGTAATACATACTTTCATGCTGAGTGCTGAGTAATACATACTTTCATGCTGAGTGATGCTCATGCTGTTCCCTCTGGTTTGAATGCCTTATCTTCTCTGTTTTTGACTAACCAAGTCCTACTTAACTTTTAAAACCTAGCTCCAGGGATGCCTGCGGGGCTCAGTGGTTGAGCATCTGCCTTCGGCTCAGGTCATGACCCCTGGGTCCTGGGATCGAGTCCTACATCGGGCTTCCTGCAAGGAGCCTGCTTCTCCCTCTATCTGTGTCTCCACCTCTCTGTGTGTGTCTCTCATGAATAAATAAATAAAATCTTAAAAAAAAAAAAAAAAAACCTCAGCCCCAGTGGCATGCTCTTCTCTGAGCCGTTTGCTGGTCTAATAGGCCTTCTCTATATCCTTACAATCTTCACTTTATTCCATTAGTAGATATCTTGTCCCATTTGGTTTTGATAAGGTTTATGGACAGGTATAGATATATCTGAACCTGTGAAGAGAGAACCTCCTGTGAGGTTCTAACAGGAAGCAGCCATGTATTATTTGACTTTACATCTGTGATACTGAGAACAAAGCTCACTGAATTTAGTCGCATGTAATTGGAGATAACGTGGTAAAAGATAATGTGAATATACTTATTTTAAGTTCAGATAAATGTGACTTTTGCAAAGAAAAGATTCAGCTGACTTTTTAACTTCACATCCCCTTATCATGGCATTTAGATATTTTCCTGTTATACACCAGCTCAGGCTGGTGCTATGGTGGTCTACATACTGTGTATGAATTTATATACATAAGATACATAAGATAAATTCCTAAAAATGGAATTTCTAGGCTGAAGAATATTTTACTGTCAATAGATGTTGCCAAGTTGTTCTCTGAAAATGTTATACCAGTTTACACTACCACCAACGGTTGATGAGAGTGTCTTATCTCCCTTCCCTCTGGGCAACACTGAGCATCATCAGTCTTCCTAATCTTTGCCTGTTTGAAAGATGAAAAATGATATCCCACTGCTGGCTTTTATTTCGTTTTGTTTACAAGTGTCAACATGGGAAAGTCTTAGTGACTGATGGAACCATATACCAACAAGCATGGTACAAGAATAGAATGTATTAAATTAGAACTACCAGTCTGAATCATGAAAAGAAATCTTTATCCTGGCAGTCCTGCGAGGCCCAGAAGCAGCCCTTTTGCTCACCACCACTGCTTGTATTACACACCGCTGAGCCCATATTTCAATTTTCATCATTCTCTACTAGAGGAAACCAAGGATCCTGAGGATAGTTTAATGTCCTGGAGCAGAAAACCATCAAGAGGCATCTGGAAATTCCTATTTTTTTCTAGGAAGTCAGGGTGTTCTCAAGATCTTTGGAGGCAATTCTAAAAAGCCAAAGAGGCCATTTTTAGGGGGTTCCCTATCACCACATTGAGCCAACTTGATCACAAAACAATTATATATATTTTTTTTAATAAATTAATTTTTATTGGTGTTCAATTTACCAACATACAGAATAACACCCAGGGCTCATCCCGTCAAGTGTCCCCCTCCGTGCCCGTCACCCATTCACCCCCACCCCCCGCCCTCCTCCCCTTCCACCACCCCTAGTTCATTTCCCAGAGTTAGAAGTCTTTATGTTCTGTGTCCCTTTCTGATATCTCCCACGCATTTCTTCTCCCTTCCCTTATATTCCCCTTCACTATTATTCATATTCCCCAAATGAGTGAGAACATACACTGTTTGTCCTTCTCTGATTGACTTACTTCACTCAGCATAATACCCTCCAGTTCCATCCACGTTGAAGCAAATGGTGGGTATTTGTCGTTTCTAATGGCTGAGGAATATTCCATTGTATACATAAACCACATCTTCTTTATCCATTCATCTTTCGATGGGCACCGAGGCTCCTTCCACAGTTTGGCTATTGTGGACATGGCTGCTAGAAACATCGGGGTGCAGGTGCCCCGGCGTTTCATTGCATCTGAATCTTCGGGGTAAATCCCTAACAGTGCAATTGCTGGGTCGTAGGGCAGGTCTATTTTTAATTCTTTGAGGAACCTCCACACAGTTTTCCAGAGTGGCTGCACCAGTTCACATTCCCACCAACAGTGTAAGAGGGTTCCCTTTTCTCCACATCCTCTCCAACATTTGTTGTTTCCTGCCTTATTAATTTTCCCCATTCTCACTGGTGTGAGGTGGTATCTCATTGTGGTTTTGATTTGTATTTCCCTGATGGCAAGTGATGCAGAGCATTTTCTCATGTGCATGTTGGCCATGTCTATGTCTTCCTCTGTGAGATTTCTCTTCATGTCTTTTGCCCATTTCATGATTGGATTGTTTGTTTCTTTGGTGTTGAGTTTAAGAAGTTCTTTATAGATTTTGGAAACTAGCCCTTTATCTGATATGTTATTTGCAAATATCTTCTCCCATTCTGTAGGTTGTCTTTGAGTTTTGTTGACTGTATCCTTTGCTGTGCAAAAGCTTCTTATCTTGATGAAGTCCCAATAGTTCATTTTTGCTTTTGTTTCTTTTGTTTTCGTGGATGTATCTTGCAAGAAGTTACTGTGGCCAAGTTCAAAAAGGGTGTTGCCTGTGTTCTCCTCTAGGATTTTGATGGAGTCTTGTCTCACATTTAAATCTCTCATCCATTTGATCACAAAACAATTATAATCATTATATTAAATTAGAACTCATTGAATTTTTAAAAGATTTAAAGTTTATGATGATATACAAAAGGAAACTTTATATGAGGTATAAAAATGATACCTGTAAATACATAAAAAGGTGAATACATTACATTTAGCTTTTGTTAATTTTAGTAAATAGGATAATGTATAATATAGAATATATAACTTATTAAAATTTATAATATTATATCTATTTCTATTAAGCACATCCATTCATAAAGAAGTTAAGTTCTTTTTTTTTTCCTGTGGTTGTCACATGCGTGATGATTTCTTTTTTTTTAATTTATTTTTTACTGGTGTTCAATTTGCCAACATATAGAATAACACCCAGTGCTCATCCCGTCAAGTTCTTGTTTCTATTTGTATGGACAGAGTGAAGCAATGTTCATGATTTTTTTTTTTTTTACAGCAGTCTGGAAAAAAAAAAAAGACTATCAAGGATCAAGGAAGGGATCTCCCTGGAGGACAGGAGGTAATAGCTGATTAGCACCTCTAGTCACACACAGTAACCATTTAAATGAGAGTCCAATGGTGTGTTTGAAGATGTGCTTCAAGATGAAAAATTGGATAAATGTCCCCCCAAAAGAAACTTAACTGCATACACTCATTTTCTCATCTTCCAGGTAATATAACATTTAGATGACTCTATAATGATAATGAAGTGCTGATAAGACATACTTAAGTTTCCAATTATACCGACAGACTATGTCAATGTATCATTATGAAAGGATAAAAATTAAGTGCAGCCAGCCCACGGAACACCTCAATTCTAGTAAGAGCACCAAGTTTTTTAAAATTCAAGCTATACATATGACATGTATTAAGGATACTGTGGTAAGCTGAATAATGATTTCTCAAGATGTCCATGTCCTAATCCTGCAGAATCTGTGAATTTTACCTTCTACGGCAAAAGGGATTTTGCAGATGGATTAAGAACCTTAATATGGGAGACTATTCTGAATTATCTGGGTGGGCTGGTGTCATCACAACACTCTTTGGGTGGTCAGAGGAGGAGTCCATGTCAGGGAGGAGGTGTTGGGATGTTTGAAGAGAAGATGGGAGCATTGTGCTTTGAAGACAGAGGTAGAGGCTACAAGCAAAGGGATACAGGAGGCCACCAGACACTGAAAAAGTCAAGGAAATGGATTCTCTTTTCAGCATCTCCAGAAAGAATCAGCCCTGACAACATGGTGATGTTAGCTTGGTGAAAGTGATTTCAGACTTAACTCCAGAACTGTACCTAGTCCATGGTACTTTTTTATGGCAATCCTGGCAAATGAATATAAATATATATCAAAAATTAGCATTTATTATATTGTGAAACAAGCAACATTACTCTAAATATCTCTACTTATATAAGTAAATCGTAAGGATTAAGAAGTATTTTGTGTTGCAAACTTAACGTTTTAAAACATTTAAAGTCACAAACACAATGTATTAGTTTCCACTTTAAGAAGCAAAGAAGAGGAATATGAAAAATTACAAACTTGGAAGCAAAACTTATTTTCAAGAATGATTACATCATAGAATTAATCTTTTTCTTCTTATTGCTCATATTCCCATTCTTAGTAACTTCCCAGGATCAAAGTTTGGCTCGTCTTGGCTCCCTTCCTCCACCGTCAAGTGTGTGTGGTTGTCTGCCCCTCACAAGACTCTCAGGATCAAGCAATTCCTGGCCAAGAAGCAAACACAGAATCGTCCCATTCTGTAGTGGATTCAGATGAAAACTGTTAAGGTACAGCTCCAGGAGGAGGTATTGGAGAAGATCCTAGCTGTGTCTGCAAGAGATGGATCACACATGAGATGGCACATGTGTCACCTGCTCACATCACATCGCTCTGTAAACTACATCACTATGGCCTGAACCATAGACATGTTTTATCGGCAGAGTGATTTTTCTCTTATGTACGTAATGCTTCTGCATCAGTAGGTTGGTTCAGAAACAAACACAGGAGAACTTTTTTTTAAAATAAAGATGTTTTTACTCATCTTGGATTCTAGTAATGTTATGAAAGTCCATGTACATAAGGTCTTCTGAATCTATCCTTCATTTTTTTGTTAACTTTTCATTCATTACTTTTAGTTTGGCTTTGTCTTATATTTCCTTCATCATTCTTCCATATAATTTTTTTCCAGTAGTTCTTTTCCCCCAGGTTTTCTATTAAATTTTAAGTTTGAAATCATGTATTAAGTTTCAGGAACTATTTTGTGCTCTCTTATTCTATCTGCCTGAGAGTTCTCATTATGTTACAGGAGAGCTCTTCTGCCCCTTCTGTTGTGTCTGTATCAGTGTGAGTCATCTGTTCTAGTCGTTTACTCAGTATCCTTTCTTATGTTCTGTTAAGTTCTCTTAAAATGGGCAAAAGTTCCTTTAACATCAGAAAACTCAGTGAAAAATCATGTAGGGGTGTTCTTCTCTCTTAGACTAGTGGCAGATTGGTTTATAAGCTAAGAGCTCTCTTGTGAGGCAGGATAAGGATGGATGTTCTGTTCTCAAGTTTCTCCAGAGCTTTTCTCTCTTTCATGTCTCACTCCTTCCACTCCCTTACTCCTAATTCCTAAGATCACCTTCAAATAAAACGTGTGGTTGCAAGTCCTTGTTGAACGGTCTGCTTTAGGGCAAACCCAAACGAAGACACCTATCTTGTATTCAGTTGGATTCTGGGCAAGAAGAAGCGGTGAGAACAATTTTTGGTTAAAAACAATCTTCTCCAGCTTCCCTCAAACCATCCCCAAGGCAGCTGCATATTCCATGCAGAGGTGGGTGTGCTGTTACCTTCTGATGAACCTTTATAGTGAAATGAGCTGGGCTGGAGATGACCCTGTTCCCTGGCCCCAGCAGTGTACGGTCATAGGATGTAATGCCGAATCTAGGGAGCTTCTAAAAGTTCTCTTATAATTTTCATCATCACCTTTCAAATTGCACCTAAAGCCAGATGATATGTTTGTTAAATCTACGTTAAGCTGTGCATCTGCTAAATGTTCCAGGTTTAGATGGTTGGAAAGGTCAGGCACAGATAGCATTGTAAGAGTTAATTGTAAGCGTAAAGGACACAGAAGGAAGTCAACACAATTAAAATATGTAGACAACTTGCTGGAACAAACCAAGATGTGCAGCTTCCTGGTCCCGGATGCCTCCCAGGAGGATGTACTCAGATGATAATGCCTGTGTAGCAAGGGTCCTGTCAGATGCTCTAGAAGTAGAGAAATCTCAAGTATAGTCATACATATATACATATGTACAGTGCTGGAACTTTCCTGCCTGTAGCCCCGTGTAGGTATTCAGAAGAGAATAGCTGACCCAAGAGCACCTCATCAACCTGGCGGTTACCATGCTGCATAAAATGCAGTTGCAAGATACAGGGTCTTTGGCATAAACAAAATCCCCCTCTGTCACTCTCATGCTCGCTGGTCTAGTAGAGCCTGAACCCATCCCTGAGGAAACACTGCAAGGGTGAGTTTCCCAGCCCCTTCCAGGAGGCGTTTAAGCAAGTATTCAGACCAACTGTAGGGCTTGGACTGACTGTATTCCACAACCTGCATTTACCTCTGTAGCTCTTACCACAAGGAGAAGGTAAGCTTCATGAGGACAGCAGTTTTTATGTTTTGTGCATTGCTGTGACTCAGTGCTTTAGAACAATGCCTGACACATGATAGGGCTCAATAAATATTTCTCAATAACTAAATGAACGAATTCAAGATTCCATGTCCAATGCCTCTCTCCTTCCCTAGATCATGAACTCCACAAAATGAGGGATCTTTTACTTGGGTCACTGGTCTCTAACACTGTACCTGCTTCATAAAAGATGTTGCATAGATTTTTGTTAAGTTAGTGAATGTCTGCATGAATGACATTTGGTAAAATCCATTTAGCTAAAATTGAAGTAAAAAATCATATAATTATTGTTTATAATAAGTATAAACAATATATATAAAATATAATATTGTTTATTAACAATAAACATATTATTATTTTAAGACTTCCTTGAAGATAAACCTCTTAGGCTAAATAATCATTCAGTAAAACATCCTCTCAGCCTCTAGAACCAAACATTTTGCTTATCTCAACAATATAATTTCAAAATACCCAATTCAGTCTCACCTTCCCAGAGAAAATTATTTTCTCTTTTGGATTATTCCAAACTCTGTAAGAATACACAGATTTCCGTTCTGCCTCTTTTTTTTTTTATAAATTGGTGTTGACTTTTAAATTTTTATTGTTAGTTTGAAATTCATAATGAAAATGAAAATACCAATAAGGTCTTTGGCTCTAGTAATAAGTATTATAGATAACTCAAAACATAAAGCTTTCCTACATTACATCAAAATTTATCTCTTGGAAAATGATACAATATAGTTGACTGGAAATAAAAGTAATTTATCAATTCATTTGGTCGATTCATATTTCACAATCATAACTTTTCTAAAATTAAATCTCAATACGTAACAACTTGGAGCACCTTAATGCCAAGCCTTTTCACTTGGGTGAGCCCCTTTTTATCAAGCTGGAACTGAGAAAGTCCTTAACATGATCTACTCCAATGACATGACACATCAGTGGCTTACTTTGTATCATTTATTTTCATAGTTCATCCTTTGTGAAAAATATTACCAAAACTGAGTGAGTGAAACTTAAAGACAAAGAAAAGCAATAAAATTAAAATTGAAGAGAAAATACTCAGAGGTTGGGAGCCACTGATTCAAAAGGAAGAAATGAGAGATTTATAGAAGTATCTTATAATGTTCATTCATTGAGTCTTGGTAAAAACTCATTCTGCAGGTGTAAAGAAGTGGTTGAATTATTCACATAGAAATAGTCTGAGATATGAGCAAAGTTGGAAGTCACTCTGGAGGAAGATGGGCATTCCAGGGTGAGAGGATTAGAGTCATCCAGAGTAGAAATGCTGCAGTGGCTTCATAGACAAGAGATAGAGTAGATTTCAGTTGTTGTCGATGACTTCTTGGGACTAGATTGCATTGCAGATCCTAGGTTTTTAATCACAGATAATAGAATTAGGGAAAACCTCCAGTGGTTATGCAATTCACCCCAGTGGTTATGTGTTTCTCTCACCTCTGAGACATACTGTAGACACAGGTGCATATATCATGAGTATAAATTTCAAAAGAGAAGGATGCTACAACCCCTCCCTTAGTAACCTGTAGGTTTATCCAACCTTTCTCTCATCTTCATTCTCATTCCCAGAGGATTACACTTCTGGAATGTCTTTTGAATTCCTGCTCTCCTTATCTTTCCATTGCCACAGACCTCATCACCCTCTGCAGAGACTATTCAGGTGCCGTCCTGAATGGGACCCCTGTATCCGGGTCTTCCTCTCTTCAATATGTCTTCCATCTTCCTGCTATTTACATTTCTCAGTGAACAGCAAATCTCACGACCCCTTACTCACAAGTATTTCACTGCACACCACTGATTTATATTTTTTTAAAGTCCTAGAATGCTTCATTCAGCTTTTGATCTGACCCATTCCAGTCTTCCAGCTTCACCCAGTAACCAGTTCCCACTCCTCACCATGCTGAAGCAGATGGTATTCCTTCAACACATGGCACTTATGTTTTCAAGGCATTACCACTGCTTCTACCAGAAATGCTCCCTTCCCAACCCCTTCCTCTCTTCTTTGCTTGCAGAAATCTGACCGTTCTATTACAGCATCTTAAATGTCATCTCGTGTGTGAAGCTTAAAAGGGACTGTTACTTCTTGACAGTGATGTCTCTTAATTTAACTTCTATCAGACCACTTAGCAGTGTGAATTTAAATGAGACAAAGACTCTCAAACTCTTGGTTTGAATGGGGAATGCAACAAAAAATAGGTTAATTGCCTATTTTTTAAAATTTTATTTATTTACTTGACATAGAGAGAGAGAAAGAAAGCAAGAGAGCATGATCAGGAGGAGTGGCAGAGGGAAAGCTGAGCAGGGAGCCTGATGCGGGGCTCGATCTCAGGACCGTGGGACCATGACCTGAGGCGAAGGCAGGCACTTAACCAACTGAGCCACCCAGATGCTCCGGTTTATTACATTTTTATATATGAAGGGAGAAGGATATTACGAATCTCTTCATGGTTAGCGAAGAAATCTAGCAAGTGTTTATACTTCTCAGAAAAGAGAGATCTAAACATTATTCCTCAAGCAAGAAATTATTACATAAGTTAACTAATCAGAATTATAGAATTCTAGCAATGATGAGTCTCTCTTTTCACAGGGTATACATATGTCCTCAGAAGTCCAGGTGTCTTTAAAAGACCTTTCTGTTGGCCACCTGGGTGGGTTAATGGGTTGGGCATCCAACCCCTGCTTTCCACTCAGGCCATGATCTCAGGGTGGTGAGATCAAGCCCCACATCAGACTCTGCTTTGGGCATGGAGCCTGCTTAAGATTCTCTCTCTCCTTCTCCTTCTATCCCTCCTGCCCCTCGACTCATGTTCTCTCTCTCTCTCTCTCTCAAAAAAAAAAAAAAAAAAAAAAAGATTAGAAGATTTTTCTGTTAAACCAAAGAAGATTAGAATACAATTACATAGTTTTTACACATTTTCATATTTGATTAGGGAATAAGAGCAATAATTTAGTGAATGGCCTGAATTCTCTACTTTAACAGAACTGGCTTTACAGTCTGGGATGATATATGCTCTTCTGCAGGTCTATGGGAATATTGTCTTCTCTTTCTGAGAGTCTTACCATGAGATACATTCTCAAAGCTATTTGATTAGTTAGTAAATAGAATGTGCTTGAGAATCCTAAAGAGGTTCCACACCCAGGGCGAGCCCAATTGAGATCATGACCTGAGCCAAAATCAGGAGTCGGATGTCCAACCAGCTGAGCCATCCTGGTGCCCCCTAAGCTCTCTCTTTTTATTTATCAGAACTTACTGATTCTTTCCAATTTTCCTGGGGTTCTGTAAGCTGACTAGTTAACATGATAAATTGAGTAAGTGCTGCTATTTATCTTGGGTACCATTTGCACTTGTACTGAGGTCCATTAAATGATTAATGTGGGGCCTATAGGGACCAATAGAGACATTTATATTGGAAAAAGAAAAAAAAAGCTGTCCTGGGATCCTTAAAATCTCAGCTTCTTAGTCTCCCCTTTGTCTGGACTTGCTTGAAACTGCATCAACTCAAGACCTGAAGAAGAAACTTCTATTCACTTAGAATGTCTTTTCAGAGGCGCTAGTAGCAGTGACGGAGCCCCCGTAATGTTTTTTCATCAACCGCACATAGGTGGACTCTGCAGTGTAAACACTCCCGTATCAGGCCGTGAGGGGCCAGGTCACCATCAACACCTAGCGACCTTATGAGTCCTCAGACCTGAGTTCAAACGGAAACAATTTACGGGTGACAAACAGCAGAGAAAGTGAGTCCGTTTGGAACTTTTCTGTTTTCCTTGTCAAAACAACCCTGGAAACTAGGGCGGCAATACCACGCAGATAGAGGACGGCCAGCTGGGTGTGAAACTCGGTTATCTCAGCTGGTCACACGTGAACCATGTAGAAGGAGCCACAGTCCTTTAAGCTGAGTTGGGTCCTATCTTCCAAACCATACACATCCCCAGGGAACCCGGGTGGAGCCTGCTGCCTCGCCCCGTTCGTTCACCCTGTCCTGTAGGCCACATGGTGCCTTCCTACCTTCCCATCATCCCCCCACTCTGCTTCACAGCCCTGAGTCCCTTTAAGCTAGTGATGCTCAGTGTGAGCCACACAGGGCTTCTCCTAAGGAGTTTTTCAAATATGCTAATGCTAATACCTCCCAGAGGGTCTGGTCCATCTGGTCTGGGATAAGACCTGGGGCATGCTTTCTCTTCTTTTTCTTTTTCTCCTAAAATTACCCAAGGGCAGTGCCCGGTCCAGCTGACAACAGCTGCCTCCTGGGCTCCGCTCAGCCAGGGTCTCTTTGTCCAGTTGGCCCTGCCAGTCACTCGATTCCATCAGCTTCATCTCTGGGTGGAGTGACAGTCACCAGAAACTCAGAATGGCTTTCTCATTTTGACTAGACACTATGCCTCTTGCCATTTCTTCTTCTCACTTCTGTGCTGAAACAGCCCCCCCCACCCCACCCCCCCGTCTCCTCCGCCACCTCGAGTATGTGACCACACGCACCCTGTCATCACTCTTGCTCAGTGTGTGTAGGCAACAGCCCTTGAGTCTGATCCTGCACTAACTTGACAAGTATATTTCTGGGCCAAGAAAATCTGCCTTCATTTCTTCCCTTGTGATTATCCCAGGGATTCCGAGCTGGTAACATTGATTTCCTACTCTGTAATTAAGAAATTGAAGGGCCGGCAACAATACGAAGTTTGCTTGTTTGTTTGTTTATACATGCCTGAATTTTAATTACTATATTTGTAGCCTTTGGACTGGCCCTGGAAATAAGGAGTTTAAATTGTAAATTCTGGTGCTCTCCAGATGTCCCCAGGAAGTGTCCAGGAGCTCCCTTCAGAATATAAACAACTGAGGAGTTTCTTCAGCTATAATCTTACCGTGTTTTTGTTGTTATTACTGATTAGTTCCTGGTCCTTTCATTGGCTGAATTTAACTTAAAGCGAGCTGGGTCTTGTTTTAGCTCTGCCCTCCAAATCAAACCTGGGCTGATGTGTTGACATACCACGTCCTGTTGGCTTCCAAAGAGAATTGCTAGATGTAGGCTAGAAAAACAGAACACTGGTGTTCACTGTACCTGTCGAGGAGAGGCTCTTTTCCCTTTGTTTTCTATCCTAATGTAATAATATACTATATTTCGGGCCAAAGCTTGACATTAAAGATAACAAAAAGCGCTTAGAGTTTTACATTTGGAAACTCACGCCCGAGTCGCTGGGGTAGGTTTTGGGGGCAGGGAAGTGGAAGAAATGCTGTGGCCGCTACTTTGCTTCTCTAAACCCTGGTTTTGTCATCTGTAAAATGGGGTAATGTTCGCTGTCTTGCAGGATTGCTGGGACAGTTCAATGAGATTATTTGTAAAGTAACTTGGCATGTAGTGGGATTTAAAAAATGGAAACTGTTATTGTTTACATCCCCAAATAACAATGTGTGAGTCCGTAGCCAAAACTACCAGGTAGGTGCCTATCCTGTACATCAGAGGCACTTTTGCCTAGAAGTGCAAAGCTCCAAATATTAAGTAGAGTTCTAAAGCCCAAGCAGCAAAACAACAGCAAGGGAGCATGGATGTTGCTGTGACTTTTTATCAGCTTCTGGAAGACACCTGATCTCCTTCTCACCTCAGGATCTTTGTTTCCTTTCCCTCCAGCCTGGAAAGCTCTTACTCAAGCTGCTCCCGTGGCGGGCTCCTTATCCGTCGGTTATCAGCTTAGTATCACCTCTGGAGAGGGGCCCTCCATGGCACGGTGGCTGAACAAGGCGCTCCCTTCCCTAGGCCCTGTTGCAGCGCCTGGCTGTTTCCTTCCAAGGTGTGTTTGCACCCCGAACGGCTCTACTTTTGTGCTTACTGGCCTGCCAACCGCCCCTGTGAGGTGCTGCGGGGCCAAGGATCGCGTCTGTACCTGGAGCACCGAGGGCCTGCTGCCTCGTACCTATCTGGTGGCCAATAAACACTCATGGAAACCCTCAATTAGTAAACAAGGTTCTGAATGTCACAGACGGAGGAGGAAAGCCAGCCTCCTAAGAGTCGCTCCAGGGCCCTTGCCAGCGTGTTCACTCACACTCCACCCACTTGATCCAGTCCCAGTGGGCTCCACTCCAGACTCATTCTCTGGGCTCCTGCAGCTCCTTTGCCATGTATTCCTCTCTTCCCTTGGCCAACCCTGCACTTTCCCACTTGAATCATACTAAAATTTGATCCTAGAACTGGCTGGTGGTCAGGAGAGAAGTGGAGGCAAATTCTGAGTGGGGTCAGCATTGTTTTGTAAGATAACCCGGCTCATTTGAAGCTTCTGTATAGTTTACAAGCAAGAGAAGTTCTTCTCTCTTCCGGAGGTCCAGAGCGTTTAGGGGAACCTAGGTGAGTCAGGCTGTTAAGTGTCTAGCAGGTGTCTGTGCTCCAAGTCACCCAGCCTCTCTCATGGCTACGAGGGCCCTGATGCTGCTGGGCTGAGAATTCACCTCCTCCAAGTCCTGCCACTCTTAACTAAGGCTCATGTCTGCCCTTTAGTTCCGTCATCCCTGTGGTCACCAGTGACGAGGGTCTCTTTAAAAGCTGCCCATGAGGCCCTGACTCTCATGTTTGGGTTTCAGTTGGAGCATAATAGCTGTGTTCCTGTCTTCTGCACTGCTCAGTACATCAGTGGTGCCTTCAGTTTCACAGTCTTTGAAGTGGCTCTTTCTCCAGTACTCACAGGTGCCGGCCACCGTGCAAGGGTTCATGCATTCCCTTTGACCTGTGTCCTGCCTTGGTTCAGGACAAGCCCGGGGAGGAGCCAGCTGCCGAGTGAGCAGCTGCAGGCTCTCATCCTTGCCCTCAGATTCACAGGACTACTGCTATCAACTGTCCTAGTTACGCTTGTAGGAAATTTGATGGAGGGGGCCCCTGGGGGCTCAGTTGGTGAAGTGTCTGCCTTCGGCTCAGGTCATGATCTCAGGGTCCTGGGTTTAGGTTCAATCCCCACATCAGGCTCCCTGCTCAGCGGGGAGTCTGCTTCTCCCTCTCCCTCTGCCCCTCCCCATACTCGTTTTCTCTCTCTCTCTCAATAAATAAATAAAACCTTAAAAAAAATGACAAAGTTCACTAGTACAGAAGGTAAGTTAAAAAAGAAATCAAATTTTGGTGCCCCCCCAAACCCAATTAAAATGACTGAATTTTTACAATTTTTATTTTTTTAGGTGGGGGGAGAGGGAGAGAGAGTGAATCTTAAGCAGGCTCCATACCCAGGCTGGACACAGGGCTCCATTTCACAACCCTGCGATCATGACCTGAACCAAAAACAATGACTGAACTTTTAAAAGGCTTCAAAGAGGGGAAGAGGGGAGGAGAAACAACAGGAACCAGACTGGAAACTTGAGAGATGGTGGATGGGTTGTAAAAGACTTAGCAGGTCTCCCTCAACCAAATCCCTTTGCTGGAAGCAGCAAAGCCAAGGGGTAACTTGTTTGATGCTGAAAATCCTCAAAGTCTCAGGAATTGGCAGCCAACGTCCCACCAAGCTTTATGAAGGTGCAATACCGCCACCCTCCATTCCAGCAGTAGAGTGTTACCTAAGGGGTGAGAGCGGCTTGAGCTACTATGCCAGGGGATTATCATCGCCAAGGGATTATCATCAGTGTCTTTATTTCATCATATCCCCAGGGAAGGATATCATGGGCACCAGCCTTTGCCCAGGGCGCTAGGAAATGGCTTTGTGGGCGGCCTGGACACCGGACTCCCTGATGAGGAAAGTCAAGATCTCAGGGTGTGTTGTCAGTCTAGACAGCTCTGAAAGGGCGAGTGCAAGAAGTCGCACATTCTGCTCAGCAAACCCTAGAATAATGAGATGAAGGGGAAAAAAAATGAGATGAAGGGGCATGCCTATGCATTTGAAATAAATTTTTGAGTAAATAAAATGAGAGAGCAGTAAATTTGGGAAACTCCTGACTCCAAGCAGCAGTATAGGAGGAAAGTAGGTACAAGTCTATATTTATTTAGTGCAGACTATGTAATAAATGCTGGGAATAAAGTCAGTCCCTCCTCTCATGAGGCTTATTGTCTAAATGGGAAGATAAAGGTGAAATAATCCCCAGAGTAATTAGCTCTGTTGTGGGAAATTAGAAAACAAAATTAAAAGAACATGATAATATGAAAAAAAGTCCTTTAAAAATGTAACAACAGGGGAGAGCCCTGGTGGCTCAGCAGTTTAGCGCCGCCTTCAGGCCAGGGTGTGATCCTGGAACCCCGGGATCCAGTCCCACGTCGGGCTCCCTGCATGGAGCCTGCTTCTCCCTCTGCCCCACCCCCGGCATGCACATGTGTCTCCCACCTATGAGCCCCTCCCATCTGACCCTGCTTTCAAGCAGACCTCAAGCCCCACAAGGCAAGGCCTCTGTCCCCCCAGGGTCCTCATGCATAAAAGAGCAATGGTGATAACTACAGAAAGGGGTTATCTGTACCCCCAGGTGGGCCTGGACTCGTGGCCACAAGAATTAGAGCTCCGTATCCACGCTCCCTTCTCAGGTCTCCTACCCCAGAGAAACAGTTGGGTTGCATCCTCTGGGCCAGATGGGGGGTGGAGGGGGGAGTGGGAGTGTATGAAGGTCCTTGGGCCGTCTCTAGGGGGCGCTGATAGGCAGCCAGCACGTGCCTGCACCTGTCAGTGGACTACATGGGCAAAAGACAGGGCAGGCCAGGGCGTGAGGAGCTGTGAGAATGCCGCACAGAAGTTCAGTGGGGGACGGGGAGGGGGTGTGTCTGTCTGTGGGATGTGTGACTTCCGTCACCCACTGGCAGTAGGAAGAGCACTGGGGTGCCTCTGAGAATTCAAGATCTAGGCTCACAAGGACCGAGCTCTTGGGAGGGGGCAGCTGGGTTGTCCCTGGGTGCTTGATTAAGTCCTGCTCTAATTTAAAAATTAGAGACAGAGAGCAGGTGTGAGCAGAGCAGCTGGGGGGGGGGGGCAAAGAGAACCTTAGGTAGGCCCCAGGCCCAGCTGAGAGCCTGACCTCCGGACCCGAGATAATGACCTGAGCTGAAATCAAGAGTCAACCACGTAAACAACTGAGCCCCCAGGCACCCCTCCTTATTAGAGATTTTAATGTCTCCAGTTTTCTCTCTCCATTTTTTTCCAGGTTTGCTAGAAGTCAGATGGGTATGAACTTTTCCGATTAAAAAAATATTTCAATATAGATTGATCACGTATTATGGCTCCTTCTTCCCTGAAAATGGTGATTATCAAGCAGGGAATTTAGGTCAAAGGAGTTAAAAAACATGCATTACATTCAGGAACAAAACTGTTTTTCCAATTTCAAGGTTTCGTTGTAAGCATTTAAATACAGTTAATGACAAGTCAACACCATCTGTAAAACCAAAGATGCTGCTTACTTGGCTAGGCGCAATCAATATTTGTTTACTGTTGTTAGCCTCTCTGCATGTACCCGGGTGCTTCATTTCTTACAAGAAATCTATGTCTGTAACGAAAAAAATGACTGTGAAATGGTTTTATTTAAATCAGCCTTTTCTAATTATTGAACATTTCACATGAATAAATTCATCTTTATGCACATGATGGCCTATCTGAAATAGCTTCCCAATTCTTTAAAATGTCACAGGCACTTCATAGCATAAAAATACTAAAGGCGTTTTACTCTCACATGGTTTATTAGCAGAATAGGAAAATTAATCTTATCCTAACCAAAAGCAGAAATATAATTAGCTGAATCAAGGAAAGTGTGACATTTTCCCGTGAACTCTTTCTTCCAATAATATATCTATTTTGGGAAATCATAAGACAGGAGTAAGACAAAAATATGAGAACATGTTAGGCATCTCTAACTAGTTATTGTCAAGTATTAGGAAATGAATGTGGTTCTTATCTGTGACTTTTTTCCAAGTCTCTATGAAGAGAAATAAATTAAATAAAAAGCTCAGCTATTAATAGCAACTGTCTGGGGGTGTCACTCATGGTGGGTAGTCAGGTGAGAGACTGAGTGTACCTTGTTCTCCCTCGGGCTCTCACACTGAGAATATTTACCGAGTTAATCATGTTGGAAAGCCTGACTCTGTTGAACACTGACCTGCTTTCAGACTGAGCTAAAGACATTCTCCACCATGGAGGGAGCTGTTGCACAAGATTTCATAAAGTGTGGAGGGGACAGTGTTGAGCGTCTGACATTTATCTTGTGTTCAGCTATGTGTGTGTGCCTGGGTGCATGCAGAACATGGAAAATCTGGGTTCAAGGAAAAGGTACTGATGCTGTCTACAGTGCTTATTTCTGCGGACTCAGATGATCTTCAATATGCTCCTCATCATTTTCTGGATTTTTTTTTGCAGTCAGCATACCTTACTTCATAATTAGGGGAAGAAAAGTACTTTCCCCCAAAATGATTGAGCATTTCGTATGAGCACAGTACTGCACTAAGTAATTTGTGAAAATAAAAAGAACAGACTTCCTTCCATTTGAAGCCTTCAATATGATGTCAATCAAGTGATATCCTATGTGATAATCTTTTTATTGCCTGTTATGTGTCAGATAACTCAATTTCCTTCATGGACTCTAGCTCCTTTAATGCAATCACACAGAAAATGTGTCCGTTCACTTGATGGTATATTATTCGGTAATTTCAAATGGTGTTTTTGAGGGACATAGGGATACAGATTTTCTGATAGTAAAACATAAACAGGCAGAAAAAAATGCATGCGTAAAGAGTACACGGGAGACAGTCTAGATTGTGATAATTCCTTCCTGCCATTAACTTTTAATGATTTTGATATATTTGACAGCCAAAGAACAATTTTGTCCTGACTTTGGGGGTACCAGTATGCAGGATGACAGACATTCTGTGAAAACAGAGGCCAGCGTGAGATGGGCAGCTGGAGGAGGGTCCAAGAAGCAGCCACACAGGGCTCCCTGAGTACTTCAGAGGAAGGGGGACAGACGATATTCGAGGAAGAGAAGGGGCTTGTGCAACAGCAGTTAGAACTGGGTCGCTTGTGAGACAGGGCAGCACCAGCTTGCTTATACGGTGGGTGCAGAGATCAAGTGAAATGGTCCACCCGGTGTCTTGTCTGGGAGGGAGATGCATAGGAAATATTAGCCATCGTGATGATGGTGACAGTGAGAAGAGGGAAGAGAGGGACTCAGGATAGAGTCCAAAACAGCGGGCAGCAAACCTGGTTAACGGTCTGCTTCCTTGGGCAGCCCCGGTGGCTCAGCAGTTTGGCACCACCTTCAGTCCAGGGTGTGATCCTGGAGACCCGGGATCGAGTCCCGCGTCAGGCTCCCTGTGTGGAGCCTGCTTCTCCCCCTGTCTGTGTCTCTGCCTCTCTCTCTTTCTCTCTCTCTCTCCCTCTCTATGAATAAATAAATAAATAATCTTAAAAAAAAAAAAACAGTCGGCTTCCTTGAATGGAAATGAGAGTGCTGCGTAAGGCCTTCGGTGCTCTGCACATCGGAAACCAGGGGGAGTGCCCTGAGCCAGAGCAGTACCTGATGCGTAGGGGAAGTAAGGAGAGCAGCTTGGGACATTCAGGATTAACCATCTCTGTGGGGTATTTATCAAATAGTAGTAAATAGCTGTGAAACCTTGCCATTGGTAGTGACGTGGACGCAGCTGGAAAGGATTATGCCAAGGGAGATAAGCCAGCCAGAAAGAGACAGATACCATATGATTTCACTCATACGTGGAGTTTAAGAAACAAAGCAAATGAACCTAGGGAGCAAAAAAGAGAGGCAAAGCAAGACACACACTCACCTAGGAGAGCAAATTGATGGTCACCAGAGGGAGGGGGTGGGGGTTGGTCTGCTTTGATGAGCACCGCTGGTGTACGGATGTGCGGAATTTTACTAGGCCCTACACCTGACGCTAATATTCCATTGTATGTTAACTCACTGAAATTTGAATAAAAATATTTTTTCAAAGATTTTATTTATTTATTCATGAGAGACACACAGAGAGGCAGAGAGAGGAGCAGGCTCCATGCAGGGAGCCTGATGTGGGACTCTATTCCGGGACCCCGGGGTCACGCCCTGGGCGGAAGGCGGCGCTAACCACTGAACCACCCGGGCTGCCCTCCTCTGCCTATTTTTATTTTTTTATTTTATTTTATTTTTATTTATGATAGTCACAGAGAGAGAGAGAGAGAGAGAGAGAGAGAGAGAGAGAGAGAGAGAGAGAGAGGCAGAGACACAGGCAGAGGGAGAAGCAGGCTCCATGCACCGGGAGCCCGATATGGGATTCGATCCCGGGTCTCCAGGATCGCGCCCTGGGCCAAAGGCAGGCGCCAAACCGCTGCGCCACCCAGGGATCCCTCCTCTGCCTATTTTTAAATTTGATTGCTTGTTTGCTTTTTTCTGTTTTTCTTTTCTTTCTTTTCTTTTCTTTCTTTCTTTCTTTTCTTTCTTTCTTTCTTTCTTTCTTTCTTTCTTTCTTTCTTTCTTTCTTTCTTTCTTTCTTTCTTTCTTTCTTTCTTTCTTTCTTTCTTTGCCATCGAGTTGTATGAGGTCTTTATATATTTTATAAATGAACCCCCCGCCCCTTATCGGACACACAGCCTGCAAATATTTTTCTCCCATTTGGTAGGTTGCCTTCTCATCTTCTGCTTCTGTTGCCTTGGCTTTTGGTGTCAGATTCAAAAAGTCGTTTCCAAGATTGAGGTTGTGTTGTGCCCAAGATTGCGAATCCAAGAAGCCACCGAGGAGCCGACACCGATGCGAGTACATGAGGGTTTATTTACAAGCTCGAGCTTGGGTCCAAGTGTACCCGACGCAGCAGAGCAGGGACTTGGACCCTGAGGCTAAGAAGCACAGCAGTGTTATAGGGGCCAGTGGCCAAGGAGATCGTAACATACGCAGAGAGTTGCACAGTCATGTTGGTCCACACGCAGGTGGCCAATTGAATTACGATTCACCCTATAGTGACCATTTGAACCAGCCTATTATTCTGGTTAGAATTGGCCCGCAAAGGGATCCCTGGGTGGCGCAGCGGTTTGGCGCCTGCCTTTGGCCCAGGGCGCGATCCTGGAGACCCGGGATCGAATCCCACGTCTGGCTCCCGGTGCATGGAGCCTGCTTCTCCCTCTGCCTGTGTCTCTGCCTCTCTCTCTCTCTGTGACTATCATAAATAAAAAAAAATTTAAAAAAAGAAATCTTATTAAGAATTGGCCCGCAAGGTTGGCAGGCAAAAGAGGGGTTTTCATTCCTTGACGGTTAAAGGTCAGAGGTCCCGCATTCCTGTGTGTGCTGGTTTCTGATAAGGGTGTGCTTAATAGCTAAACTAGGGTGAGGGAGTGCCTTAAACAATAGGAAGCTCGTGTGGGGGGTTTTACATGAGATGGGTGTAGCACAAAATGGAGTTAGTCCTGCTCTGCTTGTCCAGGGGTAGGGGATTTTTGTTAGATTTCCTGGGTCCCACAGTTGGTGTCACCGCCCATGTTTTCCTCTCGGAGTTTCCGGGTTTCAGGCCTCAGGCTCGAATCTTTAATCCAGTCTGAGTGTACCTCGTGGGTGGTGTAAGACACAGGCTCAGTTTCACCCTTCTGCGTGTGGCTGCCCAGTTTTCCCAACACCATTTCTTTTTTTTTTTTTTAAGAGATTTTTTTTTTTTTAATTTATGATAGTCACTGAGAGAGAGAGAGAGAGAGAGAGAGAGAGAGAGGCAGAGACAGGCAGAGGGAGAAGCAGGCTCCATGCACCGGGAGCCCGACGTGGGACTCGATCCCGGGTCTCCGGGATCGCGCCCTGGGCCAAAGGCAGGCGCCAAACCGCTGCGCCACCCAGGGATTCCCCCCCAACACCATTTCTTGAAGAGACTGTCGGCTCCCCATCGTTTGTGCTTGACTGCTTGGTTGTAAATTAATCGACCATATGAGCGTGGCTTTATTTCCGGGCTCTCTATTCTGTTCCATCGGTCTCTGTGTCTGGTTTTATGCCACACCACGCTGTTCTGGTGACTAGAGCTTGGAGATATAGTTTGAAATCAGGAAGTGTGATTTGTCCAGCTTTCCTTCTTTCCCAAGATTGCCATGGCTACTGGGGGCCTTTTGTGGTTCCAGACAAATGTTGGGACTGTTTGTTCTATCTCTGTGAAACATGCCATGGAAATTTTGATAGGGATTGCGTTCAATGTACAGATATAGACATTGTAACAAAACTAATTCTTCCAATCCATGAGCATAGACTGTCTTACGTTTATTTGTGTGATATAACTTTTAAATTTAACTAGTTACTTTTTTTTTATTGGTGTTCAATTTGCCAACATATAGAATAACACCCAGTGCTCATCCCATCAAGTTAAATTTAACTAATTACTAATTAATTTTTAACGACCCTGTTTCCAAATAAGATCACATCCTGAAATATCAGGGGTTAGGACTTGAACATCTCTCTCTCTCTCTCTCTCTTTTTTTCCTTTGGTGGAAGGTACATAATTCAACCCAAATAGGGGCTGTGCAGATAGAGTATAAAATCTTAAAAATAAGTATCCCTCTTCAAATCTTTAATGCACAGCCCCCACTTTTTTCAATCCTAACATTCCAAGAAAAATTTCCTGATAGCAAAGTTCCTTCCTCAGGCTTTCTCAATACCAGATGTTAAGTCCTCTAGAGAATCTGCAAATGGCAGAGGAAGAATGCAGAGAGAACACAGTTCTCAAGTGCAGCTAGCTTCTACTCCAAAATAAGGCAACGTCAGAATTTTTTTCAAGCTCTGTAATTTCAAAAATGTCAACAAACACTGTTCAAAGTGTTGGAATCTGTTTCCCTTTTTTTTTCCATTCTGGAAGTTGAGCTATAAAATCAAATACTAATTACATAAAACATTATTCTCTGTTAATAAATAAATTAATCTCTGTTTTGTGAGCAGTTTTGTGACCTCATATAAATGCAAAGGCAATATTAACTTAAGTGGCATTTCAAATGAACACAGAAAAGATGGATTACTTAATAAATGAAGAGGGATATTTGGCTAACTATTTGAGACAAAATAGAGGCCTACTTCATAAATTAAACTTACATATAATTGAATTACAGATCAATTTTTAAAATTAGATAAAATCAATCATAAAATAACTATGAGAAAATATAAGTGAATATTTTTATTTTTTTCACATTTGTTACAAAAAATATAGAGACAAGTAGGCTAGCATCATAAACACTTCACGATCACCTTTAAAAAATAACTGTAACCACTTTGGCATATTTAGTTTGTAAATTTAGAGTATTTTAAAACACATTATGGACATCATGACATTTTACCCCTAAATACTTCAGTGGCCATCCCTGAAAAATCAAAATATTTCCTAAAATTCACAACTTAATGATCACACTTTACAAAACTAACAGTTATTCCTTAATAATGTTTCATTTTCAAATAATATTCAACTTTCCTCAGTTATCCCAAACAAGTCCTTTAGAGCTGGTCTATTCATATATTTTAAAAGATTTTATTTATTTATTTATTTATTTATTTATTTATTTATTTATTTATTTGAGAAAGAGAGAAAGAGAGAGAGAGAGCACAAGCAGGGGGAGAGGCAGACGCCCCACTGAGCAGGGAATCCACCATGGGGCTCTGAGATCATGACCTGAGCCGAAGGCAGACACCCAACTGACTGAGCCACCCAGGCACCACAGAGCTGGTCTAATCAAACCAGGAAATGCGCGTGTTCATACATCACAAGTCCAATTTTCAACATAAATGTATTTGTAGATATCTTTGTAAATTTTAAGATTACGTTTATAACTTACAATTATAGGCAACCTGGGTGGCTCAGCGGTTTAGTGCCTGCCTTCAGCCCAGGGTATGATCCTGGAGACCTGGGAGCAAGTCCCACGTCGGGCTCCCTGCATGGAGCCTGCTTCTCCCTCTGCCTGTGTCTCTGCTTCCCTCTCTCTCCCTCTGTGTGTCTCATGAATAAATAAATAAAATTTTTAAAAAAACTTACAATTATACTTAAAATGAGCCAAAGAGAGAAATTTACTTCATCATATTTCAGGCATTCTGAGATTGGTTTTATCAAAATATCCCTTAGCATTTATTTTTTTATTACTTTTCATTTTTCATTGCTCAGATGCACTTGAATAAAATGAGAAAATTAGAACTAATTTGGTTTGGAGGATTTGATTTCAGAAACTCCCTTTTTCTTCACATTTTTTTTTTTTAGTATTCAGTTTATTTGAGAAAATATAAGTGGATATTGACTGTATTTTGGGATTGGGAAGTTATACTAATTACAATTGCAAAAGATATAATCTATAAAAAGAGATATGAGTCAATTTAAATACATAAAATCTAAAACTTATTTGTATATATATATACATACATAAAAAGAATAACAACATGAGGAAAAAAGGTGTGTACTGTATATAACAGATGTTTATATTTTTCATATAAAAACAAATTGCTAATAAATTCATTCTTCAATAGAAAAGACAGCAGAATTTTATTTCAAGATTTTGTTTAAATTTAACATTTAGTGTAATATTAATTTCAGAAATAGAATTTAGTGATTCATCACTTGTATATAACACCCAGTGCTCCTCACAACAGGTGCCCTCCTTCATGCCCATCACTCAGTTACCCCACCCCACCACCAACCTCCCCTCCAGCACCCCTCAGTTTGGTTCCTAGAGTTAAGAGCCTCTCATGGTTTGAGACAACAGAATTTTGAAAGGCAATCCACAGGAGAAATACAGCCATTAAACATATGAAAAGATGCTTGTTTTCATTTAAAAGAAAAACCAGTTAAATAGGATCCCTAAAGCCTCATCAGTTCTAACACACTATGATTCTGAATATACAAGATTCAGTTGGCACATTTTTGCATATATTTGCCCTTGAATTCACCTTCCAGCACAAAACATTGTAATCTCTAATACAAAGTCACTTATATCTCATTTATCATATCGCTGATAAAAAAAAATCTGGATCTTTAAAAAACCAACTTTATTAGGATCTTTTGGTTGCATAAGCTGGAATCCCAACTCAAACTTGCTTAAGAAAAAAAAAATCAGCAGATGTCTACCACCTCCACACATTCCTACATCCTCAGTCTCCCTGTGTTTTGAAAATTCAAATGAGCTTTCTTCAAAATATAAGGGCAAATTGACCTAATACTTCTTTCCTGCTGAATGGAGGAGAGTTAACTTCTCACACTCACAAGTCAAAAAGCTCTTAAGTAGAAATGACCTGAGAGCCTGCCATGGCCTCCAGGGACTTCCATTTCTGGAAATTTCTAGAAGAAAATCCCATTCCTGGCTAAGCCTCCAGTTGCATGTCTCCGGAGCACCTTAAGAATAGCAACTGCATGTCTAGAATGGCTTGTTTGTCAAGCCTCCAGGTGGTAGGGCGGTGTGGTGGTTATATTTTTGTTTGCCCAGCCCTCTCTTCCTCCTCCTCTTGGATCCCTTGGGCAACCACCCTTTCTCTCTGTGGTCCAGGCAGGCCTGTCAGTCACAGCATGTTTCCTGACCCCCCAACCCCAGCCCTACTTTCCACAAGGGGTTGTGACCCAGGCTGATCCATCACAGTGTTCCTAAGGTTGGATTAATAGATGTCAGGGGAGACGTGCTCTTCCCCGTAAAGGAGGTTAACTTGGGATGAGAAGTTAGCTGCTGGTGGCCAAAGAAAGCCATTTGCCCCAGGAGAAGATAAAGCATAAAAGAGAGCTGAAGGTGATACAGGAGACAGAGAAGAGGTGGCATCAGATGAGCACATGTAAACAAGAGTCCTGAAGCCATCCTACCCCTACCCTTCCCATATATGTGAGCCAGTAAGTTACATATGTTGCTAATTAGCTTGAGTTGGGTTTCTGTCCTTTAAAATCAAACAGCCCTAACTTATGGTACTTCTTGCTTGCAGGGCAGCTCCCATGGACCTGAGTTGTTCAACCAGTCTTCCTCTTATCTTCTGAGCTACTGTCCTCTACTCTCTTGGGCGTGTGACTCTGTGTGTGTGTGTGTGTGTGTGTGTGTGTGTGTGACTGTGTGTATGTGTGTGGGGGGAGGTGCTTAAGGGTTATCAAATGGCTTCCATAACAACAGAGAACCTGGTGGGTTGTGTTTTTTTGTTTTTATTTTTTTCCAAAAACTCATTTTTCACTTCCAAGGATGTGGAATATATTTTAAACACACATGCACACACACACACATATCATTTCCATTGGGCCCACTGATCCACGGGTTCACCCCAACACTGAACATTCCTTTCCGTTCTGGTGGTCAATACAGGCATTGCCCCAAACCTAAAAGTTTGAGAAAACAAACATCATCTCCTAGTTTCCATGGTCAGGAGTCCAGGAGCCCCCTAGCCGGGTGGTTCTGCCTCAGACTCACGAGGCTGCAGTCACGGTGTCAACCACGACTGTCGTCATCTGCAGGCTTCACTCCAGAGAAGGATTTCCTTCCGAAGCTTGTTCCCATGGCTGTTGGCATGTCTGACTTCCCCAGGGAATCTGAGTTCTTTCGAAAGTACCGTGATCCTGTGCCAAAGGCTAGCCTGACAATCCTAGGATGGGAAGGAGGGTACGTGAGGGAAGGCAGGAAGAGTAGGGGGGAAGGTATTCCAGGCAAAGGAGAAGCACCCCATCAGGCTCCTGTGCCACTACCTGCCTAGAGCTATCTCTAACAGTTTCAGATACGAAAGTGGCCACGAACCCTAACTTTTTCAAATGGGAATCAGGCAGCTCCTGGGAATACAGTTCAGCAGGTCAGAATTCAAGCTCAGCCATGAGATTATAGTAGGTGGGAAAACACACAAACATGTGGATTGCTTGAGTTTCAAACCAAACTCATCAGGCCAGTGGTATAAACAAGAAGGTTCGGGGACTTTCAATTCCAGAAAAAGCACAGTTCCAGAGGATTGGAAGAGCTAACCTCAGCTCAGCTGCCCACTCCCTTGGTCACCTATGCTCACAGCACCCCTCGGACTCTGGGTGGGCAGAGTCTTGTCCCATCTTCATCCGGGTCCTCCATTCTTTATCCCAAACTGATAGAGCTCTCCTCTGCATTCCTTAAGCAGTATTTATGTGCATCACGCATTGGGTGCTTAATCAAATATGTTCCAATTAATAATTCTATTTTTCAACAGTTTTAAAGATCACAACGATTAGTTTTTTGTGTGGAAATGCCATTTACAGGCAGTTCCCTGGGTTTAGATGCTTTGAATCCTTCACTTTACGCTAGACCAGTGCTTCCCAACCTTGGCTACCCATTAGCATCACCTAGAAATGTCTTCCCATTCCAGGATTCGACACAGGAATTAAAAGAGAATACTGAACGACTAAGAATTACTAACTTTTGCTAAATAAAATTTCCTTGGCGGGAAGCCTAGATGGAGAACCATCACTTGAGAATCTTTTAACTCCAAGCATGTCCTGTATACCAAGGGCATCCTTATAACCTGTGAGCTTGTTAGAAATGCAGAATTTCAGGCCCCTGCATCAGAATCTGCATTTTAACAAGGTTCCAACCAGTGATTCACATGCCCACTAAAGGTTTGGTTTTGTTTTGTGTCCATTGGTTTTATTATGAAATATTCATACGTATAGAAAAGCTTATAAATAAACCTCCAGGTGCCTGACATTTTGCCCCGTGTCTTTAGGTGAAGACTATAATGAAAAGAGATGAAGAAACAATCGAGACCCGCGCTCCTGTGTGGTCTTTCTGGTGTCTCTTCATCTGCTTTCCTTCCCGTAAGTGGGGGGGACTGTTCTGAAACCCCCCATCCAGGTTTTTATATCTTCATTGTCTCTTTTCCAGTGGCTCTGTGCTTCTGAACGTTACATCTGCATTCTCTATAATTACTAATTTGTGTGTTCTTGAACATTCTGTGTTGGGACTATCTGTTCTGACAGATGTAGTTCAAACTCATTTATTCAGCTGTACCATCATATTCCATTTGTGAATATACCACACGTTATATAATTTGTCAGGTGTTTAAAATTAATAATCCCCAAACCCAATAGTTTTCCATTTTCACCATTACTGTATTGAAATAAACATGTTTTTCTGAAACAAACATTTTATCCTGGCTTCCCGGTGGACTTGTGAAAGTGTCTATACAGGGCATGTACCCACAAGTAGATTTCAGCTTGAGCAATTTTGGTAAACTCTACCCCAAAACTATTGTGCAAATAAAGCCACCAAATCCCAACATCCTAACCAATACTTAAGATTGCCCGCATTTTTTTCTATTTATTTGTTTGTTTATTTATTTATTTATTTATTTATTTATTTATTTATTCATGAGAGACACACAGAGAGAGAGGCAGAGACACAGGCAGAGGGAGAAGTAGGCTCCATGTGGGGAGCCCGATGTGGGACTCGATCCCAGGACCCGGGGATCACACCCTGAGCCGAAGGCAGACGCTCAACCCTGAGCCACCAGGTGTCATCCCCCCCACATTTTTTTTTCTGATCTAAAATAAGTGACATATTCATTCACAATTCCCTGACTGTAAGTAAGATTGATAACCATTTATTGGTTTAGTGGTCCTTTAGTTTTGCTTTTCTGCCAAATAAATTCCGTGTCCATTTTTTAGCATATAAGTATTTTAAAGCTAAAAAAAATTTTCATCTAAGCAGTGATTTGTCTGTATTCTACAAGTTTTAATATGTTGTGTCTTCATTTCTATGCAGTTTAAAAGAATGTCTAATAAGGACGCCTGGCTGGTTCAGTCAGTGGAGCATGTAACTCTTGGTTTCGGGGTTGTGAGTTCAAGCCCCACATTAGGCAAAGAGTTTACTTAAAATATATTTTTAAAAAGAATGTCTAATATTTTTTAAGACTTATTTTCCTTAAGGTACAGAACTTGATGTATGATATACATACCCATTGTGAAATAATCACCATCCTCAAGCTAATGAACATATACATTGCATCATATATTTTATTTCTGTGTGTGTGTGTGTGTGTGCTAAGAAAATTCAAGTGTACAACACTGTTGTTAACTGTATTCATATTGCTGTGCATTAGAACTCCAGAATTTGCGGCACCTGGGGGACTCAGTGGTTGAGCATCTGCCTTTGGCTCAGGGTATGACCCCAGGGTCCTGGGATCGAGTCTCACATCCGGCTCCCTGCATGGAGCCTGCTTCTCCCTCTGCCTGTGTCTCTGCCTCTCTCTCTCTCTGTGTCTCTCATGAATAAATAAATAAAATCTTTTTTTAAAACTCCAGAATTTATTCATCTTGCAGAACTAAAACTTTGTGCTCCTTGACCAAATCTTCCCATTTCCCCCTCCACCCACTCCCTGGCAACCAGCATTCCACTTTCTGCTTCTGAGCGTTTGAGTATTTTTGATTCCACATATAAGTGAATCACGCAGTATTTGTCTTTCTGTGTCTGGCTTATTTCACTTCACATTATGTCCTCCAGTTTCACCCATGTTGTCCTGAATGGCAAGATCTCCTTTTTGAGGGCTGAGTAATGTTCCAGTGTCAATACATACCAGTCTCTTCATCCATTCATCTGTTGATGGACATTCCTGTTGTTCCATTTTTTGGCTATCGGGAATACTGCAGTAAACACAGGAGTGCAGACATGCCTTTCAGATACAAATTTAATTTCCTTTAGATATATATACCCAAAAGTGAGATTGCTCAGTGAAATGGCAGTTCTATTTTTAAGTTTTTTGAGGAAACTCCGTACTGATTTCCATAATATCTGTATCAATTTAAAAACTGCATGAGGGCTCCCTTTTCTCCACACCCTTGCCAACACTTACGTTTACTTTTTTGATGACAGACATTCTAACAGGTGTAAGGTGGTATCTCATTGTGGTTTAGATTTGCATTTCCCTGATGATGAGTGTTGTCGAGCACCTTCTCATATACTTATAGGTCATTTGTATATCTTCTTTGAAAAAAAATGTCTATTTAGGTCCTTTGCCCGTTTTTTAATTGATAAAATAAGTGGCTAAATAGACTTTTTTTTCAAAGAAGATATACAAATGATCAATAAGTATATGAGAAAGCTCCATGCCCAGCAGAGTTGATGCAGAGCTTGATCTCACAACCCTGACATTATGACCTGAGCATGCAGAGCTCGATCTCACACTGACATTATGACCTGAGCAGAAATCAAGAGTCTGACATTTAACCTACTGAGCAACCAGGTGCCCCAGCTGTGGGCTTTCCATAGATGTTCTTTATAGTGTTGAGGTACCTATTTTGCACCCATTTTGGTAAAACTCTTACTCATGAATTGATGTTGAACTTTGTCAAATGCTTTTTCTGCATCTATTGTGATGATCATATGAGTTTTTACTTTCATTTTGTTAATGTGCTGTATCGTGTTGATTAATTTCCATATGTTGAACCATCCCTTGCATCCCAGGGATAAATCCCATTTGGTCATGACATATGACCTTTTTATTATGCTGTTGAGTTTGATTTGCTAGAATTTTGTGGAAGATTTCACATTTATGCTCATCAGGGATATTTACCTATCATTTTCTTTGCTTGGGTTGGCTTTGTTTCATTTGGGTATTTGGATGATGCTGGGCTCATAAAATGAGTTTGGAAATGTTCCCTCTTTTTCCAGTTTTTGGAAAATTTTTGGAAGGATTGATATTAATTCTTCTTTGAATGTTTGATAGAATTCACATGTGAAGCCCCATCTGATTTAGGCCTAGTCTTTATTGGGAGGTTTTTTTATTTTTAATGTCCTTATTTGTTATTGGTCTACTCAGGCTTTCTATTTCTTCTTGATGCAGTTTCAGTAGGTTGCATGTTTCTAGGAATTTATCCATTTCTTTCATGTCATCCAATCTGTGGGCATGTAATTATTCATAATAATTCTTTATGATCCTTTTTATTTCTGAGACATCTGTTGTAATG
Organism: Nyctereutes procyonoides; assembly: GCF_905146905.1. NCBI lineage: Eukaryota > Metazoa > Chordata > Mammalia > Carnivora > Canidae > Nyctereutes > Nyctereutes procyonoides. The sequence goes on from NW_026575043.1 coordinate 27,809,306, forward strand.
TCTCACCTTTCATTTGTGATTTTGAGTCTCCTTTCTTTACTTAGTCTAGTTAAGGGTTTGTCAATTTTGTTTATCTTTTCAAAAAACCAACTCTTAGTTTATGTGGATTTTTTCTATTGTTTTTCAATTCTCTAATTTATTTCTGTCTAATATATATTATTTCCTTCTTTCTGCTAAGTTTGGACTTTGTTTTTCTCTTTCTGATTCGTTGAGTTATAAAGTTAGGTTATTCATTTGTAAACTTTCTTTTTTTAAAAAGATTTTATTGTATTTATTCATGAGAGACACAGAGATAGAGAGAGGAGGAGACATAGGCAGAGGGAGAAGCAGGCTCCATGCAGGAAGTCCGATGTGGGACTCAATCTTGGGACTCCAGGATCATGTCCTGAGCCAAAGGCAGATGCTCAACCACTGAGTCACCCAGGTGTCCCAACTTTCTATTTTTAAATGTAGGTGCTTATCCCTATGTATGTCCCTCTTTGTACTGCCTGTGCTGCAACTTATTAATTTTGATATGTTGTGTTTTCATTTTCATCTCAAGACATCTTTTATTTATTTATTTATTTATGATAGTCACAGAAAGACAGAGAGGCAGAGACACAGGCAGAGGGAGAAGCAGGCTCCATGCACCGGAAGCCCGATGTGGGATTCGATCCCGGGTCTCCAGGATCGCGCCCTGGGCCAAAGGCAGGCGCCAAACCGCTGTGCCACTCAGGGATCCCAAGACATCTTTTAAATTACTTTTGATCCCCTCTTTGATTTTATCCAATTTATAATTGATCCAATTATAAATATATACACACCCAACATCAAAGCATCTAAATGTATAAAGCAAACATTGACAGATCTGAAAGGAAGTTGACAGTAATATAGTAAGAATTCCCTTCAGTCAGTAGAGCATGTGACTCTTGATCTTGGATTCATTTCCCTCCCAAACTTTGAAAAAAATGCATCCATTATTTCTTTAAATAACTTTTTTCTCCTTTCTCTGTCTCTCTTCAACTGCTGGGACTGCCATAAAAAAAATATGTCTATTCATTTGATGGTGTCTCATAAATCTGATAAGCTTTTCTCCTCTCATTATTTTTTCTCTATCCTCCTTTTACTGGATAACTTCAAATGATCTGTCTTTGGAGCATCTGGGTGGCTCTGTGGTTGAGCATGGCTCAGGGCATGAACCCAGGGTCCTGGGATCGAGTCCCATGTTGGGCTCTTTACAGGGAGCCTGCTTCTCCCTCTGCCTGTGTCTCTGCCTCTCTCTCTCTCTCTCTCTCTCTTTGTCTCTCATGAATAAATAAATAAAATCTTTAAAAAAAAACCTCAAATGATCTGTCTCTGAATTTGTAGATTCTTCTCCTTGACCAAGTCTGTTATTGAAGTTTTATATTGCATTTTTCATTTTATTCACTATATTCTTCATATCCAGAATTCCCATTTGGTTCTATTTTACGTTTTCTATCTCTTTTTGGAACTACTCATTTTGTTCATGTATGGTTTTTCTGATCTTTTTGAGTAGTCTGTATTTTCCTGTGGCTTGCTTAACTTCTTTACAACAATTGCTCTGGAGTATTTGTGGGTATCCATTTCTTTGGGGTTGGTTACTAGAACTGTATTGTGTTCCTTTTGTTTTTTTATTTCCTTGATTTTTCATGTTCTTTGTAGCCTTGCATTGATGTCTGACATTTGAGGGAACAGTCACATCTTCTAGATTTTCTGGACTAATTTCAGTGGGGAAAAACTTCTTTACCTTTGCATGGGTGTGGGGATGCCAGCTAGGTAGGGTGTGGCAGCTTGCTTCAGGGGGCACAGTGGCAGAGACTCTGAGATGCTGTGTCAGTGGAAGTCAACATCAGCACAGAGTGTGGGGTCCTCAGTGGCAAAGGCTGTAAGTGTCCACAGCAATGGTATGCATTGGCTTTAGGGATCCTCCAGCTCCACTTTTCCCCTACAGGAGTTGTGACCAAGGATATTCTTGATGCTGGAGGTGCTGGGCTGGGGCAATGGGGTGACAGAGGTAAAATGCCTCCTACATGTTTCTATGTGGCCATCCTTAGTTTTTGTGCTCCATTGAGTTGCTACTGCTTCTTAATTGTACTCCAGAACTCTCCTGGAGCTTTAGTCGTTGGTGGATAGTTCTTAAATCCCTGTTTTTGTGGGGTGGCCAGGGTTGGGACCTCCTAATCTGCCATCTTGCTCATGTCACTTCCCATTAAAGTTTGAGAAGTACTAATTTAGAGCTTCCCATTACCTCTGTCTGACCACTTTGCATATTCCTAAGCTTCCTAGCTAGTGGCAGCTGAGGGTATAGGCAGATTACAACTTCAACCAGAATCAATGGAATATAGTCACACATTCATTCTACAAATATCTTTTGAGATGTGGGAATATCATCTATGGTTGTGCATACCATGTACCGCAAAGACTGTCACATCTAAGAAATGCCATTCACGTTGTACATTTATATTTTTATTGCTACAATTTTCTAGCAGATGGCAGTACAGTGTCTTGTTCTAACAAATGCAATATGTATAACAAAGTTCAGCCAGATGGAAGTAAAGTACCTTGAGGAAGGGGTACCATTTTTCTATTCAAGTGTGCCCTGTGGGCTAGATGTCCTTTAAGTGAGAGCAAGGACCTGAGGACACAGCAGCAAATCAGAGATGCCAACTTATTAAATAAATACTTGTCATTGAATATAATTTTTGTTAGTTTTTGTGCTAAGTTATGCTGTAGTAGGTTTTTAAAATTTAATGTACATGGCATATTCCCATTGCGTAGGTCGTTGCCTATGACTTTACTGTTTAATTTTATTACATCTGGTCTTTTTCCCTTCATCTTGGAGCATAATCCCTAATTACAGTACTATTCTATGGGGAAAATTCTAGCTACTTCCAAGTTTTGTACTTTATGGCATCATTGACAAGTATTCTTTGTAGCAAGGTGAAAGGAAAGCTCTCTATACTTTTCTGAATAATTCAAAATTCCTATCAGCAAGTGCCTTGGATATGGACAATATAAGCTCAGTCAGTATTTGTTTTTGTATTTTCAAGTTTTGAAATACATCTCTTTTGAAGTTCTTGGACCCTAATGGAATTCTCCAACGCAGTTGCAAGTTGTGGTGCAAAGTAGCAAAGACTTATGAGTAGGGATGCAACATAATTTATGATAGCTAAAAATAGGAAGCATTTTAGATTTCAAACAAAAGGTGAACAAGCAAATCACTATATATTCAAGCAACTAAATACTACACAGGTATTAAAACCATGAATCTAAAAAGTAATATCATAAGCAATATGCTTACTTAAAATGTTAAGTAAAAAAAGTTTATAAAGTAGAAAAACATCATATATACAGTGCAGTCTGAATGTCCCCTCACTCCTTGTTATTTTGAGCTGTGAACTAGTATCATAGACATGACCCAGAGCTAATTAGAAAATCAGACTTGTGGACTCCACTTCAAAGCCATCGAGTCAGAATCTTCAAGTGATTCTTAGGCATTTCAGAGTCTTAGAATCATGGTCCAGGTCTTATTAACTTGGGGAACAACATCAGGCCATCTTAACAATTTGAACCAAAGTTTACTAGGTCATTGGCATCTACCCACCTAACACAAGACCATAGCCCTCCTCTGAACACAAACCCGATGTCTCCACAGGGGTATCCACAAGTGTAGATTCAGGCACTGGGGTGTTAGCTTTACTTCTAACTCAGCATCCGCCCGAAATGGTCTTTGATAATGATTATTTTTAAATTATGTCAAAGAAAGTGGGGAGGAATGTATCTTCTTACCTTCGCAATTTCTCGTTGAATAGGATTTTAGTGTAATTTCTGCCTATTTGTTTTCCTTTGTGCATCTTCCTATCCTTCACATGCCTCCTCTCTTACCTAAGAATCCTGAGAAGAGGGAAGGAGGAGACCCAACATTCCAGAGTTAGGAGAAATGATTGTGCCCTCGTGTGTAATGATAGATACCACCCCAGAAAGCCACACGCATGCTCTCCTACCTCCTCACCATGGGATGTGGACATCACTATCCCTCTTGACCATTGTCCCAGTGACCATCTTGCTACACGTCCAACCTTGCTGATGTGGCTCACCCCCTGGTCCACTGACCACTACCCTTATGGTTAGACCAGTCTACCCTGGATCTTGGCTATGACTCTCACTATTGTAGATTGCTCTGTGGGGCTCTCCTAGGTCACTACCCATATCGTGGTTCTTTTTTTTCTATTTTTTAAAAGATTTTTAATTATTTATTTGAGGGAGTGTGAGTTGAGGTGGGGAGCAGAGGGAGAAGGGTAAGCCGACTCCCTGCTGAGCACAGAGCCAGACAGGGCGCTCGATCCCATGACCCTGAGATCATGACCTGAGCAGAAATCAAGCATTTCTGAGCCACCCAGGTGCCCCCTACATCGTGATTCTTAAGTCAAGTGCCTCTGCCCACCTAATTGCTGGTGTCCTTAGGTAGTTCAGTGCAAAGCTCTGGCCACTACTAGAAGAACCTTTGGACTTTCTGTCCTCCAGGCTGGCATCACCTGTCGTATCCACATTACAGACACCACATGTCTGCCTAGAAGGGCAGCTGGGAGAGGACTTAAGCAGACATTGGACAAAGGCAGAAGGGTGTGGGAGCAGAGATCCCTCCCCTGAGAGTTTCATAGGAAATGGCCCATCCCGGTTACATGCAAGCTTAGAGTGTATAGTAGAATAGAAAAGCATAGTAATAGAAGTCAGAAAACAGTGTCTTGTCCTAGTTCCCTGTATGACCTTGGGAAAGTTACTCTCAGACTTTCAATTTTGCCTTTCATAAAATGAGGGTAAAAATATTTGTAGATTTGAATCTCCAAGTTCTGATTAAGTTCAATGAGTTAGTATTTGGAAAGGGCTTTGAAACATGTAAGATGTAGCAGTATATAAATAATATCCAGCATCATGGCAAGAGAAAAGGTGATCTGTGCCCAAAATTGGCCTCAGCAAGTGTCACACTTGGCCATCTGGTAGGATTTAGGAGTAATTATAGTGTATTACAAGGTCAGGAGAGAACCTGAAAACAAACACCACGTTAGAAAAACAGTACACAGCTGCTGCCTTATAGGAGAAATGAATGGCATCCAGAAAGAATAAAATGTTAAATACAGGGGAAAAGGCATCCTGTCCTAAAAACATACCAGTAACAGAATATTTACATTTTATTTTCTCAAACATCTAGGCATTTGTTCAGATCCTGAATACATGAGGTTTTCGCATTTCATAATGTACCCTTCAGTCTACATAGATTTGTGGCAAAATAAGCACCATGCTTACAATATAATGGCTTTGTCGAGTTGGTTAAATTAGCTGAAGGCCTTGTTCAGCTCATCGTTAAAATTCATTTCCCAACATTCTTTAGCTTTATTGACTCTTTCATCGGTTCCTCCTCAGTTCTGTCATCATTTCTTTCCTTGGATCTCTTTCAATTTCCTATCAACAGTGTTCCAAAATAATTATTATAAAAATTGGAGAGAGTTGATGAACCTTTTTTATTGGAGAGAGATGAACCTTCCAGACTCCTTCCCAGCTCATCATCGCAAGCCCCCAGAGTACAGAGTGGAAGTTTATAACTTGCAGGAGCCTTGGTGCTTAAGCATGCAGAGCAGATGTCTCATTTCACACGTTTTCCCCATTTATTATACATGCTCTCTCTGCCTGTGGGAGCGGAGCGCCGCTTTGGGGGGTGGGCCTTCCCTTGCCCCGCAAGCCGATGCGCCCAAGTGGGCTGTTGAGTCGGCTTCTCTTTACCCCGGGAGAGGAGGTTTTCAATTGCTGTTTTCATACAAGCCCATCAGAGGGAAGGAGTCACACTTCCACACTCCTGCTTCCGCTTTCCCTACCTGGAGTACGTAGATGTGGACGCACCCGTCTTGCCAGGCACAGCTTAATTCCCGAAGCGTGTGACGCTGATGACCGCCACTGGGAGCGATGGGGCCCTCTGTCTTCAAAGGGCTGAGGGGATCTGTCGGTGTTACCACTTTTTGATGCCACAGTTAGCAGCACAGGAGAGAGAAAGGCGGTTCTGGCCAGGGCAGTGGCTGCCTTCGTGTCTCCCCTCGTAACGTGCGCTCCGGCCGGCACACACCGTTCTCGCCCTGCAACGTCTCACAGCGCCTAGGACAGTGCCTTGCACACGACTCATGTTTCGGAAGGACTGCTTTGGGGCACCTGGTTGGCTCCGTCGGTCAAGGCTCTGCCTTGGGCTCAGGTCACAATCTCAGAGTCCTGGGATCGAGCCCCACATCGTAAATAAAATAAAATTTTTATAAAAGGGTTGCTTAGTCAATTATATAAAATAGCCTTCCCCCTTCGGTAACCTAACTTTGCTCTGGTATTAGGGCTAAAAGAGAGGGGGGAGAAGGAATAAGGACACAGAAGCCAATCCAGAAAGCTACTGGGACAAGGAGAAAGGTTGGCCTTATCAGAAGAGCACAAAGATCTTCAGGTCTGAAGGTCTGGTTGGTCTTCTGGGCTAGGTGTTCACTTGCCTTTGCCTCTTACTCCTTCTTCCCTACAAGGGTTCTCCAAACAACCCTGTACAGGGAGTCTAGGTTCACATGCTTAACAGTGTCCAACCCAGTGAATCTCAGACACAACCAGTGGGAGGGTCAACTGGCACAACCCTGAACGGAAAGCAACCTGGCAGCAGATTGCAAGAGTCCTAAAGATATTCATGCCCATCGTAGCAGTAATTCCACTTCTGAAACTCTGTTTTATTGAAAAAAATCCTAAATCTGGACAAAGATGTGTGCCCCTGAAGTGCTCGGTACAGTTTTATTTGTGTGGAAACAGGAACAATCCGAGAGGTCTGCAGCAAGGAAAGAGGTGGATAATAACCCAGCCGCTGGCTGGGATTTTTATTAAAAATTATTTTGAGTTATAGGCATTTTGGCCTATTTTTAAGAAGTAGCATGCAGTAAAGTTGACTTTTGGTGTATGTAGGTTTTTTGTTTTGTTTTTTTAAGATTTTGCTTATGTCTCTGAGAGAGAGGCTGAGCACGGGCACAGGGAGGGCCAGTGGCAGCCCAGTGCCCCCCAGGGCATCACAGTGACCCCCAGAGGGAATGCTCACAACACTCAGTGAGGCAGATACTCTTGCTCTGGTTTTGCAGAGGGACGGACCAGGCACAGAGAAGTTCCATCATTCCCACGGTGACACAGTAAGCGTCACTGTCTAGTTATCAGCAACCATAAGATGTCTCGGATGCAGGAGAGGGGCTGACAGGTAGGTGCTGCCTTTGGAAACCTTTATTTTCAGTGGCTGGTGCCATATGTTAACCCATTAAACAAATATTTGACTAAGTACCTTCAGGGTGGGTAATGGTCTAGTCACCGGGGAAACAGGGGTGAGCACACATGGCCCCTGCATTCACAAGACATGTGTTTCTTCTTAAAATCAAGTTCCTGGCAACATATACCAAGAGACCTTAAGGGGCACCCGGGTGGCTCTGGGGTGGAGCATCTGCCTTCAGCCCAGGGCGTGACCCCAGAGTCCAGGATCGAGTCTCCCATGGGGCTCCCCGCATGGAGCCTGCTTCTCCCTCTGCCTGGGTCTCTGCCTCTCTCTGGGTCTCTCCTGAATAGACAAATAAAATCTAAAAAAAAAAAAAAAAGACCTTAATACAAGTTTCCTCTTCTATCCAAAAGAAGAGCATTCCTAGAAAAGCTTTTGTGGTAAATCCTCTTCATGGTAGCAAAAAACATGTACCTAGTGTTGATGTTTTCTTATTTTATTTTGTTTTATTTTTAATTTTATTTAATTTTATTTTTTGGAGAGGGAGAGGAAGAGGTGTGGGAGGAACACAAGGAGAGGGAGAGAGAGAATCCTAAGCAGACTCCACACCCAGCGCGGAGCCCAACGCGGGGCTCAATCCCATGACTCTGAGATCATGACCTGAGCTGCAATCAGGAGTCAGACACTTCACCGACTGAGCCACCTGGGCGCTCCTGTCAGTGTTTTTTTTTTTTTTTTTTTTTAAGTGAAGTGGCATAAAGCAAACCTGTATGTGTGAACTGTAACCAAGAATCTCATTTCTAAATGTGAAAATAATCTAAAATAGGTACAAATACTTATACGGAGAGCTGTTTATCAGAGCGTGGTTCATAATGGGGACAAATGGAAACAGCTGTTGTAGCCCATAGTTGGGAAATCATTGGGTAGATTGTGGCACAACCACACGCTGGATATAATAGTCCTTCATGACAGTTCTCAAAATGTTTCTATTTTATGAACAAATATAATGTTCAATGAGCAAAGCAAACTGGAAAACAGTCTGTTTAGTATGCTCTTACATGTGTGAAAGAATATGTATAGGACGTGATCTAGGTAAATTAGCATAGACCATAGGAAATGAACACGTTTGTAGGTGGAAAGGATGAAATATCAGCAGTTTCACAAAGGAAAAAACATCTGGCAGCAAATAAGCCAAAATATTACCTGTGATGATTTCCTGGTGGTGGGATCATCAGCAACGTTCATGCCGTTCCTTAGGGTTCTCAGCATTTTTCCATTTTCACAGTATACACAGATGACTTTTCCAATAAAAACATGGTTGTAGAACGAAAAGAGAACAAATGTTTCCCTTTTGGCCAATTGGCTGACTCGTAATGCCAGTCGCACTCTGGCTCCCCACCTGGAACCCCTCGTGTCTTATTAATTCCATCTTATTTACGGGGTGTGGACTGGGATAGAGACTGGGCCCAACACCATAATTCAGGGTCGCAGGAGGAAGCAGGGATCTGACTCAGGTAAAACACACGCCAACTCTCTGAGCCTCATGGGAAACGACTGTTTTATGCTTGCTGCCCGGGAGGCAGGTTCCTAGGCCCTGACTCCTGACATCTCCAAGGAAGCCACTTGAATTTTTTGCTTATGACATAGAGACCTCCCAAGCATTAGAAATATGGGGGCGCCTGGGGGGCTCAGTCTGTGAAGTGTCTGCCTTCAGCCCAGGTCATGATCTCAGGGTCTTGGGATCGAGTCCCGCACCAGGCTCCCGGCTCAGTGGGGCGTCTGCCTCTCTGTCTGCCCCAGCTCATGCTCTCTCTCTCAAATAAATGAATAAAGTCTTTTTTTTCAAGTCTGTATTTAGAACCAAAAGGAAGGTGTGTCATAAAGTTCCAGCTCTTGAGGACAACAAGGACAAGTTGTATACGGTGGAGAGGGTGTTGTTTTGGGGAGATTAGCTGGTCACTTTCCCGTCCTCATCAGTTGGCGCCACTAACCACGCACATCCATTCATGTAACCGAACACTGGAAGATAAAAGGTTTAAGTAAAAGAGGCCATCCTTTCAAAATACATCATAACTTCTCCTTTTATAGCATGTTAGCTGTGCGCATACATCACGTGTGCACCCTCCGGAGCGTGCCCAGCACCAGGCCCCACGCCAGGACGAGGTATGGCCCAGCGAACGGGCCGGCGGGCGTCCCACAGCTCTGCTGCCAGAGACGGATGCACCTGCAAGTACAGGCAAAATTCTCCCTTGTGAGAAGCGAGACAAAAGCGAAGGACGGGGCGCTGTGAGGAAGATGCAGGCCGGGGAGTGGGGACCCTGCGCCAGCTGGGGGCCTCTCTGAGGAAGGGGCCTTGCCGTGGGGAGGGAGATGCAGGAGGGCCCTGCCCCAGTGGCGAGGGGCTAGAGGTGCTGAGGGAGGCGAGGCGGCCTAGACTCTTCTCTAGCAAGGCCGACCGTCCTCAGCGGTGTTGGCAGGTGAGTCTGGGCCGCGCGACCCAGGAGGGTACCGGCCATGCTAAGGTCGTATCCAAAGTAGAAGGGGAATCCGCTGGCGAGCTGGAAGCCGACCGAATGGTATGACTTCACTGGCATAGTTAAAACGTCATTCCAGCAAAGTGTTCTACTGGATTCTATTGGGTTCCACAGCTCTACTGCGTAAAATTCTGGGACGTCTGGGGTTTGCCTTAAAGATACTCCAGATACAGGGGCGCCTGGGGGGCAGTCGGTTTAGCTTCCAACTTTTTTTTTTTTAAGATGTTACTTATTTATCCATGAGAGACACAGAGAGAGGCAGAGACACAGGCAGAGGGAGAAGCAGGCTCCCTGCGGGGAGACCGATGCGGGACTCGATCCCAGGACCCCGGGGTCATGGCCTGAGCCAGAGGCAGATGCTCCACCGCTGAGCCCCCCGGGTGCCCCAAGTTTCTAACTCTTGATTTTGGCTCAGGTCATGATCTCAGGGATAGGAGATTGAGCCGACTCGGGCTCTGCACTCAGTGTGGAGTCTGCTTGGAGTCTCTCCCTCCCTCCCCCTCCGCCCCCAACCTGCTCACTCTCTGTCTCTCAAACACATACATACATACTTATTTAAAAAATACTCCAGATATAAGAAAGAAAGAAAAAAAATATGAGGGTATGGGGGAGAAAGACAAAATAAAATTGTTACGAAAGTGCAAATTGTTGCATCCGGGTGGTGGGCCCGGGGCGGGGGAGTGTATCACACACTTCTCTGTACTGGGGGCGTGTTTGAGAATTTTTCTGATTAAAAGCATCCTTTCCAAAAGAGAAAAAGCAGGCGCGTTGGCTCTGACGCCGAGCTCTGCGTCTGCCCTGTCCTGGGGGCTGTGGGACCCCAGGCGCTCCTTCCCCGGGAGCCTTGCTGTCCCCGCGCTGGCGACACGCAGGCTGAGTGCAGTGGTGGCTGGGCCTGGTTCCCAGGCGGCACCTGCCAAATGCTTCGTTTCCGTAGGTCTCACTCTGGACGTGTTCTCTTACCTTCCAAACACTCACCCAGCGTGTGTGGACATCGGGCAGGAGACGGGGACGTTGTGGGGCCCCCTAAGGAAGTGAAGCCCCCGGGGAAGCAGTTCGAGCCAAACCCCTCCATGCTGAAGCTGGCGAAGGGAGGAAGTTGTGACACTGGGACCAGGACGGGGCTGGGCTGGGGGAGTTCGTAGTGGGGAAGTGGCGGGAGGTTGGGGTTCGCTCACAGGGCTTGTTGGTGTGGATTTCTCTAGACCCCGACTTGCCATCCCTGGTGACAAAAGCCTTCCTTTTCTCCTGGTACAGGGAGGACATCTTCCATTTGGGAGTTTTATCCCTTGCGTTGCGGGAAGGGAAGGAGGGGAAGCCAGAGACTTCTTGCACCTGCCGTTTCTCAAGAGCCTTTAGCTCAAAATCATCCTTATATCGAAGCGGCATATTCTGGGGTGACCCATTTTGCCATCCTCTGCACCCATGAAATAAAATCTATGAGATGCCAAAAAGCCCCAGTGATACTGAAAAACAGGTAGGAGAATATTAAAAGCGGGTTTTAACATAGTAATATGTATTTATAGTCATGTACTGGGTAACAAGACCCGGCAGGCTAATAACGACTGTAACATCGAAATAGGGACGAGCAGGTACACTATTTCAGGATATTGGCAACAGCTGTGACCGGGGAATATCGGCGCTTTCTCCAGAATCTAAGCTGGAGACTGGCATTGAGGGATTTGCTAGGACGGGTGCCCGGGCTGGGGGAGGGAGGGGAAAACGCAGAACCGACTCGGACACATCCTCACCGCCCAGAGCTCACCCTTGGCGACGAACACCCAATAGATTCGGGCAAGTGTACACTGACAGGTGCCACCATTAGGATATTGTGCAGAAAAGCCTCACGTCCCCCCAGATCTGTGCTCCACGCGCTCATCTCTCCCACCGACCACCAGTCTTCTCACTGTCTCCAGTTTTGCCTTCTCCAGAGGTCACACGGTTGGAATCCTGTGGTCCGTGTCCTCTTCAGATTGGTTCCTTTCACTCAGTGGTAGCAGTTAAGGTCTCTCCTTGTCTTCTCAGGGCTTGGTGGCCATTTCTTTTGAGCCATCCTATATCTTTGTGATGATTTTTTTTTCTTGTTTAAGTAGATGTTGGCTGCTTCCAAGGTGAAATACCCTGTTGAAGACAGAGATACTTTAAAAAAAAAAAGATTTTATTTATTTGAGAGAGTGAGAGAGCGAGCATGAGCAGCGGGGAGGGGGCCAGTGGGGATCGGGGCAGAGGGAGAGCGAGGAGCAGACTCTCTGCTGACCAGGGAGCCCGACGTGGGACTCGATCCCAGAACCCTGAGGTCATGACCTGAGCCAAAGGAAGGTGCTTAACTGACTGAGCCACCCAGGAGCCCCCAAAGAGATACATTTAGTAGCCCCTCCCTTCCCAAATTCTTGAAACCTGGGGGAGTTTGGCCTGCGGAGCATCTGGCAACAAACGGGGAGTTGGGACATGTTCAGGACTTGGTGCCAAGGTGTGTCACTGGGGCTCGGAGATGTCCGTGAAAGCCTTGACTTTGCCTTTGTCCTTGCTGCGCTCTAGAACTGCCTTCAGAAACAGCTTCCAGGTTTTGATGACAGCCGTGCTGTAAAACGGGAAGAAGGCCCATTATCATCTTTTCTTTAAACTGACAGAGCAAGGCAGGCAGTGGTGAAAAGCTATTCATCTGGATAACAATCTAGATTTTTAAAATCCAAAGGTGGTTAATAATGCGACCTAGGTACTTTGCCATTATGATGACATATCGTATGTAAAATATTAAGCGCGTCTAATGTTTCATTCATTTCCATCATATCAGTCTGTCAAGCTGTAATAAATCGACAAAGTGGTCTACCAACAGCTCCGCCCCAAAACATTCCCTATTGAACAACTCTTAGCTTTTCTAGGACTCATGAAACTTGAAAATTGCCCCTAAATTAGCATAGCTATATTCACACAGTATTTCCAGCCCCAACAAAGAAATGCCACTGGAACAGTCGCCGAGTACTTTTTTATGCAAAACTGATGTTAGTGACAGATTTTTAAGCATGTAATTTGTTTCATTTTATTCGTAAAAACTCCCGGGACTGAACACTGAACTTTCAGAAAGTTATTTATTTTGCCTTCTGGCAGGCGAGAACTGATGTAAAAACAACCAACCAAGAGCACTGTGCGATGGCCTATTAGGTTCAGCCATGCAGCAGGAGGGGACATAAAAGATCTTTTCTCCCGCATCCCCTCTCTCCCTGGAGACCGAGGGCACATACTTGGATTTTGTCTTATCATTTGGTCCTGATGCAACCTTACGATGGGGTCAGATTCCTTATGGGAAAATTGCATGCCCCGCCCCATTCTCCCCCCACGCCGGACTTGGAGAAGAGATCTTATAAATAAATAGTGGAGTCACCTGCTGCCGATGGGAAGGACGATCTCCCGGGGCCTACGGGTAGCGGGCAGGCTACACACGGATGCCCGGGCCCTTCGGAGCGGGTCAGCCTTGGACTTTGTCCTGGGCACAGAAGACCCATCGAGCAATGTGTATGTCCCCGGAGGGACTCACAGTCAAGTGTGGAAAAAGAGATTTGTGGGGAAACAAAGAGTTAAAACCTGTAGTGGAGGGTGTGGGGCCAGAGGAATGGGGAGCTGACAAGATGTAGGGCAAGGATGGGGTGTCCAACTGCCCTGATTGTCATCTCCCGGGGACCAGTCCCGTGAAGGAAACAGCAATCCCCCCCCCCTCCTGGGGGCAGCCACGCTGTGTTTGCTCTGGAGGCAGCTTTTTCCAGAGTTGGGGGTGGGGAGGGTTCAGGGACCAGAGGTGCCAGGGACACTTGCCAGGTGCCTCTGCCCCAGCTTAATGAGAGGTCTGCAGGAATGCCAGGCACTTTCCCTTGGTGCTACTGGAACGAACTGGGAACATCCGTGACATTTTCCTTCGCCTGTACATGATACTGTGTACTCACTTCTTCACTGTGAAATGGGAACACTGACTGCAGCTGCCTCATAGGGTTGATGTAAGGTTAAGGATTACAGGTATGGGCGCCTGGGGGGCTCGGAGGTTGAGCGCCTGCCTTCCGCTCAGGGCGTGACCCGGGGTCTGGGGATTGAGTCCCACGTTGGGCTCCCTGCTCAGCGGGGCATCTGCTGCTCCCTCTGCACCTCCCCCTGAGTGTGGGCTCTCTCTCTCTCTCTCTCTCTCTCTCTCGCTCACACTTTCTCTCAAATAAATACATAGAATCTTAAAAAGGTCAGATTGTGTCACACTGAGTAACCTCGGTTGTGTTGTGGAACTTCAGCTTGCTTGCGGGTGGCAACACATCCCGGGCGCATTCTCTAGAGCTGCGGTGCCAGGGCTTTGAAGCCACCCTGCTAGGACGTGTTGGTGGCTGCTGTCGGGGCCCAGGCTGGCCTCGCACTTGGGGCCACACTTCTGTTAAGTGCTCTCTCTCCCTGGACCTTTGTGGCCTCCCCTGTAAGTAGAGGGAAGGTCTCTTTCAGACTCTACTTCCTTGGTGGAGCGCAACAAGCAGGACACGGAGGCAGAGGCGACACACACAGTGAGTGATTCCAGGAGGGGAGGCCTTGTCCCGGCCCTCCCAGCGCCTCGCACATCCTCTCTGACACAGAACACAGATTTCTTCAAGAACTGAATTACTTCTCAGCTCGTGGCTTCTGCTCTCCTGCAGGCCAGACCCCCAGAGGCCAAACATTTGGGTGGTTGTCTCCCCGGTGTATGTGGCCGGAGCTTGCTTCTGGCCGCATGATGGCCAGCGCCGGGCCTTGGGATCCCTTATTAATTTTTAAGCGATCCTATCCAGCACCTTTGCGCATGGAGCCTCTGTCTCTGCTATTGGACGGCGTGGTGCCCTCCGGGAGGAATGGGTGCGTCTGGTTGTCCACAGCCAGCGGCTGGCCGGGTAGGGCAGGCTCTCCGGGCTGGGCTCTGACTGCAGGCCTTACAAGATTCCCGGGGCTGCGCTAACGGGAACACGGGCCACCAGGCGGGCTCAACAGCAGACACTCCTGGCTCCTGGAGACGCCAGCTGTGCAGGGGCTGGTGGGGACCGTGTCCCATGCGCCTGTCTCTGCTCTGCGCCCTCCATGGCGAAGCTGGTAAGAGAGCTCTCTAGAGTCCCTTTTGTTTATAAGGTTGGGATCCCCTTTCCTGGGAGCCCCTCTGTCAGGACCTGGCCATCTCCCAAAGGCCCCTCCAACCTCAAGGGGGAGGATATGCTTGGTCCCCACGGTACTAAAGGATTTACCAGTGCTCCCCTCTGTCCATGCTGCAGGGAGAGGGTGCAGCTGGTGGAAACGACCTAAAGCAAGCAGGAAATTCTGGTGTAAACTTTCTCTTTCTGCTCACTAGGATCTGCCACAGGAAGCCTTGGGGTTTTGTTTTGTTTTGTTTTTTAAGATTTTATTTATTTATTAGAGTGTGTAAGCAGAGAAGGGGAGCAGTGGGAGGGGGAAAGGCAGGCTCCCAGCGGGGCAGGGGGCCCGGGATCACGACTGGCGCTGAAGGCGGATCGGCACCAGCTGAGCCCCGCAGGTGCCCCGGCCACAGGAAATCACTTGTGGAGCGAGAACACTGATGAATTCCCCCCCTTTCTGTGTGAGTCAACTGGGGAAACCCGCAGCCCGGCGGCCAGGACCACGGGGTTCTGTCATTATTTCACGGTCTGCTGTTCGCCCACAATGCCGCTGCTGCCCTCTGCGGCCCCGTCCCCTGGGACAGTGGCTTCTGGGGGGGGGGTGCTCTCCGTCCCTGCCCCGTCTCTGCCCCGTCCCAGCTCTGTCCCTGGACTGTCCCGGCCCGTCCCTGCCCCGTCCCTGCCCCGTCCCTGCCCCATCCCCGCCCGGCTTCTCCTGCGGGGCGGGTGCTCTGAGTCCCCTTCACCCCTCCCGGGCCTGCACTTCCTCCTCCCCACGACCCCCTCTGCGGCCCAGCACGCTCCAGCTTCTCCGCACAGAATGGGTTTGGACCAGGGGCTCAGAGCGACTTCCGCGGGCGGTGAGACCAAGTGTCGTCTGCCGGACAGAAATGGGGGAGGAGGAGGTAGGAGTGGGGGACGCGGGCGTGCCCTGCGCACACCTCCCCCGCAGAACACTCGGCGTGTGCAGGACTCCAGTCCCCGCAGCAGGGAGCGCTGTGGGAGCTCACCGGAGCCGGAGGGCCCCGCCCCCGTCCTGGGCCCCGCCCCCGCCCGAGGCCACGCCCCCGCCCGAGGCCACGCCCCCGCCCGAGGCCACGCCCGCTGGGCCCGCATTCAGTGGCCGGAGGGACCAGGGGCGTGAAGTGGCGGCCCTCCCGCCCCGTCCCTTCCCCGTCCCTGCCCCGTCCCACTGTCAGGTCACTACTGAGGGCGCATCCCATCCTCAACCCCCACCGCACCCGCAAGACCAGCTGAGGCTTTATTTGGGACTGAATGGCACTCAGACTCTCATAAGATTTTATTTATTTGAGAGAGAGAGCGCCCGTGCAGGGGGAGGGGGTAGATGGAGAAGCAGGCTCCCCCCTGAGCAGGGAGTCCCACACGGGGCTTGATCTCACAGGACCCTGAGATCATGACCCGAGCTGAAGGCAGACGCTTCACCCACGGAGCCTTCAGGCGCCCTCGGATCTCTCTGCCCTCCCAGCCCCTAACCGGGGTCTCAGAGCTGGCTCCCCGGGGACCTCAGCACTGCGTGTGCTGGTCTCCATCCTCCCTGACCGATTCTCAGCCATCTGTCCACGAGCCCCACGTGGCTTCCTTCAGATCCTTGTCCCCACGAGGACAGAGAAACAGAGGATCTGGGTGGATAATCCAGAGAGACGTGCAGGCCGAGGGGGACCAGGCTCAAATCAGTATGGGGACTGGAGAGGGTTCTGGGGGGTGCTCCCAGCCACAGGCAGAAGGCCATGGGCTAGACCCCAGCCAAGGTGCAGTGGAAGTAGAGTGGATTTAGTATGGAGTGTGGGGCTCGCTCAAGTCCTCCGGCTGGGGTCGGGTCCATCTCCCAGTCTGGAGAGACAGAGGGGATAGGCTGAGCTAGGAGGAGGAGAAAGACCTGGAGTCTCCAGGTCTGGTCAGTGGTTAGATGTAGAGACAGGAATTCAGTCAAGTTAGATGGCATTGACACACACACACACACCACCTGATACTTTTGGGGAAACGACTGAGCTTAGGGAGCACCATACATTTGAATTCGTTCCCCTTTCCAAGGCATCACTTTGCAAAATTACAGACTAACTTTCTCATTAAACCTTCCCCGCTAGCAGGAAACCTTCCCCACATTCATTCTCTATGACGTCCATTGCATAGGGGGCAACAGATCTCCAGGAAACCCCGCGCAATCACAAAATATAAATAGGATGCCTATATTTATGAGCACAGGAAGGAAGTGTCAGCCAATGTCAGGAAACAAGAAAAGGGATGTTAGGGTCCAGAGCAGGGGCAGCTAGAGGGGAGGAGTCCTTGGCTTTCCTCAGTACCTTTAAGGCTGGAAAATTTGTATTTTGAGCCAGTCCAGCAGATGGTGCTGCTCTGGTAGAGAGCGGAGAAGTCGTTCATTTCCTGGGATGCAGTCTCTGCTGTTTACAGTTCTGAGCTGATGGAGTTTCTGTCATAGTAAAATCCCAACGCTGCGTCCTCAGATATTAATACACAAAAAGAACCTGGTGTGCGCAGCAGACCCCTGTCTTGGTTTCATCCATGGGGGAAGCCCGCCTGGGTCATTCTTACTTCGCAGGTGCCTTGTTACCTACAAGGAACTTGATTTTCTCTCACTGTTTCCTCCTAGAAGAGGCTTTGGAGTCAGCCCCGTAGCACTCGCTGTCACTGTCACCTGCTCTGGCCTGTGTGCTGACAAGATGGCACACCAAACAGTATCTGTTTTGTCTACCTCTATTACATACATGTGCTATGCATTATGTAATAAAGTGTCGATATTTTCTATGCCTTATTTTATATGTATACCTATGTGTGCCATATATAATAAAAGGGATAACACTACACAGGCAGGAAATAAGTCAGGAAATAATCACTAAAAGGTCGGTGTCTTAGGCCATGAGGCCGCAGCCAACTACCATAGCCTGGGGGGCTTTAGGTAGAATTCCAGCCGAGCGGAGCCGGGGTTTGGCTGCAGGCAGGAGCCCCTTCCTGGCTTCTGACCGGCTGCTTTCTCACCGCGTCCTCACCGGGGGAGGCACGCAGAATCCTCCCCTCTCAGGGCCTGGGTGGCGCAGTTGGTTAAGCATCCAATTCTTGATTCCCGCTCAGGTCACAATCACAGGGTCGTGAGATGGAGCCCTACCTGGGCCTCCATGTGGAGGCTGCTTGGGGTTCTCTCTCTCTCTCCTTCTCTGACCCTCCCTCTCAGTTCTTGCTCTCTTTTAAAAAGAAAAGAAAAAAAAAGAAAGAAAAGAAAAGAAATTTCTCTCTCATCCTCCCCTTATGAGTTTCTAATCCTCTCCAATTACAACCTCATTTAATCTTACTACCCCCCTAAATGCCCTATCTTCAAATATAGTCCCCTTGGGCATTAGGGCTTCCACATGCCAGTTTGGGGGAGACACAGTCCAATCCACAGCAATTACTAAAGACAAAAGGGCTAAGTACCTGGATGCTCGGGGAATGGCGAAATGCGAGCCCAGCCACAGGTATTCACCGGGTGGAGTGTCCGTGGCCCTTTAGTCTAATCTCGATGTGTTAAGAAAACAAAACCCAAAAACCTTGTGTTTCTTTCTACAATGATGGAAGATTTTTGTCACCAAGTAGTTTCCAGGTTTTTTTTCTCTGTTTTTGTTTTCTAAATTTCAAAAAAGTTCACATGTGCAGATGAGGTGAGAGAGTCACGCTTCCGTATACAGGCTCACCACTCGGCCGTCCTCCCGGCGGGAGGGAGCCGACCCTGAAGGGCACTCCAGTCACACAACCCGATTCTAGCTCCTTCCTCCCATGACAGCTGCACAGTGTTTGAAGGCAGTGCCGTGCCCTCCTCCCGATCCCAAGGGAAGGCTCGGCACCCACGCCTCACTTGGAGTCCTGAGGAGCCCTTACCGGCTGGGCAGTAGGTACACATCTTCACAGACTGTGCCTCAAAGGTGAGAAGGCCGTGAGGCTTCTTCGTCTTCTCTGACGGATAAAGTCTCCCACGTTGGCCCTGCCAGGTACTCTATCTCGTGGGGTTTGCAGAGGTTGGGGGTCCCCAAGCCAGTTTCCGGCACCAGTTTCCATCATTCACCGCAAGAGGCACAGAACTCACTGAACGCTCCTTTACTCACAATGACGGTTTGTTACAGCAAAAGGCTGCAGATCAAGGTGGCCAGGGGCAGCAAGCAACCCGGGCAGGTCCCCCGCGACCCGAGCCCCGGGATTCCAGCACCTTCTCTGGGTTGAGGATCTGACCGTGCTCCCTCCTGCCAGCAACCGCGCAGGACAGCCTGCAGGCAGGCGGAGCTCCCTCTGCCCTGGAGATGGGCCTGACCCGGGCGATCGCTCGGCTTCCAGCGACTCCAGAGGCCGAGGCCCGTTGTGAGAGGAGACAATGCTAGGGCTCCCAGATGCGCAGGGACACGCTTACCGGACAGGACCTTCCAGGACTTTCCACACGGTACCTCTCAGGCAAAAGCCCAGACTTCTCTTCAGGGCAACCAATGATCTCCCACCAGGGTCCATGAGCCATCCTTCCCGCTCCCTCCCAGCCCATGTCTGCCCTCCTCTGCCAGCGTGGCATCTGGGCAGGTGGACCCCACGGTGACCGGAGAGTGGGGCCTTGACCTCCGGAGGTCCTGCCCCTGCCTCAGGGCAGCTGCTGTAGCCTTGACCTCCCTGGGGTCCTGCCTCAGTGCGGCTGCTGCAGCCAAGTGCCCTACGCCCTGCAATACACTTCCCTGAGCACCCTGTGGCTCCTTGGTTCCCCCCGAATCCCCCCACTTACACCTGCTGGGGCTGCAGGCCCACCGAGGAGCCAGGCCCTCCCTGTGGCCCTTGGCATAGGGACCTGCCCTTCCGCCTCGACGTTGGGGTCCTCATCCTACCCACAGAGGCCCTGCTGGGCCGGCCCTGGGGCCGGGGGTCCTGTTACCTGCCTGGTCTCCCGCGGGAGCCTCCTGAGCCCTGCCGTGGCCTCCCTCTGCGTCACCCTGCCCCCCATCCTGCCGGGGTGGGGGTCCGGGGTGCTGTCGGCCCCCCACACAGCAGCTGCTGCCAGAGTCCTGGGAAGGCCTGGGCACGTGTCCCCTTTATCTCTGTCCTTCTCCCCTCTTCCAGTGTGTGGCCGGGAGAGCAGAGGCCCCGGGCTTGACCTTGGCCCTCCGTGAGTTAGCGTGCAGCCCGCTGGGCCAGAAGTGGCTTCCAGTTAGACTCATCACCGTTCCCTGCGCTGCTGAGTGGGAAGGTGTGCGTCCGATCCCGTCGACCCCAGGGAAGGGTTTCCTGGGCTCTCCCACTCAGGCGCTGCAGGGAACTCGATTTGTCACCAGAAGAGAGAAGGATAGTTTCAAAACACCGTCGCTGTGGCACTCGTGGGACGCGTTTGGCAGCTGTGGAGGCCCAGAGCCCCCTGCGAGCGGCTGCCCGTCCTCTCCCATCTTCCGGCCGAGAGCTCCTGGTGTGGCCACTGCCAGGCTGGGGTGTTGCAGGTGGACGGGGTCTCCGTAGGAATGAGGATGCCTCCGGGCATTTCAGCGCCAAGCGCCCAGTACTGTGCCAACTTCATTTCATTCTCCCCAACGCCTGCTCGTTACCCCCACTTCACTGATGAGAAAACTGAGGCTTGGAGAAGTACTTTGCCTAAAGCCTTTGAGCTTCGAACGGGTCGCATGAGGGCTGCGATGCTGCCCTAACCACCCAGCTCCCCCCCTGCCTCCCCCGGGGCCTCCCCGCCTCTGGTCCCTCCTGAGGCCGAGGCCCCGCGCGAGGCCCCGTACAGCCCGACCTCGGGCCAGCGGCACCCACCGCGTTGCCAACTGCCGAGGGTCCCGGGTGAGGGAGCTGTCGGGTGCCCTTTGCAGCCTGCAGTGGGGCTGGCGAGCACCCAAGCCGCGCCCGTGGGATGCCCGCGGGAGTCGCCCCCGGGACTGCACCTGCCTCGCGGCTCTCAGGGGAGCTGGTAATGAGCCTGATTGCGAGCAGCCGCTGAGGCCCCACGGGATCACTTTACCTAAAGCAGCCGCCACAGGAAAGGCGGGAGATCTAGGGGAGAGGGAGGGGGGAGGGGTTGAGAGCACCCCGGGGGGCTCAGGCAGGTGGGCAGCCTGAGGCTGGGCCCTGGTACCGCCCCAGGTGCCAGGGCCGGGGAGGCCACAGGCTGGGGACCCAACTGGGGGTGGCCCAAGTGTGCACGGGTCTGCGCGGGCATTGGGGCACGTGACTGGGAGGGGGCCGTCCAGGGCTTCGGGGCGGCTCCTGCCACCCACCCCCCACCCGGTGGGCAGCAAGCAGACCCGGGAGGGGCCCGGCCGGTCCGAAGGAGGGAGGGCAGCCAGCGGGGGCCTCGAAGCAGCTGGTGGCCCTTGCTGGGGGTAAGGGAGGGGAGAGCCCGGGCTGCACCCCAACCCGGGCGCTAGGAGGACGTCACAGAGTTTTAGGGACGGGGCGGTGGGCTTCGGGAGGTGTTAGACCCTCGGGTGGCAGGCTTCCCCAGACAGCCCAGGCCGCTCAGAATCCAGGCCCTGAGACGTGGGCAGACACCTCTGCTTCGGGGGCACAGCTCCAGTTCCTCCCACATGGCTTTCTCTCTCTCTTTTCTTTTCTTTTCTTTTTTTCTTTTCTTTCTTTCTTTTTCTTTCTTTTCTTCCCTCTTTTTTTTTTTTTTTTTTTTTTTAAGATTTCATGTATTTATTCCTGAGAGACACAGAGAGGCGGAGACCCAGGCCTAGAGAGAAGCAGGCTGCCTGCTGAGAGCCTGGTGCAGGATTCGATCCCGGGACCCCCGGGGTCACGGCCTGCACCCAAGGCAGACGCTCACCCGCTGGGCCCCCAGGCGCCCCCAAGATGGCATTCTCTGCAAGTGAAAACAATACAACCCTGCAGTCCACTTTGTCCTGGGTTTAAGAACGCAGTCACCGAGCCGTTGGGTCTGCGTGACATCAAAGGTGGGCAGGAACCGGACGTCAGGTGGATCTGCCTCCCGTGAGCTGTCCTCTGGGCCTCAGCCCCGTGGAATCCTGTCTGGGTCAACCCGGCAGGGCCGCCGCCCTCTGAGCTCCCAGAGCCGGGCTCCTGGGCCTGCAAGCGGGCGGGAGCCGGAGTAGCGTCTTCCCTTTTCCTTTGCCGTCTACACCCGTCTGTTCTTGTTTACGAGTTACTTTAATTTTCCAAGTTCGTTGCTCTTCCCTTGGGCACAACAGGGCATTTGTATAATAAGGTGTATTATGATTTCTCGTAGCTTCCTTATTTCTCTTCAAGACCTGCGTGCTTGTGACGGGTGCTTTCTGTCCCCCAGGAACTCCGGGGGCACCCGCCCGGCCGTGGGTGCAGCCTCACTTCCCTTGGGGTCTGGCTCCTCCTCCTTGACCACCACCACCGCCGCCTCACAGGCTTCTGGAGGAATCAAGCTAAGCCTTGGGAGGTGTCCTGGGCGGGGGCTCCTCCCAGGAGGAGCGCGGCCTTGGAGAGCGACCACCAGGCCAACGCGCCCCCGCCCGGGGTGCGGCTGCGGACGGGGCCGGCGGCGCGCGGGCGGAGGGGCGGGGAGACGCAGGGGGCGGGGACCGGGGCGGGGAGATGTGGGGGCGGAGCACAGGGGGGTGTGAGACTGGGTGGGGGGAGGGGGTCACGGCGCAGCTTCGCTGTGAGGGCTCCACGGGGGAGCGGCGCCCGCCGCCTGCTGGCTCTCGGCTTCGGCCTCCGCCGCCTCCGCGGTCCGGGAGCGCTCCCCTGGGGGCGCCCACGGGTGGGCCAGGGAACTGGAAGGAACGGGCCTTAAGATGGTTTTCAGGGCAGCCCGGGGGGCTCGGCGGTTTAGCGCCGCCTTCGGCCCGGGGCGTGACCCTGGAGCCTCAGGATCGAGTCCCCCGTCGGGCTCCCTGCGTGGAGCCCGCTTCTCCCTCTGCCTGGGTCTCTGCCTCTCTGGGTCTCTCATGAATCAAAAAAAAGATAAAATAAAATAAAAATAATAAAATAATAAAATAAAATGATTTTCAGGGATAGTAGAAAGAGTGTTCGCGGCTCGGCAAAGAACAAAAGCCCCGCGGGACAAAGCGTGTTCCGAGCAGCCCGGAGCAGCCCGGGGCGTGGAGAGCAAAACCGCCCGCGCCAGCCGCGGCTCATTTACAAAGGGCTGTTGGACTCCGCGGTGGGGCCTCGACCCGGGAGCCGGGCAGCGCGCCTCGCGGCTCCCCACACGCCGCAGGCTGCAGGCTTTGGCCGGCTCTGCGCGGGCGAGGGCGCTTCCTCCGAGCCCGAGGGCTCCCCGGGCAACGCCGACCACCGCGCTTCACCTCCTCCCCCGGCGCCGTCCTGTTGGTGGGCCGCGCTCCTCGCCTCCCGGCGGCGCCTCAGGGGGACGCGCACCTCACACGGGACGGCCCCTCACCTCGGGACGGCGCCTCGGAGGACGGGCCCTCACCTCAGGACGGCGCCTCGGAGGACGGGCCCTCACCTCAGGACGGCGCCTCGGAGGACGGGCCCTCACCTCAGGACGGCGCCTCGGAGGAGGGGCCGGGGCCGCAGTGTCTCCTCACAACCCCGGTGACCGCTGACCAGGACGCCGGCAGCCGAGAGGCTCCCCCGAGGCTCCCTCAGGGTCCCGATGGATGGTCGAGTGTCCAGGGACAGGGCCCCGCGCTGCTCCGGGACGTGGGGACCCCCGGCGGCCCCCGGGTCAAGGCTGCCGGGGCCTGGGCCGCGGGGGCCTGGAAGCCGATGCCTGGGTCCGCCCCGGGTGTGGTTTCCTGGGCCTGGACTAGCCCGGGCCTCGGATTCTTTGCCCCCTCAGGGTGACGGCCGACGACGTCCCCTGGAGCCCTGGTCCCCGGGGGGCCTCCTCGGGCCCGGGCCTCCCGGTGCAGCCGCAGCCGCAGCTGCCGCGATGCTGTCCGCCTCCCGACCAGTCCCGTGCCAGGGTCCCGCGGGCGCTGCGGAGGCCGCCGGGGGTTACGCCGGGGATACGCCGGGGATACGCCGGGGCGCGTCCCCCCCCCCCCCCCCGTTCCGCGCGAGGAGGAGCTTTGCTTAACACCACGGGCTCGTCCTCATGCTGCGCTCCGGGGGTCCGCGGCCTGCCGGGGGTGGGGTGGGCAGCCCGGGAGCGGCCGCTGCGCCTCCCCGCAGGACACGGGCCATCGGGGATGGGTTGGAGGTGAACAGGTGTCTTCGCCTGAACACCCAGGGTCTGTCACGCAGACGCCAACACCAGGATTCTGCCGTGTGGTGGTGGCCGTAGGCACATCTATCGCAGGCTCCTTCAGGCTGCTCGTGTGAGGAAGCTGTTCTTTCCGTTTTTTTTTTTTTTTTTTGATTTTTTATTTATTTATGATAGTCAGAGAGAGAGAGAGAGAGAGAGAGAGAGAGAGAGAGAGAGAGAGAGAGAGAGAGGCAGAGACAACAGGCAGAGGGAGAAGCAGGCTCCATGCACCGGGAGCCCGACGTGGGATTCGATCCAGGGTCTCCAGGATCGCGCCCTGGGCCAAAGGCAGGCGCCAAACCGCAGCGCCACCCAGGGATCCCTGTTCTTTCCGTTGTTAAAACCCGCCCTTGTTGGAGGTGTTCCTCCCTAGGGCCTCCCCGACTGGAAATTTCCCTTGTTTTCTCCAGGGAGGCTGTACCTTGCCCCCCCTTCTGTGCCTCCGGTCCTGAGCACTCCTTCTGAGGTGGGGCAGGGGCCCCCAGTAGTCTTCCCTGCCCCCATCCGCATCAGGGCCTCTCTCTCAGTTAGCGCCCTTTTGACCCGTGGCTCAATTTCACTCACAGCCTGCCCTTGGTTAAAACAGTTATTCATTACCTAAGGATTTCAGACTAAATATCCTTATTCCTGAATCAGTTTCCAGAGGCTTCTCATACAGACCATGCTTTGCAAAACACTGATTGCTCATAGGGTCACTCGTGGCTAAAGATAAGGATCGTTTTTGGTTTTGGCAAGTTTGGAGCAATGAACATTGTGCATTGAATGTACTGTTTTAATGCAGGAAAGCAAATATTTAAGGCCAATATTTTTTTTTCCAAGATAATAAAACTTCTACACACATGATTCTACATTATATTACCTAGTTGTTCAGTAGTCTTTCTTTCTTTCATTAGATATTTTGTAGGAGCTTGGACAGTGTGTAACAGATCTAGATCTTGGGAGTCAGAGGTGGGTAAAATGTAGTCTAACTTTTTTTAAGATTTTATTTATTTATTTGAGAGAGAGGGCGAGAGAGGGGTGAGGGGCCGAGGGAGAAGCACACTCCCCGCTGAGCAAGGGGCCCAATCCCGGAACTCCAGGATCATCACCTGAGCCAAAGGCAGATGCCTAAATGACTGAACCACCCAGGCGCCCCAAGATGCGGTCTAACTTGGCAACCAGGATCATGTCTTGGATTATGTCCAGCGTGTAGAGGATCAATGGATGTTTATGAATGAGAGATGATAAACAGCAAAGCAAGGACATGAAATGGTGAAAAATGACCACCTCCAGGTTGGGGGATATCAATGCTCAGAGAGACTTCTTAAAAACTGAACTTCTAAAAAAAAATAAATAAATAAATTAAATAAATAAATAAATAAATAAATAAATAAAACTGAACTTCTGTTTGGGGAAAGATGGAATAGACTTACTTTTTCCTATTCCTGTCATGTACAGCTAAAAATCCGGGAAATTACATATAAAATAAACATTAGCTTCTGAAGGATGGAAGAAGAAGGTAGACCCTAAGGACATCAGGACCCAAGACATGACAAGGTCCTGGGTTACCTGGCTTATCTGTTTGCCCCATATATTCCAGACCTGGAGATGAAGGAGCTAACATCCTAGAAATGCCAGTGAGCCAAGACAAAGACCCCATGAAATAAAGCCCTTACTATCTTTAGCCAAACAAACAAACAAACAAACAGAAAAGGGACAAATAGAATTCAGCAACATATATGATAATTACATACCATGACCAAGTGGGGTTTATTCCAGTGATACAAGGCTGGTTTAAAAATTTGAAAATTAGACTATGTAATTTACCATATTAATAGGATAAAGAGAAAAACAAAGCAATCACATTAATCAATGGATACAGGAAAATTTTGACGAAATTCAACAACCATGTTATGATTTAAGAAAAAGACTATCAGAAAGATAGGAATAGAAGGGAATTTCCACAATTTGATAAAGTGCAACCACCAAAATCCTACAGTTCACATTATGCTTGATGGTGAGATCAGAATCTGGGTAATGGTGTCCACTCTCACCATATTTACTTGAAGTTCTAGCCAATGCAATAAGACAAGAAAAAGAAAAGCATATAGATGAGAAAGGAAGAAATAAAATGAACCCTATTTATAGATTACATGATTGTCTACATAGAAAATCCCAAAGAATCTACTAAAAAACTCCTATTGCTAATAAGAGACTTCAAAAAAAAAGCAGCATACCAGATGGACATACAAATATCAGTTGTATTTCTATGTATTAGCAATGAGCATATGGCCACTGAAATTAAACATGTAATATTCTTTGTAATCATTCAAAAAAAGGAGAATACTTAGATGTAAAAATCTCTATATAAAACATTTCCTGGACTTGTAAGCTGAAAATATGCTGATGAAAGAAGATCTAAATAAATGGAGCGAGTTCACAGATTGGAAGATCCAATATAGTAAAGATGTCAATTCTCTCAAATTAATATATAGTTTTTTTAAGATCTTATTTATTTATTCATGAGAGAGAGAGAGAGAGAGAGAGGCAGAGACACAGGCAGAGGGAGAAGCAGGCTCCATGCAGGGAGACCGATGTGGGACTCGATCCTGGGTCTCCAGCATCATGCCCTGGGCTGAAGGTGGCACTAAACCACTGAGCCACCCGGGCTGCCCTAATATACAGTTTTAAAGCAATTCCTATCAAAATCCCAGTGAGATTTTTTATAGATATGTATGAACAACATTATTCTAACATTTAGATGGAAGAGCAAAGAAAATAGAATAGCTAAAACAATTTGAAAAGGAAGAATAAAGTAAAAGGAACCCATCTACCCAGTTTTAAGTCTTATTATATAGCTACTGTAGTCAAGAATGTATAATATTGGCAGAGGAATAGGAATGTAGAAAAATGGAACAGGACAGAAAATCCAGAGTTTGGCTCACACAGAAACACACAACTGGTATTTTAACACAGGTGTAAAAGAAATTCAATGGAGAAAAGATAGCTTTTCAACATATGGTGTTGAGCAATCCATAGCTAAAAAAGTGAAACCTGACCTGAAACTCATACTCTCTACAAAAATTAACTCAGAATGATTCATGGATTTCAATGTAAAACACAAAACTATAAAACCTTTAGTAAAACACATAGGAGGAGATCTCAATGATCTACGACTGGGCAAACAGTTCTTAGACTTGACCCCAAAAGCATGTTTTTTTTTTTTTTTTCAAAAGCATGTTTTATAAAAGGAAAAATTGATAATGTGGACTTCATCATTATTAAAAACTTTTGCTCTGCAAAACATTCTGCTAAAAGGATGAGAAAACAAGTTAGCAAGTAGGGAAAACGTGTTTGCAAACCACATACCCAACAAAGAGGACTGATATCCAGGATATACAAAAGAACCTCAAAACTCATTAAAATCTAATGATCTAATTAGAAAGTAGGCAAAAGACATGAATGAGCACTTCACCAACGGGGATATACAAATGGGAAATAGGCAGACAAAAAGATATTTGGCCATTAGGGAAATACAAGTGAAAACCACAACAAGATATTTACTGCACACCTTCTTTAGCTCCTTTACATATGATAATTTCTACAGGTTACTACCACACGCCCCAGCAATTACGCCACCAGGCATTTATCCCACCAGAGCCCGCACACAAATGTTTACAGCGGCTCTGTGCATAATGTGCAAACCCTGGAAACAACCCAGACATCGTTCAGTGTATGGATGGTGAAACAAACCGTGGCTCATTCACACCATGGAATACCACCACTCCACACAAAAGGGAGATTATTGATACATACAACCACCTGTATAAATCTCCAGACGATTATCTGAGAGGGAAAAATATGTAATCCCAAAGGGTTAGATACTATATCCTTCCATTTAAATAACATTATTGAAGTGGCAAGATTCTAGAAATGGACTATTGAGAACAGAGGTCAGCAGGGGGATATGGAGGGCATGGTCATGGGGATAAGAGGGCAGCCGGAGGGATCCTGATGATGTTAAGCCATATTCCCTGTTCTGACTGTATCGAAGTCAATATCCTGCTTGTGATGCTCCATTCTAGTCTTGCCAGTTGTTGTCCTGGGAAACTGGGCCAAGGTATGTGGGATCTCTCTGTACGATTTCTTACACATTCATGTGAATCTACACTTATTTCCAAATTAAAGAGTTTAATATTAATAATTAAAAAACCCAAATCTTACCAACTCACCCTCCTCACCATTGTTGTGAGATAAAATCAAAATGCTTCCTTGTGCTTGATGAGAACTTGTCTAGTCTGGCCCCCATGATTCCCAGCCCTGCAGCCTCTGAGAATTACAATGGAGCTTATAAAAAACGCTGATGCCCAAGCATCACTCCAGCTCAGTTAGATCAGGATCTAATCTCTGGGGGTAACTAGATAGTAATTAGCGTTTTCTTTGATTACTGGTCACGGCCAGACCATAGGCTCCATGAAGCCTGTTTTTGCTTCCCAGCTCCTAAATCAGTGCTTGTCCCCTGTGAGGTGCTCTGTGAATGTGTGCGATGTGAAGGAATGAATGAATGGATACAGGGGAAACAGAAGGATTCTCCTCCCCTGTTTTGCTGCCTCCCCGAACCATGAAAGAAGAGGAGGAGACAAGGTGCCTTCCCTGGTGTCCTCTCCATCTCTCCCCAGCATCATTTCAGAATCGCAGTAGGGATCACAGGTTTGCTCCAAGACAGATCCATCTCCGAAGTATAAGATCTGGAAATGACGACAGTGCCTCCTCTCCATGCAACCGGCAAATGTAATGAAAATGAAAGAGTCTGGCAAGGACTTATACTGATTTTTTCCTATTGTCCCTCAGTATGTATATGAACATTTACAATGTGAGCATGATAATCAATGTTTTAAACAATTACCTTGAGACAATTGCAAGTTCCGGAATTTTATACAAATTTCAGTCCACAAATTCACAAACATCAGTGTGGGGGAAATGTGACTTTATTTTCAGTAACTCCATTCAATTTTCATGTCTATACCACCACCACCACCACCATGTCCACCATGACCACCATGTCCACCATGACCACCACCACCACCACCATGACCATCATGTCCACCATGCCCACCACCACCACCACCACCACCAAGACCACCACCACTACCAATTACCATGACCACCATCATGACCACCACAACCACTACTACCTGTTCTACCTAGTTGGTGGGAAACTTACCTTTTTATCCTTATTTTTGGCGGGTGGAGTGTTTTTCAAGTGCTCCCTGAAAGTGCCAAGCTTTAGGGTGGTAAAGGTTTGTGAGGATTGGGAGTTTATTGGCCTTGAATCAAGGCCCTTTATGTGTGACGGTGACACTGTTCAGACTCCTGCTTTAGGCTTGGGGATCTTCACTAGGCTGCTTATCTTCATATCTGCCCAGATGTCTCAGTGGCCCTCCCCTTCCTGGTGTTGCTGGTTCCCTGGCAGCTGTGTGCTTGAAAGATGACCCAGCACCCTTTTCATTCTCTTGTCTCCTCGCTCCATCCAAACAAAATGTCTTTGTAGTTGGGGGTGAAAATGTCATTGAGGTGGCTGAGCCAAAAAACAGAAGTGGGCCACCAGACTACCTGCCTTGGAAACAGGAGAAATGATGGGCCACAACTCAAGATACATCAAGAGGTGAGAGAATATGAAAAGAGAAAATAATTTAAATAGTAATTATACAAAGACACATTGAAATTTGTGCATTTATTGAGATTTGTCTTTGAATCTCCCCCTCCGACAAAGCCTCCTCAGGTCCAGACATGATTATCGATTATTTATTTCCTGCCTTCTTTACCTATATGGTTTCCTTATATCATTCTCCAAACCCTATAGAGAGTTCATATCATTCCTGGGGTAGACATGAGAAACCATGACCCCAGGAGGTTAGTGAGTATTTAAGGACAGGGCCCACGGGTCAGGGAATCACTTTTCTCTCTTTCTATTGTATCATATCAACTCTGGCAGGCCTTTAGAGAGTGGATCCGGAGTTTGAGGATGAGACCACATACCTGGATTGCTTGGCCTTTTGATGTTCTTCAGATTAAAGCATGGAAGGCCTGGCCATTCTGCCTCTGTGTGAGGGTGACCCGGGGCCAGGGTGGAAGCACTGGATGTGACATCAGGAGTTATCTTCCCTTTGGCATTTGAGAATAAATCTGTAGAGCAGTGATGCTCACTGGAGAGCTTAAAAGAATCTTCATGTCTGACTGCGTCCCAGGCCACTTAAATCAGAATCTCAGGGGGGCGGGGGGTAGGACCCAGATACCAGTATTTAAAAAATCCTCTAGGAGTTTCTCCTCTGCGGCCACAGTCGAGAACCAGGGCTCTAAGCAGCTGTTCCCAAACCTGTGCAAGCGTCAGAATCACCTGGAAGGCTTGTTAAAACCCTGACTGCTGGGACCCACTTGTATAATTTCTGATTCAGCAGGTCTGGGTGAGGGCCAAGATTATGCATTTCTAAGTTCCCAGGGGATTGGTGATTGAGCAGAAGTGAAGCTGGTGTGAGCTCCTGGTCTCTTCCTTACGCCTGTCAGGTCACAAGGGGTTTGTGTCTCCTATTCCACGACTTGACTTCCCGCATGCTGACTTGCTCAAGTACTAGAACACCGTTTGCTGTGTGAATGCTAAATAGTCTATGAGCATCAGAAGTATTTTGAAATAAATCAGGCAATGAATTCCATCAGGCTTTGAATGGATTTTAAGGAGCTTATCACAATTTTCAGTAGGAAAATAAGCATCTTTCAAAGGAAATTTACCATATTGAAATTTAGTTGTGCCGCTCCTATTAGCATTCTTTTTCTTATCTTTTCGAAATCTTTGCAATAACTCCTCTTTATTAGTTTTATTTTTTAAGATTTTACTCGTTTGACAGAGAGAGAGAGAGAGAGAGAGAGCGCACAAGCAGGGGGAGCGGCAGCAGAGGGAGAGAGAGAAGCAGGCTTCTCGCTGAGCAGACTCGATCCCAGGACCCTGAATCATGACCTGAGCCAGAGGCAGGCACTTAACTGACTGAGCCACTCAGGCACCCCCCTTTGTTAAGTTTTATTGAAGTCAAGTTATAAAGTTTATGGAGCCAGAACTCAAGAGACAGGGATACATTTTCAGATGTATCAGGGTAGCGTTGCCAGATTTAGCAAAAAAAACAAAAACAAACAAAACCCCAGGACACTCAGTTAAATTTGAATTTGAGGTAATGAAAAAGTTTTATTTTATTTTATATTTATTTACTCATGAGAGACACAGAGAGAGACAGAGACACAGGCAGAGGCAGAAGCAGGCTCCCTGCAGGTACCCAGATGCAGAACTCGATCCCAAGACCCCGGGGTCATGCAATGAGCTGAAGGCAGATGATCAACCCCTGAGCCACCCAGGCATCCCTATAATGAAAACATTTTAAGCAGAAAAATGTCCCCTTTGATACTTGACAATCCTGATGATGGGACAAGTATGAGGATGGGAATGACCTATGCGCCTGCTGGGGAGGAACAGAACGTGCCCATCCATTTCTGCTCATGGATACACAGAAATACTTGATCTTGAGCCTTGTCCACGGAGAGCTTAACGACATCGGCTGAACTGATGCATCACGGACACCTAGGGTAGAAAGGCAGTCTATGGGATTGCTGAGTGCCTTCCCAGGGGGCTGCTGATAACTCCGATCCCTGTCTCTTTTGGTTCAGTTACTCCAGTTGTCTACATCGGTGGTTTAGACAGAGGGTGATTGTCTGCTGTGTGCCGTGGGCATTTGGCAGTGTCCAGAGACACGTTTGGCTGTCACGCCTGGGGAGGTTGGTGCCACTGGCGGCTAGTTGTTTGGAGCCAAGGATGCAGCTACACATCCTGCTCCAGCGGACAGCCTCCTGCAATCAAGAATTGGCCCTCACAGAGCAGAGGCTGAGAAACCCCGGGCTAGATCCGACCGTGCAGGGTAGCGACTGTGTCAGACCACTCCAGCTCTGTCCTGAGTGTCACAGTGTATACTGTTCCTGGGTGTCAGTTTGGCAGAGAGATGCCTCCTACCTGTACGGTAAAGCAACAGGTAGAAGGATTTTGATAGGCTCCTTTCAGATCTTACAAAACAAGGGAAGTGCTGTAGAGGTTCCATAAAAAGTGCCAGTCCTCACTTGTGGCCGTCTTCCCTGGCATGGCCTAGATTTGGTACCTTTGAAGAGTTCAGGCAGGACCTGTGAAATCTAGGTGATGGAATCCCATAGCTGTCCCCTTTCTCAGAGTAGGGAACACCATTTGGTCTCGACCTTCCACATAGCTCTGGCCATTCAGGACTCCTTTGGTGTAAGTATTTGGGGGAGGCACTGACCAAACATGTATTCGTCATGTTGTGTACGACAGCTGTTGCTATAACCCTCGCATTCAGAAGGAAGCTGATTGCTAAATCCAGCAACAATGAACATTCATGATATCTTAACAATACCTCGTGTTTGCATCATGCTTACCTCTGATAAACTGCAAAGCATTTCATAGACATTCTTATTAAAGACCTAGTGGTGCTCATGGGAAGCAAGAGGAGGTGGGTCATATTCTTCCCACTTTAAGAGGTGATAATTAAGCCTGGAGTCACACACTATGTGAAGAGCTACGAGTACATTGCGACTCTTGACACTGGGGCTGGGGCTGTCAGCCAGTAGAGCATTATTCTGATGATGGCGTTGACTCATCAGACCCTGCTGAGAGTCCAGTCATAAATGTCTAATTTCAAAATCCTTTAAAAAAAAAAAAAGATTTGAGAGAGGGAGAGAGACGGGGGTGGGGTGGGGAGCGGGGATATGCAGAGGGAGAGTCTCCAGCAGACTCCTCCCCAGGCGCAGAGCCTGACATGGGGCTGGATCTCATGACCTTGAGCTGAAATCAAGAGTCAGATTCTTAATGGACTGAGCCACCCAGGAGGCCCTCAAAATCCTTTTTTTCTTAAGATTTATTTATTTATTTCTGATAGACAGAGAGAGAGAGAGAGAGGAGGCAGAGACACAGGAGGAGGGAGAAGCAGGCTCCATGCAGGGAGCCCGACGTGGGACTCGATCCCGGGACTCCAGGATCGCGCCCTGGGCCAAAGGCAGGCACCAAACCGCTGAGCCACCCAGGGATCCCCTCAAAATCCTTTTGAAATGTACACAGCAGATTGTGAAGGGTGGTTGTTAATCAGAGGACAACACAGCAAGGACATCTCCATTTCTAGTACTTTTGCCCTTTTGAAACAAAAATGCAGCAAAAGTATAAAGGGGAAGGAGTAGGAATTGGAGTTCAATAAATATTTGCTGTGGGCTCCGTGGTGCCAAATCCTGTGCTAGATACCACGGAAGATGAGATATAAATAGATGTCCTTGATATGTCATCTCATTTGTAAGCTGGAGACTCAAGACTTCACAGAGAGAAGCCTACAGAGAGCTGTAAAGTCCTATAACACACACGTGCGCCAAGATGTGTGTATGGGAGGCCGCAGTGTCCTGGGAGGCCGAGAAGCTTTTATGTAAAGGGAGGAATTGAAGAGGAAACTTGAGGTATTAGTAGGACTGGTTCAAGTGGTCACAGGGCATCTGCAGAAATAGGATTCCATGAGACAAAGGGGTTAGTGAATAGAGGTGGGGTCATTCTTGCTACTCTCTGGAAGAGACACATACTTAGGGGCCCCCAAGGGGTCATTTCCTGATCTGTGAATGAGTGGAAGGCAAAAAAAAAAAAAAGCCACAGGATGAGGGTACAGAAGAAACAAGGGCTCAGAAGACAGAGGAAGCATTCCCGAGCTCCCGTGAAGACCTCAACTCCCGGTTCCAGCTCTGCCCCAGCCGCAGATGCAGCTCCGACGAACCCCGGTGTCTTCCAGTGAATTCCAGTGTTTTGTGGACCGTAGCAGAACCTAAGGCTTTCGGAGTCTGGGAGTCCTCACTGTGCACAAAGGAAGGAGCACGGAGGGTTGAGGCGGCCCGAACCGAAGCCCAGGGCGAAACCCTGGAACCAGTTCTGGGCAGCCTTGGTTCAGACGCCAAGTTGTGGGTTGGCCAGACGAGCTTCAAAGGCTGGGGGGCTCCCGAGGTCCCGGGGCTGCTCCTCAGGCCCTGTGGCTCCAGACTCTTCCCACGGAGACAAATCGCCCCAGACGCAGAAGCCGCCTTGCTTCTTGAGCTCTGACTTTGGCTGCAGGTGGGTGGGCCGCGGCTGCTTGTGGCGGCTCCACGGGACAGAACCGCCGCCTTCTTCAGCAGCTGGTGGGAGAGGCCTCCGTGTGCAGCTAAACCACCAGCTCGGCGGGTGGAAGCGTTGTTCTGGCAAGTGAACTGTTTCCCCCCAGGATTTGCTTTGAGGATTTTTTTTTTTAAAACTTATTTTAATGACAGATTGTGATTTGGAAGTGATTCATTTTCATTTCATAGTTGTCTTGACAACAATGTAATTTATGACATTTCAGGGTCTTGAGAATCCTAGAATCTTACAATCAATGTGTTGCTTATTAAAATTCTCATAAAACGCACTGGCAAAAATTCTTTAGAGTTGGCGGACTAAAGGAAAGAATTGCTTTCCGTAAAGCTTTTTCTTTTTTGGTCACTAACGGTAGTGACTTCAGGACCATCGGCTAAATTTAATTTCAGGCCGAGCCAGACTCGTTTTTTTTTTTTTTTTTTGGTGTTTTACCCAGGATTTGCTTGTATTGCCTTTGCAACTTCTTTTTGGATTTCTAAATTATAATTCTCTCTCTGAATTATCTTATGAAAGTGGAATCAAGTGGAAACAGCTTTATATTTTGCTTTCCCCCCACGTCTTACATACAGTCTTAACATCCCTCATGGAAAACGGTTTAGGAAGGTCTTTATCAGGGAGCATGTCCTCTTTTTTTTTTAAAAAGACGTTCGTTCTTTATTCATGGGAGACGCAGAGGCGCAGGCAGAGGGGGAGCGGGCGCCCTGCAGTGACCCCTGCCCGATCCGGATCCGCCGACCCTGGACCCTGGGCCGCCCGTCTCGGAACAACTTAAAGCTGCAGGATATTAGGGGAAAAAGTCACAAATGAGCAACTCTGGAAAGACCGCTTGCAGTGGAGCACTGAGTGTTTTGCAAAATTCAAGTTTATGCTTTCTTTGGGGGGGGGGGGTCGGGCGGCGGTGTGGACGCCTCGGCAGCGTCTACACCGCGTGCTTCCGTGACCGATCACGTCGCTGGAGGCCGGCGCTCCGAGGACGCTCCGCACGGACAGCGCCTGCGGGCCTTCGGCGAGGCCCTCCCGGGCGGCGGCAGGTGCGCGGCGGAGCCCGGGTCGCGCCCCTGGTCGCGGGCCGCGGAAGATGGCTGCCCCCAGCGCCGCGGACAGTCACGTGCCCGCCCCGCCGCGCCCCCTCCCGCGCTCGCCCAGCCCCCGGCCCCGCGCTCCCCGGCCGCCCGGCCCCGCGCGGAGGCTCCCGGGCCCGAGGCCGGTGTGCCCGTCCGGACCCCAAGCCGGCCGCGGGGTCTGGCTCCCGGAGCCGGGGCACCTCCGTGGGGGCGACCTGCGGCGGGCCGCGCTACTGGGCATGCGCAGGGCTCCCGTCCGGGCGCCGCCAGGCTCCGGGTTTTCCTCGGCACTCGGAGCGGCGGCGGGAGGCGGGGCCCGGGGGGCGGGGCGGCCCTGTCCCCGCCCCCCTCCCCCCTCCCCCCTCCCCCCTCCCTCCCTCCTTCCCTTCCCGCCCTCCCCTCCGCTCCTCTCCCCGCCCCGAGCTGGGGCCCCGGCGGCCGCCCCCTGGAGGCCGAGCTTGCGGCCCCGCCCCCTCCGGCCCCGCCCCCTTCCCGGGCGCCGCCAACACCAGGACGAGCGGACCCCCGCGGAGCCGGGCCGACGCGGGCCGCGGACTGGGCATGCTCGGAGGCCGGAGGCTCGCGCTGGCGAGTCGGAAGCGTTCGCAGCAGCGCGGCGGCGGCGGCGGGACGGAGCGGGCCGGGCCGGGACAGGCAGCCGTCCCCGGGGAGCGCATCCCGCGGCGGGGCCCCGACGCCGCCCGGCCCCGGGCCTCGGTGCGCGGCGGCGGCTCGGCGAGCGCAATCCCGGCGGCGGCGGCGGCGGCTCCGGGGCAAGTGAGCCGGGGGCGGGGGCGGGGGCGGGGGCGGGGGCGGGCGGGGAGCGGGACCCGGGGCCGCGGGCGGGGGCGGGGGCGGGGGCGGCCCCGGGGCGGGGGCGGGAGCGCGGGCGGGGCCGCAGCCGGAGCCGGGCCGCGCGCTCACCTGGCGGGCACTCGGGGGGCGGGGGCGGGGGCGGGGGCGGGGGCGGGGGCGGGGGCTGCGAGGCCGCCGGGGGCGGCGGGGGCGGGGCGGGGGCGGGCGGAGGGCGGCCGGCGGGGTCCCACCCCCACCCCCGCCCACCCCACCGCCACCCCACCCCCGCCCCCACCCCACGGCCCGGCGGCGGCGTGACAGTTGGCCCGGGGCGGGGTCGCGGCGGGGTCGCGGGGTCGCAGCCGGCCGCCCCGGTCCCGGGCTCCCCGGCTCCCCGGCTCCCCGCGCCCCCAGCGCCCAGCGCCCAGCGCCCACAAGACAGGGGGGCCCCGCGGAGCGCCTGCGGGTCGGGGCGGCCCAGGGGGCGGCGGGGTGGTCGAGGCCTGCAGGCGCCCGGGCGACGGGGGCGGGGGGGGCGGCCTACGCAGGGGGCTCCGCGGTCCCGCGGCCTCGGCTCGGGGGCAGGGCGGCGGCCTCGGGGTGGGGTGTGGGCCCCGGGCGGGGCGGGCGGGGCGAGCGGGGCGTCCGGGGCAGCGTCGGGGCCGTGGCGCCCGCCCCCGGGGCAGGGGTCGGCGCGGGGGGGGGGGCAGGTGCGCGGGGGCGCGGCGCAGCGGCGGGAGGCGGCTCCGGCAGGGAAATTTGTCCCGGTGGACCGGAGGCCCGCCGTCCTGCCCGTCCTGCCCCGTCTGCGGCGCTCGGGCTCGGGGAAGGCGCCCGGCGGGGTGTCGGGGAGGGCAGCGGAGGAGCGGACTGCTGCCCGCGGGCTCGGCGAGGTGCCCGGGCCGCCCTGAGCCAGGGTCGGCAGGTGCCTGGGCCCGTGCAGGAGGAGCTGGACAGGCTGGGGGTCAACAGGTGCCTGGGCCCGTGCAGGAGGGGCTGCCCCAGGCGGGGGGTTGGCAGGTGCCTGGGCCCGTGCAGCAGG
The DNA here is from genome assembly GCF_905146905.1 of Nyctereutes procyonoides. NCBI lineage: Eukaryota > Metazoa > Chordata > Mammalia > Carnivora > Canidae > Nyctereutes > Nyctereutes procyonoides. Next base: position 27,846,531 of record NW_026575043.1, read on the forward strand.
AGCTGGACGGGCCAAGGTCAGCAGGTGCCTGGGCCCGTGCAGGGGGGGCTGGATGGGCTGGGCGTCGGCAGGTGCCTGGGCCCGTGCAGGAGGGGCTGGACGGGCTGGGGGTGGGCAGTTGCCTGGGCTCATGCAGAAGGGGCTGCCCAGGCCAGGGGTCGGCAGGTGCCTGGGCCCATGCAGGAGGGGCTGGACGGGCCAGGGGTCAGCAGGTGCTTGGGCCCATGCAGAAGGGGCTGCCCCAGGGCCAGGGGGTCGGCAGGTGCCTGGGCCCTGCAGAAGGGGCCGCCCCGAGCCGGCTCAGCAGCTGCCAGGGCCCGTGCAGAAGGGGCTGCCCCAGGCTGGGGCTCGGCAGGTGCCTGGGCCAGGGGTTGGCAGCTGCCTGGGCCCGTGCAGAAGGGGCCACACCAGGCGTCCCGCAGTGGGGCTGTAGGATGCGCAGAGGAGCCGGGGCCTCAGGTCCCTGTCGTCAGGTCAGGGCTCCCAGGGAAGCCGGGGCGGCTTGGTGATTCAGCAGGTGGCAGCCTTCCAGCTCTGAAGCCCGGCCGAGCCTGCCCGCCTGTTGGAGGCTCCAGCTTCGGGGGAACCTCCGGGCGCTGCCTCCCGCCTGGAGCGGCCTGTGGCCTTACCTTGCTGCTGCTCTGTGTCTGGAGGCTCAGCGCTTTTGGTCTTCCTGGCTGTGTCTCCTCAACTAGGTGGCGTGTGCTTGAGTCTCTCCAGCCCTGTGACCTGCTGGATGGCAGGAGGTGGCCAGCTGCCACCCTGCACGGTGGAAAGCAGGGCAAGTTACTCTGTAGGAAGCGATGGCAGTGTGCAAAGTGGAGAAATAGGCTTTTCCTTCTGTTCTGCTTCAGAGACTAGAAATTAACATTTTTAATACAATAGTAGGATGTATTTCTGTAACTCTGCAGGACTGGTGGTAAGCTATTTAAGACATCTGACGGCATTTTTTTTTTAAAGAAATTAATTCAAGGGTTGGATTAAACTAAAATGAAGGGACGCAGTTATTAAGACAATATCTTGTTCCTTGGAGAATCCCAAGCATCTTGCACAGCGCCCGCCTCGTGATGCTCCGTGCGTGCTTATTCAGCTGTCCTTTAAAAAAAAAAAAAATCCTAACAGAATCTCGTCGTTAAGTTTTGGCACATTAGGAACTTTGTTTTTCTAACTTGGAATTGCCTGTGTTGACCACAGGCATTCAGTTTTAGCTCAAAAACTGAATCTTTTTACCTTTTTGTTTTCCTGGTTAAGTCCCTTAATTTTCATATGGTGGCAGGTCCTGTATTCAGCTGGAAAAGAAAACCACATGCTTTGCTCACACATGTCATGAAAATCTAAAAGGATTCCTACATACAGCGATCCTACATTTCTTTAAAAAGTTGAAACATACTCCTGTTGCACATCAAATGTGCTCGGTCTCTATACAGAGCATTTCAGGAAGACTCTAACACTCCTAGACCTTTGCCATCCCGTGAAAAGTGCTGCAGTGGAAAAGACAAAACCATGTTTGGGGAACAAAAACCCTGGATAGTTTGCACGGGGGGATAAGCTCCCCTGTCTGGGGGAGGCGTGAGTGTCGGGCCAGCTCATGCCTATGCATCATTTTAACTTTGTTCTTCTCCTTCCTCCAGTTGTTCATCTGTTTCTTCTTTCCCTAAAGACATACTTTCCTGGCATGGGCTTGCTTGCTTAGAGCTGCTGCCAGAAGGATCTTTTGCATTTTCTCACATAAATTCAATCAGCGGTGATTTTTTATTTTTGACTGTCCCCTACGCTGTGGAAACCACTCTGTGTGGTGAACTGTTCCATGGTCCTTGGAAAAAGCTGTGTGCCCCTGAGGGGGTGTGACAGGTCATGGATGGCTTTTTCTTTGCCTTTTTTTTTTTTTTTAATGGTGGCAATAACCAGTCTTTTGGAAGAACTGTTAGGGCATGCCTGGCGCTAAAGGCTTTGGCCTTTGTGTTAGAGGGCCTTGGTCAGGAGTACAAATGGTCGTTTGTTGTCTCTGCCCACATTCTGGGCATTGTGGCTGTAAAGTTTGTCACTTGGTAAGCTAGTCTGACCCCAGATGATGCGCCCATCTGCATGTGGGAGCTGGGCAGCAGAGTGGGATACAGGGGTGGGGAGGGTGAGGAAAGGGGAAGAGAAGGTTAAGAGCCAGGAAGGGCTTGGTTTCGTAAGGGACTTCTGGTTTCATTTTTTTTTTAATTTTTTTTATTTATTTATGATAGTCACAGAGAGAGAGAGAGAGAGAGAGAGAGAGAGAGAGAGAGAGGGGCAGAGACACAGAGGGAGAAGCAGGCTCCATGCACCGGGAGCCCGACGTGGGATTCGATCCCGGGTCTCCAGGATCGCGCCCTGGGCCAAAGGCAGGCGCCAAACCGCTGCGCCACCCAGGGATCCCGGGACTTCTGGTTTCAATGAAGCAGACTAGAATGCTGGCCAGCGAGTATGGCTGAGTCCCTGTGGGAGAGCTCTGCTCCCTTCCCGAGGCTTTCCCCCCTGCCCCCCCACCCCCCGACAGGCACAGATACAGAGAGACCCACAGGCACCTGTAGACACAGGCACAGACAGGTGCACGGAGAAGGAGCCGGAGTCTCAGCTCTGTTTAAATGCTAATATGTCAAGGTGGGAAAATGCAGTGCTCAGTAGCAGGTTGTGTTCTGGGGCTGAATTCACAGAGCTTGTGTGTCAGAACGGTCCCCCTCAGTCTCCGAGTGCTGAAGGGACCTGGAAAGTCCTGGGGGCTTCCCCTGAAGCAGCCCCTGCGTGCAAATGCAGGCCAGTGGACCCTCGAGCCGCTTGGGCGCCTTTTACCTCTTAGACACGAGGTGCTGAGAGTCGGCCTCCGTTGTTGGTGCAGGATCCCCCCTGTGCAAAGCCCCTTTCTGGTTTGATTTTTTCCGCTTCGTTTCTACTCCGTTTCCTCTCCCCGCCGCCAGAGGCGCCGCCTCTCCCGGGTTGTAGGTGTCCTTGGGTGCGTCTGCGTCCCCGTTAAAGATGGTGTTCCTGCGTGTGTGTCTTCAGCTTACGCAAGTGGTGCTGTGCTGCAGGTCGCACCGGGTTTCCATTTCATCCAGCATCCCAGTGTTCATCCCGGGAGTCTGCAGCCATGCATAAAAGCGGGGAGAACTTCGTTCAGGACTTGGGGAGCTCTGTGTCCACGTAGGCGCGATCTCGTCTGTTGCTCTGGTTCCTGTGCTGGGCTGCCGTGCGTGCACGAACTCGATCACCCCTTTCTCTGGCGAGGGACACTTGGCTTGCCTCGGCCGCGCAGAGCTGGGATGAGCGTCCTGTGTGCCTTCTTCTCCAGGTGGATGCGGGACCGTCTCTAGTGCAGCGGTGTGCAGCCCAGCGGCAGCCACATCACCTGGCACCTGCTAGGAAATGCCGATTCTCGGGCCCGACCTCCACCTGGCTCAGAAACCCTGGGGGCAGACCCCGATCGTCTGGGGATTGTGACAGTGGGGATACTTGGACACCCTCCCGTGAGGGCGTGTGCCCAGAAGTGGAATACCTGGGCGGAAGGAAGCAACACGCCTGTTTTCACTAGAGGCTGCCGGCCCGGCCTCCACGGGGGTGCGTGGAGGGCTGATGCCCCGCATCCTGCGAGGGTGTGTGATTTCTCAGTGCGTGTGAGCATCTCCTAGCCCCCAGAGCCTCTGACCCCGCTGTGGGCCGTTTTTTTGCGGGGCTGACTTGCACATGATTCTTGCATTTTCTACGTGTTAATCCGTCCTGCCGTCTGTCAGTCACCTTTTGTCCATGGTCACTTTCCGAAGTGTGTGTTTTGACAGAACCCATTACATTTTGCCTTATGTTGCGCTTCAGGGATCTGGCGATGATCTTCCTTATTACCCGGGGCTCACGGGGATGCACCTGTTTTCCTCCATCAGCTCCATGCTCCTGTTTTTCACAGTGAGGGCTTTACCCGTGTGGGGTTTATCTTCACACGTGGTGTCAAGAGGGGATCCGGTGCCGTTTCTTCCTTTCCGTTTTGTGAGCCAGTTTTTCCCACATCACTAAGTCGTGTACTTTTTCCGTAATGTTTTGGAGGCGACTATGAGCCACATCTCTCATACTTGGGGTTCCCACGTGCACACACGAGCCTCTTTTTAAAACTCGATAGAATCCTAATTTGTGTTTGGTAACTACATCCGTTCTGAGTGTACAAGTTGATGGACTCTGACAGATGTACACTTGGGAGCCAGCACAGTGAAGATACTGAGCCTTTCCAGCGCCCGGACCTTCTGTCCCCGCTGTGTCCCCAGACCTGGGCAGCCCCCAGTGTGCTCTCTGCCACTGTGCAGTCGTGGTTGCATTTTTAGAACTTTATGTAAGTGAAACCACAGGGTATGGTACTGTTTTGTCTCTGGCTCCTTTCACTTGGGATAACTGACTTTTTAAATCTTTGCTTTTTTTTTTTTTAAGATTTTATGTATTTATTCATGAGAGAGACACAGAGAGAGGCAGAGACACAGGCAGAGGGAGAAGCAGTCTCTGTGCGGGGAGCCCGATGCGGGATTCGATCCTGGGACCCCAGGATCACACTCTGGGCTGAAGGCAGACGCTCAACCCCTGAGCCACCCAGGGATTCCTGGTGCCCCTGAATCTTTGTTTAAATTGTGAGAAAGTAGGGGCACCTGGTCATTCTATCCATGAATGTGGTTATCTCATCTCTTACAAATGACTTATTAACAGAATTCAAGGTTTTCTCTCATGGTGATGGTGGTTTTTGTTGTTTGCAAAGGTAGAAGGTGTTGCTCTGAGGGTAGTTCCTTCGTCTTAACCTTTCAGGTGGGCAGAGTCCAGGCTTTGGGGGCAGGTCCTCCTCCATTCAGCAGCCTTGAGTGACTGCCCCGTGGTTACTGTCTGGAGCCTAGCAGCCTCCCCGGGCCCTGGGGGAATCAGGTCCGGGCGAAGGACCTGCAGATTGTGAAACAGCTGCAGTTCAGCGGCTGTTGGGTTAGAGCTCCCCTGATGCTGGCTTTAAATAGCTGTGCACTCCAGTCCTGCTTCCTAGCGATTGGTAACAAAGGAGTGTCAGGAGAGCAAAGTGAATCAGCCGACCGTTGAACCGTGGGACCCCCGGTTCATCTATGTCTACGCGGGCAAGGCCGGGCTTCCACCCAGTTTTGTGGGGTTTCACGGAGAGTGTGGTACCTTCCAAGACTCCGGCAGTCCCGTGGGGGAGAGCCGTTAGAGAACTCCGTGGTATAGACGGTATATAGCGGGTCATGTGGTGTGTCCCGGGAGTTGGGAGAAGGGAGGTGTGCTGCTCTGTGAGTCGCGGCCTGGCTTGGGTAGAACCAGAGCAGAGACAGGAGGAGGGAGACCCCACGTGCATTAGCATTTCTGCCCGGGCTGGGAGGGCCTAGTGGGTTCAACCCCACGGCAGTGAGTTTTGTGCCTAAATGTGTCACAGTCATTGCTTTGGGAAACATGGTAACAAGTGGCGGACAGATGCTCGGCTGACCAGCAGCCGTGTGTTGTGTGGCGCGGTGGCTCAGAGCCCTGGGCAGAGCCCGAGTGTGTGGGTTCAGGGCTTGGCCTTACTGTTCAGGACCCGTGGGACCTTAGGCATGTTATGGAAACCTGCCGTGCCTCAGTTTCCCTGACCCTCACCGTCAGGTGTGGTAACCGCAGCTAATCTCATGGTGTCCTCGTGAGGACCACATATGTAACGTCCGTCAGGTGCTTAGTGCCCGGCACAAGTTAATCACAATATAAATGTCACTCTTGTGACTCCTTCTGTTACTATTTGTCGTGTTCCTCCTGTATCTCCTTGACGCGTACCAGGCCTTATGCCCAGAGCTGGGTGGCTTTTGTCCAGAAAGACCTGTGGGAGCCACAGTTCTGTAGGGTGGACTTCCTCTGCTTGTTGCCAGGCTTGCACAGGGCGCGCGGGTTGTAGACTGCATGAATAGCCCTCGAGGGGTCGTGGGGCCCGGTGCCGCCCCGCTGGGGCCCACGCATCCTCCATCAGGGCTGTGGAATGAGCGCATGGATGTCGGGGCTCAGGCAGGAAGCTCAGCAGACCTCCTGGCCAATGCGTATTCATCGTAGGGATTCACGTGGCCAGAGACCGCCTGAGCCCCTGACCCTTGGGACAGTCGTGCGAGGTGGAGAGTATTAGCATTCCCTTTTCGGACCTGGGGACAGTGGGGCACAGGTCATTTGCCCAACAGTGTAGGAAGAAGCCCCGAAGGATCGTCCTGTTTGGGGCCCCTGTCGGTTGGTGGGACCAGGTTCAGACACCGCAGGTACTGGCCACACCACGCTCTGAGCGCACGGTCCTGCTCTCTAGGCTGGCGAGGGGGAGGGGCGGACCAGCGCGGAGCCGGCGGTCGTGTCTGGGCCCAGGTTCCGAACTTGGGGATTTCCAGGGCGGAGGGAGAACTGGGGAGGGCAGTTCAAGACCCTGTAGCAGCATGAAGTGCCCGTCCCATCCGGGGAGGTGCCCTGCGTGTAGGGTCTGCCTCGCTCTGCCGTCAGCACGGGGAGGCTTTGTCCCGTCCTTTCTCCCCAAGGAAAGGTTGGGGTGCAGGGAAGAGAGCCATGCGTGAGGACACATCGTGGCTGAGGACACATCGTGGCGGTGGCGAGCCTGAGCAGCCTCTCCTCCGGCCTCACTGTAGTAGGAAGCTGTGGTACGAAGGCCCTTTAAGAAAAGGAGGAGAAAGAAGGGGCTGTGTCCCATCCGCGTTGTGCAGGGTCCACACGCGGAAGCCCTCCGGGAGGTGCAACAGCGTTTTTATGGCAAAAGTTTTCCGGTTTGCAACCGAGTCTGCATTTTCCTCCTTGGGAGCAGCGTTATGCTTAAGACTATGAAGTGAGAAATTTTTATTTATTTATTTATTTATTATTTATTTAATTTTATTTATTTATTTATTTATTTATGATAGTCACACACAGAGAGAGAGAGAGAGAGTGGCAGAGACACAGGCAGAGGGAGAAGCAGGCCCCATGCATCGGGAGCCCGACGTGGGATTCAATCCTGGGTCTCCAGGATCGTGCCCTGGGCCAAAGGCAGGCGCCAAACCGCTGCGCCACCCAGGGATCCCTGAAGTGAGAAATTTTTAGATTTGAAAGACTTTTTAGGACATTGGAACTTAGATTCTAACTCAGAGGAAAACACACCAGTTAATGGTATTTAGAAAGGGGACTCTTCCCTGTGCTAGTTGGGCCACCCCTGACCCTGCAGCTGGGGTGTTGCTTGGGGAGGGGACGTGACTGGCAGGGTGGGGATGGCCAGGGGAGTGCCGGGAGCCCCTACGAGAGGTGGCCGGATGCCCGGGTCTGGCCTTCTCGCAGCCTGGGGTTCACGGTGGCAGTAAATGGGCGTCGAGGGGCCGCAGTGGGCAGGAACCTCGTTTAGCCTCGAGAGGCACGGAGGTGAGACAGATGGGTTCTGGGCTCTTGGAGGGGAGGCTGGCAGGGGGACAGACGGGCACAGGTGAGTGCCTGGCCAGGTGGTGCCTGCAGCCTGGTGCCTGCATGTGCAGCCCCCTGGGGCCAGGGGTGGGAGGCTGCGCTGGGGGTGCCAGCACATGGGGGAAGGTCACTGAGATGGTACCGGAATGGTGCTGTTTGGTCTGGTCTTTCCTCCCTTGCTCCCGGGGCTTCCAGGTGGACAGCAGAGGGGACTGTCGGGGGCGCCTGCCGTGTGTGGTCAGCCGGCGAAGGGGAAACGGAATCGCACTGTGCCCGGAAACCGCGTGGGAAGTCCGAGCGGGCACTCCACGGTTTGTCTTTAAAAAAGGTGGCTAAGGTTTAGTACCTCCTGGAATGTAAAACCCGGAGGAGATGAATGGCTTTCTATCTTTAAGGTAAATCAGTGTTTTAAAGAAAGATTCTTTATCTGAAACAAGATTTTATTTGCCCACAATCTTTGGCAAAGTTCTAAATTCCAAATTCAGTTTGTTTGCATTGGTTTGCATTTCTCACTTAGGCTGTCCTCCCCTCGCCTCTTCCCCTCCCTGTCCCCCGGCAGCCCAGGCCCTGCTGCATAGCTGTACAGACCCCTGCACGCCCGGCACCTGTCCCAGAGCCCGGGCCTTGAGCTTGGGCAGCTCGCTCCTCTGTGTGCGGTTTCGGAGCTGGTCAGCTGGTCCTGGATTGCACGAGCCCCGGGTCACCTGTTGTTATTATCTTGTTTGTAGAAAAGAATCTTATGTCAGGGTGTTTTCCCCCGAAATAAGAGCTGTGTGTCTGGACCACGCTCCTGAGTGGCCACGGCCACGAGTGCTTGTGCTTGTACTTGTAGTTTCTAGGTTGTTAAAGGTACAGGGTGGGGGCTGTCTGGTCGTTGAGAGTCCGTGACCTGTCTCAGACGGTGGGTGGGGTGGGGACTCCCCCCAGGCCGGGTGGGGGTGCTGGGGACCAAGCTCTCTGGGGTCACAAGGTCGGGGATGGTGAGGAAGGAGCACAAGCACCCTGCGGGCAAGGTGGAGGATGGGGTTCCCTAGACTGCTCCTGGAGGAGGGGGGAGGGCTGGCCGGGGTCCCCCCTCCCAGCAGTGGGGGCGGCAGCGGAGGCCAGGGAAGTGGCTGAGGGGAGCGCAGGGGTGCAACGGGAAGGGGTGCTGGGCAGAGAGCTTTCCACTCTCATGACCCTCGGCGGGGGAGAGGGTGCAGGGGGGGGAGGTGTGTGCTGTGTGTGTGTGTGTGGGGGGCACGGGGGGCGGGTGTGCGCAGCAGCAGAAGAAGCCGAGTGGGTTCCTTCTGCGGAGCTCGGGCTGGTGGTGGTGGTGGGGGAGCCAGTGGCCTGGGGTGGATGGGGGGAGCGGGGGGGGTGGTGAAGTGGTGAGGGCAGTCGGTGGCCTGGGGGGTGGAGGTGGTGGGGGACGGGGTGGTGGTGGAGCGGGGCAGCTGGTACCCTGAGGAGGGAGGGGGGAGCTGGGGGGGTGGAGGTGGGGGGGGAGCCGGCGGCCTGCTGTGCTGGAGCCCAGGCCCTGGGACCCGAAGGCTGTGGAGAGAACCTGGCCTGTGCGAGAACCCGCAGCCTTCGTTGGGCTGAGCTCGAGTCCCTTCCTCGGTGAGGTCACCGGGGACGGCACCTGTGGGGGCAGGTGTCCCTGGCTGCGCACACACCATGAGTGTGCGAACCCCCTGAGCCACCGTGAGCTGGTGCCAGACGGGGGTCCTCTCCGTAACCAGAAGCGGGAGGGCGAGGACCCAGAGCCAGCCTGGAGTTAGTCTGTGGGTGGGAGTGCCCGACGGGGCAGTGGATCTGGGGGGCACTGGCTGTCCCACATGCGACGGGAATCGAGGCGCCTGCATCGCGGGGTGGTCAGGTGGGTCCCCTGTGTGTGGCTGCGGCAGTGCAGGCAGCTGTCCTGGTACGCGGTGGCGGCGGGCGACCCGGAGAGTCCCCTGTGATGGAGGGAGCCCCTGTGAGGAGTGGGTGGTGTGGACCATTCCCTGGACGGTGGGGGCCGAGCAGCGCTCAGAGCCGCTGCGCCGGGACTGGCATCCGCGCCCAGCCTGGTGGCCACTGCTCTGACCACGGGGCCTGTTGTCCTGCTCGTGTCTATGGCGCTCGTCTCAGAGCCTGTCCCAGAGCCTGTCCCGGCCCCGCTCATTCGCTTTCTCCGCCCTAAGGTCCGTGTCGTTGTCGGGTAGCTCCGTCTTGGGCCGAAGCCTTGAGAATCCTTGCGGCCGCCTGACGTTGGGCGAGGCTGAGGGCAGGTGGTGACCCGGCATCTGCCCACTCGGGCCCTCCAGGGAGGGGGTGGCACCCGGTAACCCCTCTGCGCCCAGGCTGCCTCGTGGCTGCGCTGCCCTTCGCGGTGGGCGTGTGACGTTGGCCTATGGCCGCTGCCTGTGTCGCAATAGCCGAGTGACTGGAGAGGCCGCGGGGTTAGGGGCTTCCACGGTGCCCTCGGCGACAGCCGCTTTGCCTCTGTGTTTAGAGCCCCCGGCTCGAGCCCTGTTGCTGTCGGCGCGGGTTTCACGAAGCCACTGGGAGCAGCCGCACCTTGGGGTGTGTGCGTTCTCGTGGCGTGTCTGACGTGTCCGCTAAATTCACCGCGAAGATCTCTGAAAGGTCCTTTTTAAAGAAAGTTAAAGTGTCTGCTGGAGGGTGTTTGTTCCTGCTTGTCCCCTGTTAGGGACTGATGGAGGGCCCCTTGGGGGAGGCGGTGCACGCCAGGGTCTGGTGGGTACAGGGGACTCGACAGTGCCCGTTGCTCCCCCGAGGACGCAGGGGCAGAGTGACGGCGGCGTCCTGGAGGGCCTGTCGCCGCCAGGGAGAAGGGGCGGGTGGGATGCCCAGTGTGGCTCGTCGCGTGGGGCCACGGGGACGGTGAACCCTGGGCCGGACGGTGCAGAAGTTAGGTGTGCAGGGCACGCTTAGGCCTCGGGCTATTGGTGTCAGAGCTCCGCTTGAGAGTCCCCTGCACTAGCTAGGAGGGCCAGTAGTTTACGCCAGTGATAGGGTTCACGACGGCTGTCCTTCAAGGTGAGTGTGTGGAGGGTAGCTTTTTTTTTTTTTTTTTCAAAGATTTATCTGGGGGAGAGAGCGTGTGGGCACAAGCGGGGAGGGGCAGGAGGAGACGCAGATGCCCCGCTGAGCAGGGAGCCCGATGCAGGACTCAAGCCCGGAAGCCCGGCGTCTGGCCCTGGACTGAAGGCCCCGGGGAGGGTGACCTTTGGGAGGGCTGGCACAGGTACGCACCCGCGAGTAGATGGAGCTGTTCGGGTTTGCCCCAGAGTGGTGCCACAGCCGACGAACGTCCACGCCGGGAATCCAGGCAGCCCGTGAAAATGTTACCTAGAAGGATGATCCTATAGAAAGTCGTCCTATAAAGTTGTCAAGTGCAGGAAGGTACGTGGCGCTTCTGTCCAGGCTGAGAGTCCAGGCTGGCGGCTCCTCTGGCCGGTGCCCCCAGGTGCCCCTGGCTCCGTAGTGTGCTGGGGACGAAGCTAAGTCCCACTCACTTTCTCAGAGTGCCCACGTTCTCGTGGGGGGACTGTGCACAGAAGGGCTCCCGGCAGGCAGCTTGGCCCTGGGAAGCCCCGTCCCCGTCTCCCTTTACCCGTGAGTCCCTGACCTGACGCCGGTTTCCTGGAGGTCGGGAGGGCGTCCCGGAGGTGTCTTCCCCGCAGCCTTCTCGTCTCCCTGCACAGTGCAAGGCTCCGTGGGGGGAAGGGCTGGCGGTGCATGGTTCTGGGGTGGGGCGCCCCCGCCCCGCCTCCTGGCTCCTGTCCCCGGCACCTCTCTCGGGCCGGCGTCCGTCGAGCCCCCACCCCTGATGTCCTCTCGTCTGCGGTGTTTGCAGCCACGGGGAGCACGACACCCCCTTGGAAGACACTGGTCTGGATCCCTTCTCGAAGCCTGGCGGGGTCTGGATCCTGGTCCAGTTGACACTTTTTTCAAGGGGTGACAGCGCGGCCCCTCCGGTCGCTGTAGGATGGCTCTTCCACGCAGAGGGGGGCTAAAAACCAGCGTGCACTTCCCATTGCTGGCAGTGTAGACCATGGAGGCTGGGAAGGCGCGGGGCCTGCTCCCGGGGGTGGTCCCCCGGGGAAGGCAGCCCGTGGGGGACCTCAGGACGGACTTCAGGACGCCGCGGGTGGTGGCCTGCCGAGCGCTCAGGGGCGCGGGCTGTGCAAGGGCAGGTGGGTGCGCGTCCGGGCCGGGAGGCTGTCGAAGGCTGCTCCACCTTTGCCTTCTAGCCTGGGTTTGGTTTCCCTTTAGAAAACCCCCTCCCGCCTTCTCCCCCCCCTCCTCCTTTTTGTCTTTCTCCCCCATTTAGAAAACACGTAAGCAAACAGAACGTCATTCAGAATCCCAGCTCCGCTTGATAACCGCGGTTGGCGTCTTGGCCTGCGTCCCGCCCGTCAGTTTTATCCGATCACTGGGTGTGCGCTCGGTGAACAGGCCAAATGCTAAAAGAGGGAATGTTCAAAGGACCTGTTTTGCCAGAAGGAAATCTCATGACTCTAGAATGAGCTTCTGGGATGCAAGCAGGAGTCTGAGATTTCATGGGAATCATTACGAGATGATAACGGGGCCGTGGCACAGGATGCCCTAGTCCCAGTGGGGGCCGGGTCGGGGCTGGCTCTGCAGGGGTGATGGGGCGGCAAGAGGAAGCGCACGTGGAGACGTGTGGGCCAGCGGTCAGCGTAATGCACTGGATGGGCGCCCGCCTCCCACTTGCTGACCCTGTCAAGTCGCAGACTTGCCTGTCCGCGGGTCCTCCCCTCGTCCTGGGCGGTGAGGGTGTGGTTTGTGGAGGTGGCCCCTCACCTCCTTGGCGCGGTGCTTGCGAAAGAGAGTATGTGGGGGACCTCAGAGGCACAGGCGAGGTTGTTGCCTTCGTAGGGCTTTCTTCCCAGCGTGTTTGTGGGTGGCTCCTGCCTCGCACAGCCCCTGAGAGGAGAGCGCACCCCCGAGCCCTGGCCCTGGGACCGCGGGGCCATGTCACTGGCTTTCGAGGTAACAGCTGTTTTCCTAGGCTCCCTCTGCATCTGGACTTGGCCGCGCACCAGTTTCAGCGTCCTCCCTGGAGGAGGTGACTGACGGGTCTGGAGAGGTAGCTCGCCCCCCAGGCGCCCCACCTTCTAGCAGCTGGTGCTGTCAGGTCAGCGTGCTCTGCGATGCTGTTCGTAAGCAGGCTGTGTGCCCTCGGCGCCCTGCAAGGTACTGTTCGAATTTTATTCAAGCAGCGTTTTAAAATGGTTGATAACCGGCCGGTCCATCCTGTTTGAACACCCAGCACATCTGTCGTGTCGTAGGTACATACGTGCTTGTGTAAGTCACAAGTACGCGGCACTCCCTGGGGCGTCATGTGGCTCGTGTTTGGCAGAAGAGATCGTTTTTTTTTTTTTTTTAATTCATTTATTTATGAGACACGGCGGGGGGGTGGTCAGAGACCCAGGCAGAGGGAGGGAGAAGCAGGCTCCATGCAGGGAGCCCCATGTGGGACTCTATCCCAGGAACCCGGGGTCGTGACCTGAGCTGAAGGTGGTGAACTGCTGAGCCACCCAGGGGTCCCTTTGGTGAAGAGGTCTTGTAAGGTTCACCTGGAACACTCACAGACATTTGGGATCGACTCTTCTGACGCTAATAGGAAATATTCAGATGATGTGGCTCGTTGGCATGCTGCTGTTGCTGTGCCGAGCGGCGACGCCTCGGTCAGACGCCAGGTCAGGGGCGCCAGAAACGTTCGAAGAGGCGTTCAGGTCTTTAGCCTTCCAGATCGAAGCCCAGGACCAGATCTGGGTGTGGAAGCACGGGAGCCGGACAGCTCTGGTGGGTCCTTAGATACGTAGCAATGTACGTTTTATTTCTATGGGCTTAAAACACACTATTTCTAGGATGTGACTGAGAATGTTCCAAATCTGTGATTTGCTGCCAAAGACTATAAATATCTTTAATCTTGTTTTAATTATAGTAAAGTAGACGTGACATAAAATTGACCATTTAACCAGTTTTAAGTGTACAGTTCGTGGCATTAAGTGGACTCCCGTGTTGTGCAGCCCTAACCCGTCCCCCTCCAGGACTTCGTCGCCGAGCGGACATCCTGCGCCTGTTACGCACCGGCTCTACGTCCCTCTTGCCCCTGCTCTTAGTCCTCTGTCGATTGTGAAGTGAGGGGCGACACCGTGACCGCGTGACTGTTAGACACGCTTGCCCCCCTGCGGGCTCACGGCGGGGCTGGCGGGGCTGAGCGGTGAGACTCGCTGGCCGGGACGCACTCGGGCATCCTCACCCTTGGGTCTCCCCGGCAAGGTAGGCTTACGGGATGCCGAGGAAGAGTGTGCGTGAGTGCGGGCTGGCCCGTGAGCTCGGTGGCGGCCTTCACCGAGGCCTGTCCGTGTTCTGGGAAAACTGCCAGGCATTTGCTCCTTGGGGCCCAGCTGTTGGCCCCTCGGCTCAGCCTGGGCCACTGAGCATGTCGCGGGCACCTGCTGGGGCCCCGGGGTGAGTGGCTGTCGCAGTGCTGCGCAGGGCTCTCATCGCTGGCCTCGGGCACTCTCGATAGGGACAGCGGTGTGGCTGGGAGGGGCTGCCCCGTCCCCCCCCCCCCCCCCCCCGGCGGGGACCCTCTGGGTTTGCATGCACACGTTTCCTGCACCTGTGGGGCCGGAGGCCGGCGGGGGTGCGGGGGTGCAGGTCATCCTGCTGGCTGGGGCGGCATGTGTGCAGATGTGGGAGGCTGGCTTCCTGTTTGTGGAGGAGACCTGAAACATTTTGTGCTCTTAGGGGCCGGTGAGAGCCTAGCGACATTTGCCGTGGTTGGGGCAGCGTCGGGCCACTGTGTTGCCGCCACCCGCGTTTGCCCAGGGCTTGGGCCGTCCAGGAGGGCAGGCGCACTGGACGCGTGTTTACAGCCGTGGGCCCTTGCGTGTCATCGCGGTGGCCTGGGGCCCGGCCTCCTCGCTCCGGTGCGTGTGGCTGCAGGGTTGGGGCTGGCTCTGTGCTCCAGGCCTTGCCTCCAGTGCGGGGCATGCACCGAGCCACAGCATGAGTGAGCCTCCGTCTTGGGGTTCACATAGACGCTTTGGCAGGCAGTCAGCTAGTGCCCTTCAGAGGGGAAGCGGAAGCGCGGGCTCGGCTGACCTAATGTCTCGGCTCAGCTTGCTGGGTATCCGCAGCGCCAGGTCTGGGCCGAGCGATGATGGGCCTCGGTGCCCTGAGCCCTTCGAGGCCGCAGGTGAGCGCATAGCCTCTGATCCCGGACGCGCAGCCGCTGGGCAGCAGGTGCACTCGGCTTACGTTGTGCACCTGACAGCTGGAGGCAGTGGGGCACCCGCTGCGTTGCCCCCGCCCCATAAATCATGGTCGTGGTGCCGTTTGGTGGCGAGAACGTGGCAGAGACACAGGGCTCCTGCCTGCGTGTCCCTGGGGGAGGGGGGTGGGGGCAAGTGATCGGTGCCTTCACCCCTGCTGGGGAGAGTGGGCCCCCCTCCCGAGGAGGTTGAGATCTGAAGAGGGAAGTGTCACGTGCCCCCAGCGTGTGCCCCCGTGTCTGTGTCTTCCACCCTCCACGGAGCCCCCTCCATCTGAGCCTCCTGACCACGCCGCCGAGATTGCTGATCCCTCTCCTTCCCCTTGTCGCCAGTCCTGGACTTCACTGCTGTCATTTCCTTCGTCCTCACCGGGTCCTGAGGGCCTGTCCTGTGAGTCCTTCCCCGGCACGTCCGCCCGACTCGTACCTGTGATGGTTCCCCGAGGCCCACCCCTCAGCCTTGCGGTGTGCAGGCCCCTGCCCGGGGTCCCGTGCCCTCCCTTCGAGCTTGGGTCTTGTGGGGCTGGGGGCCTGGCTGGGAGAGGGCTCCCATTGCTGGGCTTGACTGAGGGCTCCTCGCTGCCTGGGAGGCACAGTCAGGGCGTGAGCCCCGGAATGCCAGCCGTGTGGGCAGGGACGGGAAGTGCAGGGCGTTGATGGGTGTAGGTTAGGGCCAGTCGTTGGCCTCTGACCTGTACATCACTTCCAGGATGGCTGAGCCCCCAGCTGGGACAGATGGCATGGATTTCAAGCTTCATACTCTTCTTAATGTTTAAAAATTCAGTAAATGCTAAAATCTCAACCTGCTCCCACGTGCTCTAGCCTGCCCCTTCCTCCGACGCGGTGTACAGCACAAATTTTGCACACTCTTCGCAGTAACAAATGTTTAGAGAGAAAGAGTATTAGAAATTGAGCTCAAGAATTCAGTCTTTGTGTCTCAGGGGTTTGTTGCCAGCGCATTGTTAAGGTCCCTTCAAATTCTATGGCTGCACAGTTTAAAATATGCAGTACTTATTTTATGACTAGAGAGGATTGCACGATTTTCTTTACCCTGAATTTTCTTTATTGCTGTAACATTCGGAGGTACTGATTCTGAGACTGCGTATCTTAAAAGACTGATTTCTTGGACTTTTTTATTTTTTTAATTTACTGAACTGCCTGGTGGAGATGTTGTCAGATGGGCTCGTTTGTGTGGTGCAGAAGTTTGTGGAGAACGAGTGCGAGAACGCCAGACGTAGGGGCGGTATACAGTGTGATGGATGGATTCTTGCCTGACGCAGGTTTGGGTGCCTGCCGGCCTGCAGCAGCAACGGGGGGACAGCGTCCCCGTCATGAGGTGTTAGGGGATTGGGTCCATAGGGGCCCAGCTGCGGGGGCGCAGGGCGCAGGGCTTCCCTCTTGAGGCCAGAGCCTAGTAGACGGTGGTTATGAGGTACCTGGCTGGCTTGGTCGGTGGAGCTTGTGGTTGTGAGTTTGAGCTCCACGTTGGGGTTAGAGTTTTCTTAAAAACAAGCAACCAAACAAAAAAACCCAACAAAACCTCTTTCCTTCTTTTAAAAAAGAAGTGGTTATGTCTTCCTGTTATTCTTTTATTATTTTCCATTGCAGAGGGTTTGGTGGAGCATGAGGGAAGCCTCGACTGAATGAAAACCTCGATTTTTTTTCGCTTGGATTCCTGTCTTTTAAATTTGTTCATTTCCATCTTTTGTTCTGGTGGCTTTTTCAGCTGTGGAGCATGGTGTTAAAAACAAAATAGATCACGATAAGATTTTCTCTCTTTCCAGAAGGTTTGCAAATGAATCAGTCCGACTGGCCAGCTCTTTGTGCAGGGAGTAGTGGCTTTATGTTTTGTTTTTCATAGTTTTAAATGTTTTTTATTATGAACTATTTTAAACATGTAGAAAAATACAGAGAATAGTACAACGAACATATATATATACCCACGCCCATAGTCTTATCAGATATTTTGCATATTTGATGTGTTTTGGGGAGTGTGTGTATACAGTTTTTTTTTTTTTTAATATCTCGTGTTCGTGGCCGTAGGTTGAGGATCCGTGCGGTCCACCTGTCTGCTCTCTGGTTCCCGGTGGTGCTCGGGGCGGGGCGGGCTCCACACGGACACCGTGCGTCCTTCTCTGTCCCTCCGTCCTCCCCGACATGATGTCATCACAGGAGAGCACCTTCCAGGAGGGGAGAGTATCTTGCTAGTCTCTCCGCCAGGGATACAGTTGTGAGGCCAGTGAGGCCTGTCCTCCGGGAACCTCGAGGGCCCCTAGGAAGTGTGGGCAGTGGGGCCATGATTCGGGAATGCTCCTGTGGAAACCAGGACAGTCTCCCTGTCCGTGCAGCCTCGGGGGTGGGAGGTGGAACAGACTGGAGGCCGCTGGCCAGGAGCAGAGCTCCGCACTGGGAGCCGTGTTCCTGGGGGTGCAGGGCGCCTGCAGCCTGTGGCCAGAAGGGAGCGCTGGGGGGAAGACGCGGGCTGGGGAGCAGGGCCCTGAGGTTCCTCTCCGGGGCTGTGGGCCTGGGGGCAGCCTCGCCCTCTGAGGTGAGCTCCATTCTCACTGCCCAGGAGGTAGGAGCGTGGCACTGAGATTTGGCCTCCACCTTCCGCTCTCTGCAGTCCCGCTGCCATGGACTTGAAGGGAGCAGCTGCGTGCTGGGGCACCCGAGGCACCGGCCGGTCACAGGTGTGCGGACTGAGCTCCGCAGGCGAGGTCGCCTTGCCAGCGGCTCTGGCCCCCCTCCGGTACCTCGTGAAAGCGCCCGTCCTCTGTGGGTCGTCGGGGCAGCCCGGGGGCCGAATGAGGTGGCTTCTTGGGTGCCGCCGTGCCCTTCCAGGCACCAGGGAAGGTCCTTTGCTGTCTGGATTCTCTCTCGCATTTATCCGGTCCACAGCCTGCACCCTCCTGCCTGCTCTCTGCGCTGACCTCCTTCCTTCCATCCTCTTGGCTGTCGTCACGTCCCTTCCAGGCTGCAGCGGTGCTCATGCGCAGGTCCTGCCGGGACGTGCCCCTGGGAGAGAGCCCGAGCGCAGCAGGTGTGAGTCTCTGTGGTCTGTCCCTTCCCCGGCGGTCCATCCTTCCCAGCTCCCGGCCGTGGGAGAGCCCCCTGCTGCCCACTCCTGCAGCCTGGCCAGCACCACTCCGCAGGTGCTGCACCTGCCGCGCTTGTCCCCCCGGCTCCCCGGCTCCTCCGCGCTTCCCGAGGGACACGCTCTGATCACGGCAAAAACTGCCTTCTTCTTGCGGCCAGGCGTGCTGTGTGCCACGTGGGAGGCGCTCAGGCCAGCGAGGAGGCCGTACGGGGGCAGGGAGCAGTCTGACCTTCCTGAAACCTCTGCGTGGAGCCGCCGCAGCGTGATTGGCGAGGCCGGGCTGGCGGGGGGGATGTGTGTGTGGGAGCGGGCCGGGGCCTCCGCATGTCCTTGCAGCTGTGGGCTCTGCTTGTGGGGAGGGAGGCTGCAGACCTGGAGACCACCCCGCTGCTCCTCCTCCCCGCTGCTCCTCCTCCCCCACCCGGAGGCCGCACACCAGGGCCCGTCAGGGCCACTCCCTTCCCTGCAGATGCAGCAGGGCTGGGGCATGGAGCTTGCTGCTGGCTGACTGGACGCTCTGTTCCAGAAGCCACACGTCATTATCCCCCCCCCCCCAGTTTTGCAATCTTTATATTTATCTGGTAGCATAACTAATCAGCCAATTAATTCTTTAACTTTTTAAAAAAAATATTTGAGAGCATGTGAGCAAGCATGAGCTGGAGAGAGGAGGGGGGCAGAGGCAGAGGGAGAAGCAGGCTCCCCGCTGAGCAGGGAGCCCGACGCAGGACTCGATCCCAGAGCCCCGGGATCATGCCCTGAGCCACCCAGGGGCCCCTGTTGCTGGAAATTTTTTAATCTGTCATTTGCTAGCCATTTAGTCAGATGTTCTCTTTATTGGCGAGCTCATTTGGGATGATTTCCAGGAAACCGGAAGTACTTTGAAGAGATGTTGCTTTTTGAGATGAGTGCCCAAGATTTTCTAAAGCCGGTAATAGAATCGGCGAATGAGCCAAATGTTTATTCCTTAGAGTCTGTCACGGCTCCAGTGCTACGTGACGAGTGTCTGACCGTTAGGAGTATCGCCGGGTGATCAGCTGGCAGGGTTCTTCTGTTGAGGGCAGGACAGGAGAGGAAACTGAGCCAGAGCTGTGTGATGCAGCAGTGACCTTGTGCGGGTTGTCAGCCCACCCGCCGTGCGCCGCGTGAGGCTTTTTATGTGAGATCGAGGCTGGGCTGCCGTGGGCTCCCGGACTTGCCTGGCCCGTCGCTGGCGTCATGCTCCCCTGCTCAGGCGTGGGTGTGATGCCCACCCTGCGCGGGCCCGTTCCTCCGGCTGGCATCTGGAACCCACAGCCACACAGCAGGGGCCCCACTTCACAGGTGGGGACGTTGTGTGGGAGGCTGGCTACCGCGCCCTGCGTGACCCGTGTGGAGGCGATCTGAGCCCCGGGGCTCTGACTGTGGCCTGCCTCAGTATCCCCAGCCGGGGGCCTGGCGGCGTCTGCCCACCAGTCACCAGGGAGGCCGGCACACCTCCTCCCAGCATGTGCCACCACAGGCCCAGACCAGGCACCTTGAGTAGGTCCAGGAGGCCCACCGAGAGCGGAACTCGGAGGTCCAACACGGGGTTCACGTGGCATCTCCCCCATCTTACTTGGTGGCCTGTGCGGTTTTGGCAGAATCGCTGAGACTCTGGAGCCAAAGAAGGTGTGGCCCACGGCTAGTGCTCGGCTCAGTGTAGCCACCGCTGTGGTCGTGACTGTGGCGGGCCTTCTGGTGGCCTTGGACTGAAGGCACTGCCCGAGGAGCGTAGGAGGCTGCACTCTGGGGGAGACAGCCTCCGCTCACCAGCGGCGCCGCTGTGCACAGGGTAACCGCTTCTGCACCTCACTCTCCTTCACCTGTAACATGGGTGTGATGATGGTTCCCACCCCACGGGGGTCAACGATTGTAAGGAAACCAGAACTGTCAAGAGGCTGAGCTGGAATGACCCGATTCTGGTCACCGGCCCCACTGTTTTCGGTGACCTGACGCGAACCTCCTTGAGATCCAGTGACATTTCCTCTCCTTCCTGCCCGCATGGAAAGAATTTCTCAGTTTTTGTATTTCCTGCTAATGGAAAAGTTTGATTGCATGTTTTTACTAGACTTATAAATCATTATTGTGAAAATGGCTGTTGCCATCTAAGAAATTGAATTAGCTAAACTATAAAAGGGACATCTCGTATAAAGGAAACCTGAGTATTTTTTGTAGGGTTACTGCACCTAAAGTTGGTTACTGTAAGTGACAGTCTCATAGGTGAAAATATTAGACACGTGATCAGCGCTCTGCTAACACAACCCAGCACTATTGTGTTGAGGTGATTGGACTCTCCTGCTTTAGCCTTGAATTTGCCTGGAGTGCAGGGGAGTTAATCCCGTTAGAAGTGAGCTCAGGAAGATGGGACCCTAGACGTGCGTCCACTCAGAGGGAAAACCGTTTGTGAATTTTTTTTTTAAGATTTTATTTATTCATGAGAAAGGCAGAGACACACAGGCCGAGGGAGAAGCAGGCTTCCTGCAGGGAGCCCAATGTGGGACTCGATCTCGGGACCCTGAGGTCATGACCTGAGCTGAAGGCAGACACTGCACCACCACCTGAGCCACCCGGGCACCCCAACAATGTTTATTCCTCAGAGAACAAAATGCAGTACACCCCCCCCCCCCAAAGGGGCATGTGGATGTGTTTGCCCTCTTGGCCTTGAGGTTGGCTTTCAGAGAGTGTCGGGTGGGGTGGGGGCACCTGTAGGCTGAGGCAGCCTTGAGCCTGGGGTCAGAAGATCTAAGCAGAGGTTCCTCCTCCGGTGTTTTCTTGTCCAGCGTCCTTGTCCTGCGTCGTCTGCGACACTTGGCTGCGTCCTCAGAAAGCGGAACCTGTAAGCTCTGCCTGTGTCACAGGCCGCGGGAGGACGTGCGCCGTGGTGGGTGTGTACGGAGGCATGCACAGGCCGTGGTGTGGCTGGAGCTCGTGGGGGTCGGTCCTGAGTGTGCACGGGGTGGGGCCCCCGTGGCGTCTGTGGGATCCACGGTCCGGCTCCGGCCCTGGAGGCTCCGCTTCTCTTCCCAGGGCAGGTTTGGGCTGCATCACATGCGTCTGGCTTCAAATGGGTGTGAGTTAAACTTAATCAGGAGTTTCTTCGTTAAAAGTGCCGAGAGAGGGTGAGGCTGACGGTTGTTTCCCACGTTCAGGATGTGATGGATCAGTTTTTTTCTCTTCACTTATCTCTTTGCTTAAAGACAAATATTTACAGACCCATTTTAATCCAGAGGCTCATCACATATGTCAACCGAAATAGCTCTAATTTAATAAAAATCCTTGGTGGTAACGTGTTGTTTCACTTATGCTTGCAGGATGAGGGCAGCATGAGCGGCCTCGAATGTGCCTTTGGGAGTAGTTAGCCTTTTGCTCTTGATGAGAAAGACGTCGGCCATCCGCTTGAAGGGTGAGTATGCATTTCTGTGCACCTTTTTATCATAGAGACATGAGACCTACGTAAGCGCTAAAAGGCCGTGCAGGAGATTGGGGGCATCCACCACCAACAGCTAGCAGGCAGCATCTTGCCACAGACGTGCGTGTGCATGTGTGTGGGCTCGAACGTTTTTCTGCTGAAGCATGGAAGGTAAAACTAAGCTGCAGGCAATGACATTTCATCCTACGTTCTTAGGGCTGTAGCTCCTAAAAGGGGGGACATTTGCCCCTGAGAGGCATTTTAGAACATTCATAAACTATGTGGTGTGGAATCATTTAATTAAATGGTTATAATTTCCTATTAAAAGGTGTGATTTTGAATTATTATCCTTTCACAGCTGATGTAAATAAAGTCGTGTTTCCAAAAATGTTTAGGCAGTGATTTATTTAAAGGGCGGATAGGAAGTATGAATTTGCTTGATATGAGGGACGTTTGCATATTAGGACTGGGATGTGCACTTGCACATGTGCCCCGCCTAAGAGGACGGCTGCGTTACCCTCCCGTGGTCTCTGCCTGCCTGCGCCCATGCGGTGGCGTCTGGCATTAGGTCCGTGGGTCTGACCACTGCTCTTCCCTGTCAGCATTCATGAGTAGACCGGTCTCTGGGCTTGCATGTGATCGAAGGTCTTCCCAGGGTTTTTCACCTGAACTCCCAGGAGAGCATGAGACGGCCAGCTGATAATGTCACGTCGAGGTTACTGTGTTGAAACCAGCGTTTGAGACATTCGCAGGGGCTTCCAACGCCGTGACTGGACTACTTGAATTGAAACTTTCCATAAAACCCTAAAGATGTGTTCACTGTGATTAGAGCTGTAGGTTGTTACACATCATGGCCAGCCACGCCATCACTTGCCACCGCTTGGTGGTTCTGCATGGCGGGCGGCTGCGTGCTGTTCCATGCTCTCTCAGCTGCGTGTTTGTGGTGTCTCCCTCAGGTGGGCCCTGGGAACCCGGGCACTTTGTTGGGAGTGTACGAACTACACTTGCCCATTTAGAGCAGTATTTCATTTTATTTATTTATTTAATTTAAGATTGTATTTATTTATCCATGAGAGACACGAAGAGAGAGGCAGAGACCCAGGCAGAGGGAGAAGCAGGCTCCCTGCGGGGAGCCCGTTGTGGGACTCGATCCCAGGACCCTGGGGTCACGGCCTGAGCCTAAGGCAAACGCTCAACCGCCGAGCCACCCGGGCATCCCTGGAGCATTATTTTATTTTATTTTATTTATTTATTTTTTATTAATTTTTTAAAATTTTTATTTATTTATCATAGTCACAGAGAGATAGAGAGAGAGAGGCAGAGACATAGGCAGAGGGAGAAGCAGGTTCCATGCACTGGGAGCCTGACATGGGATTTGATCCCGGGTCTCCAGGATCGCGCCCTGGGCCAAAGGCAAGCGCCAAACCGCTGCACCACCCAGGGATCCCTGGAGCATTATTTTAAAAGAAGTGTATTGAAGTGAGCCGGATAGGGCCGTGGAGGCCTCTTACATCCTCATGTCTTATGTGGAACACAGAGTTAGTGACGGGTGAGGTTTCTTTGCAAGAAAGACTCCAACATCGTGAAGGAGCCGTGACAGGAGTTGTCGTTGTCAGCATGATCCAGTGTGGTTTTTGCTTTTTGGCCTCTGGTTGGACCTTGAGAAGATGATGATGAGGACATGGGCTCCGTGTGGGGTGGACAGAGAAGAGGAAGGTGCCGGGGCCCTGTGTGGGGTTCAGTTAGCCCTCTGTTCCTGGGCTAGTGGTTTTTCTCCGTTGAAACAGGGGATGTGAACAGAAAGGACACACCTTGTTAAGCCTCCGGCTGAGGGTACTCTCTCAGCCCGAGCGCTCCGTGTGGCCAGCCCTGATCAGGGGGCAGGATGTGCCCCCCTCCGGAGCCTGGTCACCACCTCGCCCCGCGGGAACCACTCTCCTGACTTCCAAGTGCGCATGTGTGCGTGTGTGGCCTTCAGTGCAGATGGTGGTGTTTTGTGTCTGGCTTTTCCTGCCTACCGTGTATTACGTTGTCCCGTATCGTATCGTTGCGTATAGTTGCAGACTGTTCCTGCTCATTGCCGTGGAGCATCCTGTTTGAGCATTAAACGGTTTCTTCAGTCCATTACATACAGGTAATTTTGTGGGGGGTTCCCCTCCCCGGAGCCTCCCCAGCAGAATGAGGGCCACACAGGGTTTTGTCCTCGTGCCGACAGCAGGGCAGTGCTGGTCGCGCAGCCCGTGCTCAGCTTCTGAGGTCATGAGTGAGGAATCCAGGTGACAGACGCAAGGCGCAGGCTTGGGCGGGAGAAGCCTGTGGTTTTTCAAGTCCTGTAGTGAGTGCTGCACTCCTCCCGGGACTCCGCATGTGCCTTTGCACTTTGCTCCCTGCTGGCACGGGTTTTCTGCAGCCCCGCAGACGGGTGTGTGCTGTGTCAGCCTGTGGGCAGTCAGGGGATGTTTAGTCGGTAGGCACTGCTGTTAGGTGTTGGTGGAGGAGAATGCTCCTGAGCACCTGTGCTGGGTGGGCGGGGGGGCACCTCCCTGGAAGCCGGCTGTGCTGGGGGGTCGGCAGGTAGGCTCAGAGGCTGTGTGGGTGGGGCCTGCCCCAGGACAGGAAGGGGGCCGGGCACCCGAGAGTCCCAGCACAGAGGCCTGGCCCACATCCGCCTGAATTCTGCAAGGCTCCGGCTTCGAACCTTTAGGGACTAGAATGTTCCTTGTAAGGAAGTGGTTCCCATGGGATTTGGATGTGTTTATGGCCATATCCGGTTTTTGTAAATAAAGTTTTATTCAAGCGCGGTCGTGCTCACTTGTTTATGGCTCGCCCAGGACTGCTTTTGTGCCGCAGCTGCAGAGTGGAGGGGTGTGAGGCTTCAGGGTTGAGGAGCTTCAGCAGTGGTCGCGGGGCCCACGAGGCCTCACAGGTTCACCATTGGGCCCTTTCCCAGGCGTTTGACAGCTCCTCCGCTACGTCATAGAGCAGGGCCGTGGTGGTGGTCACCTCTGTAGTCTTCAATCCTCTGAGCCTGTTTAATTCTAATCCCTTTATTTACGGGGAAGCCACCGCACGGCGGCAGTCGGATGTGGCTCTCGCCCTTGTGGGACTTACAGGAGGCTCCTGTGAACTGGACGCTCCATTCGAGGGTTGTGCTTTTTATGCATCATAACAAAACCATAAAATGAAGATGGAATCACCCAAGTCCTCGATTTTAAGTGAGCGTGTTGGTTACACTTATTAGTTTTATAAATTTGGTAAGCGCTGTCCATAACGTAAGGGTTGCTTTTGCTGTAAGGTGAGTGTCGTACGGGCTACGGGGAAATGGCCGTGTGTCTGTCTCCCTGCGGTGACCACAGACTCTCTAAGGTAGCATGTTCGGCGAGGGCCACGGGCTTCGACATGCCTGTCCCGGCAAGCCAGGCGGACCTCCCGTCGCAGGCTACCTGAGTAGTAAACACTAAACTCAGCAGAACAGCCTACGAGGTGATAGAGCTTGGAATGTGTGACAGGTGTATCCATCTGTCACAGGCTGACCTGTTTGCCTTCGTGAGACTGTAAAAATTAACGGAGGCTGTAGAGGGCATGGGCAGGCGGGTGGAACGGTTTCTCTGTTGCTTTGCCCCGTTAGCGTTTCCACGCGTGCGCGTAGGTGTGTTAGGGGTGAGTCCGTGCCCCGTCGTCACCCCCGCTGCCATCCACAGACAGGCGGTGCCCGTGACCCGTCTGCACAGACCCTTGTAAGCCGTCCTGGCTGCGTGGCCTGCCCCAGCCTGCGCCTGAACACGCATTCGGATGTTGTAGTTACAGTTGCCTAGCTGCGTGTAACGATCGATAATAACGATTTAAAGATGAGGGAGTGCATGACGTCCTGGTGTACTGTGTTCACTCCTTGCCCTAGGAGCCCCCGGCATGCTGGGATGCCCCCCGCCTCCCGGGCAGCTACGTGGGTGGCGGTGCTGTCCCTGCCTGGCGGCTCCCAGGCCTGTCGCTCTGCACCGGCCTGTCCGGTTGCCGTAGTTAAAGTGAAGGTGTCGCTCATCTCTCTGAGGAGGGAAGGGTACGTGGCCACCGCGCTTTCTGCTTCTGTGTTTAAAATGTGTGTGCAGATTCGATCCCAGGCTTCACGAGTAATTTTTTATGGTGCTGCAGGTTTAGGGGTCAGTGAAAGGAAAACCGAGAAGACCCACGTTGTCCGCACGTTGTCTGTGGCGGGAACCGCAGGCCTCACTGCTGTGGTTATGGGGAAGCTGCCAGAGACGCCGCGAGGGTGGGCCGCCTCACCTGGTCTGTGGCGTCGGGAGAACTGGACCTTCCGTCCTTACAACCAGGACCCCCTCCGTGTGGAACCGCAGCCCAGGTGTCTGCAGGGGGGCGGGGGGGCGTGTTGGCTCAGCTGGCGGTCCAGGCGTGGACCTGACCTCAGGAGGGGCTCGTGTCACGAGGACCCTGCTGGCTGCACTTCTTGGGCTCCGAACGGGGGCTCCGGGAAGCTTCGAGTCCACACTGATGAGGGGTCCCCCGGGACGCAGGCCGCGTTCCTGACCCTGTGTCTAGTGCGGGTCTGCCCCTGGGACCGGGCCAGGGGCCTGTCCTGCCTGGGTCGCGTCCTTCATGCCGGGAACCCACGGTCCACGCATGTTCAGCCGGGGATGAAGCGCTGGTTCATGGCAGTGCTTCCCTCCAGAAATGGGGCTGGGGTCCCGCGGGCCACGGAGTGCTGGCACGATATTAATAATAATACTTGCACCTTATTACGGTTTGCAAAGCCTTCTTAGCTGTGTTCTCCTGCGTGGCCTGAGGGTGGCATCAGGGGGAGGGGTAAGGAAGTGGCCAGCTTGCGCGTCGTTGGCCACGTGCAGTTTTGACGACTCCCCTCCCCTCTGGCCTACCCCCCCCCCCCCCCGGCTCCTCAGCTTAGCCTTGGAGAGAAAGGCATCCACCTGCTGGGCTCTGGGAGGGGCTGCGTTGCTTGGTGGTTGCAGGACGCTGAGAGCGGGGCCTGGTGGCTGGTCCATGTCCCTCATTAGGTCGGTAACTCACAGCAGCCCTGCCCGCAGGGTGTCCTCCTCGGGTGACACCTGCCGCGGCCAGGTCTCCCGACTTGCTCCTTGTTCCCCCGCTGGTATTTGTAATGATGGGGCGTGTGGAGTCACAGGAGGTCCAGGGAGCAGAGTAGTCTGCTGGGGGCCCCTGGGAGGGCAGGGGGGGGTGGGGGGACGCATCGCTTCTGTGTCTGCTTGCAGGAGGGTCTTTGCTTCCCCTAAACCCAGTGTCTGCAGGCGTGTCTTGGGCTCCAAAGGTGTGTTTCTGTGAGGAAAACTGTGCTGCGGTGGTGAGTGTCCGCTTGGGAAGGTCAGCCTGGTGCGGGGTTGGCACTCGCCTGGGAACGTTGGCTGATTTTCCATCAGATCCAGGGTTTGGACCTCAGAGGAAGCAGATCCTTGCGTGGGCTGGAGGGGCTGAGGCTGCAGGTGTGCTGGGTGAGGATGCGCCTTCTGTCGGAGACAGGCTTGGGTTGGCGTGGGTTGGTGCCGCCAAGGCCTCGGCTGCCCCGTCGGGACGAGACATTAGCTTCGTCCTTAAGAGTATCCCCCCACGGTGTGAGAGTGTTTTATGGAGAAACTGCTCACACTGGCTTCCCGAGGGAGGCTTGCCCCGGCCCGCAGACTTCAGAGCGACCCAGACGTCGGAGGAGGCCCCCTGCTCCCTGAGGACAGGGACAGTGATGTCTTTGTCCTCGCTGTGGGCTCCACACCCTGGAAACCTCATGTCTCCCCGTGGGCGATGGCACATGTCGGATCTGCGGCTGCGCACGCAGGGGGCAGCGTGGGGGGTTCCGCGGGGCTGGGCCTGCATGCAGGGCTTTGGGAGAGATCTGGTGCTCTCGAAACTCCCAAAGCTGGCTTCGTGGCCAGACCCACGTGTTTGCCCTGCGGCGACCTTGGCCCTGGTCCCCCGCCGCTGCTGCCTGGTGTGTGGGAGGCGCTGAGGTTTCTTGAATGAACACATCTGTCTCAGCGGCGCCTCTGTCTTCAGTTCGGGTTCCTTCTGCTGAGAAACTGTGCCGTGTGGATGTCTTCGGGAATCAAAGCTTGGAGTCCTCCGTCACCTCCTGTGTGTGAACGCGCTGTGTTCGGTGGTCCCTGGATGGAGGTGGTGCTGTTCTGAGTACCGATTCCAGCACCACTTCTACTCCACAGAACAGCCCTGTCCCGAGAATGGAGGGCTCAGCTGCGGATTCTCTAGAAACGACCCCCGGCTTGCTGCGTCCTCGTGGGGATCATGGGAGGTCTGGAGGTTGAACCCTGCTTGCTGTGTTCTCAGTTCCGCAGGAGCTCCCTGCCTTGCTGAGCTGTCTGGGATTAAATATTAGTGGTTCCTCCATCGTCTTCACTTGACTGCATTTTAAAGGTGGGAGACCCTGGTCGGCCCTGTTTCCTGCGTGTCAGCAACGGAGAGTTCCTCTCTTGATCCTACTCCATGTTCTCCACGGCACCGTGAGCTCGTCCTGTGGGTGACGGCGTGGAGGCAGAGGCAGCGCGGCCGAGGGGCCACAGGCCTGCTCGTTCCACTGACCGTACTCGTGCCAGCACCTGTGCCATCCCCTGCTTGATCTCTTCCCACGAGTGTCTTATCATGAGAAGGGTGGGTGCAGCACAGCCAGGTATTTTGAGAGACAGAGAGTGAGTGTGACCACAGATTTCAGGCACACAGATTTTGCTTTTCTTGGATTTAATAATTACTTTTTTTTTTTAACTTATTTTAGAGACAGGGAGAGAGAGCAGCGGTGAGGTGTGCAGAGGAGAGGGTCTCAAGCAGACTCGTCGCTGAGCGTGGGGCCCGATGTGGGGCTCAATCCAGAACCCTGAGGTCACGACCTGGGCTAGAACCAAGAGGGGGAGGCTTAACGGGCTGAGCCACCCGCTGCCCCAGTCATTGTCTGGTTTTAAAAGTGTGTGCAAATCGCTAATTTACGTTCCTTGAGACTCTTCTCCTGGTATCTGAAGACATGAGGTATTTCATGAGTTTCTTTTTTTTTAATTTTTATTTATTTATGATAGTCACACAGAGAGAGAGAGAGAGAGGCAGAGACACAGGCAGAGGGAGAAGCAGGCTCCATGCACCGGGAGCCTGACGTGGGATTCGATCCTGGGTCCTCAGGATCGCGCCCTGGGCCAAAGGCAGGCGCCAAACTGCTGTGCCACCCAGGGATCCCCTATTTCATGAGTTTCACGTGTGGACGGAGCCTCTGCTGCGGGCTCCTGCCCGGCCCGCATCTCCACGCCGCTCTGGGCTGCCTTGTCCCGCTCCGGGACCGGCTCCCTGCTTCCCTCATGACCTTCTCTCTCCTCTCTCCCTTGTCTGGCGGACCACATCTTCTGGAACCTTCCCAACAAGTCAGGGGGAAGGTCGACGTAGGAGTCCTTAGGCGTCTGAGAGGGTCACACTGGTTTCCAGCCTGGCTGGCCGTGACGTCACGCATGGAGGCCTCCGAGCCTCAGGGCGGGGAAGGCCTGGGCCTTGTCCCCTGGCTTCCAGCGCGGTGGAGCCCGGCCTTCGGCTGCCCGGCCCACGTGGTCCTCGCTTTCCCTCCTCTCCCCGACTCTCAGTTCTTAGTGTTCTGAAATTTTGTGGTAATATTCCTTGGCGGGCGGGGTGGGGGCTCCTTTCATTTACTGAGCTGCGATCCACTGGGCACCCCAAGGCTGGAAACTCATGTCCTTCGTTTTCAGAAATTTTCTCGAAGTCGTTACGGACCTCCTCTCCATCTTCTCTGATGTTCCCGTTAACGCGGCTTACCTGCCCTGTGGCCATCCTGCCCTGGACGCCACGCCGACGTCTTCCCACCTCACTTTCTCGTCTTCTGTTGCCGTTGTCACATTATCTGGTTGCATTTTCTGACAGCTCTGTGTTTCCAGGTGGCGATCTCAGGATCTCCGGGTTGCAGAATCTTGTGATTTCAGGACGGGGTATTTTCTCGGAGTTCTCCGAGGGGGTTAATCACGTTTCTTCCTTCTCTTTGAAGCCCCTCCCCTCCCTGCATTATGTAATTTCTGCTACGTTGCTTTCTCTCCCTCCTGTTTCCTCCTTTGGCGTCGGACGCTTGCTCTGACTGTGCATGCTGGGGCGTGAGGCGTCACGGATGCGCACACCTGGGCTCTTGGGCCTGCCAGGTGGGTTGCGAGACTCTCTCTGACCTGCAGCTCCAAACAGGCTCAACTCTTAACCTCTTCTGTTGTCTGTCCCTGTGGCTTTATGCTTTGAAAAGCATTCCTTGTTCTTGTTTGGGGGTTTAGGAGAGAGACGGCCTGTGTGTCATTTCCCCGTCTTTAACAGGAAGTGGACGTGGAAGTCGTACCCTGCAGGGCAGGGCTGCTGGCATTGCTGCTGCCCCCGGGCCGGCCCTGGCATCCCCTCCTTCTTAAGACGTGACGTGTACGTAGGTGGTCTCAGCCGAGACCTCGGCTTTCTTGTTAACTGCGTAGCAGCTGCCTCTTCTTATTTAGTTAAAGGCTTTCATCTCATTTTGGATATAAAATGCCAAAAATTTATAAATAATTGGGCTTTGAGACAAAAAAATAAGGAGCCTTAAAAACAGTTTTTATTGATCTTTCTAAAAGGAATTTTTCCGAGCGTGAGCGCATAATCCTTAGATTAAAATGCAGCTGACACATTAAGCCTTCTTACATGGAAAGTGTAATAATAGGCTTTAATGCCGCTGTCCTTGGCCCCCCACAGAGGGCATACCCGTGGGCCTGGACACTGGGCCTATTTGTGATTTGATCCCTGGTAAATGCTCCAGAGTGGGTGAGAAACTCTGGTAAAAAAAAGTAACCTTAATTGTGAGAGCAGGTCTGTGCCGAAATTGGGCAGTTTTTAGGGGTGAGTGTAGTTCTTTTGATAGAGGCTGACGACCTTGGGTGATGATTTCCTGGTGTGGCCCTTGCGGTGACACGTCCTCTGTCCAGCCCATGTGCTGCCCTCCTGCTCCCTGGAGCATAGCCCCCGAGGAGGGGGTGCGGCCCCCAGAGGGCCCGCGGGGTGGCTCCTGGCCTGGTGACAACGAGGTAGCAGCGTTGGAGGACCTGCAGCTCTGGGCGGCACCGCAGGGGCAGGAAGCCTCTGCCTCCATGCGGCCTGCTGCCCTGCAGGCTGGCCCCGCACCTCTCCCCTGCAGGAAGGGCCGGGCAAAACCCAGAGCTCGCTTTCTGCTTGAGAGCCTGGGCTTTCTGTTGCTCTGTGAGCCGTTGAGGAAGTGAGAGCCCTGGGTCTCCAAAGCCTAGAAAGTCACTTAACTCACTCTTCCTGCTCGAGCCCCAGACCACCGAGGGCTACTTCTCATTTTGTCTTGAGATGGAGAATAGGAAGCCCAGCCCTGTGGAGACGCCTGTTTGTTGCGTTTTTAAAAACAGCAAATACAAATATGTTGGGGATTCTTTTTTTTTTTTTAAGAGATTTTATGTATTTATTCATGAGACAGAGAGAGGCAGAGACACAGGCAGAGGGAGAAGCAGGCTCCACGCAGGGAGCCCGACATGGGACTTGATCCCAGGACCCTGGGGTCACACCCTGGGCTGATGGCAGATGCTCCACCGCTGAGCTCCCACGCGTCCCTACACTGGAGATTCTTGCAGGTTAGGGAGGGACCCTCACCATTTAATCAGCAGCCCTGCCTTCCTCTGTGTTCTTCTTTCTCTTCCTCATGCCTTCCCAGGCATCTCCTGGTCTCTTGACGTGTCTGGCAGTGAGCGGGCTCTCTGAGCTGTGTCTGTGACTCGTGAGCAGGGACCAGACAATGACAAGTGCGCCGATCGGCGTCCGGGCGAGGTCTCCTGGGTTCTGTCCTCCCCGCCGATTATCGAGCTGGTGCTGCAGTGACACGTCTGCTTTCGAGGCTCTGGCCCCAGTCAGAGTGAGAGGTTTCCTTAGTTACCCTCCGCGCCACTGAACCACCCCAAGGCTTCCCGAAGGCTTTCTAAATTCTGAGGGTCAGCAGAGGAAGAGATGTGTGTGTGTATACATATTTATTCTTTCATCCTGTCATTAAGAGCAGAACTGCAGCTGTTCTTTGCAGAGACTACAGGGTCGGGTCTTGGCCGGAGCGTGCGTGCTCCCGGGGCGCGGAGCCCTAGCTGGAGCCCTAGCTTGCTGGAGCCCAGCCGTTTCTTGTTTCTCGGTTCTGAGGGATTGAGCTCGGTGGCCCCAGGGCCGCCCCGAGGTTGCACTGGGCGGGGTCAGCTGCAGCCTGTCCTCTGCTGACGGTGCGGGGGGGGGGGGGGGGGGGGGGGGGGCGTCGTCGTGGGGGATGCCCCCAGCAGTGACGTCGGGAAGCGAAGCCTTATGCTTACGGGCTGGATGATTCTGTGATTCACAACCTGCACGAGACAGACCACAGCCTTGCCCTTTGTGACCCCAGAGTGTCATGAACAGGCGCTCATCGGGTAGAGATTGGGAACTACTGCGTTTCTCCTCTGGGAAGGAACTGCCCTTCGGGTGGACGTGACTGAACTGCCTTGCCCACTGTGGGCCGGCCCTTGCCAGACGGGGAGAGGAGAGGGTGGCATTTGTGTGTTGGGCCACCCCGCGGGGAGGCGTGCGTCCCTCCCGCTGCAGCTGTGGGTGCTGCTGGCAGTGCGGGGGGCAGGCTGAGTACAGGCTCCGGGAGCCGTGCGCCCCAGGGGTTCACAGCTGCTGGCTCCTCACGCAGGGCCCCGGTGGAGGCCGCGGCCGTGACGCTGAGCCAGTCTCTCTGGAGTCCGTAAGGGCTGGCCCGGCCTCGCTCCTGTCAAGGGAGGTGGGGTCTCCCCTGCTGCGGGGGGCCGCGTTGGCATGTGCACCCCCTTGCTGTGGGCGCCCTTGGATCAGCAGCTGGGGGCCGGTGGGTGCTGGCCTGAGGGTGGGCTCACCGGCTGCCCCGTGGCTCTGGGGGACCCTGAGTCTGACGGGGTGTGTGATGCCCCTGGGTGGTGCTCAGGCTTGGGGGGAGCGGAGCTGGGGTGCTGGGAGCCGCACAGCCTGGGAAGAGGTCTGTGTGAGCGGTCACACCGCGTTGCCTCAGTTTCCTCTAGATTTCCTGCAGAACTTACAAAAGCCTCGGAGGGCACCAGCGATGCTTTTCTGCCCATGCTTGGGCTGCGGCTCTGCAGGTCGGTGTGGGCCCTGGAGCCCTGCTCATGGGGGAGGGGCCCTCAGGAAAGCTTTCTGGAAGTTTCTCTGTTAGCCTTCCAAGCTTTTCGTGGTGGAGGCAGTCCTGCGGCTTACTCCCTACTGCACGCTGCGGACAAGGGGGATGAAGAGGGCAGAGGACAGTAGCCCCTACAGAACACGGAGGAGAGCAGAACAAAAGGATCTCTTTCCAACCCGCAGACTTCCACAACTTGTTTATGCTTCACTTAAAAGATTAACAGGTGCCGTTCCCTCTGGTACCGTGTTTCCCACTGATTTCGGCGAGCTCGCCGTCTTGGTTTCAGCAATGGTAGCTGCTCTGTGCGTGTGTGTGCACATGTGTGGGTTTGGAAAGAAAAAGTAATGTATGTGTATGTGGACACGCACACACGTATGTGCGGAGCAAATGCCTGTGGTGGTCTGGTTGAGGCCCACCGGTCACCTGCTGCGCCCACCGCCCGCTGACACCTTTAGTGTACTGCCCACGACGCTTGAGTCGGGTGAAGTCTGTCATTTATGGGCAGGGAGCTGTGCATTTTGACCTTCGTGTTGTGGGAAGTGAGGATGTTGGGGTCCAGGCGGCCGACGGGCCTCAGCGGAGGGGGCTGCTGGGTGCTTGGGCCGCCCCGTCTAACGCAGTACCCGCGTCCCTGGGTACGAGTCCAACCCTGGGGCAGCAGTTTCAGGAGTTGCTTCCTTCTGACTAGAAGGAGGGACGTGAGCCTTGGAGGCGGTGGCCTTCCTGCCGGTGGGGGGGGGGGGGCTCACATGCTCCTGTCTCTAGGGAAAGAGACGACCCGTGGTCAGAACTTCTGTGGAACATACGGCAGGGGTCGTCCCCCTCTGGTTTTCCTGTGTGGCTGTTGGGTTGTCATTGCTCCTTCTTTGGCGAGTGGCATGTGAGAGCCCTGGTGGGGACCTTGGGGAGGTTACTTCACCTTCTAAGCCTTGGTTTTCTCATCTGTAAATTGGGGCTGTTGTTTGGCTTGGAGTTATTTTAGGGGTTAAATGAGGTTTTACACACAACTAATACCTACGTGTATACATGAGTTCACGTCTGTGCTAACAGGTGGGTTTTCACATCTCTGCTGTGCGTGTGCACGTCCCTGTGTACTGGGTACGTCTGGTGCTCAGCCTGGCACACAGTAGGGGCCCAGTGCACAGGGATGTGACCCTGTTACCTGTCGTTTGCTACAGTAACTCGCCAGCACTCGGGGGCGCTGGGCTTGTTCAGTGCTCGCCTGTGTGCAACCTTCCCACACACAACAGCACTGGCTGTAGAGAAATGGAGACGCTGCTGGGCTTTGTTTTGAATTACGTCCAGGTTCTTGTTTGCTTCTATTGGTTTGTATTCTTCTGACTCGTAGCCTCTGTCTTTTCTTCATGTTTGGTGCATTCCCTTAAAGTCTCGACGGGTGAGGCGGACGTGATGTTTCTCGGGGGCAGAGAACCTGGGCCCTGGGAAGACGGCCTCATCAACACGTGTTTATCTTTTTACATTTTGGGGTTTTCTGTATGTCCGTGGACACTGAGGGAGAAAGGATTTGTCATGAACCAAACCGCATCCATGCGGCAGCTGTTCGTTTTCCTACTTTTTGTCAGTAATTTGATCCAAGGCTGGGTCAGCAAGAGATGACTGATGTGTGCAGTCGGACCCGAGGCATTCCTGCCAGGGGCAGGCTGCTTAGGGCGTGCACTTGTCCAGAGGGATCGTGGGCGGCAGTGCCTGCTGGGCCTGGAGCAGTGGCGGAGACCCCTGCAGGCCCGGCGCCCTCAGTATGCCCCTCCATGGGTGTGGGCGGAGGGCCGTAGCACTCCCACTGGGTCTCTAGTGGCACTTTTTAAAGAAAGATTTATTTATTTATTTATTTGGGGGAGAGCGAGAGAGGGAGAGCAAGAGCGAGTGTGAATGCAGTGGGGGCGGGGCAGGCTGAGGCGGGACTCGCTCCCAGGACCCGGATCACGGCCTGAGCCCAAATCGAGAGTCGGGTGCTCCGTCCACGAGGCCACCCGGTGCCCCGTTTTCACTTTTAAAGGGAAGTTGACATGTGAGGTGGCATTAGCTGTGCTCACGAGGGTTCACGTTGCACGGTTTCTGGGTTTATTCACAGAGGAAGTTCAGGGGAGCTGGGCCCAAGGACGGCCCTTCCCCCGCGCTCCGCTCCGCACTGGCTGCCCGGCTTCCCGTCACTGACCTGCGGCTCTTACCTGCCTTGCTTTGGAGGGACGGAGACCACGAGCGGCCTCCCAAGGGGCTGTTCCTGCCGGGGGGACGGGGTGGGATGGTGGGGACCCTATGCTGCTGCTCCACGTCCAGAGGGGACGGGGTGAGACAGTGGGGTCTCGAAGCCACTGCCCTGTGCTCGGGCTTCCTGCTGGAGGAGAGCCAGGCTGGCTGCCAAGGTCCCCGCAGCCTTCCTGGCCGCTGTCCCTCCGGCCCGGCGCCGTGCAGCCGCTGTCGTCTCTGCTGCGCTCTCTGAGGGGCCAGGAGACCTGAGAGGCCCAGCTGTCCAGGCCGCGTGATGGTGGCAGAGGCAGCCGGGCCTGCCCGTTACCCACATATTGCTGTCCCCGGCATGCGCAGGGTCCACTCCAGAGCCCCTGCTGCCTCTGTGGCCGCATCCCTCCCGCGGCCCTTCCCCATCCCTCCCATGGCCCTCCTGCCGCTGTCCTGCATCCCTCCCGCAGCCCTCCCCCCTCCCTCCCGTGGCCATCCCACATCCCTCCTGCATCCCTCCCGCGACCCTCCCATGGCCTGGCTCCCAGATGTGTAAACTTCCGCCTCGCGGCCCTGCAGTGCCTGCGCCCGGGACACAGTCGGTCCAGCCTCCTGTCGGGCGCAGGGAGGACGTGGAGAGGACGGGGGTGAGCTGGGCTGGACTGGGCTGGCCAAGCTGTGCAGGAGAAGAGCCTGGGGGCTGGACATGGTGTAGACGGGCGTGGGCCTCACCACCCCTCCGTCCTCCACCGTGCTGGTGCCTCGCTCATGCCTTCTTTCGAGCCTTCACTAGGAGCTACTAAGCAACAGCGTTTTCTTGGTTTCTGTTTTTTTTTTTAAGATTTTATTAATTTATTCCTGAGAGACCCACACAGAGAGAGGCAGAAACACAGGCAGAGGGAGAAGCAGGCTCCCTGTGGGGAACCCCATGCAGGACTTGATCCTGGGACCCCGGGGTCATGCCCTGAGCTGAAGGCAGACGCTCACCCTCGGAGCCCCCAGGGGACCAGGCAGGAGCATTTGAAGGACATTGCTGCTTGTTCCTGAGTGACTTAGACACATGTCTCCACACCCTCCCCGTGCCTGATGGGTGGAGGGGGATGGGGAGGCATCGCTCCATCTCCACCAGGCAAAGATTTAAATACTTGATGTGAGGATGACCTGAGCGATGCTGCAGTTTAAAAATGTGGTGTTTCTGCAAAGTCTACAATTCAGGGAATGTTTGAAGTGGGAGAGGATGTCTTCCCCCATTGAGGAGGGAAGCTGGGGAGCATCTGAAGTGTGTGCGCCTGTTTCCTCGAAGCCCCCTCTGTGTTGCATCTGAAACCAGAATCCCAAAGTTGAGTGCCCCAGGGCCCGGGCAGGTGGCAGATGAGCGAAGTAGGTCAGAAGCTACATCCTCGCCGAGCCGGGGCCTGACCGCAGGAGCAGGTGCTGCGGGAACCCACGTCTCGTCACCGTGTGGTGGCCACGCAGGGGGACGGGGTGGGGGGCAGATCCTCCAATCCTGATAGAAATCCAGTTTTGAGGAACCAGTTGAAAGCCTTCATGCTGCACTCTGAGGGCCTCACAGAGCCTGTCTGGGGTCTGCTTCTGGCTATGGCCGGCCTCCTTGAGCCTGCTGGTTTTGTACTACTAGAATAGGTTGTCTAGAGCCCAGAACACTCACAAAATAATCACTGGGGTGTTTTACATTAAAAAATACAATTTTCAAGCTCAAATTAGAAATGTGTCCGTTGGATTTGAATCCTACTCTGTCTGCTGTGTCTTCATGCTACAAACGCAGAGCCGGGTGCCTTGTGCATGGTGGACCCGTGATAAAGGTTTGTTAGCCTGTACTGGAGGCTGAGGACTCGTGAGAATCCACGCTCTTCGGGTTTCCAAGAAGCTGAGAGAAATTCAAGAGCAGAAGAAGCTGTCAACAGAACAAAACAGGGAATACCGATAGTGTTCTGGGGTAGTGTCCTTCTGTGTGTCCAGCAAGTAGACAAAGCTGTGTGTCCAGGACCGCGGCTCCGTCCTGAAGGTCAGGGTGAGAGAAGGGGCAGACGCGTGCACTACCACTTTGCAGTGGGAGTCTCTGTAAGTCTCCTTTTCTGAGCGATCACCTCTGTGGTTTAGCTGCTTTGATGTTTTATTTCTGTCCTCTTAACGCTTCTGAAAGCCAGGGGTTGTCAGATGTGTTCGACCTCGGCCCGTGTGGTCTTGGTTGCAAAGAAGAGCTTGAGCGGAGAAAGCAGTTATTGGAAGAATGTCCAGCAGTCACCCAAGGAGTCAGAGCTGGGGGGTCAGAGCTGTTGCAAGAACCACCCCACAGGAGAGGGAGGCACCGCTGTGCTGCAGGTGCTCGGGGGGTGCACCTGCTGGCGCCAGCCAGGCCCCACGTGGGCAGGCACCGCTGTTCACTCAGCGCATTCTTCTCCGTCCCTGTCCCTTTGTACCACCTGCTTCAGGTGCAGAGTCCTGGGTGGGAGCATCTGATTGTGCACCCCCCCCCGGGGCGTGTGCCACACCGGGTGCTGGGACCGGGATGCCTTCTCTCTCAGCAGCTGTGTTCGGGGCCGCCAGCCACCAGCGCTCACCTCGTGGAGACGAGGTCCTGGACACCGGGGCAGGAGAAGCCTCCAGCCCGGGGCTCGGGAGTCAGGTGCCACGCCATTCCCAGAGTGTGGCGCCTTGGGGCAGACACGAAGTTGCGTGCTTGGCTGACAGTGGAGTCGAGGTATTAATCTGCTTGTGTCCGACTCCCAAACTGCTTCTCGTCCAGGTGCATCTTTGATGTAACACACCTGGCAGCGTCAGGAGGCCTTTCTCAATGTCAGGCCTGACATGGGCCTGGGTGTGCAGCACAAGCTACCTGGTGGAAGGCCGTGTCACCCTGCGGCAAGGGCACTGCCATCCACCGTGGCAGGATTCCCCAGATCCCTGTAGATGGTGTGGGACACACAGTTGGACACAAGCATCTTCGATGGCAGAGATTTGAGAAAGTGATCTTTGTTTTTGTGAATTCAACAGGCACCTCTGTGGGTCTGCTGGGTGCCAACACGGTACAAGGCCCGGGGTTACTGATGGGACAGCTTCTGACCTTGGCCTTGTTTTGGAGAGCAGGGAAGGGAAGGGCAACAGGGTGCAAGCACCTTGCTTCTTTACTGGAAATCTGGCAAAAAAGAAAACTGTGAATTACAGGGTAGACACCGTGTGGGGACAGAGTGGGGTGCCAGGGAACGCGCAGGGGGCAGCCAGTGGGGTGGGCACTAGGGACGGGGTGCGCACGGGGGAGGGGGGGCCTGTTCTGATCCGCTGTCACCTGCCCTCGCTCGCTGTGGCCTTATGGCATTTTTATCCTGGGTGAAACTACTTTTCCTGGAATCCATTAACTGTGTGTGGTTCTCGTTCTCAGATGTTCTCTCTTGATCACTTAGTGTCACGCTGGCTTGTGCTGCGTCTGAGGGCTGGACCTTGGAGAGCTCTGTGGACCACCGGCGCTCCTGGGTGCGTGGCCGCCAGTGAGCGCGTTGCTCAGTTCTGACTGTGGCTGTTTGCTCGGCCCAGCACTGTCAGGGATGTGTGGCCCCGACAGCGCAAGCAGAGCGCCGGGCTCCAGGCTTTGAGAAAATAGTACACTTCCATTAAAATACATAGAACAGGGCGCCTGGGGGGCTCCGTGGTGAAGCGTCTGCCTTTGGCTCAGGTTATGAGCTCAGGTCCTGAGATTGAGCCCCACATTGGGCTCCGTGCAAGGTGGGGCGTCTGCTTCTCCCTCTCCCCCTGCCCCTCCCCTGCTCGTGTTCTCTCTCTCTCTCTCAAGTAAGTAAATAAAATCTTTTTTAAAAAAGCCTAAAAAAAAAAAAAAGCACAGGACAGAAATTCAGCTTCACCCCGTAAGCACATGTTCCCACCACCCAGGTTAAGAGGCAGAGCTTTCCCAGCCCTGACCTCTCACTCCCTGGGAAGTGGGCATGTCCCGTTCCACCTGGTACTGCCTGCACGGCTCCCTGCCTGCATCCTATTCCCTGATCCAGGAAAGCCCATGCTCTGACATCACTGTCTCAGGCTGTTGTGAATGTTCAAGTTCACCCTCAAGTGACAAGAGCAGGAATGTGTGTGGAAGTGAGGGTCCCGTGTTCTGCATCTCGATGTCTGGTTGGACCACAGGTTAGTGCACTTGGCCTGAGGCCTGGAGTCTGGCCAGGCCCTGGGTGGTACCTGCTTGTCTTTCAGGCTGGCCCCTCGGCCCTCTCCCTGGCAGGTTGGGTGTCAGGGCCCTGACAAGCCCTGGAGCTGTCAGCTGTCATGTGGAGGTGGGCTGTCACTACTGTGGCTCCGAAGCTACACGAGTGTAATCAGAAACCCTGCACCTGCGGATCCTGGTAACTGAAACCCCAGTCATTATAGGATGATTGCATAGGAGACCAGCTCCATGAGGAAAGTCTCTTATGCAAGACGATTTGAGTTGGGTTTATAGGAGTCTGTTTTGTAGCCCTTTGTTCTCACTTGAATCTCACTGGGGCTGCCTGGCCTGGGATGGAAGGCCGTCCTGCAGGTGCCATGTGGGGGTGTGGCCGGAGAGTGATGGGGAGCGAGGGGTTCAGGCCCGCGCTTGTCAGGGCCCCCGCCTGCCCTGTGGGTTGTCACCCTGACGCCGGGAGGGCTTGCTGGAGCCGCTGGGACGCACGCAGCTGCTGAGGTTTCCTGGGCTCGGGAGGAGCTGGAGGTCCCCTGATGAGGGCCAGGGCAGAGACCGGATCAGAGCAGGGGGGTGTGCTTTGAGGGTGCAGCGCTGGGGGTCGCGGGCAGATGCACGAGGAAGGGGCAGAGAAGACACAGGGTGGAGGTGGCCTCTGCGGCAGGGTCCAGCTCGGTCTGCCAGCCCCTGTGTGAACGGGCGGGAGGGTCCATCAGACCTGGAGCTTCCTGAGCCGTACACTGGTCCCTGAACCGTGTCCTTTGGGTGTCAGGGCCAGGAATCTGCATTTTATTTTATTTATTTTATTTAAATTTTTATTTATTTATGATAGTCACACACAGAGAGAGAGAGGCAGAGACACAGGCAGAGGGAGAAGCAGGCTCCATGCACTGGGAGCCCGACGCGGGACTCGATCCCGGGTCTCCAGGATCGCGCCCTGGGCCAAAGGCAGGCGCCAAACCGCTACGCCACCCAGGGATCCCAGGAATCTGCATTTTAATGAGACGGCTCCACTTTGTGCAGAGCAGGGTCCTAGAATCTCTGATCTAGAAAGTGGTTGTTCGAGCCATGCATTTGGGTGAGAGTTGAGTTGGAGCGAGGAGAAACTTGGGAAGGAGAAAGAGAGGGCTTCAGACATGATCTGGAGAGGAAATGCATGTGAACGGGGAGTCGGGGGTTCATAGTCTGTGCAAGAGCCTCGTACTTTAGCTCGGCCTTTCTGTGGGGTGTTCTGAGCCCCGAGGGAGACGTGCCTCCTGTTCCGTGTGGGAGTGGAGTGGAAGGTCAGCTTCCCGGGGCCCTGGGTGGGCAGGGGTTCCGTTATTCCACAAGCAAACCTGTCTTTGTCTTGCATCCGTCCACCTTCAATTTAGCTAATAGCCAAGTTCGTCTTCCGTCAGCTGAGAGCGGAATGGTCAAGGAGCGTTCGGGACCCGAATGTATTTTTAGCTCACTTTACATTGACCTTTTATCAGAGTCAGTATTTTGGGTGGCTGCTTTAAATCTTGCCGTGCTTGAAGATTCAGGCTTTGTTACTTATGAAGGGTACAGAGGACACCTGGCATGAACAGGGCCCGTGGCGCCGCGCTCATTCCTAGAATCCGGGGATGGCCGAGGGTCAGGCTGGGAGGAATTCCAGAAGCCCTCCGATCCTGCAGTGTGCCCTCACTCGGCCGTCGGAGGCCAGATGTAGAACTTTGCACCCGCTTCGCAGCTGCGAGGCGGGGGTGGTGATCCCACTGGCTCGTGCTGGGGGGCATCGCGGGGCTGGCATCTGCAGAATGCTCGGCTGGTGTTCACTGCACAGTAAACACTCGCGGGCCGTAGCACAGGGGGGAGCAGACCCAGGGAAATTTTGATTTGCCTGAGGTCATGTAACTGGTTCAAGGTTCAGAAAGTGGCTCATTTAACTCCTCATTTTATTTTATCCCTGTTGACCGTGCCAGTTAACTTGCTCTTAGACTGTGGAGTTGAAACTTTACGTCCACCCGGCGTAAGCACTAGGGTTCCCAACCTCTGCTTAGCCTCAGTGCCGAGAGTCTTCTTGAAGGAGGGAAATGCCCCAGGACGATGGCGCCGTGTTAGGGGAGAGGGACAGCTCGGTCACCAGGTGCGATGCTCTGAGGGTCGTTGCTGTCGGCGCCCCTGCTGGAAGGGCCGGGCTGCCAGGAGCCTGCACAGGGCTGCCCTCTCCCCGCTGCCCTGACGGACCTGCTTTCCTCAGTGTCTGGCGCGAGGACCTGCTGCTTGTGTTGCCAGAGCCCGTAAGAGAAAACAATGCACACGTGTGTGTATGTGCCCACATCAGCTTGCGGGATGGCCTGAAGGTCCACCAGGAAGCCGCGTTCTTGCTGGGCTCTTCCCCGGCTTTAGCTCCTCTTTTTTGCTTCCACGACTTTCCTTATTAAGGAGGGGTGTCAGGTGCTTCTCCCTGTTTACATGGGTGACTTGTGATTTCTTACAGCTTTACGTAGGAGAGGGTGGATTTTGGTTTTCATCACGTCTGAGTGATGGGACCATCACAGCGTGCATTGCAGTTCCTGCATGCCCGTGAGCACCTGCTCCGGGCTACGGTCTCCACCCGGAGCTCACTAGGCGGGAAGCCCGATGCTGCCCGCTGGCGAGAACCTCCGTGCTCTGAGCAGGCTCAGAGAAGTCCTGCTAAAACCTGGTGCCCGTAGACTGTGAGCGCAGGGCACCCGCTTACCCTCAGCGGTCCCTGTATTGCCATGGATGGGTTACTTAGCTTTGGGTTCAGCGTCCTCACCAGTAAAGTGGGATTATTTCTAGTTCAGGTCTCATGGGTCTCCCGTATCAGAGACGGGCTCTCTTTCTCCCTCGCCCCCAGAGCAGCCTGGGTGTGCAGTGTGGGTAGGATTGCAGATGAGGCTGTGCGCACAGACAGTGAGGGACTGCGAGTGAGTGGGACTGGCAGGGCTGGGGTGCCTCTGACAGCGCAGTGGGTTTGCGCCCCGTGGGTGTACAGTTGGTGGCTTGGGTCTGGTGTTGCTTCAGGAAGCAAAGGCAAGGGGCACCTGGGGCCTCAGTCGGTTCAGCATCTGTTTTCAGCTCAGGTCATGATCCCGGGGTCCTGGGATTGAGTCCCGCATTGGGCTCCCTGCTCAGCGGGGCGTCTGAGCCCTCTCCCTTTCCTGCTCCCTGTGCTTGTGCGCACGCACTTACTTGCTCTCTCTGCCAAGTAGATAAAGAAAATCTTAAAAAAAAATTACAGGCAAGTTGAAGTAAAAGATTATGTCTGGCAAGTAAAACAAGGTCTAGGGTCTTTCTTGTCCAACCCGTAGAGCTTCAGGAACAGGTCTCTGATGAGTGATGTTTGCCCTGCGGCACGTGTTTCACGTTCCCTTACATCTTGGTCTCTGTCTGGTCAGAATTCCCATTTCCAGGTGTTTTCTGAACGGGTCGGTGTTGGGACAGTCTTTGATGGTCAATATCCTTAGGTCCAAGGCCTTAAAATTTCATGCCCTGGAACACTGACGGAGTCCAGTCCTCTAGTTACCATGGAAAGGTGCCAGCTGCTATTTTTCATCACAGTGTTTGGCTCATCCCACGTTGCTTCTCTGGGATATTTCAGGTACGAAATGTAAGCAGCCTGGGATAACGTGGTTATGTTTGTGGAATTGATGCGGAAGGTTCCAGCCCAGGAATTAGATTTAGCACACGGGTGAAAGCTTATGTGGTGCCTTGAATACAACGTCCTTCCTTGTAATTAAAAAAAAAAAATAAGCCGATAAACAGTAATGATGATGATGATGATGTTGGGAGTTGGCTGGACCATTACCACATGGAAATCGCCAGTTGTACTCTGAAGCCATAGGGTCCAGTTGAAGAAGCACCAAGGCAGGAGAGTCTGGTGGCGACTCCCATGGATCTAGAGCCAGAGTCCGGGTTTGGATCTGCCTCTGCCACTTAGTAGTCGTGTGATGAGTAGTTTGGTTTCTCTGTGCCTCAGTTTCTTCGTTTGTAGGATGGGAGGAGTAGTGATAGGACGTGTCTCAACGTGGCTGTGAGGATCGTATAAGGCGGTGTGAGCCGACTGGCTGAGTAAGGCTGTGCTGAGGCCCCGGAAGCTTGAGAGCCACCATGTCCCCCGCTGTCCCTCCCGCGGGCCCGTGTCGGCTGGCTGCGGCGGGAGGCAGTTCCCCGAGGCCTGTCTGGGGTGAGCGGAGGAGGCACTGGTTTCTGTTGTGTGAACAGAGCACAGCCTCGGAGGATAAAGCTCTCAGGAGCACAGGCGGGCTTGCTTAGTGCTTGTCAGAGATGATCTGGGCTCCCTCAGCCCAAATAGGAGCTCATTTCCTTTTTTAACAGCAAAATTATTTTTCTGGTTGCCATCATTTGGTTCAGGGTGTGATTTCAACGACATTTACGTCTTTTCTTCACATTTCTCCTGTTAAGGCATGTTTCCTGCTTCAATTTTTCCTCTTTTATTTTTTTTTATTAATTAATTTATTTATTATTTATGATAGTCACACACACACACACACACACACACACAGAGAGAGAGAGAGAGAGAGGCAGAGACACAGGCAGAGGGAGAAGCAGGCTCCATGCACTGGGAGCCCAACGTGGGATTCGATCCCAGGTCTCCAGGATCGCACCCTGGGCCAAAGGCAGGCCCCAAACCACTGCGCCACCCAGGGATCCCAATTTTTCCTCTTTTATTAGACATTTTTACAACATTTAAAACCTACTTAGTGTAAAAGCTAATTGATTTTCTCTGTATTAAAATTATCCTGACCTCATCATCACGGGTATCTAAAGACATGTTTGATGAAAAATAGTAACCTTAGTGCTATTTACAAAGAACTGTTTATGTGGACTATTCAAACACTGGAAAATGCTTGTGAACATCACCTGGTCAGCACTTGGATCTTCTGGCAAGATGCACGCAGTATGCAGAGCCAGGGGCGCGTTAAGCATGCTGAGCATAGTTTGTTAATAGGACCTGTGTCTGCAAGAGGGACTCCGCATTGGCAGCAGACGGGACTCTGGACACATACTCAGCACACAGCATTGGCGCGGGCAAGGCTGAGGGGTCGGGTCGGGTGGCCTCTCCTCTCACGCTCCCGTCCAGCTCACTCACCAGATGGGTGGCCTGACCCTTTCCGAGCTCTGCTCACCAGCATTTCCTGCTCCTGCTTTGCTCTTGATGTTGAGTGGATTCTCTGGATGGCTGAGCAAGTAGGAGAATTGGAATCCTTTCCCCCTGTTTCTTGACTGATTTTTCTCGGGGTTCTGAAGATCTGTGAGTTTCCCAAGAAATTCTGGGAAGGAGTTAACACCCGGACAGCCTGTCCCCATTTCTGTCCCGCCGCTCTCCCGAGGCCCCTGGGTGCTGCCCGCACAGCCCTGTGTGTCTGCCGTCTGGTTGTACTGCTCACCTGTCCTCTGCCCACCGTGCGGGGCTGCCGTGGCCCCTCGCTGTCAGGCACACAGGCACGTTCCCTTGGGAGGCACCTGTTGTCCGCCCCGCCTGCAATACTCCTCCCCTCCCTGGGAACACGCTCCCAAGTCCCCTTGGGAATGAGACCTCGGCTGACCACTTAAGCCCCAAGTGCTCCCTGTTCCCCTGTGGCGCCCACCACTTACCTGCCACCATGCTGGGGTGGCCCTGAGGGTGGGGACTCAGTGCCCGTTGCCTGCCCAGCAAGGGCT
This sequence comes from Nyctereutes procyonoides, assembly GCF_905146905.1. NCBI lineage: Eukaryota > Metazoa > Chordata > Mammalia > Carnivora > Canidae > Nyctereutes > Nyctereutes procyonoides. Next base: position 27,891,038 of record NW_026575043.1, read on the forward strand.
CTGCAAATATTTGTTGAATGAGTAGGTGAGATTACTTGGGTGATTTTGCGGGGAACAGGTGGGAGAGGGAAGATTGGTGACAGGGAATGAGTAAGAGGTGAGCGCCTTGGTCTCCCGAGGTTTGCTGAGAACCACCTCAAGGGCTGGGGAGCACAAGGGGGTCAAGAGACAGGGAGGCGGGGGCAGACTCCCGATGGAACCTCTTTCACGATGGAAGGAAAGGGGAAACGGATGCGATCTGGAACATTCTGTTTCTGGCTTGGCAAGACCTAGATGGTCTTCCTGTGTAGCTGAGATAAAGAATACCAGAAAAAACCGGACACCAAAACGTCTCTTTTATAAAGCAATTATATTAATAGGATAAAAGAATAACTTCCCTCTGCAATGTGTGTTTATCTGAAATACAGCTTCTCAAAGCCTCTAAGTAACCTTTGCTGAAATGCCGTTTTTAATTTGAGGTCAAGTTTCCTAAAATGTCTCGAAAGCCAGCCGCAGGGAGGCTTTGGCCTCCAGGGAGCTTATATCTTTAGACAGAGAGATCTTTCTCTGGGAGCTAACTGGAGTTTCTGAAGGTCTGAGAGCTTAATTAGCTTTCCAGTGCCTTGACTCACTAACAGAGTTCATATTTTAAATATGAAGTTTGCAATTCTTTCTTTTAATAAACGTGCCCTTTCCTGGGGTGGGCTCTGCGGCGGAGGCTCAGCCACACGGCTCGTTCCCTGGCACGGCCCTGGACGGGCCCAAGCGGCCCCGAGGCTGGCGGCGTCTGGCCCGCTGGGGTGAGGCTCCTTTGTGAGCCAGGCTGGCCCCGTTTCTTTTAGGCCTTGAGTCAGGATGACGGTGAACCTCACAAACACCTGAGTTAATGCCCCTTCAGATGTGTTTTGGAAATACGTAGAGTATGACTGGCAATGAATTCTGATTCAGTAACCTGGAGGGATTCAGAGCGATCCTAGATATTTGCTGATTAAGAAAAAACGCAAAGTTGCTGGATGTGAGGTTCTTCACTGATGACAGCCCTTCAGTTTGCCCTGAGCTGATGCTGTCTCCCTTGTCACCGGCCACGGGGGACGCTGGGCCTTTTGGCTCTGCTCTCTTGGAAAGTGAAGATGATGGCAGGTTGCTGGTGACACCTGCTGGCGTGGCTCCTGGGGGGGCTCCAGGTGTCCAGGACCCCTGGGGACCCCATCTGTCAAGTGAACAGATTGGCTAGGAGGCTCTCCCATCATCTCCCAGCATTAATTCTGTAGTCTGACTCTGCATCTGGCAAAAACGAAAACAAAACAAAACCACACAAAAAAACAGGAAACAACTACCAAACAACCCAAACCCTCAAGCAGCAGATCTGAATGTATTCACGCGATGTTTCTGACACGTTGTTGAGAAAAGCAGCTCCTAGAACATTTTGTGTTTCTAGAAAAAGGATGCATGGTGATCTTATCTGGTGCGAATAGGGAAGTAGAAGGGAAGCGCTTCACTTCCGTTATGTTCCTCAGAAGTGCATTTTATGGAGTCCTGTGACTTCTCATCCCAGAGAAGGGCAGGCGGGCGCGGAGTGGTTTGTGACTGTAACTGGGCTGTGCCGGGCGGCCCTGCGGTCAGCTGGGGTCGGCCCAGGGGCTGGGTCGGGGTGCAGCCTCCAGCCGTGCATGCCCACCAGCTGCAGCCGTCCCCTCTCCATGCCTGGTGTCCCTGGCGTTGGGTGTGCCGCGGCTATTTTAAAATTTAAGAATAAAGAACGTGCTTCCTAAAAGCCCCTACCGTTAAATTCTTCGCTAGTTGAAGGCCGCTCTTCTGGATCGGCGGTCTCTAGTGAGGTTTGCTGTGACCCAGGGTGCTCTTCCCTGGCTGACAGATGGGGCAGCGGGCCTGTGTGATCATGGACACATGTGCTTGTGCTTGTGATTGTTTGCTCGCCACAGGCGGCCTCCGTCCGTGTCTGAGGACACCGCACTGGCTGCGGGGCCCGGCGGGTGGCTTGCTGTGAGCCGCGGTGGCACCCCGGCTGCTTTCCCACTGGCTGCCGCCCTCCCGATCGCCATCCCTGTCCTGGGAACGAGGTGGGAGGCCAGGCGGCGGGGTCACCCAGCTGGTGCTCGCACCCGACCTCTTCACGTCACGCCGTTCACCCTGCACCTGTTGGGCCTCGGAGGTGGAGCCTGGAGGCGTTTACTTCGGCCCCCGGTGTTGGGTCGTGCATGTGCTTCCCTGGAAACAGCGAGGGACTCCGTGGAGCCTCATGTCCACACGCATCCCTGGCAGCGGGCATGAGTTCCCTGAGTCACAGCCACGGCGGCCTCCGTGGGGTGCTCACTGGTGCCTCGAGGTGGGAGTTTGTTTTACTCTTTTTTCAAGATTTTATTTATTCATGAGACACAGAGAGAGGCAGAGACACAGGCAGAGGGAGAAGCAGGCTCCCTGCGGGGAGCCCGACGCGGGACCCCGGGTCACAGCCTGCACCGAGGGCAGCCGCTCCACCGCTGAGCCCCCGGGCGCCCTGAGAGGACACCGTTGCAGCACGTGGGGATGGGCGCTTTCTCTGTGCAGCTGTAGCGCCCTGACCCCGGGCTGTGCCGGGCTGCCTGGGGGGAGCTTGGTGATGCTGCTGCGCCCTCGCAGAGCTGGTCACGTCCCCGTTTTTGATCTTGTTGGTACCGCACACATGCACCGTTTTCGCCCTTGAGGGACAGAGGCCCCCGGGCTGGGAGCGTTTCGCTTCTCACTTCCTTCTTCCCGACAGAAGCTGAATCCTTCAGCCGAAGTATTTAGCGGGCACCAGTGGGAGGTGAAGGGGTTTGAGTGGAGGGGGCTCAGGGAAGTGAGTAGCGTGCGTGTCGCTGTTCGTCTGGGGCAGAGGGCAGGCGCCCTGGCCCAGGCCGTGGGGCTCTCGTGCCTGGCCCGGCCTCCCAGAGTGCTGCTGTGCACCCCCCGCCCCCCATTCGCCCCGGCTTCCTTCATGTTCCTAAGCAGCCCCTGCTCCAGCACTGCCAAGTGGCATCGTGGTTTGTCGTCACTCCAAGGATCCGGTCCACCCTTGCTCCCTGGCCTTCGCAGTGACTCACCCCCATCTACTGTCTGAGCTGTGCAGCGATGCTTTTGATCTAAATTCGCTATTCAGGACAAAAACTGCACGTGAGCAGAAGGGGGCTCCCGGCAGCTGCGGGCACCGTGACTTAGAGGTGGGAGGCCGCGTTGGCGCACACAGGCTCGCAGGCCGGCCCCCCTGGAGCTGGAGCGGGCGGTGGCTGGTTCAGAGATGCCACGGGGGTCCGGCCCCCTGCTCTGTGACGCCGTCTGCGGGAGCAGGTGCCCGGGAGGCTGCTCCCCGTGCACCTGCTCTGGGCTGCAGCCGCCTCCCGTGAAATGCGGGCGAGGAAGGTTCTCCCGAGTTCCCGCGAGGACCGGCAGGTCCCTTCACAGGCTTCGGGTTCACCTGCTGTTGTGTGTGGTCACGTCCCAGTGTGCCGCGCGCGCCCGAGGCGGCGTTTCCTTCCCCGGCGCCGTCTCCGTGCAGGATGGGCCCGACGCGGCGGGCGGCGTGTGCAGGGCGTCGGGGGGCCTGCCTGGCTGCTCTGGAAGCCGTGGACCTGCGTGCTTGCCTGTTGCCCGCAGCGGCCACTTTTCTGTCACTTGAGTGAATGTTGAGTTTAACTTTTTTTCTTTTTTGAACTTAAAAGGCATTTGGAATCCAATCAAGTGGAAAAAATGTTATGGTTTTGGGCAGCCTGGGTGGCCCAGGGGTTAGCGTCTGCCTTCAGCCCAGGGCGTGACCCCGGGGTCCTGGGATGGAGTCCCACGTCGGGCTCCCCGCAGGGAGCCTGCTTCTCCCTCTGCCTGGGTCTCTGCATCTCTCTCTCTCTCTCTCTCAAAATACATAAAATAAAAAAATGTTCTGGTTTAATGATTTACTTGAAGAGTTTACTCACAAGCATGGTATGGTCATTAGGTCCAAGAAGCTGAGTTGTTGTTCTTGTTTTTTAAAGATTTTATTTATTCATTCATGAGAGACACACAGGTTTGCTCACATGCAGGTCACAGTCCCTAAGGAGACTCTTCCTGACAATCCCTGGGACTCTGTTCTGCTTTACTTACAGGTTTTTTACCCCAAACCCTTTTTTCTAACAGTGAATAATCTTCTACAACCAGACAGAAAACATGTATGTTGACTCGCCTTGGCTTCTTATAATAACTTGATCGCAGGCCAGCTTTGGGCCTGCTGTGCGGACGTGCAGAGGCTCACCGCGTCCCATCCCTCTGTTCTCTTCCCCTCCCCTGAGTCCCCAGGGACGTGAGAACCAGCCCCAGACTTGAGGGTCATTCTTGAACCGTGTTGCTAGCCTTTTCCCGACGAGCGCCCTGGGATGAGAGGATCTAAGTCTGTCTTGAAATGTTCATGGCTCTGTGCAGCCGGCAGTTGGTGTCAGGGTGGAGCGGGTGCTCACGGTGTGGCCCTGGGCAGCTGCGCGTCACATGGGTGCCTCACACCACTTGTTAAAATCGGCTTGAGAGTGGAGTGAGTAGCCACGGCTGGACGAGGGAGGAGGGCTGAAGTCTGAAGCGTGACAGCCTGCCTTTGCTCTGACCAGCAGGCAAGTTGCAGGCTAAAAGCAATGTAGGCTGGGAGATCAGAGAACACTGCCCTTCCCTTGGTTTGCACTCAGCATTACGTTATAATCTCCAAAACGTCTGCGTGAATGGCTGCTGAAAAATCACAACCAACGAGCAAACAAAAATTGGGACTTTCTGAATAATATATGTCATTGCGATGTATTTAGCTTGTAAGTTGTAGGTAATACACAGCTTTCTATGCTTTATGTAGTAAGTAATATATATAATTATGTGTTACGTATTGTATATGTCAACATGTTACACGTGTTTAACAGACATGTAACACATCACATCTGTGTATATCATTCTTATTTTTTTAAGATGCTATTTATTTATTCATGAGATACACACACACACACACACACACACAGAGAGAGAGAGAGAGAGAGAGAGAGAGAGAGAGAGAGAGGCAGAGACACAGGCAGAGGGAGAAGCAGGCTCCATGCCGGAGCCCGACGTGGGACTTGATCCCAGGACTCCAGGGTCACACCCTGGGCCGAAGGGGGCGCTAAACCGCTGAGCCACCCGGGCTGCCCATATCATTCTTATTTTATTTAAATATAAAATACATGCACCTTTGAACGGGACGAGGATTATGGGCACCGATCCCCAACACGGTTTAGAATCTGCATATGACTTTTGACTTCGTAAAGCTTACCTGCTAACAGCTTACTGTTGACCAGAAGCCAACACGGGTGATTAACACATGTTTTTTGTTATATACGTGTACTGTATTCATGCAATAAAGTGAGCTGGAGAAACTGTCAGGAAAATCCTAAGGGACAGAAGGTAATTTGCATTACTGTCCTGCGTTGATGGAAAATAGTCCCCATGTAAGTGGACCCAGGCTCACACGGTCAGCTGTATGCAGTCTTATGCGACGTACATATTCTCTGTACGGTTTTTCTCTCAGACTTTTCTTCATGGCACTTTGACTCATGTTATTCATAAATTCTCATTCTTGACATTTAATTTTTTGTGGGCAAATGGGTACATTTCCTGCTCTCCACCCAGATCGGTGACGTCAGAAATTTTAGTTTTTCTTCTTTATCTCAATCCTGTAGGCCTCCCGTACTCCATCCCGCCAACAGGTATCTAAGAATAAGCCAGGGGCAGCGCCTCAAAACAGGGCTGGGTACACACGTGTGTGTGCGTCGGGTCTTTCTGAAATTTTTTAAGTAATCGTAAGTGATTTTAAAGCATAATGAACGTGTTTCTGGCCAACCCTGGCAAAGCTTGTTTACACACCCCTGTGTCATGTGCCTCCCCACCCCCAACCATGTAGCTGGGGAGGGACACGTGGAAGCGGGGTCGGGCTGCCTGCAGCATTCCTGCCATGGCCCGTGGGCCCTCATCCACCTCTGGATGCAGCGCTCGAGGTGGTCCCCTTGCACCCTGTCGGCAGGAAGACCCCCACCGCCTGCGGGGAGCAGCTGCCCGGGGAGTGCCTTCTCCTGGGACATGTCCACTTGCAAAAGAATGTCAGCTCTAGGAGTAAAGGTGCTTTTCTTTTCTTTCTTTCTTTTTTTTTTTTTGTTTATTTAAAAATTTTATTTAGGGGATCCCTGGGTGACTCAGTGGTTTAGTGCCTGCCTTTGGCCCAGGGCGTCATCCTGGAGTCCTGGGATCGAGTCCTGCATCGGGCTCCCCGCAGGAGCCTGCTTCTCCCTCTGCCTGTGTCCCTGCCTCTCTCTGTGTCTCAGAAATAAATAAAATCTTAAAAAAAAATCGTCTTCTGGTCAGCTGCCCTTCAATGGAAACCAGTGCGAACTGGCTGCTGTGTCTACGGGAGAGCCTTCCAGTAGGGACTTGACTGATTTTCTTTCTGAATTAAGTTGATCTCTTATTTCTCTTCTGTTTACTAGATGTTTAGTTTTCCTTTTGCAGGTGGAGAGTAAAACACCTCAGGGGGAGAGAACAGAAGACATGGGGAAGTTGCCAAGTTTTATTTCCTGAGCTGTGGCTCGGTGGCGGGTGGGCCTCAGGGAGCCTTCCCGTGGTTCACATTTGCAGCTCCTCCCCCACATCTAGCAGCACCAGGGCCTGGAAATCTGCATTCCACTGAGCTCTTTGCATCTTAAATAAGTTCTAGAAGTTTGAGAACCGCCGCCAATTGGAGGTGTCGTGAGTTTTTGACAGGATCTAAAAAAGGTGGCTCATCCGCTGAGCTCTGTGGTCTCACCTGCACGTACAGGTGACGTCAGGAAGCATGCCCCTGCCACCGCGGTGCAGTGAGAGGCGGGGACACTGTGGCCGAGACGAAAGCCAGTGGCCTTGCTGGGCTGGAGGTCAGCAGCGGGCATTGTTCCGGGGCCAGAACAGCGGCCCTTAGATCACAGCTCCGGGGGTAGGGGCCAGGGTGCCGGTGTCCTGGGTCCCGTCCAGAGAACCTCCCCTCCTCGGGATCCCGCCCTGAACCCCACATCTCCCACCCCCGCACCTCCCCTCCCCTCCCCGGGTGCCCTGCACCCCACCCCTCCGGGTCCCTCCCATACCCCTGCATCTCTGTCCTCCGTTTCCTGTTGCCTCCTGGGACTCAGTTCCACGTCACCCAGCAGGTAAAGGGGTCCCAGTGGGGAACGGTGTCTAGAGACCAGCGAGGACATTGGTGCTGGTCACGGCGACCACAGGGTGGGGTGATGCTGGAGCCCGTGGGAGGCTAAATGCCCTCCATCCTGGGGACGCCCCCCCCCCCCGCTGAAGGGCGTCCCCGTGGGCAAGCCCTGGGGCGCTTGAGAACGTGACCCCACAGTGAGCCGTGGGCTTCCCACGCAGCCCGAGGCTAAGCACCTGCTGGGAGAAGGGAGATGGCTGAGGCCACCTTCCTAGGTGATGGTTGTGCTCAGGTGGGGCAGCTCCTGTTCTCCCGTGGTGTAGACGGGTTCTGACCTCGGGGACCCCAGGGGGCTGCTCCGTGCCCCGCAGGGACGCTGACGAGTACTGCTACACTTTGTCCCGCTGACACGTGGTCCCGGCAGATAAGCGGCGATGCTGAGTACTTGGGGCTGGGGACAGAGACCCCGGGATTTAGCAGCAGCGGCACGGCTGTGACTGGCTTCGGCATCAGGGCTCCCGAGCGTCGTGGAGTTCCTCGGGGGCCATAAAGCTCCCACGGGGAGGAAGCGAGGCTTACACCGAGGACCGGACGGGGTCGAGACGTTCTGGAATACTTGGTGATCCCGTCGGTCTTGGAGCGAGAGGTCAGGGCAAGGACAGGTGGATAAGGTTTAGGGATATAAAGGGATGAGCCCACGGGGTGATGTCAGGTCTTGATTTGGGGAAGGACTTGGGTTCTGCTGAGCCAGATGGTGTGTCGTGCCGAGGATGTCCAGTGGACTCGGGGATTGGGGCACCTTGAAAACTGGGTAAGCAGTGGATCGGCAGGAAGGGTGGCAGAGACCCTGGGGGGAACCACAGCACTGAGCGGTGGCGACAGGGCCCGGCTGCATCCCCACGGCCCGGTGAGCGGCGCGGCCTTCCTGTGGCTCACAGCCTGCCCCGCACAGTGGCTCCTGGGGAAGCTGGTGGTGTCCAGAGATTCCGCTCAGAAGGCTTAGCGAGTGAGCGCTGTGTGCACCTGGGTTGGAGCCAGATAGCCCGAGGGCAAGGCCGTCTACCGCCCACAGGGACGAGGTGTCGCCACAACAGCGATGTTGATGTGGAATGAAGCGCGTGAGCCTGTCCTGGAGCATGTAGGAACACAGCCGCGTTTTAGTAAAGGAACCGTGCAGACCTGGGGAGGTGCCGGAAAGGCGTCAGTGGGAACGTTCACCTGCATCAACTCGCGTACCTGGAATTGTCTCGGGTGTGCTGTGGGGAGTGGTTAACCTGAACACGTCTGATTATTTTTGTGATTAAAACAAACCGTTTCATACGCTGAATAAAAACCTGATCTCGGGTACAAACTTGCATCCGAGTGTTTCAATACCTAATCATTTTTCAATCCAGATATTCCTGGTATTGGGATTCTAAGGAGCTGTTCTACTTGGAATTTGTTGATTTGGGCCCAAGGAACTGAGGGCTCTGATGGCAGGAGCGAATGTGGGTGGGGAGGCTCCGTTGGCATCAGTGCAGTCGGGTCTAACAGGTTAGTACCACGAGGCGCCCTTGGCCTGCCTCGCTCGAAACCCTCAGGGAATTCCCCATTCCCCACAGCAACGCTGCACCCTCCTGTCTCTCCGTGGCTGGAGGACACCCACCCGGCCCAGAGCAGCCGGGTCAGAGGCAAGCGAGGCTCAGGGGACAGTGCTCTAGATGAGCCAGCGTTCCGGCCACCTGCCTCGGCCTGGCGGGGGGGTTTCTGGTTTGCAGAGGTGCGGCTGCAGAGCCGTCGCAGTGAATTGGCCTGTCCAGGATTTAGGTCTTGTTTTTCAGCCAATTTGGAGGGCAGGGGGCTTGGGGGCCAGCGGTGGTTCCTGAGGCCCCCAGGGCCTGAGGTGCCAGCGCATCCGTGTGTCCGGGTCTGTTGCAAAGTCAGAGGGCCTGTGCTCAGGCCTGGAGCTGACGCTGGCGGGGCCGGGCCCACCCTGTGGCTGCTGTCATCCTGTCGGGGCTGAGACTCTGTCCAAGTCTGGGGAGTTAAAGACTCGCGTCTCCCTCGGCTACTCTTAGACCCCACTCTCAGGAGACCGGGAATGTAGGAAGATAATACAGAGGAGACGTTTCCAGTAAAAGCAGTTGAGGCTGCGGGTGAGGGAGTCTCGAGCCTGCAGCAGGAGAACGCTCATCTAGTCAGACGTGCCCGTGATGAATGCGGAAAACCCACAGAGGTACGACGTCAGGATGACTCGGACGATGTGAGTTTCGTTGCCATGAGCAGGGGCCTTGGCGATGCACCTCAGCCACAGCCGGGCTCCAGGGCGCCAGCTGGCGGGCCAGCCTCCTCCAGGGGCATCACACAGCGCAGGCCCCCTTCCTCCTGCCCCTGAGGCCTGGATTCAGCCAAGCCCTCCTTTGGCCCTGGTGGGAGGACGGACACCAGCATACGTGCGATTATCCAGGGAATAAAAAGTCACACTTTTCTGGATTCAGCAGGAACAAAGACATTGTCCTGTTTTCATCCTGTTTTCCCAGTGAGACCCACCTGGGAAAGCAACGAAAAGAAGACTCTTCTTGAAAAATAAAGTCTTAATTAAAACGTCCCCCTTCCCAGTAAACCAGAGGGACCCATGTCACCCACCAGGCAGTTCCAGGTGAGGGATGCGTGGAAACACGTCTTCGTTCCTTCTGCAGTCCTACACTGACCTGGGCCTGTCATAGATGGGGGTGCATGAGGTAGGGTAGAAGGTGCTGTGATGATGGGAACACTGAGAACACAGCCTCCCGGAATCCCGCTGCTGGCACGAACCCGACCGAGGGGCCGCGAGAGGGGAGAGACCTGCTGAGCAGGTGACAGTGAGCCCAGGGCCATGTGACAGGCCATCGTTAGGGTGCCAGATGCTTTAACGTTTTTCTCAGTTGTGCAGGTGACCTGAGTACATCACATAAGAGATTTAAATATTACCCACAAAATCCCCATTGACCATCTTCTCCCCCAGCTCCTTTCTGGCTCTGGCGGTAACCACTTACTGTTTGGTGTCTTTGGAGACCTTTTACTGTATGTGTGTGCGTGTGTGTGTGCGCCTGTGCAGGTAGCTGGGCACATACTATGGGAGAGCTTTAAAAACTAATATTTTAAATATGTAGGGGTGCAGTTGTGGTTGTAAAAGTTTTTAATTCTTCAGGGAAATCCTAAGATACAGAGAATGTTTTTTAACAGGTATATAGGATTCTATGTTAAATGTACTGTGGTTCACGTAGTCATGTATTTATTAAAGCTTTTCTGTTTTCCCCTTTTTCCTATTAAATTCGTGTAAATGTGCATATCAAGTTTTTTATTTAAGACTAAGTGTTTTACGGGTTTATGTATGTTCTCTTAACATAATAAGATAATAACGAATGAATTATTAATAATAATAATGACAAATGAAATATATTCATAATAATAATAACAAACTGCTATTTATTATTCTGTACAATGAAAATAAGTCAAAAATTGCGTGAATGTGCTTCTGTATGTGGGTAAACACATTTACAAATAATGAGCTTTCAAAAGGTTCTGAGGAGGTAAAATACTGTCTGTTGACAAATGATGATTCAGATGAGCTGACAGTGAATCTTCCTGTCACTCATTTTTCATTCAAAAGTTAAAGCCGATGGATTTAGGAGCCAAGGGCCTCGTGCCATCCACACTTGCTGGTATTCACGAATACTTCAACCTCACACTACACTGGAAACCACAGCAAAGGAAGGAAGCTCTAGTATATAAAGTCTAAAAACAAAAAAAAGGAATTCACCTTTACAAAATCCTGAATGAAAATAAAAAATACTCCCTAAGATCCTGACCTGTGCCAGTTCTGTCAAATTTCAAGAAGGATGTAAGCCTAAAGTAAAATAAAAGAATTCCTTGGAGGGAATTCTCTCCACTTATTTTTCACCATCTTTGTCGCAGATTCCAGAGAGATTTTAACATTTGCCTATGGTTTCTGTTCTTAGAATGTGACACAGAGACATTAGTTTCTGTAAAAATACCCTATTGTCACTGCACTCAGCCTCCGTATGTCTTCTCGTGAGGATGCGTACCCCCTCCTCTGGGTGTGTGTCTGTGGCACCTGTCTCATGTATTGGTGGACACATCGTGTGTCCCCAGTGACCTGGAGCGGACCATCCCTGGGGACTAACCCAGCCCCAGGCCTGGTGGTTGCACTCAGTAGGTCCCCTCCTGCCCTGGCACACTCGGTGGCCCACCCACCGAAAGAGATCAGCTATCGGTGTTTCCCACAGTCCTAGCAAGTGAGAAAATCCCAACCTGAACCACGTAGCACGAGGAAAGGTGGCTGGGCCCATCTAAGGTTACACACAGGCCATCTTCCAGGTGAGCAGTTTTGGGGAGGATTGCAGAGGTATGTGTAAGCCAAAGCTCGAGCATATTTAGGGCTTCATGAAATAATTGAGTTGATGCAAAGTTTGACTACACCTGTGAACGTGAGTAATCCACGCCTGCATTTGGCCACAGAATCTGGGTTGGAATCCTGGCTCTGCCACCTGCAAGCCGATTTCTTACCCTTTCTCTCCGACCTTTGTTGTCGTACCTGTAAGAGGGGAAGCGGTGCCTGCCTTCTCTCGCCGTTGCTCGGATGAGGCTGAGGGCGGGCGCATCCCAAGCGCTCGGTCAGTGGAGATGGTGGGATTGTTACACGGGGACACCCCCAGAATTCTCACTCAAGCTGTGGGTGACGAGTCAGGGGAGCCGAAAGTGTTTTCCTTTTCCATTCTAGGTTCCCATTTTAGGTTCTCAGCTGCGGCTCCTGTAGCAAAAGACAGAGCAGCAGGAGAGAAGCAGTGTATTTGTTAGCGTGTGTGTCTCCTGTGTACACGAGGAGCTCGGGGTGGCCAGCATTTGGGCTCACCTACCCTCTTCGGTTAAAACAAAGAAAGCCAGGTGTGGAGAGCAGGTGGCGGCGAGGTGGTCAGGAGAGCACGGCAAACAAGGAAGGTTGCTTCTCCGTGGGTCCTTTAGTGAGTCCCCTGTTCTTCCTTCTCTTCCTGGGACACACGGAGGAGCACCCTCGTGCAGGAGACTTCCTTTGTGCATGTACATTCCCCGTACTCTGTTTTCTGAGCTGCTTCTGTGTCTAATAATTAGCTCACAATGACCCTTGTGCCAAAGAGGCACATTTGGGTGACATATTCTGGTCTCCTGCAGTAGGGAGGGTCCTGGCGGCAGCAGACAAGAAGAAGAAGGCAGATCACCGGGTAGGATGAGTGGGTTCCACTGGCCCCCTTGGTGGGGCGCTTGGTGGAACGGGCAGACCGGGAGCTTTGCAGTTTGCAGACCATAGTTTGAATGCTGCCGGGGGGATTTGGGAAGACTTTTTTCCATGTGTGGGGTAGTGGCTCTTGTCCCTGCTTCAGTAGTAATCATGCTGATAGACCCACGGAAGGAGCAGCGTGGGGGCGCTTGTCCACCAAACGCTTGTGCCATCTTAACTGAGCGTCCCACGCTGGGTGCCTCAGGACAGCTAGGTGGTGTTTCTTGCAGCAGGCTTCTGAGTTCGCAGCAACTGGGATTCGCTTGGAATATAAGGATAAAGGGAGTCTGTAAGGCAAACAGCTAGTCAAAGGGTGGCACTGTCCCCAAACAGTTACAATAGTTTTACTATTAAGAAAAGTGAAAACTGAGGGGGGAAAAAAAACTAAGAAAAGATACAAACAGTTAGCCTGTGTATATTCCTTTTAAGGTAGAAAATAAAGTCATGCACACACGTCAGCACACATGTCAGGAACGCCGCCCCCCCTTCTGGTTAGGTGGCCAATACGGGGGTCATCATTGGTAAGTGACAGATGAATCCACAGGGGGTGGGGGTGATGTATACAGGATGCCTCCTCCCGCCAAATGAGGCCATCACTTTCTGGGTTGTGAAATAGTTGTTGAAATTTCTGAAAACCTTTTTTATTTCAGTTATTTCTGGGATTTTGTATAAGGGATCACATTCAAATGGTTTTTTTTCCTGGAAGGCCTTGATTTGAGGACTAACCTCTCTGTGATAGCAGTGTGTCGTCAGTCATCTTATTTAGGGTTTTTTAAACCTGACACAGGGAAAAGGTGTTTTTTCCCCCCTGTATTATCAGTAACTCTGTGAGTACTTGCTCTGATTACACTTTACTATTCTGTTCACAGCTTTTATTTAGTAGAAATGTAAGAAACCCTGTGACAGTACTATGTGTATTGTGCAAGCTGTTGGTAAAAGATGATTCAGGGGAGCACAGGGGTGGCTCAGTCGGCAAAACGTCTGCCTTTGGCTCAGGTCATGACCCCAGGGTTCTGGGGTCGAGTCCCACCTTGGGCTCTCTGCTCAGCGGGGGTCTGCTTCTCCCTCTGCCCCTCCCCCTACTCTTGCGTGTGTGTGCACAATCTCTCTCTCAAATAAATAAAATCTTAAATAAAATCTTTAAAGAAACAATGATTCGAGTTTTCGGTCTTTAGAGATAAAAAACCTCTTTATATTTTTCCTTTGATCAGAATTATGTGGTCTGCCCCATTTCCCCCTTTGCTCCGGCTATCAGAAATCTAAAAGTTATTTTAATATTCAAGGACACCAGTGACTTCATATTTGTGCCTGTTCCTTCCAAGTGCACGTGAAACTTTCTTGGATGTGGGTAATATTGAAATAATTTAATAAAATGAACTTGTTACGATAGTGTCATCCATTCATTTGGCTTATTATCTTTAAGACTTTTGGACAGAAAATGACATAATTGGCTGTGCATAGGCCAGGAATCTCGATGGAAACAGCAGGGCCGAAAGCCCTGTGACAGCTCAGATGCTGTGTGGTTTGTCACGGCGATGGGGTGAGGACTGAGGAGCATGCTGAGGGCTTAAAGTATGCCGTGCATAGACGGCCGGGGCTGCTGTTCACGCTGAACCAAATAAAGACTGGATGAGGAAATTGCTCAGCACGCGGGGCTGAAGTGTGCGGCCGCGTTGGTCGTTCCCGGCCTTGGTTCTGCTCTGCTGAAAGCGCTCATTGTGCGATACCCTGGTTGTTTGTTTGCGGCCCGTGTCTCGATTAGAGCTGCGGGTGGTCCGGCCTGCGTCTTTTGTTGGCTGCACCCAGCACAAGGCCAGCAGCGTGTTCTTGACATACGTGATTCGTGTTCCTGAAATAGCAGATCACAAGGCACATTTTAGGCTAGTACGTTTTGCAGTATATGGACAAATATTTTGGATAGTCTAAAAGGGTGGGGAGGCATTTTTTTTTGTACTCAAAGTATAATAGGTGTGTGTTCCCCCGCCCCCAGCCCCAAACTCAGAAGATCCCATATCCTGCAGCCCCACATTTCTCGAACTATGCAGTTTCTAAGAGCAGTTTGGTGCTGACCCTGGCTGGAATGGGGTGGGTAAGTCTTTGTCAGGCAAAGGCCGGCCTTGTCCCCTGTGCAGGTCTGTGTGGCATCAGGCTGGACAGTCACCATGGGTTTTGAGGGCCTGTAGTACGCCTGCCATGTGTTGTGCTGAGGACGCAGTGGTGACCAGTGCAGACTCTCCCCAAGCGACAGGCTTCCTACTTTGGGAGTTTTAGAGGCAGACTCAGGTCTTAGAATTTATACAGTGAACTTTGTGGTTGCCTTCTGTTTTCCTTGAGGGCGGGTGACACAGAGGATCCTGTAAGCAGATAGCGTGACAGGCATGGGTTGCGCTGTTTGTGATAAGGATGCTCTGCTGTAAACAAAACCAGACAAAGGTCTTCTGATGTACCTTCTCCTCCTGTACCCAGTCTCACCCCAGACATGTCCTTTGTGGTGTGCCACTGACGTCACCTGTGTCCCAGCCCTGGGACCCACGGTGCAGATGCCCGTCACTTTGGGGTCACCACAGCCCGTTGTAAATAATCCCTCTCCAGCTGCATTCCTACTGGGTGGTCATAGGAGGCCAGAATATGTTGCTTCAGTGGGTGACATGTCATGACCTTTCAGTGATCTGGGTTTCTTGGAGGCACAGAACAAACACACCATGAGGATGAGACCTGGATTGCGCTGAGCGTTGCTGTGCAGAATACCGGTTGGTGTCAGGCAGCACCTTGCGGAGTGCTGGTGTCTGACTGAGACGATTCCCCGCTCACCTCACCGGAGAGTCTTTCAGTTTTGAGCAACAGTTTCTGCTTTCTGTGTGTGGTGTGACATGGAGCCCATTACTTGACTTCTTCGTGGCTCAGAATCCTCATCTGTACCGTCGGGGTCACTTGAGGAACCTCGGAGTGGTTTTAAGATCGAATAACCTCGGGATCCCTGGGTGGCGCAGCGGTTTGGCGCCTGCCTTTGGCCCAGGGCACGATCCTGGAGACCCGGGATCGAATCCCACGTCGGGCTCCCGGTGCATGGAGCCTGCTTCTCCCTCTGCCTGTGTCTCTGCCTCTCTCTCTCTCTCTCTCTCTGTGACTATCATAAATAAATAGAAATTAAAAAAAAAAAAAAAAAAAAAAAAAAAAAGATCGAATAACCTCTGTGAGGTGCCTGTCACGGCCCCCGGAGCAGATGGGCCAGCAGCGTACGGAAGCTACCCCTGCCTTTTAGGACAGGAGACTTGCCTGCCCTAGGGGTTTGAAACACAGATTTCTGTAATTCCTTGTACCAGTTCGTGCTTACTGGTGTTTTCATGAATCCACAGAGTATCTCAGATCCTACAGATCGCATGCTTCTCGGTCTGTGGACTGATGGGTCTGCTGGCTGGGCTTTTCCCCTCTGGCTGAGGCCTGGGTCTTGATGCAAAACAGCAGGTGCAGTTTGATTGATTGATTGATTGATTGATTGCTTGATTGGCTTGTACAGTATTTAGTGGCAGGTCCAGGAACTAAGCTCTTTCCATAAGTCATCTTGTTGAACGAATCCCTACAAGGAGGACACCGCAGCACAGAGCGCTCAGGCCGCTTGTTGATGGCCACGCTGAGGACCTGTGATGGACGCCCAGGCGCCTGGGCCTCCTTTCCCCCATCGTGCTCGCACAAGGGATTTGCGGACACGTTCAGTCTGGGCTGGTACCGAGTACTTAAACACGGTATCTCTGGTTCAAGGGCACGTGCTGTCTGTCAGGTGTAAGGACGCTGCGCTCGGTATTCCTGCTGGACCCTCTCCTGGCCTGTCCCGGCCTGGCTCCTAGTGGTCGGGTCTCGGGGGAGGCAGTGCCGAGTGGTAAGAGCACGGGACTCTGACGTCACACTGCCGGGAGATGACCCCCAGCTCTGCCCGTTGTAAGCTGCGTGACCTAGAGCAAGTGACTTGTCCTCTGGGTGCCTCAGTCTCTCACCTGCAAGTTGGGGACAGTACGTAGTACTTCAGAGGCTCATTGTGCGGCTTGGGACCACACAGACATGCGCCCCTGGTACCTAGACGGTGCCTGGCGCGTCATGAGTATTCGGCGAGTGTCTGGCGGTGACGACAGGGTGTTCTCCGAGCACAGCTGTGGCTGTGGCTCACGGGCCTGACCGGCGCTGCACACGTGGCGGGCACTGTGTCATGGTCTGGAGGGACTGGATGGGTGTGGGTGGGCACCGGGTCCTGGGCCGGGTGCCTGGACACGTGACTGCTTCACCCTGCAGTTGAATCTGCCCCGTCGACTCGCCGTCTGGGCCGTGACCGCGTCAGAGGGTGCCCGGTGATAGTGGGGGCTGGACACGCGGGGGCCGAGGCCTCCCCGGAGCCTGGCGAGGCAGGCCCCCCCGCTTACACACAGGAGGTTCTCGGGCCTTGAAGGCCGGCGGTGCAGATGTCGGACTCCGGGCAGCGACGAGGTGCTGCCGCGAGCCCAAGCAGAGCCGGGCCCCCGGGCAGGGCTCACACGGGGCACCGCGAGCACTTGTGTGCACTAGTGCAGCTTCCACGAGGCCGGGGCTGAGGCCGGGGCCGCTCGGGCAGCAGCAGGCGGGCTCGGCGTGGAGGTGGCGGCGGGCATGTGGTGAGCACGCGGACTCCATGTTCCTCAGTGAGGGCCTTGCTTTGAGGGGGGCACCAGGGGGCTAAAGCCCGGGGGCCTGGGATCGAGTCCCGCTTCAGGCCCCCTGCTCTGCTCACCACCCCACCTTGTGCTCTCTCAAATAAACAAAATCTTTGCAAAAATTCTTGTTTTGGGGAAAATCTTCATGTTGACGCCAAAAGGGTCCTACTTCAGGTTAAAGCAGTCTGCCTGCCTCGCCTCCTCTCCCGGGATCCCCCTTCCCCCGCGGGTTTCACACTCAATCGGGTTTCAGGGAGCCTCACGCCTCTCCCTTTGGGCTCTCTGCCTTTGCGCTGGAATCTCCCCCGGCGGTGGAGCCCCAGTCGGCCTGGAGCCCCACCCGCCCGCAGCCCGCGGCCACACGGACCCGGGATCGGCGCCGGGCGCCCCCCCCCACGCACACCACGGGGTTTCTGCCTGTGGTGTGGGGCTGACGTGTCACACGCCGCAGGAGCTTCCCAAGAAGGGACTTGCTTTGCTTACACACAGTTCCAGATTCTTCCCTCCGGACGCCCCTTTACTCTGAGAAGCAGCAGCACACTTTTGTCCCTCGGGAGCCCCCCTTCCACACCTCGCTTGCGGACCTAGTGTGGGTCCCCGGGGTGCTTGCGCGGGTCACCTGCACGCGGCCTGGCTCGTCGGGAGCTCTGGACGCGTTGCTCGCTTATTTACAAGTGAGCGCATGTGTGAGCAGGCAGGTGGGCCCTGGGTGGGCCCTGATGGGCGACACGCAGGATCCAGAGAAGGGAGGCAGGTGTCCGTGCAGGGGCGGCGCTGCAGGTGGACCTGTGGTGGAGCCTGCGAGCGAGGTGGGGGGCGCGAGGGCAGGCGGGGCGCGGCCTGGGGCCCCGGGTCCCTGTGCGCCGGCCTGAGCGTCTGTGCCAGCGGGGAGGTGTGCTCGGCAGCGGGAACGCGGGCGGCCCTCGTGCCTGCCTGCCACAGCGTGTGTGGGCGTGCGGGTGTGCGTACAGGTGCCTGTGTGTGTGCATGTGCGCATGTGCCGCGGGCACAGAGCTCCTGGCTTGGGTGGGGAAGGCCTGTGTGCCGTCTTCCTGTGATGGCACAGTCCTGTCTTCTCCAGAATGTGGTGATGAAAATACTACTCTTATTTGACAATTTTCTTCCGATTAACTGTGTCTGGGGTTTCAGAGTTTTGTTTCTTTTTTGCCTATTTTTAAAAAGTTTTATTTATTTGACAGAGAGGGACAGAGAGAGACAGAAGGAGAGAGCGCATGAGCAGGGGAGGGGCAGAGGGAGAAGCAGCCCCGCTGAGCGAGGGCCTGACGCGGGGCTCGATCCCAGGACCCGGGATCATGACGTGAGCCTGAGGCAGACGCTCCACCGACGGAGCCACCCGGGTGCCCCCTTTTGTTTTTTGGACCATTTTTCCTCATTTTCTCATCAGTGGTTAGAAGTAGGGACGTAGACACACCAGAAGATGGTTTCTATTGCGCGGACTCCTCCCCAGCCCATGTACGGGCCCACAGACAAGAAAAATGAAGAGCAGCAACTGCTTTTTCTTTCTTTGGAGTCTGTGGAGTTTTGTCGTCCGCTGCAGGAAGAATTGTGGAAATGCGTGTCGGAGGGTAGGCAGCTGGCGTCTGAAGGGACCGTCAGCCTTCCAGGAGGACCACAGGCGGCCCCTTGCGCTTCCTGTGGAAGGTGCCGGTCGGCCCTGGTGTTGTGGTGGAAGCAAACGCATGCGCCTCCGAGAGGCCTTGTTGTAAGAAGAGTTTCTGTGTCAGTAAAGGGCGTGCACTTCTGCTCCGCGTCCGGATGCGCGGCCCCCCAGGATGCAGCTCCTGCTCCTGAAGCATCACCGACGAGGGACGAGGGAAAGATGAGCGACGGTGCTGGGCCTGCCCTCCCGTGGTGACTGGGAGCTGCAGCCAGCCCTGTGGTCCCCGGGGGCAGGGAAGACGCCCGTTGGGCCTGGTCCCTGCCCGAGCGGTGGGGCGGCGTGCTGGTCGCGCGGCGTCGGAGCTGCTCAGTTGGTAGGGCCCGGTCCTGGAGGGCTGCGGTGTGTGTGCGCAGGGATGCACCTAGCAGGAGCCCCGGATGCCAGGTGGGGACCGGATGCCAGGTGGGGACCGGGGGCCACCGGGGGAGTACTGAGTACCTGGGCCCAGCCGAGTTCTGCACTTCTGGGGGACGCAGAGGGCTCTGGCCTCGCCAGGTGGGGGACAGCAGGAGGACCACCGGGAGCAGGGGCCCCGTGCAAGGACTGGGGACACAGCTCAGAGACTCGCCCCAGCCAGGCCTCCCGGGGCAAGGGGGCCTGCCGGTGACCCAGCTGCCCTCTGGAGCACACGGAGCCCGCCCCCGCCCCCCACTGTCGGCCTTAGGAGAGGGGAGAACGCAGAGAAGCGGGAAATGTGGTTTATGCCAACACGAAAAGCAGTTGGTGGAAGCAGAGAGGCCCTGCACCCTCTGCCGCCCGAGGAGCCAGGACGCTGGAGGAACCAGGTGCAAGAGGAGCCCAGCACTTTCTGTTTTTAATGTCAAAAAGTAAGGAAATAAAAGTCAAGAAAATGAAACAACGATGGGGGGTGCGTTGCAGAGATAAAGGAGATGTGAGTTGAGCCGAGCACCAGGACAGTTTAGTCCAGCGATAAATTATTCACCACGTGGTAAAGATTATCAACTAGACCTTCAGGTGTGACGACAAGTGGATAAATAGATGAGTGACCGACATGGTGCCGCGTCACGAAGGGGGACGTGGACGGGGCTGGAGTTGGAACGTTGGGCACATTGCTGCCGTTGCAGTGAAGTCTGTGCCAGGTACAGGTCAGCGATGGATGCGAAACCCATGGATCCTTTTGCCGAGGGACAAGATATTTTCATAGCCTCAGAGTGTCTCCTCACCAATGACTTACTAGTTTTAAGAGAAAAATAATCTTTTTAAAGATTTTATTTATTTATTCATAGAGACACCGCTAGAGAGAGGCAGAGACACGGGCAGAGGGAGAAGCAGGCACCATGCAGGGAGCCTGATGTGGGACTCGATCCCCGGTCTCCAGGATCACACCCTGGGCTGCAGGCGGCGCTAAACCGCTGCGCCACCGGGGCTGCCCAGAAAAATAATTTTTTACCGGAGAAATTGGACAGCACTTTGCCTGGGTGATTAGAGTAGATATTGCCAAGAGGGGCCAATGGACGTCTGTGCCTTCAGATGGACCCTCAGAGAAGAAGGCGTCACCTCCGAGGTTCCTGGCCCCTAACACACGGCCTGAGTTGAATCATGAGAAGTCAGACCGGCCGAAGTGGAAATGCTCTGTTAATTCCGCAGGGGTGGAGGACTGTTCTTCTGAACTGTGGGTGCTGTGTGTTTCAGCATCCTGGCAGCCGGAAGCAGTGCACCTGCCCCTGGAGGACCCTGAGCTTGGAGGAAAGAAGCGCCGTGAAACGCACTGTGGGGTCGACTGGATATGGTGGTAAAGTACTGCGTCCGTGCGACGTTCCCTGAGTGATGACAGCGTTACCCTCACGTACAGACACCCCCACTCTCAAGAAGTCAGTTCTGAAGTACTTAGAGGTGAAGCGTCGTGACATCTGGAACGTGACGTCTGGAATATATCTCCACGGGGCTCAGAAACGTTGCGTGAACACATGAGGCGGCCCAGCAGCGGTCACTGTGATTTCAAGTGTAAAGGAAGGTGTGTGAGCAGGATACGCGCGTTTCTTAACCCCCCGGGGTGGATCGTCTACCTTTGGAGGTGTGTGCGGTATAGACATGTAGTCCCACGGCCGTCGCCGGGTCCCTCGCCAGGCAGAGCCATTGCTGTGTCTGTGGGCCGGGGAAGCGGATGTGGTGCACGGAGACTCTTGGGCTGAAAGCATCCTGTTACGATATGTTGCGATGGCAGAGGGTTGGGATGAGGGGCCACAGAGGTGGTTCCTTCATCTCCCAGGCGCTGGATGACGGTCAGGGGAAGGCCCCTAAGCTTTGGGAACGCCAGCTGCTGCCTTTAAAATAACACTTGCCCACTTTCAAGATCTTACGGCTCAAATGAGAAAATGCCTACAAGAGGTCTTGGTAGAGAACAATTTCTTAAAAACCTCAAATCACTATTAATAGTTTTGGCAAGAGGTGACATGTGGCTTAGGCAGGAGGCTGGTGACGAGTCTCCTTACCTCCAGGGCCCCAGCTCTCCTTTTAAGTGCGGAGGTTGACGGTACAGGCGAGTTTCTTTCCCCGGCAGCCCCTTTGGCTCTTCCCGGTTGCCTCCTTTCTCATTTCCTGCACTTACTATTCCAGGCCAAGCTCCAGCGACCCAGGAGCCGTGGATCTTCAGACTTCTGAGAGCAGCAGAGCACGAGTGGAGCAGAGGGTGTGTGTGTGCACGACGACACGTAAGTCATGCTCGGCCTTCTAGCTGTTTGCGGGCGGGTCATGGATCTCACGGTCCCCAGGGTTGCTCCTGCTGTTCTGCGGTCGTGTGCGAGGCTCTGATGCATGGAGCCACCGTCCAGGCCTTCGGGTGAGCCCAGCTCAGAGCCAGCCTGGGGAAGGCCAGGTCTAGGAAGGCCGCTTGGGCCAGCGTGGTCGAAACGTGGGAAGCTGAGGGCGCATGAGAGAGCATCTGCCTGAGTCGCCAGAGGTGACGACAGTGAGGGCATCTACGAGATCTCACGTCACATGATAAACAAGGACGTTGAAAGGATTAAGGGCCACCTGCATTAAGGAAAATCTCTGCTTGAGCCCAAGTCACTTTTCACCTTGAACCAAAACTATAAATAGTGATGTGATTGTAGAAGAAGTTATCAGGGGAGGCTCCAGGCGTGGGGTTCCTAGGGCGTCCTTTGGGCCCAGGCCTTTCCTGTTATCCTGGAATTGGTTCTGATCGAGGCTCTTATCCGGGAAGATTGTGGTTGCTGTGCAGTTGGACAGCCTCGGGCCGTGCCACTCGGGGTGCCAGCCTGGCGGGACAGGGAGGGCATGTGCAGACCTGGACCCGCAAACCATGTCTTGTGTTGAGGGAGTCTTTACCGAGAGTGAAAACCCCCGCGTGAGACTGCGTGGTGCTGCTTGTTTCCATTCTGGCGCATAATTACTGCCTCTGTGTAGAGAGGCTCTGTGTATTGCTCAGTGTTGCTTGTTTGTAGGCTGGTTAAGAATGGTGTGTTGTGGGGCGCCTGGGGGGCTCAGGGGTGGAGCGCCTGCCTTCGGCTCAGAGCGTGACCCCAGGGTCCTGGGATCGAGTCCCGCACCGGCTCCCCGCAGGGAGCTGCTTCTCCCTCTCCCTGTGTCTCTGCCTCTCTCTGTGTCTCTCATGGATAAATAAATAAAACACAAATATAGATATATACATATATATATTTAAAGAAACATTACGTTGTATGTAGCGTTCTGCAGGATGCATGGACTCAGTTGTGTTGTTCAGATTCAGTGTTTGCATGTGATTGTAGTGAATTATTTTTTATGATTAAATAAAATTCTTATTGTAAAAATCTATCACATTTTATCTGTTGCTCTACTTCCTTCCCAAGTTGGGCATTCTGTTGCGAGTCTAGTGGGTGTAAGATAGTATATCACTCTGGATGTAATTTACCTTTTCCTGATTGATGGTGAGCATCTTTCTTTTTAGTATCCCTTGGAGAACAGTTCGTGATTTTAATGTGGACAGAATTTTCAGTCTTTTATTGTATAGCTAATGTACTTTTCTTCATTTTGAGATTTTTGGGTTTTTTTTTTAAGTATAGTCTAATATTCTCTTTTTAAAAAAATTTTTTTAAAAAATTTATTTATTTATGATAGTCACACACAGAGAGAGAGAGAGGCAGAGACACAGGCAGAGGGAGAAGCAGGCTCCATGCATCGGGAGCCCGATATGGGATTCGATCCCGGGTCTCCAGGATCGCGCCCTGAGCCAAAGGCAGGCGCCAAACCGCTGCGCCACCCAGGGATCCCTAGTCTAATATTCTCTTAACTGTGTGTGTTTGATTCATTTTCATTGCTTTTTTTTTTTTTTTTACATTGAAGCTTTTGTCGAGTTGTGTTCCCATTCAGTACTTTTCCCTCCGTGGGTTGGAACACACTCTCGTTCTGTTCTGCTGTGGTTACTCTGAAAGTACACTGCGCGTGCTTCACAGTTTGGATGGCAGTCGGCAGTCAGGATGTTCATCCCCTCTCAGAGCAGCGCAGAGCTCACGGGCACCGCGGAGGAGCGTCCCCTTCTGTTGTGCGTTCCGCTCTGTACGTCGGTTCTGTTTCGCTGTACCCGTCAGACCATGGGTAGCGTCCAGATGGTACGTTTACCTTCGTATGTACCTTTGCGGTGCTGGGATGTGGCTCCTTCAGAATTGTCATCCCTTGGAAGCACTGGGTGGTAGCGTCTCCCGACCTTGGTTTACGTGAAAGCGTGTTCATTTTGCTCTCCTGGGTCTTCGCGGACAGTGGCTGTCTGGCAGCAGCATTGCGATCATACGGCTCGTCACCCCACGGCTTCGCTGCTGCTCTTTGGGAACCCGCTGTTAGGTCTTCTGTCCTTCATTCTTCGGTAAATGACTTGGCCTGTTTTGAGATCACTTATTTGTCACTGGGGCCCTGCACTTTTCCTGCCCTGCATCTGTGTGTGACTTTCTGGTTTTTATCCTTTTTCTATTTGTTGTGTGCTCTGTGTCTGTGGATTCATGCCATTCGTTGGCTCTGAAAATTCCCCTGCTATTAATGCTCTGACCACTGTCTCTGTCCTGCTCATTCTCTTTGCTCCTTTTGGTTTTGATAAGCAGGTCTTCGAGCTCCTCTTTGTCTTCTCGGCGTCTTTTAATTTGTAATTGATACTTTCCTTCCTGTCCTTTTTTCCGTTTGATTTTGGTAATTTCTTAAGATTTAGCTTCCAGTTCAATAATTTTCTTTTCAGCTGTATTGACTTTGTTATTTAACCCATCCTTGGAGTTTTTAATTTCAGTGATTATATTTCTTACTTTTTAAAAAAATATTTGATTTATTTATTTGAGAGAGAGAGTGCACAGCGGCAGAAGGAGAGGGAGAAGCAGACTCTCCCATGAGCAGGGAGCCCCAGCATCGGACTTGATCCCGGGACCCTGAGTTGTGATCTGAGCAGAAGGCAGATGCTTAACCAACTGTGCCACCCAGGCATCCCTATTTCTACATTTTTATTTTTATTTTTTTTAAAGATTTTATCTATTCATAAGAGACACAGAGAGAGAGAGACAGACAGACAGACAGGCAGAGGGAGAAGCAGGCTCCACGCAGGGAGCCCAAGGTGGGAATCGACCCCGGGACTCCAGGGTCCTGCCCTGGGCTGAAGGTGGCGCGAAACCACTGGGCCACCCGGGCTGCTCTATTTCTTCATTTTTAAAAGCTCAGTTTCTGCTTCAAGTCTGCCTGAGTATTTAATGGTCTCTTTTTTGCTGGCTCATTTTGGTTTTGTTTTTTACTCCATTGTTCATACTTGTAAGGAACATCAAATGGAGTTCTTTCACGCTCTGCACTAGATGATGCTGGCATCTGGAATCTTTTGTGGTGTAAATCTGTGTTTGTGGCTTGTTTCCTAGTGTCCATGGTGAGTTTTGATTATGTGCTTATATGTGTGTGATAATTATATGTCAGAATGCTGAGCTCTTGTTGAGATTTGTGTGTGTTTGTCCTCAGAGCCAGGACCGTTTGTTTCCTTTGGGAGTCCTGGTTTCAGTTTGGGTTTTCCCTCCTTGTAGGAAGCGGAGAGCCTGGGTGCCTCATCCCATCCTGGTATTGACGTGGCCTCCAGGACGACTCCCGCTCTTGTCTTTGCTCAGGTTCCGGCGTGCTGTCCTGTTGTACCTTCCTGGTGTTTGTTTCTCTACCTGAGGCAAGCCAACGTATGAAAATGTATTCCTAAAAGTAATTTACCCAGAATCTAACTAACTGCAGCACAGCAGACGGGCCCTACCAATACCTAGTCCACCGTAATTTCTAAATTAGTAATACCCAAGCAATACTTCAAAGCCAGTTTTCTGCACGTGCCCTTTATCAGTTTTCTTTGGCTCTTAAAACTTTACCTGGAACACGACTGTGTTTTACCCATGGCTGGGGAATAACCGTAGTGATCTCCCTGAGAGCTCGCTAAGCCATATCGAGTACTTGTGTCACGTACTGTGGCCTTATGCTTTTGCCAGGTTTTTTCTTTTTTTCCTAGTTAATCTAATGTACTAGTTCTAGTTAATCAACTAGTACTTCTTTCCTTGGAAATTCAAATCTCTACTTTTGGAATAACCCGTAGGCACACAGCTCTTTTCACTCCTCCTTTCTTCTGCTTCCCAATCTATTTGCTGTTCGAGTGTCATTTTTCTTTTTATCCAGAATCCCAGGTATAAATATTCAGTGGTGGATCTTGCCTGTGGGTGCCCTCCTCACGTGGGGTGCAGAGGATGGGTGTTTACTTTGTGAACTAGGGGCGGTAGCCTGCACAAACCCGCTGTCCACCCTGTGTGTCCCCTTCACAGGCATAGAAAACAGCGTGAAGTCTTTGATCTGTAAAATGTCAAGTTGCCTTGGGCGTTGGCACATGAAAACACGTTTTGTTTCGAAGTGGATGCCAGCCAAGGTTGCTGATTTAATAGTTTTTTATTCATTCTGCAGCAGAGTAGCCACCTGTGGGCAAGTGCACTGACCGGTGTGTGTGGGTTACGGCTTGGCGGCGGAAGCACAGTGGGAAGTGTGTCCACACTGCACGGTCTTTGTGCTTTGTGGGTTACAGGGAGGATTTTTGTAATCGCAGGTAATCATAAAAATGGCAGGCCCTGAAAACATCCCCGGGAAATGCCGAGCTCTGCGGCTAGCCCTCGTCTGGAGGATCGCCTGTTACTACTGGCTCAGTACCTTGCCTTGGAAACTAGCGGCATCATGGTTCTGCGGCTTTTCATCCCTTGGACAGCAGTTGCTTAGTCTTTGTCCTCATGTTTTGGATTATTGTTGGCTGTCAGTTCAGGCACTATGGAAGGCTTTCGCTTTCCAAGTGGTTTGGTTCGCTGGGCTCTCCGGAAGCTTCTCTGGGGGAGCTGGGCGGGAGATGAAGAGCTAGAGAAGCTTGCCAAGGGTGGCCAGTGCATCCCGAGGAAGCCCTGCTCAGCCTCTGGGGCCACGGGCCACTGTGCACGAATGCCCACTGCCTGAGCGTGGGCAGAGTAGTCCAATCCCCCGTTCCGTTGCTCTGGGGTCAGGACAGTGATTGGGGAGAGCGGCCACAGGCCCTTTGGACGTCCCCATTCTCTTCATTAACTGTGAATGTGTGTCCTGTTGAAGCCTGAGATTCGGATCACTAGCATGATTTTAACCCAGTTCACCAGAATGAAGTTTCTTGCAGGGATGTCCTGACTCTGGCCCCATCAGAGTGATGCAGAGAGACAGCCCAAGTACGGGTCTCTCATGTCCTCCCCAGTGAGCGTGTGAGCTGGGGCTTCACAGTCGCTGTCAAGGTGAGTGACCGTAAATCTGAGTGCTCACCAGGCCCCGTTGTGTGACCCAGAGCAGTGCGTGGTGGCATGTGCTCTGCGTCTCGCAACCTGGGTTGTAATTGGGCTTGTGTAGACCAAGAATGATGGGCTTCTCCGCTGACTCAGCACGGGGATGCTTGGCCATTCATGTTCCTCCTTTCCTGCATGAGGTAAGGAACTTGTCTATTTCTAAAGAAGGTTTTGAGAAGCAGGCTTATTTTTAGCACCTTCTTGTCCAACTTGACTCCACCCTGCTCGGCAGATTCACACGGAACTCTCGTCGTCATACCTTTTACTTGCTGCCTGTGGAAATGCCCAGTCAGGGTTGGCAGCGTGGTGTAGAGGGAGTCACACTGGGTTCATTGGTCCCCAGACAGCCTGTGGTCACCCTGAAGTTCTGTTCGTGGTCTGTGTGACCTTGGGTAATTACTTGGCTCTTCTGGGTTTTATTTGCCCGCCTAATAACTGCCTTCATCGGTTCATGTGCTGGAGCAGTCGTTCTCAGATGTTTTGCTCTTAAGAAACCCTTTCTACTGTTAAAAATTGTTGAGTACCCCAAAGTGCTTTGCTTCTGTGGCTTGTATCTTGCATTTTATGGTAGACGGGAAAACGGCCCCCAGAGATGTCCCCACGCTAATGCCCAGAACCCAGAACACGTGGACAGATCACGTTACGAGGTGAAAGAGACGACTCCTGTGCGTGAGCTGAAGCTCTTGAGATGGGGAGAGGATCCTGAACCATCTCGGGTCACCAGGTCATCACAGGGGCCCTTCTCCGGAGAGGCAGGAAGGTCAGAGCCAGAGACGGAGTTAGGAGGACGGAAGCAGAGACGGAAGTCATGCCACCGCTGGAAGGGAGGGAGCTTGAGCCAAGGAGCAGGGCTGTCTCTCGAAAAGGGGGCCTGCTTTTCTCCTGGAGCTTCAGGAGGAACTCAGCCCTGCCAACACCTTCATTCCGGCCCCATGAGACTCGTTTTTAGGCTTCTGACCTCCAGAACTATAAAATGATTTGTGTTATTTTAAGTCCCACTTAAGGGGATCCCTGGGTGGCGCAGCGGTTTGGCGCCTGCCTTTGGCCCAGGGCGCGATCCTGGAGACCCGGGATCGAATCCCACATCAGGCTCCCGGTGCATGGAGCCTGCTTCTCCCTCTGCCTGTGTCTCTGCCTCTCTCTCTCTCTCTCTCTCTGTGACTATCATAAATAAATAAAAAAATTAAAAAATAAAATCTTTAAGCCCCACTTAATTAAGTTAGATTTATATTTAAATTAAAAAAACAATTCAGTTACAAATAACCATTATAGGTTAGCATGAATTACTTTTGGGGGGGAAAATAAAATTTTTAACTAGCAGTGAGAAGACTGGCACTGCTTTACATTCTGTGAATCTCTCAAATTCTGCCTTAATAGGAGACAGCTGGATCCTCACGTGAGCCTCTGCCTACAGGCTGTTGTGGCATCAGATGTCACATAGCCTCGGAAGACGTGCCCGTGTGCTCAGGGCGCAGGGAGCGGGGAAGAGGAAATCATATCTTGGAGCTATAATTAAAATAGTTTCGGCCTCATGGATGACCTAAGAGGGCTGCGGGTCTCCCCACTTGGGGACCTTCAGGGCTGGCACCGTCACCCCATGGCCACTCCTAGCCCCAGAAGACACTGGGAACTATGGGGTCCCGTTACTAAGAAAGAAAGGGAGAATGGATACCAAGGGGTGTTTAGCGCGCTCAGGTTCTTATTCTAGCAAAGTTCAATGCACATAGTAGGTCATCACCAAAGCGTTGGTTCCCTGCTCCTTGCCAGGGAGGTGGGCATTTCGCTTAGACGGAATCCATTAGAAATACCTACGACAGCACACAGCGGTGTGTAGGCAGAGGCATAGCTGCAGCGACTTGCATTTTTGCATTTGTAGATAAATTATAGAAACTATCTTTTGTTTGCTGCTCACAGGCAGCTTTTTGATATCTTGTTTGGGTCTTTTGAACTTAACAATATGCTTCCTTTCCTTGGGTAGGAGGAAATTTGGAATTGAAATGAGATCCAGACCAGCTTTGATTCATAGTTATTCTTTACGGGTTTGACAATATAGGGGGGCGTGACGTTTCCTCTGGGTCATCCTGCGAACTGGCGGCGTTCCGTGGTCTGAGAATAACCCGGTTCCAGTTTCTGATGTGAAAGGGCAATTAGGAACATTTGTGCTAAAGAGCTGATATTTGTAAAAGATGCGAATAAATAGAGTAAAACAGTTGGGGTTTACATGGCTTAATGTTGAGCTTCATGCAAGGCTCAGTATCGATCTCACTAACTGACGACCGCGTCTAATGCATCCGTCGCACGGTCCTCGTCTTTAAGTCAATTGTCGTAATAACCTTTTGGGTGAGTGAGTACTTGGGAGATACGTTTACATCTGACTGTGTGATTGATCTTGAACTGTTCCCCAGGCCTCCGGGGCGGGTGCAGTGTTGTGGCTCTGATGCCCCAGATTGTCCGTTGGCCAAGTGAACTGCCCGGGACGGGGAGTGTGGGTTTGGGATGGGGGGTGGGGGGATAGAGGAAAAGCAAGGGAGATAATTCTGGAGCCTGGTGCACTTGTCTGGGAGCCACACCAGGGCGGGTGCTTTGGGGGGCAGAGGGTGGCTGGTGGAAGGGTGTTCCTGTTAGGTTTTGAATATTTTTCGGACCATTATTACCTGGTGCTTGTCCACCCCACGCCAGCTGCTCCGGGGGTTCACCGGGCCTTCCAGAAGGGGAGATGTGGGTCTGGCTGCCGGGCCCTCCCCTCTTTAGGGGCTTCACGGCCGTGACCGCTGTGCCCCCGGCCTGCCAGCGGGCAGCAGGCGTGCAGGTGCTGGCTGGGGTCACGAGCCGTGTACTGATTCACTGCAACAGCCGGTGGTTTTGAAAGTAGGGGCTGGGGTAATTTTCTGATACTTTCAGGTCATTGCAGTACAATGAAGATCGCAGAGAATTAGCGTTTTGATTGGGGGGGTTCGTCCATTAATCACTAAACGCCCACCCATTCCTGTGGAAGAGGCCCGGCTGTCCAGGGCCAAGAGCAGGGGCTCATGGGCGTCCCCAGCTGTTCGCGGCCCCAGGGCTGCCCCTGTCTCTGGCCCCCGAGGCCGCCTGCGCACAGGGCTCTGGGGCTGGTTGACGGGAGAGCCCCGGAGGGAGCAGAGGCGCGGGCGGCGAGCAGGCCCTTTGCGCCCCTTCTTCCCGGTGTCCTTGTCGTTGTTGAAGGTCCTCGGGCCTGGAGCTGCCCGGCCCCCCCTCGTGTGGGTGCTGGCGGGGCGCCCTGCTGCGGGGAGCTGGCCAGCGCAGGGTCCAAGCACCCTTCCTGCGGGCCCTGCCCAAGCCCCCCCCTCCCCGTGCGCTCTGTGGCCCGACGGCCGTGCCCTTGCGTCCACTTGATGGCTCCTGACCGCCTGCTTGGGGCCGGGAGCTGGCTGCGGATCCGGGGCTGCTCGGGTGACCGTGGGGCTGGGGAGACACGGGAACACACACTGGGGACGTGGCAGCCCCGTGAGGACACGGCGGGCTGGGTGGCCGTGAGCCCTCACGCTCGAGGAGAGCGTCCTGCCAGCCACCGGCAGCTGAGGTGGGTGCCCACGGCCCCGCTCCCCCTGGGTGGCACGGAGCCTCGGTGACAGCTGCACTCTCCGCGCAGCAGGGCCTCAGGTGGTGGAGTTAGACCCGCTGGAGGTGGTGGGGAGGGAGTTCCCGAGGCTGTGGGTGTGCCTCAGGCCACGCCCGCGGCCAGACTTCAGTTCTAGGCCAGGCCCCCACCTTGACCTGGGAAGGCCCGCCCAGAGGCGTGTTTGTGTTCCGCCGTGAGAATTTGTTGGTTAGGGGCCGCCTGGGTGCACAGTTGGTGTAGCGGCCGACTCTTGATTTGGCGCAGGTCATGATCTCAGGGTCCTGGATCCGGCCCTGCGTCGGGCTTTGCACTCAGCAGAGAGTCAGCTTAGGGTTCTTTCTCTCTCCTCCTCTCCTCTGCCCTCCCCCACTTACGGTCTCACTTTCTCTAGAATAAGTAAAAATTTAAAAAGAGAATTTGTTGGTTGCAGATCAAGTCTCAGATACTTAGATTCCTTGCTCCTGCAGTGAGGCCTCAGATACTGAGTCTGGACGGGCCGAGGTCCAGGGACCTGCCAGCCCAGACCAGCTTGTGTCTGAGCTTTCCGCGTACGGTTTACTTGTCCTTCACAGATGGTGCCGGTCAGTTTGTCGTCGTCTGCATGTGTTGTTTGAAAGGCAGGGAGTACTGCTGTCCCCGGACTCGGTATGTGACCCCGAAGTGACAGGACACCCCCATCCTGAAACCTGCACTTCTCTGCCAACAATGGTTTGCATGTGGCAGCCTGAGACTAGAGAATTGACTTCTTATTTGGTCAAGAGAAAGAGTACAGAGAGGCGTCCTCATTTTCCGAGGCTTCCCAGCAGATAAGGGTTGTAAAAACCCGGAAAGGTCTTTTCAAAATATGCGCTTGGAGGGAACAGACAGTGGTAGTGGCTCTGAATCTGTACACGTGATAAGATATCCTAGAGCTGCTGCAAAAAGAAACAGAGGACAATGACCAGGAACACGTAAAAGCTAATGAAATCTGGAGGAGGGCTGCAACTCGGGTAGCGGGCCTGTACTGGCGTCAGGTTGCTGCTGTCGATGACCCTGCTGAGGTTACGGAAGGTCGGGGTGCCTTGAGGAGCCCCGGGAGCCTCGGGAGCCCCACTCTCTCTGCAGCCTCTACTTGAGTCTAAAATTATTTCAGAATCAAAAGTTAAAAACAGTTAATACCACCCCATCCCTGTTAAAAATGCCTAAAAATTTGTTAACCATGGAGGTTAAAACAAGAGCTTCTGCTGGGCAGTTGGGGGCAGTCGGAGGCTCTCCTCACTCCCTGATTATTTAATCAGGTGTCACCCTGTGTCCTCTCTTGGCTCGTTCACCATGACAAATGTCCTGAGCAGAGCAGACGAGGTTTTGCATCGTGCTCCGTCTCGCTGAGACAGCTGCCCCGTGAACCCCGCCTGCCTCCTGTGGGCTGCAGGAGGGAGGCCCCATCACGTTCAGTGTGGGAGGAGGGGGCTCATCTCTGCGCAGCAGCCTGTTGTCCAACCTCAACACAAGTCACGAATGTCGGCAGCCAGAGCTGGAAGATTGCAATGGGAAATGGGAAACTGCGGCTCCGAAGCAGCGTCTCTTGATCAGCAGCCTTTGTAGATCAAGGTCAAAAGCTGATTTTGGAGGGAGACCTAGGCACCGAACTCTTGGCTATGATTTGGGGGGTTGGCAGGTACAAGGCCTGCTGGCTGTGCAGACGGAGCCGGCGATGCCTGTCGGATGACGGCGGGCTTTCCCGCACCGGAGCTTCCCAGCTTGCTTTGGGATTAGTGCCCTCCAGACATCACGCCCTTCCTGGTCATCACCCAGGTGTCCTGCCTGTTAGCAGGCGGTGCCCCATCCCACAGGCTGCACCAGGCCCTGTGTGGCCCCGCCAGCCCCACCCTGGAGAGCCCTCGGGACCAGGCCTGGGCCCCCGGACAACACCGGACGGGAGCCTTGATTTACGGGTAGAATTGAGTCTGGTACAGAAACGAGAAAGCTGAGGCCTTGAGGCAGGAGGAGCTGGGTGCTGTGGGAAGCTATTTTTTTTATCTTTAATTAACTTTTTTCTCCAAATTTTTTTTAAAGATTTTATTTATTCATGAGAGACACAGAGGCAGAGATACAGGCAGAGGGAGAAACAGGCTCCCTGTGGGGACCCCGATGCGGGACTCGATCCCAGGACCCCGGGATCATGCCCTGAGCTGAAGACAGGGGCTAAACGGCTGAGCCACCCGGGCTGCCCTTTTCTCCAATTTTATTGAGAAACACGACAGCTTCTGTGGACAGGGAATCATGCCCCAGACTCCGGGCAGAGACTGTCTTTTCTCTTTCCGTGCTGACACAAGAGTTAAAATGAAAGCCTCACATTTACAGTAAATGTTCAGAGTATCTGAAAGGATACAAAATGCTAAGTCATTTACCCCATTTTTCCCTCCTGTGTGTTCCTGCTGCGGCTGCATACTTATTACCTACCCTCCCGTGGACCCGAAGCCGGCTGGGCCTCATTGCGTTAAGATTGACACACGAGGCTCTGGGCTCTGCCCACCTTCTGCCGCTTTCCTGGGTTCGTGGCCTCCTCCTCCGTCATGCCTGGGAGCCGTCATTCCTCGGCCAGCAAGCCCAGGGAGGGGTCCCCGACACCAGAGCCCCGCAGATGAGGTAGGTCCTTGGCTGACCCTGGATCCAGTCTGTGAAGCTTCTTTTGACCCGTGAGCTAATACACTGCCTGCCCCGGGGGGGGGGTGAGGGTGTGGACCTGGGCCATTACCCTGCCCACCCCCCTTCCTCCCCCGCCCTTCCTGGCTGGTAAACTATTTGGACACTGAAGCTAGTAGATGTGATTCCTAGAGAATTTTATCCATTTGGTGGTCGTATGTAAAGTTTTATACCTTCTTTCCTTTTTTAGCACCTGCTTTTAAAGCTCAGCCCGAGCATCCTAGTTGGCTGGCCGTACTTTCTTGTGAAAGTGACAGGCGGTGCCGCAGTGGCCATCCTCGGACGTATTTTTCCGCAGGTGTCCACAGGCGAGATCTACCGAATTGCTGGACTAAGAGTAGAGGGTGGGTGGTTAACGGGGGAGGAAGAATTTGAAGGGTTGATCACAGGGAAGAGGGATGTTGGTAGAGAGAGGAGGTTCTTCAAGAGCGCGACGGAAGGGAGCAAGCGTTAACTTAGGGTCTACTTGCTGCCATTCCCGTGCTAGAGGGGTGACTTCCTGTGTCTCATTTGCTGTTTTGCTGCAATTCAGGCGAGGGGTTGCTGACCCCAGCCCGTCGGGGAGGCCGGTGCGGCATGCAGGCTCGGTCACAGCCCTGGGATCCAGCCCCCGGGCTGCGTCCCCTGTGCCGACGCTGGGACACCATCCCTGTCAGGGGCGCTGGGGACCCC
Organism: Nyctereutes procyonoides; assembly: GCF_905146905.1. Taxonomy (NCBI): domain Eukaryota; kingdom Metazoa; phylum Chordata; class Mammalia; order Carnivora; family Canidae; genus Nyctereutes; species Nyctereutes procyonoides. Next base: position 27,924,601 of record NW_026575043.1, read on the forward strand.
TTGGGTCCCCTACATCTCTGTCCTCAAGTGTGGGCAGCAGAATGGCTGATTCTCTTAGACTGTTGAGCTCCTTAAACATTTGAGCTGCTCTTATGTACATTCTTATGTGATTTTTTTACTTAAAAAATCTCTCAGAATGAATGACTTTTTTTTTAAAGTTTATTTATTTAAGGACTCTTTACACCCAGCATGGAGCTGGGACTCAGAACCCCGAGATCAAGAGCTCCATGCTCCACTGACTGAGCCACCCAGGCGCCCCCAGATTATGTGTTTTTTTTTTTTTTAAGATTTTATTTACTTATTCACGAGAGACACAGGGAGAGAGGCAGAGATCCAGGCAGAGGGAGAAGCAGGCTCCTGTGGGGAGCCCGATGTGGGACTCGATCTCGGGACCCTGGGGTCACGCCCTGAGCTGAAGGCAGCTGCTCAACTGCTGAGCCCCCGGGTACACCCGATTATGGTTTTAGTGGAGCAGTGTGGCCGCACGACACCCTCGGGGATGTGCGTGGCTGCCGCCCTTGGTGGCCAGGGGCACTTGGCTGAGTGGCCGGGCTGGGGGCTCGCACGGGGTGGGGGGGTCACCCACCGTGGGCCCTGCTGGCCCTGCGCTGCCCCATCCAGCCTGCGGCCGAGCCGGGGGGTCTGAGCGCCTGGCAGGAACCGCGGCCCCCCAGCTCCCCCCTCCCGCTCCCCCCCAGGTGGCTCTGGGCGGCCTGCATTCCGGGGTTGAAGCCCCGCGGGCGGCGTGGGGCCCCTTAGGGCTGTTTCTCGAGGAGCGCTGCGCCCGCCCAGCCGCTGGGGAGCCCAAGGGTCGGGTCCGCAGCAGAGCTGCTCCGGTCCCGGGGTCCGTGGCCCGAGCCCAGTCCCGGTTGGGAACGGAGCGGGCGGCCGCCACTTGGCCCGGTGGCATACCTGGCTGGTCCCTGCGGGCTCAGGGCTCGGGCTCGGCGCGGCTGTGGGAGGGGATGCCGCAGGCCCTTCGGTTGGGCTTTGGCTCCTCTCGGGAAGCTGCTTAGGGTTTTCGTCGTGGCCCAGCGCCCTTGGGAAGGTCGGTGGCCGCGTTGCCTCATGCTGGGCTCGGCGCTCTGGGCCTGTGGGCCCCCAGCTCGGTGATCCGCCTTGGGCCCCGGGCCCTGGAGACCCGGCGGCGCCGTGGTTCGTGCGTTGCAGCGGCGGCAGGCTCCGCTGGCCGAGCCGGCGACTGCCCTTCCACTCCGCTGGCGGGGGTCCAGGGGGCGGGGGGGGCAGCTGGGTCGGGGGGGGGGGCAGGTGAGAGCCGCAGTGGGGAGCAGCTCCCAGGGGGGCCCTGTGGGGGGCGTGTATTTCCCGCCAGACCAGTGGCTCCAGGATCCTGGATTCTCCTAAGGGATCCTGCTCCCGGGCCGCCCTGCCCCAGGGCTTGCTGCGCCTCCGGCTCACTGCCCCGCTCCCGAGGAGAGTCTGGGGGCCGCGGGTTACAGGTGACTGTGTCCGTATGGCGACACTGAGAACCCGTGGTGCCGGGGCCCCTTGGGACTGTGTCCTGGGCGGGGAGCGCAGGGGAGCCGAGGGCAGGGCTGGCTGGTCCCAAGTCGGCTGCGAACCCCACTGTTCCGAAGGCAGTTAAGTGCCCAAGCGCCTTGAGGCCCTGTGGTCGGGGACGCCGCAGACATGGTCAGAGCTCCCTGCTCCCTGGATGGCGGGAGTGGGGCTTTAACCCAGGGGAGGGCAGGCGTTAGCAAGTGAGCCTGCACGGGCTGCAGGGACAGTCAGGCAAGGCCCCTGGCGGTGACTGAGCTGCAGGTGTGACGCAGGAGGGGAAGGTGTCCGCAGGCTGAGGGGCCCGCTGGCAGAGGCCCTGAGGCAGAAAGCACCTGGGCTGGTTAGAGAAGCTGATGGGGATGGTGAGCTCTGGGACGGGGTGGGGAACGCTCAGAGGTGGCCTGGGCTGGGCCCACGGGGCCTGGACATGGACCGTCCGGATTTCATTCCAGAGAGCAGTGGGAGGCCACCATACGATCCACGTGTGTTTTTCAAAGACGACCTCAGCTCCCCAGTGGGGCTGGGAACGTAAAGGACGTGGGGAGATGGGTGTGGAGCTTCTGCGGCCATCCGAGCTTGTGATAACAAGGCCTTTTGTTGCTCAGGTGGGGACAGAGGTGACTCCGGAAGGTCCCGTCTACAGGATGCAGGGGGAGGCGCGGAGTGGCCGGGAGAGGGGTGGCCCAGTCTGGGCAGAGAGGAAACGGGCATCTGCGGTTTGGTTGGGGGGGTGTCTGCTGGACACCATCCTCCCCACTGGGTACACGCTCCCCTGGATATAGGGGGGCTGTGCCGCGCAGGGGGTGCCCCTTACCAGGAGACCCGGGACCCCCGCAGCCGCCCTGCCCCTGCCCTGCCCCGCGCCAGCGCAGGCCGTGCGGGCCGACCATCTGCTTGTGCTCCTTGCTCAGGTGCCGATCCTCCGGGAGGACGGGTGCTCCTTTGGGCAGGGGTTTTAACCCGCGTGAGTCCGGTTGTATCCGCAGTACCGAGAACCGTACCTGGCATCTAGAAGGATGTCCACAGGTGCTCATTGACGGAGTCGTGACTTTGATTTGGGTTCTGGTCTTCGTATCCTTTTCAAACTTGACGGACTTGTAATTAACCTGAGGCTGGAGAGAAGTCTCATCTCATCCGGGCGCCGGGGATGTTTCCGTGCTGCACTGTTCGTCTGACTTGGCTAGACTTATTTTTAGGCAGGATAAGTAGAAACATTAGATTTTTCTTTTTAAATTCAGTGTTAGGTTAGATGTGATAGAGGAAAGCAACCGTGGAAATGTCTCAATACCACATTGTTTTTGGTGGTGGTTCTTTACTACCGAGTGTAGACCCCTAGCTCTCCATCTGATGTGTGGTTCAGATTTGGGGGCTAAACCACAGCCCCTTGCACTCTCTCTGAGCTAATTGCTAGTTTTTCTTGGACGGTCCGTTGGCCTCTGATGCCTCTTTTATTCTTTCTGGGGAGAGGTGTGGAGGCCAAGATCCAAACTTCCTGGAAGACCCTGAGAGCAGCATGGAATGAAGACCTCCTGTTAGAGATCTCGGTGGATCTCTGCGTCTTCACAGAGCCAGAAGTCTGAAAGGACCGATAGTCTGGAAATGTTTTCCTAGGCCGTTATGACTTTTTGGGACTCAGTCCAGTGCTGTCCCTTGTGAAACAGGAGCAGGATCCGTGCCGTGGAAGAGGAGGCAGGGTAGGAATGGGTCGGTGTTGCTTTTGGAGCCTGAACATGCTCCCGTCCCCGTTGCCCACTGGGTGCATCACCCTGCACAGGCCATGTAAACCCTTTCTCTGAAACGGGCATCACCAAAGTTGTATTATGATTTGAGGGGTTTGGGGATACGCATCATTGTTACCGTTTATATGCTGACACAATCGGCGCTCTTGCTGAGTGGGATTTAAAGGTGGAATGGCCTTCAAGAGAGCTGAGCGTTACGGTGTGTTGCTGGGCCCGTCCCGTGCTCCCCAGACTTGCCCGAGCTGAAGAATCTCCTCAAGTGCTTGTTAAGAAGGAGGGCTGCCCAGGCACACCCAGGCCACGGGGTCAGATCTCCACGGGAGGGGCCTGGGAATCTGGTTAGGGGGCAGGGTGGTGACACACCGGGATTTTGTGAGCCCATCCTGGGTTGCAAAATCCTGCCTGGTGGATTCCAGATAAGTGCGTGTGCCTGTTGGACTGAGTCCCAGCTTCGAGGCAGGAAGTCCAGTCGCTGTTGATGGAGGCCGCCTCATTCAGGGTGTCCGTGATCCAGGCGGACGGAGCGAGCTTCTAGGTCCCCAGGACCGCGAGGCGGTGCACAGTTGCCCACGGCATGGCGCTGGTGTGACGAGCTCGGCTCTCCTGCCTGCCTACGTTCTTTCTCTTGGTAAAACCCGTACGATCTTAATAACCTGCCGTGTTAAACACATAGAGCAAACTCGGTTATCCTGACAGCTCTCAGTCCCCACGGGTCTCCGGGCTGTCAGAGTGACGGCGACAGGAGCAGTAAATGCACACGGAGGTGACCCCTGGGCTGTGATCGTTGGCAGCCAGGCCAGCAGCTTTGTTCTTTCCTCCTGTGAGGGCTGCGAACCAGTAAGGAACGTTTCACTCGACTGCACTCAGGACAGCATGTTCTTACTCAGCTGTTCTGGGAAAACAGCCTTTGTTGTCCTCACACAAGCCACACAAGCCCGCAAGTTTGTCCCTGTCTGTGCCCGGGCATAGCCGGTGGCTTCCCCTCACCGACGCAGGCCCGAGCGTGGGACGTCCACGGAGGCCTAGCTCTCTGCAGCCCTAGGAGGGAGGTTAGGCCTCTGAGAGGACTGCAGGCCTCCCAGCCTCCGGCAAGGGGCGGGGCGGCTGGGGGCTCTCACAGGCTCCAGGAGACCTGGAGAATCTCCCCGGCAGCGCAGTTGGCGTGGGCCACGGCTTCCGGCCCGTTTTTCAGTTCCTTAGCGCTCAGGCTGGCCTCCGCTGTATCCATTTATTTGCATCATCATGGGAGAAAGGATTTGCCCTGAGCATCTTATTTGGATGATAAGTTCGCTTTCACACCTGTGACAAATCAACCCACTTTTTTGGAGCTCTTGTTAAGATCGAAAAGTTGATGCATATTTATAGATTTGCAGTTTTACTTCCTTAGAGCTTGTGAGTTCTTGAGGGCATCTGTCTAAACACATTGAGAGTTAAGGATCTGGAGATTGAAAGACGAGGGTGTCGTCGTCTTCCTCCTGCCCTGTGTTCTCAGGTGACAACATCTTGTACCTGCATGGTGGTAAGTAGCAGAACCCTAAAACTAGTGAATTTAAAAACAACACATCAGGAAAATGTGAAACGTGGCAGACATTTGTTGCTCTGTGGACAAGCGTGAAAGACCAAGGCTTCCCGGTGGAAAGGCCCGGAGGTGGTCTGTGCGTGGTGTTTGCGTGCGTGTCTGTTGTGGGCAGAGAGCAGGAAGCAGGTCCTCAGGGGGACCTCGCCGCTGGACCCCCCCCCAGGGGATCATGGGTGAGCCTGGGCTGCAGCCTGCCTTCCCGGCCTCCCTTGCTGGTCTGGCTCTCTCCTGCTTTCCTGATCCGTACATCGCCTTGCTGTGGGGAGAAGCCGGAGGTGGAAACTGTCACCTGTTACAGGCAGTGGGTGTGATGACAGGTGAGTGGTTCTGCTCAGCCCCAGCTGCACAAGGAGGTGGGTGTGCAAGGACAGGGAGGAGGCAAGGCCCACACCAGGCATTTCTCAGTCCCGCCTCCAGGTCTTCAAAATAAACACCTGGTCTCTGTCCACAGGCAAGCCCTCTGCCTGAAGAAACGAATTGGAGAAAAACCCCAAACCTAGTTCCTCCCCTCCCTGAGCAAACACACATACAACAAAAGTGACAATGAAGCAAGACGTGCAATTTTAATTTCATTAAATGCCCATACTTAAAATTGTGGTCCTGCATGCAGTTATATCTGACGACCTAAGATCTTAGTCCTAGGACTTTTTTTTTTTTTTTGTTAAGGTTTTAATGATGCCGTGCATTTCAAGATCCCACCACGTTGTCTGACCTCTTTGAAAGTGGGGTTCCTACGTCAGCCTCTTTAGAAACTCCTGCAGCCCCAAACATAGGCCGGGGCACCCTGTAGGGTGTTAGAAAGGATTTGTTGAACTTCCTGAAGCGTGAGTCAGTTTGTCCGTGTGGGTGGAATTAGGCACCACTTGCGGCGGGCGTCCGTGAATTCATGAAGTGTATTTACAAGCTGTTTTAGCTCTAGAAATGCCGGCTAATTTTTCTCAGTCTGTGTGTGAATCATAGAATTATCTCTGCAAATTAATTTCCTTAATTAACCCACAGAAGAAGGAAAACTCAGACATGTTTCATTAAGTGCCTTGCTTAGGATAATTAAAAGTGTAACAAAGTACCTTTATACGTAACGCACAGTTTTCTATAAAAATGTTGTATAAACCATGACTGGTAAATGGTGCCACTTAATTTTCAGGTAAGTAGGACCCTGTTTGCATTTGTGTTCCGATGGTGGAATTTGTAGCGGCGCCTGGGGGCTCAGCCGAAGAAGCCCCTGCCTCGCTCAGGTCAGGATCTCAGGGCCCCGGGATCGAGCCCCGGGTCGGGCTCCCTGCTCAGCGGGGGGGGTCTGCTTCCCCCTCTGACCCTCCCCCCAAATAAATAAATAAAAGATCTCTAAGAAGCCAACCAAACAACAGGATGGTAGAATCTGTAGGCTGGTTCCTTGCCTCTGTCCCGTCCTCAGTGGGGAAGGGCCACCTCAGAGGTGCTGTGGTGGACGGGGGGAGGACCCCTGTGTGGGGGCCGTGGCGGGCATGGCTGCGGAAGCCAGGGCACAGGTCACAAGACAGGGAGACAGGCTGCGGGTGGCGGGGCCAGGCGCTGAGGGTGTGGGTGTCTGCAGAGGGGGCAGGAGGTGAGGGCGCAAAGGGCTGTCGCCCTGTGCGGGGTGCGGGGTGTCGGGTGGGGGCCCCGCAGGGGCTGCAGCCCCGCTCCTCCCTCGGCCTTCCTGGGCCAGCCTCGGGGACAGGGAGGTCTAGCAGGTGCTCAGCAAACAGACGCAGGAGTCAGTTTCTGAAATCAGGCAGGCCCTCGTTCTCCCTGCTAGCTGAATAATTGGTTGGGGGGAAGCGTCAGTTCAGTGTGGACGCGGGATAGGACCTCGCAGTTGGTCCAGGTTAGCATCACCAGCAAGGGACGGCAGGTACCACTGGCCTGGGACAATGCTCTGTGTCGTCCCCCAGCCTAGAATGTGGCATCGGAATGTGACCCTGAGGAAACCCCACACACACCCCAGATCAAGACAGTCCCTGAAATGGCTGGTCAGCGTCACCGCGGGCTGTCCTGGACCAGTCAGCGTCACCATGGGTCAGTGTCACTGTGGGTCATTGTCACCGTGTCATTGTCACCGTGGGTCAGCATCACGGTGGGTCAGCATCACAGTGGGTCAGCGTCACCGTGGGTCAGTGTCACCGTGGGTCAGCGTCACGGTGGGTCAGTGTCACAGTGGGTCAGCGTCACCGTGGGCTGTCCTGGACCGGTCAGTGTCACCACAGGTCTGTGTTACCATGGGTCAGTGTCACCGTGGGCTGTCTTGGACTGGTCAGCGTCACCATGGGCCCGTGTCACCATGTGTCAGCATCACCATGGGTCAGCGTCACCATAGACTGTCCTGGACTGGTCAGCGTCACTGTGGGTCTGTGTCACTGTGGGTCAGTTTCACCACGAGCTGTCTTAGGCTTGGTTAAGGAGTTCTTCCAAAAACAGACTGACTTCCCTTGCTAAATCTTGAACTACCAGTGGAAGATTAAAAGTCACACACCCATAGATCATAGTTACTGAAATCAAAAACAGTTTAAAGCATCTTAATGCAACAATGGTTGAAATAGTTTCTGGTTACGATTTATTTATTTATGAGAGACACAGTCTGAGAGAGGCAGAGACACAGGCAGAGGGAGAAGCAGGCTCCATGCAGGGAGCCTGATGTGGACACTCGATCCCGGTTTCTGGGATCGTGACCTGGACCAAAGACAGGTGCCCAACCGCTGAGCTACCCAGGCATCCCCAGTTTCTGGTTAAACCCAGAATAATCAGCCTAAACAGATTCCATTGCTAGGGCATGTCTATGTTTCCAGCCACTGCTTTGGGAGAAAGAAAGAGGTTTGCATGAGCTTACCAAGATGGAAAATGCAGACAGTCTAGAAACCTGAAGCCAGTAACATAACTAAAGTATTGGAGTGTTATTTTACACAAACGTTTCTCTATCAAAATTTTAAGAAAAACTTAAATGCATTGTAATATTAATAGGATCTGAATCAGAGTCCCCATGAGATTAAAATTGTTAATAACTGTAAAGTGTTTAGAAAAACGCCCGGTGCACACGTACATATAAGGGGCCTGGAGGTGTTTTCCATGGTGAATTAGCACCCTTTCAATTGAACTTTTATTTTAAAATCCATTTCTATTTATTGGTTGGCTTAAGGGTTCCCAAATATTTTCTGTTTCACAGTGAGTTATTAGTAAATCCAAAGAAACAGAACTAACAGCAGGTATTTGGTGGGAGTTTGGGTTAAATGATTTCTGTCTTCTCCTCAAGCCCTGAGAGTTCACAGGAGATGCCAGGTGAAGGTGCAAGAGATCCCAGGTAGGCCTCTTTCATACAGGACTTGATTTAGCCAAAGCCACATGTTTGAAAGGGCGTCTGACATGGACTCTTCATTACCTCCCAGAGCAGAGAAAAACAATCTCCTCTCACAATGTGCTCCACCTTTCTGCTCTAACTAGATTTGAGATAATTTAAAATATGTGACAAGTGCTCATTGCCACTTCAGCGACAGCTTTGTAGGTTTGAGGAGAAAAATGTGTAAATTGTATAGAACAAGCTTACCTGCGTCAACGGGGAAAGGACCTACATGTATAAAATGCTAAATATGAGATCTTTTTTGATCCACGTGTTGGTGGCATTCTGGTAGTCACGACTCATTCCCTCATCCTCATCACCTGTCCCATCCGTGACAGGACATCTGTCCCGTCTGTGAGGTTCCAGGCACAGGCCAAGTGCATGATCCAGTTCTGTAATGTAATTCTCCCAACAGCTTGTAGAAATGAGTGTTTCGTAGATGAGTAACTTAGGAGCTTGGTTCCATTAATGAGTAAACTGAAGTTCAGAAAAGGCACTTTATTAGTCTCAGAAGTGGCACTTTCAGATTTGAATACAGGGTGATTCTGTGTCCAAAGTTTTCTGGTTTGGGCTTTTTTTGTTTTTTAAATCTTAGCTGCTCTGTGAAAATTAACCTCTCAGAATTATTTCTCAGCATACTCATGAGAAACAGATTTGCTAATAACATTCTTAGTCAGCTGCACAGGTGAGACAAAAACTTAGTTCAGTTAACCAGTTTTAAAGCTTAAAAAATGAAGGGTTGCCGTCAGGATGGCCACTGGAAACACACAGACAAACGCAGAACGTGTCAATGCTGAAGCCCTGCTGGAAATGTGAGGTGGCTACAGTCACTATAGAAAGATACAGTGGTTCCTCCAAAAATTAAAAACAGAATTGCCACATGATCTAGAAATCTCAGTTCTAGGCATGTGCCCCCCTAGAATTGAAAGCAGAGTCTTCCAGAGATGTTTGCACCCCTAAGTTTCAGTAGCATTTTTCATACCACCAAGCAGAAGACGCAACCCAGCTGTCCCCTGGTGGATGAGCGGGTCAACAAAATGTGACCTAGACAGACACAGCCCTAAAGAGGAAGGAAGTGCTGACACTTGCCACAGCGTGGATGCACTTGAAGACATAATGCTCGGTGACATACGGCAGCCACCGAAGGACAGATATGCTACACCTCCACGTACATGAAGTCCCCGGAGCAGACGAGTCAGAGACAGGGCAGGACCGTGGCTCCCGGGGGCTGTGGGGAGGGGCATGGGTGGCACTTGTCCAGTCGGTACAGAGTATCAGTCTGGGATGACGGATGGCAGCGGTGGTGGTGGTACAGCAGCGTGAGTGGTCTTGACGCCGGGGAAGTGCGTGCGGGGCCCTGGAAGTCCTGTCTCGCAGCGTCGTGCCCCCGAGTAGAGGCTGCATGGGCTGTGATGCTGGGAGAGGAGGGCCCAGAGTCTCCAGTTGGTTGCCAGCCGTGTAGTTGTCACCCTGCAGCTACTAGCAGCGTACTGTGTGTGCCGCGTGAGCACAGTCTCGGGGGCAGAGTGGCCCCGAGTAGGCCCCTTCCTATCTGTAAGTGTGAAAAGGTCAACGCAGGAGTTTCAGGAGTTTCGGGAGCATGTGGCAGGGGCTTCCACCTTATTTTGGGGTTGGGCAGGGAGGTGGGGGTGGAGCCAGAATTCCCCCAGTCAATGATGGTCGGCCAGTCCGGAGAGGTTGGCATGGAGGCTTCCGGGGGGGGCCGTGGGGGACGGTAACCAGGATGACCTCCCCTTCCCACTGTTAAGGTCACTTAGGCTGCTGAGAGGAAGCTAGCGTGGAGTTAGAGAGCACAGCGGGGGGCTGCTGCAGGGTCGTCTGTGACGAGGATGGTAATTAATGTTCCCAGCTGACACGCGTGGGGGAGTGCCTGTGTGTCAGCCTTACATGCCTCATCGTCATTGCAGCTCCGTGAGCCGTGGGTAGATGGCATCGCCTCTACGGCTTTGCAGATGCCGAAATCCCAGAGCAGAGGGGCTAAGCCGTTCGCTCGTGATCACACACGTACACCACCTGGGTCCAGAAGGGCAGGCAGGCCCAGGTGCTGGTAGGAGGGAGCTGTTTTTATTGTCCCAAAGCCCTGTGTTGGCAGGAATGTGGTGTGAGAAGGTCCAGGGGTGGTCGATGGCCTTTCATCTGGGGTCCAGGAGCCCCGCGGTCTCTCTGGCCACATCTCTTCCGTCTTGGGACAGGTGACACCTGTTGTCCCGTATCCCCTGGGCTGGCCTGAGGTAGTTGAGCAATGGGCCTGTGGGGGCGTTTGTTAGGGCTGTGCGCTCCCAGGTGCCCAGCTGCTCTTCTGGGTGGGGTGGTTCCGGAACGCCCAGCGTGATCCCGGGGGGGACGAAAACCCTCTGTTGATAGGCCCTGACGTGAGCGGGTCGTGCCAGCCCCCGGGCATTGGGCTGGGGGATGAGGAACAGCCAACAAACAGGGTGCTTTTTGTGATGTTTACTTTATGCAAGACTGTGTGCTTGGCACTACAGTAAGGGCGCAAGAAACTTAGGGCTATTAAAGAGTTATTTATACTGGAATACAAAAGCAAACTTCTCAAATGTTTTATGGGCCCGTTTTCTGCAGGGATCCGTGGGAAATGTGTGCCTCATATAGTAAAGTTGAGGAAAGGTAGGTAGCGGATTTGTACAGAAGCATGGAACTATAATTTCCACGTTTTTAAAAAATCTGCCTTGGTCACGCTTGTCATTTAATATGTTGGATTCAGGGTTGAAGGCAGACTGATAGGTAGGGAGCATTTCTCTATTCTTACTTTAAAAAACGGGGGCAGCCCCGGTGGCGCAGCGGTTTAGTGCCGCCTGCAGCCCCGGGTGTGATCCTGGAGACCCTGGATCGAGTCCCACGTCAGGCTCCCTGTATGAAGCCTGCTTCTCCCTCTGCCTGTGTCTCTGCCTCTCTCTCTCTCTGTCTCTATGGATAAATAAATAAAAATCTTTAAAAAAAAAAAGTAAAATGGTTCCATTTTTTTTTTCTATTGGAAAATGAAACACATGCATGTGGTTTACAAACATTTCTTAAGCAGCACAGAAGGATATAGAAAGTGGAGAACCTCCCGTTGCTTCCTCCGAGGTAGTTTTGGTTGTCTTGTGTGGTGTTCTGTGCAAGTGCAAACATGCACCGCCTGCAGTGTGCACGCTAGTCTGCGCTTTGTGCTTTGCATCCTGTAGTACTTCCTGAGATGGTCACGTATCGGCACATACAAGTCTATGCCATGTGCTGTAACGGCCACACAGGTCCAGTGTTTGCAGTGACTGGTGTTTATTTACACCCCCAACCCCCAGACTGTAATGCTCTTATCAACAATATCAGAGGTATATCCTTCATTTTTTCACACACAGCTGAGTACATCTGTAAAATAAACTTCTCCGTCTAAGTACACGTCCATTTAAAATCTTGGGAGGGCTTAGGTTTGGGGGAGCCAGAATTTTGAACATCTGTTGGGTGAATGACCACCTGTCCTTTAGAATTTAGCCTGAGTAACATGGTGTCCATCCTGCCAGCAGCTGTGAAAAGGTGCTGATTAAGTACAACAGGTCTCTTTAATTTTTTTTTTATTTATGATAGAGAGAGAGAGAGAGAGAGAGAGAGAGAGAGAGAGAGAGAGAGGCAGGCAGAGACATAGGCAGAGGGAGAAGCAGGCTCCATGCACCGGGAGCCTGACGTGGGATTCGATCCCGGGTCTCCAGGATCGCGCCCTGGGCCAAAGGCAGGCGCTAAACCGCTGCGCCACCCAGGGATCCCACAACAGGTCTCTTTAAACCTTGTCTCCTCGAAAGTATTTCAGCCAACTATCACTTCACGCAGGTACAGCCTCATCATCAAGTGTCTCCCTTGACCAGATACAGGCCCATCCTGACTCTCAGCACCCAGCACCCCATTAAAATCCCGGGACCTCAGGCTGCTGTGATGGGCACGGGATGGCATTCGCTTGCTCCTTGGATGAGGGACTTCGGGTATGGAGACATGGGGATGCTCTGAGTGTGTCTCAGTGGAGAGTGTGCAGCTCCTGAGGGGTTTGCAACTCGCTGTAGCCACGGAACTATCTTGTTGCTCTTTTCATTTGCACGTAGGTGTTACCAGTCCTGTGGGGACATTTTTCTGCCAGCTTCCTGCATGTTGACCCATTGTGGGTGTGGAGAGCTTAAACTTATTGATACCTAGGCATTTCTGCAATTTTGTTGGCTCCTTTTCACCATCTTTCCGAAGTGCGGTCTTATGAGGGTGTGAGGATGTTCAAAGAAACTGGTATTGGGTTTAGTTGCTTGGTTACATGTCCCAGCATTTAGCCTGGAGTTTGGAAGCTGGGCTTCGCATTTGATCCTCTAGACTATTAATTATATTGTGGGATGCCCCTGGAAACCTCACTAGTCAATGCCATCAGTATGTCTTTTTTTTTTTTTTTAAAGACAAGACAAAACACTAGTTTGCAGGTTTGTTTTGAAAGGCCATTTCCTAAAATGTTACTAATGCACTAATGAATAGGCCCTACTTTTATTTTTTATTTTTATATATTTTTTCTAATTGTTCTTGTCCCTGGTGATGGGAGATGGGTGCAGTTACTGAGCTTTTGAATGTGTGTATGTGGGTTCCAGCATGGTCCTGAGCGGCCCCGGAGTGGGAGTGCCACCAGCACCCGTTAGTCACTAGCCCTGCACTGGCGGTAGCACAGCTGACGTGCACTGAGCCGCTACTCCACGGAACCCTGCCAGTCTTTGGCCTGAGTTTTTATGGCTGAGGAGACCAAAGAGGTTAAGCTGAACACATAGCGTCTCATAGTTTGTATGTGTAGGTCCAGACCCTGAGCGTGGGCAGTTACTCCAAGCCCCCATCACGGTATCCCACAAAGAACCCTTTGTGGGACGTGGATGGTAATTTTTCCAGTTCACCTGCCACCAGCTTGAGGCTCAGAATGAAATCATGTAACCATAGGTCATTAAAGGGCAGCTCCTGAGAAACCGTGCGGTCTGAAACCAGGATTCCTCAGGGTTGCTCACAGTTGTTATTTAAGGCGGGACTGCCTGTGTGGGCCTGTCACATGTGCTAGGCCATTGGGCTTCTCTGGACCCCACTCACTGGCTGCCAGTGGGCATCCTGATGATCGTGCCACCCAAGAATGTCCCCACGTGTTTCTAATGCCTTCTACTAGATGTCATATTTACATTTCTTAATTTTAAATTTGTACCATGATACTACATTGCCTCCCACGGCAATTTTTTAATCAACAGTATTCAAACTCGACTCTTGCTCATAATTTGGAATAGTTAGAATAATTGGAATAATTCTAAATGCAAATCATTTCAACACAGAATTGGAGATGAGACATCGCATCTCACCTGGCTTCCTGTTTCACACATCTCTCTCTCTCTCTCTCTCTCACACACACACACACACACACACACACACACACACACACCCAGAAGCATGGAGATGGCAAAGAATAAATTGGCCACTGACTGGACTCACCCTCTGTGGAGGTGAAGACATTTTCTTCTCATTAGCAGTTTGCTTTGGGCAAATGTATTGGAGTGAGCTGTGTTTATTTTCTAATGAGTGATTTTTGACCTTTCCAAGGGAGACATTTGGAGAGTTGATGTGATTGAGTTGAAACAGCGCATTATGGAACTGCGGGACAGGTTTGTGGCTATTTTGGAAAAGTTACTTTGAATGTGGTCTTTCCTTTAAACAAATTAATAATGCTGACAGCACTGGGGACTTGTGAGGAGACTCATCACTTTCACCGCAGAAGGTGTTGTGTAGGCTGCCCCAGAATTGAAGTAGAATTAAAGGCAGAGTAAATAATCTCATATATACTAATCCTGATGATTCCCATCAGGGTTTTGGGGGAATGAAAAATGGTATTGTTTGAAGACCTGCACTTGTTTAGAAAATTTATTGTATCCTTGTCGTGTGGCAGATAGGAGTTTTAAGCTCTGTGGATGAATTGGGTATAGATTTTGGCTGTTGTTTATGGTACTGGTAATTTTCATGCCCTTTCTGTACCCTCAGTAAAATATAATTTTAAAGGATCACTTGCTTACCTCCCCTGAAGTCACTCGACAACTGCTGTGCTCATTGTATAGGAACAGGGCTAGAAATCAGTTCTGGTAAACATACCCTCTCTTCATCTGATGGTATTGCTCTCATTCATTCCATAGTATGGCTATTGAATATGAAACGTGTTTTTTGAGAACACATTTAATGAAGAAGTTGATTCATTATGCAAGGAAGGTCATCAGATAATTATATCTTTTTTAAAAAATCTTTAATCTCATGGAGTTGATTTGGCCTCAAATTTAGATGGTGTTGAAACCATCAACAAAACTAAAAACCTACTGAATGGGAGAAGGTATTTGCAAATCATATATCTGACAAGGGGTTAGTATCCAAAATATATAAAGAATTTACATGACTTGATATCAAAAACAAGTAACTTGATTTTAAAAATGAGCAGAGGACCTTGAATAGTTATTTTTTTTTTCCTGGAAGACATACAGATGGCCAACAGGCACATGAAAAGATGCTTAAAGTCACTCATCATCAGGGAAATGCAAATCAAAACCACAATGAGATATATCACCTGTCAGAATAGCATCAAAAAGACCAGAATAACAAGTGTTACTGAGGATGTGGAGAGAAGGGAACCCTGGTTGTGCTGTTGATGGGGATGTAATTTGGTGCAGCCACTGGAAGTTCTTTAAAAAATTAATAATAGAACTATCATAGGATCCCCGATTCCATTTCTGAGTATTTATCTGAAGAAAATTAAAACACCAATTTGAAGAGATACCTTTACCCTTATGATTACTGGATCTTTTTTTTTAAGATTTTATTTATTTATTAGAGAGAGAGAGAGAGAGAGAGAGAGAGAGAGGCAGAGACACAGGCAGATGGAGAAGCAGGCTCCGTGCAGGGAGCCCGACGTGGGACTCGATCTCGGGACCCCGGGGTCACGCCCTGGGCTGAAGGCGGCGCTAAACCGCTGAGCCACCCAGGCTGCCCTGATTACTGCATCTTTATCTGCAATAGCTGAGATATGGAAGCAGCCTAAGTGCCCAACAGTAAACGAATGGTTAAAGAAGTTGGGGTGTTTATGTGTATGTGCACACGCACGAGCATACAGGAATCTATTACTCAGCCATGATATAAAAAATGGAATCTTGCCATTGCTTACAATGTAGATAGACGTAGGGAGTATTATGCTAAGTGGAGTAAGTCAGACAAAGACATACACTATAGGATTTCACTCAGATGTGGAATCTAAAATATAAAACAACTGAACAAACAAAACAGAAACAGATTCTTAAATAAAAGAAACAAATGTTGATGACCAGCAGGGCAGGGGCTGGGGGATGGGAGAAATAGGTGAAGGGGATTCAACTGCCAGTTACAAATAAGTCATGGGATATAACGTACAGCATAGAGAATATAGTTAATAATATTGTAATAACTTTGGTGACAGATGGAAACTAGATTTACCATGGAGATTATTTCATAATGTATAAAAATATCAAATCACTATGATGTATACCTGAAACTAATAATAGGATGTCACTTATACGTCAATTAAAAAAAAAAACAGCAAAAGTTGGATTGCGGTTAATCAGTTAAGCCATAGAACTTGGGGAAACTGATAAATGCAGAAAAGTCTTCTGATGAATGATGGGAAAGAATTTGCAGGTGTTGGAGTAAACCTTCTCCAGATGCCCTTACACAAATTTGGAGGTGCTGAGGGATATGCATTTGTTACGGACTGTGGGAAAGAAGTTCATTGAAACTGTTGATACAGATCTTTCATTACTAATTCATAAAGCGGAGAGGTTGTTTTGAAATCATCCAAGTCGTAACAGGAAAATAATTCTCCTGCTCTTCCTTATATGGCGACTGGGAGTGTTACTTGGGAAAAGTCCGTTCGAATCAGTAACTCCCTTTGCAGACACTTGGATTGAGAGCTATTTTATGCCTTTTTTACTTTCACAAAGGAAAGGCCACTGATTAAAAAGCTCGACAGTGGAGAATTCTTAAAAAAAAACGACAAAACGACAGACTTAGGGCAACTCCTGGAGTTGTTTATCCTGATTTGCGTACCTATTATTTGCCCCGATAGCAATGGTGTAGTAAGGTTACCGATGTTCTCAATGATGACCTTGACTCATGAAGATCATGTGAAATTTGGTTCCCAGGGTTGTTGTTTAAAAAAATTAGGAAATAACCAAGAAGTATATTTAAAGAAGGTGTTTAGGATACAACGTGGATAAAAACTAGTTATAAAATAGTACACATGTATGTCCTTCATGTGGTAAAACCAATCGACTTTCCAAACTTTATGGCAAACCTCAGTAACTCTTATAAGGAAATAAATGTTATTAGAAATTGAGGGGGAAAAAAAGAAATTGAAGGAAAACCTAATTCTCCATAAGCAGTGAATTAACCATCTCTCGTAAGAGGAGGGGACAGGGCAAAGATGTTGAAGAATATCTTAATAGTTTAGTAGCCTGAAAACATCAGTATGTGATAAGAAAAAATGATTATGAAACTGCATATATAATCCTGAATGTAAACAACAAATGAATTCATAAAACAAAGACATAAAAACTATATATATAAGAAGTATACAGTATATAAAAATATGCAAGAAATACAGAAAAATTATACAGAAAGGTAAAAAAATTTTTTTTAACGTGTGTATACATTGGTGGATCAAAGATTCCTGTCCTCCTGAAAAAGGACTGGAAAGAAGTATTTCACAGTGGTGAGTGCTGCTGATCAGGGCCTGGTAAACGTTTATTGGTCGTTTCTCTTGTCTGTGTGTTTTTATTTTCTAATACCATTCAAAGAACACCTGAGGCACCTGGGGGGTGCAGGAGGTTAGGCATCTGACTCCTTCCCAGCTCAGGTCTGATCTCAGCACCATGAGATTGAGCCCCGAGTGGGGCTCCTCTTGGGTTTCCCTCTCCCTCTGCCCTTCCCCCAAGCTTGTTCTCATGCTCTCCCTCCCTCCCTCCCTCCCTCTCAAATAATAAATAATGTTTTTATTAAAAAAAAAAAAGAAAACATTATCTAGTATTTTTTCAACCAGGGGAAAAGTGAGAAAACCAATACATTACAGGGAGATTTTCACTTACCAAGAGAGGAGAAATTCACCCCAAAAAGTCCCTTTTCTTTTATCTGGGCAGCTGAGTCTCATTTATATTGTTTGATAACTGAGCCATTTGAGGATGTTCTTTTAACTTGGGCCTCCTAAGGGAGGTGCTGCTTTGTAGCCTGTGGTCCTTACTACCTAGTGATGTAAACCTGAGATACCAGGGCAGTGAGTGGTTGTTCAAGTGCTCAGGTCACCTTGGGGGGTGAGAGTCAACCCCCACCCCACCCATGGACACTTAGCTCCTGGCTGAGGAATCACTCGGTGGAAGAAACTCAAGAGCCAAGCTAAGTGAATCATTTTCACCAGGATATGGATTTCTAAGATGTAGCCTTTGGCATTCTGAGAAGCAAGAGATGGTGGTGATTCACCGCAGTATTTTTTGGAGAGTCTCCGTGTGCATCAGCATTTTCAAGGCTCTGAGCAATTCTGGAGCAAAAGCAACAGCTGATAGCGGCCAGAGAAGAGGTCTTAGTGGAATTCCACAGCCTTCCAGGGAGTGGAGAGCCAGGGGGATGGGCCCTGAAGGGAGGAGTAGGCACTGGAGACGACGAGGAGGAGATCATCTTTCTGGTCAAGGGGGTGCCTGTACAGATCTGGGAGTGACCTGAAACTTTTGAGTTCTCCAAACCTAAGGATGTGGTTTCAGCGGTAGTCTTACATGTGCACGAAGCTTTAAATGCTTTCCTGAATGCGTTGTGATAGCCTTGAAAACTGTGCTTAAATACATTTTGTAAATTACATAAATAAATTCCTATTTTAAGTCTTAGTAAGAGACTTGTTACTTGCAGGAATCTTTGTGATTTCTACTGTGTAAATCCTTAGTGCAATGTATTTTCATGCATTGCGATTATTTATATCGAGAAATCATTGGCTTTTAGTTCATGGGTTTTCTTGTAACGTTTAGAAAAATGAATGACACAATTAACCTCCTACTCACTGTTTCTATAAAGTGGAATCATTTGGCCCTGTTATCTGCTTGATGTCTGTAGCTCTTTGTTTAAAGAAGTCCTGTCAAGTGATGGGTAGAGAACCCAAGGCCCCTGTTTTTTGGGGGGGGGGGGAGTTTAAAGGCTCTGAGAATTAAAGAATTGTGCCTATGTGCATGTGCCTCGCTTTGCGAATTTTGCTGGCTAGCTCTTTAGCTTGGAAAACTTAAGCATAAGGGCAACAGATTAGAACCAAGATTATTATTATTTTTTCTGAATAAATAGAGTTGCTTCACTTTCTAGCTTGTGTGTTCCACCTGTCTTCACTGCATGGGTCTGGCTGTATTTTTAGCTGCTTTTACACACAGGCATGTGTGCACACACACCATCTGCTCCATGCATCAACTTTGATTTTGTTTATATGATATCCATTAGGAAGTGGATCCCTCATGTACGTCTATGCAGCTGGAATTCAAGGCTTTCTATCAGTTGTCACGTACCGGTGTACAGGAAGGACCAGCAACGTAACTGGCTTTACTGGGGAAATAAGGGACTGCAACGGCATGGACATGTGTGTGTTACCCCTGGGTCGCTTGGTCCAAATCCTAGGGATCCGGCTCCCAGATAGCACGGGCCAGTTACTTCATTGCTGATAACATGGTGGTCATCCCGTTCCTAGGACTGTGGATGCGTTTCTACATGTTTGTGATGGAGCAGTGTTTAAAACGGATCAGCACTGCTAAGGAACGATCTTCAAAAAGTTAGTGTTTCCTGTAGATGTAAAATGAACGTGTTATCATAGGTTTTATTTGACTCCATGAGAGACTCAAAGGAAGACTGGAGGAATTGGGAAAAAAGCGGATGACTTGATTAATATAGAACAGAGCAGGACAAAGTGCTGTGGTGGGGTAGCTTGTGTTTCAGGTGGAGAACGAGTCCTGCCTGCCTTCTGCGGGGGGAGCCCCGCAGGCCCCTGACCCGGGCGCCCCCGCCCGCCGCACCGCGAGGTCCTGGGCGTCTTTCCCGGACTCCTTCTAGAAATTCTTCTCCAGCCTGGTTGGCTGAGCGCGGAGCTTCAGCCCTCGCGGGGTGATCCTCCCGCCGTCGGCCCCCACCAGGCACGCGCCCGGGTGTCCGCAGTCTGGCTTTGTGGCCCGGCCCCCACCCCGCTGCCCTCCCCCCCACCCCGGCTCCCTCGCCCCGGTCCCCCCACCCCGCTGCCCTCCCCCCCACCCCGGCGCCCGCGCCCCCAACCCCCCACCCAGCGCTGCCCTGTTGCAGTCCCTGAGGCAGCCGTCCCGTGACCACCGAGCGGCCAGCGCTCTGCGGCGTTTAAGAGGCAGGCGGGGGCCGGGCATCATCGGATATTTAATTTTTCTTAAAGACCTTACCTTACTGATTCATGAGAGACACACAGAGAGGGGCAGGGGGCGAAGCCGGCTCCGTGCGGGGAGCCCGGCGGGGACTCGATCCCGGGACCCGTGGTCACGGCCTGGGCCTCGGGCAGCCGCTCCTCCGCTGGGCCCGGGCGCTCCCTCGGATATTTTTTTTTAAAGACTTATTTGAGAGAGAGAGAGAGAGAGAGAGAGAGAGAGAGAGAGAGACAGGCAGAGGGAGAAGCAGGCTCCATGCGGGGAGCCCGACGTGGGACTCGATCCCGGGTCTCCAGGATCACGCCCCGGGCCAAAGGCAGGCGCTAAACGGCTGCGCCACCCGGGGATTCCCCCCCCCCCCCCTCGGATATTTTAAATGAACTACAGCCGCTGAGAAGAGGAGACCGCAGCGTTCCTCGTGCCCGTAGCCGGCTCGGGCAGCCCGGAGGGGCGCAGGGGGGCGTCTCCGTGGAACGGGGTCCTTCGTGCCCTGGCAGGGGGGACTGTGCAGGCGACCCCGTGGCCGGACCCGCTGCGCCAGGAACCACGCACCGGGAGGGGCTGGCGTCGGCGGCCCCCCCCTTCAGGGACCCGGAGGCCAGGGTTTCAGGCCGACGTGTGATTGGCCGGCGCCGGCGCCCTGCGTTCCCGGCCAGCCTATGAGCGGCTGCGCTGGGGTCAGGTGCTCCCGCAGGTCCAATCCGCGGTGGCTGTGTGGCTGCGGCTGCCGCGCTCCGTGTCCCCGAAGTGGGCGGGGCCGCGCCGGCGCCCTGGGGCCTGAGTGCTCCTGCCGTTGGAGTCACGTGATCCGCGTGGTCCTCGGAGCTGAGGCGACGACGGCCCCTGAGTGGGACACGGCGGGAGAGCGGCTTCCGCGGCGCCGGCCGACGCCCGTTTCCTCGCAGGGTCTGCGGCCGCTTCCAGGTGTCGGAGGTGTCGGAGGAGGAAACTGGGAGGCTCCCGTCGGCGCCCGGCGGCGTCGAACACTCCCTCAGTATGTAAAGGGCGGCAGCACTGACGGCGACGCCGAGGATGCGCTTCTGGGGTCGCTCCCTGGGCCGCGGGCCTGCGCCTGCTCCAGCCGGGACGCGGAGGCCGCGGAGGCCGCGGGGCAGGGAGGAGCCCGGGGTCAGGGCTCGGGACGAGGCGGCGCGGAGAGCAGGAGGGACTCGCTGCGGCGGGGGGCGAGGGAGCGACCCCGAGGCCCCGGAGCCCGTGGGGGAGGGGCGGGGGGGGCGCGACCCCGAGGCCTCCAGGAGGGGTCAGAGCAAAGCCGAGGGCTCCAGTTGGTCCTGGCCCAGGGGTTCTTGGCCTGGAGACGCCCAGCTGTGGGGGTCTGGGGTGCCCAGGATCCCTTCACCCCCTCGGGTCCCTCCGCAGAAGTTTCAGACTTCAGGTTCCTCTGTAGCAGGACCCAGGCTCGTAGCAGGGAGCCCTGGGGGTGGGTGGGGGTGAGGGTGCAGGCCCAGCAGGAAGGGAGCAGGGGAGGGAGCAGGTGCTTCAGCTCCTGTGTCAGTGTGACGTGACCTCTGCCTGTGAGACTTCCTGACCAGTTGGGGAGACGGTGTGTAAGAGGGAGGCTGCTGGGACCTCGCTGGGGGAGACCTCGGTGAGGTGGTTTTTTAAGGATT
The DNA here is from genome assembly GCF_905146905.1 of Nyctereutes procyonoides. Taxonomy (NCBI): domain Eukaryota; kingdom Metazoa; phylum Chordata; class Mammalia; order Carnivora; family Canidae; genus Nyctereutes; species Nyctereutes procyonoides. Next base: position 27,945,897 of record NW_026575043.1, read on the forward strand.
ATAGCTTTTGATCATCTGTAATTAAGACTTTTCTGGATGGTGCCCAATGGCCCAAGGATGGTCTAATGGAAAGTAAATTACGCTGATGGTGGGTGGGAGTCATTACCCATCCAGGCCTTACTGGGTGCACTTGTGACATTTTGAGAACAGTGTTCCTGTTAAGGAAAAGTCAGATCACGTGGAAAATTCCCGTATTATTATAAGTATGTTGACTTCCGCTTTTTGTAAGCCTGAGGCCAGGCATGATTGACAGGGGAAGGCCGGTAGGGAGAAGTGCAGTCACACATGTAACAATGAACAGACCGTTTGAAGGTGGAGAGTCCCCTAGCTTTGAAAATGATGACAAAGTGGGGCAGCTGGGGGCTCTGGGGGTGAGCGTCTGCCTTGGGCTCAGGGCGTGACCCCGGAGTCCCGGAATTGAGTCCCACGTCGGGCTCCCTGCATGGAGCCTGCTTCTCCCTCTGCCTGTGTCTCTGTGTCTCTCTTTCTGTGTCTCTCAGGAATAAATAATTAAAATCTTTTAAAAAAGAAAGAAAAGAAAATGATGACTAAATGTGCAAAGTAAGGTGGGTGAACTGACCTGAGAAGTTTGATTTGATAGAATTGGTAGAGAAAAATACAGGATTTTGTGGCTGATGATCTCTAGCTGCCGCAGGTGCCGGGAGCGTGATGAGCAGGGACAGAGCACAGCCCTGGCCCCCGAGGAGCTGTGATTGATGTTGAGGAAGGTTGTATGGGCATATCCACATCCACGGTAGTGGTTTTGTGACCGCCAGACCCTCCTCCAAGGAGGCAGGGGGGCCCTTGAGTTGTCAGAAAGTCCGTGAGCTTCTGGGCACCTGACCCTTCTCTGGGCAGCCTTCGGCAGGGACAATAGGGATGCGTCTTATACTTGGGGTGGAGGCAGAGATATCTGAAGAATTTAACTAGAGTAAAACTACTGCGTTTGTCTGAAAGCTCTTTCTGTGTCCCAGACGTCCTCAGTTCCACCAGGAAGAAGGAGATGACATTGGTGGGTCTCTCAGGCTGTTTTCAGGGGTTAAAATGAGATCCCTGCAATGTCCAGGAACGATGTCCAGGAACCGTGCGGGGCTCCTGGCAGGGAAGTGCCCGGACGCCTGCTCTTCCCTCCCTGTACCGTGTGGCACCCAGAAGTGGGAATACTGCTTTGAATGTTCCGCTGCTGAACTGCAGGCTCCTTCAGAGGAGCTGCTCCCACATCCCCGCGCCCCCACCCAGCCAAGGTCTGCCCAGCAGAAGGAGGAGGGTTCTTTCCTTTTTCCTTCTAGGGAAGGCCCTTGCCTTCTCTCTGGGGAAGGGGCGCGAAGGGTGATTTTTGCCAGAGGTCACCCTCAGGCCTCCGAGGATTCGCCTCTGGGCAGTTACCAGTTCGCTCTGTTCCCATCGATTTCTCTGTCGCTTCCTGGAGTACAGTTGCTTTCTCTTTATTGTCTTTGGGAATGACTAAGTGCTTTGTATTTCTCTGAAAATGTCACCCCCTCCCCCAGATGCTCTCCCTCAGCTCCCACATGTTAGTGGGCTGCAGTTTGCAAACGTGTCCTTTTCTTTCAGATGAACCCGTTCCTCCAAACTCCTCTATTCAGATGCACTTTACAGAAGAGAAGGAAAAAGAAAGCCCGTTGAGAGGCAAGTTGAGAAGTCGCCAGGGGAGTTCATGGATGATTTCCATGAACTTGTAGTTTGCGTTTTCTTTTGCGCCCTGGTGAGCAGTTTGGAGAAGGAGCTGGGGCTTCCTGGAAGAAGCAGGGGCTGGGGAGGGGGGCAGGAGACCCTGTTCCCTCTCGGTGCTAGGCTTCTGGTGGAAGGAGGAAGGCCGTGCAGTGAGGGGCAGCTCAAGGCTTCCCTGGCCCAGAGGCCGAGGCTGCCGCCAGCAGAAGGCAGGTGTCTGCAGGTGTGCAAGTGCACGTGCCCCTTCCGGTCAGCCGTGTGCCTGGGGCCCGCCAGCTGGCCCTGAAGCCCCCAGCTGCCAAGAGACCACGGAGCTGCTTCTCCAAGCAGAGCAAAGGAAAAAAACTGGATTCGTTAAACTGTGTTTGTTGAGTCTTATCGATTAGGAGGAAAGCACTAACTTTGTCCTTTGGATTTTGAAGTTTCAAATTAAGAGTTAATTTGCATTTGCTGTTTATGAGTGAGAATGAGGAAACTTGTACTGGTTTTTTACTATTCTAATAAAGCGTAATTTTAATGAAAAAAGTAATAAAAATATAAAAGTGTAATTAAATTGATCTTGTGCTGTGACTGGGCTCCGTATCGTTCCTGTCTAATTTCACACCGTTACCCACCCCCCGAGAAGAAACAACTGAATTATAATTGCACAGTTTGGGCCAGGGCTGCCAACAGTGAAGCGTGCCCGCTGCCCTTTCCGTGTCACGTGTCCGGGGTGGACAATGGCAGTTGGTTTCAGCACTGTCGCCCCGTCGTCCTGTGGGCAGCCTCTCCCTCCCAACCTGTCAGACTGACCCGGCCCCCCCAGAGGAGGCCACTGCCCTCCCTGATCCAGGAGGAAGAGAAGTGAGGGCTTGCCCGCCTTGCAGAGTGTCATGACCTTGAATCTTTCCTCTCCTCAGCCTTGCTGCTTGAGCTCACTCCTCTCTCTCTCTGAGCTCTGTGCTCCAGGTGTGGTTTTCTTGACGGGGAGTCAGCAGCAGTAGCACAGCAGGGTGAGTGCCACTGTCCACAATTAGTGAACAAGGGCAGGCTACCTTGCTGGGTGCTCTGCCCCCCAGCATTGTGCCTGTGCCTGGGTTAACGTCCGTGAAGATTCCTACCTTACTGAAAGTTAGAGCCATAGCCCTACCGGTGTGATTTGGATAAGTACCCTGCCCAGCCCCCAGGTGCTTTAGCTGTGCCAAGGTGAGCACAGTTCACTGGGCTTACTCCCAAGCCTCAGAAAGAATCCCCGTTATTTCTCCGCGGCGTGTGTCGGGGGTAGAAAAACCTGCAGCTTTGCTGTGCTGTCCCTGTGCTAGGTCCCGTGGGGGCTCTCAGCCGCTTTAACCGTTAGCTCCTTGATAAAAAGAGTCCATCCAGGCCTATTTTTGTTTCTGTTCTCAAGCCACTCACTGTCAAGACCTTACCCCTCTTGCAGGAGGAAGGCCCGCCCGGTAGCCTTTACTCAGGACAAATCAAAACCAATTTGAAACCAGGAAATAGTGAAAATCCTTAAGTGAATTGGAATTGAATAGCAGGTTTGGTGGCTTTCACCTGGGAGCCGGAACTGTCCTGTGTCTTTGGTCCCCTGCAGGCTTGATGGGATCTCCTTCCTACTTGGCACTGTGGCCTGGTGTCTGCTCCCATTAGCTGGGGATCCCAACGCCTCCCCGCCAGGGTTCTCCTAGGATTAAATGCGACAGCATTTACTTAATTTACCGATGGTGTCCGGTGGTCCTAGCTCATGTCCTCACCATCGTCTTGTACCCGGCAGTGAGGATGCAGGAAGGCCCTATGAGCTACTTGCCCTTCGGCGAGTGCATCACAGAGTCTTATATCCACTCTCTTTGGGTATTTTCTTTCCTCTCCTTCCTCAAGGAGAATAGAAAGTTCTCTTTTTTGAACTGTTTCCCGCTTCTTGAAAGTACTTACAATTAAATATTCATGCAGGTATGGCATGTCGTTTGAAGGTGGAATTGTCAGTAGGTTCCTCGGTAACTTTCTGGTGGCACGTTGTCTCTGCATCTGTGACTTTTTTCTTTTTCTTTTTTTTTATTTACTTATGATAGTCACACAGAGAGAGAGAGAGAGAGAGAGAGAGGCAGAGACGCAGGCAGAGGGAGAAGCAGGCTCCATGCACCGGGAGCCCAATGTGGGATTCGATCCCGGATCTCCAGGATCGCGCCCTGGGCCAAAGACAGGCACCAAACCGCTGCGCCACCCAGGGATCCCTGTGACTTTTTTCTGACGGACATCATGTTCTCTAAATTTCCCTGCTGCAGTGGGAGAAGCATCTAGAGCAAAAAACAAATTAACACGGCAGAAAATTACATCTCGTGAAGGGTACGGATTTCTTTTGAAACTGCTCCTTTGAGGCCCAGGCAGATAAGTGGGCCTACCTTACAAGTGACAGAACTAGTCAGCTTTCCCATAACTCAGAAGACTTCTGTGGACGCTGAATTACTTGGTTCTTTTCCTTTAAATGATTCATGAGTTGGAACCATACAGCATATTCTGTATCTAATTAGCCTGGCCTCTTTTCTGTGAACATTTTCCTTTTGGTTTTTTGGTGTCTCTACACCTGCATAGAAGCTGTAAAGACGAGCGAAATTGGGGGTGCTTGGGTGGCTCAGTGGGTTAAGCATCTGCCTTTGCTCAGGTCATGATCTCAGGTCCTGGGATTGGAGCCCCACATCAGGGTCCCTGCCCAGTGGGGGTCCGGTTCTCTTTCTCTCTCCCTCTGCTCCTCCCCCAACTCTTGGGCGCTCTCTCTTTCTCATGCGCACTCTCAAATAAACTCTTCAGGAAAAAAAGAGGAACAGTTTTGCCTCACCTACTGTTTAGCTTGGAGTAGCACCCTTACCTGTTCTGAGACACAGCACAATTTTCTGTCTGCAGGCTTCACAGCAATTAGAAGATCAAATGACTATCAGTACCTTAGCCTAGTTTTTAGCACAAAGTCATTTGATTATTACCTGTATTTTCATAGGTGTTTCTGTGCCTACAGAAAGGAGAATCTAACTGCCAGTGGAACATTCATCTATTTATATCAAAACATCTGTCCTACAGTCTCTAGAGATCCTGCAGGTTGACCTCAAACAACCATCCAATCAGCCAAAACACCTTCCCCAGACGTGTCAACATCTTTCTGAGTTAAGTCCTTGTAGTCAGTGACTACTTGCATTTCTCTTCCCAGAGCATTTTATTTTGGTCCAGATACGGGGATTTGTGGACTCCCAGGCACGTGCCAGGGTAACGGCACCTTGCCCAACAGGCAACACGAATGCGTTGTATTTGAAGTCAGGGCAGTGGTGATCTTTGGGGAGAGTGGTGGCTCCACATGTGTATTTGCTTTAGCTCAACTAAGTGAGCCAACTCAAGATTGCTGTGCTTTGCTGTATGCATGCCATATATTAACATGGATGCCGATGGATTTTTTTTAGAAAGTGAACTTTGTCCTCTTCCTGGAGGTATCATAATTCACACCTGTATTGGAAGGGTGCTATGTCATTCTTAGTTGGGAAAGTCTTTAATGAAATTAAATGAGGAAGCAAGTCCAAGCCTTTAAGGGGATGCGGGTCGAAGATGATTTCCAAGCTTTTCAATCATCTACATTCATATATATGTAGTCTGTAGATGTTCCACTTGCCTTGCCAGGGATTGCATTTGGTACAAAAGTGAAGATTTAAACATGGTGCTGCCCTTGTCATTATAATTCTTAGAGTTTGAGAAATGATTCCCTCTTGCTTTTTTTTTTTTAAATCTTTCTCTGTATTATCAATTAGCAAATTATCTGCCTTAGTAGAGGAGAGATAATTTATAAAAGCAGGTGATTCTGGAACTCATGCTATACCATTAAATGCGCTTGGGTACAGTTTTTTATTCACAGGAGATTTAAAAGCTTGCTTTCACATGGCTTTGCCTAATAACATCTTCTCTGTATACCGTGGTAGCCAGAAACCAGCTGGGAAGTGGGAAAGCACAGGTATTGCTATGGGACGAGAATAAGAAGTAAACAGTGGTTACCCTGGATTTTGGTTTAGTTTTTTTTTTTATATGTAGCTCATTATATTTTATTTTACTTATTGTTTCCTCCTAGGTTGGAAGGAAGGCTGATGCAGAGAAATAACAACACAATTCAGGTAAATGGGTTTTTAATTTCTTCCTGTACCTCTTACGCTCGGTTTATATTTCCCATGTTTTCCCCTGAAAAGAACTAAAAAAAAAAAAAAAAACCCTCCAATTTTTGAATTTTTAAAGAATTTTTGAATATGAAGAATGTTTTGGGCACTTCGAGGTAAGAGTCAAATGCCTATTTGTAACATTTAATTAATTTAGTCAAATAGAGTATATTTAATAATCATGTATTTTTATCAAACTGGGTATTGTAGCTAATGCCGTTTCCTACCTCAAGAGTATTTTCTTCCCAGTCTTTTTTTTCTTAAGATTTTATTTATTCATTCATGAGAGACACAGAGAGAGGCAGAGACCCAGGCAGAGGGAGAAGCAGGCCCCCTGCAGGGAGCCCGATGAGGGACTCGATTCCAGGACCCTGAGATCATGCCCTGAGCTGAAGGCAGAGACTCTACCACTGAGCCACCCAGATGTCCTTTCTTCTGTTTTTACATACATATCTGATGTCAGCATCTCTATTATTGGTCACATTTCTGAAGCATCCAGTAGTGTTTTCCAGAGCATGTCACTGTGTTAGTTGTTTCCAGTGCAGTGCATTCGGAATCCGCATGTGATGCTATGATCAGAAGTTTTACTCTGAGCTCTTAAATAACTATGTGCCCCAGCTTAGGAAAGCTGTTATTTCAGAGATCTCCACCAGGGGATGGTTTGTAGGTTTGCCTTGTTAAATATTCTTTCCTCCTTCATTCCATCTATTCATCCGTATATTCTGTTTATTTTGAGGTGATTACAAGCACATTATTTATAATTAAAATAATACTATATTGGGGTGCTTGGGTGGCTCAGCCAGTTAGGCGTCCAATCTTGATTTCAGCTCAGGTTATGACCTCAGGGTCCTGGGATCAAGCCCTGCATCGGACTCCATGCTCAGCAAGGGTGGGGGAGGTCTGCTTGATATTCTTCCTCTCCCTCTGTTTCTCTCCTGCTCATGCTTTCTCTTTCTCTCTCTAAAATAAATATATAAATCTTTAAGAAAAAAAAATCATAGTATAACAGCCATCCCCTGTTCTTATGCTGCCCTTACTCCTTTGCCCAGAGGTAGCCCTTTCAGCTCTTTTCCTTACATTCACTTATATTTGCCTATTTCTAAACAGCACACCATATGCTGTAAATGCCATTTATTGATCTCTTTTAAAATTTTAGACTTCTGTATTGATTTCCTGCTAAAGATTGGGCCCTCACACATAACCTTTACCCTAGGTAAGCGCCTCCTCACCCCGTCTCTATTTTGTATCTGTAGTCCTGTTACAGTGTGTGGATACATTAATATTTAATGTTTGCTTTATTATAAAGACTGTGTTTTGATTGTGGCTGAGCTTTGTGATACTTACTTTGAAATGTCTCCGGCCATTCTGCTTTCCAGTTCGTTGGTTGTATGTGAAACTGCTTTCTTTCTCTGGAAAATGTTTGACTCTTTATCCCCAGAATTTTGAAATTTCCAGTTGGGACATAGGTCTTAGGATCTCTTGATGTCAGTGGTCCTTTCAATTTGGGAAATTTTCTTGTACTACTCTCAGATAATTTCCTTTCCACTCTTTTCTCTCTTTCCTGCAAGAATGTTAGTTGGATATTTGAACTCACTGGTTTGATTATCTCATTTTCTTATGTTTTTTTTTTTCCTGAACAATTTTTTTGTCTCTGTGTTTTTGTTCTACTTTCTGGGGGATTTTCTTAGTATTGTTGATATTTTATTTTCTGCTAGCATGTTTTAGTTTTTACTGGTCACTGAATATTTGAATATTTTATTTTTTTAAATAAGATCCTGTTCTTGTTTCATGGAAATAAGGATGGTTTGTCTGGCTCCATTAGCTGGGAGAAAGATCTGGGGTTCTAATTGCCCCCTCTTTTTTTGGCTTAAAACAAATAGCATTTTTTAACCTTACAGTTCTGTAGGTTAGAAGTCTGATGGTTCTCAAGATGCCTGGGTGGGTCAGCATGTGACCGTCTGTTTTCTACTCAGGGTGCGACCCTGAGGTCCTGGGATTGAGTCCCACATCAGGCTCCCTGCAGGGATCCTGCTTCTCCCTCTGCCTGTGTCTCTGCCTCTCTCTGTGTCTCTCAGGAATAAGTAAATAAAATCTGTTTTTTTAAAAAAAAAAGTCTGATGGTTCTCACTGGGCCATAGTCAAGGTGTCTACACAGTTGCATGCCACAGTTTCTGGTGGCTCTAGAGGAAAATCTGTTCCCTATCTTTTTCTAGCTTCTTGAGGCTGCATTTGTTGGCTGTTGGCCTCCTTCCAGGTAGGGGCCTCTTTAAGTGAGCAGGTCAAATACATCTCCTGTTACATTCCTCTGTCCTCTTCTCCCTTCTTCTTTCACTTTTTTTGGACCCTTGTGACTACATTGGACCTACCTAGATAATCCAGGATAATCTCCCACTTTTTTTTTATTGTGGTTAAAAAAAACATAAAAAATATAAGATTTAGGGGCACCTGAGTGGCCCAGCAGTTGAGCATCTGCCTTTGGTTCAGGTCATGACCCCGGGGTCCTGGGATCGGGTCCCACATCGGGCCCCCCACAGGGAGCCTGCTTCTCCCTCTGCCTTTGTGTGTCTCTGCCCCTCTCTCTGTGTCTCTCATGAATAAATAAAATCTTAAAATATGCAATTTACTATATGAACCATTTTTAAGTGTATATTACAGTAGTGTTGACTATATCAACATTGTTATGCAAAGACCTCTAGAACTTTTGCATCTCTGTACCCATTGATCCAGCTCTCCCTTCCTCCCTGCCCTAGCCTTTGGAACCACTCTTCTACTCCCGATTTCTAAGAGTCTGACTGCTTCCGGTACTTTATGTATGAGGATTCTTACAGTATTTGTCTTTGGGTGCCAGGCTTCTCTTACTCAGCATAATGTCCTCAAAGTTCATCCTTGTAGTAGCATATGACAGGATTTCCTCATTTCTTAAAGACTAAATAATCCATTTTATGTCTGAACCAGTTTTTCTTTATCCATTCGCTCGCTGTTGGACATTTAGGTTCCTTTCACCTCTTGGCTATTGTGAATAGTGCTGCAGTGAACATCAGTGTGCAAATACCTCTTTTAAAAGTTTATTTTTTATTTTAAAGTTTTTCCATAAGTTCTCCAAAGTTTTTCCATTGTTCAACTATAACATACAGCGTTAATATTAGTTTCCTGTGTACTGTCTACTGACTCAGCATTCTATACATCACTTGGTGCTCATCATGACAGGTGTACTCCTTCATCCGCATCACCTGTGTCCCCCATCCCCAACTCACCTCTCCTCTGGGGACCATCAGTGTGTTCTCTGTAGTTAACATTTTGTTTGTTTGTTCACTTATTTCTTAAATTCTGCATATGAGTGAAATCATACAGTATTTTTCTTTCTCTGGCTGACTTATCTCATCAGCATAATCCTCTCTAGCTCCATCCCTGTCATGGCAAAGGCAAGATTGCATGCTTTTTGATGGTTGAGTGATACTCTGTTGTGTATATGTACACCACATCGTCTTTATTCTTTCATCAGTCCATGGACACTTGGGCTGCTTCCATGATTTGGCTATCATGAAAAATGCTGCTATAAACACAGGGGTGCATGAATCTTTTTGAGTTAGTGTTTTCATATTCCTTGGGTAAATACTCAGTGATGCAATTACTGGATTGTAGGGTAGTTCTACTTTTCACTTTTTGAAGATATTCCATCCTTTTTCCAAAGTGGCTGCACCAGTTTGTATTCCCACCAATAGTGTAAGAGGGTTCCCCTTTCTCCGCATCCTTCCCCACACTTGTTTCCTCCCCCATCCTTCCCTCTTTCCCTCCTTCCTTCCCACTCTAACACGTGTGAGATGATACGTCATGCGGTATTGATTTTCATTTCCCTCATCAGTGATGCTGAGGACCGTTTTGTATCCTCGTTGACCAGCTCTATATCTTCTTTGGAGAAATGTCTCTTCAAGTCCTTTGCCAGTTTTTTAAATTGGGTTCTTTGTCTTTTGGGTTGAGTTGTAAGAATTCCTTTTTTTTTTTTTTTTAGAATTCCTTATATATTGTTTATTAATCCCATTATTGTGTATGTAGTTTGCAAATATTTTCTCCCACTTCATAGGGTGCCTTGTTACTGTTTCATTTGCTGTGCAGAAGTTTTTCTGTTTGACATAGTCCCATTTGTCTATTTTTGCTTTTGTTGCCTGAACTTTTGGTGTCCTATACGAGAAATCGTTGCCAAATCCAGTGTCATGAAGCTTTCCTTCCATGTTTTCTTCCAGCAGTTATACATTGTCAGGTCTGACGTGTAGGTCTTGAATCTGTTTTGAGTTAATTTTTGTGCATGGTGTCAGGGAAGGGTCTAACTGCTTTTATGTAGACCTTTAACCAGTCTGCCTCCTCCCAGCCCCTTTCCCTGTCCTTTGGAGGAACCACAGCCCTGTGTGTTGAGCCTTTCAGGAGCAGTCAGCTGGCTCTTGTTTGCTTCCCGGGTATTAAGGTTCCAGCTGGCTCTGCTGGGCTCGGCAATCCTCTCTGCTCTTGGCTTCCAAAATGCCACCGATGTCTGTTGTCTGCTCTCATCTACTTTTCTGTTCTCTTTGTCCTCAGGAATTTTTGTCTTTTCCTCCCTTCTACTATAGTCTTAATGAGGATTTTGAGGGAAACCGAGATAAACCACCTCGTTACCCCAAAATCCAGATTGCTTTTTAAAATGATGTGAAATATCATTTAGTTTTTATCATGATATTAAATATGATTGAAAAAAGCAATCCGGATTTTGGGCTTTTATTATTTTTTTTTAAATTTTTTTTATTTATTTATGATAGTCACAGAGAGAGAGAGAGAGAGAGGCGCAGAGACATAGGCAGAGGGAGAAGCAGGCTCCAGGCACCGGGAGCCCGACGTGGGATTCGATCCCGGGTCTCCAGGATCGCGCCCTGGGCCAAAGGCAGGCGCCAAACCGCTGCGCCACCCAGGGATCCCCGGATTTTGGGCTTTTAAAAAACATTAGCTCATAAACGCCATTGTTAGGTTGTACCTCTATTCTTTTGCTTCCTTTTTTTTTGTTAAAACATCCAAGGCTAGCACTGATTGAAGTTCCTTTCCCAAACATTATTTTATAATTCAAAATAAACAGATTTTGTTCAGAATATGAGATCTTAAATATGAGATGATAGCTGTTTCCTGAGGTATATTTTCTCGTAGGGGGAAAAGTCCTGATTTATCTTTAGGTGTATATACTCTGTGTTCGTATCATCAGGAGATGATGTTCGTTTGTGTAAATACATTTTACTCTGAAGTTTTAATCGAGCACTCACTCTTAAGCCAATGTAATAGCTAATTTTTGTTAGTATTTTTTGTCAGTGACAGTAGCTTTCTTTGCGACCGTACACATCTTCTTCAACTTACTGTGGGTTTATATCATGATAAACCCATCTAAGTTGAAAGTATTGTAAGTTGAAAATGCATTTAATATGCCTAACATACTGAACATCATAGATCAACCCAGCCTCCCTTCATCCTGCTCAGAACACTTATATCAGCTCATAGTTGGGCAAAATCAACTAACACGTCTATTTTATAATGAAGTGTAAAATCAGTCATGTGATTTACTCAGTACTGTACTGAAAATAAGAAACAGAATGGTTGTGTGGGTACAGAGTGGCTCTAAGTCAGCCTCATGTCTCATGGCTGCCTGGGAGCCGAGAGCATCCTGGGGAGAGTTTTCTACCGCATATCGGTAACCTGGGCATAGATCAGAATTCACATAGGGTCTCCACTGAATGTGTATTGCTTTTGCAACACCAAAAGTCAAGGAATCGTAACTTAAACCGTTGTAACCCAGAGAACACCTGCATTTGATTATTTACAGGTGTGGCTCTTTCTCAGAGACAGGATAGAGTGACAGTAATTGGGGGACTGCCTCAGGCTGTATGACTAGGTCCTGAGAGCTATTAAAGGAGTGATGTCTTTTGTTCCAAGATTTGTTTCCTCACATAGTTAATTCTGTTGGTAGGCTCAAGATGTCAGCCACCCTGTTTGGTACATGGCCTGAGGATTTTTATCCTGGGGTCCAAGGATGGGCTTCAAAGACTTGATGGTCTTTCTGAAATTTGAGTGATATTAGAATAGCCTTTGCTTTCATCAGCCAGTCAGTGATGTAGGGCTTATGTGAGCCCAAAGAGTTGAGAACCTAGTTCTCATAGATAGTTCTAGAGAGAGGAAAATAGAATGCTATTGATTAAACATGATTACAATAAGATGCCCTGTCACCAGCTGCCATTAGATTGCACATTCTTTGGTGTGGAAATACAAACGGCTGTACAAATGAGGGACTGCATGAAGAACCCTCTTTGTTCTTTGTCAGATGCAAAACATCTCTAGCTTCCTGGTTATTCAGAAGCCCATTTCCACATATGTCACCAGATGAGATATCGTTCATGAGGGTAATGGTTTGGCCTCCGAGGAATGAGCACCTTTTCATTAACTTGTAAAGAGGGTAACAGTACTTACCTTTGTTTTCATACTGAAGTTGATGCAGTTCATTTGTCAGAATCAGTTATTTATTGAGAAAGAATGGAGATAATTTATAAAAGGAGAAATGCCTCTGTGACAGAGAATTTACAGACTTTAGTTTTCTCTTAAAAGATGGGGTTTAGCATTATGTATATTTATGGCACAAAAGAGTGAGAGAGAGAGAGAAAGAGAAAGAGAAAGCTTTTAAAATGGAGAAAGGAAGGAGGAGAATGGGAGGTTGGGGAAGGTCAGTTGTGAATTTTTTGTTTCCCATCCAGTACTTTAATGTTTTTGCTCACAGTGACATGGACTGGATTTAGAAGGAGTGTCTCAGCTTTAGGGCTTTATGGTTCCATTTTCACAGTGGCCAAGCTTCGGTTGTTCATCCATTGCAGGATCATCATTGAGATTTTGGAGGATTGCACAAAAGCATCTGGTCGGGAACATCGTTATGAAGGAAGAGACAAGACCCTGCCTGAGGAGGCACATACGAGAATAACAGAAAAGGAGTCTGGGGATAAATACAGAAGAGCAGCTGAGGAGGTAGGTAGCAGCCAGAGCTGCGGCTGGACCTGGCGTGGCTCCTTCTGCTGTCCTCGGGCCCATCTCTGGAATGGAGGTGGTTCTTAGGGCAGCACAGTCACTCAGCTTCTGGCCCCCGAAGCAACTTACCAAACAGAGGGATGCTGCTCTTAACTCCTCCTAGAGCATCCCTGATGCAGCCCCGCGGACCCCTTCCTGATGCCCCAAGGACAAGAAAGACCATAATGGGCACCTTGAAGCTCTGGCAGGTGAAAGGGATAACACATTTGCAGCCAGATACCTCCCTGCCTCTGATTCTGGAACAGGGAAGCCAGTAGCAAAGCTCAGTGAGCACGTGGCCTCTGAATCAGCTGTCCCTTCTTGGTTTCACTCTTACCCTGATGGATGCCCTGTTGGCCCTGAACTGTGACCTGCCCCGACGGCCCCTCCCCCTACAGGTACAGTGGGTAGTGGTTACTTTATTTCCTCCTCGATAGCCTGCAGTTCTTATCTCCTCAATAATGTTTGTTGTCAAGGTCAGGGTCGTCGGTCATTTCATATCCTGTGACCTCCAGTGGATGTCTTTTGATATGCTGGCTCCTTATGGAACAGGCCACATCATGTATGTGTCACCTTGATCCTTTAGGTTTTTTTGTTTTCCTTTTAATCTGCAGACTTAGAACACTGTGGATGGGTCTGAGGCCAAGTATTTTATGTCTGTGGTCATCACATTATCATGGGAACGTCAAGCCCCCTTTCCTAGACGAGGGTACTAAGGTTCCAAGTGGTTACGTGGCTGGCCTGCTGTTTCCCACAGTGCGCCTGGCCGACACAGTGGGCGTACGGCAGGTCTGTCTCTCAGTCTGTGCCATGGAGACCGTGTCCTGTGCTGTCTCCCCTTTTTGAAGCGAGATTTGAAAAATACCCTAATACTTGTGGAATTTAAATCTTCCACTCTGCTTTCTCCACCATTTTTCCTACTTGTTCCAATTTCATGGATTCTTGTTTGGTTTATGACTACACTTACAACATTTAATAAGCATCTTTTTTTTTAAAGATTTATTTATTTATTTATTCATGATAGACACAGAGAGAGAGAGAGAGAGAGAGAGAGAGAGAGAGAGGCAGAGAGGCAGAGACACAGGAGGAGGGAGAAGCAGGCTCCATGCCGGGAGCCCGACGTGGGACTCGATCCCGGGACTCCAGGATTGCGCCCTGGGCCAAAGGCAGGTGCTAAACCACTGAGCCACCCAGGGATCCCTTTAATAAGCATCTTAAAGTTTAATATTTCTAGCAGTTATTGTTTCATAATTTTACTGGCATCTGAGACATGATGAAGAGTGCGCTTTGTCTGATGTAGGCTTTCATATCTCCATTGATACGTTCTGAGCTGATGAGGCCAGGAGAGGCAGTAGGAGTGGGCTTGCATGTTTCTGACGCAGCAGCATTACCCAGATCCTTCCCGAACAGGGTCCATGAGGATGACGTAGCACAGCCCTGCTGTTTTGCCAAGCGATCTTCTCATGGAGTTCACAGAGTTGTTTCAGAGCCCATAGCCTTTGAAACGTAGACCATCTGTTCAAGTTCATAGTGTTGGCTGGGTGGTCACGTCAGTGTGTGCAGCTGGGAAGTTGCCCTGCACGATGTGAGTTTTAAGTTTGAGGCAGTTTGAGAATAAGTGAAATCCACTTTTTTTTTTTCAGTAGTGGGCTACATGATTTGAGAATCTGTGTATTTAGGCTTCTGAAATATTTTTATTTAGTTGGCAGATGTTGTATGTACCTGTAAATATTTTAAATCTTCACTAAAGCCTGGGAGGTAGGTGTGTCTACCTTCTCTGAAGCATGAGTCAGCTGAGGCAGTGACATTATGAAGCCTGCCCGCCTCAAGCAGTCAGAGACTGGTAGAGCCAGTGCTTGAACCCAGCTTGGCTTGATTTCATTCACTGTGCTTTGGACAATTAACTCTGCCTCACTGATTGCTCACAGCCATGACACTTCGATGGCAGACATGTCCAAGAGTTTTTTTTTGTGCTTTGCATTAATACAAAGGCAGCCTTACCACCAACAGTTAAATGAGCCTTGTCTTCACAAGTGAAGGCTTCTAGACCGGCCTGGTGCTGTCACTAGTGAGGCTGTGCTGTGTGGCTGATAGTGGACTGAGCCACCTTTGAGTGGCTAGGAGGAGCGTCTGCTCCGGCCACATGTCCTTCCCTGTGTGCCTGCTGTGCTGCTGGGGCAGCGAGGCTTGGCTCACCTGAGCTATGGCATGAGCGGCTTTCTGCTCCTTTCGAAGGAATGCTGTCTGGAGTTTGGCCACACATGCACACAGGTTGGGGCAGCCCTGGCCATTCTACAGGAATCCCAAAATTTACAAGATATGCAAACCTCAAAATTTCAGATGTATTGAATCAGTGTCACTGTAAAATTTCTTTTTGTTTTTAAATGTATCTTTTCCCTGACATTACACCAAAGACGTGGTAAGCACTGATGATTTCAAACAACAAAATGCCCACTACCACTCAGGTAGCCCCTGATAACATTTTGGTGTGGATGCTTCCAGTTTTTATTCTTATGAGTGAGTATATCTCTGAAAAAGTACAGAGTTGGAATGATAGTGTTCTGGATCCACTTTTACTTGCTATAACTTCCATGTTTCCCCCATCTTTTAAAATTTTCTTTTATGACATACTGAAAAGTGACTATAAGATGTTCTCTGTGGGCAACTGCGTAAGTGGTTCCATCTGGTTATCTGAAAGACCTGATCCTTACCCGTTCAGCTAGTACTCCAAAGTAGGCCATGGCGCTAGGACAGGAGTATTAAAATAAACATAATTGCCAAAGGTGTTCATACGTCCTGTAAAATGACTAATGATGGTCAAGACTCAGTGATGAGAAAACCCAGGTAATTTCTGTCACATTATGCAGTGACAGTGACTTGTAAATTCCCCGGGACAAATGCCATGCATGAAGGGAGCACGGGAAATTCTCTCTTGACCAGGACACTTTGAAACCTGCTTTTCCTTTTATTGAGGTGACTCACCTTTGGGCTTTTTTGGTTTTTGGTTTTTCTGAGAGAAAGGGAGAGTGAACAAGCACAAGTGCATGAGTAGGGGGAGGGGTATGGGGAGAGAATCTCAAGCAGGCTCCATACTCGGTGCGGAGCCTGGTGTGGGGCTCCATCTCACGATCCTGAGATCATGACCTGAGCTGAGATCGAGAGTCAGGCGCTTAACCGACTGAACCACCCCAGCGCTGTGGAGGTGACACAACCTTTGACAACCAATTTCTCCAAACTAAAGTGAAACTTCTCAAACTCTGATCTGCAGGTTTTCACCCTGGTAGTTGCTTAAGGTATATGATAATTCATGTGCTATCTCATTGAGCATTTCCCCTCCTCCTGCTTTCTTTGGCTCTTTCATGTGGGTTAAGCCCTAGGTCAGACAGGAGGCTGTAGGTCCCCTAATTGATGCTGCTTTTGCAGGTTGCTGGGGGGGTACATTCCTGGTGCAGCCCCAGCATGGCTATGAATCCAAGAGCTCTGTGCACCTAGCCATTGGAGTTCCTCGACTGAGGGGCTTACAAGTGCCGCGGGTAAACATTTAGTAGAAGTGTTCCAACAGGCTGGCATGGGGTGGGGACTGTATTGTTCCTTCTTCTTCTCTTAGAGGCATCGTTACTAAGTTAAATTATCACTGTCACCACCATCATTGCCATCACCATCCCCACCAGGTCACTGCTCTCTAGACCTGGTTCCTTGTTGCCTTTGGGATTCCAGTGTGCCTGGGGCTAGGTCAGGGCCAAGGGAGGAGGACAATGTCTGTGACCTGCTTATTGTCCCATCAGCCAGCAGCTCTGCTTTTCTATGTTTTGTGTATTGAATGTCCACAAAGTTTTGTTTTGAGAAAGGACTCTGCTGTTTAGGGAGGTAAAGACAGAGTCTCTGTGGCATGGAGACCTTACGGGAGATTGACAAGAGAAGGAAGACACATGGTCACACAGGGTTGCTTTACATTTCCCTCATGCCCATATTTCCCCTGCAGGGACATGACACTGTGCTTCTTGGGCTTGGTACTTAACATAATCCCTCCAGTTGGGATTCCCATAGACTGACATGCTTTTAAGATCGTAGTTTCCATAGATGTGCCTCAAAAGTTGTAAGGTTAAGAGAGATGGTGGGAAAACCTTACAAGCATGGGCGGTGGAACATAACTTTAGTGAATGGGGTCAGCAAAGGGTGGTAGTTATAACTTGTCAGGGAGGGGCCCCAGGAGACTGGTTTCTGTGTTGGGGTTGATGTGGATACTGGGAAGGCGTTCTTGATGTCAGAGTGATGTGGTGCAGGAAATTGAGCCTGACAGTTTGTGAAATCTTCATTACCTATTTCTACATTCTTTTAAAACATTTTTGGTAGGCAGTCTTAAATTGAAGGTTGATAGTGATGAGTTGCAGAACTGACCACTTCTGTCTGAATCAGGAACTTTAGGTGTATTTGTACCACAGCTCAGTCGACTATGTAAACAATTTCCCTAAAGACATTTGTGACCAGGGGAGAATAAGGAACTGACTACAGAATTTACAATGTCTAGTTCACAGCTGGAGCTCAGAATCCTTAGTCAATAGTTAAAAATATTAACGGCTTATTGACAGGTTAGTTGATGCAGGAGTGTCCACATGGGAAGAGCTTAGCATGAATGTATATTCGATTATTCAAAGAACGAGATTAGTCTTGTGAAAATGAGAGAAAATTCTTGTTTATCTCTAACAGGAAAGGAGTAAATTTGCCCAATTTGCAAATGTAACAGGACCCATTGAAGTCAAATAGGGTCTGAGCTGTCTACCTTTTGGCTAACACCAGCTCTTGGCCTACTTCCTGCCATAGTATAGGGCTCTACTTTTCTGTGTAATGTACAAGCCACTCCATGTGAATTAATGGTACTCCTGGAATTGTGCCGTACTGCAGTCCTGAGTATATCCTTCCATACATCCACCCACCCATCCATGTGCCCACCTATGCATCCATCAACCCACCCATCCAGTAGCTATTGATTATCTCTGCTTTATGCTGCACACGATCTAGTTATGAGTCAAGTGGCGAGCAATGCAAACAAGATCTCTTTCCTCATTGATTGTTTAGTCCGGTGGGAGTGGGTCAGGGTGGTTTAGGGAGACAAGTGATACAAAGGTAGATAAACAAGACTGTGGATAAGTGCTGTGAGGAAACTAAAAGAGGGTGACAGAGTTCTGGCGTAGGAAAGACTACTTTGGATTGAATCCAAAATGTACAGCTGTGTATGGTTGGCTATTTACCTCTTGTACTACCTGTACTTTTACATTTACTGTCTTCAGTAATCCTGAGAAGAGATGAGACTCCTTTGTGTGTTCTGTAGGAACTAAGGAATGAAATGTTTCTCAAGGTACTAGCATTCATTGGGGGAAACTGAGGTAACTTGCTTGTTAAAGTAGTTTGTGGAAGTAGAATTTAAAATAATTCGTTGCCGACCCATAACACATAAAGGGAAATTTCAGATCCATCCCAGAAAAAAAGTGTGATCTATTTGTAAGGGTAGAAGATGGAGAAATTGGACTGATTCTATTTAAGTGTCACAAACTGTCACAGACTCTCACTGCTGGGTTTCCTTTACCATGTCCCCTTTGCCTGCCTTATTTTGTCTCTTTCCACTAGTTGATCACTGCCCTAGGAAGGTCCGTGTTACCGTAGGCTGGTCTCTAGTGGCCGTCCCCCTGGCTCTGCCTCTGGTCCAGCTGAGCGGTTAGTTTTTCTCATGCTACTCCGGGTTCTGTTCCTTCATCAGAGCCTTGAGGGATGACTGGCCCCTCATTTTGTGATATAAGCTGGACTCTCTAGCTTGGCATTTGAGGCCCTCTCTGTCTCCCACCTCGTTCCTGCTGGCCTCCAACGCAGACCTCGGGTTCCGCCCTGACCTTCCACCCCTGCCCTGTGCCTGCTTAGCTCTCGTGTGATGCTCCAAGTCCAGCTCACATAGCTCGGCTCTCTTTCTGGCTGCTTTAAAGATTCTGCTTTGTCTTTGGTAGTCGTGATTTGCGTATGTGTCCTTCCTTTCCTTTCTCCTGATTATGATTTTGGGGTTTTCTGAATCTGAAGATTGATATTAGGAGAATTTTTCCGTTATTTATTAGAATAATGCCCGTTCCTCATTTCTTTATTATTTTCTTCAAAAGGAAACTCCACAAGACATATGTTATACTTTCTCACCTTCCACTGGGTGTCCCCTTTTTTATTTTTGTTGTCTTTGTCCTTAGGTGTACAATTCTGGACTGTTTCTTTGCATTTGTCCTTCGGTTCACCAATTTCTTTTCAGTTTGTTCAGTTTGTTTTTAATCTGCTGTTTAGACTGTCCTTGATGAAATAGGGATTTTATACTCTCAGATTTAATTAATTAATTAATTAATTTTTATTATACTGCTTTATCTGCAGAGCCTACACAAAGGTACAATACTGAGTACATAGGTACTCAATAAATATGTTTTTTTACTTTTAAAATTTTAAACCATTATTTTTGGTCCCTTCTAGAGTCAGCATGGTAATATTTTTAAAATAAAATTTAAGCAACAAAAACAGGTCTTTCCTTCCTGCAGAGTGACACAACTACCCTCGCACTCCGAATGTGCTCACTTTAAGAAGAAATTGCCCCTATCCCGAGGGCATAGTTCTGTGGGGTCCCGTGTAATGCCAGGATCTGTTCAACTCAGAGCTGAGTAGGCCTGGTTTATCTCCTCTTGTGTCCATGTAAGAATTGTAATGGAAGGTCAGGGGTACTGGGGTTCTGGTTTTGGTCCTTCTTCTAATGTTTCTTGATTGTCACCCAAACTGGCGTATTTAAAAAAGATGTATTTTCCTTAGTTGTTGGTTGTTTTTTTTTTTTTTTTTTTTTGAGAGAGGGTAGCTGTGTCATTCTGTCGGAAGGAAAGACCTGTTTTGTTGCTTTGTTTTTAGTAGGCGCTTCTAATAGAGGAAGTAAGAAGATAATATTTATTGAAATGAGATTTAGTTTTGTTCATCGATTTTAATTAGCTGTCTCATGTTTTATTCTATCATATAATTTTACCCTTCTAAGTAAATTTTTGATTCCCCCCATATGATATCTGCCATGGGTCCTCATGGTGATGTCCTGAGAGGCTCTGATGGAAGTCAGTCCTTTTATTCTGTGTTACTTTGTTTGATTCTGAATGAGTAGAATATTTTCTGCAAGTGAAAATAGCTGCAAGTGGTAGACTGTGCAGTGATGTAAACAAGGAATCACTCTTAAGAAGAAATCCTTGATGTTGTGGTTTACCTGCACAGTGCGCAGACCTGAGGAATCAGTTTTATGATTTGAAACTTCAGTTGGCTCTGTACTCTTTGAGTAAAACCCAAGCAGAGCTCTAGATAGTGAGAAGCTCTGCCATCTGATAGGATTGTGTAACGTGTCTGTGTGCCACTCGTGAGCCTGAATGAATTACACACTCTGTTGTGAGCCTCAGCCTTCGCTCTTTGAGAATCCCATCCTGGATTAATTTTGCAGAAAAGGACCTGCCATCTGAGTCACGCGTCAGCACTGCCACATTAGACCACAGGGTCCTGGAAACAGCATGACTTGAGCTAACAATTAATTGTTCAAACATATATTATGGTACCAAGCAAATGTTAAATGAAATAGGGTTTCATTTGGTTTAAAGTTTATTTAAATTGGTAGAAAGCACAAGTTATACTGACCAGAGTAGGGATAAAAATTGCCTGGTACAGATAAATATTCTGAACTCTTGAAAATGAGGTCACCTGGGTGGCTCAGTTGGTGAAGCGTCTGCCTTCAGCTCAGGTCGTGATCTCAGGGTCCCAGGATGGAGTCCCATGTGGAGCTCCCTGCTCAGCAGGAAGTCTGCTTCTCCCTCTGTCCTGCTCTCTCTCTCTCTGAAATAAATAAATAAACAAACAAACAAACCAATCAATCATGAAAATAAGTAGTGTACTTTACATATTTGCCGGGAAAAGAAGTGGGAGCATTCCATGGTAAACATGCCAGCTGGATTACGAGCATGATTTGTCAGCCATAGACTTTTACATAAGACCACATTATGATGAGTAGTATCAAAATTAGTATTCCAGGGGCTTAGAGAATTAATATCCTGAGTTTTTTTTCTGATTTAGAATTTTAATTTTATAAAATGTTAGCATAATGGATCTTCACATTTAGTCATGAAGAAGTGGCTGTTCTTAAGATATTGTAATGTTTACTTTGAGTTGGCATTGGTGCAAATGGTTTCTAACGAGGAAAATGGTTTGCAGCCCACATTATGAATATCTTTAGGCTTTTAAATAATTTAATCCAAAGCATTCACTATTTATTGTTTTTTTGCTCAAAATTTGATAGCATGGACTTTTCCCAGGGTTTTCCTGTCCTCAGTTGTATTTTTTCATGTAGTGAATGCATTTCTGAAAATTATATTAATGATATTTTTAATAAATTGAATTAATTTAGGTGCCAAGGAAAGTTCACTGATTTAAAGAGGACTTCTTAAGAAATCCTTCAGTATAATGAAGAAAAGCCTTTTTGATGTAGATCAGTCTTTTGCTTTTTGTGCAGGGGGTTTTAATCTTGGGTCACTCCTTTGATGATTTATTTATAGCACACTCAAAGATGTGTTGGGTATTTTTGTTTTGACTGTATGTATTTATTTCCACCTATATTAATTTGATAAAGAAACTGAAATAGAAGCAAAGATTATATAAGTAATAGCTCACTTACAGAATCTTTTTCTTCCAGCATAGTGGGTGGAAAAATGTTAATTATTAACAGAATCACTTACAAACCACCACATGGTCAGAAAAGCCACTACTAAGAAAAATATTTGGAGGCATGATTATTGTCCTGACATTCTCACATCCTATTGGTTTTCCCTTCTGTCAAAATGAGTGAATCAAAATAAAATAAAACCCACCGAGTGGTCTTTCTCAGTGATGGGGCCCAGCTGTTGAGGGGTGAGTAGCTCCATGGTGAAGAACACGCAGTGGGCACCCATCCACTTGCAATCCAGAGTCTCTTTGAAACCCACTCCTCTTGGAATCCTTGTTTACCATGAAGACTCTATAAAGTTCCTGGTTTCATCAGGTAGGATAGCCCGGAGCCATCTCACACCTGCCACCCCACCCTGTGGGTTTATAATAGTTGCTTCTTCTGCACTCCTTTGCTACTCCGTGAGCAGTTCTGTGTCATCTCTAACATTGCTGTTTGCTTTATTTAAAAAATATTAAGTTTCAGATCGCCTCTTCTCTGAAGGTAGTAATACCTGCGAGTGCCTTCTAGATCCTCAGGACTCTGCCACTAACGAAAACCCTGGGACCTTGCAGGGACTTTCAAAGCTTCCTTCATTCACCAAATTTTTGGTATCACTTTACATTCTAGGCCCTCTTTATGTACTTAGGTAGTGAACCACTTCAAACAGAAAACCAAAAAGCCCAAGCCTACACCTTGGAGCTTGCAGCCTACTGGGGGAAGGACTTTGAATAAACGAGATGAACAAGTAAAATGCTCGTGTGCTGGATGATGATCAGGGTTCTCGCCAAACTAGCTGAGAATTGGATGGGAGTGTCAGTGTGAGTGGGCACTTGTGTGCATGTGTGTGAGATGCACCCCGTAGCACGATGTCGGGAAGGCAGGGGAGGCCTTCATGTGAGGGTGACCTCCCAGTAGGACATGAAGGAGGAGGGGATGAGCCTGCTCTCTTTGGGGCAGGGAGACCGAGGCCCAGATGTTCTCTTTATTTCAGATCCAGGAGCCAGGCCCCACCTTGCACAGGCACAGATTGCTGGTTCAAAGCCAGGTTGTCACAGCCACACCCACTCTCTCCACCTCCTGGGTGCCTTCAAAGGGGACTTCCTGTTCATTGTCTGAAACTTCCCAGCTCCCAGCAAAAGGTGTTCTACATCATGAGCCCGAGGATCAGGCCATGTCTGTTCGCAAACAAGCGAACATCCTAGACAGGGAGGGAGGTGGATTAGTTTTATCTGCTCAGCTTGCAGAGCCCCAGATTTATGTCTTCCTTCCTCGGGTCTCTTAAGAAGGTTAAGAAAGAACTTTTAGGGGAACCGCCCTTTCTGTTTTTCCTTTTCTCTATTTAAAGATGTTTAAAAGTGACTTGACTTTAAAAATATTTCTGTTCTCATATTATTCGGGATGTTTCAAAAGAGCATGCTTGTAATTGTGTAGAAGCCCATAGAAGTCGTAGCTTCCAGGGAGAGAGTCCAGCAGAGCCAGAGACCAGAGTCAGGCCGCGTCTCCTCCATCCCCTCCAGGATGTCTCCTTTACTGTTGTGTATTTTGGAGCTGGGAAAAGGCAGTTGGCTTGGATCATTGGGTGCGGTGTCTTGTTGAAGTCTGAATAATGAAACACTGAATAGGGGGCGGATTAAAGCAAGGCCCCGCCATGGGCCTGAGGAGGAGATGCCTGGTCCTGAGCTCCTCTTCCCCACGGCCCGCCAGGAAGGATGGCGGGTGACCCCACTGCTGGTGCCCCGCATCGCCCAGCGGGATCTGGGGGTCCTCGTCATCATCTGAGTCCGTATGTGCTACTTTTCCTTCTTGCTCAGGATAAAGAAACGTCTTTATTCTTTTCGAATAAAATCTTTGTCGACCAATGTGCTGTTAATGATTTTGTGACTCTGTTAAATACTCTTAAGTAACTCTGACGCTTGCTCTTAGACACCTGACCAAAGTGATTTGCTGTGGGCTTTTCTAGGCAGACCCACTGAATTTCAGTGGCAACAAGGATTTCATGTCGTGTAACCATTAACATTATAGTGTTGCCCCCACTCTGGGAACCTTCATGAGAATGGCTGAAAAGTCCATGTGTGTAGGCTGAGGGTTTTCAAAGTAGACTAGCAGACTGGTCATTTTCCTTTGCACTGGCCAGTCATTCTTTTTTGTTTAAGATGTTTGTGTATTTTGAGTGAAGCTTAAATGATCATTTACTTCCCTGGCCTTCACAGAGGTACAAGCCACCCCAGCTCTTGTCTTCTTTGTCTTGGGAAGGCTGCTTCTCCCACATTTATAGCTTCTGCTCCTACACAAGGCTGGTTTGTGTGTGGCTCTCCTGGCCTCTCTCTACTTCATTGTCACTTTGGGCCTCAGTTTTGTTTCATTTCTTTTCTCTTTTCTTTTTTTTTAAGATTTTATTTATTTATTTGACTGAGAGAGAGCACAAGCCTAAGGAGTAGTAGGCAGAGGGAGAGGGAGAAACAGGCTTCCCACTGAGCAGGGAGCCTGACATGGGACTTGACCCCAGGATCATGACCTGAGTGAGCCGAAGGCAGACACTTTATCAGCTAAGCCAGGCGTCCCTGGCCCTCAGTCTCTGATGCCACCTGGACCCATGTCTCTGTTCATCCACTCAACTACCGGCCTTGAGCGCTAACTCCATAGGCACTATTCTAGGTACTGGGGTATAGCATGAAGCCAGAGAAGGTCCCAGCTCTCATTGTATTGGGAGAGGGAGGAGAGATATATATGCCAGGTAATGGGGAGTTTGGGAAGAAAAAGCAGAGCAAGGGTGTGGAGTGATGGTGAAAATATCATCTTTGATCTGGTGGTGTGTGAGTGCTGATGGGGGCAAGCCTCAGACCCAGGCTCTCTGAGGGAAGGCTGTCTCAGGCCGAAGAATCTACAGTTGCAGAGACCCTCATACAGAACACACTGTATGAGCACCAGCCGCGGGGCTGGCATGGCTGGAGAGGAGTGGTTGAGGGGGTGGTGCAGGATGCGGCTTCAGGGAGGTCATCAGTGCCTCTGTGGGGTGTGATGAGGACTCCAGCTCTTGCAGTCAAGGAGGCGGGAAGGTACCCGGGGCCGTAAGCAGAGAAGTGGAGCCATCTGACGTATGCCTTAAATCTTCCTGTTGCTGTGTGAAGGGTGGGCTGTAAGCGAAATAGGAGGATGCACGGAGACCGGTTAGGAGGTTCTTGGCAGTCTAGGCCAGCCGGGTAAGCTTGGATAGCTCGGGGGGAGTAGTGAGGGCTGAGGAGGAAGTGGTCGGGTTCTGGATATACTCCCAAAGAGGGCTAAGCGAACTTGAGTGTGGTCAGGTGTGGATTTGGGAGGGAGAGGCATGCAGGGTTTCTCCAAAGATTTTATCCTGAGCTACTGATGAGTTGTTATTTCCTGAGGCATGGAAACATGCAGAAAGAAAATGTTGGGGCTGTGGGGAGTCAGGTCTTTATGAGTTCAAGTGCATACCTGTGGTACTTTTGTTGATGTGTAATGGGCTTATCGTTGCTTATAGATGAATAGATACTTAAGAATTTTCTCAGTTTTCAGTCATAATAACTGTGTATGGATGTAACCCTCATAAACAAGAGACTTTTGAGCTCCTTAGCCATTTTTTAAAAGTGTCAAGGGGTCGTGAGAGCAAAACACTTGAGGACTGCTGACCTAGAGAGGGAATGACAACAACAGAGAAAACATTGGAGAATTGATTGACCCTTTGGGCCCTTGCAGAGCTGAGGAAGAGCCCACAAAGGACAGTGAGAAGGATCTGCCAGAGGGAAGGCCCATGAGAGAGCGTGTGGAGTTCTGGGGGCCAAGTAGAGCCAGCGTTTCGAACAGAAGCAAGAGGTCACTTGTGTCGTGGGCTGCTAATAGGTCAGATTAAATGAGAACTGAGAACTGCCCATTGGCCTTAGCAGTGTTGGAGCTCATTGATTTTCAAATGATAATTTCAGTGGAGGGGACGAGAGTAGGCCCAGGAGAAGGGAAGTGATGTGTATCACAATTAGATTCCTGAGAGTGGGAACTGACCTAGCTCATCGCTTCACTTTGACACTGGCCTTCAGATTTGCATGGGGAGCCACCCCAGGCCGACCAACTCTGAGGCTGGAACACAGGATGTGAGCACGTAGTACCAGACAGAGGTGCCTCATCCCTTTTGCTGTGCGTGGGATAATTCTCTTTAAGAAGGTATATATGGGCCGCGCCAGTTTGCATTCCTACCAGCAGCGTAGGAGGGTCCCCTTTCTCCGTATTCTTGGAGTTTACATGAAAACTTTTTTAAAAAGGTACATGGGTTCTTTTTCCTGGAGCTAAGAAACATGATTATATGGGATTAGTTAAAAAATAAGTTTTTCTTTTTTAAAGTTAGTTCAAAAGGAAAATTTTTTATATTCACTCCTTGTATATTATTGGTCAATATTAAATGTTACGGTTTTAGAGGGAAAAGAGGAGATACAGTTTCCTCAAGTGAGGTCTTAACCAATTTATGCTCAAGAATATTTATTTGCACTTTAAGGTAATTGTTTATGTATATATATCACGTCCATCAGACGGAGAACTTTTCATCAGTAGAGTAGGAGTTTTCCCATTTTATTTCCTTATAGACTATCATTCTACATGGACTACAATAGGAATTTAATAAATATTTTAGAGGGAGTAAGATACTAGAACATTCAGGTATTATGTTTTATAGTTTATTTTTTGAGTAATTTCTCCATGATGTTAAAAGTGACCTTTAAGTGGGGTTAGTAAAATCAGGTAAAACCTAAAGGACAGATTGCTTTTAATTCTAGGTTGAAACAAACGTTCAGAGGCTGTTTTGACAGGAAACAGATAACAATACTTTTTCCTTTGCTTTGGTTGGGTGTATATTTCAAAAATGGAATAACTGGACAGACTCCACACACTGTTTTTGAGGCCTTACGTGTCCTCAAAGTAAGAAGAGAAGTAAGTTTGACCTGTGAGAGACTGTATCTTCTTTAGAACTAATTCAAAGAAAATTTCTTGTAGATTATTTTAAAATTTGGATATAGTTTATATGCCATACAATGTATTAAGTTTCAAATGAACAGTTCAGTGTACCAACATGTCTCTCAAGATGTAGGACATTTCCATCACCTGGAAAATTCTCTTGTGCCACTTCCGGTCATTTGTCCCACCACAGAAGTCAATGGTAATGTGATGTCTATCAACAGAGCTTAGTTTTGTCTCTTCCAGTACTTCATACACATGGAGTTACACATACAATATGCATGTATGTAGCTTTTGCTCTTCAATTACAGGTGTTTTTCGAGATTCATATTTGTTGTTTACATATCAGTAGATTGTTTCTTAATGTTGATAAGTCATATTCTGTTGTGCAAATTTACCTATTCATCTGTTTGGGTGAGTTACAATTTTTGACTCTTCTGCGTATAACTGCTGTGAACATTAATGTACAAGTCTCTTGGTGGACTTAATGTTTTCATTTCTTTTGCATATACTTAAAAGTACATCACTGGATAAGTATATATTTAATTTTTTTAAAAAAATTGTCAGACATTTTCCTAAAAGGCTTCTATAGTTAAACATGCCCATCAGCAATGTATTTGATGCTCCAATATGCTCTGAGCCTTTGTCAACACTTGCTGCTGTTAGTCTTTTCAATATCAGCATTCTAGTGGGTATAACGTAGTACTGTGTGGTTTCCTATGATTTCTTGGAGCATAATGATGTTGAAATTTTGTCACGTACTTATTGACCATACCTGTGTCTTCTTTTATGAAGTGATCTAGTCAGGTCTTTTGCTTTTTAAAAAACTGGGTTGTGTGACTTTAATTTTTAACTTTCTATGCTTTTTAGTTCTTGAATTATAGCTGTTCTTTATGTATTTTGGATATGTCCATTGTCAGGTATGTGTATTGTGAATATTTTCCAGTTGGTGGTTGTCCTTTTATTTTCTTAACTGTGTCTTTCAAAAAGCAGAAGTTTTAATTTTGATGAAGTCCAATTTATCAAGCTTTTTTTTCTTTTATCCATAGTGCTTTGCCTAGTTTATGGTCTCCCATGTTTTCCTGGTTTATAGTTTTAGCTTTTATGCTTATTTCTATGTGAAGTGTAGAGGTAAGGATTCATTCTTCTTCCCATGTGGACATCAGTTTGTTCCTGCTCAATTTGTTGAAGAGACTTTCCTTATACCCATGAATTTTTTGGGTACCTTGATCAAAAAAATCAGTTGACCATAAGTGTGTACATCTGTTTTTGGCCTGTGTTCTGCTTCACGATTTATTCATCTGTCCTTACACCTATACTATATTTTGTTGAGGATTTTTGCACATGTTTTTTGAGTGATCCCATTCTGTCGTTTTCTTTTATTGTCTTCGTCTTGTTGTATTGAGATCGTGTTGGAATATACTTTTCCACCTGTTTATCTGTGTCTTTGCATTTAAAATGCATCAGCCATAGGTGTATATAGTTGGGGATTGGTTTTTTTGTGTGTTTTCTGACAATCTCTGCCTTTTAATTGGAATGTTTGGTCTATTTACTGTTATTATTGATGTGGTTAGTTTTAAATCTACCATTTTGTTATTCTTTGCCTCATCCTGTAGACATTCTTAAAAATCCTATATACCCTTTTCTAATGTTTCTTTGTTTAATTAGATATGTTAAATTTCTCTCTTGGGTGTTCAGCTATTACTCTTGGCCTTCTTCATATAGTTTCTGTACAGATTACAATATTCATCTATAATTCTTTTTTTGAATTAATATTTTACTACTTTGCATAAAAAATGTAATAAATCTACAATATGGTTTCATTTGTCCCTTCTGGTTTATTTTACTGTCCTCATATATTTTAATCCGTATATGTTACAAACTAATACGCTTCCATAGGTTAATACAGTTCCTATTAAGTGTGTATATCCACACAGTTAATACAGTATCTGTAACAAATATGTCCTAAGAGAATGAAGAGAAATGGTCTTTCATGTTTACATATGCGTTTACCTCTTCCAAGGCTCTTCGTTCCTTTTTGTAGATTGAGTTTTACATCTGGTATCACTTCTGTTCTTCCTGGAGAGCTTCCTTTGGCACTTCTTGCAGTGTAGGGCTGCTGGCAACAGATTATCTCAGTTTTCATTTATATGAAGATTCTTTATTTTTGAAGGGTTTTTGTTGTGCATAGAATTCTAGGTTGACAGTTTTTTCCTTTATCCCCTTCACCCCCCTTTCAGTTCTTTAAAGATGTTTTCTCTTTTTTGGCCTCCTATTTCTCATGAGCTGCTTGCTGTATTCTTACTATTATTCTCTGTTGTTTCTTATCTGGTTACGTCTGTACATTTTTGTTGCTGTATCTTTGGTTTTCATGTGGCTAACTGAATACCCTGCTCTGGCATATTGCTGTTTTTTTGCTCAGTTTTGAAAGTTTCTGCCCCATTCTCTCTACTATCCTCTAAGACGTAAATCAGACTACTTGATACTGCTCTCTGGTCTTGGAGGCTTGTTTTAAACCATTGTTTCTTTTTCTCTGTGCTTCTGCCTATGTTCTTTATATTGACACGACTTGAAGTTCACTAGTTCTTTTTCATTATTGTGTCTGCTTGATACTCTCTTCATCCAATTGAATCTTGTTCATTTCAGATATTGTAGTTTTTAGATGTCGAATTTCCATTTGTTTTTTTCCCTTCAGTTTCTTCTGAAACTACCTCTTTCTTTACCCCTTCTATCATTCTTTAAATCCTTCACTATATTTAGCATTGTTACTTGAAAATCCTTGTCTTCTAGTTCCATGTTCTTGGGTTCTATATAGGTCCATTTCTGTGGACTGCTTTGACTGTGGAGTTACTGCTCCCATTTGTCTCACTTACATATTAATTTTTGATCTTATGCCAGGCATTGCAGATGCTGCAATGCAAACATTCTGTTCTGTTCCCCTGAGAAAGGTTGAGTTTTGCTCAAACAGGCAGGTGAATTAGTGGCAAATCAGCTTGAATAGTACAGAGACTCATTCCTAGGCTTTGCTGTTTCTGTTTTGCCTGTATTTCCCAGGAAATGTCCACTTGTCTGGGGAAGTGGGCTTGTGCCTTTAGTCACAGTGCTTCTGTGGTTTCAAAGGAACGTCTGAGGCCTTTATCAGGCCCATGGAGCGCCAGACTCATTCTGACTCTTCTGACTCTCTTTAGCTGTTGGAACTGGTCAGGTTCTGGTTGTTTTCCTCAGGATCCTTAGACTTGTAGTTCTCAGTTTAGCCAGCAAATGTATTTATTTGCAAATTTAGGACTTCACCCTGGATGGCTTCCTCATTTTGGAGACTTTCTTCTTCAATTTTCAGCCACTGTGGCAGGCCTGTGTTCTGACTAAAGGCTGTGTGGTTTGCACTGAGTTCCATGTGCTGTGGCACAGGTTTCTTTCACTCTCCTGCCATAACATAAATTATCATTGAGTGTGATTCCCTTCCTCTCAGGGGTTCTAGAGTTTCATTTCTGCCTGGTTGTTTCCCCCTGCCTTCAAAGCTGATTTTTATTTTCATCCACCATTTATAATTGTTACTGGATGGAGGTCAACTCTGCCACTGGATAACCAATCTCTGAAGGAATTTGTTCTGTGTGGTTTATTTCAGTCATTTAAATAAACCACAACCTCTTTACTTTGGAGCTTGAAAATGTCCTCAAGTCATGTATAATGGATGAAACTTGTTATTGGTCAGTAGAACAACATTGTTTCAACACAAGATGGTGTTTATGAGATAGTAGTATTTATGGATAGTTATGGATAGAAATAGAAGATATTAAAACATACTCTAAGAAGGGGAATTTGGTAATCTCTCTGATTTACACAGAGGGTGATGTTAGAGAACCACGTTAGTTGCAATGAAACTAACTTGGTGCATGTTCTTGGAGATTCCAGTGTAAACATGGAATTAAGCTTCAGGTAAGTACCGAGATATTCCTAATGTCTGCCTGGCAATTTCTGACCTATACCAATAAGCTGTAAGAGAGGAGACTTAGCTTTTGAAGTTTCTTACCACCAGGAATTCCTTTTGGTCACTGAAATTGGCTAGGTGTGTTTTATGCAGTTAACAGAGTCCAAGACCAGAGAGAAATTAGGCCAACTTGAAATATATCATGCTCCAGGAAAAGTAACAGTGCAGTTGGAAGCTGAAATTAATACCATCAGCATTGGTGCTGTTTTGCTTGTGTGCCAGTGCTCACCCAGGTGAGATGCATCCTCACTGCGATACTGGTGGGAGTGGGTGAACATTTAAGCAGTTCAGAAACTTTTTTTTAACTATGTCAGCAACACTATGTTAAATAACAGCATTGCCCTGTTTCACGTTTTCTCTCTCTGTTTCTTTGAAAAGGCTCTGAAGAACTGTCCAATCAGCAGATTTTTTTGTTTGAAACAACTTTATAAAAGATTCTTTACAAAAATATGTGGTCATTGTATAAAAAAAGAAAAGAAAGCCCTGTTGACCCTTGAACAATGTGGGGTTTAGGGACACTAATCCCCCCACCCCCTTTTAACCATGGTTAAAAGAAATCCGTATATAACTTTTGTCTTTCCAAAACATAACTACTGTTGACTGGAAGCCACCCTATAACAGAAACAGTCGATTAACACGTATTTTGTATGTTGTATATATTACATACCGTATTATGATAAAGTGGTCCAGAATGGAAAATGTTCTTGAGAAAATCGTAAGAGAAAATGCACTTACTGTACTGGATTGTTGTATTTACTGATAAAATGATGTATAAGTGGACCTGCACAGTTCACAGGGTCAGCTGTTGTTCAAGGGTCAACTGTACCAATAGATAAAAAAGGAGAAAATAAAATTTTCCAGATCCCTCTGCCAGGTATAACCACATTGGGGAGGAGGGGGCATGCATCATTTAGTTAGTTTTGTTTTAATTTACAAAAATGGATCATAGTATACATATTTTATGATTTGCCTTTTTTCCTTCTTAGTTCCAGCAGTTTTGTATGTATGTCAGTGTTTGTGCTTTTATATAAGCTGTCTGTGTATATTTAAACAAGAAATTGTTCAGATAGTTGTTTAAAATCCATCCAGCTAAATAGCTTTGAATTTGCTAGGGCCTAGGTTAGGGAGCATTTTATCATGAACTGAAACCACATTTGTTCTTGTAACTGAGAAGCATGAGAGAAAATGTCTTCATAGCTTCTACTTTGGCCAAGTGAGAATGGGTTTCCCGCCCTTACTCTGTTGAAATGCAGGTGCCCACTGCTTCCTGGCACGTGGACACAGTACAATCTTCTCTCTGCCTTTATTCACACTGCACGCGGTACAGGCTGGAAAAGCTCCAGAGCTGCTCTGCAAAATCACGCTTGGTGATTTGGTGGTGACCAGCTATATCTCAGTGCAGGGTCACCTTGAAATGCCAGAACCTTCTATGTAGTCGGGGTCTCATTGCCAGTCTTGTACGTAGGCGTTGAGCAAGGCATCTCTCTGGAGCTTGTGGTCAAGAAGGGCAGCAGACCTTGAGCTCAGAAGGAGTTACCAGCATGCCAATGGTAGTGAAGGAGTTTAGGGTCATAGGCGTGCGTGGTGTCTTACAGACCAGTTCTTTGAATGGTAGTGACTTGGGATGAACTGGCAGTGGACAGACGTATCCCTTCCATCTCTTCCTCCAAGGGTGAGGCTGGGCCCCACGGTCTAGGTGCTGTGGGAGTGGCCCCCGGAGTTCTTGCTGCCTGCTGGACAGGGCTGTTGCCCTGGATTTTTTAAGTGGGCTGTAGCATCTTTCTCCTTGCTTTTATTAGTACCTCATGGGTTTCTTATGGAGGTCTGGTGACCATCCAGGCCAGGGGTAGCTGACGATAGCAGGAGGGCCAAGGCTGGCGCCAGGCCTGTTTTTACAATACGGTTCTGTGGGCTCACAGCCATGCCCTGTTGTTTGTGCATCACCCACCGTGCTTTTGCACTGTGACTGCACAGCTGAGTGGTTGCAGGAGATGCCATGTGCCCTGCAAAACCCGAATACCGACTCTTTGGGCATTTCCAGAAAACATCTACTGACTGTCTAGGCATGATCCACAACCAAATGCCCCACATAATTTCTTTTTTTTTTGGTTGGTATGTATTTCTTCCCCTATTCTCCACAGCCCATCTGTTGGGTCCTTTTCATACGATTTTTTTCTTTCTTCTCTCTCTTCTGACCAGTTACTCCCTGGTGAGCTGGTGAACAAATGGGGCTGACGTCACATGGCCTCATAGTGTACTACATCACCACCACTGTCAGCCTTTGTTTTTGGCTCTTTTCCACTTAAATTTTTAAATATTTGTTTGAGAGCAAGAGAGAGTGAGTGGAGATAGGAGCAGATGGAGAGGGAAGGGCACACTCTGCTGAGCTTGGAGCCCAACAGGGGGCTCGATCCCATGACCCTGAGACCGTGACCTGAGCCAGAATGAAGAATTGGATGCTCAACCAACTGAGCCACCCAGGGATCCTCTCCACTTCAGTTTTGCTCACTGCTCATTCTCAGAAGCTTTTCTCATCCTTTCCATTGCTTCATAGAGGCCTACAGGGGAAAAAGCACAAATTTTGGCTCTAAGAAAATGGTTTATTTATTTGTTTATTTTAAGTAGGCTCTACCCCCAGTGTGGGGCTTGAACTCACAACCCCGAGATCAAGAGTCAGATGCTCTACCGACAGAACCATCCAGGCGCCTCTTCTCCAAGAAAACTCCTTAAAGTTGAGCCCTGCCACTACAAAGTAGTTACCCTAGGCATGTCCTGTACTCCTCTGAACCTCAGGCTCTTCTTCTGAAGATGGGGGTCATACCCTAGCTGCCTTACCTACCACATCAGGGGTGTGGCATGATGGGGGCATGTGAGTGCTGTCAAATCTGAGATGTGTTCTTTTTTTGTGAAGGTGGCAATGCTAGATGACTGACTTCCTTCACTCCCATAACTGTATTTGTGAAGTTAATTGTGTTTTTAAATGTATTGTGGAACGAAGGTGGTGTGTTTTTATTTGAAATTTTTGCTTAGAGGATGCCTGGGTGGCTCAGCGGAGGAGCATCTGCCTTCGACCCAGCGCATGACCCCAGGGTCCCTGGATCGAGTCCCACATTGGGCTTCCTGCATGGAGCCTGCTTCTCCCTCTCCCTCTTTTCTCTTTGTGTCTCTCATAAATAAATAAATTTTTAAAATCTTTTTTAAAAAATGTTGCTCAAATAACACCAAGGAACCTATCCTCATTAAATACAGTTTGAATAGGATGAAGCTCAAATGATCTGCATAAAACTATCCCCATAGCAAAACCAAAAATCAATATTACTGAATGAAAGCCTTTTCGGTGCATTTTTAAAACCAGAAACACTGCGTTTTGAGAGTCCATGGAAGTTCAAGTGAGAAGTCAGGAAGTTAGAGGCCTTTTTATTTTCGGATGCCTGAGTTGGGGCTGTGATTTTTGTCCCTATACCCTCTGTGGTAGGAATGTCACGCAGTGGCTCACCGTACGGGCCCTGCCAGCCAGGCTCACACACCTCTGACGCGCCTTGTGCAAAAGTGATGCAGCTACTGATGCCAAGGGAGATCCCATTCCCTACATTAGGGTGCTGCAGTGGCAGAGGCTTCCTGTGCCCATTTTACATATTTGGAGAGGAGATGGTGTTCTTAGAGCCAACACGGAGAAGAAAGTAGAGGGTTGGCCTTGTCTTTTAGATGCCGCTGGACAGTGAGTGAGAAGAGCGTTCTCTCCTGGACTCACCCTGCAGACTCTGGTAGACTGTCATTTCTGTTCTTGTGTCCCTTTGGGTTTGGGTTTCATTTCCTTTGTCTTTTCCTTTCTTCCTTCCTTCCTTCCTTCCTTCCTTCCTTCCTTCCTTCCTTCCTTCCTTCCTTCCTTCCTTCCTTCCAAAATATTTACCTTTTCCACAAAGGTCTTGCCACCTGTTTGGGCTCTAAAGCTTGTGTCAGGTGTTGAGAGGATGCATAGTGGACTGACGCCTTTGTTTCTTACCGGCCTTGGGCCAGTGGATGGACCAGTGGCAGTTAGCCCTGCAGAGGTTGAGGGGAGTGGGGCCCCACAGCTTTTCTGGACTTCCATGTGTGAGTGAGACCGGTCTCCCCCCATCGTGGGGCAGGGAGGAGCCTGCACTGCCCCCATCCTGTGAGGAGTCCCCATGGCCCTGAGAAGAGGGGGAGTCAGGAGAGTCTGGGCCGTGTTGCCCAGGCCCTGCTCCCAAACCCACCGTTCTCCTAACTCCCCTCACCCAAGGAAGATTCCAGACGGCCACCTGAGGCCACGGGGACTGGGGGCCTCCCGCCAGCGCTCTGTAGGACAGGTGGGCGTGTGAATGCTGTGCGTTCTCGGTAACTCCACCTCACGTTGCTCTTGTGTCACACTAGGGAACAGGATCCCCAGCCCTCATTGTGCTGTTGTCCGCTTCGGTGAGTTTGTGCGTGTGCAAATTTAGGAGAGCCCCACGTGTGGGGGGACTGTGCCTCGTGTACCTTCTGCAGGTTAGTAGGACTGTGTCGGAGCGCTCACACCCATGCAGAACACGGACTGGTTAAGTGAGGTCCTGTCCTGGTTGTTCCTGTCGAGGCGCAAGTTCACATGGAGGAGAGAAGCCTGCTGCTATAAGGGAGAACATAAGCCTTTACTTCTTCTTACCTTGTCTTTTTTTTTATTAATTAATTAATTAATTAATTTATTTATTCATGAATGACAGAGAGAGAGGCAGAGATACAGGCAGAGGGAGAAGCAGGCTCCCTGCGCGGAGCCCAATGCAGGACTCGATCCCAGGGCCCCGGGGTCACGACCTGGGCTGAAGGCAGACACTCCACTGCTGAGCCCCCCGGGTGTCCCCTTCTTGCTTCGTCTTAAATATATGTTTATTCTTGGTAATGAGGAAAAGATTAGGAAGGAGAATATTGAGTCGATGACTGCTTCTTTTTTTTAATTGGTCTCAGGCTGTGGAAAGGGTCCCATGATGAGTTCTGAAGGAGCATGACCTGGGGATGGAGGGCTAACCTCTTTGTTTTGGCAACTCCCGCTGCTGTTGTAGGGGTGGGATCATCACTCACAAAAGCAAGGTGCTATTTATCTTAAACACAGAAGTTTCCAGGAGAAAGAGAACTGCGATCTGCGTTCTTAACAGCCTGCGCACACACAGATCCTGCATTCGGGATCTGCTGTCTGTGGTTCTTTGCTTCTTCACATGGGGTTACTTCTGCCAGAGGTACTGGGAAGCATGACTGTGTGTGTCCAGCCAGGCCGCATGTGTACAGGTACTAGTGCGGTGCCTTGGCAGAGGAGGTAGCCCCACAGTGTCTGGAATGGCTCAGTGGGCTTAGGAGCACAGGTGTGTGAAGCAGTGGCATGGACATGCTTGCACAAGTGTTTGTTCTGAGCCTCTTGATTTGCTTCCCTGGTTAACGCCTATTTAAAAAAAAAGAAAAAGAAAAAGTGGATCATTCTTAAGAAAAGGCAGCCTATTTTAGGGGCATCTCCATTTACTCAGAAAATACTATACATCGTTTTTGAAAATGAATTGAACTTTTAATTTCACTTGTCACAGAGCCTGTTCTTTATAAGTAAGAGCTTTATAGTGTTGTGGAAAGTTCATTCCAATTTTGTTACTTACAGAAGATATGATACCACTTATTTCTGGCTTGAAGCTAAAGTTTGGTCGACATGGGTAGAAAGAAGCCTGAGAAACAGAAGGTCTAGGTTGTGCTTCTGAGTGATCCTGAACGGGTAGGTCACTTAACATCTGTGGGTCGTGTCAGCATCCGTCGCTGAGAGTTTGGGACTAGAAGATTAATGAGGATTTCCCAATTTTCAAATGATGCAATTATAGATCTCCCCACCCATGTCTGCTGGAGGGAAGATGGCCTATTGAGACGAGGTCTCTGGCTCACCACGATAGTCTTAGCTGCTTGCTCTGCTTGAGAACTGTTACTTGGGTTTATTTGTAAAAGCTATTGGTTCTTGTTCAGAAGACATAAGTATATTTATATTGGGGGGGCAGGTGCCCTGGGTAGCAATAGGTTAAGCATCTATCTGCCTTTCTTAGGTCATGATCTTGGGGTCCAGGGATTGAGCCTCCAACGGGCTCCCTTCAGTGAGGGGTCTGCTTCTCCCTCTGCCTCTCCCCCTGCTGTCTCATCCTGTCTCAGATAAATAAATCTTTTAAAAAAACAAAAGCAAATTAAACTCCACCCAACAACACAAAGAATATTTGTATTTGGATTTTAAAGAGCTCGTATTAGCATAGTTTAGATGGAACTTTGGATGTTTTCATTTCTGTTCTGTTCTCAAAACCACTAATACAGAAAGTCTCCAGCTTGTTTCTCTAAACATGAGTTTTATGAAGTGTTTTAAGTCTGTTACATCACCTTAAAAATACTGTTTTGTTGGAACACCTGGGTGGGTCAGCGGTTTAGCCCCTGCCTTCAGTCTAGGGCGTGATCCCTGGGTCCTAGAATCGAGTCCCACGTCAGGTTCCCTGCATAGAGCCAGCTTCTCCCTCTGCCTCTCTCTCTCTCTCTCTCTCTCTCTCTCTTTCTCTCTCTGTCTCTCTCTGTCTCTGTCTCTGTCTCTCTCTCTCTCTCTCTCTCTCTGTGTCTCTCATGAATAAATAAATAAAATCTTTAAAAAAATACTATTAAAATTGTTTTATGAGGGGTAGGATCCTGACATAGTTCCTATGATGATCGAGATCCTCTTGCTGTTTTAATATGTCACTGTTTGGCATGCTGAATCCCCTTTGTAGGGCAGCCGATGACCATTTGTTTATTATTTCCTGGGTAAACGTGTTCCAGTATGTCCTGTAAATGGCAAGAATGGGGTGTGAGGACATGTGTGGTAAGAGAGGAGATGCAGGGTCTGAGCCAGAGACAGCTGTATGGCAGGATGCATGCCAGTAGACAGGCAGCTCCCTGTCCTGAGTCCTGGCCCCCAGCCTAGTTGTGTCAGGGACTCCGTCTGCACTTCCCTTCTGCACGAGTTAGCTGTAGTCACAGAACACTGGTGCCCCAAACACAGTGGCTTCAGCAGTGTAAACACCATCTCCAGGTTTCTGTGGGCCAGGGGTCTGGTTGTGATTCAGCTGGGCACAAGTTTAAGGCTGTGGTCAAGACATCAGCCTGGGCTTCTGTGTTATCTGAAGCTTGACTGGGGAAAGGTTTCCTCCTAAGCTCATGTGATCGTTGGCAGTTTCTTGTGGGGTCTCAGACTGAGGGCCTCGGTTTTGGCTTCGTGTTCACTGGGAGCTGGAGGCTGCCCTCACTGCTGCTTCTTCAGAGCCAGCAGGAGGGAATCTTGTAGCAGAATGGATGTTACAGTCTTGTGTGAGGTAACCAAATGTAGACCATCATTTTTGCTTATTCCGTGTATAAGAGAATCTCAGGCCCCAGCCTGCTGAGGGTCGGGGGAAGTGACACAGGGACAGGGACCTTGGGGCCATTGTAGAGTCGGCCACAATGAGGCTGACCGGGAGTGTGGATTCCGTGTGTCCCTACTCCTCTGTCTGCATTTTCCCTCTTCACCCAGAGCATGCTTCTGGTCCCTCCTGCCTACTTTTCTTCCTCTGACCTGCAGAGAGCTGAACACCTGAGAGTGGCTTTTCCTCCTCTCTCCTGCTATAGAAATTAAAGGGAAAGGTGGCAGGAAGCTGAGCGGCGCCCAGACTGTCAAGGCCCTGCCTGAATGGCTGGTATTTTGGGTGTGTGACACATCCCTAGCCGGCATTTCTACGTCATAACGTGCTCTATAGAAACGACCCAAGTGGGGTCTTTTCAGCTTTTGTGTTTTGTGGTCACTGCTGTCTTAAAGCAAGTGCTGATTTCCAAAATGAGTTCAGATTCCCAGTGTCGACCACTTAGGGGCTCTCACTGTGACTGTGCCTTAGATTTTAATTTAGAATCATTAGTGGTTAGCCCCAAACTGGCTCCAACCCAAGTTTGCTTCATCAGGAGCCTGAATAAAGAAACTTGGGGTGAATTTGTACGGTGGATTTCTGTGCAGGGCGAGAGTAAATAAGCAACAGTAACTCACACAGCAGCGTACACCGGTCTCACAAGCAAGTTGGTGAGCAAAAGAGAACATTCCGTGTGATCTGTTCATATAAAAGTCAAAACTGGGGGTGCCTGGGGGGCCCAGCTGGTTCGGCGTCTGCCTTTGGCTCAGGTCATGATCACGGGATCCTGGGATTGGGCCTGGCCCTGGCTCCCCCTGCTTGTATTCTCTCTTGTTCTCTCCCTGTCAAATCAATAAAATCCTTAAAAAAAAAAAAAAAGAATCATTAGTGGTTTGGGTCCTTTCACTTTCTGGCCCTATTACCTGATCCTTGGTATCATTATCTCTTTAGTCCTCTTTAGGGTGGTCTGTCTTGGTCTGTCTTCCTCGCCAAGGAGCCGGTGTGGTGTGGTTAAGAACTGAGGGCAAAGCCAGGCTGCCTGGGTTCGAGTTCTGGCTCTGCTCTCTCTTAGCTGAGCATTCTCAAGCGTGTGGTTCCATTTTGTTTCTTTGTGGCAGGTTTTACCACTTCTGATTTTTCCACTGGCCGGCTGACCTCTGACTGTGGCGGCCACTCTCACTTTGCTCCCAAGTTATATACATGCTGCTAATAGGAGCGGTTTGTGCCTTATTACTAATCAAATGTCCCTTCAAGCCTTTTTCTGGCCTGGTCAAGTGGCCACAACATGCGTGAGCTTGCGAGGACACCTCTGTTTTGGTGACATTGCCCTGGTACCTGCTTTGCCTCCTCAGGATGAGGATAGCATCTTTTTTTTTTGCCGTGAGCTTGATGGGACTGTTTGCAGACAGGGTGTCTTTCGGCCCGTGTCACCACACTGAGCTGTGGTAGTGCTGTTGCTGCCCTTCTCCGGATGAAGAATTAAACACCATGCTCCAGGTCTTCAGAGTCCATTGGGGAGCCTTGTTCTGTGTGACCGTAGAGCACCTACTCTTAACGACTGTGGGACACCGTCTCCTGTAGAGGAAGCCCCAACCTGCCTTAGTGAACCAGCTCCTTGGGAGGGAAACGAGAGGCCAAGAGTCGGAAACAGCACATCTTATGAGCATGAGAACTTTTAGCCTCTTCTGCTGCCTTCACTCCACTTGCTGTCCGTGAACATCTTGACACCTACGTGTGCCTCCCTCCTCGGGGAGCCGGTGTGGCCTTGCTGTAGAGGACATGGTGTACATTCAAAGCGGGAGTGTGGGGGCGCCTGGTGGCTCAGTCAGTTAAGTGACTGACTCTTGG
Organism: Nyctereutes procyonoides; assembly: GCF_905146905.1. Classification (NCBI taxonomy): domain Eukaryota; kingdom Metazoa; phylum Chordata; class Mammalia; order Carnivora; family Canidae; genus Nyctereutes; species Nyctereutes procyonoides. Next base: position 27,985,746 of record NW_026575043.1, read on the forward strand.
TTTGGGCTTAGGTCATGCAATTGAGCCCCACGCCAGATTCTGTGCTCAGTGAAGGGTCTGCTTGGGACTCCCTCCCCTCCCCTCCACCCCTCCCCATAGTCTCCCTCTCTCTCTAAAATAAATGAATTTTCAAAACAAAACAAAACAGGAGTGTGTTCCTTTCAGCCAGGTTTTTGACATGACTGATGGGGAATCTTAACAGTGCATAAGCAGCATGATTGAGAAGTCACTGGGTTGTTAACAGTCTCAGCCAGGAGTTACATATCCAGATTATTCTCTTTAGGTGCATCAGATAAGTTAATTGCTTATGTTCTGGTGATACTACCCTTGCACTGCATTCTTTTACATGCACTTTGCCTCCACCACCTTCTAACCCCTTCCCCACCCCCAGTACTTAGCACAGGGTCTGCTGCCAAAAGGATGGTTCATTAACATCACTTGTTGAAGTTGCTTATTCTTTTGAATAGTCATAGTGGTGGCAAATTACCAACTTGGAGGAGGAATTGGATTCCGTGAACCTATTAAAATATTTTCTGTGAAAGGAAAGAAAGTAGGACTTGTTTAAAAAATCAGGACTACATTGTAATGAGACAGATTTTCTTCTGGGCATTATAGGCTGGTTTTGAAGGTAAGAGAAGAGTGGCCAACCTGTTCTGAACAGTCAGCATCATTGAAGTGAGTTCCAAAGACGATGATGTAGAAGGGATCAAGGAGCACTTTTTTTCGGAGAGAAAGTTCTGTTTAGGGGCACCCACCTGGGTGGCTCAGTCGGGAAAACATTTGCCTTCAGCTCAGGTCAGGGTCTCAGGGTCCCTGCATGGGCTTCCTGCTCAGCAGGGAGCCTGCTTTTCCCTCTGCCTCTCTCCCTCCCCCTGCATGTGCTCTCTAGCTCTCTCTCAAATAAATAAAATCTTTTTTAAAAAGTTCTGTTTAAAAGCTGCTGTTACCTTTCTTGTGGGTCTTCTTTTTTCCCCCCTCTTGAAAGCATAGCTGACAAACCCATGCTGTTGATGATGAGGCTGTAATGGGAAGCTGGCCGTGGCAATAGGCCGCCTGCTATTCTCAGTGTGGCCATTCATTCCCACAGGTGCCCGCTGAGTACTTGGCATTGCACACCAGAAGAATGCACTGATGGAAATGATTCATTCATTTAAGAATTTATCTTCAAAAAAGGAAACGCAGTGCTGCTCTGAAGAATGCTCACACATCCACAGCTAGAGCTTTCTGCGTGCATGTTAGTCAAGGCTGTCTGCTAAGATGGGCATTTTTATCGGACATTCTGTTCAGAACAGCTTAGGAAAGTTTGATATTCTTGTCAGAAGTCTGATTGACCTGTCTCCAAAATGTTCACATAGGGCAAGAGTCTGAATTTACTGGGCTGTAAACTGTAATTGCAACTGTGGCCATGAATTTACTAGTCTTTGATGCTCGCATTAGCAAACACGGTCATTGCCAATATGTCTTGGGAACATGTTCCACGATGGGCACAGTTAGTGCATCCTCTCTAACACACATAACTTCTCTCCACAGTACGTGTCCTTGTCCTTCTCTTACAGGCCTGGAAACTGAGTTTTGGAAGGATTCAGAAACCCGACAAGCAACCACCACACTGCGGGTACACGGCAGAGGTGTCCGCCAAGCCTGTCTGCCCAGAGTCAAGCCCTTCTCCACTGTCTACGGTTTTGAAAGTCTTCGGCGCTGAGTGACCAGCACAGAAAGCTCTCGCCAGCCAGGGAGCACAGGGCTCTTTCCTCTCAGTGTTGGGTATGATCTCTTAAGTCCCTAACTTTTGAGTCCCTGCTACTGTTTTGGATGTCGGCAAGTTCTTTCCTCGTTACTAGGAGGCTCTCTGGACTTACGTGACATTTGTTGTATTGCTCCCCTCACTCGCACACAACCCCTTCCAGTTTGGAAAACTTAAAGCTTCTCCCTATTTTCTGAGATGACAGTGTCTTTTTTTATAATTAACATGAGTCTCTTCTCTCTGAATGACAACACTGATGCTTCAGATGAGGAAGAGCAACAGTTTCCTATCTTGTAAGAGTCTTGTCTACTTGGAGCCATATGTTCTTCATAGAAAATGAGTAGTAGTTGCATTTTACCAGTACAGGCTGGGTGTTTTCACTTGGGACTCTTCTGTGAGGGGAAAGAAAGCAGAACTTCTTGTCCCTAGGCCGTGGACCCTAAAATATTATGAAATTAAAGAACAAAAGTAAAGCGTATTCTGAATGCTTGGCTCTTGGAAGAAGGCAGGCACTTTGCTGGGCATCTAACATGACTCCCTGAATTATATGACTGACTCTCCAGTATTTGAGCTGGACACAGATACGTTAGTGAGTCTGAGCATGGAGCATGGGTGCCCCTGGTTCCGGGATAATGCCCTTTTGGATCTAAGCATGCCTGACTTGCAGATTTTCTCGCTCATCTTATTTAATCCTCTGAACCACACAGTAGAGTGGGGAGCATTTGATCCTCTTTCAGAAAAATAGAAGTTGAGGCTGGGAAGAGATAATGAACTTTGCGAAGGTCGCGTGGCTAATAAGTGGTAGGACTTTGAACCACGGTTTTGTTTGTGTGGTGCCCTGATGTTGGTGGTTTGAGTTTCCTAATGATCTTTCCTAGCTTGTGAGTCATAAACAGTGTGGGAAATAGAGCAAGGATCTTATGGGAATCAGCAGAGCTGGTCGTTTAATTACTGGTAAAGCAGGATTGGAGACTTCACAAGCATCTCTGAAACTACGATGTGCATTTGACCCGGGCTTGTGGGGAGCTGGAGGGAGCCCCTCACTGCCCCACTCAGTGCAGGGGCTGAGCACTAAGCCAGAGCTTCCTCGCAAACCCCCAGGCACATTTGTCACTCACCTTCCAGAAGAGTGCAAGGAGGGGCAGGGGCGAGGGAGAGGTAGCTGGCCTCCTCCCAGGAAACAGGCGCACATCTCTTCCCAAAAACATACGGTAGGGCATTGTAGGGGCTCTCCACCCCAAGCCCCAGCAGTAGAAATACTGCTCTTTATATCTTTGTTTTTCTTGGGGTGCTCTGTGTTGTTATTCTTTGAACAGAGCATAGCTGTGTCCTTTTTTGATTTTGAAGAGAAAGGAACAGATGACTATTTGTCTGTTTTGGTTATAAGGGGAGGAAAAGATGAATGTAGAAATCCAGAACTGGTCTTCCTGAGACGTGTTACCAATCAGACCCTTTCTCCTCATGACAGGTGATGGAAATGTGCTGGAACGATGGGAGAAGCTGGTAACTTATAGGAAGCCAACATGACAAGAATTCTTTTAAATAATCAGTAAGTAAAATTTTGTTGGCCCTTTGGAAGTCTTTCAATTACTGGGTGAACGTTCCCTGAGAAACCACAGAAAAGCATAGCACAATCAAATAGCATAAAAGTATGAAAGAGAAAATGCTTAAAAAATAAACATTCAAACCCTTCAAAAAGTTGTTGCCATCTTTTGTATAATTATTCTATCCTGATCTGTGTGTTCTTTTATGTTGGGTGTAGCAGTTGGGCAGATAGAGCCTAAATATTTAAAGGATTAAAGGAGGATTTCTTTCATATTAACTTTGGAGAAGCCGTGCTCAAATACAGCTTTAACTGGTTCAGTGAGCTCCATTTCTCAGCAACGGTTGGTATGGACATTTTGGAAATCAGTGTGAATAAACTTGGGGAATGTGAATAGAGTTGAGCTCTTTGCCTGCTCCCCTCCCCACGTCCCCCTTTGAGTATCTCATTTTCTACGCATCAGAGGCTATTACTGGTTGCCAGTGATCTGACAGTTAGATGCGGTTACTTCTGGTTTCGTTATGACGATGATGGTGTCAGTATGAGGGCTTGCCTAGTCAAAAGGTACATACGTCTGGGTCAGACGGTCACAGGCCTGACTCTTACCTTTGTGCTTTTGGGCAGTTACTCAGCCTCTCAGCCTCTGAATCCTGGGCTTGATAGTCCTCTCATGGGAGGAAATACGGTGGGTAGTGCTTTGTGCTCTGACTGGTACATTATAGGGCTGCTGTAAAAGTACAGCTGACCCTCGAGCAGCACGGGTCTGAACCATGCAGGTCCACCTGTGCACAGAGGTTTTATAGTACGGTTCTTTAAATGTATTTTCCCTTCCTTGGGATTTTCTCTGTGATATTTTCTCCAGCTCACCTTGTTGTAAAAATATAATATGCAACACGTACAGCATACGAGGTGCGTGGTGTCGACCGTCGATGTCAGTAAGGCTTCAGTCAACAGTAGGCAGTCAGAAGTTCAGTTTCTGGACAGTCAAAAGTTCCACACAGATTTTTGACTGTGTTGGAAGTTGGTGCCCCCAACCCAGTGTTGTTCACGGGTCACCTGTGGCTACTCCCCTTCCTCATGTTTGTATCGTGATGGTCAGTGTACAAGCCTATATTTGACACAGCCTGGCCAGCTGGACTTCCTTAACTACTGTCAGGCCGTGGTGGGTCAGCATCGCAAGCATTGATGTACAGAGGAATGCTGAGACCTGACCAGCCAGGAGAGGGTACGGAGGGAGGCGTGGAGGGAGGACAGAGGGGAGGGAAGAGGAGAAGGAGGATGGGAGGGAGGATGGGAAGGTGAGAGGAAGGACAGGAGGGGGGACTGGAGGGAGGATGAGAGGAGGATGGGAGGATGAGAGGAAGGACAGGAGGGAGGAAGAGTAGGAAGACGGAAGGGAGGACTGGAGGGAGGATGAGAGGAGGATGGGAGGGAGGATGGGAGGATGAGAAGAAGGACTGGAGGGAGGAAGAGAAGGAGCACGGAAGGGGAGGACTGGAAGGAGGATGGGAGGAGGATGGGAGGAAGGATGGGAGGATGAGAAGGACTGGAGGGAGGAAGAGAAGGAGGATGGGAGGGGAGTACTGGAGGGAGGATGAGAGGAAGATGGGAGGATGAGAAGAAAGACTGGAGGGAGGATGGGAGGAAGAGAAGGAGGATGGGAGGGAGGATGGAGGGAAGATGAGAAGGAGGACCAGAGGGAGAATGGAAGGATGGGAAGGAGGATGGAGGGAGGATGGGAGGAGGAGAAGAAGGACAGAGGGAAGATGGAGGGAGGATGAGGAGGAGGGCTAAGGGAGGACAGGGTTTCAGCGTTTGCTGAGTTCTGTGATGTCAATACTCCAGCGTGGCTGGTTTCCCACCACGACACGGTCACTGTAAGCAGAGTGGGGGGGGATGGGCAGGCGCTCACCTCTGCATAGTTTAATACCAGCCACACACCGCAGTACAAGCCACACCAAGGGCATAAACTAATAAAATTGGAAGTGGTGAGTTTTGAGTATTTCTTATCTTTGTGTTAGTCTAATTTATTTTAATTGTGTGTTTATATAGTATAACTTTGAACGATGGCTGTGCTGAACCACTGCTCACAGTCTGCCCCAGTGGACTGGTAGGACGGCCAGGCTGTAGGTTTCCCCATGGGAAGACAGCTGGAGGCCACAATTCTTCAATTACCTGTCCTAGCCCTGGTGGTAAGAGTTTGGCTTGACTGGTGAAAGCAAGGTTTGCTCTTGAATCTGTGCTCGAACCCTCAAGTTGCCAAGCTCACATGGCTTCTGGAGCTGAAGATAAGTCCTGAGACCAATTTAGAATAGAAACCCATTGCCTGAGGCTTGTTGACCTCGCGGTGTCACTGCCCCGGCACCCTCGCCTCTCCGGGCTGTGCAGTGACAGTGGCTGCACATAGGCAGGCTGTCCACTCCCTTTCCAGTTTGTTCTGTGCCTTTTCTGTGCTCCCTGGAACCTACACCTCGTCAGGTAGTGACACTGCAGGGACCAGCAGCCAGGCTTCCTCCTCACCACCGATGGCTTATAGCTTTGCTTTTGTTCAGAAATGAAGTTTTCATGAAAGTACATTGTCTCCAGAGAGAGAGAAACGAAACAGGACGGTATGTGGCCAGTGTCAGGTTCACACTGGCTTGATGCAGGTCTTCAGGAGGGGGATGGAGGACACCAGGGACCCTGGAGCAGGTAGCCCGTGCTCCCCCAGCCCGCTAGCTTGCCCTTTCCAGGGGACAATGGGAGCCTGAAATTGCTCAGTAACAGCTAAGATTGTGGTGGTGGTTTTTATTTTAAATCTCACCCACCTCGCTCTCAGAACACATTCTTTACTGAACCTTAAAAAAAATGTCTTGGGTATTTCAAAACATTCGTTTGTGTCAGTTCCCTGAAACGGACTTACATAATCTTAAAACATTTATTTCCCTTATTTCCTCCTGAAACAATAGATATGTATAGCTCCTTCTGAGTCAAGAACGGACTTGGATTATTGCAAAAGCAATTCTTGCCCCTTTCATGCTGAAGCTGATGGATGGAAACCTGAGACGTTTGCCCCTGGATTAAGAAATATTGACCTGTGTTTCAATCAAGATGAATAAGGGTGTCTTGGGTCACTGTGAAAGCAGACTTGGGAGAAATAACCAGCCGAGGAGCCTCACCACACATAAAATATTCTGATTTATGATTTCTCTCCCAGGAGGGACCTGATGCTATTTCTGGGCATCCCCAGTATGGATGTGAGTTTGACTGGAGAGCTGGCAGGTGTGTAGGCCTTGGGTGTGGGGAGGTTGCAGCCTGGCACGGTGGTCGATCAGCGCACTCCGAAGTGTGCTCTGTACTTGGGAGTCACAGGTCGTGATGTGGTCGATGTCATAGGAGATACAGTGAGTGTTTTGGAAATCAGTCGGAGAGAGAAGTGCCTTGTGTGGCGGGAGTGACGAGGTCAAGGAGACTTACAGCAGCACATGACAGGTGTGGTGGGTATTTAGTGACTGTGCTTTTTAATTCAAATACCTATTTTAAAAATCATAAAGGTTAGCAATTGGAAAGAACTTTAAAAATGTGAAAGTTATTAAGAATTGAAAATTCATCAATATCATCTACCTACAGATACCATTATTGACTTTATTTTTTTTTAGTTTTTCATTTTTTCTGGTTTCTTTCTGGTTTTCTACCATCCTCTTCCTAAGCCTGGGTTTGACACGCATTTCTTTTTTCTTCTAAAATGGATCTTTTGTGTTAAATATCATTTGACACCTAATTTGGTTGACCGTGTACTGAAACCATACCATGTTGATAAATACATCCTGTTTGGCAGTGGTTCCTGTGTTACACGGCCCATATTGTTTAACCGGATCCCCAGGAGCGGGCATTTTGGTGGTTCTCCGCTCCTCCTCCTCTTCGTAAAGCTCACTGTGGTGAACATCTCTGGGCATGCATTGTGGCACACCTGCCCGGCTCCGTGGACAGATCTCTGAACAGAGTCGGGGCGGTGCCTTCGGGAACATTCCAGCAGGAAGACAGACTGTGAGTGAGCAAAGAGGTAGAGGCAGGGAGGGAAGCTCTCACTCTGGGGAAAGGCAGTTGAGCAGCAGGCCACGAGGGAAGGCCCGCTAGCTGGGGCTGTCGGTGGGAGATGGGGCCTGCCGGGCCCAGCCCTTATTCATTCTCAGTTGGGAGCCATGTGGTAGTCCATAGCCTGCCTCATACAAAGATTCTGAGAATCTTCCGTTTTCCTTAACTTACCTTATCTGAGGAGAAGTGATTAATTAATTGTTATAGGTAGTAATTATTCATTATGGGTAATAGATAATTAATGGTTCTACCTTCTAAAACTTCCTTAGAGCCTCAAGAAACCAACAAATTAGGGAGTGAACAATTAATGGAAGTCGGGAAGAGTATGTATGTATAGAAAAAATTGTAAGATTAGAGGGGCCTGTGGTTTTGAAAAGTAAAGGAAATGACATTAATTCATGTATTTTATACACTTCTTAACAAACTGAACAAAATTTAAAGACAATTTGGGAAAAATATGGATTAGGAGACAAGTATCATAATTTAAAATAATACTACCTTATACTTACTTGCTTTCATGTGCTTGTGTGTTTAAAATGCATCGCCTTCCCTAATTTCCCCTAAACTTTCTCAGAAGAGTGCAGGATTGTCTCCACTCTGTAGGTGAAACAGAGGCCTCCAAGGCTGGCTTTGAGGAAGTGACACCAGGCTTGCAGTTGGAGGGAGGGGCTGGTAGGGCCTTGGGTAGATCTGGGGACTTCCCTGGGAGGTTGTGAGGCCACAGTTAGACTTGGAAGGTGACAGGGAGGGACTGCTTTCTAGCCCACAATGGTCTCTTTCATCATCACTGAAGAGAAGAAAACACTTCCTCAGCCATTTTCTGTTCCCTTTGTGGTAGGTGACATTGTTGTCAAATCACTTGTCCCTGCCCACCCTGTGGGAGGATTACACTTTCCTTTTTTTTAGATTTTATTTATGTATCATGAGAGAGGCAGAGACACAGGCAAAGGGAGAAGCAGGCTCCATGCAGGGAGCCCGATGTGGGACTCGATCCTGGGACTCCAGGATCACGCCCTGAGCTGAAGGCAGATGTGCTTAACCACTAAGCCACCCAGGTGTCCCATAGATTACACTTTCCCACCCCACTGAGGGTTGGCCCCCATGGCTTTCTTGGCCATAGGACCTGTTTTGGCCAAAACAATGTGAATAGCGATGACACCTGCCATTTCCCGGTAGAAGCTTTAACGAGGCGTGGCCTGGGTCCACCATGTCTCTCTTGCCCCTGCCATGGGACCGGTGTGTCCCACTTGGGGTGTTCCTTCTCCTTTGGTCCCTGTGAAGAGGACACAGCTCACCTCCACGGAACCAAACAGGAGCCAGGAATAGTAAGACCTTTCTCTCATGTTGGCCTCCAGAATGTTGGCACTCTTTGATACTGCAGTGTGACTTAGCCTAAACCCATAGAGGCCCACTGTCCTGCTGTCCTTCTCCTGCATTGGAGAGGTGAACCTTCTTCATACGTTGTCACTTCAAATAAGGCATTTAACTAGGTGTGTAGGGTTGACTGAGTTGCCCCTTCATTTGTTTGTTTGTTTATTTATTTATTTGAAAGAACGAGACAGAGTGAGAGAGCACACAGTGGGGAAGGGCAGGGGCAGAGGGAGATGCAGACACCCCGCTGAGCAGGGAGCCCAATACGGGACTCCATCCCAGGACCCTGTCATCATGACCTGAGCTGAAGGCAGATGCTTCAGTGGCTGAGCCACCCAGACACCCCCCTTTATTTTGTTTCCTCAAACACTTGCAGAACATGTTCCAGGTCAAGGTCTGGACGTCTAGAGGTTTTAAATAATCCAAGCCCCCACCCAGCCTCAGGACCCTGGGCGCGTGGTGTGACTGGGTGCCATGTATTCAGTGGCTGTGAACAGGGCACGTGGTTGGGTCCAGAGCTCAGTGTCACACGGTCACTGGTGGGCTGTGCTCAGGGAGGTGAGCCCCCTGATGGGTGCCATCCTTATGATGCCCTTGCAGTGGCATTCCTCTTCCATCACTCAGGCTCATCTCCCCCCCTTCCCTCCCCCGCAGCCAGAGCACAAACTAGACTTCCTTATTCCCAACTTGCATTTTTAGTGAAACGTTTTGTAGCAACTCATCCACTACATTGGTGTATGTCTTTTCTCTTGATATGTATCATAAACCATTTAACTTCACAGATGACATATCTTAAATTTTTTCCTTGGAGTATAAGTTGCTTAACATGTTATTACAACAAAATTAAACATTCAGTAAATTATTGACCATTTTTGTTGATTCTCTCCCCACTGTGCCACCGAAGTTATTGGTTCTTTTCTCTGTGCTGTATGAAGTGGAGGTTGCTGTTGTTAGAGCACTCCTTCGCATTTTCTCTTTGTGGTGTCTGATCAGAGAAGGCTCTGCATGGGCTTTGTAATACCTTACCTCAATTTGGAATAACTTGGAGTTGTCCTGTCATATTTCAGATCCTGTGTCTAATAATCGGACAGGTGTTCAGGGGATCTAACTTGATTTCATGCTCCCAGTGACTCACCCTGGCTTTGGACCATGGCATGACACCAAAAGCTCCAAGAATTAAATAGTCTGACTAGTAGTTTCTGGGCTAAGACAATGCACGATGTAGTTTCCCAGTCATTCAGCTATTTCCTTTCTCACCGCTTCTGATCCCTTCTCCACTTGCATTTCAAAAGGCACATGACTAATTTATTATTCAAGTCCCATCTTGAACCAAGAGCCTTCAAACTTTTTTGTCCAATATGCACAGAAAAAAAGGGTTACAGCCCCAGACAGAGGAAGGAATACTCAGAGAACTGCCACTGTGTGTCCATAGTGGTCTGGTCTTAAGGTTGGGTGGTGGGTTCATGATTGTTGATTTTAATATTATTTTTCCTGACAGATACGTTAAATAAATTCTCTTTACGTATGAAATACTATATAACCAAAAAGTTTTTTTTTTTTTAAGTGTAAAACAGTACATGCTGTTAAATGCATCCACTGTGTTTATATTGGCAGCATTGAGTCCTGTCAGGGGCACCTGGGTGGCTCAGTGGTTGAGCATAGGCCCTTGGGCTCAGGTCAAGATCCCAGGGTCCTGGGATTGAGTCCTGCATCAGGGTCCCCGCAGGGAGTCTGCTTCTCCCTCTGCCTCTCTCTGTGTCTCTGATGAATAAACAAATAAACAAAATCTTAAAAAAAAAAAAAAAAAACTGAGTCATGTCAGTTAGTTTTACGATTTTAATTTTCTTGTAAAACACCTTAGATGGGTGTTTTAATAAATAGTGCCCTCTTTCTTCAACGGAGCAAAATAATTTTATTTTGAAGACACTATTTATTGACCTTTGATTTCCAGAGGGTCTTCCTATCAACATAGGCATCGATATAGTTTAGGCCTCACCCAGAGAAATATTTTCTTTTGTTCTACCACAGAGAAGTATCCTCTGTTGGGGAGAATATAGAAAGTTAATGTCTGGTTATTGACAGTGACTGGCCACTTGTCCCTTCTCTTTTTTGCAGGAAAACCTCAGTGTTTACACAGAGTCTGAAACATTAGCCATCCGTACTCTGATCTGTAAGCCCAGGCCTGTTTGGCAGCTGTGGGGATCAGACATTAAAACCCCAGGTTTGGGGTTAAACATCCATAGTTTTGAAGCTGGCTCTGACTCGCCTTGACAGTTGACCTTGAGCTCAGAACCTTCATGACTCCTGGTTAACAGTGGGCTCAGTACTGCTGCGAACACCTGCCTTGCTGTGTTGTGTACATATTAAACAGGAAATAATGTGTGTACAGCGGAAGGCACTATCGTGACTAGATCCTCAGTAAATGAATTACATTGAGCAATTTTTTTTCTTGTTTTAGGTGCAATTTCAAATGTATTTTCCTATAGGGACAGTGTTAAGAATGAGGTTTGAGTACAATATTAGAAATATTATTAACATTATACTTGAGATCAATCATAAGTTAAATAGGCTTCTAAAAACTGGCTAGAGAAGCCACTGTCTACGTTTTGTCTGTAGTGAAATGCATTTCAAATGCCACATAAGTTCATTGACTTCATACTTAGGAGTGAACTTTTAGAATGTAATTTATTACCAGGTTGAGGGCTGACTATTTAGATAACCTTTTGCTTGGACATAAAATGGAATTGCTTGATAGGCGATAGGTTTTTGGGGGGCACATGAGTCCTTTTTTCTACTTCTAGGAAGTCCACTCACCTTCTGGAGAAATTACTGCTCTTCTTGCAAATCTAACCAGGTGGTTTTATTGTAGACCTGCCAAACAGAGGACCTTGACCCACCAGGTGGGCACATGGCCCCAAGTGGGACCTGTGTGAGTTTTTTCCGAGAATCTTTAAAATTATAACTATAGTATAGTCCCTTTTACTGGCAGAGCTGGGATTTAAGCAGAAGAAGACAGATTTCAGAAAGGAAGAATGAAACCATCTGGTCCTGGTGGAGTTTGTTTTGAGTTGATCCTAAAGCCCAGCTACCCTTATGACTCTCCTGTTGCTGGGTTACTTAAGTCAACACATTCCACCTTTTATTGTTTTAATTTTTAATTTTTAATTATTTATTTATAATTTATTTTCTAATTTAAATTCAATTAACATATAGTGTATTATTAGTTTCAGAGGTAGAGGTCAGTGATTCATCAGCCTTATATAACACCCAGTGCTCATTACATCATGTGCCCTCCTTGCTTTTACTGGCGATGCTTCAAGTGCCATTTCTGTTACCGGCAAGTTAGAAAAAGGTGACTAATTCATTTGTTTAGACTTGGAATGTTTAAGAAGTTGTGTCTTTGTCATGACAATTATCATAAATATAATTACATAGTAGGACAGCTGATTTATGACATAGCTTTTTGAGAACAATGGTAGTGTTTATGCCTATCTCATAAAAGCAGAAATATATTAATTAGCACTAATCAAAGGATACCAGTGACTGTGTGTGTGCGTGTGTGTGTGTGTGTGAGAGAGAGAGAGAGAGAGAGAGAGAGAGAGAAATAATGACTCTTAAAACACACTGATGGTCACTGGAGGGGAGGGGTGGGGACATGAAACAGGTGATGGGCACCTGTTGTGATGAGCACCGGGTGATTAAAATAAAACCTTTTTTAAAAAGTAAGAGAGATAATGATTCTTTTTTTTTCTTTTTTTATAATTTTTTTTTTTTTATTTACGATAGTCATACAGAGAGAGAGAGAGGCAGAGACACAGGCAGAGGGAGAAGCAGGCTCCATTCACCGGGAGCCCGACGTGGGATTCGATCCCGGGTCTCCAGGATTGCGCCCTGGGCCAAAGGCAGGCGCCAAACCGCTGCGCCACCCAGGGATCCCGAGATAATGATTCTTGATAGGACTTTGTGCTAATACAGGCATCTATAATGTTTGATTTTAAACCATATAAACAAACATATACATATGATGGTTCTAGTAGTTATAAGTTGCGTTGAAGACTGCCTTTTGCTACTGTTTATAATTAGGAGCATTAGTAGGTAAGCAGGTAGATGCTCGTGGCTATACCTTGTACGTTGAGAGAGACGTTTATCTTTACGGACAGATTGGCACTTTGGCAAGATGACCCAATGTGCGTGTGTGTGTGTGTGTGTGTGTGTGTGTTCCTTACTAGAAAGGGAAGATAATATGACTGAATGCTTTTGTTTTCTTCAGTGGGTTCGTGTTGGAGAAACTGAGATTTTATGTGATGACACTCTTTTGTAAACCCTACTTCCTTGTAGGAAGTACCAATTTGTGCTCTCAGTTGTAGCATTCGGTATTGTTGGAACATGTCAGAGAGAGCAAAGAAACGCATCTGCCGCTTGAGTTCTGCCTGCCAACTGGCTTGGACAGCTATAATATCCGCTTATTCCTGATGTGTCAGCAGTTAGGAGGAACGTTTTCCCTTCTCCTTCATGGCTGTTGTAGAACTGGAGCATCAGTCACATCAACATGACTGTGTATTCAGAATCTGCCGTGTGCTGGGGATACAAAGCCTTTGAGACACAACCTCATCCTCAGATGGACTTATATCATCTGGCCAGAGAGAAAGGTCAGGGAGAGATCTTGAATCAAAGAGCAACGCTAAGGTTCTGTAAATCAGTTTTGAGACGGAGGTATAAAAAATGTCTGTAGGCATTTGAGGAAAGGAAAGTTCTCCAAGGCTTGAGCCAGTGGGGAGGGTTCTAGGAAAAGGAAGGGTCTGGAAGGTCATGACTAGTATGAAAAGTGAGAGAAGGTCTGCCTACTGCCAGGGGGTGTGGTGTGGGCCTCCACAGGAAGGTAGTGCTGTGCCCACTTCCTTAGGGGGACAGCAGGTAGATCAGTTGGGTTATTTGATGGAGGGTTCCTAAGATGGAAGATGGGGGTTGGAAAGGTGAAGGCCAGCTTTTGAATGACTGAGCAACATGGCATTGGGCCGGTGGGCTGATCGTCACTTTTTTGAACCGTACAACGATAGCCTGTACTACCGATAGTTTTGTACTTTAGGCAAAAAAGACATCTGTAAGGACGTTTTGGCAACATTGGCAACTCTGTCCTTGCTTTGGGAGCATAAGGATTATTGTAAACAACTTTCAAGTGCTTTGAGTGTTAGGATTGCAGGCAGACATATTTATGAAGCTCTTCTTCCTGGACAGAGCACCCACTCTGTGAATTTTAAGCCTGCCTGGATCCTAGGCATTAGAAACAAACTAAATTCTCTCTCTCTTTTCTGGACAGCTGCCTTTCCCTTCCTCTTTCGTGTATCTCCGTGTATCTGTATATATCTACACACATAAAATTGCATTTTTCAGATTGCAGGTGATAAGAAGTTTACTCAGTTGCTCAAATACACAACAGTTTTATATATATACAACCTTCCCATATAAAAGAGCTGCTATTCTTGGTGTAACAGCCAACATATCATCAGTTTGGCCAGTGTTAACTGCTTATAGTATTTTTGTAAACAGAAAATCGCCGTTCTTAAAAATACATATTAATTTGCATGAATGTTTGAGGAAAGTTGCCCGAAAAGCAGATGTTTTCCTTTGGATCTCTACTATAAAACCATAGCTGTTCAACTGATAGAGGGAAGGTTTCTGACATGGTGGCACGCTGGACTTTCGCATGTATCATGTGCCTCGGTGACCTGGCACCGGGGGATGTATACCTGAACCTGGAATGGGAAGAATGGTACAGATAACGGGAGATGACTAGGAGGCTGTCATCATACCTGTTGATAGTGAATGAAAGAGAGAGCGTGTGTGCTCAGATGACTCCAGAATTTAACTCAAAGCATCTAGGACAATGAGATTACCTTTATGTGAGAGTCAAGAGAGATTTTCAACCTTATCATCTAGACTATGGGCCCACTGATGCCTGTTGCTAGGAAAATTTTGAGGTATTAGGCTTATCTTGTGCCTGCCTGTTTGGACCACAAGTTGGTCCTTCAGGTGGAAGAACTTTTGGAACTCTTGAGCGAGATGAACCGGTTTACCTCGCACCGTGCTCCTGGTCTCTTATGGGCACAGCTGAGATGAGGGCTGGAGCTCCTGAGTCCTGGTGCTCTGTTCTTTCCATGCTGGTTTGGAGAAAACCCCATTTTAGGAAGGGCCTTTGTTCTTACTTTAGATTTTATCTTTGGCCAGTGAGTATTTTGGAGAAATTTTGGCTTATGGAATGAATGATCGGTTCTAAAAAAAATACGGGGAAGTTAAACTCAGGAGATTTTCTCCAAAGTTAGAAGGTTTAATTTGTTACTTAAAAAAAAAAAAATTCTTCCTCTGTTAAAGCACTCTACTCTTATTAGCCATCAACTTTTTTTTTAAGATTTTTTATTTATTTATTCATGAGACACACACACACACACACACACAGAGAGTGAGAGAGAGAGAGGCAGAGGCAGAGGCAGAGGCAGAGGCAGAGGCAGAGGCAGAGGGAGAAGCAGGCTCCATGCAGGGAGCCCGACATGGGACTCGATCCCGGGACTCCAGGATCATGTCCTGGGCTGAAGGTGGTGCTAAACTGCTGAGCCTCCAAGGCTGCCCTGCCCCATCAATTCGTTTCTTAACTGGTCCATAGGACACAGTAGTTCTGGAGTCTTCTGTGATTTGCCAATTCCCAGTTACCTAAAACTCCCTTAAATATTTTTTCTACAATAAAAATATTTATTCTATCATATAAAGTTTCCCAGCTCCCTAGCCCTGCGCTCTCTGCTCCGGGCTCCGCGCTCCTGCACCCGCTCATATAGTTTCCTTTACATACTACAATTTAAATAGTTTTTATTCTATAGTAACCCAGATAGAGTGATTTGCAGAATCTTACTTTTTTAAAAGTTGGTTTAGGGATGCCAGGGTGGCTCAGTGGTTGAGCATCTGCCTTTGGCTCAGGTCGTGATCTGGAGGTCCTAGAATCAAGTCCTGTATCAGGGAGCGTAGTTTCCCTCTGCCTGTGTCTCTGCCTTTCTCTCATGAATAAATAAATAAAAATCTTTTTAAAAATTAAAAAATAATAGTTGGTTTACTGTGGCATAAATGAAATTGCTTCAATTTTAAACCTTTTTTTTTCATAGTAAAGTTCCTGTTGTATAATAACATTAAATCCAAGAATCCTAAACCAAAAGTTCCTTTAACCACTTAAAGTCTACAGGACACTAAAGTACTATTTCAGCTGTAAAATTATTTGCATATTTTAACATTGAAAATAATTCTTAAAAAGTGATAGCTGGTTTGTCCATAGTTTTGGAGATGGGTTCAGAACTTACAGGGGCCAAACCCAGCATGGTGTGAGCGCCCCACTGAATGTCAGGCACTGTGCCAAATGCCTTGCGTGTCTTACTCGGTAGAAGCTGTTCCACGAAGTGCAAGTGTCAGGTGGGCGTTTCATCGGACGCCCTCGCTGCGGAGTTGCCTTGCCGGGTGTCGGCCGCGGTGTCGGAGCTCTGACCCGCGTGTGTGGCGGTGCCAGGCCCGCGCTCTTGCACCCAGAATCGCAGCCTCGCTCACGGACTTTCTTACAGCAGTAGCACTCACCTGCACCCGCGGTCAAGCATGTCCTGACCACTGACTCTGGCTTTGAAAGAGTTTTTAAAGAGCCTCTGCTGCGTTCTTGGAAGTTGTTAAAGGCTGAAGTTCGGGGGGGAAAAAAAAACTCTTTTAAAGGCTGTACCGGGCTCCTAAGCCTGACATAAATCAAGACAGGCAAGTTCCGCCTTAGCCGACAGTGAACACGCTTATTGGTTAGGATCGCACGGGCTGACTCATTTCTTTTTTGCTGTGTTAGAGGGCCACACCCTGCATTCCAAAAACCTCGGCTGCCCGGCCACACCCGCGGCCGCCGGCCGGAGCCTCCGGGTACGAGCCGGCGCGCCTGCCGCCCGCGGCCCCGAGCGCGGGAGCGGGTGCGGGAGCGCGGAGCCCGGAGCCCGGAGCGGAGAGCGCGGGGCCGGAGCCGGAGCGCGGGGCCGGGAGCGGGAGCGGGTGTCCCCGCCGCCCGCCGCCCTCCGCCCTCCGCCCTCCTCCTCCCCGCCCGCCCGAGCCGCGCCGACCTGCCCGCGGGGAGCGGAGACGTAAGTGTGCGCGCTGCGCGCTCGGGGCCGGGGGTGCGCCCGCCGCTCGGGGCCCTCCTGGGACGGCGGGCCGTGTCGGGGCGGGGGCCGCGCCCGCACAGGCTCTCCACGCGGAGGGCGCCCGAGACCCAGGGAGGGAGGGAGGGAGGGAAGGGTGGCATCGCACGTACCGCGGGGTGTCCAGCCGGGGGCGGCGCCCGCTCCCCGCAGGCCTGTCCAGCCGGAGGGGGGCCCCCCCCCCCGCAGGCCGGCTCCCCGCAGGGCGCCCTCCGCCGGGAGCTGCCGCCGGGAGCCGGTGCTGGGCCACAAGGGCGCACGTGCTCCGCGTGCTCGCTCCACGGCCCTGCCTCCTGCGTGTGCCGGCCTCTGACGGCTCTCGTGGGCTTCGTGGAAGTGACCGCCCGACGGGAATGCGCGGGCTCGGAAGTTACACCGGAGGGAGCGGAGTAAGAATCCGGGACACCTGAGCCCCAGGTGCGTCCATTCTTACCACCGTAACCTTTCCTTTCCTTTCCTTTCCTTTTTTTTTTTTTTAAGTAGATCAGGTATGAGTCTTTTTTAAAAAATAATAAATTTATTTTTTAATGGTGTTCAATTTGCCGACATACAGAATTACACCCAGTGCTCATCCCGTCAAGTGTCCCCCTCAGTGCCCGCCACCCAGTCACCCCCACCCCCCGCCCACCTCCCCTTCCACCACCCCTAGTTCGTTTCCCAGAGTTAGAGGAGTCTTCCATGTTCCTACCCATTTCCGTAGATGTGAAGTCGTGCCTCTTCCTCGAGAACCTTTCCATGTAGGAAACTAGTCTGCAGAGGCATAGAGATTTGTATGGTGGGGTCTGTTTTGGAGGGTTCTGCAGGAGGGGGGAGATGTAGGGCCAGGAGAAGCGGAATCTTGGGATTGTTCTGTTTGGGTAAAAGGACCCGCACAGGGCAACCAGCGTCACCACTGCCAGCAACGCTGTGCCGCCAGCAGCATCAGGCTGGAAGAGGAATATTGCAGCTGCCTTATGGAGTCACGAAGAGAACCACGCTGTGAACGGTCTTACCCCTCCTTTACAGAGAGCCTAATGCAGTAGGCAAGACTCTAATAGAGACCGTGAACTTCTGTGCAGCTGACTTTTCAGGTCTATGAAGGAAACGTGCCTAGAAAGAAATCCCTTCTAAAGGCACTAAGTAAATAACCGGATAGAATTTTTAATGAGTTACTCTGTGAACTCCTAGGAGCGCTGTTTCCAGACTGGAAGGCTTGTTCAGCTCTGCTGCTTTGAGTTTAACTCATCAAGTGCCTCGGTGTGCATGGGAGGGACTGGGGACACCCGTTCTTTTGAGAAACAGCCTGTGGTGTTGAAATCCACTGGGGTAGTGGGAAAATCCCCCCATCGGGCTGTGAGAATGGGAAAATACTCTGTTAAATCTCTAGGATGTCTAAGATCTAAACTGATGATTAGATTTTGATTCAAGTTTTACCTAATCCTTGTGACAGAGCCGAACATTTAAGGATGCACTTTTATCAGGCAGTCAGATGCTTTGCACCCGCTACCTCATTTAATTCCTACAATAATACTGAGAGAGGGGGGTATTATTATCTTCATTTTATAGTAGAAGCAGCAGCTTTGGCAAGGTTATATAATTAAACTGGAAGACAGCGTTTGAGATTTTATTTTTCCCATGTGGCTTCAATTACTCCTAACATAGCATTAATTTTTCTGCATGAAGTGATCCAGAGAAGTTTCTTCATTTAAAGCAGATTCTTTATTATTATTATTATTATTATTATTATTATTATTATTATTTTGGTAATTTTAAAAGCTCCTTGTTGCCCTCATGCCAGGATATCAAAGTTCAAGGAATAGTGCATTTACTCTGGGAGCCTGTGGTTTTCAAATATTACCTAAGCGAGCCCTGTTCTTGATGAGCCTATTAACACAAATGGCGGCCTAACGGTTGTCGACTTGGGGGTGACCTCCTTCTTTTTTTTCCCCTGAAGCCCTTTTAGTTCTAGACTTGCATCTCATTCCTGCTCCTCACTCACAAAGTACAACCCAGGCATTCCCTGATCATTGAACCAAGCAGCTGGGGCCGCGGATGTTCAGCGTTGCACTGTGAGTGCATACCGGCGGGATCTTCTGTGCTACGTATATCGAAATGCTTTTAAATTGTTTATTGGCACTTAAGTTAGTGTTGAACCTCTTTGTTAAGAACTGTGAGGTTATAGACGGCACACTCTGTGAGTGCTGGAACTTTTCTTGCTGGATGGAGGTGAGAAAGTCTCCGTGTGTCTCGCCAGGGGCAGCCGATACCACGAGGGTCCATCTGCTGGGCCAGCTTTTGGGAGGTCATAATGAAAGAGAACAGTGTCATCGTCGTAGAGACTGCCATGAGCTCCAACATCTCTGCCAAAAACTAGGTGTTGCCCACACCCCACCTCATGACTGGCACCATCTATTTGACACAGAACACCCACCTACTTCCTAAAGCAAAATAAGAATGCTGAGGCCTCCTCCCTAAACCTCTCTACATCCTAGCTGCGTTACGTGACTTGAGTTCTTGAGGATGTTGAAAGCACATGCCGGTGTGATGATCAAACCACTTGGGGGTAATCTTATGAAAACCATGGAGAGGAGGAAGTGTGCCAGGCAGCTTGATTTTCAAAACTGGGGACATGGTAAATCCTGGAAATTCGATATTCAGGACTTATGTTAGTATCTAGCAGAATTGTAAATGACATTTTTGGAAAGGTGGTTGGGGATCGATTTAGAAAGAGGGGTGATGACCGGTGTGCAGCATCACTCGTCTCCATCTGACCTTATTTCTTTTTTGGTAGTTACTGGACAGGTACATCAGCATTGCCACACGTGATGACAGGTCTGCTTCAGCCAGACGTTTAACAGAGTGCTGCAGGTTCTTTACTCAAGGTGGACGAGTGTAGGTTGGACAGCAGTATAGATTAGTGGGTTTGTGTTTGCCGTTCCACAGAGGGATGGTCAGGCTTGCTAGGTACCAGCACCGTGGGGCAGTTGACGTGGCTGGAGGTGAAAACTCCTCCAGGAGTAGACATAGAGAATTTAGAACCAGGCGGGGGACAGCCCAGGGTTCTCTGAGGCACTGTAGGCAGTGGTTAAGAACAGGGACTGGGGGGCTTCTGCATGGCTCAGGTCATGGTCTGGATGCTCAGCCCCCCCCCCAGTCCCTCCCTCTCCTCCTGTCCCTCTCCAATCAATAAATAAAATATTAAAAACAAAACAAAAAAAAACAAGGACTCTGGCTTGACCTCCGGTAGGTTATTTGAGTGCTCCCTTCCGCAGCCCGTTCATAAAGTGGCAGATAACACTGCCTCCTTATGGTCCTCAGAGATGTTGAAGGATGACATAGGTAATCCAGGTCAAGGGCTTTACAAACCTGAAGTGTTGGTGCTAGTCTTCTGTGGTGGTTCCTCCTTTTACTGCTTTGGGCAGCGTCGTGTCCGTTTCTTGGTCTGCGTGCAAATGTGGGCCCAGAACGGGGCAATCACGTTTGGGCGAGGGTCTAGGAAGCTTGAACAGAGGTTGAAGACACGGGGGCTGCGCATACCCCCGTGTAGAAGCTGAGGGATGGCGCTTGCATCCTGCCAGTGAGGCACAGCTGGTCCTGTTCTCAGCCCTGCACCTTGCAGCCCGTCTCAGAGGTGCTTTCTCTTAAGGAGCCGTAGCTTGGTACCCTTCAGTCTCCATCGAGCTAGGCTCTGGAAGAGCTCTTTCTTGGTACCAGTATGATGGCGACCCCGTGGTGTGGGCTCAGGCACTCAGCTAAGCTCTCCGCGGTGCTCTGGGGTGACGGGAAGGTGTGCTGCCGGCTTCGGCATCGGGTGGGCGGAGGCCAGTATGTTCCGGCAGGCCAGCAGGCCACAGTGCACAGGACAGTCTCCCCAGCGAGGAACTGTCCCGTCCCAACTCAGTAGTGCCAATGGGGAGAAACCTCCACTTCACTCCAGTGTATGTGTCTCTGTGAACTTTGCGAGTCTTTGCTTTAGCAGCATCACAGAGTAGCTTTAAGGGGATGTTTATGAAGGGACTTTGTGAGCTAATGCGTGCTGGAATCTGCAGATGCGGGCAGCATATATCTTTATCAGCAGCAGCGTTTGCTCTGTTCTCTAGAGGAAGACATTACCGTGCTGGGAGAGTCAGATAAGCCCGTGCTTGCATCCCAGCTGTACTGATTTAACCTGCTCTGTGATCGAGACAGGTTTCTT
The DNA here is from genome assembly GCF_905146905.1 of Nyctereutes procyonoides. Classification (NCBI taxonomy): domain Eukaryota; kingdom Metazoa; phylum Chordata; class Mammalia; order Carnivora; family Canidae; genus Nyctereutes; species Nyctereutes procyonoides. The sequence continues at coordinate 28,006,853 of NW_026575043.1, forward strand.
CATCTGTGAAAAGCCAGTCTCTGTTTCATAAGAGTGACGGGACTCCTGTGTAAATCTTGCAGTGCCACTCAGGCACCATCGTTAGCCATTGTTTTTCAAATTAACTTTTCCTTTTTTGGTCATGGGATTAACTGATGGTTGTGAAAATGTAAGCCTTGGAGAGCGGATGCATAAAGAAAGTGCACTTGTGATAGTTGCAAGATAAAGCTGAAAAGGAGGGATGCCTGGGGGGCTCAGCGGTTGAGTGTCTGCCTTCAGCCCAGGGCATGATCCTGAAGACCCAGGCTTGAGTCCCACGTCGGGCTCCCTGTATGGAGCCTGCTTCTCCCTCTGCCTGTGTCTCTGCGCGCATCTCTCTCTCTCTCTCTCTCTCTTTCTCTCTCTCTCTCTCTCTCATAACTAAAATCTTTAAAAAAAACCTGAAAAGGGTCTGGTTGTCAGAACTCAGGAAAGGTTCTGTCTTTGGACATGTTAAACAGTGGCCCTGCAGGGAAGGATGGGACATGCCCTGAGGGCAGAAGCACAACACAGTCCTGCTCCTCATGGGGCTGGAAGCAGCCAAGAGTAGCATCTTTGTGTTTGTGCATTGCTTCACTGGAAAAACTTGCCACCTTTGTTGTTCTTAAGCAGGGTGATTAACTCTGTTTCTTCATCCTCCTCCTCAATGTTAGGGTTTCTTCATGTATTTTCTAGTGCCTTGAGACATAAGCCACACACCCAGCCGTCTGTTCACAAGTGTCAACTTTGCAGGCTTAGCGGCTTCCTGGACCCACTCAGCCTCCCCACAAAAGACAGCAAAGCTTTCCTGCGATGACTCTTCACTGGTGCCCCAGCCAGGGAGGTAGAGTCTGGAGCCATCCACGAGCCCCTCTGCTCTCCAGCCGTCCTGGCTGCCTGTGGCATCCCTGAGGTCAGCTGAAAGTTGACGCATTTGACTTCAGGGTAATTTTGTTTTGTTTTGTTTTTTTCTTTGAGATGAGCCCGGGGTGGAAAGCTGGCCACGCCGTCCACTGGTCCACTGTGTGTACGCCCACCTGCTGTCTCCTCTGTAGAGGGAGGAAATGTTGCAGCTCTGTTGGTGTCCAGGAGGCGACAGTGAGACCCGCAGCAGTGAAAAAAAAAGTTCCCTGGCTTAGAGAGAGAGGCTCTTATGCAGGTCGGAGGAATGAAGTTTGTGAAGTTTTGAAGAAATGTTATTTTCTTACTCAGAGTCCCTGCTGCAGTGGATGGAGTCGTTGCCATCTTACGAACGCAGGAGGTGAGCCTCACATGGGGCACGTGTCTGCGTGCCTCCACCAGCAGCCCGCCTCTGGCTGGGTGTCCGGAAGGCTTTGCCCTTGGAGCCAAGGACCGACGACACACCACTCCAGCAGTGGCAGCCCCAGGGGGCAGTGCGACGGCCATAGCCTGAGTGGCTCGTGGAATAGGAATGGGGGGATCAGAAGCCACTTCTGAGAAATGTGTAACCCAGACTAAGCCCGCAGCCCTTGGAGGCCTTTGCTGAGCTAAGCTCCAGGCCGCACAGACGCAAGGCGAGGCTCTAGACTCATGGTCTCCGGCTGTCCCAGTGCCACTGGGTTTAAAGCAAGTTGACGAAATACCTCAGTGGTTCTGCCGGAGTCCTGAACCAGGGACACGGTTGTATGCCTCAGTGGGGTCAGAAGGCAAGAGTTTGACCGTCGAGCCAGGCCAAACGTCCGGTTACTAGTAGACAAAGAGAGGACAGACCAATGACAATTTTAGGTGGTCCCAGTGAGCATGGTTCTTGAAAGCAGATGAGATGATTTCTCTGCTGCGGGTTCATCCTGTGGCTTTGCCTTCGCGGATGTGGGTGAGACTAGCAAGTCCATGAGCTGCTGTCCGAGTGTCGAACATCCTCGAAGACGTCATCCACCCGGTGGAGCTCTGCACTGTTTGCTGCCAAGATCCCCGGTTGTAGACTGGTGCTGGGTCAGCATACGTTAAGACAGATTTCTTTGCGTTTTGAAACTAGAGTCCATCCAAAAGGCCCAGGTGCGTTTTAGACACAGAAGGAAGAGGAGATTGAAGATGTCACAGTAGAGTGTGAGGATGTTGCCCTTTACCCCTGCCTGTGCGCTTGCCTCCTCTAAACTTGGTGCTTTAGGAATTCTTTGATCTGCTAAGTCTCTTCAGTGGGTGTAGTTTGCCCTTTGAAGAGAGGTTGCTCCCCTCCCAGACAAGTGCGTGTGGAAAGCCCTCACTTCCTGGGAATTGCTGGCTTCCACTGTGAGTGTGGCTGGGCTGTGGGTACCCTACGAGAACATAGACCCCTTGCCCTTTCTGACTTGGAAAAGACGACTGGACAAGTAAAACACCTGTAGGGCCTGGAGCTCAGCGAAGGTAGAGTGAGTGCAGAGCCACTCGGCTCCTCCAGCAGAGTTAGCACTTGGTTCCAGGTGGTCTTCTGAAATGGCCTTTGGAGGGGAGTGTGTAGACATGGAGCCTGTGGCCGGGTGGGGGCGGGGGGAGCTGCCCTGTCTCTCCTGCAGCCCGAGGTCTGCGGGGGGGGGGGGGGGGGGGGGGGGGGGGCCTGGCCCTGGGCTGAGGCTGTCCGTGCACTTTTCAACTTTTCAAATCAGCATGGCAGAGCCCGCCCCGACCTTGCAGAATCACACTGTCCCCTGCCCCCTATGCGTTCCCTGATTGCTCTCTGGGCTCCGTGTGAATTGTGCTTCTTTGAACATCCCCATGAGCACATACCATCTCCTGATCACCCTGTTGATGGATCCATGGATCGCAAGGTTAAGGGGCCAGAGCGCCGGAAGCACCAGCCCGAGTGCCCTTTACTCTGATGGCTAACGCAAGAGTGATGACCGTCAGAAAGCTGGTACTTTCCTTTGCCTTCTAGACAATGTTGAGAAGAAAAATGAGTGTAACTGAGTGCTTATTCATGCTGGAAATGTGTTCTGTGTGAGTGACTCATGTGAGCATGAGTAAAGCAAACCGGAGTCCATTGTTATAGTTACAGTGTAAACTCACCAACTCCTACCCTGCTGGTTAGCATATCCTGTGATTCTCATTTAAATTGCACAGATTACCAACCCTCTGTAGAAGTCCCCAGTCAGAGCAGCTCCTGGCCAGAATTTCACTGAAGTTTTTCATGGTTTTGTGTCACTAAGATTCTTACAGATTTTAAATAGACAAAAGTAGAGTTTTAAATAAAAGAAGGCTACTTTTATTTGGCTGTTGAGATAATATGCCCCAGTCTTTTGGGCATTGGGGTTCCGGAAGCCATGGTACTTTAAAAATGTACTCACATAAGGCTGTCCTTTTAACATTCCTCTGTTCACTCTGGTGTACTGAGACTTCTGCAGTTGTGACCCTGATGTTTGTAGTGCTGAGTAGTTGCTGGAGAAATACCAGTCTAGTGGCCCGGGCGCATCCTCTTAAATCCTTAGCCTTTGCTTCCAGGAGCAGAATTCTCCAGAGAGTCAGGAGCCCGATGTCATTTACTGATCATGTCCTGGTCAAGGGTGGAGATACGGAAGTTCAAAGTGTCCAGCCCAGACAGAGGGACTGCCTCTCACAGTGTCCGCAGTGCCAGGGTGGCCAGAAGTATGTCTTAGGGAAACCAGGGAGTCCCAGGAAGACTGCAGAGAAATCCTCCCGGGAGGAGAGCAGGGGGTGGGCAGGGAACGGGTGGGCATTATGCCCACCGGGTGGAAGACTACGGAATCCTGTCCTCGAGCTCCACGCTCCACAGAGAGCTCCTCCCCTTCCCAGCCCTGGATTCCACACTCAGGCCTCTCCTCAGCTGCCACCATGCCCTCCGACTTCCTTCATCAGCCGCCACTGTGTTCCAGGGAGCTTTAGTGTCTGAAAATATGGTAGCTAAATTATCTGAACAAATTGTGTGTCTGTGGGGGTGGGGGTCGGGGGGGGTGCTGGGAGTCGCTGTATTCTTACACAGTGAATAGAGTCAGAGAGGCTGATGCTTCTACTCTGCGACTGTCTACACCTGCCCGTTGCCCACCAAGCACATAAAATGCCAGCAGCACGCCTTCCCTGCAGTGGGGATGACTGTGGGCCATGCTTTGCTGTCTAGAACCCTAAGCCACTGGCCACGTGCAGACATTTACATTAAATACATGAAAATGAAGAGTTCTGTCTCTTAGTTGTACTCACTGCATTCAGGTGTTCGGTACCCTATCCTCGTGGAGTGATGTGGCTTTCACGGGTGAGGTGAGCAGGGGCATGGAGAAAGCCCAAAACCACAGGTCCTTGTGGCCTTGGGCTGGACGAACCGACGGGGGAGCCTGTGATGGGCAGGCAGGGGATGAAGCCACAGAGGACATTCTGAGAGGTCAGCAGAGGGAGGTGAGACGTGCTTCTGGCAGCTTCTGCTTTCTTTGTAGGTCTTCCGCTGTGCCTCCCACTGGCCCTTCCCGGGGCGGGGCGGGGGGGGGGTGTAAAGCCAGCAGTCGGGGACAGGAAGGGCTGGGTCTTCGGGCCAACAGGCTCAGGACGGACACCACCTGGTCTGTGAGCTGATCTCCTCTTACGTGTAGGGTCAGCTCCTGTGCCGCCCTGCTTCGGGCATGCACAGTGAAGCACTTCTTTGTATGTCCGTGATTAAATGGCATTAACTGTTGTTTCTCCAGAGATGAACTATGAACTCCTTGGGGGCAGGGACTGTGTCGCATGCGACTTGGTATTCCAAGCCCCCAGCACATAGTGAGTGCATTTTTAGGAATCTAACAAATTGGTTGAAAACTCACTGAAGTGTGTTGTTTGGAAGGTTTCTTAACAGATATTTCTTCATTTTTTTAAGTTCCTATTTAAATTTCACTTAGTTAACATATGGTGTGATGTTAGTTTCAGGTATACAATATAGTGAGGCAGCACTTCCATACATCACCCCGTGCTCATCACAACAGGTGCCCTCCTTCCTCCCCATCACCTGTTTACACCTCTGCCCCGACCATCAGTGTGTTGTCTACAGTAAGAGTCTGTTTCCTGGTTTGCCTCTATTCTTTTTTTAACCTTTGCCCATTTATTTTGTTAAAAACCATGTATGAGTGAAATCATATGGTATTTGTCTTTCTCTGACTGATTTAGCATTATACTCTTTAGATCCATCTATGTCATTGCAAATGGCAAGGTTTCATTCTTTTTTATGGCTGAGTAATATTTCACCATGTATATACAACACATCTTCTTTATCCATTCATCAGTCTGTGGACACCAGGCTATTTTCATAATTTGGCTATTGTAGCTAGTGCTGCTGTAAACATCGGGGCACATGTATCCCTTTGAATTAGTTTTTTCTTTCTTTTCTCTTTCTTTCTTTCTTTCTTTCTTTCTTTCTTTCTTTCTCTTTCTTTCTTTCTTTCTTTCTCTTTCTTTCTTTCTTTCTTTCCTTTCTTTCTTTCTTTCTTTCTTTCTTTCTTTCTTTCTTTCTTTCTTTTCTTTTCTTTCTTTCTTTCTTTCTCTTTGGGTAGATACCTACTAGTGCAGTTGATGGATCACAGGCTAGTTCTATTTTGAACTTTTTGAGGACCCTCCATACTGTTTTCCACAGTGGTTGCACCCGTTTGCATTCCCACCAACAGTGTAAGAGGTTTCCCCTTGCGCCTCATTCTCACCACACCTGTTGTTTATTGCGTTTTTGATTTCAGCCATTCTGACAAGTGTGAGGTGATATCTCATTGTGGTTTTGATTTGTATTTCCCTGATGGTGAGTGATGTTGAGCATCTTTGCACATGTCTGTTGGCCATCTGGGTGTCATCTTTGGAGAATGTCTGTTCATGTCTTGTGCCCATTTTTAAATTGGATTATTCGTTTTTTGAGTGTGGAGTTTTATAAGTTCTATATGTATTTTGGATACTAATCCTTTATTGGATGTCATTCATAAACATCTTCTCCCACTCGGTATGTAGCCTTTTTAGTTGTATTGATTGCTTACTTCATAGTGTAGAAACTTTATTTTGATGAAGTCCCAATAGTTTATTCTTGCTTTTGTATCCCTTGCCTTAAGAGACATATTTAGAAAACAGTTGCTGTGGCCGATGTCAGAGAAATTACTGCCTGTGCTCTCTTCCAAGGACTTTTATAGTTTCCTGTCTCACATTTAGGTCTTTAATCCATTTTGAGTTTATGGTGAAACCATTTTTGTGTGTGGTGAAAGAGAAGGGTCCACTTTCATTCTTCTGCACGTGTCCGTCCAGTTTTTCCGACACCATTTGTTGCAGAGACTGTCCTTTTCCCATTGGATATTCTTTGCTGCTTTGTCAAAGATGAGTTGACCATATAACTGTGGGTTCATTTCTGGGTTTTCTGTTCTGTTCCATTCAACTATGTGTCTGTCTTTGTGCCAGTACTATACTGTTTTTGATGATGACAGCTCTGTAATAACAGCTTGAAGTCTGGAATTGTGATGTCTCCAGCTTGACTTTTTTTTTTTCCCCAAGATTGTTTTGACTACTCAGAGTTTTTTGTGGTTCCATACAGATTTTAGGATTGTTTGTTCTCGTTCTGTGAAAGGTGCAGTAGGTATTTTGATAGAGATTGCATTAAATGTGCAGATTGCTTTGGGTAGTAGAGATATTTTAACAGTGTTTTCCCAATTCATGAACATGGAATGTTTTTTCATTTTGTTGTGTCATCTTCAATTTCTTCCATCAGTGTCTTATAGTTTCAGAGTACAGGTCTTTCACCTCTTTGGTTAGGTTGATTCCTAGGTATGTTATAATTTCTGGTGTAATTGTAGATGGGGTTGTTTTCTTAATTTCTCTTTCTGCTACCTCATTATTGGTGTGTAGGAATGCAACAGATTTCTGAATGTTGATTGTGTATCCTGTGACTCAACTGAATTTGTTTTAGTGGAGTCTTTTGGGTTTTCTAAATATAGTATCATTTCCTCTGCAAGTAGTGAAAGTTATACTTTTTCTTCAATGATTTGGATGCCTTTTATCTCTTTTTGTTGCCTGCTTGCTGTGGCTAGGACTTCCAGTGCAATGTTGAATAAAAGTGGTGAGAGTGGACATGCCTGTCTTCTTGACTATAAAGGAAAAGCTTTCAGATTTTATCCCATTTCAGTTGATATTAGCTGTGGGTTTTTCATAGGTATGTTCCCTCTAAACCTACTTTGTTGAGAGTTTTTATCATGAATGGATGTTGTACTTCATCAGATGCTTTTTCTGTGTCTATTGAAAAGATCATAGTGATTCTTACCCTTTCTCTTTGTAATATGGTACATTAATTACATTGATTTGTGAATATTGAACCACCCTTGCGTCCCAGGAATAAATCCCATGTGATTGTGGTAAATGATTTTTTAATGCATTGTTGGCTTTTGTTTGCTAGTATTTTGAGGATTTTTGCATCTGTGTTCAGCAGGGATGTTGGCCTGTAGTTCTGGTTTTTGGTGATGTCTTTATCTGGTTTCAAAATCAGGGTAATGCTGGCCTTGTAGAATGAATTTGGAAGTTTTCCTTCTTTTCTATTTTTGGAGTAGTTTGAGAAGAATAAATATTAACTCTTTAAATTTGCATGTGAAGCCACCTGGGCCTGGACTTTCATTGTTGGGAGTCTTTTGGTTAGTGATTGAATTTCATTGCTGGTAATCAGTCTTTTGAAACTTTCTATTTTCTCCTTTTTCTAGTTTTGGGGATTTATATGTTTCCAGGAATTTATCTATGTCTTCCAGGTTGTTCAATTTGCTGGCATATAGTGTTTCATAATAATCTCTTATAAATGTTTGATTTCTGTGATGTTGGTCTTTCTCCTTTCTCATTTGTGATTTCATTTATCTGGGTCTTTTTCTTTTTGATAAGTCTTGCTGGAGGCTTATCTGCTATATTAATTTTTTCAAAGAACTAGTTTTGGTTTCATCTGTTCTCTTTTTTAGTTTTTATATCATTTATTTATGCTCTAATCATTATTATTTCCTTCTGCTAGCTTTAGACTTTGTTATTTTTCTAGCTCTTTTCATTATAAGGTCAGCTTGTTTATTTGAGATTTTTCTTTCTTCTTGGGATGGGCCTATGTTGCTGTATACTTCTCTCTTAGGACCGCTTTTGCTACATCCCAAAGGTTTTGGACCATGTATTTTAATTTGTTTCCATGTATTTTTTAAAATTTCTTCTTTAATTTTCTGCTTGACTCATTCATTGTTTAGTAGCATGATATTCATCCTCCATGTATTTGTGGTGCTTCCAAATTTTTTCTTATGGTTGACTTTAAGTTTCATAACACTGTGGTCAGAAAAGATACAGGATATGACTTTGATAGTCTTGAATTTGTTGAGACCTGTCTTGTGGCCTAATATGTGATCTGTTCTGGAGAACGTTCCATGTACACTTAGAAAGAATGTGCATTGTGGTGTTTTAGGATGGAATGTTCTGAATATATCTGTGAAGTCCATCTGGTCCAGTGTCATTCAAAGCCATTGTTTCTGTATTGATTTTCTGTTTAGATGATCTTTCCTTGCTGTAAGTAGGGGGTTAAGTTCCCCTACTATTATACTATTGATTATTCCCTTTATGTTTGTCATTAATTGTTTTATATATTTGGGTGCTCCCAAGTTTAGTGCATAAATATTTACAACTATTAGATCTTCTTGTTGGATTGTCCCCTTTATTATTATATAATGCCCTTCTTTGTTTTCTGTTACATTCTTTGCATTAAAGTTTAGTCTGCTCGGTATAAGTGTTATTATTCTGGCTTTGTTACAACATTGATTTTTATGATAAATGTTTCTCCTTCCCCTCACTTTTGATCTGCAGGTGTCTTTAGGTAAAAGTCTCTTGCCAATAGTATATAGATGAATCTTGGGTTTCTTATCTATTCTGACAACCCTATATCATTTGATTAGAGTGTTTAGTCCATTCAGAGTGATTATTGAGCGCTATGTATTTATTGCCATTTTATTACTTGTTTTGTGAGTGTTTCTGGAGATTTCCTCTGATTCTTTCTTATTTTTTTCTGTCTCATAGTTTACTGGTTTTGTTTAGTGATATATTTTTACTTCCTTCTCTTTATTCTTTCCATATTTATTAGTTTTTGATTTGTGGTTATCATTAACTTTGTATATGATAGCTTCTGCATGGACCAGTCTATGTAAAATTGTTGGTCATTTACTTTTGAACCCATTCTTTACTCCTCTCCTCCCCCACGTTTTAGGTATTCTCATATTTTACATCCTCTTTTATTTTGTGAGTTCCTTGGCTGATTTCTTAATAGAAATATTAATTTTTACTGCTTTTCTGTTTCCTACCTTCATAATCTAACTTATGTTCTTTCCTTTCCACCCAGAGACTCCTGTAGTATTTCTTGAAGGGCTGGTTTGTGCTCATGAACTCCTTTAATTTTTGTGTGTTTGGGAAACTCCATCTCCATCTCCATCTCTCTCTCTCTCTCTCTCTCTCTCTCTCTCTCTCTCTCTCTCTCTCTCTCTCTCCTGAACAATAGCCTTGCTGGATATTGTATTTTTGGCTGCAGACTTTTCCCATTCAGCACTTTGAATATATCCTGCCATTCTCTCCTGGCCTGCCAAGTATCTGTAGAGAGATCTCCTGCTAACCTTATGTGTGTTCTCTTGTCAGTTAAGGAGGTTTGTCTTGATGCTTTTACGATTTTTTTATCACTCTGTTTTGCAAATGTAATTACAGTATGTCTTGGTGTTGGCTTGCTATTGTTGAATTTGATGAGCGTTTCTGTTCCTCCTGGATCTGGATGTCTGTTTCCTTCTCCAGATTAGAGAGGTTTTCAGTTATGATTTTCTCAAATAAATTTTCAGCCCCCTTTCTCGCTCTTCTTCCAGGACTCCTATAATACAAATGTTAGTATGTTTGATGGAGTCACTGAGTTCCTCAAGTCTATTCTCATTGTCCTATAATTCTCTCTTTTATTCAGTTTTGGTTTTTTCCATTATTTTGTTTTCTATGTCATTAATTTGTTCCTTTCCTTTTTTCAGCCTGCTGTTCATTCCATCAAGCCTATTTCCCATCTCGTTATGGTATTTATCCTTCATCTCTAATTGATTCTTTTTCAACTCTTTTTATCTCTGTGGTAGTAGTCTCAGTGATGCCTTCTTTTCTCAAGCCCAGTGAGTATGCTTATGATCATTGCTTTAAATTCTCCATCAGGCATATTACTACATCTGTTTCACTTAGATATCTGGCTATGGTCTCATGTCCTTTCATTTGGGATAAATTCCTCTGTCATGGTTGTCTAAGTCCCTGCCTTCTGTATGTTAGAAAAGCCTGTTGTATCTCCTGTTCCTCAAAGTAATGGTCTTAAAAAGAAGCGGTCATGTAGTGCCCAGAGCCTGGTGCTTCAGGGAGTGTCCCAGGTGTGTACTGCATGAGCTCTGGTGTTGTGTTGTGGCTGCTCTATCCTTCAGGCCAGTCATCTGCAGAGGCTCTCCTTGCGTTTGTGAGCAGTGTTTGGTCCCTGGCCTGTATGTGGCGAGCTTTAACTAGATGTGCTGTAGTTGCTTGTGAAATGAGCCCTGACACCACCTCCAGCAGATCTGAGGCCCTGCAGAACTCTCTGGTGGGGCGGCTTGGTGTGGGCAGCAGTTTGTGCTGGTCTTCTTGGGGGACGGGCCCACTGCGCTGGGAGTGAGGCAGGCTTGACTGAGAAGTACAGTCCCACAAAGGCAGGGGGACTCGGTGTAAGCAGGTGAGGCAGCCAGTGTAGGTGCTGTACTGCTTCCTGCAGGTTCTCTGTGTTTATGCTGTGGGATGGGGAGGACATGGCACAAGTGAACTGCCATGTTCCCAGAGAAGCGTCTCCCTGAAGGCTGCCTCTGGGGCAGATGCTCTGGGCAGATGCTCTGAGAAGATCGAAGCATCTGCCCCTGTCTGCCCCAGGCGTTTCCATGTCATCTGCCCCCAGGTTGTTTGGCTGCTTTGTCTCGAAGAGCAGTGCAGTGCCCTCCAGGTTCTATCCCAGCCAAGCCTGCTGACCTTTACAACACCAGGTTTTAAGCCCTGCTTGTTGCTAAAAATCATGAAATACAGGCCGTCTCACTTTCCAAGCCAGTGGCTATGAGGAAACATTCCCCTGTGTGCTGTCTCACTGTCCTCCCCAACCATGGCTCCCTCCCCTCCACAGCACCTGGAATCCGTGTCTCTCTTAAACCTTCTTTGATATGGTCTCTTCTCCAGGTTTAGTCATGGAGTTTTCTTCTGCCCATCTTCAGGTCAATTTCTGGGGTTTGTAGGAGATTTGATAGTTAACCTAGTTGTGTTCATAGGACAAGTGGAGCCTAGGGACCTCCCACTCTGCCACCATCTTCCCGGACCTCAATGTCAGACTTTTGGTGTTTTTTAAAAGAATGTTTGTGGCCACCAAATTACAAAGATAGAAGCCAGTCCTCTCCAAGTGGGCAGGGAGGGTGAAGAATCTTGGAAGTCCCTGTACCAGAGCAAGAAGGATGGATGAGTGGGAGGTAGCTGGCAGCTGGGGGATCAGCGAAGGGATCTTCTGGGGGAGTTTGCTAGGATTCAACACATAACTGTCTGCACTAGTCCAGTTCTCATGAGCTCTGTCTTCTCGGGATCCCTGCAGTTTGTCATTTGGCCAAAATGAGGGAGGAGAAGGCTCTGAAAAGAACATCCAACTGAAAATACTGTCTTGACTGTACAGAAATTGAAAATAAATCGAGTTCTGGTATGCCATCAGCTTTGGATCATGGACGTTTTGCTCCTAGTATTTAAGTTTACTGAAATCTCCTAGAGATTTTAAAGTTCAGTTTCATTTTTATGTTTTCTACCCTAAGCCCACCACTGTCCTGACTCATATGATGGCTATGGTAATAGTAAACTTGTACCTAGCAGGGAGTAGGCATTCAGTACAAACATGTTCACCAAGTAAATGAGCAAACGGTGAGCAGTCACACTTTAAGGCATTTAGCTGTTTTTCATAGCATGAAATCCTTGCAGAGATCTCTAATTTAAACGTGTGTGTTTTGTTCTCTCTCTCTCCTGTCCTGTAATCCATTTGAGAGCTGTGTTCAGTGTGGGCAGACCTCATCTCTGCTCTTTGGAGGGAGGTTACTATTCTCAGTCATGAATAAATTTGCTGTTGATTCCATTTAGTGGCTAGACAGCTGACATTCTGGGTTCCCCAGAATGCCGACATGACTTTAGTATGAGAACAATTTGACTACAGCTGAAAAATCATGGCCCTTCTTACTTTTTTTTGGATAGGACTGTTCTTTAGAATTTTATTGTGAAAATTACTTTTCATGAAAAGTAAGGGAGAGGTTCATGGGGTTTTGTTTCTTTCTTTTTTGCTGTGTTTGTTTTCTGATCTCTTAATCTTTCTTGATCCCTGGAGCATGGAGGAGTCAGCAGGTCTGGGCGCTGGCGCTCCATGCATCAGGGTGCTAGGTAGGGGAAGCCGCGGCATGTTTAAAGTCAGATAAGATGTGCTGGGTACTGGGTTCATGCCGTGTCTGTGCTAGCCTCACTAAATCCTCACAACTTTACACTGTCGGTAGCACTGAGACCCATCATCATCATCATTTCTGAGATGTGAGCGGACTCAGGGTAAGAGAGGTGAGGTGATACAAGGCCATGGAGGTAGGCAGAGAACGGGAACAATTCTTGCTCTTTCTTTCACGTGTGTAGTTTGCCACAGAACCTCCAGCAGGAGTGCTGGTAGGTTGAGGGGGTGGGTCAGTGCCCCCAAAGTCAGGGCCATCTGGGAGCAAAAGCCAGATAGTCATTCGAACAGGAACGAGGTTTGAGCAGGGAATGCTTTAAGAATTAATAGCTATAATAATAAAATAGATGGATTAGATGAAGGGGATTAAGAGTACACTTACTGTGATGAGCACTGAGTAATGTATAGAATCATTGATTCACTGTATTATACACCTACAACTAATAAAACATCGTAGGTTAATTATACTTCAGTAAAAAAGTAAAATTGAGAAAAGGAAACATAGGAGAAAATAAAAATATTGACACAATAAGAACTATGGGAGGTTAACCATAATAATTGCCATAGCAATTAAACCGAAAAATTAAAAACCTCGAAGTAACCACCAAATGGAAAAGGGCCAATGACATAAACACACACACACATTATTTTAAAAAAATAAAGAATATTTAGTTATGGCAAGGGGTTGGAATGATAATGGATTAGCTAATAGAAAGTAAATTGAACTTTAAATAGGGTATAGGAATAATGGACCCTAGGGAGCAAGGAAGAGGCCACACCTCACGCACCTCCGAGAGCTGGACCAGACCCAGACCCAGACCGTGTGGAAGGGGACGGCCTGTGACTGGCCATCTGGCACAGAAGTTGCTGGGTGCCTGGGAGAGCTGTCCTCGGAGCAACGTCCAACTGGAGACAGCCCACTGACCACAAAGCTATCAGAGGCAGGCGCTGCAGGAGGAGGCTGCTGAGGGGGCACCCCAGACCCAGGAAGTTCTGCTCCTTCCTTCTGCATGGCAGTCTTTCCAGAAACTTCCTTCTACTGGCAAAACTAGCCAGCAGATAGAACACGTGTTTGAGAGACCCAGATCCAGTTTTTGCCTATCAGGCTATAAAGTGTGAGTTTGTGGCTGAGAAGGGCACAGGGTGGGGGGAGCCCACCTTTTTTCTCAGAGTCTTTATGTTTCTTTCATTCAGCCAGGCAGCGGGACACATGTACACACGTGTGGGTGGTTTCCTGTCTTCTCCTGCACCATGTGTGGTTTCATTACCTTGTTATCTCCGTGACTTCCCACAAGGGGCCTATTGAGGATTAAGCTGCTTTAATTTTCTTTTCTATTGTTTGCCTCTTAAACCTTGGGTAAGTACATGGGTAATCGGGAATCAGTGCCACATGTGTGAAGTGCCATCCAGCAGATGATATCCCGGGCTTGTCGAGGGAGCCCATGAAGGTGTTTGATACAACCCAGGATGGTAATGGCATGTGAAGTAATGCAATTTGAGATTTTTATCTCTTAGGCTTTATAAATATTTGCTGGAGGTTTTTCTGATACACCGTAGGGCTAGAGCTTTATTTGTCCATGATGGGTTTTTATTTAGTTGCTACTGCATTTCATTCCTGCCTCCTTGTGAATCTAGAAGAATCATTCTTCCAGAAGAGCTCTTTAAACCTTTCCCATCACGACTGTTTCCTTCGTAATGGCTTTGAACTGCTGGATTGGTTTGTGACTCCTTGCCCCCTAACTCCATGCAATGCGTAATTTCTCATTTTGTTGAAAACATTAGAAAGGGAGAAATACTCAGCCTTGTCCTTGTTGCTGTTGAGCTGTGATGCCTTGTCCGTTTTGTTTTGTATTTTGTTCTATTTTTCTCCCTCAGAACTCTCCTAAAAAGGCTTTCACTCCCTAAATACTTTTTGGGAGGTTCAGGTGTTAAGGCCTATAAACTTAAATTTTCTGTTTTTTTGTTTTTTTTTTTTTCAGTTAGATTTTGTTGAAAAATAGTACTGAGAGGATAACTGCCCATGCTCTTACATTTAGGTGACACCTGATAATGTTGAAAATAAATAAAAGTAGTGCATGTATGTGGTTAATATACACATAGTATGGAAAGGGACAGGAAAAAAGCCTCCCTTCAAATATAACTATTATTAACATTTCTTGTGATTTCTTCCAGGAAAAAAAAAATGATTTTGGCACATACCTGCATCTGTGGCTCTCTGCTTTTTACATTCTTTAATAAAGGAATTAAATATACATATTTTTCTGGCTTTTTTTTTTGTACTCTTCCTTGTCCCTACACACAGATCTTCCTTATTCTTTAATATGATGCATACACAGTTCCATGATACGGATGTGTGGTAACGGATGGTAATTAATTTCACCTGTGCCTTATCTCAGGCTGTTTTAGTAATTGCCAGGTGTTTGCAGGGAGGAGTTGTGGTTACTGTTGGGAGTTGCTACAGTCGGCCTTTTCGCAAATAATCATCTCGCCAGTGTATCTGTAGGTTAAATCCCTAACGGTGAGATTGCTGGTTCAGCTGATAAATGCATTATAAACTTTAACAGACATTACCAAATTGCACTCCACAGAGGTCACACGCATTGATTTTCTTTTACCACGGTTGTCTCTTTCCCACGCCCCTGCCAGCACCATCCCATCACCAGGCTTTGGCATTTTTGCCAATCTGGTAAGTTAGAAATGTTATCTCTTTGTTTTTACTTGTTTATCTTTAACTACAGGTTTAGGATCTTCTCATAGGTTCCTTAGCCTGTTGAGTTTCTTTCGATCAGTTGCATGCTCCTGCATGTGGCTTTGTGTTCTCTTCCCCCTTTGGCTTCGTTTCCCTCCTTTTCTTTCCTGTAGGATTCTTGTCTTTCTCATATCTACTTATATGAGCTCATTTTAAATTAGAAAACTTAGTTGTATTTCATGTATTGCAAATGTATTTTCCCACTCTCTTCTGAAAGCATTCATTAAAAATATTGTTTTTAGTTTATTTTATTTTGTAAAAATTCTGTTTATTTGAGGGAGAAAACACGAGCAGGGTGGAGAGGCAGAGGAAGAAGCAGATTCCCCGCTAAGCGAGGAGCCTGATGCAGGACTGGATCCCAGGACCTCAGGATCATGACCTGATCCAAAGGCACTCAAACACTGAGTCACCCGGGTGCCCAACATTATTTTTGTTTTGGTGTAAAGATTTTTAAACATGTTTTTTTAAAAAGAAATTTAAAAAAGGATGTGGGTTGAGAAAACTTTGCCAGGCTTTCTACTGTTTTTAAGGCTGAGTAGTTGTAGTTTGGGACAAATGATTATTCCCATAGATCTCAGTATGTCCCACAGCCCTGAGACCCTGTAGCATCTTACTTAACAACAAGACGACCCTGAAGGAGTGATGGAGCTGGTGTCCCTCCCACTCTGTACTTGCCTTGACCCTCAGCAACTTATGGGGGGCCTCTGAAGCACAAGCGAGCTTGTGAACAGCCATGTCTACAAACATCCAAATGTTGCCACTTGCGGACATCATTCCTGGTAGCCGGAAGTGGCAGGCCCTCTTCACGTCTGAGTCCACAGCACCTACAGCGATACCTAAGTGAAATACGATGTGGAGTGAATGGATGGAGACAAGGGCAGGACGCAGTGCAGGGAGGATGAGCAGGAATAGAGAACTCACAGAAAGGTTCACGTTAGAGTGCTTTCATCAGCATGACGTGCACCTGCCTCATGCTACAGCCCTGGAGTCCGGAGACTTCCATGTCCTGTTCATCTCGTGATAACACTGTGTAGGATACTGAGGGAGAAGACCATGCGCTGGGGCCCTGTGGTGTTTGGGTGACTCTCTTTGTGTTACCACCGGGTCTGTTCCCTTGTGATGAGACTGTTGGGAAGACAGTATTGTAAAAAATCTAATTTCAGAATAATGAATGCGTGAAAGACGGATTTCTCTCCAGATTTCTTCAGGTAACAAGCTTCTCCTTTGAACATTTAAAATGTAAGATTCCGGTTAAGAGAAATGGACTGTATGAAAGCTTGTCACATACTCTGTAAACTGTGACTCAGCCTAAGTCCAAGCTAGATATTTTGCTAGTTCTTCATTTAATTAAATATCTCCAGGGAAGAGTTTAAGGATTTCCTGACAATTCAAGTAATCTGTATTTGTATACTTACCTTATTCAGACACATGAAAAGCTTTCTCACGGAGTCCAGTGAGGGTCAGTATGATGGTACGATACTTTCTTGGTTGACACATGGTGTGGCTCCTTGAAAATACCAGTGGCATCTTCATTTCTAGTAGGCTCATGGCCTCTTACTTAAGCCATTTGACTTGAGCTGAGATGTCTTATGGCTTCATTTATTCTCCATAGTTTTATGAATGCAGTTGATTCAGTTCATTTGAATTTGCTGAAACAAAAGCCTGCACTGGTAAAACAGGTTAATTTTTGAGAAAGCTAATGCTAAGCTCTGACGTCTGGGAGCCCTGTTCAGTGGCATTCAACACAAAAATAGTTGGCCGTCAGAACGTGAGCAAACCAACTATTGGTTTGAATGATCCCAGTGCTTTATGAAGCACCCATTTCAGTACAGGATCATGAAGGTATTGATGAATGAGGTCATTAGTTAGCTTTGCTCTGACAGATCCCTGGTGGTTCATCTCCTGATGTCAGTTTTCTTCTCTAAACAATGTATGAAAATGAACATGAACGATTAAGCAGATGTTTAAAAAAGGTCTGTATGGGGCGCCCCGGGGGCTCAGTGGGTGATACGTTTGCCTTCTGCTGGGGCTTGATCCCAGGGTCCTGGGATCGAGTCCAGTGTTGGGCTCCCTGCCCAGTGGGGGCAGCCTGCTTCTCTCCCTCTCCCTCTGCCCTTCCCCTCCCCTGCCACTGTGCTTTCTCACTCTCAAAGAAATAAATAAAATTTAAGAAAAAATGAAAAGGTCTGTCTAGCTTTGTCAGTGGGAGCTCACGAACGATTTCTTGGGTGTGTTAGTTCTGTTGTGTCCCCATCCACCTTCCATCCTTGACTGTAGCTTACAAATCAGGTTGACCAAATAAAGGCTGACAAATCATTTGTGCATCCACCTCTGACATTTCAAACTGGAGGACAGATGACTGACTGGAATCTACGTGGAAAACTGAGTTTCTGAAAGCAGGTGTGTCTGCACTTTGTCCGGTGGGGACGCGGATGGGTCTGTAGGCGAGACCATGGTGCCCAGTTGGGAACTGGTCAGCCTTGGAGAAACAAAGCCAGTGAAAAAGCTGCTGCTAAAATCAGCCGCGGCTGTTGCAGAAAGCATATACTTCAGGGAGGTCTTGGGAGCTTGTGTGGTGCCTTTGGTTGGGTGGTATAAAATTGGGGGGGGCATACAGGCTTTTTTGAGGGATGCTCTGCAGCTGGAGTCGGTGTGAAGCCCTTGCCACAGCAGCTGGGTGGGGAGGCCACAGCTTTGCAGACAGACAGACGTCTCTGTCTTTGATTTTCCGCACTGCCACTCCCAGGTGTCCCCGAGAAAGGAAGGTAGTCTCTCCAGGCCCCCTGTTCTTCCTTTGTAAAGGAGGAGATTAAATACCTACCTCAGGGGTGAGAGAAAGGCAAGAATTGGGGTCCATTGTGCTCGCTCAGCAAGTGGAGGGGTCCTTCCCTTAATAGCAGCACTGCCGGCCCGGTGCAGGTCGACAGGGTGCCTCGGAAAGGGCGTGAAGGTGCCGACCTCAAAAGCACGTCCTACGCAAGAGGTTCGGGAAACGGGGCTCATGTAGGGCCCTGTGATTTGCAGGCAGGCGAAGGTTTGCTGTGTTTCTAGAGTGTGACCCGTCACGGTCTTCCCCGCTGCCGGCTCCAGAGGCGTGTAATTGACCCTGGTTTCTGTTGTCTGCCTCACAACGAGGCCCCGAGTCCCACTGAGGTCAATTATTCGGCCTAAGTGTTTATACAAAGCAGCTGCGATTCGGGCCTCCCTTGCTGCGGCCTGGTCACACGAGCTAATTACTGCCATCGCACACGGTTGCCGTGGTGGCGGCCGCTGTAGGTGGCGGTCACAACATCTTGAGCCAAGGCGCTGGGGAGCCTCCTGGCCAGGTACCCTCAGGTCCCATGGGGAGCTTGGTTATGTCAGCATTGGTTGTGAGATGGGCTCTGACCGCTGTCCAGACTCCAGTGGGTGCCGATACCTCGCTTCCTGATACTGAACCTACTGGAGGTAATGGAACAGAACGTCCCTGACTCTGGTTTCATAACTTTCTTTTTTGCGCACAAAAATAAAGCTGCTTCCTGGGGATGAGGCATTGGTGTGCCTGCCGCTGAGCACCGGCGGGGAGCACTTGCTGGGTGCGGGACTCCATCCCCGCTGCCTGCTGTGACACTTCTCTCGTCCTCACCAGCTGTGGTTTGTGTAGGTGCTGTTGGCCTCCTGTTCTCAGACGCTGAGAAATTTGCCCAAGTCCTCACGGCAGGTAAGCAGCAGAGCCCGGATTTGAATCTAGGCCCATACTGACCTTCCTCTCCAATAAGAAAAAAACAGGAAAAACATGACCATAAAAATTCCATCTAGCATGGCAACTGTTCTGAGCACTTTGGTGCCCATTCTTCCAAATCCCTAATTTAACGTTGTTGGGAAAACCCCCCTCTCCCCTGCCAGGTCCCCTTCCAGAGGGAAAACACGGTGAGCAGTCTGGTATTTATCTTTCCAAGTATGCACGCAGGCCCGTCCCACATACACGGGTAATTCACACGTGTTCTTACACGGCCCGCTACGTGCGCTCTTCCACTTGGCACTTTCTGCTCTGTGCGTCCTATGCAAATTTCTGCATGTTGTCATACATAATCTAACATTTTCAATGGACTGTTGAGCATGGACTACAGGACTGTCGGGATGACAGTGCCATGATCTGTCATTGTACGGCCTGCGGTGACAGACGTTTCTGTTGTGGCCCCGTTCTCCCTCCATCACTTAGCATCACTGTGTATGTTGTACTAGAGGAAAGTGCTGTGATTTAGTGACCTCTTTCGAAATTTGGGCCATTAGAAGATCCCGGGATGAACCTTCTCCAAACTCAGGATTGGAAGACCTCCTTTTTAGTTGCTTTCCTGTCCCAGTCAAAATGCTAAGTCCAAGTGGTCAGCTCGTTACTTAAATATTTTACTAGGATGCACCCTACATACCACAAATTCACCTCTTCTAAGCGTGCCCTTCAGAGATTGTTAATAAATTTATGGGGTTGTGCGGCCAGCACCATCACCCAGTTTTAGAACGTTGGCTTCAGTCCGAGCTCTCCCGTGCCCTTCACAGCTACTTCCCATTCCTGTGTGCAGCCCTGGGCCGCCACGGATACTTTCTCTCTACAGGTTTGCCTGTCTGGACATTTCGTCTAGCCCGTCACGACGAATTTGATGTCCTCGGGTTATATATCTCTTCTTACTCTTTTGAACAGTTTGGCCCATGTAAAACTCCTGGCTGGAATTGTTCATTATGTTGAGGCTCATTACTGTCTTGAATGATGATAACGTGTATTACCCCAGAAGTCGTTAGTCTCTGCGGCGGAGGAGGAGGGAAAATGGGTGCGTGTACACACCTGCATGTATATATATGCACAGTACATATGTGCAGCCGTGTGTGCCCGTACACATCTACATGTGTGCACGCGTGTAGTGTGGATATATGTGCACACGTTTACTTATACATATGCAGGAACACACATGCGTG
Organism: Nyctereutes procyonoides; assembly: GCF_905146905.1. Classification (NCBI taxonomy): domain Eukaryota; kingdom Metazoa; phylum Chordata; class Mammalia; order Carnivora; family Canidae; genus Nyctereutes; species Nyctereutes procyonoides. The sequence goes on from NW_026575043.1 coordinate 28,026,970, forward strand.
CACATGCACACACACACACATGCATGTGTATTTGGTCATGAGGCCAAGCTCCTCAGTAATACTCAACGTATCGTAAGAGATCTGTTGGATGATCTTCAGCTTGATTAATTTCTTCATGTGGTGACTTGATGGTAATGGAGATTCTTGGCTCAGTTCAGTTGAGAGCTGAATACGTGCCGGTTGCACAGGAGACACTGCCAAAGTGTAGCAAGAGCTTACCAGAACCTCAGCTTTAAGAAGTGATACCAGACTCTTCTGAGTCAGGACACCCCAAACCTGTTCTGGGCGGTGAGCGGCAGCTTCATATCACGTAGGGAAGGCGTGCACCTGGGCCGAGCAACTCTGTAGTGTTGAAGTGATTTAAAAATTCTAAAACTTAATATTACAATTTTTTTAGCTTTTATAAACTCTTTTGACCTAAAAGCTGATAACTTAAAAATCTAGGATAATTCCATGTCCGTGTCTAATTCAATATCTCATGCCTGCCAGTTCCTTCTAGTATTTGAGATGCGTGCTCCTGGCGCCTGTGGAACTGTTAGGGACCCGACTGTACAGGATCTGTGTTTGGGGTTTCCATTTGAAGTACGTGTGTGTTTATGTGTGATTGTCATTGCAGGTAAATAACTGTTTCCAAAGATCTGTTAAGAAGCTGAGGGAGAGTAACTGTGGCTTTTATTAATGAGAAAGCTGCACGCCGTGTGCTGTTGCCTGGTCAGGTGCATGCCAGCACATCAGAGCCCCAGTCCTGGGCGGGACGCTTTGGTGCGTAGGGCCTGGAAATGTGTGTCCCAGATGGCACTCCCCAGTCAGGGCTGGCAGCGAGCAGAGGGAGCCAGGTCACCGCCTGCCACCACCGCCCCTCCGCCCCTCCGCAGGCCCCACGCCCCCTCTGTTGGGGACGGCGTCTCTGTGCATCAGGACTTAACACCTGAGGAGGAGAAAGCATCTCCTTGTGGGAGAAAATGCCTCTGGAACCTGAAGGGTGCTACAGGGATGGCTGCGTGGCGTCTCACGCGTGGCAAGCAGGGATGGCGGTGTCCTCAGGGCCACGAGCCAGCATTGGTGTTTATCCAGAAAATGTAACTCCGGCGCCCGCGCAGAGAGGCCCACCCACATGGCTGGCCTCGCGGCGCCTCTCCCCGCTTGCGAACCGGAGTTTTCTGTCTCTTGGGAGGGGACGGAGCCGGGGTCCGCGGTGTGCAGCCAGACCGGCCAGCCTGACCCACCTCCAGCTCCCTCTGGCACGTCCACCTTGCTTTTCTGGGCACGCGCACAATCCAGGGTTCAAGAGCCTTCTCGCACACCGCCGGGGCCGTGGAAGCAGACACCGCGCGGGGCTCCCGGGGGCTGCGGCTCATATGCCGCCCGTGCAGCGGGGCAAGTGCCTTCTTTTGCACGGGACCACTCAGCTCTCAGCCCTGCAGCCACCCCGAGATCTCAGGTGGCAACATGCACTGCAGGACGCGCTGGAGCATGGCCACACGCAGAATAAACCCACGGGCTGTACGTTGCCCTTGATCTTCTTGCACATTAATCTTGAGAAAATGTGATAACATGAATCAGGCAGCTGATGTTCACGTGTTGAGGCTCCGTTATTTGAGGAGTTCTCAAATCGAGAGGGAAAGTGTAAAAAAAAAAAATGCCATTTTGGGTTCACTGTTATCTTGGGTGTGGGGGCAGCCATGATTTATTGAGCACCTGCTATGTGCCTGCACCGTATTAAGTGCTTTGCAACCCTTTATCTCGTTCAATCCTAAGAAGTACCAGGTGGTATCCTTAGGTTTTATATATAAGGAGACTGGCTTAGAAAGGTCAACTTTCCCAAAATCATAGAGTTTAAATCCAGCTCTTTCAGGACACCTGGGTGGCTCAATGGTTGAATGTCTGCCTTTGGCTCAGGTCCTGATCCTGGGGTCCCAGGATCAAGTCCCGCATTGAGCTTCCTGCATGGAGCCTGCTTCTCCCTCTGCCTGTGTCTCTGCCTCTCTCTGTGTGTCTCTTGTGAATAAATAAATAAAATCTTTAAAAAATGAATCCAGTTCTTTGTAACCAGCTTGCCATAAGACTAACCTTTCCCTTTAGTGTCTGGTTCCCATATTACCCCTTCCATGGTACTGAAGTTTTTTTACTCCCTGTCTACTCTTGAGCTGCCACTGCTTACAGGTGGGTGAGTGGAGATGGATCTTCTGACGCACAGTGTCCTGGGGAAGGGAAACACACCTTGTAGTGCGAATTGACCTCTGCCTCACTTTGCTCCACTCCGAGCTCGGCATACTTGTATGAGTCAGTTTGGGTTGTAAATGCAGAGAAAAGAGAAGAGGCGGTGTTTAACCTTGGCCACCAGACGCGGGGCACTGGGTCCCTGCTCTGTGCAGCTTCAGAAGGGAGACAGACTCCAGAGGTCACCGGCCACTGAAAGGGGGCTGAGATTTCATCAGGGCAAACTGTCCGCCTCTCATTTTTGTTCCAGATCTTCATCAATGAAAGAGGAAAATACAAGGATCTGGACCCCGGTGTGGTTTCTTAGAGAGTCTTGTCGAGTACAGGTGGCACCTGGAGTTGCATGATTAATCAGTGGAGAGTGGAAGTGGTAAAAAATGACAGATGCCCACCATAAACATTTTGTTAAACTTGAAAACATCAGTGTTCAGAAGTGGCCAGTCTTTCACGTGGCATCGGGACCATTTCTCTGGACGCAGGTCCTCTGACTGGTGCTCTTTGTTGGGTCCCCCCCGGAGAAGCACACTCATAGTGCCAGCACAGCAGACTGTCCCAGGCTGCCCAGTACTGAACCCATCTGCATTTTAAGCCACCCATTTCCCTCAGAATCTTAAGTGTGGTCTGGATCACACCTCATTGGGCAGCAGTCTGTTCTAGCTATGTTTATTTTTTTATAGAAACAACACACTTTGTTTCCAGACTCAAATTCTGTTATCAGTATTGAGTTGGATTAGGTGATAACAGAAACCAGCACGACCTTCGTGAACAGGTTTGGAGGCAGGTATCACTGAGTCTTGGTAAGCATTGCGGGTTGACTGGCAGGAGCAGCATCATCTGGCCCTGTGGTAGCCGCTGCCGCTGGCAGGGAGTGGCGCTCAGCCACCACACACTGCCTGGAGCCCGGGGGTGGGGGGTGGGGAGGCGGCACACTACACCTGCTGCTCCGAAGGGAACCAGCAATGGTGAGTCTCCGGGGGCCAACCCCAGCAACTTGTTCAACATGGTTTTTACTGTGAATCCCATCCTGAAATTGCCAACACTCCACGTACTGGACCTAGCTGTCCCTCACAAAGGTGTCATTTAGGATGTGATCACAAAAAGGTGGCTGGGGGGAGCAGGGTGCAGATGCAGCAGCCCCCGTGGGGCCTGATGCCTCCCGTGTCTCTCTACCAGAGGAAGAAGCTCCATGGCCAGGCATGAACCAGCCCTTGTGCAGGTGCTTCAGCAGAGCGCTCCCTGTTCGTAAAACCTGAAGGGAGCCCACACAGATGACAACGCTGCTGTGCATATGATCATTAGTTCATAAAGGGTCATTAGCTAGTACAGGGATTTGTTCATTTGGCTCCTCACGTGACTTTAAGAGCTAGTTGTTAAGTTCAGTTATTGTTCTTTTTAGTTAGGAAAGCTTCATACCGGTTATTACTTTAACCTCTTCAGTGTTGAAGGAGAAGCAAAAGCCTAGAACAAGACAGTGCTGGCTCTGAGAGCCTCAACGTTGGGGTCAAGCTTGATTGGCTTTCCTGCCCTTGAGATACATTAGACTCGACGTAAGGCAAGATACACAGGCAGCGCTAGAGAATTGAGGTTTTTTCCTATTGTGTATTTATTTCATATAACCTCGGATTTACTTTGATGTCTGTTTCATAATTCCTGGCACCAGAATTTGCTCAGACCTTTTTAAAGACCACACCTTCTGAGAAAACCCACAATTTGAAAGTTAATGGATAACCCAACGGCAACAGGAGTTTGCTGGCAGATGTGATTCTTGATCAGGTCTGGACAATTTCTGCCCTGTCATGAGTCATAAACTGTGGTACAGACCATCATCTGAAGTGTTGGGAGAACTGGCACTGTGCTGTCACCTGTTTGCTGCTCCTGACTCATCTTCCTGGAAGTAGGAATTCAGGTGGCCTGTGACGGACGTTTTATCGTAGGATTCACGAGACGAGCACTCAGACTCTTCAGGTACCAGCACTGGATGTCTAGGCTCAGTCCGGTTGCAGATGTGGTTTACACGTTTAGCTCAGGCGCTACAGGTGGCCAAAGCCAAATGGGAAACATGGTAAGATTCGCATCATCCATAAGGTAGGGACTGGCCAGTTTTTAAGAAAAGCTTCTCTTCTGTGCTATGTATATACAATGAAATATTACTCAGCCATCAAAAAGGATGGAACTTTTCTGTTTCCATCGACATGGATGGAAGTAGAGGGTATCATGTCAAGTGAAATAAGTCAGAAAGACAATTATCACTTATATGTGGAACATAAACAGCACAGAGGCTTATAGGGGAAGGAGGGAAAACTGAATAGGAAGACATCAGAGTTGGAGAGAAACCATGAGACACTCTTCATTCTAGGAAACAAACAGGGTCACTGGAGGGGAGGTGGGTGGGGGTCTGGGCTAACGAGGTGATGACCATGAAGGAGGGCACCTGTTGTGAGCACGGGGGGGGGGGTTATATGAGGCTGATGAATTACTGCACTCCACATCTGAAACTAATGATATTCTATATGTTGGCTAATTGAATGTAATTTTTTTTTAAAAGGAAAAGCTTCTCTTAAAAGCTCAGAGAGGAAAGATAATGAGAAGGGAATGTAGCTGATTTTCCTCTTCAGCCTGAGAATTGGCTGATGTGGCCGTTTTCCCCTGCTTTCCCAGTGTTCATATAGAGAGATAGGATGTATGACTCAGGTGACAAAGGTCGAGTCTGAACTCTCAGATCCTCGGTTTCTTGCTCCTGGAGGATGAAGTAAACAGTGTTCTGAGTACGTTAGATCAAAAGAATCCCCCTAGTTTGGGGGTTGGACCTTTATCAACTCATCTGTGAGACCCTTTTTTTTTTTAAGATTTTATTTATTCATGAGAGACAGAGAAGTAGAGGCAGAGGGAGAAGCAGGCTCCATGCAGGGAGCCCGACGTGGGACTCGATCCTGGGTCTCCAGGATCACACCCTGAGCCAAAGGGAGCACTAAACCACTGAGCCACCGGGCTGCCCTCACCTGTAAGATCTTCTGAAGCTGTACTTCCCAGCCAACATTCCTGTTAGCTGCGTCTTGGCTGTGCATACTGACACAACATTTTGCCAAGAGAATGTTGTTTTATTGTTGAGGGACGGCTGTCGCGAAAGGTTGCCGGTATGTAGTTGGCCCACACAAGTAGCTGGCCTCAGAACTCAGTACCTCTGTCAAATGGAGTTTCAAGAACAGAGTCTCCTTGCTTAACCTGCCTCCCTACCTGCCGCTGTGGAGTTTCTCGGATGTTCCTGACTGTCCTCTTCTTGCAGTGCTGGAAAGGAAAGATGGGGCAAGGGAAGAAGTAGAGCACATGGAGTGAAGCTTTAGCGTGTGTGTGTGTCTTCCCGGTCAACGGCAAGCGGTAGTTTGGGCTTCCTCTGGTTCCTGTAATCACCCTGGTGTGAGGCAGTCTTGCCTGTTAGTGTCTGACCCTTTGCCTTGCTCTTCCATTGTGGACTAGACCTGACCTCTTTGGGAAAAGAAACCGGGTTTATGTCCTCATTTTCTGAGCAAAGAGCTAGTGGATAGAGGCCCCCACCCAGTGGTGGAGTGACAGGTGGGTGACACTTGGGTGCACAGCCAGGGGCAGGTTGCACTTTGTTCAGGGAATGTGCGTAGGGACAGGTTATTAAAGAGCTGCTGGTTTCGCTATGTCTCAGTGTGTTAAATCATCATATTCCTCACCCTAGAAGGGTAAGTGAAATCAAGGAATGGCGGCTCTAGTAACCGTGAGGAATGTGTGAGGCTTGCCGGACAGATCTATGAGCTATGCGCGGTGGTGCTGTGCTGGTGGCACGTGGCATCCACTTACTTACCCTTTGGTTTCATCCCACCAGCCCACATAAATTTGTGGGTGCATTTGTTTTTCTTCTTTTTTCTGGCTGCTTTCTGTTTTTGTATATGTCTGTGTATTATTTTCAGAACAGATCGGGTTCCTACTAAGTCAAAGCTTAAAAACATTTTATTGAAGCAGTTTTTAAAAACCGTTTTTAAGAACATAGACTGACAAGTGAAATGAACTCCATATCCTTACCACCCAGCCTTAATGACTGTCAACTCTCTGTGATTGTGGTTCCGGGGCGGGGTGGGTGGTATTTTAAAGGAATCGCAGGCAGCATATCATGTTGCTCCAACACTTTGTTCTCCTGTTTGTTACTCAATTATTTACTTTTTGTCTGTTGACTTTTCTTTCTCTTGTTCCCGAAATAACTCTTGGACTGTGCCCTGCTGGTGTTTTAAAGGTGCACCTTCTGGCAGCCTTGCCCTTTGCGCAGTGCTCAATAGGCTGGTCGTCTGGGACCCTGAGGCGGACAGTCTTGGTGGTGTGAAGGTCACAGTCCGGTTACTAGGAGAAACTGGAGGTATGCCTGTGGCCTCCCTGGTTTGTGGGGTTAGGTGGAAGGCTAGGCCTTTCCTTATGATGTTGTGTTTATGAGAAGTAGATCCAAATCGAAGTCACAGTGATTTGCGTAATTTATCAAACTCCTAGAGAAGCCGTGGCCTAGAGTAACAAGCTACTCCCGGGGCGTGTGGCTAGATCTTGTTTTATTTCTGTAGTTCCCCGGACGGAAAGCTGTTGACATGACAGCTGAGTCGTTTCTAGATTTGCCATGCTTTGAGCACTCTGACAATCTCTTTTGTGCAGTGTTTCCTGGTTTTGAAACGTTCCCATATGGTTTGTCTTATCAGGCCCCAGGGCAGCACAGAGTGAGGAGAGGTGTTGAACTCTGCCTGGTTCAGTTCAAAGAGAAACCGAAGGATGGGGAGGGGTCCTCAGTGACTTGACTTTAGTTCTTGCGTCTCCTAGCCTGGAAGCCTTCCTGTTTCGATGGGTTTTGAGTTGCTTTGGAATCTGTTGTGAAGCTGGAGCGTACCTTCTTTATACTTGAATGCTGCTGTGACAGATGTTTGGGAAATTCACAGCACTGTGGGCAAGACCCTGGAGATGTTTGGGGAAGACTGTGTCCTCACTGACATCCTTCTGTTCCACAGCAGGGGCAGGGCAGCCCGCACACCCTTTCCGGAGCTGATTCCTGACATCAATATCTTGCCCCCATGACATTGGTTTCCCTTCTGACCTCTCCCTTTTTGTTGTTTTTTTTTTGGGGGGGGAGGGGGTGTTAAAGATTTTATTTATTTGAGAGAGTATGAGCAGTGGGGAGGGGCAGAGGGAACAGGAGCTGAGCAAGGAGCCTGACATAGGGCTCAATCCTAGCATCCCAGGACCCTGAGATCCTGACCTGAGCCGAAGGCGGACACTTCACGGACTGAGTGACCTAGGCGCCACCTCCAGGAGCTGTCTCCACTGCTAGACCAAATCCTGACTGTGACCACTGCTACTCTTACCGTTGCACACTTTCGTTCGTGACAGTGGAATTCTTTTGAGCCTAAAGTGTCTGAAATGTTTCCTGGGAGCTGGAGATCTTTGATCTGGTAGGGAAATTGTTTGGGCATCCTACTACCCCCATAGGAACTTGGTGCAAACATCAGATTTCCCAGTTCCTTTTAAAATGTCTAGACATGAATGTTCTATTGGCCGAAATTCCCTAAGGGAGTAAAATGATTCCTCAGAGTCTGTGCTTTATTCAAGAAACTTTTATGGTAATAATCTCATAATTTGTGTATTTTGTTTCTCGCAAAGACACTTTTTCTTTTATCTCATCAGTTAAAACTAGTTTCCGGATGGAGTGTCTTTCCTGCAACACGTGTTTCATAAAACATGGTGTATGCATTTGCTTTAGGGGCATTACACTTACTAAGTACCAACTATTTCAGGAAGAATCGAACATAATTTCAGTGCAGGAATTTTAACAGTGATTTATGAGTCAAGGAATTTGTTACAGAAAATAGGTTAACCTAATTTTTCAATATGAAGTTGCTTTGAAAAAATTGAGAGAGAGCCAGCTAAAATCCAGGGGAACGTGGACTATGGCACATGTTACTTGATAGGCCGCGCTAGTTCAAACATTAAATTAGTCAAAATGGTTGGTTAGCCAAATGTCAGCAAACCGAGGTTCTGGTTTTAACACATAAATAAACAGATCTGCAATTAGTACATTGGCCAGTATGCACTTGGCACGGCCTAATAATTGAGAAAGTGCTTAGAAGCAGTTTTGTTCGTGAAACAAAAAGGTTCATTCAAAGTCTGATGAGATACAGGGCTTGTTGGAGATTTTGTGTTTTCGGCTCCCCTGGACTGAGTTCAGCAGGCGTGCGCGGGGAAGGGCTGCACCCGAGCCACTCTTTAAATGAGCCAGCGGGGGCTCCGGAGGGCTTTTATTTGGGGAGCCTGGTAGTGGCCGTGTGTGGGGGGTAGGTAAGGGGGCGGGAGGCACCCGCAGGGCCCGTCAGTGAGGTCTCAGCGCCCACAGCCTGGCCTCCATTGCCGTGTGACCCGTTTGTAGACTTTTAGAGACTCAGAGTGTGATTCTCAAGTTAAGGTAATTGAATCCACCCAGACAGCAGTGGGCGGGTCAAGGGGCATGAAGTGACCCTGTCAATGCATCATTTCTTGAAGATTCGGGCAAGGGGATGGTCTTGTGTGAAGGTAGCCATGACTGTAGTCTGGTGCAAAACGCAGTTTACATGAAGTTGTAAGGAAATCATGAGCTAGAGCATCGCCCGCCTTGGTGTGGAGTCTGTCAGGCCGGCGCGCCAGCCCGTGGAGGGCTGTGTCTACCCTCCACCCACGGGCGTCTTGGGAGCAGCTGTTGGGGATGGTAGTGGCCGTCTCTGCCAGTTGCCAGATGAGTCTAAACTCTTCCCTCTGGGTTGATAGCATCCTCCGTAAGAGGGGATCGCGGTCCCCTTTCTCGGTGCTGCTGCTGTCATGTCCGTGGGTGATTTCACGCAGCCGGTGCCACTGAGGCACCAACTCCTGTTCCGTTACACTAGTTAGAGTTTCATTGGTTCTGTCTCAGCGTGAGTCCCTGCGCTGTGCTGGGGTCTGGGCTTGTGAGAAGCACATTGTCTCTGTTTTACTATTTAACTTGAATACTCAATGTGTCGAGTAGATGACACACTGACGTGGGTCCACCTTGAAGTGGAAGAGGGGATGCCAAGGGACAGGTGTGGGTCCCTGTCACCGCTGATCTGCTCCCTGGGCTCAGTGCCTTGCCCGTCTTGAAGCGTCCAACAATGTTTTATGTGTGTCTCCTTCCGTGTCCTTTACATACACGGCGTGATGCGATACGTATGGGTCTCCCCCCTCGCTTTTTCCCTGTGACAGTTAGATTTGCTTTCTTCCCCCTAAGTCCTAAAGGAGGCTCCTCAAACGGTTGACACAGCCTACCTGAAGGACGGGGCTGGAGAGGCTTGTCCACTCGCCCACCCGCCCTGATGCGTTCTGTGTCTGAGTCGCTCCCAAGGAGGACACGTTCTTCTGGGACGAGCAGGGAAAGCCCTGATGAAGGAGGACGTGGTGTGAGGTGGAGACGTTCACACAGACACACATACCTCGTGTCTCTGCTTCCTGCAGCAGCTCCTTGGAGCTGGGAACCCGGGCTTGGGGGAGCGGGGGGTGGGGGGTGGGAGGGCTCTCTGGAAGAAGCCGTCACCTTTGTGTGCCTTTGCCCCCGGGGCTGAGGAACGCGGGTGTGTGGGACGCCCTGCGTGGTTTGTGCCCTGATGTGACGCCACCCACTGTGGCACATGGGACACAGGCCCAGGAGTGGTCTGCGTGGCAGGTGGAGCTCAAGTGCTTGGGGCCAGAGGTAAGACTGTGCACGTCTTGGGCTCCGGATGGGAAGTCTGCTCTTGACTCCCAGCCACGCAGCGAGGGTGGGAGGGTGGTGGCCGCACCAGCCTGGGCGAGGAGCAGACGAGGCAAGGGTACCCCAGGTTGGGGCTGCTGACCCCAGTGCTGCTGACCCTTGAGTATGCCCCTGAGGTGGTGGGGAAAGAGGGGAGAAGAATCTGTCGTTGATAACAAGGCTCATGGCAACAGTGCCCCACACTTCAAGGAGCAGAAAACGCATCTTGGAATCTTCTGTTGGCCTCACTCCATGATGTGAAGGGGAGGCATCCTCGCTGGGAGGTGCACACCCCTGCGTGTAGTGTGGGGCGCACAGGCTTGGAGCTGTTGGAAGCCCACCCCAGCGTGTGGCCTCGTGTGCTCAGCCCGCTCCTGGGGCCTTGGTTCTCACCTCTCCGTAGGGATTCTTACTCATTTTCATGGGATTGCTTTGCTTTCAGTGAGCCTGTCTGTGAAAAGCCAAGGTCCTAGTACACGCTGAGTAGTGTTGGCCATCCTTACCTCCCTCCTTGCCGGGAGGCAGGAACAGGACGTGAGAAGGCAAGTCACAGACCTTCCCTCTCACACGCGGAGCAGAAAGGTGCTAAGAAGGGGCCTTGGAATTTTTTTAATTTTCATTTGTTTTTGAGAGCGTGTGCAGGCAGTGGGGGTGGTGGGCAGAGCAGGCTCCTTGCCTGGTGTGGAGCCCGATGGGGGCTGGAGATCGTGGCCTGAGCTGACAGCAAGAGTCAGGCACTCAACCGACTGAGCCACCCAGGCGCCTGTGGCCTTGGATTCCTGTTCCTGCGCCGTTTGTGACTTAAGCTGCCCTCTGAACATGCGGTGCTCTGAAAAGTCACGTAAGGGTCAGCAGGGCCTCTGGTCCGTGTCCTGGCCTGGGCGCCAGAGCACTAGTGTCGGTGAGACGGGCTTGTTCAGAGAACACAGGTACTGCTCTAGTACTTTGGGAATTAGCAGCTAAGCCGCGGGACAGAGTCGAGTCTGCCCCACAGCACGAGTGTATCTCTTGGTCCTGTTGTGTCTGTAGGTTGTATGAGGCTTTCCAGAGCTGAGGTCAAATCCAGAGGCCGTGGTGCAGTGATTGGTTTTACGATCCTTCGTACACTCTGATGCAGAAGTGTTTATAAAGCTCTGGCTCGTGTATCCAGACCACTCAGGGTTAGTTCTAAGTTTCCTTGATTTTCTGATTCCTTTCGGGTTAGATTTGTCTTTTGAGAGGAGCGATCGTTTTCTCATATGTTTTAACTCCCACCTGTAGACGTCCTGAGCATCCCCCTTCACTGAGGGACAGGTGTGGGTCAGCAGAGGCAGCTGGACAAGGAAACAACCTAGCCATCCTGGGCCTCAGCCAGCAACTCCTGCAGGGGATCCCAGCAGGGGCGTGGTGATCTTACCAGGGGCACAATGTGGGCCAGCCCCCCCCCCCCGCCCGTGCCATCCACAGCAGGGACCACCAATGATGCGGGTTCTCTGAGGTCAGGGGAGTGGCTGGCTCTGCACCTGCCTCCTCACAGCCCTCCAGCCTCCCTCCACAGTGCCCCAAATGCATCTTTTCCCTCGGATCTCAGACTTCCTTAGGTCACAGCGCTGCTTTTGCAGAAAAATAGTAACTTCCTTACAAAGTAATAATAGTGTTTGATTGATGGAACATTCAAGACCTCCAGGCACTGAGTGCTTTCCCTAAATCTTGTCCTTTTGTCATCTTCACAATGTTGTGGTGGCCTCCTGACAATGTCCCAGGAGGTTTTGTCTTTGTTGCACACCCAAGGAAGGTAGGGGAGTGAACACACTTGCCCACGGTCACATGGCAGGAGTGGGTGGAATAGGTATGAGAACGCACATCTGCCTGGTTCCAGAACTCGTGTTCTTGGCCCAAACTTTGCCATAGTAGTAGGTGCCATCTGTGGAGGACTTCTCCGAGGTCACCAGCCCTTAGCATCACTAGTAAAAAGACGGGGGCATCGCATGCCCGGTCATACGATGATGCCCTGAGTAGGATCCAACATCACTTCTGAGGGGCTCTTGCAAAAATGCAGAGCCTCTAGCTGATCTTGAGAGAACACCTGAGAAACCCAGACTGAGAGATGCTCTGCAGAGTAACTCCTGCTGACCGTGGTGTCAAGGCCTGGAAGCACAAGGGGAGATCGAGGAGATGGGCCAGCCAGGTGGTGGTGGGGACAGAGAGCGGACACTGGCGGGACACGGGGGAAATGCAAATGAGTCTGTTTCTTGGTTAATGATAATAGCAGTGTTAGTCCCCGGGTGTTAGGACCGGCCTGTGGCCATCTAAATTATTAACGGAGAGGAAGCTAGGCAAAGGGTATGCCTCAGCCTTACTGAAGCTTTTCCCTAAATTTGAAATTGTTTCAAAGCAAAAAAGCAAAAACAGTTTCTTTGTAGCCACCTGAGATTTTATTCGCATTTTAGAGATGAAAAAACAAGCTTGAATGTTCACACCAGATGGAAGGCATCATTAGTAACGGAAGGAGGGAGAATTTGAACCCATTCCTGGATGTTCCAGAGCCCACTGGAAGCACCAGGCCAGGGGCTGCCTCGTGTTCAAGTGTGTGTGCGGGAGAGCAGCCCTGACCAAATGTTGCACAGTCTCTGTAGTAACAGAAGAGTGTCTGTGCCTGTTGAGAAAAAAAGCAATGCATGTTAATAATATAAAATTATATGTATTTTTGTTTCGTGTGTGCATATGAAGCAGTAATAGGAGAATTTTATATTTAAGGCAATTTTAAAATAACATCCTTCATGTTCAAGTCAAACTTATGTACATTTTTATGTAGGAAAGTGGAAAACAGGGCAGCCCCGGTGGCTCAGCGGTTTAGCACCTGCTTTCAACCCAGGGCCTGATCCTGGAGACCCTGGCTCGAGTCCCACGTCAGGCTCCCTGCGTGGAGCCTGCTTCTCCCTCTGCCTGTGTCTCTGCCTCTCTCTCTCTCTCTCTCATGAATAAACAAATGAAATTTAAAAAAAAAAAAAAGGAAAGTGGAAACTATTCATTATAAAGACACCGTGGGTTTTTTTTTTCCAAGTAATTTCTATATCCTTTGTCTCCAAGTGACAAATACTGTGTTTCTCTCTCTCTCTCTCTCTCGGTGCTCTCAGACTTTTCTCCGTATAGTTGGCACAGTTCCACACATGGTGTTTGTACCATTTAATTCAAATGATACAAGAAGAAAACCATCCTTTAGTCTTATTTTATGAAAAGATTGATGGTTTGTAAAAAACGTGTTTTGAAATAACAGGATTGTTTTAAAACTTGAGGCCAAAGTGGAGAATACAAGTTTGAAAGAAAATCCTGTATAAATTTTTAAAATCTTGATAAAATAGAATTGTAACAGAAGTCTTTTTAACAAAAGGAAGAAGTGGATCATTTACCTTTTTATCTCAGATAATTCAATGAGAAATTCTGAATAATCCCCTTGATATAATAGAATTAAAACTGTAGTACAAAGATCTAACCTGAAAATCATTTTCTGAGCCTCCATGTCCTTATAAGTAAAATAGGGGTACAACAGACTTACCAGAATTTTTGCCGAGAGGACCAGCTAATTTTATGGTCTACAAAGTACCTGCAAATAAAAGATTTAAGCGTTTTGTTTGTTTGTTTGTTTAAATAAAAACAGGTCCTTCCTTCCTTGGTAGGAATCCATTGTACGTTGTGTGTAACTCCTGCTGAATTCCATAACCTGCTTCTAAAGACCTTGACCTTTGTTATTTGGACTTACATGTGTTAGGGGTTCCACAGAAGTACAGAAAACAGTTGCTATGTGCTGATACCGCATCAGCTAGTATACGGTGGTGCGCTTCTCACTGGCATGTGATGCCCATGGCCATGTGATAAAACCGGCAGCTCCTAAGGATGAAGCCCAGAGTGACAACCCTAGGGAGTTTGGTGAGACCAGAACGAAGCTGGTTTTGAGAGGAGCTGTAAGTTAGATCTGTATGCTCGCTGGGTCTCCTCTCAGGTGCTCTTGATAATAGGAGACAAGGGGGTGTGTTGGGGGACTTTTGGTGAGGGTCAGGTGGGAGATGGAGTGTGTGTGTGTGTGTGTGTGTGTGTGTGTGTGTGTACTGGAGGAGGGCACCCACCTTTAAAACAGCTACTTATGTTTATAGCCTCTTGTTTATTAGAAAAGTATTAAATATCCATGATAGTAAATGTTGAGCTGTAAGAAGGAAAGTAGAAGCGTTAAGTCACCAGGGGTAAGCGACATCCATTTGGTGTGTAGACCTAAACTCTCATTTTCTGGCCATGTATATCTATCTGTGATACAAATATCACAAAACCATGATTAAGCCACATATAGACTGCATAGAAGCTTGCTTAAAATTGGCGATATAGAATATCACTTGTATTTTTCCATATGTTTGAACGCTTTCCAAGATGATTTATCACAGTGTAGCATCGCTCGTTAATGGTGCTGGTTCAGCTGGTCAGTTTCTTGTTGTACATGGTGACTCTTCCCAGAGATGGACAGGTGTCACCTGAGGCCCACAGGTCAAACATCAATTAAATATAATCTCAGCTTTTAATCCCCAAGCTTACTACCATGTAGATGTTACGTAATATAAAAGCTATATACATGTACATCTAATATAATCTAATAATCTGGGATCCCTGGGTGGCGCAGCGGTTTGGCGCCTGCCTTTGGCCCAGGGTGCGATCCTGGAGACCCAGAATCGAATCTCACATCGGGCTCCCGGTGCATGGAGCCTTCTTCTCCCTCTGCCTGTGTCTCTGCCTCTCTCTCTCTCTCTCTCTCTGTGACTATAATAAATAAATAAATTAATTAATTAATTAATTTAAAAAATCTAATAATCTAGTAGTTTTAACCTCAGGGGTATGTGAGAATTTAAAAAGAGAAGAAAGTCTGTCTTCTGCTGTCGTGCGGCTCAGCTCTGGGATGGGTTAGCAGAGCCTGCAGGTGGCTGGGGCTGAGGGCTGCTCTGTTTATCTTTCATTCTGACCATAGCTACTGCTGCCAGCCTGGCTGGATGGATTTCCAAAGATGTAGGCGGCCCAAAGCCCCAGGGAGAGGTGGCTGTCAGGGAAGGCGAAGCCCAGGCCTACCTGACTTGGGCCAGTGTTTCCAGATAGGCATTGATAATATATTTTTTTAAAGATTATTTATTTATTTATTCTTAGAGAGGCAGAGACACAGGCAGAGGGAGAAGCAGGCTCCTTGCGGGGGGCGGGGGGCAGATACGGGACTGGATCCCAGGACCCCAGGGTCCTGCCCTGAGCCAGAGGCAGCCGCTCAACCCCTGAGCCACCCAGGTGCCCTGGGCATTGATATTTTAAAAAACAGTGTTAATGCTGGACTTGAGGATTCGTCAGTAACCTTTCTTCCCTTCCCTCTTCTCTTTCTCGTTTATCTCTTGTACTCTCCATAATCATCATTTTTTTTAAAGCACAGATTATTGCATAAATCATGTATGAGCAAGTGATGTTCCCTTCCCCACTCCAATCTCCATTCCTTTTGTCCCATAGCCTCTGTATGGTGCATACCTGTAGACTTTTTTTTTTTTTAGTCATTCATTCATTCATGAGAGACACAGAGAGGTAGAGACAGAGAGAGAGGGGGGAGGGGGCACAGACACAGGCAGAGGGAGAAGCAGGCTCCACACAGGGAGCCCGACGTGGGACTCAATCCCAGGACTCCAGGATCACGTCCTGGGCTGAAGGCAGCGCTAAAACGCTGAGCCACCCGGACTGCCCTACCTGTAGACTTTTTATGCCTATACACACATAAGTACATACATGCAGCAAAATGCATGCATTTCAATTTATTTATTTATTTATTTGTTTACTTACTTACTTTATTTAATTTCAAGTAGGCTCCGTGCCCAGCGTGGAGCCCAGAGTGAGGCTTGAACTCATGACCCTAAGATCAAGACCTGAGCTGAGATCAGGAGTTGGATGTTCAACCAACTGAGTCCCCCAGATGCCCCCCAAATACAGGCATCTTACAATGAAAATAATACATATTTCTGCATCACAGACATCTTGGTTTCTACAGATCCGCCCCATTCCTTCAGACGACTGCATGGTATTGGGTTGTGAAGAAATACCACATTTATTTATCCAGACCCAATGAAGGATATTTAGGCAGTTCTGCTCTGTAAACAGGGCTGCAGTGAATGTTCTTGAATCAACATCTCGACTCATTAATATGCCTGTAAGCCAGATTCTTAGAAATGGAATTTCTGGCCCATAAAGTAAGTTGTAGATTTTGGTAAATCATGTCCCATTGCCTTACATAAAGATTATGATGGCCTTAACAAGTTTCTATCCAATTATTTTTGGTTGTGTTGAATCTTACATACATTCCTCTTATTTATCTCCTGTTCCACGCCTTTGGTACGTTTGGTTCCTTTTAGCCTGTCACGTTCCCCGGGCTACCCTACCCACATCATCAGTTTTCACTGTTGGGGATACACCGTGCCCCGAGAATGGCTGCTCAGTACAGTGATGAGCTTTAGAAACAAAAATCTTTACCACTTTGGGAATAATAAGGTAACTCCAAGTTCACTGCATGATCCTGCTATTCTTGTGGGTCCTGGTTTGATTGATGTTCCTTAGTGGTGAATAGTAGCCATCAGGCGGGAACCTCAGGACTACGAGTAAGTGCTGACATGCTAGATGCTGGTGATGGCCAGCTCCACATACTCCTTCAACAAGCATTTACTCGGACACTGTTATGCTAGATGTTCTGTTAGTCCACCGAACATTTTCAGTCAAACTGCATATTTTCATGCAAGTCTGTATGGGGGGCTTCCGAATAAAAGTTTCTGGTTAGTACACAGGTATGTCTTTGAGTATTATGGGTCTTATGCCTGATGGGATTGATTGGCTCTAATGGTTTGCATGGGAGGGGAGAGACTGCCCGGGCAAATGGCAAACTGGAATTGCAATGCACGAAATGGAAGAAGGCACGCAAGAGAAGCAGGTTTGGAGAGAAATGGGAATTTGGATTTTGGACATACTAAATAACCCAGTTAGGCAGGAGCCATGGTGAATGTCCTTGTGGCTTAACAAATGCCCAGGATGATGTTAAATGTTTGGTATGTGCTTTAATAAAGATTTGTTTTTATTTTGATGAAGCGATTTGGCTTTTATAGATATGTATGATTTCCACTCTTAGCTCTTTAGCACTGGCTCTGTTTATACCAAAAAGAAAAGCTCATTAGGATTATAAATAGAAGATGAATTTGAGCTTGTGTCTTCAGCGAAGACTGTGATGTGCCTGTTGCCTTGCCAGAGCGCGTTGGTAATCTGCTCTCTGAATGCTGATCAACAAGTTCCTGTAATGAACAGGGTGTCTCTAGGATGTACCAGAGATCTATGCAAGCCACACTTATTTTAGAACGAGGATCTTTTCATTATGTGTGTAGCTTGACTCCTCTAATGTAGGCGTAGAGCACGATCCAGATAATGGGGACTGCCGCTGTCATTTTACGGTATGCTTCCGGTTCTCAGAAATCATTTGGAAAGCCATTTTTGGCATTCTCAGTTGCTGAATACCCTCCTAATTGAGAGAGTCTTTTCCCCAAAATGAAGTATATAATTGCAGTTCTTGGTCAGTTTCCAGGTTTGATCTTCATGACTGGTGTTTTGTTCTTTTACAAATTAAATCCGTATTTTGCCTTGCTCCTTGTTTCTCTTCTGTACTGAAATAACCTGTGACATTTGGAAGTTAAATTGTTTGCTCTCACAGTTTACATCTTTAGACCATTTGACGAGATGGTGAAATGCTTTTAATGAGCCCGGCCACCTTTTCAGGTTATGATAACATGTTCTCATTGTATGTGAAGCTGACATTTCCTCAAACGGATTATGTGTTAAGCATACAGAGTCTTGGGAAGAGAAAAAAGAGCATTCCGTAATCTGGGCATTAAAAAAAACTCCCAACTCCAGGGCCAACACCCGCACGTCTGTTCTAGTGGCCAAGCTCTCTCAGGAGCGGAATACTTAGGGACATGCCGGCCTGACCCCGTTTTGCTCAGGGGGATGCCTGTATTCTCTGGTGATACTCCAGCCAGGGTCTCCGCCGGGCTGCAGATCCATCTGTAAAGGATCTAGAAGTTCTCGTACTTTCTGAAGTTGTTGGGAAACGTCTGTAAGGTCTCCTGTTTCTCACAACGATATCGTATCTCCTACCGCGATACTCTTACAGACCTGATCATGTGCTGCCGAGGAGGATTCTGGTAACTTTGAAAAATATAACAGCTTAATTTTAGGTGGAAAATGACTGTGTTTATAACTTGAGGAAAAAAGTTCGTTTTTTTTTAAATTCACTGTATGAGTAAGAAATTGTAAATTTTCTTTGAATACTTTTGGTTTCTGTATTGTGGCCTTGACTCTGGATTTTCCCTCTACTTTCTCTATGGCAAAGAAGAAACCTCTCCAAACCTCCTTTTCACACATCACTAGGGATGGCCAGTTCCTTTTGCATGTTTAAGAACGGCAGTTCTGGGGCAGCCCGGGTGGCTCAGTGGTTAAGCATCTACCTTCAGCCCAGGGTGTGATCCTGGAGTCCCGGGATCGAGTGCCACGTCGGGCTCCCTGCAGGAGCCTGCTTCTCCCTCTGCCCTCCCCCCTCTCTTTCTGTGTGTGTATCTCTTGTGGATTAATAAAATCTAAAGAAAAAAAAAAAAAGAATGGCAGTTCTGAAGCCAGCAGGGCTCAACGTCGTTTTCTTCTCCTACTGGAACTGAGTCTGTAAGGAAGGAGTGGTGTGGTTAAAGGGTAAGTGTTTTCCCATTTGAAAATCCCAGCTATATTTCTTTTTAAGAGATTACTTATTTTTAATGAGTTTCTATGATGTATTTTATGGATTTATTCTCTTTTTTTGGTGGGAAAAATGAGTTTTAAAGAGCATAATCTGTTTATTGTCACACTGTGAGGAATTTGCATTTGAGACCTACACTCTTAGAGTTTGGATACTTCCAACTGCCTTCCTCATCCAGGATTTGTTTTTTCATTCGTGGAACAGAGATTTATACTGAGTGTCTACTGCGTACTGAGCACTGTGCTGGCTCCTGGGGACACAGGAGTGGAAAGACACAACAAAGGGCCTTTCTTCCTGGAGCCTCCATTCTGGCTAGGACAGAAAGGCACTCACTAAGTGGGACGGTGTAGATGAGCGAATGGTCACAGGAGGCTCGCCTGAAGAGATGACGTAGGAGTGGAGGCCTGGAAGTTGAGTGAAGAAGTGTCCCGGGTAGCAGTGAGGCATGTTCAAAGGCCCTGAGGCAGTCAGGAGCGAGAAGCAGACTCGCCTCACTGAAGTGTGCAGGGGTGACACGTGGCCACACACAGGCAAGAAGGGTCTCGTAAGCCACATGATGACGAAGCGTGGGTTTTATTCTCAGAGTGGTGGGAAGCACTGCAGGACCTCAGAGACGGGTGTCGCATACCTTAAGAAGTTCTCGTCTGCCTTGTGGAGAATGCAGCTGGAGTTTGAGTGGGTGGTAAGCGCAGGAGGTCAAGGCAGAAACTCACTGGAAGTGTGGTCCCACGGGAGGAAGGAGACGTGAGCGGATGTGGGATACACTTCGGAGGTGCGATTGACAATGTGGAGTTGCTGGGGTTTTAAAAATTATGGTTCTTCTTTATTTTTGGCGACTGAGTAGCTCAGTTGTTTTTAATTGGTGAGGTTGACTTCTTTCTTCCTCTGCATTTGTTGGTTGGCTCTGTGTGTGTGTGTGTGTGTGTGATGGGCATACTTGTGATCTGTGTTTAAAGTCTTTTCTTTAACTGATTTAAGAGTTCTTTGTACTTGCCCTCTGTGACAGATGAAAAACGTTTTGCCCGGTGTCCTGACTTACGAAGTATTTGAGCTGGTGTTTTTATGGTTGTTTGCCTACTGCTGTGGTTCATACACCCACGTCCTGTTTGGGTTCGTGTTAGAGACTTCATAAATGCACGTGAACTTGAGGGAACACTTTACATATGACCCGTGTGAATTTACTTCTCTGTAACACAGCACGGTAATGTATGTTTGAAGCTTTTTGCGAGTCAAGAATGTCTTTCATCAGAGAGAAAACTGGTGGTTGTGGGTGGGGGAGGGATGGATGAAATGGGTGAGGGGGGTGGGAGGTGCAGACCTCTAGTTACGGAGCGAACCCGTCATGGGCAGGGAAGGCTCAGCATAGGGCGTGGGGTCTCTAGTACTGTAATTGTGCCACGTGGTGCCACGTGGGAGCCACACTTGTGAGCGCAGCATAATGTGTAGAGATGTCGAACTGCTGTGTCCCACCCCTGAAACTTGTGTCACCTTGTGTGTCAGCTGTACCCAGAAGTGTTTTTTTGAAAAGAATGTATTTCACCACATATGAACAACAGCCTTAACGGTGCTTGTTCAGGGCTTCTATTTTTTTTCATCATGCCTTTTGCTTGCTAATTTTACAACGTAGGTTGATGTTACGCAATATTTTTACAGTTCAACTGTCATCACTGATTTGGGTTCATCATTTGCAAGGCTCTGATTTTGTTGCATTGAGTTAAAGTAGCCAGAGAATAAAGCTTATTAAATTGTTGTGTGAAGCAAGAATCCATGTTGAAGTGGTTGCCTTGTTTAGGTGAGATCGCAGGGTAGCTCTGATTTGTGGAGTGTGATTCCCCAGAACCAGCCCTGGCCAGGTCACTGATTGTGGGGTCACTAGATGCACCTGAGAATCCAACAGATAAGGTGGAAGGAGTATCATCCTGGGGTTGTGAACTCAGAGAGGTCCTGGTTCTTGCAATTACGAGGCCTCCTTGTATTGCTTGGGCGCAGGATCTCTGTTGGAGGATGTCTCCCACAGCCTTTCTGGCTCATTCCAGGCTCAGGGCAGTGCATTGGTGGGCTCCGTGCTGCCCCTGGTGGCACTCTCCCTTGGCCCGAAGCCAGAGCTGCAGCCCCTTGCCAGCAGAGTCTGTTCCAGTGCCTGCTATTAGTGGGTAAGGATCACCCCTTCTGTGCAGCCGCACTTGGTCCCGTGGACCTCCGGTCAATTGAAGAAGCAGCACAGCTTGGTGGGTAGCGAAATGTATAGAGAAGTTAAATCACTGTGTTGTAAGCCTCAAACTACAGTAACATTGTATGTCAACTCTACTCAAATGAAAACATTTTTAATTTAAAAAATAAAAAGCTCAGTGAAGGTGGGCCCTGGAAGTTTGAGAAATTATCAGGTAGTTAGAATCAAGAAGTCATGGCCAGTGGTGCATAGAGAGACGTTCATGAATGATGGATAGATGGATACTCATTTCCTAAGAGTTGGTGTAACTGCTGTTTGGGGGGGTAAGGGGGTTACTTCAAGCAGCATTTTTGAGTGTGGAGATACAGGAGACCCACACTTGCTTTCTCGGGATCCTTGATTCTGTTTCCCTCCAGGAGACCAGGAGAAGGGGTCCAGGGCAGGAGGCAGGCGGGGGATCGCGGGCAGCGCCCTCGCAGCAAGGGCTGTCCAGGGGATACACATGTAAGCGCCATCAATTTCGAATTTACCTCTTTGGATGTCTCTGGTCTGAAAATAGTTTGCACTCATCTGGCTGTCCACAGAAGTATTAGAAATTTATTTTGGGAGAGAGACTTGAACTTGATTTCTCCTATCTGAGCCTGTGAGTTGTTGCTAATTTTGGAACATGGTGTTACTCCCCAGGGTCATGTTCCCTAAATTAGCTTTCCTTTTACCTCAGTGAGTTACATTTATTTCTGTAAGTATAAGTTTAGAAGAGATGGCGTAGACTTTTTCTCACTGAAATGAAAGAGTTTTGAGTTACGTGGTATTGTGGTATTTCTGATCCTCAGGGGACTGTAAAAAAAAACCCACTTCCCCATAGATAAGATTTTTTTATTTTAGATTAATCAGGAAACTGTGTTCTGTCCTTTCAGCCTGCTGTCAGTCTGCTACCAACTCTGCTACCACTTCAACACCGTACTATAAAGTAGCTGCCTGCGTCATCCTACTGCGTCCTATTGTGTGTGGTGATTTGCCGCCCCCCCGCCCCCCTGATCTTCCCAAGCCGATAGATGGTTAAAAATGGCCATACTTCTGAGCAGAATTATCAGCACACATCTAAATGAGAGTTTCTAACTACTTCTGGGTGACAGAAGCATTCTGGGAGAGAAGCATTTTAGAAACTGAAATCTTAAACCTCTAGCACGTTTTGATGGTTGTGTGAGACAAGGGGGAAATAGACTGGAAATCTGAATTTAGGAAATCTTGGGAAGATGGAGACTGACTCCAAAATGCATGTAAATCTCATGGTACTTTTATTCTGGGTGTTTCTATAGTACTGCCCAGTGCAGCGGTGTGACCCCACTGTCTGGGAGGGAGAGCATCTCTTTCCTTGAAGCCATCTCAGGTTCTCTGGCTGTGGCCCTGTGAATTAGACTGACAAAAGGCAGATTCCGGAGAGAAATGCAAAGGACTTCATTAAGGAGCCTGGCGTGTAGGCAGGGAGCACTTAGGGAGGAGGAACCCCAAGGAGGAAGGAAGGGGAAGAGCTTGGGTGAATACCGCCTCCTAACAGAAACAGTACATTTTCGCAGTGGAGGCAAGACAAAGGCTGAGAGACGTTTTGCTTATCTAGGGCAGCAACGCGAGCCAGCGAATCACTACACGGGAAAGGGAGTGCAGGCTGAGTCTCACTCCTCTCCCTGGACTCCCTTCGGCGGTTCCTGGTGGAGGGGTGGGGGCGACCCTTACACATTTGGGTCCAGCTTTAGGGCAGCTGGGGGGGGGCGGGGCAGAGAGCAGTTCTTGTCTCTGCTTCCTCTCCATCGATCGTCTTCACCTGAAAATAAACCTTCCGCCAAGGCGGCCTGTCTTGGGGTTCGTGTCCTGTGGTCCTTCATTCCAAGGACTTGGTCTTTGGTCCTCGAGCTTGAAGTCTGCAGTGGCTCCTATGGCTGGGGATGGAAATGCCAGTAAGGGAGGGGGAGGCTGGGGATGTGGACTGGAAGCAGGTGCCGGTGGGGAGAGATGGAGGGAAACACGACCAGGGGGTGACAAGCCGAGGGCACAGCATCCTTCCAGATCTTGCTTCTTTTTTTCCTTTAAAACAATTTTTTTTAATTTTTTTTTTTAATTTAAGTAGGCTCGGCATCAGCGCAGAGCCCAGCGTGGGGCTTGAACTCACGACCCTGAGATCAAGACCTGAGCTCAGATCAGATTGAGTCAGATGCTCAACTGACTGAGCCCCCCAGGCACCGCCGCTGAGATAATTAATACACAAATAATAATAGCAGGAACTTGTATTTTCAGCCATGTTTCTTGGACACTTGACTAACGCTTCCATCTGGCATTCGTAGCCCAAGGTCTGAGAGATCTGCTTTCTCCTGCGCCCTCAGGAGCTCCTACTACTCACACGTGGAACTCCCTAGATTGCGTGTTTAATGTTTCCACCTTTTCTTTCTGTTTTCCATCTTTGTTTTTTTTTTTAATGATTTTTTTTCCAATTTCATATATAGTGAGGTTTTCACATTTACCATGAATTCACAAAGAGCTTTCTCTTTAAAATTCTCTGAATGCCTTTTTGTGCGTGTGCCATTTTGTTCATAGCATCTGGGGATGTGAATACTAGTTTTTCTTACCATTGTGCTTCCCTACTTGGTCTGTGTCTTCCACGTTCTATTTTGTTTTGATCTCCAGCTTTCAGATTTATTAGAGCATTTCTTCAAACGTCTGTTAATTTTTATTTATGCATTCATATTTTATTTTTATTTTTTTATATATTTTAAGTTAAATTCGACTTGCCAGCATATAGTATAACACCCAGTGCTCATTGTAAGCATTCGTATTTTAGAGGAAGCACTAAAAATGCTGTCCGGAAGTACTTTTCATGAATCTTGTTTCTGTGGATTTCGATACAAGACAATCCATGTTTCTTCTCTCATAAAATGTCTGGTGTTGAGGAAACATGTACCTGTTCACCTGCCTGGAAGTTTTCATCCTGGCAGCCAGTATTGTGGGGTCCAGGGAGATAAAGGGTTGGGGCAGGTCTGACTTAGCATCTGTTGGCATCTGTTTTATTTAGTCTCTGTTTTAGTGCAAGGCTCCTACTTGCTATCTCTCTCTCTCCTTCCCCCTTATTTTTTTTTTTAAGATTTGCTTATTTTAGAGAGCAGTCGGGGGGGGGGCAGAGAAAGAGAACCTCCAAGCAGACTCCACTCTCATCGTGGAGCCGGACGCAGGGCTCGATTCCAGGACCCCGAGACCATGACCTGCGCTGAAATCAAGAGCCAGCTGGCCGCTCACCTGACAGCACGCCCCGGGTCCAGGGCCCCTGACACCCCTGCTTCTACCTGTGTTGGTGTCACCCGCCCTGGCGGCTGTTCATCTCCCCCATCCACAGAAGACAGGTGCAGGTTCTCGCAGGCAGAGAGATGGCGGCTATGCCATGTGGGGAGAAGCTGGAGGGAACTTCTTCTTCTTCCTTTTTTTTTTTTTGTAAGATTTTATTTATTTATTCGAGAAACAAATAGAAAGAGAGGCAGAGACACAGGCAGAGGGAGAAGCAGGCTCCATGCAGGGAGCCCAATGTGGGACTCGATCCTGGGACTCCAGGATCATGCCCCTGGGCCGAAGGCAGGCACTAAACCACTGAGCCACCCAGGGATTCCCTTGGCTTCATCTTTTGATTGGCTGCATGTCCGTTCCATGTCCCCCACCTTCCCTAGAGCAAAACTCCGCCGGGGCCTGGATGACTTGGGCTTGGGGGTTTGGAAAAACCTGTCTGTTGCCTTTAAACACACACACCTTCTCCATCGGCCCATTTCTCATCCCCTCACGAGCCCTGCTGAATGCTTGTTCTCTCCCCTTTCCTCCCGGGGCCTCAGCCAGTCACAGGCCCGGGCTTTTCCTGCACCTTCTTCAAACACACCTGTCTTTTTTTTGAGTGTGTCTTATTCTTTCATTAATGTTTCAACTTCCCTTTGCCTCTTTTGTAAAACACCCCCCTCCCCCGCCCCAGCGTCTCCCAACCTGCTTGACTTTTTCAAGTTCATGGTCTGGCAAACTTCCTGTTTGTCGCACCTGGCAGGGGTCTCCCTCGTGGTGGATTATTTCCTCATGTGATTTATGATTTTCAGTACTTGTTCATCTTAGCTGACATTACTTTTTCCTTGGGAATACTGTGAACTCTTGCTGGTTGAAAGGTCTCTAAGGGGCTGTTTTGTATTTATTTCTCTTTTGTGTTTGCATTGATTTCTTGGCTTGAGACCCACACCACACAAGTCATGTGAGTTTGGAGTTTGCATTGTTGTGTGCTGATTTCACGGGCCCAACTTTTCCAGTCTTAGAGGGATTCTTTTTTAACTCAAGGGTCTTGGTTCCTGTTGCCTGCCTGATCTGGCCTCAGGCCACGTCCTTTGCCCTTGGATCTTAAAACCCCAGCCCCTGGCTGCTAGGATCCAAGGCTGACCTCCCTCTGGGCTCAGTGTATTGGCTTGTGTCTTTCCCACTCAGGCTTTGAGATGCCTCCTTTTTTCGTGCATGGGAAGTCCCCTTTCTGTATTTCAAAGCCCATATGGTATTAAAATTCCAGCAGTTATATTTATGTAGGTTTTTAGATGCTTGATATACAAAGGAGGTACACATCACTGGGTCCATCGCTTTGCATTGTTTTTTATTCATGTGTTCAACAAACATCTATTACATATGTACTGTTTGTTAGGCTCAAAAGATTCAAAGGCAGATGAACCTAGGCTTCCTGAAGGTGGTAATCCTACAAGGATGAAAATTGGGGGGGGGGGGTGATGTGAAGGGCCCTCTGGGCAGAAGACACAATATGGGAGGTACACAGTGAATGTGAAGGGAAGTCCTACCCACTTGGGTATGAGTATAGCTCAGGTCCACTGTTTGCAGGGAAAGGCCATAAAGTAAGGGAATACTGGAGGCAGAAACTAAACCAGAAGCCGATGGGGGGCCTTTCCCAGCTCCTGGGGGCAGGTGAGATCACCGCTGCATACCCGGGCTGGACGCGAGAGCCCGTGGAACTTGCACACACTGATCATACCCCAACATTGCCAAGTGCTGCTGCAGTGAGTCTGTGTTCAAAGACCACGGAGTAACCAGATGAATATTAAAATAGTCCTGCTGGTTTCAGACGTTGGCAGCTATTAATCAGTTGAGTGGAAATAGATCATCTTCAGAGTTTCGGTAATTGGGTTCTAAGAATGAAACCCCCGGGGAAAGCCCTGGTGACAGCTGTCACGGTCAGTCTGCGCGGTCTTCCTTACTGTAACGGCAGCAGGGCAGAGTTTCCAAACGGTCTTTTACATTTGGCCGTAGATACCTGGGTGAGCGGGCATCAGAAACCCAGGAGAGGGTAGAATAGTGTAGTTGTGGTGGTTTGTTGTTGTCTTCTCTCTGGCAAGACGGGAAGTATCTGGACTGGAATCTCTTGGTGCGCTGGGGTTGAGATTTCAGCCTTATCCTTGTGGATGATTTGGCTCCTCTCCTGGCCCGTTTTTCAGACATGTGGGAAATAGGAAGGACTCGGGGGCTAGTTACACACGGGAGGCAAAGGTTTCAATACGTGGGGAATCCGCAAGCCCACTTGTTATTTGGAAAGAAAGCTAACAGGACGTGTCTGTGCTCTACGGTGCGGCCTCTGTGTTTAAAAACATAGAATATGCTCGAAGGGAAAACAACCCTTCTCTAAACACAAGCAATATGTGTTTACTAGAGAAATTAGAACGCTGAAAAAAAGTGAGCAGAAAGTTAGTTTACAATTTCATTGCCCAAAGGACAGAAGTTGATACGTGCCTTCCAGCCTTCTTTCTAGTGAATAGTTGTGACACAGTGTGTTTACAGAAATGGTATTGTCTTTTGTAACCTGTTTGGCAAAAGTGTAGCTATGTCTCACTACAGCTCTACAAATCTAGTCCGGTCCTAGAGGGGGAGGCTTGTGTTCTGTGGTATGATGCCGTATTTAATTTTCCCTATTGTTTGTCTTTCAGGTGGTCTTTTAAATTTTTGCTGTAATAAATGATTCTTTGAATTTTCTAGTTACTAAATGTTTATATTCCATCCCAGGATGACTCATATTGGAAGCTCAGGGTGTGGGAAATGGAATTAGCGAGTCTCGCTGGTGGTGTAGGACTCTGCTTGAAATGGATTGGCACAGTTTTGTGTTCGATACCACCCGAGCAGGACCAGAACCATGATACCTGTTTCAGTCGGCATGGCTGGTTTCTTGTCGTTATGTCCTGTGTGCTACTTTTGTCAGCCAAGACTCCTCTCTTTCCCTTTGGAACATTGGGGTCTACCAAATTGGAATGGGACATTTTGCAGGGGCCGCATAAAGGGAGGCTGTCGGTTTGTTAAGTTCTAGGGCAACTGCTGAGAGAGAATACACTCCAGACACTGTGCAACCTAGGTCTCGGCGGTGGGGGGCGAGAAGGTGCCACCGCCTGAGGCTCTCCTAGAGGCCTGCATGGATCCCTAGCCCTGCCCTCCTCCTGTCTCAGCAAAATCAGCCAGCGTAGACCTCGTTCTAAGGGACGATTTTGTTTGCCAGTCAGTCTGACTCTGGATTTGTGAACACTGCGTGTCAGAGCAATGTGAAATAAAAGGACCATGGAAAGGTTCAGGTATCAAAGCTACGTACAGTTTCTTCCACTGTAGATCGATGTTAATATGCAGGTCCTTCAGCTGAAACTGTGCAGTTGTTCCAGCCATTCTTTTCTCTTCAGATAAATACAGTTTTGTGAACTGTGCCTATTTAGGTTAACTCTTTGTGTGTTAAGTTGCAAAAAAAACAAGACAACAACAACAAAAAACTATAACTAATTAGATTGGAGGGAAGAATTCAAGTGTATTCTCCACATTGGGCTGCAGAAGAATCGAGTACCTGTCTCCTGAGTGTTGCAGCGGGCTGCCTTCCCTAGAAGGTCCATTAGGTTACTGCGGCTTTTTATGGAAAGTTCTGGGATGTAAAGACCTTCATCTAGACTTGCAGTGTTTACAAAGAGGCAGTTCGTGTGTTTCAAAACAACAATGTTGATTTCTTATTCGTGTCACTCTTTAACAAGGCACCACAGGTAGTTTCCGGTTAAAGGTCTGAACTCCTACACATTCATCAAATTCTGATCTTGCGCTAAGTTGATGATTTGAGCTAGAAGACCAGAATCTCCACGTTACTTCTGCTTTTGTTTCTAATTTGGTGCAAGATGCAGAAAGTTCAGCTCACAGAATGCTTCTAAGACTAATTTTGCCCGGACTATTTTCTCCTCTCATTCGCCACTGTCAGCATGTAGAAACATCTGGATGTGCCTTAAAAAAATAGTCAAGACTCGATTCTTAATTTCATGGCATATATTTTAAAAGGTTGACGAAGGATGGAACTGGAGGGTATTATGCTGAGTGAAATAAGTCAATCGGAGAAGGACAAACATTATATGGTCTCATTCATTTGGGGAATATAAAAAATAGTGAAAGGAAAAAAAGGGGAAAGGAGAGAAAATGAGTGAAAATATCAGTGAGGGTGACAGAACATGAGAGACACCTAACTCTGAGAAATGAACAAGGGGTAGTGGAAGGGAGGTGGGTGGGGAAGTGGGGATGACGGGGTGATGGGCACTGAGGGGGGCACTTGGCGGGATGAGCACTGGGTGATATGCTATATATTGGCAAATTAAACTCCAATAAAAAAATAAATTAAAAAGAATAAAAATAAATAAACAAAAGTAGGTTCACATGACAAGAATAAAATAAAATAAAAGTTCCACAAATCTTCAAAGAATAAATTACATTCAGTATACTAATTTCTTATATTTTTATGTATCACTCTCTGTTATCCAAAGCACTGTCGGTTGTGCATAAATTCCCTAAATTAATGCAGTAAGCAAATGGAATAAATTGTTCCATTATGGGAGACTGAGGCAGTAGGATTAGAATAAGGTCCAGAGCAATTAGTAGAACTCAGATTTTCTGAGCAATTGCTCCATAGTTGTGCTATGCATTCTGTGGTGTTTTACTTCTTGAAAACTTGTGTTCATTGTTAAATTGTATGGTATTTTTTTTGTTAACACAACAATGCTTATTTCTAGACAATGCCAGACGATAAGATAATATAGTATGTGCTTTTCAAGTAGGGATAAACGCATATTCATAAATGATTTAGTTATTTTGTTTGGTTAATGTTTTGTTTTCATTACCAGGATAATTCCTTTAACTTATATTTCTGGTTCTAGAGAGCTGGCTTTGATAATCAACCATAAATAGTTTATAGTGTGTTGTGGCATATTATCTGATGGCTTTTATAATCTTAAAGCTTAAAATATCTGTACTAATAATTGGACCCAAATTGTTTTAGCAGATTTATTTTTCACTTAGTTGGGGTCTGATAGAAAACCCTGCTGGGTTTGGAATCTATAATGAGTATGTGATGTCATTTCTGCCCTTAATCCTACAGGACTCTAAATTTTTTTTTTTTAAGACTCTTAGACTCCCCCTCACCTATGTTCACATCTGTGAGTTTGTTGGGTATTTGCAGCGGGCGGCCCTGGAAAGCACGCTGGGTTTGTCTCCCTCCAGGACAGCTCTGCTACATAGGAGAGTTTAGGTGCTTCACAACCTCACTGGACTTCACTTTACTTACATCCGAAACTTGGGGATGAACAAGCGAGCCCTCCAGCCCCTCTTCCAGTGCTCATAATTGGGTATTGGGGAGTGTAAAGATTTTATTCTCTTACGGATTCTGAGTTCTGAGGACCAAGTCCGAGTACTTGAGCTCTGCGGTATTTATTAACATTCTCCCAGTAAGGGATTGAGGGTGGCTTTTCTGGATGAGGGTGGGGGTGGTAGTAGAAATGCTGCAGTATATTCCATTCCTTTCTATTGTAGAGGGAGAGTGTGAGGCCAGGAGGAAGTCACCCTCCCACTACCCCTCCCAGGGCTGGGCCCTAGGGTCCTGCCTTTGAGCAGTGGCCTTTGAGGTGCTGAGCAGCTGCCAGGCAATTACTTCCAGAGAAATGGCCTTTTCCCCTTTTACATGATTTTGGAATCGTCTGCACGAAAATAGCATCTAGGCCTTTATATTCAAGCTTCAAAGCTTGCTTGAAAAACAAAGGTTTATTTTCTCATGAAATTTGGAAGGCTGTTTGAACTCGTGTGTCGGAATGATTGGGCTTTTAAAAGTGCCATTTGGAAGGGGCAGCTTCAGTCCATATTCAGGAGATGTCACCGTGGGCCCGGGTGGGGGTCAAGAGGAAACAGGAATAACAAGAACAAGACCTACTTCTTGGAGTCGTTAATAGCTTTCATTCCTTTTCCCTGATCAGATCCTTGGGGCAGGAGCAGCCCATGGGAAGGGGCGTGGGGTTAAAGCCCTCTGCCAGGAAGGGGGGTGGCCGGGTTGGGTGTCCGTTGCAGGCTCCTCGACCCCACGGCTGGCGTGCTCTGCGGCCCCGGGCACTCACATCAATTATAGTACACGGTCGCCGACCCCGGTGGTGTCAGGATTCAGGGAGGGGACAGGACTGGGAAGGACCCAAGGACTGAGGGCAAATTGGGAATTTGTTGGAGAGCGCTGGATGGAGAAGGCCAACCTGGGGAGAAGCACTGGGATGGTTTAAGGAGCGAATCATTTCATTGGCCTTGTTATCAGAGGAGGCCACTGACTGACCTCCCTGTCTCTTTGGAGTCCCTCCAGCTGTCAGAGGCTGCCCGATGGGCTCATTCTGTAGGGCTGTGTTCCTTCCTCCACGTGGGAGTCTGGCCCCATCTCATCTCCATTAGCTGTTTTTCTGTTGTAAAAGTGATTAAGTCTTCAGAGGGGAGTATCTGACAGTTTGCTCATCAGAGAGGAGTGAAATGACACGTTGGCATCGGTCTGGTTTCTGTGGTTTTGAGGGGTAGCCCCTCCTGGCAGACTTCCACATCGGGCAGGGGGAAGTGAGGAGCCCACGGGAGGAGCCCTTTCGTGCCCTTGGGCCCGGACATTCCACCAGGAGTTTTCTCTGGAGTTCTCCTAGCCACTGCAAGATGGGCAGGTTTCCTTGCCGGTCCTGTCCCTCTGCTGAGGACTATTTGGGGCAAGGCCTGGGCTGTGACACCAGGAGATCGATCACCTTTCTTGCAGGACCATTGGGCGGGACTTCCACTCAGCTTGTGTCTTCTTGTCCCTGGGCGGTACTAGTGACGACCCAGGCTTCTCTGTAGGGCTTTTCAGTTGGCCAGTGGCCCACTTGGGTTTCATATTCTCTCTGAAGACCATCTACCTTATTATCTTCCTCAACTCCAAATTATTTTGAAGCAGTTTTCAATGTCAGTAGCATTTCCGGTAGGATTTTTCTTTTGAAGCGTCTCATGTTGACAGATGTCAGGGACATTTCCTGAGATGTGAGTACATGTAGAGGGAGCACCTCTGAGCCCTTGCGTTGTGGATGCTCAAGACAGTAGCTTATCCGCAGTTGCTCAGGGTCTCCTGGGCGGGTGCAGACGGACACGTAACACAAGGCAGTGGAACAGAAGAAAACACCCAACCTTTGGTCAAGGCTTGGAATATCTTGAGCTTCACGGCCATTTCATTGATTGATATTTGGATGGGGAAATGGGGAGTGGACATTCATCCACCCTCATTCTGGTGTCTGATTTGGGGTTCTGTGGAGCTGAGTTTGGGCTTTGAAATTGAAGACCTGGGTCTTGTTTGTGTCGTTAGCTCCCAGTTGAGCTCCATCGGGAGTTGACAGGAGTCACTGGGGAGGAGAAGTGGTGGCCAGGAGGACAGACTCCTGTGAAGTCCATTTGAGAAATCCTGCTAACCAGTTTTGTCACTGGAGGATTTTCTGGGGCTTCTAACATGCTAATACGTGCTGCTATCTCTAGGAGAGGTTATAGTTTACGGTTCCTAGACAATTTGGATTTTTCTTTTTTTAAGCACTGAGCATTTTATCAGTTTATTTTTCTATAAGGCACACTTGGAAACACGACCATCACTGGTTTCTAGCCACTAAGCCTACAAATCTGTGCAGGTTTTTTTATAGTTAGCACAGCATTCATCTTTCAAGGAAAAAAAAAAAGTTAGCCCACTCTTAGGGTGTTTTCATCGTGAGATAAAATAGTAACTATTGGATAGGGTAGAAAACTTGAGAAAGAACAAAGGATATGGATCAGCAGACTCCTTTTGGTGCTAGATTTATATACGGTTTTTAGAGTACCGACAGCAGCCCCACACGGAGGATACTGACTGTTGCTGCCTTTCCAGATGAGAAGGCAGAGGCTTGCCCAGCGGGTTACCCACGGGAGATGCTGAGTCAGATTAGGGTCTTCTGCTGACGGCCTACTCGACTCAGCACAATGATTGGTACAGACCCAGGTCTTTGTTCCTGACTCTTCTTGTTGTTTTAAATTATAAGGGATTGTTAGAAAAGTAATACGTGCTTAGTAGAGAAAAACAGGTGGGAGAGAAGTAGAGAAAAAGGGAATCGGTATTTTTGCACGTGAGACTGTAAGTCGTCGGACCAGACGGTCTCAAACTCAGCCTTTCTGTGACTATCCCATGTATCTGAATGCCGTGTGGTCCGTCCACCTGAAAGCCTTTCTCCACCGGGACCAGGGCAGGTGGGGCACACTTGCCACAGTCTCAGGCTGTCTCAGGCCGCAGGTAAGCACGGAGGGAATTGCGGCCCCACAGCACCCTGGCACCCTTCGCCAGGAAGTGCCTTGGTCCGGCTGTGCGGCAGGCCCCTTTGCGATGACCCACTGACCCGTTCTGGGTGTGTCGCCTCCTGCCCGCTCAGGTCACGAGCCGGCCGGGGGGTGGGGGACAGGCTGGGGCGCCGCACCCTGCAGGGACTGCCACGGAGCCCCCTCCTGACTGTGTGTCTTGCCTCTGCAGAAGGAAGACGGCAGGGGCGCCATGAGGTGAGTGCCCGGAGCCACCCCGCGCCCCTGCCACGCACGTCCCCCTGGCATGAGGCCAGCCAGCATGGGTGCGCCGCCGCGGGACCGCTGACCCCCGCCCGCGAGGACCATGAAGGAGGTGGAGTACTGGTCCCCCAAGAAGGTGGCAGACTGGCTGCTGGAGCACGCCATGCCCGAGTACTGTGAGCCCCTGGAGCACTTCACGGGCCGGGACCTGATCGGCCTGACCCGGGAGGACTTCGCGCGGCCGCCCCTGTGCCGCGTGTCGGCCGACAGCGGGCAGCGGCTCCTGGACCTGATCGAGACACTGAAGGTGGAGCAGCACATGGAGGCGCACAAGAACGGCCATGCCAACGGGCACCTGGGTGCAGGGGCGGCCGGCCCCGGCCCCACGGGCGGCTTCGGCCTGCAGGCCAAGCCCAATGGGGTGCCCAACGGCTACAGGAAGGAGATGATCAAGATCCCCATGCCCGAGCCCGAGCGCTCCCAGTACCCCATGGAGTGGGGCAAGACGTGCCTGGCCTTCCTGTACGCGCTGTCCTGCTTCGTCCTCACCACGGTGATGATCTCGGTGGTCCACGAGCGAGTGCCTCCCAAGGAGGTGCAGCCCCCGCTGCCGGACACGTTCTTTGACCATTTTAACCGGGTGCAGTGGGCCTTTTCTATCTGTGAAATTAATGGCATGATCCTCGTAGGACTCTGGTTAATTCAGTGGCTGCTCTTAAAATACAAGTAAGTAAAGCGGGAGCGCTGGGACTGGGGGCAGTGGGCAGGAGGTCTTCCTGGCGGACGCGGACACCTGAGACACACTGTTTGGAGGTGAGCGTGATCAAGCAGCAGGGATCGAAGCCCACTAGCTCCTTTTTAAAATTTCATTGTTAATTTTTTAAACTGCTTGCCCCGGGAAGCTCACCAAAGCCCCGGCAGCTGTAGGGAAATACTGGTGTTCATTGGCTGTTTTGCACAAGGTTCATAGAGTGATGAATGGGCTTATTGAGACAGTGTTGTTCTGTTTTCACGAGGAAGGAAACTGCCAGAGAGCATGGGCTGTGGAGTCTCAGATAAACTCCCCAAACTCGGGGTCTTTGGCCCACCAGATAAACTGCTGAGGGTGGGCCTGTGCGCCATCCCACAGGCGGTCAGACAGTGGGCCCCTCAGCAGTCGGTATGTGAAGACGTTCCACGCACACACAGCGCAGAGCAGCGATCCCAGAGTGCTGTGGGTGCTCGGGACGTGGGTGAGCCTGCTGGGCTGTCCACCCTCTGGAACGTGTGGTGCTTGAAGTACCATGTGGCAGTTCCACATGGGTTTCTCGGGATTCTATGTGGATGCCTCCTGTTAGGGTAACAGGGAGCCAAGGTGGCTTTCCCGCCCCAGCTCTGCACCCAGTACAGACCCCTCGGGCGGGCCCTCCTCGTCGGAGTCTGCATTTCCTGTTCGTGGACATGGTTAGGGCTTCCACATGTGGGAGCTGGCAGTGGTCTCAGGGAAGCGCACTGTGTCCAGTGGACCGTGGTTCACGACCCACAGTACGGTTGAATGTCAAGGAAATCATAGGAAAACAAAACACAGACGGAGAGCCTGCTAAACTGTATCCGCGGACCGACAGGTCTTCTTCCTGCTGTGTTTTCACCTTGCAGTGAGGTCTCCCCCGTGGGACGGAGTGCAGCGCCCGGGTGCTGGCACGCACCGTCCCACCCTTTTATGAAGGAGCCGTTTAGGTGGGCGTGTTCACCGTGGGGTTGGTCTGTCCCACAGCAGGCTGAGTCTGAAGCAGAAACCGCAGCCTGGGCTGCGTGTGATCTGACGGGAGACTTCGTGGTGGTTTGCTTGCTGAGTTTTAACAGACTTACTGGGTAGACTCTTGAAATGGGAGATGCTCAGAATTTACTAATTACTTTCAGCTGCCAGATTTCATATCTGCCTTTGACTTTCAAGCCATCCCCCCCCCCCCCCCCCAAAATCCCATTAGAAAAAAATGCCAGCACCGTTTGCTTTACAAAGGCCAGGTCAATTCAAGTGATGTTTCCTGAGTTTTTCCTGATTTCTGTTGTTTTGTGTGTTACGAATTTGTTTTCCGATTTTTCATAAAAATTCACACATAAGCAGTATACTGCCCCAGAGGAAGACCTCGTGTATCAATCACACGATGTACACGTTCAGATGTTTCACAGAACTGTGACTTTTATTCATTTTATTTTTTTTTAGAACTGTGACATTTAAATAATTTAAATTTTAAATTGTTCTAAGAAGTGTCCTCACCACAGGACTTACTTCTTTAGGTATATTACTATTTATGTTTCTCTTAGCTGGGCCTTCTCAAACCGTTTCTCTTCAGGCTTTGTGATGTCAGGTTTTACTGGTACTGTGGTCATTTGTGTTTTGGAATTAAGCTCCTGCAGTGAGCGGTGAATCTGCTGATCACACCTGGGGCAGACCTAAGCCGGTGCCGGGGTGCAGGGCCGCCCGGGTCCCCGCCCCCGCCGTGCTCCACTGTGCTGGGTGCTGAGGCCGAACCTCCGAGTCTCTGGAGCTCATTTTTCTCAACATGTAAAATAAGGACCTCCTAGTCTGGAGGATTTCTCTACTGTATAAAATGCCGCAGAGCATTCTGTGCAGGATATGCCCCCTGAGGATTCTTGGAAGTCTTCTCTGAGGTCCCCTGCTGGCAGGGTGGGGGCGTGGGAAGGGGCGGCCAGCTGTTGCATGAGAATCTGACCCCTGGCCTTCTCCTGGGTGCGTCCCTGGCCTCCCGCCCTGGCCTCTGGAGGCCCCTCTTCAGCGTGTGCAGCTCCACTGACGTGTAATGAACTCACTCCCCTTCCCTGGGCCTCGTAGGGACTAAAATGTTGCGTAGAGTCAGAGAGAGACCCCCCCTCCAGGTGTTTGCTCTCGAGATATGGCAGTTCTGTTAGGGAAGTGGATCCTTCTAGCTACGAAACGTTCTGGGTTCAAGCTGTTCTGGGTGAACAGTGCTGATGGCTGGCTCTGCCCGTGCCTGTCCCTCCCGATACTGGGCCCCGGTCCCCAGCCTCCACTGGGAGCTTTACTGCTCAGGAGCCCCGTTCATACAGCTCCTCAGAGTGAAGCCTGCTGGCCCCTAATTCCCAAGAGCCATTCTACTCGGACCTTAAGAGTCTCAGATCTCTTAAAGCAATCAGCCCATCCGTTCTTGCTTCTGTGTCTTCCACTTTTTGTTTTTTAAGATTTTATCTATTTATTGGACAGAGACAGATGGAGAGGGAGAGAAAGCACACAAGTAGGCAGAGCAGAGGGCAGAGGGCGAGGGAGAAGCAGATGCCCCATGGAGCAGGGAGCCCCATCCGGGACTCGATTCCGGGCCCCCGGGGTCACGACCTGAGCCCAAGGCAGATGCTTCACTGATGGAGCCCCCCAGAATCAAACTGTAGAGGATGATTTATTAATTGAGAAATGAGATCACCAAAGTGTGGGCAACATGCCCCAACAGCAGGCCCTTCATCCAGTTGGAGGAGGTGGTAGGAAAGCTTGACGCTGAATTTGAGATGCATTGTATCCACTGAGATACGTTGTATTCTCGTTGTATTCTCCTGCCGTGCATGTGCTAGGTTGTCCTTGACTGTTAAATGTTAAGTTTTGGTCATTTACTTAGAAATTTATTTTTTGCCTCCTTTCCTTCTTAACGCATCCCCTCATGTTAGTACATATGTGTGTTTATACGTATATGTACATTCACTGTGGGGTTTCCATGACACTGCAGAGCGGAAAGAACAAGAACACCTGTCCTCGGGAACTTTCTGATTGTTAAAATTGTAAATAATGTCTCCCCATTACAGTTGGACTTTCAAGCCACTGCCTAGGAAAAATCCCCGGGGAGTCTCTGCATTTGGGTCAGATTTCACCGCGAAACAGGTATCCCTTGTTTTCAGAAATTGTGATAGAGAATACATTGACCTCAGGGGTTTGGCAGGGGCCCTCCGTGCACGGTGAATCTAGCCGACACGGCGGCACCAGTGCGTGACTCGGGAGCCTGAGCTCGGGCAGGACGTGGCGAGCCCCTGACAGAGAAGGCGGCCGAGGCGCAGGACTGTGGGCTTCCCCGGGAGCTGCTGGAGAAGGCACTGCGACACTCCGCAGTCACAGGTGCCATGAGCCCAACTTGTCCTGTACCAAGTTACTGTGTTGGTCTTCCATCTTCTCCCCTCTGGGTGGGCAGTGGCGTTTCCTGGAAACCTGCACCGGCTCCTTTCCTTTCACACAGGCAGCCACTGTGTCCTGTCTGTCCTGACTCGTTCTTTAGCAGTTTCCACTCACACTTTGTGCTGAGTGTGGGTGCCCTGATGGAGGCCCTGTCCCTCCGTGCGCCATTCAGGCTCCTTTGTGATCTGGCCCCTGGATTGCCCCACCTCGTCTCTAACTCCCCCGCTCACGTCACGGAGCTTTCTACTCGTTCTGGATGGTCTCCCTCACTGTTAGGTTCTAAGTCCCTCGGGGGAGAGGATCCATCCCACTTGTCATTCATCCATATGCCCCACCGCCTGGCACAGACACGGCCACGTACAAGGTGCTCATGTAAAAGTCATCTGTTCCTTGAACTTGTCTCTACTGAACCACCTTCCAGGTGCCTGGCACTGTGACTGACCCCCAGGGGTGCTGCAGGGAGCAGAGACCCCCGATGTTCTCATGGAGCTTCTATTCTGGGCAGGCAAAGCAGGCAGTGGATGGATGGACGGACGGACGGATGGATGGATGGATGGATGGATGGTGGATGCGTGGAGGCGTGGAGGCGTGGATGCATGCATAATGCCCCATGGTGGTCAGGGAAATGGAGAGAATTAAAGCAGTGAGAAGGGTCAGCCGGTGTGGGGGATCGTGGGGACAACGTGGGTGATGACAAAAGTCCTCTGGGAGGGGACATTGAGCAGACACCTGAGTCCAAGGAGAGGCCTCCACGCAGGTGTGTGGGGTGAGCGCAGTCTAGACAGGA
Organism: Nyctereutes procyonoides; assembly: GCF_905146905.1. NCBI lineage: Eukaryota > Metazoa > Chordata > Mammalia > Carnivora > Canidae > Nyctereutes > Nyctereutes procyonoides. Next base: position 28,064,796 of record NW_026575043.1, read on the forward strand.
GACATGGCAAGCACAGGGGCTCCGAGGCCCTCCGAGGAACAGCCATGGGCATGTGTGGCCCCAGAGCTGAAAGGAAGGGGTGACACGGGAGGTCAGCAAGGTGTGGCTGGCAGATGCAGGTAAGGGCAGCGGATAAGAACCCGGGATAGTGTTCCAAGCTGGTGGTAGGTCGTCAGAGGACAGTGATAGGAATAGGTTTGTGTTACAAAAGAACCGCTCCAGCTGCCAGACAGAGCACAGGAGAGCAGGAGTGGTGGCCGTGGCGGTGGCCCGGATGGATGGCAGAGTAAATCTTGTGGTGGCTGGTGGGGAGGGAAGGGCTCTTTGTAGAAGCCCTGGCTTCTACTGCATTTGGGGTTTCCTTGTGTTTTGTAGCCACAGGGCCGGCTTCCATTGCAGGATTTCTCATACAAGGTTTTAGGGTCTTTTCTGTGAATCCCTGAATTTTATTTAGAATTTAATGAGGAGAAGGAATTTACTAAGTTGGGAGCTCTCACAACCTTGCTTGGATATGTTTTATTTTGGAGCAAAGTCCAGTCATGCGTATATCCCAGTAGGTGTTTTCTCTCGCGGCTTCTTGGGGATCACACACTTGCCGAAGAGGAGGAGTGCGGGTCGGTTGGGGTTAGGGGTGGGGACTGTGTAAGGTGAATTACCTATCACAGCATATATTGGCCCTTTGGTGGAGAAAAGATGGGGAGAATGAAAGGAGCCCCTGGATAGCTGGGATGCAGAGTGGAGTTGAAAGTGCTGAGGGTTGAAGCCCTTGGGGCATGGGCTAGAACATTCTGGAATAAATGGTGGCAAGGAGTTAGAGAGAGACCGCAGCTACTAGGTAGGTTCTGTGAAAGTCAATGACATGCCAGTAGGGAAGCAGGAGAAGGGAACCGGGGCTAGCAGAGTCCACGTAAGACCTGCCAGGACGTCCCCGTGGAGAGGAGCCTGGGCCCGTGCGCGTATCCCGGGGAGCAGGTGCGGCTTCCCCGTGTGGCTCTCCCGGGACGATGGTCTGAGGGCACCGCCTGGGTCTAGATGGGTGGGGCCGCGGTGATTCACGTTCCGAGACCACTTTGGAAATGACTGCTGTGTTGTATCGTTGCTAGACGCTCTGGCTTCGAGCGCCTCGTGCCCAGAGCAGACGGCGGCTGCAGCGTTTGCCTGTCTTCTGGAAGCTGGCTCCGATTTCCCAGAACGGTCCTTGTGCTGCGGGCAGCGGCGCTGTCGGCTGCTCGCGTGATGAGCGTTGGCCTGTGTCTGCTCGGCGGGCCACGCCGCGCGCTAGCCACTCTCTCCCTTTGCCCGCTCTAATTCCATCACTGCCGCTTCTGCGCCCAGCTGCGTGGGGCGGAGTCCTTGGCTTTCCGTCTTCTGATGCCCGAGGCAGTTTAGGGCACAGTTCCTGTCCGTGTCCTGCCGTGATTTCAGGTCTCCACGCTTGCTGTCAGGTCCTCCAGAGCTCTGGACACTCCCACCCCTGGGACGCTGCTCTCCCCATGACCCTGCGCAATCCAGTCATTTGCCCAGTTCAGGAAGAGCCTCTCTGATAAACCGACCCCGTGCTGTGGACCGCGAGATGCATCTGTCGTGGGATATCAGGGCACCTTGACTTTTAGAGTTTATCACGCACGACGCGGCTGTCAGCCCGGCAAAGCCGCGGGGAGGTTACCTTTGGTGGGTGTCTCTTTTTGAAAATGTGTTGTCCACACTGCACGCTCCTGAGGGCACAGACTCCCTGTGTTGTGCAGCCTCTGGGGCACCTGGCTCCCTGGTTAAGGGGCCGGTCCACTGTCGTGTCGCTCGCAGCAGAACCCCGCTCCCTCCCTCCTCTGCACACGTGCTGCATCCACCTGTGCCCACCTGTGCCCATGCCGTCCTTCTCCATCCATGTTGTCAGTGGTCACCGTCACCCTGTTGGAGTGGCCGATGCCAGACCAGCTGAGTAATGAGAACCGGGTTTTTAACCTGGTCAGTTCCTAAAATAAGTGGTGGCTCCCCTGTCCCAGTGCAGGTGATGCAGACGTGGAGATGCTGTCTGTGTGCCTCAGGCCCCACAGGCCCCATCCGGGGATGGGAGGCTCCTCAGTATCACACCCGGCATACCCGGCCCCTGCCCTCTGGGGACGTGCCGCCTTGGCCCTATGGTGGTGAGAGTTGGCATTCGTAGGACAGACACTGTGAGAACGGATCCGCTCCGTGATCCTGATGAGGACTGGTGTCCTCTCCCTGCACATAGGAGACATGCTGGTCACCATGGCTTGTAGAGTGGCCTTGGCTCTGCCCTGGCTGTTTGCAGTCCCATGACCCCCGGGGGACGGCGTGGGCCCTCTCGCCACTGCTCGGGGAAATCCCTTCGGCTGCCAACCCCAGTCTTGCTTTTCCACTGAAGGCTGCTGACCAAGGCGCCCGAGCTTATTTCCTTCCGTTTCTAGCAAGATCTGTCCCCCTCTGATTCTGACCTGCCAGCTATCTGGGCAGAGATACTGCTTCCTTTCCTTCGCTGGGGCCCTTCCCTGTCCCGTTACCTTCCCCTGTGACCCCGACCTCCCGAGGCTCCTGCGGGCCCTGCTCTGCCTCCTCTTACGGGGGCATCACCTGGAGAGGGAGGACCCGCCTGTCACGCTAGGAGCTGGCGATGGACTTGGCCCCGGCTCGACCTCACTCCTCATTCCCACGGTAGCCGACAGGTGGGCTCCTCTCATGTCCAGGTTAGATCTCAAGACCTTAACGCTCATCTAGGTCCTAGGAATTGTGGGACAGCTGGGTTCACCCTGAAGAGCTGCCTCAGTTCAGGAATCCCAGCAATCCAAGTTACCGTAAACATGGTAAGAGGCTATTTAACCAAGACTTCAGATGAAGGGACAGAGTTACATAGGGACAGTGCCATACGTGTGCTTGTTTATTGAGCACTCCAGAGAAAACGAGGCACTGCAGCTTGCCCCAGGCTGCCTGCAGGAGGAGCAAAAACCACTGAGCCCCCAGGGACCCCCACATGTGTGCTTTTTTTTTTTTAAGATTTTTATTTATTTATTCATGACAAATAGAGAGAGGCAGAGACACAGGCAGAGGGAGAAGCAAGCTCCATGCAGGAGCTCAACATGGGACTCGATCCCAGGTCTCCAGGATCAGGCCCCAGGCTGAAGGCGGCGCTAAAGCACTGAGCCCCCAGGGGCCCCCCACGTGTGTGTTTTTAAATGGTGTTGTGTTCGCCTTATATTTTATAGCATGCCAGGGTGGTCTCTTCCCCCCTTCCTTAAAGGGGAGCCCCGCCAGCGAAGCCCCTCATCTGCCCCCCACCGGCCCGTCAGCCTCAGTCAGCCTCCTGAGGTCGTGAGGTCGTGAGGTCGCGGCCAGGCTCCATGGGGCAGTGCCTCCCCGTAGCGTCCACTTGGCCGCCCCCACCGCGCCTCCCTCCCGAGTCAGCTGCCAAGCTGCTGGCCGGATGGTCTCTTCCCAGCAGGCCCGAGCAGCACAGGAAGCGGTGTCTGCACGCCGTGGTGCGAGTGGGGGTAGCGTGGAGGCCCCGTGGCGCCCTACTGCGGGGCACCCCTGTACACACCCCCCACCCCCCGTGCTCAGCCGGACCTCCTGCTTTCACTGCCAACCCCGCTCCAGCCCCACTCGCCACCTTTGTCACTGCCCAAGGTCGCCCTCCAGCCTTCCCAGCCAGGCTGTGGTGGGCCTGTCCCACAGCTCCCTGCCACCTGGCAGCCCGGCAGCCGGCGAGTGTCCCTGGGAGCCAGCGTGGCAGCGGGTGGCCTTGTCTCCCAGCACCCACAGGCTGGAGGCCACGGTGCTGCTGGGCCCGGTCAGCAGACCCGCGCCGGCCTCGCTCTGGACTCTGCTCCCACAGACGTCAGGGCCAAGCCCCTCAGATTGTAATCTTCCCTCCCCCGGGGACCCCCACTCGGTTTTACCACATAGTGCTTATGTGACATGCTCTGTGTTTCACGTATTTATCTTGCTTCTTGCCTGCCTCATCCCCTAGAATGCAGGCGCCACATCCCTGGGGTCTGCTGCGGTGTGCCCCGTGCCCAGGGTAGGTAGGGCCTGGCACGCCTTCCCTTGTTTAATGAATAAACAAGCAGTCACAGCAGCTGACGTTTACCGAGTGTCGCACTATGTGATTTCCGTGCCCAAAACTCAGTAAGTGCTGGCCACGCTGATCTCTGCAGAAGCGAGCCTCGGTTACATTAAGGTTAATCCCCAACCGTGACCCAGCAGGCCCTGAGGAGCTTCAGGGTGGTGAGTCCTGACGAGGGAAGGACCCGGAGTCCCCGGGCACACCTGCGTCACAGACGTACACGCAGCTACCTGCGTACATGGACTGGGGGATACCGTGGCTGTACCAGCATCAAGTAGACGCAAGGGTTTGTGTGTGTGTGTGTGTGTGTGTGTGGTCGTAGCACACGCGTGTTTACATGCACACGTACACACTCACACGTGTATCGTTTTTGTTAACAGCCCAAAATAGCTACAAGACATGTGATTCCACCTGTTTTGAACATTTGTAGTAGCAGTTTTTGGAAGCCACTGGATTTAGTTCTTCATAACTGCTTCATGTAGATCATGTCGGTGTTATATCTTAGAGTAGAAGTTTTTCTTTATGTTACCATCTCTATTTAATACAGGAAATGATTTTTTTTAAGTGGGTCAAGTGGGGCCAGTTTTATAATGTGATCTGTTCTTTGCAGATTCCCTAAACCACTGTGGGTCATTTCCTGCGCTTAAGGGATGATTATATTATATTGCAGATCTTTTACATGGAGCTTAGGGCAAAAAAATCTAAGCCATTACCTTTTTTTCCCTTTTACGATGACAGTTGCATTAGTGAAAAGAGCAGCAGATTCAAAGTCTAGACACCAAGGGCCTGTGGTGATTCTCATTGAATGACTCTGGCCCCAGGCTAGTCCTTCAACTCTTTACACCCTCATTTTTCCGTCTGTAAAATGGGGCAGTAACAGATGCTAAGCAGGTATGTGATTAAAATAATTAGTACCGAAGATGTAAAATCTCTTTGAGTTGGCTTTTTATTTTATTTTATTTTTTTAAACAAATTTATTTATTTATTTATATTATATTTATGATAGTCACAGAGAGAGAGAGAGAGGCAGAGACACAGGCAGAGGGAGAAGCAGGCTCCATGCACCGGGAGCCCGACGTGGGCTTCGATCCCGGGTCTCCAGGATCGCGCCCTAGGCCAAAGGCAGGCGCCAAACCACTGCGCCACCCAGGGATCCCTTGAGTTGGCTTTTTAAAAGGCAGCAGGGCAGTCGGCATGTACAGACACACGTCTGGGCTGGGTCTGGGCACCTGTCTCGTGTTCCTGATGCACAGACTGTGCCAACACCCCGTGTAGGCACCCGGGAACTATCACACTGTGTTCTTGATCTCCCAGGGGAGCACATATGTTTTACTCTTTGTTCTATGGCACTTATTCCTTCCCTTTTATTTCACAAACCTTTCCTTGGTATTTCCTTTCTTGAAAGACTGGACTAAGCACTGGGTGTCCATGGTCCTCCCCCCAGAGCCCTTGAGACCCGTGTGAGGGCGGTGAGGAGATGGGGAAGGAGGGGGAGGGCAGGACTTGGTCCCCAGGCTCCCAGGGGTTGCAGCCCCGCTGGGATGAATGCAGTGATCTTAGCAAGCCTTGTAAATTTTGCTCTGCGTGCAGAAAGGCTGCCAAGTGAGCGTGAGCGCAGATCAACTCTGGCCAGTAGATGAAAGAGCTTAGAGGAGAAACGTCCATGGAGAGCAGCAGGAAGGGCCTGCTGGAGTACAGAGCGACGCTCTGAAGCCCAGAACCGCGTGGTACGGTCAGCATCACAGGTGCCATCGTGAGGCCGAGTGAGGCACGGCTGTGTGTAAGAGCTTCCTCTGGTAGAAGGGATGAGACCCTCTGGTGCCAGTAGCACTCTTAAAAATACCATAAAGTACAAAGTTGTGAAGTGATTTGGAGGGTGAAGCGGTCCTGTCCGCCTGGGGAACGTCGGGAGGTTTTCCTGCAGAAGCGGTCATCAGGGTGGATGGTAGGATTGTAGCAGACAGGACAAAGGGAGGAGCCACGGAGAGATTTAGGGCCACAGCAGGACACTAGGGTTCTCTCTTGCCCAGCACAGGGGGCTTTATGTCTGCCAGAGAAGACGGGCAAGGTAGGTGTGGGGCCAGGTTGAGGGCAGTTTGAATTCAGCGAGTAATGGTGAGCGGTTGTCATAATCCGGGGAATCCAAGGGCTGGGAGCGGAAAGGGAGGAGAGCAGATTTAAAAACTCTCTGGAGTGGGCTTCAGTGGAATGTGGGAATGGGGCAGGAGTGGATGAGATCGAGCGCACCGGGGAACCTCTTCGGAGTCCGACCCCCGAGACCTGAGTGACAGGCAGCATCCTGGGAATCCACATCCTACCCGGGGCGGGAGGGACTGCGCCGCGTGGACTCCAGGAGCACCGACTGCTGGACTGAGCTGCATCTGGAGGATGTTTGGGCAGCGTGCTGGGAGAGGAGGCTGGAGCGCAGTGGGCCAGCGCGTTGGGGTCTCCTGGGCTTCCTCAAGGATTTGGATGTCATTTAAAATGTATTTGGCAGCTATTGATGAGCAGCCCAGGGGGCTCAGCGGTTTAGCACTGCCTTCAGCCCAGGGCCTGATCCTGGAGACCTGGGATCGGGTCCCACGTCGGGCTCCCTGCAAGGAGCCTGCTTCTCTCCCTCTGCCTCTCTCTCTCTCTCTGTGTCTTTCATAAATAAATAAATAAACAAACAAACAAACAGACAGATAGATAGATAGATAGATAAATAATCTTTAAAAAGAAAATAAAAAATAAAATGTATTTGGCAGCTATTGAAAGGTTTCAAAGGACACCTTCTCTTTATCTGTTTCCACAGACTGATTCTGGTGGGTCCGTGTGCAAAGGGTCTTGGGAAGCACGAGTGGAATTAGGGACAAGAGATCGGAGAAGGTCAGTGTAGAAGTCCAGGGGAGATAGAAGCAGACACGGGGCTGCCGTTCCAGACAAACTGGGAACATCGGAGCTGCAAGCAGGCAGCACTGGGCGCAGTCTGTAAACAGTGATGGAAAGTGGGCACGTTTTGTGTCGGAGACCCAGAAGGATTCATTTCAGCACTCTCAGAATTAACACAGTCACTAAGGCATTATCAGATTCTTACTGGGGGGAATTCTGGCCCATATGAAATATGACATAAAACACTGTGAAAAAATCTGAGTTAAGTAGATTTTTTTTTAATTTATGTACATGAGACACAGAGAGCACACGTGTGTGATGGGGGGACAGAGGGAGAGAGAATCTGAAGCAGACTTCAAGCTGAGCGTGGAGCCTGACGGGCTGGATCTCACGAGCTGAGCTGTGACCAAGAGCTAGACGCTTACCTGACAGAGCCACCCAGGTGCCCCTAAATTAAATGGATTTTTAAACATAACTTAAATGTGTTGGGATGTCAGCTCGTCTCAGGTAAAATTCGGGTTTCTTACCCAGTTCGACGCCACTTCCTGAGTCTGTGTCATGGGCTGTAGCTTCACTTTCCCCGTCTGTGACGTGAGGACCGCAAGGCATTGCAGTTGCTTTAAGAACTAAACAGCGCTTGTCATGGAGGAGAAACGCGGCAGTAGCGTTCCTTAGACTCACGACAGAGGCGAGGCATCCTTTTGCTGGTGAGGAGACTCATTTCCAAGGAAGTCATTCGAGTCACCAGGTGAGGCTGGTGACGGTAGAGCTGGCACCTGTGTGCAGAACTCTCCGAGCTGGTGCAGGACCTGACTCTGCCCCGGCTCCCGTGACCCCGCTAGACCTGGGGTCTCCCTGGCCCTGTTCCCGTCTTGCCCCACTGGGTTAGGATTGCTCCGTTGCTCAGAGTCATGGCCTGTTGTTGCCGGAAGCCAGGAGCTTCCATCAAGAGCCTGCAGACCAGAGCTGAGAGAGTTGCTGTATGTTTTCTGGCTGTGCTTTAGTGGAAGGAGGCAAGCTGTGGGAAACGAGAGAACTTTCCAGTATTTTAATTTTCCATTGTAGTACGTTCACATCTTTCACCATTTTTTTCTTCAGAATTTTGAACTATTGTGCCAAATGCCAAAAACAACACAGCCCTGCTCCTCCAGGCCTAATTTTGGTAGTGTTTAGTCAGCCTCTCAGCACCCTCTCCTTTTTAAATAGGGATGTTGAAAAGTTTAATAAAACACACTCTTGTAGCAAGCCTCTAAATACAAGATATTTAATCTATAAAATAGACTTTTAGTTGTGTTTCCTTATAATCCCATTTAATGAATAAGGGTTTTTCCCCTCCTCTCAGGAAAAGTAGTGAAAGCCTGTTCCCCAGATAGTTGAGAGACGAGTAGATGGCTGGGCTGCGAGGGTCAGATGACTTCGTAGGCAGCCCCGAGTGAGGGGCGGGCTGCAGGCTTCTGTGCAGCAGGACGGGGGAGATTGCCCCGTATGAGAAGAGCAGCACTGTGGCTTGGACAGTCACGGCCTTTGGTTCTTGGCAGTCGCTTGATCTTTTTTTTTCTTCTTTTTTTTTGCAGTTGCTTGATCTCTCCTAATATCTCATTAATACCTCTTCCGGGGCTTTTTTGTCGCCTTGTTAGGTTTTTAACCACCTTAAACCTTTTCTTTTCAAACACGTCCTGAACGTGTATCGTCCCAGTTTTAGTGTCTGTGTTCCCCGGGTGAGCACACCCATCTTGAACTTTTCAACCTCTAAGTAAGTAAAAATTGTAGTGTGTGAAATTCTTTGATGAAGGAAATAAATGCCTCAAGCACATAGAATTCTTTGAAACACTTTTATAACCTGCTGGTTTAAGTTTGTGGGAGGAGACCCCACCCAGTTAATACTATCGATTGAAGATCGTAAAAGATGAGTTTTTAGAAGATTAAGTAAATGCTGCAGATAAGATTCTTACAAATAAGCCCGTTCAACTTACCACCTGGTTAATACTGATGAAATCACATGATAAAGTCATTTGACTTTTTCTTTAAGTCAGACAGTAATTGTGGCTGAATCTCCAGTGTTTGTAACTTTGCAAGTCTCCGTCATCTCAGCCATAAACTTTACCCAAGTGGAGCGATAGCGGTCACTTTGTTATTTTTTTCCTTAAAGAGATGAACAGATCTAGATAAACAGAACAGCTTTCTGCCTTAGATCTTTCCTGGGTAGTTCAAGTGAAATTGCAAATAATTTGTCCTTTTGGGCAGGATGGCTAGAGAGGGCATTTCCTTCTGAAAAAAGATGACCCTTCTGTCTCGTGATGGAAAATGCACTGGTATTTCAAGGATTCTTGGTCAGACACTTACAGGGTTGGGGTTATTCTCCAGCATTGTCCCCATTATAGTGTTGAACTACATGGTGCTTTTTATCATACGTGAAGGCACATCCCTCTACGAGACAGCTTTATGCTGAGTGAATTCTTGTCCGTGGAGGTGGGGTGCACAGCTGCAGTGAGACAAGGTGCTACTGCCTCTGCGGAGAGTTCCTGAAATCTGGGTAAGGGGGCAACACCCGGCGTTCATCCATACATCTAAGTAGCCTACGTGCACTGGCGCACTTAGGCATGACGTGCAGGGTCACATGGGTCATTGTTGAAAACTGTTTGTTCACATAACTGGGACATTACTTTGTTCCTCTTGTTAAAACAAACAAACAAAAATGCAGGTGATGCCAGTTGTCTTCCAAAGACACGCTGCATAGGACTGTCCCTCCTGCAGCAGGACCAGGGCCCCGCTGTACGCAGTGATTAAATGTTCAGGATCTGAGGGGAAAGCCTGCCTGCCCACCATTTCTGAGATTCTTCAGTATGTTGAGCACCAGTTGCCCAGACCAAGGAACGGGTGAGGGAGGAGGAGCCCACAGGACCGGGGCGCTGCCTGAGGAGGAACGGGGAAAGAGCAGGAGTAGAGTGGAGGGAACATTGGTGTCCGCGGACGCACGCAGGGGAGCACGGCTCAACCTCACTCAAGTCTGCCGGGGTGGAACTTGGTGCCCGGTGAAGGTATCGACGTCAATGTACTTGTTCACGCGTGGACGTCAGATACTTTCATGAGAATGACGCATCACTTTGAAACGGAGATGATTTCTCATCCTTGCGTATTTTGTTACCCACGTAACCAAGACATCCAGCGGCCCCCGTCGTGCCTGTGAGGCTGGGGCTGCTGTCCAGTGTTTGTGACGTTGTCATCCCAGGTTTCCGGAGTCAGAAGCGGGCAGTTGCGTGTCAGCGGCCAGTCACAGACGTGTGGTTCGCACGCAGGGAGGTGGTGTCCGGTGCTGCTGTGCGGGCAGGCTCTTTTCTTGACATTGTACTTGGCCAGATGGAGTCCGCTAAGAGCGCCCATGCAGGCCGGGTCACTGCATGGCCTTGATCACGCAATGCCAGAAAAATTTGGAATTCCCATTTCATGCCATTTTAGTTTTCTGAGCATCTCCCCTCTTCATGACAGAAAACACACTGCGCTCTGACCGTTTGAGCACAAGTACTGAGTGGGCTGGGAGGAACGGACGTGAGCCCCACTTGTGCCTCAGGTGGACGTCCCCTGGGCATAAGGCCTCAGGAAGCGTCGTGAGCAGCGACAGGGCGATTTAGACTCTCTGGGCAGTTCACATGAAAGGAATCAAAACCACAGCATTCTCCAGAGCCTCCCCTTAATCTACGTCTGCTTTGGTTATAACGTTTTTATTCCAGGTTCTCGAGTAATTTTGGGGTTGGTGTGTTTTGTCAGGTCACTGAAAACTTGGATGAACCTGCAGAATTTCATGACTGAGTGCCCTGTTTTTCCCTTTTTCCAGGTCTATTATTAGCAGAAGATTCTTCTGCATAGTTGGCACGCTGTACCTGTATCGCTGTATCACAATGTATGTGACCACACTCCCAGTGCCCGGCATGCATTTCAACTGCTCTCCGAAGGTAAACCTTTGCTCGCTGTGATTGCCCCTTCTGTCTGTCTGTCTGTCGTCCTGCCCAGGGCTCCTCTGAGCCAGGCCAGAGGTGACCGTCTCCTGGGACTGTGGTCAAAGCCCCGCACCCTTAAAGGCAGTGTCACTAAGCAGTAAGGCAAGGCCCCCGCCGGCGCTCCCCAGCTGGGAGAGTATGTGGTCCAGTTAGTGTGCCGCGGGCAGCTGGGCTCCGTGTGAGTGTAGCTCCTTGGTTTCCTGCCAGACTTCTAAAATATCGTTCGCTCCCTTGACACAGATCCAAGAGCTTCTATATGCTTTTTCCCCTCTCTTAGATGGAAAGTTTGGCCTCCGGTGGTATTTTTCCCTTCTTTCCACGAATTCCTGCGGTAGTAATGTGTAACAGCAGAGCGAGAAACACTGTGCCTGTGCCCTTGCCCCCTCCGCCCACCCAAACGGGGTCACCCTTTCCTGGAGGTACACCCTGCCCTGTTGATGTTGATCTTCTCTGGTGACCTTTCTTTAAAATAAACTCTGTTCCTCTCTCACTGGCTCAGTTTTTCCATCAGGTTCACAAAATACCCCTTACCCCTGACCTTTGCCTTGCAATGCTTCCAATGGGGCCGATCCCTGGAACTTTTGAGATAATTAGCAGGTTTAGTTTTGAAGACATTTGCCTGCAACAAACCTCCAATGCAGTGAGAAGTAGAAGAGGCCGGCCGCCTCGCTTGGGTTGGAGGGTATAGGGAGTGCCACGGTGCGTTTAGAATCCTGTCTTTGCGTCTCATCTGCGTTGGTAAAACACCCACGTCCTTTCAGTTCCGTCTCCTTTCCCTGGAGTTCTTTCCAGAAGAGACCGTGTCTCTGCCAGAACTGGGAAAGAGTCACCAGACATCTTTATCACTTGACGTTTTGGGTCCTTCCAGGTTACGTGCTTCCTGCGTCCCCTCCTTTTTAGACTGAGGCATGTGCTCTGGAAGGTAGCTGGCTCCCTGCTTCATTCTGTCTTTGCTTTCAGACTCCTTAACTCTGGAGAAGCCGTCATACAGAATGAGTGCTCTTGTCTCCGTCAGCAGGGCCCCCTCCCCACACTCTCCATCTTGTTCCCTCTTCCTCTGAAGCAGCCGGCCTCACATGTTCTCCAGCCTCCGTGAAAGCTCCCAAGCGCTTGCCTGTGGGCCCTGGATTGTAGGAGATAGATGCCTCCTTATCAGTGAGGGTCCAGTGGACTCCTGGTGGGAGGCTGGCCTGACAAGCCGGGTGTGCTCCGTAGGAGGCTGACCTTCTAGATTTGTGCCTACGTCTAGTTGAGCTTCTGGAAGGAGTGTGTGCATCGGGAAATTTCTCTGCCGAGGAGCATAGCATGCCTGGCCAAGCCCGCGGTCATAGGTCCGATGTGCCCTCTGGTCATTCCCCGTGCTCCGGCTCCACCCCAGGACCTCTCTCCCTGTTACTGGGTCCCTTGGCCAGCAAGCCCAAGCTGGGTTAGCCTTGGCGCTCAGAGAGCCAGCCTGAGTCATCGGCAAGTCCAGCCAAGGTCCTGTGGCTATAAATAGTTGCAGTTTTTCTTGGTAAAGACAGAGGTCACAACAGGAACTGTGCAAAAAAGTCCCCGGCCCAAACGTGCTACTCGCTTACGGTGTTGCCAGAAATCCTGACTGCGGCCGTCCTTCCGTGATGGTCATTTAGAAATTGGGATTTTTTTTTTTTTTTTTAAGTAAAAGAACACAGAATGGGACAAAACGTAAGCACAGCTTAGCAAAAATAATTAAGAATTCATTAACTACTTCTTTGGTAGTATAGGCTCTTGGAAGAAGGAATTCAGACAACAAGTTTTATTTTGAAACTTTTGTCATATCTCCCAGGGGAGAGAAGCTTGTATATGGAATCTCCATACACCCAACACCTAGATTCAGTAATTATTCTCCTTTTTGAAGTATTTTAAAACAAACATCAGGCAGTGTCGTCTGGTGGCTGTGTGCTTGAGTATGTGTCTGAAGATTTGGGGGCATTTTATTGATAACTACTGCTCTTGGTACAGTGAACATGATCAATAGTTTTTGGTATTAGCGATTTTTCATGGAATATCTTGATTTTCTTTAAAATGCGTTTTTTAAAAACTGGTTTGTGTAATCAGGAGCCAACGCGTCTACATTTAGTTGCTGTGTCTCCCGAGCCTCTGATTGTAGGGCAGCCCTTTCGTTCCCCCCTTGTAGGGCAGCCCTTTCGTTCCCCCCCCCCCCCCCCCGTGACTCTTAAAGAGGAGATGCGTGGTTCTGTGGAGGAGCCCACCTTCTGGATTTTCCCATTTGATTCTTGGTCGTGCCTTTTTCTCTGCTCCATTTCTTCTGTAAATAGAAAACAGGCTCTGGACACCCAGTTCGGTTTGGTTTCAGCTCTGTGAGTGAGAACACTCCGCAGGTGAGACGGCATGATTTCTGAAGCTGGACAGAAGAGTCAGGGCCCGTGGAGGCCGGTGCTGCCCCTGGCCTGGTGGGTCAGGCCTCCGGGATCCAGCAGCCACTCAGGCTCGATCGCTGTCCTGGGAGCCGAGTTGGAGGGAGGGCGGCCCGGAGGCCCGCGTGGCCAACGTCACAGCCCAGCCCGAGTTCCTGGGTCAGGCCCGAAGTCATGCGGGCCAGCAGTTCCATCAGGGTCTCCCCAGAGCAACCCCCCTGAACCATCATGTGGTGAGGCGGCCTCTCGGGCCCTAAGAATACGGACAGAGTCGTGGGAAGGACCGGGGTCGCGGCGCACGGCCTTGCACCCTGCAGCCCTTCCCTGTGGACCCGGGGTTACTTCCCAGGGCCACGGAGCCTTGACTGGCAGCATGGCGCCAAGGACATGCTCTAGGTCTGTCCTGAGGGGCTCTAGACGGGTGGCGGCAACACGTCGGGGCTCCGTGGGTGGGCAGTGCCACGCAGGGGTGAGGAGAGAGGTGGATGTCGTCACCAGGCTTCACCCCTGCACCCCTCATGCCCGGTGACGTTCACTTCACAAACCTGTGGGAAGGGGCAGGCCAGAGCACACGCTCTCTGCCTCCTGTGGCCCGTGAACTTGGCTCTGCCATCCTGTGAACACGCCCTGGAGCTGCTGAATTCCTCCCTGAGCGCCCGTCCTCCCAGCCCGTCCTCCCAGCGCGTGGCTTCCATGACATCACGCGGGCTGTTCCCACCGTTCACTGGCTTTGTGGCATCCAGCCCTTCCCGGGCAGGGTGCAGGGGCTTGGAGGAGGGGCCGCGGGGAGACGGGGAAGGTGTGGGGAGACGGGGAAGGGGCCCTGGCTGCCTGGGCTGCTCAGCTCCTAGACCAGGAGTTTGTGGCCTGGTGCGAACACCCGCCCTGCGCCCTGAGACACAGCCCAAGGCCTGCGGACGCGGCGAGTTGGGCCCTTTGCAGCCCTCATCTTAGGAGTCATGCGAGGACATCCTGGCTCTGCTTGGAGTGCGGTGCTTTGTGGTCTCCACAGCGACCATGGGCTTGCACACCTCGAAAAAAAAAAAAAGAGAAATGCACTAAATCATTAGTTTTTTCTCTCTTAAAAAGATTACTTTTTTTCTGTTTCAGAGGAACTATGCATCTATTATAGATACACTGAGAAATACAGAAAGAGGAAAATGTTTAGTCACTCGTGGCCTTGTTTACTGCCGACGTTTCTGTGTATTTATTAGTACTTTTTGCAGATTGTCTTACATGTTTCTGATCGTGCTTTCTGTGCAGTTAATTGTGCTTCCTTAACAGTTTACACTTGTGGCCTGGGCTGAAATCAAGAGTCAGATGCTCCTCCGGGGGGGCCGGAGCCACTCAGGCACCTGCCCCCTAAGTGATTTTAGTTAAGGGGCATCATGGGGTGGGGGGGGCTTGTTCTCCTGCAGCCTGAGGCAGGGAGAGTGCAGATGAGCCTCCTTTTCATATGCAAGCAGGTCGATGATGTCAACTAAGCAAGCATTTCTACAGAGCCTGCCCTGCGCGGGGAGAGCTTGAGGATCCACTAATCCATACCACAGGTGTCTGCCTGCCAGGCACCCAGATGCCGCGACCCCTGGCTCTGATGGCTGAGGCCCCGTGACCCTGAGTGGCACCCACAGAAAGTGGCAAACACATGCCGTCTGAGCCGAGTCTCAAAGAGACAAGTAGGAGTTTGCCAGGTGGAGTGGGGGAGCAGAATGGTGGGGAAAGCACGGAGTGTGGAGGGGGCGTCCTGGGAGGGGAGGGGGGACCGTGGTGTGGGACCCTGTGGCGAGTGGCCAGAGAGACTGTGTGGACACACCAGGCGGGTCCTTGAGCCTTTGAAGGAGTTCAGCACAGAAGCCAGGAATGGTTGGAGGAGGAGGAGGGGTATGAAGTGGCCACATGGCCCCTGGAAGGAAGGGACAGAGGGGAGCACCTCCAGTGACGCCAGGTGTGGTGCCCAGCACACTGTTGTCAATCGGTCCTCCCGGGGGAACAGGGGAGAGCGCCATTGGTTCAGGGACGCTTGGCCTGCCTGTTGTCTTGCAGGTCCCACCACTTAGGATGACGTGAGGACGCGGGCTGCGTCTCTGTCCTGTTCGTGTGGGAGGTCAGTGAGGCCCCATGGGTGTGCCGGTGTGGGCCGGGCAGCGCGAGCCGTGTTGGGGGATGTGAGGACGGGCCAGAGGTTTTCAACAAGGCAGCAGCCATCACGTGCAGAGGTCACTGGAGTCAAAGAGCCTCCCACCGGTCGTCGGAGGAACGTCGGAGGTGCAGTGTGGGCGTCCCGTGAGGCGTCATCCACTGTGTCACGGCACACTCAGGTGGTTGATGGGACTTGCATGCTGAGGGAGGGGCCAGAGCTGCCCGACTCCGCAGGCATATTTCCTGCTGGGCGGCGCCCCGTTGAGAGTACCCCAATGAAACAGCCACCATGACTGATGAGAATATGTTAGTAAAGAAAATGAGCATTGAGGGAAAAAAAGGTCAGCTCATAGATGGAAAAATATTAGAGAAAATCCCCATTTGCAATGACTGCAGTAGTCCTTCCAGCAGGAACCAGGAATGGGTGGCAAGGCTGTTGGGTGAAACGTGGGGGGCACGGTATTTACATAAGTTAAGAAAAACACAAATTGCTCATGAATTATCCAGGGGCAGGGGTGTGTGCTCCATGGAGAAATCAGGTAGATGCTCCCACTGCCGGGTGACCAAACCGGTCACGGGACAAACCGTATCGGGGGCTTTCTGACGTGATATGCTGAGGACACACTGTTTCTGTGACAGCCTCCTGCCAGGAACCTTCAACATGACTTTGAACACACACAATCCGATAAAACCAAATTGAGGGACATTCTGTAAAGAAACTAGACTGGACTCTTCAAAAAAAACATCAGTGCCTAAAAACAGAGACCAAGAAATAGAAAAATTAAGACTGTGTCAGGTAGCCGCGAGATGTGTGCCCTGGCTGGACCCTGGACCAGGGCTCGGGAGCTGTGAGGGCGTGTTGAGGTCCGTGACCACACTGCCTCGTCGTTACATGTGTAGGACCGTGATGATGGAAGGTAATGTCCTTGTTGTCACACCTGGGGCGAAGCATCACTGGGATGCCTCCACGTGTCGTCACGCAGTCCAGGAGAAGAGAGGAGAAGAAGTGGCAAGTGTGGTGAAACACTGCTCCTCGACGGGTCCCAGAGAGGTCTGGGTGTTGGTTACATGGACGCTCCCCACCCACGGTGGCTCCACAGCGATGGGAGAGCGATGTGCGTGCAGTAGAAGCCGTGCTTCAGAGTTGGTGGATTTGGATCTTTTCCTAGGCTCGTGATGGTCTCTGGTGGGGCCGGAGCCGCAGCCCCAGGCAGCCCTCTTCTCACATCGGGACAATACACGAGACGGCCCACGCTTGGTCCCACGGTGGGCCTTGTCCCACCCGCGGGCTCACGGGAGTGTTCGGAGCATGTGTCACGTCAGCGAGACTAAGCCATGAGGCTTGGGGGGGTTGGTTATAACAAACGCATCTTTGACTCAGGATATTTTCAGCTCACTGAAGGTTTATTGGGCTGTGACACCGTTGTAAGTCGAGGAGGATCTGTACTCCGTAGATCGAGAAATTTTCCTAACAAAAATTGGAGGGAATTTTTTAAATGTTTACCTCATAAACAGATAAGGCTGAAGAATCTCTCAACACTTAAAAGATAATTTTGTTGGAAGGCAGTCGTGGCTTTCTGAAATGCTGGATTTCTTTCATGTGACAAGTGAGAATATGGGTGAGTGGAAATCCGTGGCCAACTTTGAGATTTCATGAAGCTTTGAGAAGCCTCCTTACGAGAGGCTGTGAAAAGAATGTTGAAGTTTTTACTGGGGGGAAGGAGGCTGGTTAGGGATGCGTGCTGTGCTGCTGATAATTATAGAGACCCTCCCTCCCCTCCAAATGAAAAAGCCACCCCAGTAGAGGAGTGGATGGATACAAGTGATAACGGGGAGGTGCCGAGAGCCAGACCCTTCCGAGTTCAGTGGAGGGAAAAGTCTTTAGAAGTTGTCCGTGAGTGCTAGACCATCGGTGCGCGTACTGAAATCTCTCTACTCCGATCAGTTGAGGCGGATCCGATGTTGGAGATGGAGCAGAGTCTTCCCAGGACTGAGGCAGTGACCGTAGGAGGAAGAGAAAGGTCTCTTGAGCCCACAGCCGAGAATTCATGAAGACGTTGTATTTGAGGAGCAGACCTGGATTCCACGTGCTGGGTGCTGGATGCTGGGTGCTAGGTGCTCCCTGAGGGCTTTGGGATCGTGGTGTGGCCTCACGTCGGGATGACACTTTATAGTTTCAGGGGTCACTCCTGCCAGAGATCATCTCATTTTGAGCGGAGGGCTGAGGGCGAGGGCCGGTCGCCCTTGCCACCCTGCAGGTGAGTGGAATCTGGAGCTGGAACGGGCACGGCATTTGTCCAGAGCCCCCCCCCCCCAGACCCTTGACCCTGACCTGGGGCTTGGGTTGGATGTGCGCCCCTGAGAAGGCAGACTCGGGGACGTGTGGGGCATTTGGAGCATTGCTGCAGCACAGCACAGTACAAAGCACGGAAACTTAGAGTCCAGTCGAGCACAGCTGGTTTGAGAAGCCAGAAAGCGTGCAGTCGGCTTGCAAAAGACTTGCACGAAAATTTCTTCGGAAGTAGGGCAGCTTAGTCTCCAAGGAGAAGAACGCTTAGGAAGAGAAGGACCTTTAGTGAAGAGCGGTGTGCACCTGCGACTAAGTGACGTGTGTACGGTGGGTGGGATTTCGTTGGAACAACCACAGCCCGGAGGCGGTGTCCGACGTCACCTGGGGAGGCGTTGGCAACAACAGCGAGCTCTTTGTTTCATCCTGGGGATGCAGAGGCAGGCCTGCTTGGGGGAGAGGAAGGACTTGGCCTGACCCCACTGACTCCCTGCGGGACAGGACAAAGCCTCTCTGTTTCTGTGCTTATCTGTAACACGGGCGGCGTGACTTCTGCACTAACCACCTGACTGCCTTGGGAGGACATGACGAGATGACTTCTGGGAAAGCGCTGCTGAAAAGTTGGGAGCCTCTGTCCAAACCAAAGCTAACGTCTTCGTAGGTTAAAAACCACCCTGCTCTTCCCACCGGGGGGAGTAAGAAATCTGAGAGAGGAGTGAGGTGACGGGCGATGCCTGGAGCACCTGCTGAGCCTGTAAAAACACTCCGTCTCCCAGAAGGACAGTTTCGTGCCTCACACCGGTTCCTCCATGCCTGTCGGTGGTCAGGTGGGCGGTGTGCGGTCAGGGAGTGCAGCGTTGTGCGGTGGGCCCCTGTCCTGAGGGAGCTGAGCTGAGGGGAACCACGTGCACAGAGCATGTTTCTCGGCTTGCTTCAGGCCGCCTGGGACGTGGTTGGCAGCAATCCCACGGATCTTCTGCTCCTCCGTGCTGGGCGCCCTCACAGCTGTGGACTGAGGTCTGATGTTGCAAAGCGGCCTTGTGGGTGTGGCACAGAGAGATGACAGCGGATTTTCTGTTTGGCAGTGAGATGATCCCTCAGGAATAAGACAAAAAGTGACTTGCTCTGGTTGGTAGTAGGTAGATTGATTGAATGAATGAATGAGTGAATGAATGAGTACTTTGAGAGGCACGTTCGTGGTTCGTGGCTGTGGGAGTGGGACGTGACAGCAGGCGGTCCGCTCCGTACGCCTCTCCTGCCTGGGCTTGCTCTCTATGCCTTATTCTTGCTTAAGACTTGGCGACGTTACTTACTTTGTGAGCCATTCATTAGGTATTGAAGAAAGTTGCTTTATTTTTACTGACAGCTGACTTCCGTAATTCACACAGTGGTGCAGATCGGAGCGCTCTCGTCACAGCTTCGTACTGTCCCCCGAGAAAGTGGCCATGTGACTGTCCTCCCAAAATACCTCTACTTTCAAAAATTAACATTCAAGAGCCCACCTGGGGTTGGTTTATACCAGTTCTAGTGGAGTAGTAGGGACACTCCGTGCTGTGCCCCTGAATGCAAGTAAAATACGCCAGGCAGAATCTGCGGAGCAGCGTTGTGGGGGCGCCCGAAGATGGCAGCAGGCAGATTGGGGAGGGAAGCCTGAGTGAGAAGTACGAGGGATAAGCCAAGAGTCTCCTTTTTTTCTTCACATATGTCCTGCTGCACGCAGAGGCAGCCTGCATCCCAGAGCTACCGACTTCAAGAGAATCCCTCCCTTTCCAGCCCAAGGAGCAGGAACGAAGTCCCCCTGGGACAGAGACGGGGAGACACCCTGCCAGCTTCATGCAAATCCTAGTAATGCGTAGAATGTACATTCTGGACTTTTTCTGTGCATATTTTTAAAACATGGTTAAGTACACTAAATTTTTCGCACAATAGGAGGAAATATTTACGACAAAAACTTAGCACACAGGCGTCGTAAACTTATTTTTTCATAATTTCTTAAGCAGTTATAGGGGCACCAGGGTGGCTCCATCAGTGAAGTTGTCTGCCTTGGGCTCAGGTCATGATCCCGGGGTCCTGGGATGGAGCCGCCTGTCAGGATCCCTGCTCAGTGGGGAGTGTGCTTCTCCCCTGACTTGTGCTTGCTCGCTCTCAAATGAATAAATCAAAAAAAAAGAGAGAAAGGAAGGAAGGGAGGGAGGAAGGAAGGAAAAAGAAAGAAGAAAATAAAAGGCGGTTACAGTGTAGTTCAGTGCGTTTGAATCACTGTAGTGAGTCAAATGAGTTAACCTCAGATTCCAGTTCAGTGTGCCCGGAGTTATTTACAGGGACTCCTGGTGTTGCCTGAACGGACGCGGCCTGCCCTGAACGGACACAGCCTGCCCTGAACGAGGAGGGGCCGCACCTGCCCTTTGAACAGCAAGGGAACACAGTTAGTTAATAACTGCTCCTGGAGGGTTGTTTCCAGTTTGTTGCTTTTACACAGGACATTGCGGTGTTTGTACATAAAGCTTTCTTTCATACGGGGGTCCTTCTTCAGGTCGACCCCTGGAAGCCGCGTGGCGGGGTCCCATGGAGGGGTCCCGGGCCGTGCTGTTTAGGTTGCTGGTCCGCGCTGATGATGAGTTCTGCGGGGGAATTCTGCTGATGGTAATAAAGCTGCGCCTTCCGGGGTGCAGGTGAGGAGGGTGAGGTTAGCCTGGCCAGCCATCGGGGTCGCACAGCCGCGTGGAGGAGCCCAGCCTGCCTGCTTCCCCCCACCCCTGGCGCCCCTGGCAGCTGCATTCAGGACACCCCGTCCTCCTGCTGGAGCCAGTTGAGGAAATGGGAGACCCCAGGCCGGCCCCCACCCCCCAGCGCCCGCTCCTGCTGCTTGGCTGACATGACGCGGGGACAATGAGCTGGTGGCAATGTCAGTTTGTGTTTCTATTTGTTTGAGAGTCTCTGCCTGCAGCTGGCCGTATCCTTTGTCCTCTGGTCGATTCTGTTTCCTACATTGGTCTTTCTTACTGGATTTATCTCGGTGTGTGTGTGTAGGAAAAAGACATTACCTTGTTTCTACTTCTGTTGTTCTGTAATTTGTCTTTTCCTTTGTTTGCTTTTTTACAATTTTTCCCTGGCTGTAACCGGCTGTCCTCCTTTCCTGTTTGCCCCTAAGCTTAGAGGCTGCCCCCTCGCAGAGATCTGACGGACTTGGAAAGATATTTTTAACAGAAAGCATAGGTGTTTTCTCTCCCACTGTTTACCTTGTAATTTCTCTCTCCTCCCTACACATGCAGGTTCCCCACAGGTATTTTGTGCTAAAATGGGAGGGCAAATTATTGGGTGCTGGTGCCTGAGAATAGGGTTTTCTGTAAAAAAAAAAAAAAAAAAAAGTTTTCAAAGGACAATCTGAAATAATATAACATGAAAAGCTTACCTAAGCTTTTTTGCCACAATTTTCTTTTTTATCCATTGTTATGGCAGAATTAGAACAAACTTCCAATTTAAAACTTTTAAAAAGGGGACGCTTGGGTGGCTCAGTGGTTGAGTGTCTCCCTTCAGCTCCCTTCAGACCTCCCGAGGTCCTGGGATCGAGTCCCACATCGGGCTCCCTGCAGGGAGCTTGCTGCTTCTCCCTCTGCCTGTGTCTCTGCCTCTCTCTGTCTCTCATGAATAAATAAAATCTTTTTAAAAATATTTTAAAAACTGAGACTTAAAAATGTTATCATGTTTATATATGCATGCATTTAAAATATAAAATGGTTCTACACAGCTTGTTACAAAAAACATTAGCTCCCCAACCCTGACCCAACTCCAGCCCACGTTCCTAACTCACTTTCAACTCTTTAACTGAATCTGGTGGTGTTTACCTTTGTATCTTTTCACTTTTTACGGGAGTGTGTGCACACGCATGTGTTTATCCTCTGGTCTTTAAATGATGTGGCCGTTCTGTTTCTTACTGTTCTGATGAAAATGTTATTGACCTCCTACAGGGAAGGCCAGGACTGAGGGTCCTCCGTGCCCCAGGCCCCAGTCCTGTGCCCTTTCTGCCCCACCCTGTCCCACCATGGACTGTCATGCTTCTGTCCCGTCTTCCCAGTCCTAGTTTTCTGTTCTGATTGAACTCCATACTCCGTGCTTACGTTACTAGTTTGTAAATGCTCTTTGTAGCCAACTCACATCATTTCCTGTAATTACTTTTCTGCACAATATTTTTTTTTTCTGTAGAGTTAGTGGTTGCCTTGGTTTTTGCTTTCTTAGTTTCCTGTGTGCACATTCATCCCCATGTGGTGACTCTTCATTCAGTGCTGTCAGAGACAGTGGGATCTGCTGTTGGGATCACCTCCCCAAGGACTACCCTCCTGTGGCCTAACTGTCCCCGTGCACTGTGCACTGTCCAGGCTCACAGCCCCTTGGCTCTCCCTTCATAGATGTCCTAGTGGGTCCCATCTCTTCTTTTTTCTGCATTTACTCCTTTGCTTTACAGAGCATACCCTTATAATTCCCTGAACAGAAGAGGACGTAGGTGGTAAATGCCGAGAAATCTTGTGAAAATGGCTTTCATACAGTAGGGCCGATTTATCATATGGCTGGGTATAGGACTCTAAGTTGGAAATCATTTTCCCACAGACTTTGGAGGCATTTTTCCAAAGTCTTATGTTTTCCAGTATTTTTGAAAAAGCCCGACTCTTAATGCTTTGTGTGAAGCTTGTTTTTAATTTCTGGAGGTGTTAGGGTCTCTTGCTTGACCCTCATTCTTGAAATTTTACGGTGCTGAGTCTTGCTATGTAGGTCTATTTTATTCTGTTGAACTGCATGTCCACTGACCTTTTGAACTTGGAAATCCATATCCTCTGTGGTTTGTTCAACCTGACATCCTTAACTAGAAATCCAGATACATATATGTTTTAAGGGAAATTATAATAAGAACACATATTTCCCAAAGCCCAGATTATTATCAGTGAAATATTGAAATGGATCACGGTGATTAAATTGGTTAGCTAACCAGAATTTAAAAGTGTGCTGACAAGCATAAAATACAGACAAGCACACATTTCGTTCAACAGAGCAAGTAAAACTTGAAATGAGCAAGTTGTTTAAGCCACTTACGACTCCTATATGCAGCCCAGACTTGTATCAGAGAGGGGTAGATTTATTTACGAACCTTTTTCACTCTTATTGAAAGGAAAAACATTCAATTCTACCAACATAATTTCAGAAGATTGAAAGTATACCCACCTCAGTTCCTTGTTTCAGGTTTGTCACTGCATCTCACATACCGATGTATACTTGTATTTGACTGCCCCAGTGTCCAACGTTTCACCTAAGTTAGTAAAACCTTTGTCCTCTAAGCCAAGCTCTGGAATTTTTCCTACATATTTTTTCCAAAATGGTTTTGGTAGCAAATCAATTACTCTTTGCCTATCAGTGTAATTTTAGAAGTTGGGTAAGCGTCTGCTGAAATGTGCTATAGAAAGTGTTACTGTCTCAGGAATGTTCTGAAGCCATGAGCTCCACCTCTAGGACCGTACCCCTTCCCAGGGTTGTCCAAAGAACAGTGAACGTTGAGTGGCAGACTTCATGGTGGGAGTTTATGTATCTTAATATAAGCTCATGAAGGCAAAGCACTCCCGTGCGTCTCTATTCTGAGTACCCACACCAAGCACTTCTCTGACCAGATAAGTCAGAGAATAGGACGCATTCTGACGCCGCCTCCTGGAGAGAGTATCAGATCCCGGAAGCTGAGGGCTCACAGTCCCGCCGACTGTCGGCACCTGCACTTCTGGCCCCCAGCTGTAAATTGGAGGGGCCCATAAGTGCTGCTCAGGCTTGGCTACTTTGCTAGCTGTTGCTCACGGAACACGGAATGCAGGAAATAGATTTCCGGTTTATTGTAAGAGGATATAACAGGGCAGCCAGGTGGATGAGAAGCATCAGCTGAGGTATGTGGGGAGAGGTACAGTTTCCGTGCCCTGTCCGGGTGCACCACTGCCCCCCCCAGGACCTTCCTGTCTCTACTCTTTCACCACCCTGGAAGCTCTCTGAACCCTCATCCTTTTGGCTTTTTGTGGGGCTTCATTATGTAAGTGGGATTGATTAGGTCTTTGGCCGCGGCTGATTAGCTCAGCCTCCAGCCGCTTTCCTCCTTGGAAATTCAGCCCTGTGCTCGCTGGTTGGCTCTCCTGGCATCCAGCCCCATCCTTTGGGGCTTTCCAAGAGTCACCTCATGAACATGCACTCAGGTGTCATTGGAAGAGGCTTCTTAGGAATAACCAGAGAACCTTTATCTCAGGAAATCCCCAAGGTTGTGCCAGGAGAACAAAGTCAGAGGCCAGGTTTATATCTCTTATTAGCAATCAGTGTCAAGGGACGCCTGGGTGGTCCGTGTCCCCGTCGTGATCCCGGGGTCCTGGGATCAAGTCCCACATCGGGCTCCCCACAGGGAGCCTGCTTCTCCCTCTGCCTCTCTCTCCGCGTCTCATGAATAAATAAATAAAACCTTTAAAAAAAGTGTCAAAAAGCTCAATTCTGGATATTAGTAATCATAGCACACTTTCATGTGGCCTTATAATGAGTCTTGTTTTCTCTTTTCCCACCAGCTTTTTGGAGACTGGGAAGCCCAGCTGCGGAGAATAATGAAGCTCATCGCTGGCGGTGGCCTGTCCATCACTGGTTCTCACAACATGTGTGGGGATTACCTGTACAGTGGCCACACGGTCATGCTCACACTCACCTACCTATTTATCAAAGAGTGTAAGTCTCCAGCAGCCTTCCACGACGCCTGCCATTTCCCATGGTCCCTGTGAAGTGTGGCTGGAAGCCTCAGGAGGGCGGCACCTCATCTCCCCACCGCGCCCAGAGAGACACATGTGGGTGGGTGGGTGGGGGGTGACTGCTCTTCCTCATGGGGTCACTTGTTCACCCTCAAGGGTCAGCACAGCATTTGGGGTGCACGACAGCTGCTGGAGGAGGCCAGAAGGAAACCTCCTAAGACACCAGGAATGCAGTGTCAGGCCTGTGGGTGTGATGGTAGACTGTGTTTCTAAGTTCCTGGCCCTCTACTCTGAGCCGTGGGGACAGAGGTGCTCAGTGATGTCCCTCACAGAAGCCGTGGGCTTGGGGACACTGAATGAGGAGGCCACTAAATGGGAAATTTCCTTTTAAAAGAAAGTACTTAAAATATTTTATTCTGAGACACACAAAAAATAATACTAAATATACCCTGTCCGCCACTCAGACTTAATAGGTATTAGCTTTTGCCGTGTCTGTTTCCGATAACCCTTTAAAAATCAGATGAGGTGTTAGGAGGTGACAGGCCTTTCATTCCTTCCCCCACCACTGTCCTCTCTCCTTTCCATGCGTGTTTTTATACGTGCGCATCATGGTGGGACGGTTTGTCAAATCTGCGTACCTGGTATTATGCTGTCTCTGGTCTTCGGCCACTTGATTTCTCTCAAATGATGTTTGTGAGACGTGAGGCTCTGGTTCGCTGTAATGAGCCACAGGTTACTTCTTTTTCTTCTTGTGGAAAACTCAGTTGTCCTCAGTCCTCAGTATCCTGCTGTTAAAAACAGTCTCCGTGAGCCCAGTCCAGGCAGGTTCCATGCAGAACAGTGAGTGGCGGCGGGTTGCCAGTACCTCTGAGGAGGGACGCACACATTGCCGTGTCGACGTGTGTTGGGAGTGAGTGCGGCGCCGTCGAGTTGGCAGGCAGAGCAGTGACGGTAACAAGAAGTGACCGACAGGAAGGGGTCTGAGTCCGTCCTCTGAGATGGGGCTGTGCTGTCCTGTCCCCCATCAGCAGGAGAAACCCGGGGGCTGGCTGCCGCTGGACTCCGGGAAGATGGGGGCCTGACCCACCCTGATGGGCTGGCGCTGGCGAGGCACGGCAGGAGCACGGCCGGCTGGGGACTGAAGGCTTGAAACCCCAGCTCGGGTCTTTTTAAAATTTATTTTGTTTGACTGAGAGAGTGTGTGAGCACAGGGGGACAGGGAGAAGCAGGCTCCCCGCTGAGCAGGGGCCGACATGGGACTCCATCCAGGACCCTGAGATCAGTACCAGAGCCCACGGCAGAGGCTTCACCCCCTGAGCCCCCCTGCCCCCCGGCTCGAGGCCTCTTGTGGTCTCAGGGAAGACAGGAAAGGGCTGATGTGCCCAGGCGCCGGGAGAAGGGAGTGTGGGTGCCCCCGGCCTGTGGCTGAGCCCAGGGAACTGTACCACCTCCAGGCACCCTCCCGCCCCGCGCCTGGCCACGCGGGCCTGGGGTAACTGGGGCGCTCCCGGCCCTGCTGACTGTACTTCAGCAGGTGAGCCTCCCCCTTGAAGGAAACCCAGCGTGCCCTGTGGGGAGACGGGGGGCCAAGTCAGATGGAGGGTCCCCGTGCTGCCCCGAGCCTCTGACCTCGCTACGCTTCACTCCCTCGGCCCTGGATGAGACGCAGAGAGCTGCCCCTGGCCGGGGGAGAGGTGATATCGATGGAAACAGGTGGCACACAGGCCTACTGTTCAGCAGCAGCGGCCACTACTGTTGTCTGGCTGGGTGTCCAATCGGATCTTGCTGGATCTGAGAGCAAGAGAGCCCCCCGCCCGACCACTGCCTGTGAAGACCCAGCCCCCTTCATCTTCTCTCTTTCTGGTCCTGCTTATCTTGTTCAGCGTTGCAGTTTTTCCTGGCATTTGACACCTTCTAACTTAGTGTATAATTTACTTATTTATTATATTATTGTAAATGTATTATAAATTTACTTATTATAATTATTTTGTATTGTCTCTCCCCCGTACTAGGAAGGTATTTAGGAAGAACCACAAAGGCAGGTTCTTTGCCTGTTTGTTCATTGATCTCAGTAGCTAGCGCATTTCCTGTGCTGGACACATCATAGATGCTGGATAAATCTCAGTCAAATGGCTGATTAGTCCTTGGGCCCTTTGAGAATCCAGTAAAAGTCTGAACTTCCTCCCCATGGAGAGGATGGGGAGGATGGATCACATTTAGACGACATTCCTCTGTAAAGTTTCAGACCCTCTTCAGCCCATTATTTGAGAACACAGGGCGGGAAGGCTTGATGCTTCCCTCGGGGGGGCTTCCAGGTGGAGGTGTGGACAATTGTTTATCTGACCCTGCCCGGCCTCTGAATGGGCTTGGACCAGAATTCCCAGGCATCTGGATCCTTTATTTCCATTTGAGAAACAGAAATCCCAGAGACTTTCAGATCAGTGTATGGTCACAGAGCTTGGAAAGCAACTAAGACGGTGGTAGCGGTCCCAACCGCCCACTCCCCATATAAGCTCTCTCCAGACCAAAAGGTATTGGTTTTTCTTAGAGCATTAAACCCAAATTTTTTACAAGTAAATGGACTTAAATGTCAGTGGACTTTTTTTTTTTTAACCGAGCGTGATGCATTACCCCCATCAGTTGACCTTTTAAATTGTATTTATGATTATCTGAATCTAGCAATAACTAAATACAAAATACAGTTGTAAATCAAAAACCAAGCTGCCGCCGTTCTAACCTTGTTTCCACGTGAGCTAACGCCCTCAGACTTGCTTCCCGCGTGACCTGTTTCCAGAAGGAAAGCTCGGAGTCACTGGACCCAAGTGGCTGCAGAGGCGAGTGTGGTTGGTGCCCTCTGTGCTACCTGAGTGACAGGCTGTTGTGCCTCTCTCCTCATTTCAGATTCTCCTCGACGACTCTGGTGGTACCACTGGATTTGCTGGCTTCTCAGCGTGGTTGGGATCTTCTGCATTCTCTTAGCGCATGACCACTACACTGTGGATGTGGTGGTGGCGTACTACATCACCACGAGACTCTTCTGGTGGTACCACACTATGGCCAATCAGCAAGTGAGTCCTTCCCCCCCATCTGATTGCAGCTCCCTTCGCCCCGGCTGGGGGCGGGGGTGGCACAGCAGGGGGAAGGGGACGTGCAGAGAACCCACCGATGGCTCAGGTTTCTCTCAGAGGGGTCGGTGGATAGGACTGTGTTGTCTCTGGTGATGCTGACCCACCTCTGAGTAGAACATGAACAAGAAACGCGTGAACACGGTGACACCAACGCTGCATCCTTGCAGAACAAGTGTCCCTCCCCCCGGCCCCTGACAAACGTCGTCCAGGCTATGCCCACCTGCACCCTGATTGGCTCCCCCCACCCTTCTCCCACCCTGGGCCCTTACCAGCTGAGTGCTTAACTGGCGTCACAGAGAAGTGACGGCCACACTGACTGAGGCCTGTGTATATGGGCAAGACGCTGAGTAAGCCTCGTGCTGTCCATGCACTCCCAGAATCAGAGTATTTTTTCCTGCTGGGTTGGGTGTGGCACAGTTAGCAGATGAGCGCAGAGTGGAGACGTGTGTGTGTGAAACAGGGACATGCGGGGCGGGTCTGGGGTCCTCTGCAAACTGCAATAAGGGAAATACCTGAACTGCAAGTGGAGGATGACCAGCAGAGCGTCCTTCTGCGGCTGGGACGTGGCTTGTGCTCCCTGACGCGGTTTCCTGTCCTTGTCGTTCTAGGTGCTAAAAGAAGCCTCCCAGATGAACCTCCTGGCCAGGGTGTGGTGGTACAGGCCATTTCAGTACTTTGAAAAGAATGTGCAAGGAATCGTACCTCGGTCTTACCACTGGCCCTTCCCCTGGCCAGTTGTCCACCTCGGTCGACAAGTCAAGTACAGCCGCTTGGTGAATGATACGTAACGGCCGGACCCAGCGGGGAAGCGAGGAACTGTCCGAAGTGCTAAGAACTCATGAGAGAAGATGCCATAAACAAACACCTCCCTAATCCTGTTCTCTTTCAACAGTTACCTTGACTTAACCTATTGAGTTACCTGGTCAGCACTGTGATCTTTTTTTCTCTCCAAAGGACCTGCGTTGGACAACAATAAAGAAAATTTAACCTATCATGCACTGTACACATTTCCTGTTCATAAGTTTGGGATTTACATGACCTGCGACCACCATGTTCCTTTGTATATGATGCAACAGCATAAATGTGAGCTTTTATATCATCAGTTCTGGTCTTTCCAGTCACATCTGGAAATAAAGCGTATTATTTTCTTGGGAAAACATACTTTTCATATCTCTTGCCCCAAAGATTGGGCTGTAAGCCATTTTCTAGCAAATGTCTCTATGAAGGTTTCTAAGTACCTGAATGGGGTTCAATTCTGAAATCTTTCTACCTGTTGCACCGATATTCAAATAAAAATGACAGACACAGAAAGGTTTGGTAACTTTGGATTTTGTAAAAATCAGCAGAGAGAGTGTGTCAAAAAGTGCAAAAAAAAAAAAAAAGATTCTGTTACAAAGTGATTTTCTAAGTATTTCCTAACTTTATTTTTCAAAATAATGTTATGAAAACCAAATTTAAAGATTTTTACATGTTGGAGAGAAGAGAGTTAAAATTTAAAAATGCTTGTTGGGAGAGAAATTTGTCTATGTTTCTAGTGCCTTTCTTGTCTTGATTGTATGGTCAGTAGGCAATCTTAAATGTTTTTATTTAAAATAAAATATTCCATGAAAATATAAATGTATGTATACACTACTAAATTTTGCATTTATAGCTAAATTAAATCAGAAGACTGCTTATGGTTTTTAAATCGCTACGAGTTAAAGAAGGGGGGAAGCTAATTAGAAAGTCCGGGCCTGTTCCCATATTGTGAGCAGGTGGCAATGACGTGTACCACTTAAATTATTTTATCATCTATTTGGTAGTTTGATTTTAACTATACAATGAAAACAGCCATGAATACTTTGTTTTTAAAAAAAGAGAGTTTTGAAAATGATCACTTAACTAAAACTTGAAAGCTCTAAATTAGTCATCCATACTCTCATGACAATTTTGTTGGTGAACAACAAAACAGAGATCTATTTCTTTCAAATATATTTGTGCAGAAACTGCATGGAACTCTGAGTTTTACTCCTAACATGAGTATGTTTGGGGAAGTATTCTATTCTATACTTGCCAATGTGGAGAACAAAATAGTTTTTTAAGAATGAAGAAGTATATATTATCCATTCTGTATTTTACGCAGCAGAATTATCTTCCGTAGGGTTTTTTTGTGTATTCACAAGGTGATATTTGTATTGTAAAACAATAATGGTGAAGGAAATAAAAAGGCTTTTAAAATTGTTTGTTTTAAATATTTGTAAAGTTATTATTCCAGAGAGTATACTGATATCTTAACAGCTTACCTAGATCATAAATTAATCAAGATGCACTTTTTAATAAAACCTGATACTTAAAATAAATGACTGTTATTTCTAATGTGTTCGCATCCTTCACGGAAGTCAGAGACGAAGTCGTGAAAGCAAGGTAATAAAAAAAAAAAAAATCACCGTGCGTGTTGGAGCTTCCCCAACATGGGTTGGTTAGAGACACGGCCTGTGGCGATCCTGATTGTTTTCCCTTTGAGGTTTCTGGAAAGGTACAAGTGTTTTTTTGGTTTTTTTAAATACATAAAAAGAATCACAGATGGGTTTGATCCAAACTGCGGTCGGCCTTTGCCGGAGCGGAGGAGAGGTCAAAGTGGTGAGACCCGCGTGGGGCTTCGGCCGGGCGTCGCCGCGGGCACGGGCGGTGGCCTCTGGAGGCGGCGGACCCTGGAGGCCATACCGGGTTCTAGGATGGCTCCCCCTTCTCCCCCTTCGCTGCGGCCCCACCCTGACCTTGACCCTGGAGCAGGTGCTGCGTGGCCTGAGGGAAAGTAACGTGAGTAATGCAAATGCATCCGCTGAACACCGAACCTTTTTTTTCCCCTAAGTCGAATTAGTTTCTTTAAAAAAAGGGGGGGGGGGGTACTGTGGCTCTGCAGGCTGCCTCTTGGTTTCCTAAGAAACTCATGCCCTACGGCACCGATGTGTACCGGGGGCCTTGGCTGCTCCCGGGCTGCGGGCAGGCATAGGAGCGCCGCCTCGAGGTCCGTTCCCGGCCTCCCGCTGCCCCGGGCCCTGCGGGCTCCCGGGAGGCCGTGTGGGGGGCACCGGCGGGAAGGCACAGGACGAGGCCCCTCCCCGTGAAGCGAGCGGGTGAGTGCACCTCGCGAGGTCCGAGGCCTCACTGCAGCCGGGTTCCTGATGGCCAGCGGTTCGCACAGGGCGTGGAGCTGAGTGCGCCAAGCCGGGCAGAGAGCTGAGGGCAGAGAGCTGAGGCCGGTGCGGCAGTGGCCCGAGCCCACGGCCACCCGGCGGAGCCAGGTCCTGAGGTGACTAGATACAGGATGTGCTCCCGGATCCCTTGACGTCCCTACTCAGGTTTTCCCCAGATGTATTTATTTTAGAGAGAGTTGGGGGCGGGGGGCGCAGAGGGAGAGCGAATCTAGGCGGGTTCCCACTGGCCGGGAGCCCACGCGGGGCTTGCCCTCCGGCCCTGAGATCACAGCCTGAGCCAAACCAGAGCCGGGGGCCTGGCTGCGCCCAGGGGCAGATGCTGGGCCTCTGTGTCCTCCGCTCCCTTCGGTCAGGAAATCCAGGCCGCATACGCTGCTGTGGGCCCCTGACGTCCTTACCTGTCTGCCAGTGCAGTGTCCGCCCCCCGCTAGGTGCTCCAGGGCCAGGGGTGTTCCTGAGGCAGAGGTGCTCTGAGGTCAGAGGTGCTCCGGAGGCAGAGGTGCTCCGGGGGCAGAGGTGCTCCGGGGTCAGGGGTGCTCCGGGGTCAGGGGTGCTCCAAGGTCAGGGGTACTCCAAGGTCAGGGGTACTCCGGGGTCAGGGGTGCTCTGGGGTCAGGGGTGCTCCAAGGTCAGGGGTGCTCCGAGGTCAGGTGTGCTCTGGGGTCAGGGGTGCTCCAGGGTCAGGGATGCTCCAGGGTCAGCGGGGGGCCGGTTCCTGGGGGCCCCACAGGACGGGGGGGCGGGGAGGGTGACCCAAGGCTGGCCCGGGCTGCCTGGGTGGACACGGGAGGGGGTGTCACATGTGCCAGGGTGCGGCCCTGCTGTGGCTCGGTGCGTGGCCGCTGGGAAAGGCGCGCCGCCGGCCTGGAGTGCCCTGCGTGTCCGGGGGTCCCCCGTCGCCACAAGCGTGGGCAGCTGGCGTCCCACAGGTGAGTCCCCCAGGAATTCCCGGGCCGGGGGTTCGTGGGGTGCAGAGCCCGACAGCAAGGAGCCACAGAAGCAGGGTTGGCGGTCCTGGGGCCCTGGCGCCCAGGTGCCAGGTGACATGTCCGGGGTGGCTTTGGGGGCACAGATGGTGGGGTAGGGAGGGCCGCGGCCGACAGAGGCCAGCCCAGCGCCCCCGCCTGCAGCCCTGAGCCCCCCGTGCTGGCACTTCCCCGGGAGTAGGGGGGCCGCTCCGGGGAGGTTAGGCGACGAGCCGGCTTCCTCCTGGTGCCAGGGCCTGGTGCCATCCCTGTCCTCCCCTATCCTTGACCCTCTCTGGTCTCCGTCCTTGAGGCGCGTGCCCCTGGCCCCTGGACAGACCACATGCACAGACGGCACCTCGTGTGTGTGGTCTCCTGACCGTCTCTGTCTTTTCACCGCTGTGCTGAGACTTTTCACGTGTGAAGTGTAATCAATGGCACAGCTGACCTTGAACAATATGCGTTCGGACCCAGCAGGTCCACCTACATGTGGATTTTTTTCAGTAAATACAGCACCAAGTACTAGAGAGGCACTTTTACGATTTTCCTAGTTTTTTCCTCCAGCTTTATTATACTAGGAACACAGCATGGAACACGCACACCGACTGTGCGCTAGTCGTTATTGGGAAGGCTTCTGGCCAACAGTAGGCTATTAGTAGATACATTTGCGGGGACTCTGCTTTTTTTGTTTAAGATTTTATTTATTCATGAGAGACCCAGAGAGAGAGGCAGAGACACAGGCGGAGGGAGGAGCAGGCCCCATGCAGGGAGCCCGACGTGGGACTCAATCCCGGGACCCAGGGTCACACCCAGGGCCTAAGGCAGGCGCGAAACCGCTGAGCCCCCAGGGACCCCCCCCCCCAAAACAGTCCTTTCTTGACAAGTTCACCCAACCTTCTGTAGCTATAAGGGTGGCAGTGGTGACGACCCCAAAGCTCTCTGAGGCTGGAGATGCAGCAGGAAGCCCGGGGCGGCCGAGCTTCTGCGGCTGACCAACAGGACGGGCTGCTCTCCGAGGGAACCCCACCGGCTGGACCGACCAGGCTGTGTCCTCATGACAGCGCAAGAACCGAGACTGGGAGCGGCTGTCGGCGTCTGCCGCGGCAACCTCGGGCCTCCGCTCATAGGGTGTCCCGGAGGACGCGAGGACAGGACAGGACAGGCCGGGCCGGGAGCGGGGGGACATCCGGGTGCCAAGCCACGTGCCACTGGCCGGCGCCTGCCGTGCGCTGTCCCGCGAGGCCCTGGGGTGCAGCCCCGCGCCCAGGGACCCGGGCCACCCGAGCTCTTGGCGGCGGCTGTGTAGGCCAGGCCCGTGGGAGGGGAGTGGCTGCCAGCAGGGCCTGGGCAGTGACTTCGGCCCCGGAGGCTGGGTCTCTCTCCACCGAGTGTGTTCTGTGGGGTGCGACGATCTCCCTCTCCTGGGGCCCCCTCGCTCGAGGTCATTGCCAAGAGTTGCACTTTAGGGACTCCAAGCGTTTTTCAGTGAGAGCAGGAAATGTGGCAAGTGTTGTGACGCCGTCCCGGGCCGGGTCCTGCCAGGAACCCCCTCCCGATGTCGTACCTACTTCATTTCACACCAAGGACATTTTTTTTTTTTTAATATCCAGGCTTGTTTTATTTTTTTTTTCCCTTGAATTACATTTATCTATATTCCAGCCCATTGTAACCCTTTTTTGTATATTTTTTTTATTGGAGTTTGATTTTGCCGACACAGAGCACAACACCCAGGGCTCATCCGTCCGGTGCCCCCGTCAGTGCCCGTCACCCAGTCCCCCGTCCCCCGCCCACCTCCCCTTCCACTGCCCTTGGTCGTTTCCCAGAGTTAGGGCCGCTCATGGTTTGTGTCCTTCTGTGATTTTTCCCACTCATTTTCGACACCAGCGGTTTTTTGTCCGACTCCTCCCTCAAGAGTTGCTCTATGACACAGTGGTGCTCGGGGAGGCGTAACTGGTCACATCCAAGTGCCCAGGGCGGGTCGCGGCAGAGCAGGAACCGCGA
This sequence comes from Nyctereutes procyonoides, assembly GCF_905146905.1. NCBI lineage: Eukaryota > Metazoa > Chordata > Mammalia > Carnivora > Canidae > Nyctereutes > Nyctereutes procyonoides. The sequence continues at coordinate 28,098,608 of NW_026575043.1, forward strand.
GGCCATCAGTACAAGTGTGACGCAGGGCAACGGTGACGGGGACCGGGCGGGGGGGGGGGTCACACAAACAAGCTCTGGGCTCAGTAAACCCCGTGATCGCGAGGGAAATGGGGGGAGGCATGAAGACAAGGCCCCGGGCGCCCCGGGAGAGGTCCCAGCGCATGCAGGGCGCCCGCTGCAGAGCGGGGAGCTGGGCCGCGAGCTCCACGCCAGTGTCGCCCGCATCTGCCCGGACGCAGCGTCCCTGGGCCCAAGCGACGGCCGCCTCCCATATTCAGTGGGGTGCAGGCTTGATCGCCGGAGCCGCCGACCAGAGGGGAAGCAGCCAGCGGCCGCCGAGCCACAAGCTGCACAGCTCCGGGCCGTGGGCTCCGTGGGCCCCACCGAGGCCCTGGCGCTACCGTGACCACCTGACCACGGTCGGTGCCGGCGCCACAGGAGCCCCAAGGGGCTCGGCCGAGCAGGTGGGCTGGGTGGGCCTGGGCAGGTGCACGCGGCTCAGGGTGTCCCGTGGGGCGGGCGGGAAGGCGTGATCTGCTGGCACGAGCGTGCTTGGGAGGTGCCTCTGAACCCTGGGCTCTGAGCTCCTCAACGCGTGGTGGCCAGGCCTGCGGGAAGCCCGTGGTGCCTGCCGCCATGGTCCTCGCCGTGGCCCGGGTGAGCAGGGAGGCCAACGCCGTGCCTGACGCTGCCTGTGTCCAGGGCCCAGCTCGTGCGGCATGGTGGGGGGGGGGGCGTGTGCAGGTGGCACCGCTGGGCCCATCACCCGGAGCGCGTTGCAGGGGGTAGGGAGCCCCACCCTGGTGGCTCACGGGCTGCTGCCTGGTGAGTGCTCCCGGGCTCCCCCTCCTGGGGGGCAGGTACAGGAGGGCAGCCGGGTCGAGGCGGGGCCGACGGCAGAAGAGCCTGTTCTGTTTTGTCACACGTGGTCCCAGCTACACCCAACACTCAGCAGACGCGGGGGGAAGGGGGTCACTTCCTTCAGGAGCCGAAATGTCGACGTGTGCGGCACTCGCATCCCCATACTGTCAACACCCACCAAGTGCGGCATCAGAGTCCCCGGGGATGGACAGCGAGGCATCCGAGATGTCACCTTAGCAAGGCGGAGCTTGAGCGCTGACACGTGGGCCGCCTGCAGATCCGGGTGTGCAAAGCCGCCTCGTCCCTCAAGGTGTTCAGGGTTAATCACCAATTAAAATCGGCCAAGACAGCGAATGTGCACGGGCACTGGGAAATTCATCTTCCTCCTGGGAGCGAGCAGGGCCCCCACCCAAGTGAGGAGGCGCTGCCGGCGGTGCTCCCAACCCCCGAACCCCCCCCCAAAAGGGGCCAGAGCGGGAAAGACCCTGCGGTTTCTGCTCCGGTTTAGGGCAGCGTCGCCTCCTGGGCGGGACCGCGGGAAGCACACGCGGCCCGGGCAGGGGAGCCTGCGGGTGTGCAGAGCACAAGCTTCTGCCCCCCGCATTGCCCTGCGGTGTGTGCCGTGCTGTGGGGCAGCGGGGGCGCCTTGGGCTTATCCACACGCACGCACAGGCACACACACATACCTTGAGCGTTTGTATTAGCGCCTTTAGAGCCATAAACCAATCTGCCCTTAGAGAAACATACATTTCCTTAAACTGGCCTGTGGCCTTGAAGCCCTGTCCACGCAAACCTTTCTTCCCCTCTGATATTTCATCATGAAAAATAATTTTTTAAGGTTTTATTTATTTACTTGGCAGAGTGAGCAAGCGAGCACAAGCAGGGGCAGAGGCAGAAGGAGAAGCAGACGCCCCCGAGCAGGGAGCCCGACATGGGGCTCCACCCCAGGACCCCGAGATCACGAGCTGAGTTGAAGGCAGACGCCTCACCCACTGGGCCCGGGCGCCCCTGCAAGACAACTTTTGAGTCCACGCTCACTTGGTAAGGACTGCACATGAGAACCCCTGTAGGCACCGCCTCGTTTCTACTGTTACTTTATTCACTTGCTTTATCACGGATCCATCCACTTGTCTGTGTTTTTATGCGTCTATCAATTATTCGTATCGTTGTGATGCATTTCAAAGTAAATTGCAGACCCTTCTTTTGAAATACGTCAGCATTCGTATCACTAACACCCAAAATTTGTTCCCAGGTGGTTTTTTGCTTTTTGAGTAAAATCTATAGGCAAAGAAACACAGAAACGTGAATTGTGTATTTGCTGTTTTGACAAATGCATGTAATTAAGGCCCCTGTCCTGACACAGAGCAGTTTACCGCCTGCTCCCCGCCCCTCGTCCATCGATCTCCGCCACCCATCCCCTACCCCCCATCCTGGAGGCAAACCTTGTTGGCTACTATTGATCGGCTCCCCCACCGTGGACTGCATATGTTCTCATTGGGACGGCTGCTTTCATCCTGCATAATAGGTGTAGAGTCCTGCGTGCTGCTGTGTGTGTCGAAGCATTGCTTTCTACTAGTGACCAGTATTCCATCGACTACGTGTGCCACGGTGTGTTTACCCACTCTTCCACAGATGGAAACCTGGGCAGCTTCCACGTTGAGGATAGTATCAATAAAGCTTACAATATGCTGTGAGTTTTCTATTCGTGTGCACATATGTGTGTGCATGTACATATGTGTGCCATGCATACATGTGCATGTACATATGTGTGTCTGGGTGTGTGTACATGCATGTGCATGGATGCGTGCATGTACATATGGGTGCATGGCATGTATGTGTGTACATGCATGTGCACATACATATGGGTGCCTGGGTGTGTGCATGTACATGTGTGTGCATGGATGCATGCATGTACGCGTGGGCACATGGTGTATATGCGTGTACATATGTGTGCACATACATATGGGTGCCTGGGTGTGTGCATGGATGCATGTGTGTACATATGGGCACATGCTGTGCATGTACATATGTGTGCATGTACATATATGTGCCTGGTGTGTACATGCATGTGCATGGATGCATGTACATATGGATTGTGGTGTGTATGTGTGTACATGTGTGTGCATGTGCATATGGGTGCCTGGGTGTGTGCATGTACATGTGTGTGCATGGATGCTTGCATGTACATATGGGGTGTGTACATGTAGATACATGTGCATGGATGTGTGCATGTACTTATGGGTGCCTGGGTTGTGTGTGCATGTACATGCGTGTACATGGTTGCATGTGCATGGATATGCATGGACGTGTATACACATGTGCATGTGTGTGAATTGTGTGTGCACCGATGTATGCACGTACATATGTGTGCATCTGTGTGAATTGTGTCTGCATGTGTGTACATGTGTGTGCACATGTGCGTGTGTGTGCACGCTTGTGCATGTATTTAGGTCTATAGGTTGTTGTCTCTCCCAGGTAAATACTACCCAGGTGTGGGGTTGTTGGGTTATAGGGTTGACAGATGTTTGATTTTACAAGAAATGACCAGACGTCCTTGTAGGAAATTTTTCTTGCTCTTAAAGAGAGGGACCCCCCAGATCAGAACAAACCAAGCCAAACCCTCCCTTGGGGCAAGGCTGTGCATAGACGTGACGCCCAGGATGTCGCAGCCCTGAGCTCAGAGCTGACACCTGGAAAGGAACGGGGTTCTCAGTGACACAGGAGCCCTGGAGGGACCAGCTCTGGGGCTGCCTTCCTTGGACACATGCGAGCCAGTGACACCCCTTATTCCTTAAGACAGTTGGAGTCAGAGATTCTTTTAAAAGAAATCGATAGAGCTGTGCTCCGCTCAGCAGCACAAATCCTAAAAATTGACATGACACTGAGAAGATGAGCCAGGCCCCTGAGCGGGGAGGACACGCAAACTCCCGGGGAGTTCGCTAATTTGGGGATGAGCGCCGGGTGTGTGTGGAAGTGAGGATCACCGGATTCTACTCCAGAAACCACTATTGCAGTCCACGTCAGCACACGAAATTCAAGTTAAAAATGCATCCAGTAAAAGTATTTTTAGAGGCGCTCCTGGAGTATCTCATCCACGCAGCAAAGCGCCTCCGGAGTAACCCACAAACCAACACGCAGGGACCTGGCCCCCAGGGGCGGGAGCAGCGAGGCCTGACCCACAGCTCGCCCCACCGCCACGCTGTCCCCACGGGCCGCGCTTCCCGCGCCCTCGCCACATGCCGCCGAGGTTAGCCGGCCTGGGGCGGTGAGCAGGTGCAGGACACTGCGGCCCCCCGTGGCCCCCAGGTCCCCACCCGACAGGCTGGAATGCCCAGGGGACCTGCCGTGTGACCTCGGACCCGCGGCTCTGCGGGCCTCGGAGGTTGTGAACCGGGGGGCCAAGCAGTGCCCCCCCGGGGCCGTCCTGGGCTCTGCGCCCCGGCCTCCTTCCAGTCCCCGTCCCGGGCCACGAAGCGGAGAAGGGTCTCGGGGGTAGGAGGTCAGGGTGTCCCGTCTCCACATCCCTCCCCACATCCCTCTCACTGTAAGGGCTGCCGTCGGAACGCGCTGAACCCCCGCGTGAACCCCGAGCCGGGGAGGCTCCTACGCACATCTGGGTCTCGGTGCAGGACGCGCCCCACCGCGGGGACCACAGGTGGCAGTGAAGCCGGAGGACAGCTGCCTGCGGGGGACACTCCAGGCGAATCAGAGGACTGGACCGCCCAGGCTTCTCTTTGCAGAGACTGACCTTAGAGACCCTGGAGTGGAGGGGCCGTTGGCCGCACCCAAGCAGTGGGTCTCCCAGAGCACACCCGCTCGTGCACAGTGCACCCGGCCTCTCCCCAGAGCCATCCATCACTTACCCTATTTTTTTAAATTTTTATTTTATTTTATTTATTTATGATAGTCACACACACAGAGAGAGAGAGAGAGAGAGAGAGAGGCAGAGACATAGACAGAGGGAGAAGCAGGCTCCATGCACCGGGAGCCCGATGTGGGACTCGATCCCAGGACTCCAGGATCGCACGCTGAGCCAAAGGCAGGCGCTAAACCGCTGCGCCACCCAGGGATCCCCACTTACCCTATTTTTAATTAGCATTTTTCCTCCAGCGGCCTCCTTACAAAAACGAGCGAACGGCCTGACCCTCGGCCTCCACCCCGGACTCCCTCGCAGCCGCACGTAAGTGCCAAAGGAGAAGCGGCTGCTGGAGTCCCTAAAGCCCATCGCCTCGGAACCGGTCGCTGCCATTGCTGACTCTGCGGTGGGAGGGTCGCCCCGGCCCCTGTGGGCCCAGCCGTGGCCAGAGGGTCACGAGCCCAGAACGTGTCCCGAGAGGGTTTGCATGGACACCCAGGGCCCACGCCCCTCCGTCGGCTCCATCCCCGCTAGCGCCGAGGGCGCCAGTCCAGGGCTTCAGCCGGGAGCCTCCTGGGTCTGTCGCCTCCCGCTGAGCCCCCCGACACCCTCCCCACCAGCACCCCCGCAGCCCCTCGCTCTCGCCCGGCTGCCTGGAAGCCTCGATGTCAGGCCAGGGCTCCTCACACCTTGTCCCTGCCGCTGGTGCTCCCCGTGGAACCGGGCTCATGCATGCACCAGGAAGCCCCAGATGCCTGCTGGTGCCAGCACCCATGGGACAGCGAGTCCCCATCAAAATCAGAGCAACATGGGGAGCCTTGCAGCCCCCGGGAGCACCACGCCCCACGGCCCCCGGAGCGCCAGCCCTGCTCGGCCTCCCCACTCACCAGCCGCCCGGTCAGCTGCTCCTCCCTCAGCCCCTGCCTGGGCCACAGCCTGGTCGCCCTCTCCTCCACACACTTTCCTGTCGGGGGACCTCCACGGGCGCCCCTCTTTCTCCGGGACTGCTTCCCTCAGGCGTCAGCGGCTTGGATGCACCCCCTTCCTCGGGTCTGTCAGAGGGGACTTCTCCGATGGTGTCGTGGTGAACGGCGTCCTCTCACCTGTCGCTTTGCCTTCCTGTCCTTCGCAGCATGTGGCGCCCAGCGGGTGACCTGTGATTGTTCATTTTCGTTTGTCTCCTTCCATTTAGGATGGAGGCGTCCTAAGAAGCTGGACTGTGTCTTGGCCTAAGAGCGTGCCTGGCAAACAGTAGGCACTGAATCGTGCACGACTAAATACCAGGCTGGACTGAATACTGACTGTGGGGCCCCAGGTCCAAGAAAGAGCACGACGGGGAGCACTGCCTCCTGCAGCTCCGCCGCCTTGCGCCTGCGGCCGCACCCTCCTTACCAGATTTACTGTCGTGCAGGAGGCAAGAGGTCACAGGACGCATGGGCAAGTAGCAGGTGCTCGTACCCCGGGACTCGGCGGCTCTCAGGGGCAAAACCAAACAAGTGAAAAAACAAAAATCCCCCTCGAGGCCAGAATTATCAAGGCTCAAAGGGCTCAGAGATGCAAGTGCGTGGGCGGGCCGGGGAAAGGCCCTCGAAGACCTAGAGCCCACGCTGGCCTCTGAGGACCGTGTCCCAGGGAGGTGTGCCTCCCACCGAACTGTCTTATTACGGCCGATGGTCTGCTGGGTCCGGAATTTGGGCAAGATGTGGCTGGGTGGCCCCCGACCCCACGCGGCGCCGGGCCCACGCGGCCCCCCACCCCTGTTTGCAGCCTCCACGTGTGGCCCCTCTGGCGTCGCAGCCCCAGCATCCGGTGACCAGGGCCCAAGCCCCATGCCAGCAGCCCACGGCCCACGGGCCCTGGCGGCGCTTGCAGAAGGGCCCCCACCCCGAGCAGGGGTCACCAGGTTACAGGCTCCTCGTCTGGGAGCCCCTGTCGTCCCCTAAAGGGACGTGACCTCGAGGGCCAGCCGGCCGCACTGTCCGGGTGACGGTTGCCCCCCCCCACTCGTGCCTGTGAAGGTCACTCTGGCAGCACCTGCAGCTCCTCCGTGTCTGCCGCAGAGGCTGCTGCCCGGCATGGAACAGAGCCTGAGGACCTGTAAGTCACGGTGCAGGGGTCCCAGGATCAAGCCCGCAGGGGGCCTGCTGCCCCCCTGCCTGGGTCTCTGCCTCTCTCTGGATCTCAGGAATAAATAAATAAAATCTTAAAAAAAAATTCAACTGAGTTGAATTTTTTTTTCGCAGTTCTAAGAGTAAGAACTCCAGGAAACACAGAAGCGACACATGGCCCTTGTGACCAGGACTCAGGAGTCACCCGGCATGGTTTCCGTGTCCTCCTGTCATTCCGAGCAGTCGCAGGCCCACCCAGCCTTGAGGGGCGATGACATAGCTCCCCACTTATCCACCAACGGAGTGTCACAGAATTGGCAGCTATGTTTTTGAGCTTAGGTGGGGGTGACTCAGAGGGGAGTGGTTGGGCGAGCGAGCGTCTTGAGTTAAAAGCTCGGGCAGCGCTGGGATGGGGCAGGTGCATCTAGGAACCTGAGACCCGTGGTCCCCGTGGGAGACTGACACGGTGAAATGTCAACGCCAAAGGCTTAGGCGAGGCGAGTTTGAACACCTGGTTACGGGGGCTGGTCTTTAACCTGTAGACAAGCGGGCCCTATGCTTGCATGTCCCTAAGGGAAGTTTAAAAGACACATTTTTAGGTTCACATCCATTTTCCCCCCATAATTTAGAAGTGATTGCAACCAGTGAGAATATGGCTAAGGTGAACAAGACAGGAAACCACAAATGTTGGGGAGGATGTGGAGAAAGGGGGATCCTCTGCACAGCGGGTGGGAATGGGAACTGGTGCAGCCGCTCTGGAAAACTGTGTGGAGGTTCCTCAGAGAGTTAAAAATAGACCTGCCCTGCGACCCAGCAACTGCACTGCTGGGGACTGACCCCAAAGACACAGATGCAGTGAGACGCCGGGACCCCTGCACCCCGATGTTCACAGCAGCAGTGTCCACAGCAGCCACACTGTGGAGGAGCCTCGGTGTCCGTGGACAGATGATGGATAGAGAAGACCTGGTCCATGTGCACCTGGAACATTCCTCAGCCGTCAGGAGGGACCAGCACCCAGCATTTACATGGATGTGGACGGAACTGGAGGGGATGATGCTGAGCAATGTCGGTCAGTCTGAGAGGGACAGTCACCACAAGGTCTGACTCACACGGGGACTGTAACGGTGACGGGTTATAGGGCCAAGGAGGGGAACCGACGGGAAATAAAACAGGGAGACAAACAGGAGACTCCAACTCTGGGAAACGAACACGGGACTGAGGAAGGGAGGTGGGGGGTCGGGGTGACTGGGTGACGGGCACTGAGGGGCACTTGGGATGCGCATGGGATGCGCATGTCACACTACATGTCCGCAGACTGAATTTAAATTTTAAAAAATATTAAAGAAAAAAAAAAAGAACACAAAAAAGGAGTCGCAAAGCGCAGCGGCTCTCTGAGGCCCTGAGGCTGCGGAGCTGCCCCCTTGCCCGGCCGAGCCCTCCCGGCCTTCCGCGGTCTTGCGGGAGCCGGGGTGCGCAGGTGCAGGTGCGGGTGCAGGTCCCCGCAGGCCCCGGCGTCCCGTCCCACAGCGCATGCGCAGCCGCATCATGGGCGGCCCGGCGCTCCAGGTAGCGAGCTGGCTCCGGGGGGCAGGGGGGCTGCGGGCTGGCTCCGTGGGGGGGCTGCGCCCTGGGGTACGGGCTGGCTCCGCGGGGGGCTCCCCAGCTGCGCTCTGAGGCGCCGCCCAACACCCCCCCCCCGCAGGCGTTGCGCCCCGACTCCGGGCCTCGCGCCCCGCCCCGGGCCCTGCCCCGCGCCCCACCCCGCGCGCCTCCCCTGCTCCGTGGCCCCGGGGGAGGGGGCGCCCACAGAGACGCAGGGTGAGCTGGGGCAGGGGGCACCCCCGCGGGCAGCACGCGCTCTGTCCGCCCCCCCCGCCCAGGGCTCCGCGCGCCCCAAGACGCCCCGTCCTGCCCCTGGGCCCGCAGGGTGGGGAGGAACCTGCCCGGGGCTCCAGGCAGCAGGTGCAGCGCAGGGCGTCTGGGGAGGGCGCGGGCCGAACCCCTTCTGGCCGGTTCTCTGCTTAGGGGCGGCCTTTCTAGGTCGGGGCGGGGCGTGAGGGGGGGTGAGGGGGGGCGTCCCGGCCAGAGGGCTTAACCCCTTCATCCCCGGTGTGACCTCCCGAGAGGGGGGAGTAGGGCCGGGGGGGGGGGGGTGCAGGGCGGGGCGGAGCAGCAGGCGGGGTGTGTGTGTGTGTGTGTGTGTGTGTGCAGGGTGTGCAGCAGCAGGCGGGGATGTGCAGGGGGAGCAGCAGCAGGCGGAAGGGGGTGCGGGGGGGAGCAGCAGCAGCAGGCGGGGGGGGGGAGCAGGAGCAGCAGGAGGGGGGGGAGCAGGAGCAGCAGCAGGAGCAGGCGGGGGGGGGAGCAGGAGCAGAAGCAGCAGCAGGCGGGGGGGGGGAGCAGGAGCAGCAGCAGCAGCAGGCGGGGGGGGGAGCAGGAGCAGCAGCAGCAGCAGGCGGGGGGGGGGGCAGGAGCAGCAGCAGCAGGCGGGGGGGGAGCAGGAGCAGCAGCAGCAGCAGGCGGGGGGGGGAGCAGGAGCAGCAGCAGCAGCAGGCGGGGGGGGGAGCAGGAGCAGCAGCAGCAGCGGGGGGGGAGCAGGAGCAGCAGCAGCAGGCGGGGGGGAGCAGGAGCAGCAGCAGCAGGCGGGGGGGGGAGCAGGAGCAGCAGCAGCAGCGGGGGGGGGAGCAGGAGCAGCAGCAGCAGCAGGCGGGGGGGAGCAGGAGCAGGCGGGGGGGAGCAGGAGCAGCAGCAGCAGCGGGGGGGGAGCAGGAGCAGCAGCAGCAGCAGGCGGGGGGGGAGCAGGAGCAGCAGCAGCAGCAGGCGGGGGGGGGAGCAGGAGCAGCAGCAGCAGCAGGCGGGGGGGGAGCAGGAGCAGCAGCAGCAGCAGGCGGGGGGGGAGCAGGAGCAGCAGCAGCAGCAGGCGGGGGGGGAGCAGGAGCAGCAGCAGGCGGGGGGGGGGAGCAGGAGCAGCAGCAGCAGCAGGCGGGGGGGAGCAGGAGCAGCAGCAGCAGGCGGGGGGGGGGAGCAGGAGCAGCAGCAGCAGGCGGGGGGGGGGAGCAGGAGCAGCAGCAGGCGGGGGGGGGTGTGCAGGGGGAGCAGCAGCAGCTGACGGGGGTTCAGGGGGAGCAGCAGCAGGCGGGGGGGCGGGGGGAGCAGCAGCAGGCGGAGGGGGGCGGGGGAGCAGGCCGCCGGGGCTGTGGGCGGGGGGGGGGGGGGGGCGGGGAAGCAGGCCGCCGGGGCTGAGGGCAGGGGGGGCGGGGGGGAGCCCGGCCGGCCGGGGCGGAGGCGGCGGCGCGGGGCGCGGGGCGGCGGCAGGTAGGCGGCGGGCCAGGGACGGGGGCGCCGGGAGGAGCAGCGGGCTCCCTGGTCCGCGTCCGGGGACGGGGTGGGGGCGGGGCGCAGACCCCGGGCGCCCCGGAGACCCCAGCAGGTGCTCCCCAGCGTCAGCCCCGCAGCCCGGGGCAGCTCCGCGCTCCTTGGCGTCCGCGGACGCGTCTCCACCCGCGAAGGGGATCAGAGCGACGCGTTGGGGGAGACCCCCGGGGGGGGGCGGGGCCCTGCTGAGCCTCGCCCGCCCGGCCTCCAGCGCCCTCGGTGTAGATGGCGCGGCCCCAAGTGCGTTGAGGACCCCGCGCCCCGGTCCCCCCCCCCTCCCGCGCCCGGGGCTGCGGCCCACGGAGTGTCTGGAACCCGGAGTAGACGCCACGGCCTCCGCTCTCGGTTTGGGTGGAATTCCCAAGGATGTAGGGACGTCCGCAAACATTGCATCTCATTGTGATTCCGATCTCTTTTTTAAGAGGAGGGGGCGGTGCAGAGGGAGGGAGAGCCTGGGCCGCGCGAGGGCCGCGGGGCTCAGCCCCAGGACCTGGGAGCAGTCAAGAGCTAGATGCTTAACCGGCTCAGCCACCTGCCCCCCCACGGGCCCCCTCTTCTTGTTTATTTTAACTCCATCACCACTTTATTATTAAAGGATGCAGTCGGTGACAGCCACACCCAGGCGGGGGCCCTCCTGCCCATCCAGGTGCTCCACTCCCGTACTCCGCGTATTTCCCATCCCAGAAGCTCTGCAAACCCCAGCCCTTGGGGTTTTTTAAAAAAGATTTTTCTATTATTTATTTATTCAAGATAGACAGAGAGAGAGAGAGAGAGAGAGAGAGAGAGAGAGAGAGACACAGGCAGAGGGAGAAGCAGGCTCCCTGCAGGGAGCCCAGTGCAGGACTGGATCCCAGGACTCCAGGATCTCACCCTGGGCCAAAGGCAGGCACCAAACCGCTGAGCCACCTGGGGAACCACCCCCCCCCCCCCCCCCCCCCCCCCCCGGCCCTTGGGGTTTTACGGAGACTGCATGACAGAGGCGGAGGATGCACTAAATCCTCATTCCCCACCTTCTGGCAGCGACATCCACCAGTAACTGACATCAGGTGGGGATGATCACGGCGACTGTCCCCTGCCCTCGGAGCCCACAGGTATGAGTTCCAGTCCCCTGTGTACAGCATGTGAGCTCTTGGCACTTCCTCGGGCCCCATCCACTTCACCTGTAAAGTCGGGGTCCTGGTGTCAGCGTCCAGAAGGGCGCTGCTAGTGCAGAGGGACGAGAGGAGGCTCTGACCCCAAATCCAGGGGAGAGATACTCGCTCATCACAGAGTAGGAGCCCCCACCAAAGTGGGGTGAAACTCTGGGGGATCCTGTCCTGAGAGTGAGCGTCCCTCTGGTCCTCCAGTTGGCCCGGCAATGTGACAAGCATCCTCTCTTGACCTCACAGTCCTGTCCCCTGGATGCTCGCTTGGGAGGACAAGGAGCGCGGGCCCTACGGCCTTCGCCCCAGGGCAGGGGGATCCTCTGTGCTGTGAGGTGACCCCTGGAGGCCTCGCCGGGCCGGTCGTAGCAGGGGTGCAGGCAGCCGCCTCTCGGGGTTCTTGGGGCTGGCACCTCTCCAAGCTCTGCCGCAGGCAGACTCTGCCAGGCTCTTCCTCTGCTCCCAGAGAAAGGAGCTCCTCCCACTTCCCTGCCGAGGCATCTGCAAGGTCAAGGGTAGGTGAGAAAAACGGAGAGCTCACCACACCTCGGGTGCAAATGCAGTGTCGGGGGGCGGGGGGGGGGGACCGAGTTATTCGGGACCTTGCCTCAGGGCAGGCACCAGAAGTCCTGTTAGCACCAGGGTACGTGGGTGTTTTTGAAAAAATGGTGATGAAAGCTTTGAGATGCTGAGTTATCCAGCCTTAGGATCAAGACTCTTAAACAGCAGGTGGAGAACCACCTCGAATCACTAGACTTGAAGGTCAAGGACCACCCTCCAGGGACAGAACTCCGACACCCAGACTTCCTGCAGCAAGGGGTCGCTGGCTGAGACTCCGCGGTGTCCCCCTCACCTATTTTCCCATTCAGCGTGCGGGCCTGGGTCTTAGACTTCTCCAGAAAAGCCACCCAGTAGCCCTCTTAACCACGGTCATGGGGCTTGTCCTTACTGAGGATAGCTTCGCTGCCATTGAAGCGACTGGAAAGAAAAGACAAAGGTGGCCCAGGGTGAGTCAGCCACCCCCAGGCCATGGCCACTGAAGCCCCGAGAGGGCGGTGCGGAGAATGGCACCAGTGACCATGCAGGGGAATCTTGACCCTAATGAGCTTCTTAGGATCCTGCCCAGAAAAGAGGTCCCTCAGGACCTCGGACAGTCTCCTGGGACGGTTTGCCTGCTTGTTGTTGCCACATTCCCTGACGGCTCCTGGGACACACCTGGTGCGGGAAGAGGGTGACTTAGAGACCAACGTAGTTAGGACACCAAACCAGGCGCAGTGTGGCAGCTGGCTGCGGTTTTCCCAGCCCCCGGAATAGCCAGGCTCCGCTCCGCTCCAACTGCCTCCCTGGCTCCAAGGACAACACTGTTATCTCGGACGATACTTAAGAAATGTCTCGTCGGTGGCCTGAGAGGTGTTGGGTGGTGTGACGGTGATGTGACAAGGAAAGTTCCTGTTCACTGGAGCCAGCTGTGCTCCGACCGCCCCGGCTCAGCTTCCGGTGCCTTCCTGGCAGCTTGAAAGGGGCCACAGCTAAGAGCATTTACGTCACAGAAGGTGGCAGGTGGCACAACCACTGGGGCTTTTTATTCCTGGAGAGCCAGTTGTTCAACATTTCGCGACACACTGCTGCCGATACTTGTCGCAGAAAATTCTTTGATAAAGAAACGATTTACTGGTTTAAGACATTCGAAGAGAAAAACTGCCTTGGAAGAAATTATTTTGTGACTTGTCGTGCGGGTGATAGAGCCATGGTCAGGCTGGCTTAGCAGGAAGGCCCTACACGTTTGAGAACGAGGGATTTTCTAGCCAGGCCGCCTTTTCAGGGAATGCTACTGCTTCTTCCCGAAACGCTCAGCCCCCCTGAACTGTGGTACCCGACTCTCGAAGCACCATCTTTATGTCACTAGGTTAATAAGAGGAAGAATTTAGAAGTGAATCTCTGCAGCTGGAGCGTAAGAGTGCTGGAATCCTCATCCAGCTCATCCATCTCTTGGGGTCAATACAAGTAGAGACCAGAAAATTGTCCAAACCCTAACGCGGAAGATCATTTGTGGAGGTTCGTCTCCCTAACTTCATCTCCATGGAGCCTGGGGGTGGCTGATGCTCCACTTGATCAACCCTGTGACAGGATGGCCTCCGATCTTCTCAGACAGGAGGAAGCTGCCACGAACTTCCTTAATAGGGGCGTGCATCCGTTCTTAGGTCCTTGAAGTTCCTCACCTGGTCATGCTAAACAAAAGGAAGTTTCCTTTTAGACAATGAGAACCTCCCGTGGATGATACTAATGTATAAAAGGGATTATTCATTAGCACTTAGTAAGTGTCTGTACTAAAAAGAGGGGGGGGCATTGTGAAGCCATCGGACTTAATCATTACAGACCCCTGACACGGATTTCTCAGGGAATCCTCACACGCCCAGGAAGAGATGGTTAAGAGCATAAGCTCCAATTTAAAGACAAAGAAAGCAATGCACTGATGCGTCCTGTGAGGGCACTGCTGGGATTTGAACCCAAAAAATCTTAATCCAGAACCCATCTTCTTAAACCACCGTTCCTTACTATCTCCCTACAAGGCAGGTGACTAGACATCCATCTCCTCTCCTCTGAACAGGGGCCCTGACTTTTGTCACATGAACAAAGATTTCAATTTAGAGGCAGCAGAACGATAGACCTCATAATTTGATCAAGTTTTCCGTGTTTCATTAAGTCAGGACTTCGTTCAGACACAAAAGGGAGGCTGGAGGCTGGACGATGGAGGTTGGAGGTTGGAGGCTGGAAGTTGGAAGATGGAGGCTGGAGGTTGGAGGCTGGAGGCTGGAAGATGGAGGATGGAGGTTGGAGGCCGGAGGCTGGAGGTTGGAGGCTGGAGGCTGGGGGTTGCAGGCTGGAGGCTGGAAGACGGAGGATGGAGGTTGGAGGATGGAGGTTGGAGGCTAGAGGCTGGAAGATGGAGGTTGGAGGATGGAGATTAGAGGCTGGAAGCTGGAGGTTGGAGGCTGGAGGCTAAAGGTTGGAAGATAGAGGATGGAAGCTGGAGGTTGGAGGATGGGATATGGAGCCAGGAAGCCAGGTTCCAACAGGGCCAGCAATGGAGTTCTTTCTAACTGTTCCTTTTGCGAGGGGAAGGCTTCCTTTGCAAACCAGTTCTTCACCGCTCCTCCTCCTCTGGGTTCCACTAGGATATTGGACGATGTTGCAATATTCTTAGAAAAAACGAGAAGTGTGTTTCACTCCCATGTGTCCTCTTCCAATGTTGCTGGAATCTTGGAAGAAATGCTGCGTTCATGACTTTCTGTTGCAGTTACATGCGTTGGCTTCGGCCCTTGCCCTGATGCTTTTGCACCTGGTGTTTCTACCCATGACTCAAACCGAATCCATTTTCTTCCCTGTGCAGTTGGCTTTCCCGACTTTCTTCTTTTGGTCCATGACACCACGAGTCCCTCCCAACCTTAGAAACTTGGAGTGATGTTTGGTTTTCCCTCTTCTTCCTTTCCCACCTTGACCCATCCTAGTGGCAGATCTCAGAGAGATGACCACACTCCTTTCTCTACCTCCACTGCCAGCCCCAGACACCACCGTGGCTCTGCTTCCCCCCCGCCTCCAGCAGGGCCTCACCTCTTACAGCGCTGCCCGTCGCCAGCCCCACCGTGCCCAGCAGGTTCCGATTCGTTTGCCGCTCCATCCTCCTCCACAGCGTTAGGGCACTAAATGAAGACAGATTTGGAGGGTCTCAGGAAGAAGCCCTTTGGTCTGCTAGTCATGGTGGCTACGACGGGGCCGGGGGGTGAGAAGCGAGCATCCTCTGCGAGCCTCACCCTGCCCATTTCACTCCATTCTGTCAGCGAATGTTGGCAGAATGCAGCTCTATCTGTGTTCTTTATCTCATCAGAAACATCCGGGGATCCTTTCCTGTATTCACAAAGTGAAGATTCCCCAACCTGACATTTATTTTTTTAGAGATTTTATTTATTTATTTATTTTTATTTATTTTTATTTTTTACTTTTTATTTAAGAGAGAGTGGCAGAGAGCATGAGCAGGGGGAAGAGAGAGAAGCAGACTCTCTCCGCTGAGCAGGGAGCCCAATGAGACACTCGATCCCAGGACCCTGAGATCATGATCTGAGCCAAAGGCAGACGCTTCACCCTCTGAGCCTGCCAGGGGCCCCCCAACCTGGCATCTTAGAACATCCGATAGCCTCTCCCTTCAGCGGCCCCTTTTTTTGCTCCCCCCCGAAGCCTACATGCGTGGAGCTGAGGCTCAGTGTCAGAGCGGACCAGGGGCAGAAGAGGCTGGGGTCGCAGGGCTGGCTATCTTCCCAACACCGGATCCCATCCTAAGCCTGGCACACTCGGGAGACGAATGTGGGAGTGTCACGTAGGAACATTGTCTTTCGGAAGTTTAGGGTAGAGAAAGATTGAGAACCGCTGCGCTCCGTGTAGTCAAACCCCACTGCCTGCCCCATATATATTTGGGGCTTTCCTTCCCCTGCACTGGAGCCTACCCTGATAGGTTAGCATCCTCGTCTCTATGCGGCAAAATCTGTTGTTTGTTTTTTTTTCCCAAAGTTTGGCTTCAATTCCATCTCCTTCCTGAAGCCTTCCTTGATTTTTCAAACTAGATATGATACACCCTTTTTGCCAGCCCCCAGAACGTTTCATTTAAGATGCTTATGTTCAAACCTTGCATTTTATTTATACTGCACCTGTCCCGCATTCCCCATCTAATCAGCAGAGACAAAGATTTTTATTTGACCCAATTTTTATTTTATTTTTTGGATAAAAAAAAAAATCTTGCTATTTCACTGGGCCACATCCACGGTAGGACCTTCATGAACTTGCCTTTTCTGACCACGCTCATCATGTCCTTTCGCGGTACCCCCTTTGCCTTCTCTGCTCTCGTGTTAGCAGACCACTTTGCACCTGCCATGCCTTCTAGATTGCCAGAACGGCAACAGTTCTCCACCCCTCCCTGAATCCACACCTTCTGCGCAATGTGACTTCCCGTCATGCGGTGGAGACCGGGTCCTCTCCCCATGAATCTGGGCTGGCCCCAGAACTTGCTTTGGTCAGTACGATGCCGCAGAAGTTACGACATGCCAGCTCCCAGCCTGGCCCTGGAGGAGGCTTACCTGTTTCCACTCGCTGTCATGTGAACAACCCTGGGCTAGCCCGTGGAAGGGTGAGACTCCACGTGGACCAGACATGGGCTGTCCTGGGGAGGCCGTCCCCAACCAGCAGCCCCAGCCAAGCCCCAGCCAACCCAGCAGCTCTCTGCTGATGCCTTCACAAGCCCCGAATCAGCAGGACCACCCCGAGGGCCCAGCCGCATTGCTAGCCCACAGAATCAGGAGCTGCACAGACTGTTATTTTAAGCTATCTGGCTCGATGTGGTTTGTTACGCACCCATAGCTACCTGATGCATTAGGTTAACAGCCACATTTCTGGACTCCACTTAGGTATCACTTCCTTGGCAAGACCATTTCTGACTCCCTCCGAGTCTGAGTTGGGGTTCCCTGTTAGGTACCCCCGAGGCACACATAGCCCAGGATTATAATTACTTGGTAATCATCTCTAGCTTACCTGAGCTGTAAGATTTTGAGAAGCAGGAATTTTGTCTTATGAATTCTATTCTTTAGGTCCTGCACAGTATCTGGTACTTGGTGGGCACTGGAATTTATTTATTTATTTATTTATTTATTTATTTATTTATTTATTTCTGGAATATATTTAAATGGAGGAAGCAATGTTTGCTAAAATATTATGATCATGATAAAATGTGTGAATGATAATGTATTTTTTAAAAAATCATTTGCCTACATTTGAAAATCAAGAAATTTCAGATAAGCCCCATGTTACTAACTTTTCACCAAAAAAAAAAAAAAAAAAAAAAAAAGAGGGGTCCTGGTGGCTCAGTGGTTTAGCGCCGCCTTCGGCCCAGGGCGTGATCCTGGAGACCCGGAATCGAGTCCCACGTCGGGCTCCCTGCATGGAGCCTGCTTCTCCCTCTGCCTGTGTCTCTGCCTCTCTCTGTGTCTCTCATGAATAAATAATCTTAAAAAAAATAAAATTGTAGGGGATCCCTGGGTGGTGCAGCGATTTAGCGCCTGCCTTTGGCCTAGGGCGTGATCCTGGAGACCCGCGATCGAATCCCACGTCGGGCTCCCAGTGCAGGGAGCCTGCTTCTCCCTCTGCTTATGTTATCTCTGCCTCTTTCTCTCTCTCTCTCTCTCTCTCTCTGTGTGTGACTATCATAAATAAATAAAAATTAAAATTAAAAAAAATAAAATAAAATAAAATTGTAGACATGAAAGATATTGATTCCAACCTTATTAAAAAAAAAAAAAAGGAAAGATCCTTCACTATTAGGCCTTTACTTCCTTGAGGCACCGGCGAGTGGTGGCTGTGCCCTTCAGGTGAGCACACGCGTCTGGCTGTGGCAGTCCTCACTGATCCCTACCTACCTGTTGTGTCATTTGTCATCGTATCTGGGCAGTTGCGCTGCGTCTGCAGGTTTCACTCAGCTGCCTACCTGCTGGAAAGCACTCAACACCTAGGGAAGCTGCTGATAAATGTGTCTGCTCGCCTCGCTCTGCCTCAGTGTGGGTGGGATGGAGTCAGCTTCTCTCTTCCCCGGGCAAGATTTTCAGCATTCCTCCTAATCTCATTTTCCTCTTCTACAAGTTGAGTTTGTTTTTTCTCCCTCCAAAGGGTTTTCAAGGACTCTTCGGCTTGTCACCTGTCCAAATTGGAGCAAGGTGTCTTCCATCTCATAATTCTGTGGCAGGAATTGTGGTTGGGCTGGAGGGAGCCTCCTCATTCAGCAATGCGGGCAAGCCTGTCCGGAACACGCCAGTTTCCTGATGTTTCTCTCCTACAGTGGAGCTCACCAGGGGCCGTGTAAGACCCACTACCCATCGATTCATGGCCGGCCTCCTTCCTAATGGATTGCAGCGCCTTTTCTTCTTCCCTCTGATGACGACTGACCGTATTTTTGGGGCTTGGACTCGTTGACGTTCAGCAGGAGCGCACTGGTTCCAGCTACGCCAGCTGTTTACCCGGGCACCTGCGCTAATTGGTCAGCGCCCAGGCCCAACCAGTAGTCAGATCTTCTGAACATATCAACCCTGGACTTAACACATTGGAATGGAAAACATGCTAGCCTTCCATTACGCCTTTACCTTTGGACTCAGCTGTGAGGCAACAGGCTCACAAACCTGGCCACAGCGCCATGCCACTTGGTGGTATCGGTCCTCTTATGTAAGCACCCCCTTAATGATCCAGTTCAGAAGAACCTTTATCTCTCATGGTGCATCCAAAGTTCAGCTTATCAGGGCACAAAGGCAGCTCAGCCTGTTTTCTGATTAGTGAAATGAATAAGCAGTAGAACTTGCTCTCTTCCCTTAGTCCTGACTGAATTAGCTGGTGCTTCGTTATTTCTGCAAGTGCCTTGGGATGGGACACCCGACTTACGAGCTCCACCACGATGGACTCTGCAGGGGACATGGTCTGCCTTATAAAGCCAAGAGAAGGACTTATGTTCTGTAGTGGTTAGTCTTCATTTAAGAACACGTAAGAGTGGACTATGGCGCCTCCTTTTATCAGCCTCGTTGGAAAATTAAGTTACTCTACGTGCCTTTTTCCCATCCTGTGTTCTTCCATTGGGGGGAAAAAATCTACCATTGTATCACAGATGTAATACACGATCATGGCAAAACATTTTAATGTGGTTCAGCAAAATGCAGAAAATAAAAAGTCTCCCCAACTCACAATAGCGTTTCGAAATGGATTAGTCCAGTTATCGTTTTGTCTCTGTCTCTCACCTTATATTTCTGACAGATTTACAGCGTGGGGCTGCTTTCTTGAAAACCCCAAAGTTAAATAAATTAAAAAAAAATCTCAGAGGGGATGTTTTTAAATCTGGCACACATTCTCCTGCTGTCTTAGCGATTGTCAAGCAAAAATGACTCAGGTTGTCACTCTGGCCACTGACCAGTGTCATGGCTGAGTCATTGTCCCGTGAAGCTCCTGGACTGGCCACGCTTACTGCCTTCTAGAGACCTGGAGTGTTATGATTTTCTGTGATTGGAAGAAAAAGAATGGTTGGTTAGGACTGCTTGTAAATTAAAAGTCAGTAAGTTCTGCGCAGACAAAATGCAGACTTTATTTCTGAAGTTTCTGTGACCTGGAGACATGTTATATTTGTAATTACGGCTTGGAGTTGAGACTCCCTGAAATGTGACCTCTGAACTGGCAGGATCTTAGTGTATTTTTGAAAGGGAACGTTGAGTCCTTTTCATGTTCTGTTTATCATTTGGAGGTCTTCTTTGGGGAAAAAAAATCTAGTTCTTCTGCTGGTTTTTTAATTGGATTGTTTCTTGTTATTGGGTTATATGAGTTCTTTAAATACTTTGGGTTAATTTCTTATCTGATATATGGTTTGCAGATATTTTCTCCCATTCCGTAGATTACCTTTTCATTTTAGTGGTGGTTTCCTGTGCCATGTAGAAGCTTCAGTCTGATGGAATCCCACGTGTTGATTTCTGCTCACGTTGCTTACTTACGCTTTCTGTGTCATGTCCAAGAAATCACGGCCAGGGCTAACGTTAAGGATCTCCCCTGTCAACTCTCGTAGGAGTTTTACACTTATGTTTAAGGTCTTCGATCCATTCTGAGTTAATTTCTGGGGGTGGTACAAGATATGGGTCAAATTTCGTTTCTCTTTACGCGGTCACCCCGGAATAAAACCATTCCCCTTGTGACACTTGCTGGACTGAAAGGAATGTTAAAGAAGATCCAAGATTTTGCCAAGTGAGGAGTCTTCTTCGTTCACTGGTGTTAACCAGGCGGCTATGTTCATCAAAATGGGTGGGGGGCTCGCTGTGGGGAAAAAATCATTGCTTAACACATAAGCATTTATTTCTTGCTTATGCAAAGCGCACTCCTGGTCTGGTGAGTCTCTGGAGTAGATGTCTTCCAAGTGGTGACTCAGGGATCGTGTAACCTGTCATCTGGAATAGGCAGTTATCAGGGTCACCAGAGCAGAGGAAGAGAGATCATGGAGAACCCACACCCCCTCTTAATGCCTCTGCGCTAAATACTTCAGTCTGCAAGTGACACATGTCATTGCCACTCACAGCCCATTGACCAGTGACTGCCAGGGGCCCAGACAGCATAACCTCCCTGGATGCCCACAAAGGAGCAGATGACCGACATGGACGAGTGCTTTAAGGCTCCATCACCATGACCTCAGGCAAGTACTGTATCTTCACCCCGTAGGGGACGGCCGTGGAATCCTTGTCTCTTCCCGCTCTCCGGAGTCTCCATATCTGGTTTCTTCTTCGCTTTGTGATTTCGACTGCTCTGTAGGTACTGCGTCCCCGTTACTCTAAGAATATCAGACAACTACACGTAAAGGACGGATGGTTGGTGTTTTACTGAAAGTATGAGCTTTGGCTGTTGGTTTCACTTCTCCAGGACTCTTTTTTTCTTTCTTTTTATTTTATTTTTAATTTTTACTTATTTATGATAGTCACACACACACAGAGAGAGAGAGAGAGAGAGAAGCAGAGACACAGGCAGAAGGAGAAGCAGGCTCCATGCACAGGATCGCGCCCTGGGCCAAAAGCAGGTGCCAAACCACTGTGCCACCCAGGGATCCCTTGTTCTTTCTTTTTAAATCAAATGTAGAATGAGGATAGGAATAATGCCATCCTCAAAACATTGTTGTGGGTACTCAATGAGGTAACTCATGTAATGTTTTAGAGCAGTGTCTGGAACATACTATGAGTTCAGTACATTCGTGTTATTTTATTTTTATTTTTACTTCTTAAAAAATGTCTGTCCCCCTTGCCTGGCTTGATAAGTGTCAGTGTTGTCCTTCGCGTCCTGGTGTGATTAGTCAGCCCAACCCGTGCCAGTCTCCTTAATCTCCTGACCCATAAAGTGGAGTCACAAACTCCATAGGCCATTTGGGTCGTTCCCCAAGACCACCGCCCCCTTGCAGTTGGGCCACATCTGGTTAGCTTAGATCTCAGTGCCGCCGGGCCCCATGCTGGCTCCATATCTCAGCTGGATCCTGCCTTTGGCTCCCACAAGCTTGAGATTCCTGTCTGGCCTTCCCCCGTCATTGAGCTCTGGCTTCTCTCCTAGAGTTATGAGCAAAGTCTGCGCTGGCCTCTTGCATTTCTGGAGTCCTGACTTCCCTCAGGAGGGAGCTGCCCACCCTACTGCCCACCCCAGCCCCTCAGAGCCCAAGCTGTCCCTCAGCTTCTGGTTCAGGCACAGGCTTGGCCCTGGCCCCCCACACAGCACAGGGCACATTAGACACCTCCTCTCATCTCAGAAGCCACACCCTCTAAGCAGGGGTATTCCTGGAGCCACCTAACCCTCATCACCATCCCAGATCAATGACAAGCCCAGGATGTTAAGTCCTCCTGCAGGCATTACCCCTCCAGGTGGATACATAGGAGCAAGAATTGTTCCCCATTTCCCCCTGGATCTTAAGAAGATTGCCCTTGGGAAGGAGTTAGACAAATCACGGCCAAGAGAGAATGTGAGAAATGGGGTGTGTTCACTCTCCAGCATGGGGATGGTCCAGTTCCCCTCCCCTTTGCTTTTTGGCTACTCTAATGAGGGTGGGGGGTGCAGGGCGGTGGTCCCCTGAGAATGGTGGCCAGTGTGTGTGCTCTGGGAAGGGAAAAAAGCAATTTTTGCCAGGCAGTGTTCCTCCTCAGGCTTGGTTCGGCCCCAAACAAGAAAGACGATATGCTTTCATGTCAAGCTCTACTCAGGTTGTTCTTAACCCCCATGGGTGGGAAGGAGCATTGAGTCAGGCTAGACTTTGATATGAGCAAACTTTCTGCTTCTCTTGGTCCTTTCCCCCACAAGTTCTATCAAAGGACAAGGTGGTAGGCTTCCCCCTTTTTTCCCCTATCTCCTCTTCCCCTCCTCGGGTAACCATCAGTTTGATCCCTATACTTACAAGTTCCTTCCTGGGTTTCTCTCTCTCTTTTCCCCTTTGTTTTGTTTCTCAAATTTCACATATGAGTGGAATCATGTGGTATTTGTCTTTCTCTGACTGATTTTGCTTAGCATAGTGCTCCCTAGGCCCACCCTGTTGTTGCAAATGGCAAGATTCTGTAGAATGGCCGAACGGTATTCTGCTGTGTACACACCACATCTTTATCCGTTCATTCATCAATGGACACTCAGGCTGCTTCCGTAATCTGGCTGTTGTAAATAATGCAGCAATAAACATGGAGGCACATGTATCCTTTGAATTAGTCTTTTTGCATTTTGGGGGTAAACACCCGTTAGTGTGATTCCTGAATTGAAGGGCAGTTCTATTTTAAACTTTCTGAGGACCCTCCCTACTGCTTGCTGCACGAGTTTGCATTCCCACCTGTGGTGCAAGAGGTTTCCCCTTTCTCCTCATCCTCACCAACATTTGTGGTTTCTTGTGTTGGATTTCAGCCATTCTGACAGGTGTGAGGTGATAGCTCATTGTGGTTTTGATTTGTATTTCCCTGATGCCGAGTGATGTTGAGCATCTTTGTTCGTGTGTATTGGCCATCTGGGTGTCTGCTTTGAAGAATTGTCTGTTCATGTCTCCTACCCACTTTTAATTGAAATATTTTTTTTTTGGTGTTAAGTTTTATACATTCTTTATATATTTTGGATACTAACCCTTCATCAGACATGTCATTGGTGAATATCTTCGCCCACTGCTTAGGTTGCCCTTTAGCTTTGTTGGTTGTTTCCTTCAGTGTGCAGAAGCTTTCTGTTATGATGTAGTTCTGATAATTTATTTTTACTTTTATTTCCCTTGCCTCAGGAGACATACCTAGAAAAACGTTGCTACAGCCAATGTCAGAGAAATTGCTGCCTGTGCTCTCTTCTAGGATTGTTGTGGTTTCGGGTCTCACATTGAGATCTTTGATCCATTTTGAGTTTATTTTGTGTGTGTGTGGTAAAAGAATGTGTTCCAGTTTCATTCTTTTACCTGTTTCTATCCAGTTTTCCTAATACCATTTACTGAAGGAGCATCTTTTACCCATTGGATATTTATTCCTCCTATGTTGATTAATTGACCATATAATTGTGCACTTATTTCTGGGTTTTATATTCTGTTCTATTGATCTGTGTGCCTGTTTTGTGCCAACACCACACTGTTTTGATCACCACAGCTTTGTAATATAACTTGAAATCTGGAATTGTGGTACTTCCAGGTTTTGTTTGTTTTTTAAATTGCTTTGGCTATTGGAGGTCTTTTGTGGTTCTGTACAAATTTGAGGATGTTTTTTTCTAGTTCTATGAGAAATGCTGTTGATATTTTGATAGTGAATGCATTAAATCTGTAGATTGCTTTGGGTAGTATAGACATTTTAACAATATTTGTTCTTCTGATCCATGAGATGGAACGTCTTTCCATTCTTCTGTATCATCTTCAATTTCTTTTATCAGTGTCTTAGAGTCTTCAGAGTTCAGGTCCTTTAGCTCTTTGGATAAGTTTATTCCTAAATATTTTATTGTTTTTGGTGCCATTATAAATGGGATTGTTTTCTTAATTTCTCTTTCTGCTGCTGCTTCATTATTAGTGTATAGGAATGCAGCAGGGGATCCCTGGGTGGCTCAGTAGTGGAGCGTCTCCCTTCGGCTCACGGCATGATCCTGGGGTCCTGGGAAAATCCTTTTAAAAAGCTACTAGTACTGATAAATTCAGTAAAGTCACAGGATACAAAAACAGTGTTCAGAAATCTGAGGCATTCCTTTTAAATATATATATATATATATATATATATATATATATATATATATATATACCACATCTGCTTTATCCATTCATCCAATGGACATCTGGACTCTTGCCATAGTTTGACTATTGTGGACATTGCTGCTATAAACTTTGGTGTGCAGGTGCATTTTTTATCTTTGGAATAAATGTCCTGTAGTGCAATTGCTGGATCAGAGGATAGACCTATTTTTAACTCTTTGAGGAACCTCCACACAGTTTTCCAGAGTGGCTGCACCAGTTTGCATTCACGCCAACAGTGCAAGAAGGTTCCCCTTTCTCCACATCCTCTCCAACATCTGTTGTTTCTTGAATTGTTCATTTTAGCCATTCTGACAGGTATGAGGTGGCCATTTGCTTGTCTTTAGAGAAATGTCTGTTCATGTCTTCTGCCCATTTCTTGATTGGATTATTTGTTTTTTGGGTGTTGAATTTGATAAGTTCTTTTTTTTTAAGATTTTATTTATTTGTTCATGAGAGACACAGAAAGAGAGAGGCAGAGGCACAGGCAGAGGGAGAAGCAGGCTCCATGCAGGGAGCCCGGTGTGGGACTCGTTTCCGGGACCCCAGGATCATGCCCTGGGCTGAAGGCGGCGCTATACCGCTGAGCCACCTGGGCTGCCCGATAAGTTCTCTATAGATTCTGGATACTAGCCCTTTATCTGATACGTCATTTGCAAATCTCTTCTCCCATTCTGCTGGTTGTCTTTTAGTTTTGTTGACTGTTTCCTTTGCTGTGCAAAAGCTTTCAATTTTGATGAAGTCCCAATAGTTCATCTTTGCCTTTGTTTCCCTTGCCTTTGGAGACAGGTCTAGCAAGAAGTTGCGATGGCCAAGGTCACAGAGGTTGCTGCCTGTGTTCTCCTCTAGAATTTTTGTGGATTCCTGTCTCACATTTAGATCTTTCATCCATTTTTAGTCTATTTTGTGTAAGGTGTAAGAAGATAGTCCAGTTTCATTCTTCTGCATGTGGCTGTCCAATTTTCCCAGCGCTATTTGTTGAAGAGACTGTCTTTTTTCCAGTGGGTAGTCTTTCTTGCTTTGTGGAAGGTTAGTTGACCATAGAGTTCAGGGTCCATTTCTGGGTTCTCTGTTGTGTTCCATTGACCTATGTGTCTGTTTTTGTGCCAGTACCACACTGTCTTGATGACCACAGCTTTGTAGTACAGCTTGAAGTTAGGCATTGTGAGGCCACCAGCTTTGGTTTTCTTTTTCAATATTCCTCTGACTACTCAGGGTCTTTTCTGGTTCCATACAAATTTTAGGATTATTTTTTCCAGCTCTGTGAAAAAAGTCAATGGTATTTTGATAGAGATTGTATTGAATGTATAGATTGCTCTGGGTAGCATAGACATTTTAACAATATTTGTTTTTCTAATCCATGAGTATGGGAGGTTTTTCCATTTCTTTGTGTCTTCCTTAATTTCTCTCATGAGTGTTCTATACTTTTTAGAGTACAGATCCTTAACTTCTTTGGATAGCTTTATTCCCAGGGATCCTATGGCTTTTGGGTGCAATTGTAAATTGGATTGACTCCTTAATTTCTTTCTTCTGTCTCATTGTTAGTGTATAGAAATGCAACTGATTTCTGTGCATTGATTTTATATCCTGCCACTTTGCCGAATTCCTATATGAGTTCTAGCAATTTTGAGGTGGAGTCTTCTGGATTTTCCACATGGAGCATCATGTCATTTGTGAGGAGTGAGAGTTTGACTTCTCTGCCAATTCAGATGCCTTTTATTTCTTTTTTGTCTGATTGCTGAAACTAGGACATCCAGTACTATGTTGACCAACAGTGGTGAGCATGGACATCCCTGCTGTGTTCCTGACCCTGGGGGGAAAGCTCTCAGTTTTTCCCCATTGAGAATGGTATTCTCTGTGGGCTTTTCATAGATGGCTTTATGATATTGAGGTACATTCCCTCTATCCCTACTCTGTGAAGAGTTTTAATGAAGAAAATAAGCTGTACTTTGTCAAACGCTTTCTCTGCATCTATTGAGAAGATCATATGGTTCTTGTCCTTTCTTGTATTAATGTGGAATATCACGTTGTTCATTGGTGGATTATTGAACCATACTTGCAGCTCAAGAATAAATCCCACTTGATCGTAGTGAATAATCCTTCTAATGTACTGTTGGATCCTATTGGCTAATAGCTGGGTGAGAATTTTTGCATTCACGTTCTTCAGAGATATTGATCTCTAATTCTCCTTTTTGGTGGAATCTTTGTCTGGTTTGGGGATCAAGGTGATGCTGGCCTCATAGAACGAGTTTGGAAGTTTTCCTTCCATTTCAATTTTTTAAACAGCTTCAGAAAAATAGATATTAATTCTTCTTTAAATGTTTCATAGAATTCCCCTGGGAAGCCATCTGGCTCTGGACTCTTGTAAGAACATATTATGAGCAACTATATGCCAACAAATTAGGCAATCTGGGAGAAATGGATGCATTCCTAGAAACTTATAAACTACCAAAAACTGAAACAGGAAGAAATAGAGAACCTCAACAGACCCATGACCGGCAAGGAAATTAAGGCAGTATCAAAAATCTCTCAATAAACAAGAGTTCTAGTAGATTTTTAGTGGAGTTGTTAGGGTTTTCTATATATAGTATCATGTCATCTACAAATAGTGAAAGTTTTACTTCCTCCTTACCAATTTGGAGGCCTTTATTTCTTTTTGCTGTCTGATTGCTGTGGCTAGGACTTCCAGTGCTATGTTGAATAATAGTAGTGAGAGTGTGCATCCTTGTCGTGTTCCTGACCTTAGGGGGAAAGCATTCAGTTTTTCCCCATTGAGTGTGATGTTTCCTGTGGATTTTTCAAAGATGGCCTTTATTTTATTGAAATATATTTCTCTAGACCTACTTTGTTGAGAATTTCATCATGCATGGATGCTTTTTCCTACATCTACTGAAATAATAATATGTTTTTTGTCCTTTTTCTTATTGATACGACATATCACGTTGGTTGTTTTGTGAGCGTTGAACCACAGTTGTGTCTTGGAAATAAATCCCACTTGATTGTGCTGTATGATTTTTTTTAAATGTATTGTTGGATTCAGTTATTGCTAGTATTTTGTTGAGGATTTTTGCATTTGTGTTTATCAGAGATATTGGCCTGTAGTTCTGTTTTTTGGTGATGTCCTTATTTGGTTTTGTTACCAGGGTAATGCTGGCCTCATAGAATGAATTTGGAAGTTTTACTTCCTTTTCTATTTTTTGGAGTAGTTTGAGAAGAATGGGTATTAACCCTTCTTTAAATATTTGGCAAAACTTGCATGTGAAGCCATATGGTCTTGCACTTCTGTTTGTTGGGAGTTTTCTGATTACTGGTTCAATTTCATTGCTGGTAATCAGTCTGTTCAAATTTTCTATTTCTTCCTGTTTTAGTTTTGGTTGGTTATATGTTTCTTGGAGTTTATCCATTTCTTCTAGGTTGTCCAATTTGTTAGCATATAATTTATCATAATCTTTTAATAATTCTTTGTACTTCTGTGATGTCAGTTGTTTATTTTTCCTCTTTCATTTGTGATTTTGTTTATTTGGGTCCTCTCTCTCCCTCTCTCTTCTTTTATCAGAGGTTTATCAATTTTGTTGATAGAGGTTTATCAATTTTGTTGATCTTTTCAAAGAACTAGTTCCTGGTTTCATTGATCTGTTCTATTGATTTTTTTAGTTTCTATGTCATTTATTACTCTTCTGGTCTTTATTATTGCCTTTCTTCTGCTAGTTTGGGGTTTTGTTTGTTCTTCTTCTAGCTCCTTTAAGTGTAACTTTAGGTTGTTTATTTGAGATTTTTCTTGCTTCTTGACATAGGCCTGTATTGCCATATACTTCCCTCTGAGAATAGCTTTTGCTGCATTCCACAGGTTTTGGGTTGCTGTGTTTTCATTTGCACTGGTTTCCATATAGTTTTTTATTTCTTCTGTGATTTTTTTTGGTTGACTCATTCATTGTCTAGTAGCATGTTATTTAACCTCCACATAATTGTGTTTCTTCCTGATTTTTTCCTTGTCATTGATTTCTAGTTTCATAGTATTGTGGTCAGAAAAGATGCATGGTATGACTCCGATCTTTTTCAATTTGTTGAGACTTGTTTTGTGGCCTAATAGGTGATCTCTTTTAGAGAATGTTCGATGTGCACTTGAAAAGAATGTATATTCTTCTGTTTTAGGAAGGAATGTTCTGAATATATCTGTTAAATCTATCTGGTCCAATGTGTCATTCAAAGCCATTGTTTCCTCGTTGATTTGCTTTTTGGATGATCTGTTCATCAATGTAAGTGAGGTGTTAAGTTCCCCTAGTACTATTGTATTACTATCAATTGTTTCCTTTATATTTGTTATTAACTGTTTTATGTATTTGGGTGCTCCCAGTTGGGTGCACAAATATTTATAATTCTTATATCTTCTTTTTTTTTATTTTATGATAGTCACAGAGAGAGAGAGAGAGGCAGAGACACAGGCAGAGGGAGAAGCAGGCTCCATGCACCCGGAGCCAGACGTGGGATTCGATCCCGGGTCTCCAGGATCACGCCCTGGGCCAAAGGCAGGCGCCAAAAAGCTGCGCCACCCAGGGATCCCTTCTTATATCTTCTTATTGGAACGTCCCATTTACGATTATATAGTGCCCTTCTTCACCTCTTGTTACAGTCTTTGTTTTAAAGTCTATTTTGTCCTCTATAAGTGATGCTACTCTGGCTTTTTTTTGATTTCCATTTGCATGATAAATATTTCTCTAGCCCTTCACTTTCAATCTGCAGGTGTCTTTAAGTCTGAAATGACCTCTTGTAGGCAGCATATAGATGGGTCTTGTAGTTTTTGTTTTGTTTTGTTTTTTAATCCATTCTGTCACCCTATGTCTTTTGATTGGAGAGTTTAGTTCATTTATATTCAAAGTAATTATTGATAGATATGTATTTATTACCATTTTGCTACTTGTTTTGTGTTTATGTAGTTTTTTGCTGATCTTTTCCTCTCCTGCTTTCTTTCATGGTTTGTTGACTTTCTTTAGTGA
This sequence comes from Nyctereutes procyonoides, assembly GCF_905146905.1. Classification (NCBI taxonomy): domain Eukaryota; kingdom Metazoa; phylum Chordata; class Mammalia; order Carnivora; family Canidae; genus Nyctereutes; species Nyctereutes procyonoides. Next base: position 28,127,749 of record NW_026575043.1, read on the forward strand.
TATATTTTGGTTACTTTCTCTTTATTCATATTGCATACTTATTATTTTGCATTTTGACGTGTGGTTACCACTACATTTGTATAAAACATGTGCATGTAGCAGTCTATATTAAGTTGATGGTCATTTAAGTTTTAACCCATTCTTTATTCCTGTCCTCCCCATGTTTTAGGCTTATGGTGCCTTATTTTACATCTTTTATTTTACAAATCCCTTGTCTTTTCACACTCTCACATTCTTCCCTTTCCTCTCATAGAGTCCCCTGTAATATTTCTTATAGGGCTGGTTTGGTGGTCATGAATTCCTTTTAGCTTTTATTTGTCTGCAAAACTTTTTTTTTTTTTTGAGACTCTATCCCTCCTTCTATTTAAGTGACAGTGCTGCTAAGTAGAGTATTCTTGTTTGCAGATTTTTTTCTTTTCAGTGCTCTGAATATATCATGCCACTCCCCTTTGGCCTCCAAAGTGCTGAAACATCTGCTGATAACCTTATAGGATTTCCCTAATATATAACTGTCTTTTTTTTCTTGCTGCTTTTAAGATCTTTTCTTTATCACTTTTGCCATTTTGACTACTCCATGTCTCGATGTGGCCCTCCTTGGGCTGATTTTGGAGGGGAGGGTCTCTCTGCTTCCTGGATCTAGATATTGATTTCCTTCCCCAGATTAGAATAGTTTTTAGCAATTATTTTTTTCAAATTCATTTTCTGCCCCTCTTTCTCTATCTTCTTCTTCCGGGATCCCTATAATGAGAACAATGTGGTATTTTTTTCCACAAGCGCACTGTGCTGATGGAAGATGCTAAGCATCTGAGATTTACATAGAGGGAATGAGTTACATCAAAAGATGTTGCAACCTTGTCCCTAAAATGAAGATAAATGCAACTGCAGCCTGTTTTCCCCCAATCTGCCTTCATAATCTATGGCAAACAGGTCAAATTTGTCACTGCCAAATGTAATAAATTTTTATCCGTGGTTTTGGAAAAAGATAAATCGTCAAGAGAATAATTTCCAAACACTCTGTAAAGGTTACATAGCCCCACGTTGGTTTTCTAAAAGTAGGAAAATAGGGAAAAATTTCATTTCCAGTCTTACCTACATTTCAAACTCTCTGGATGTTTCCAAAATGGCAAAGGACACCCCTTCTTCCGGACACTGAGTTTGTTAGACTCTACTGGGAAGATCATTAGAACCACCCAGAAAAGAACTGTGTTATAAGGCTAAATGCACAGAACTACCACTCTTGGGCATCTACAGTCAGCCTAATTTAATAACTCATTCACAGCAAGCTGTAGAGTTAGCAAAGAACTTTAAAAATATATGTTGTCTGTGTGAACCTTTCAGCAAGGTAGGTTTTTGTTAGTCTCCATTTTTCTAATAAGGAGAATGAAACAGAGAGATTAGAGTCACTGAGAAAAAAAGCCTCAATCTTCAGATTCCAAATTCCAGTCCTTCTTGTATATTCAATCTTTGCCTTTATTTTTTGCCCTTTGAATCAAAATCAGGACTGAGGTAAATTTGGGGAGAGAAACTCTGCTTCCCTAGAGAAGTTTATCTACCTTCTTCTGTAAGAAAAGCAGGATTTTAAAAGTTGCTGGGAACAAGGGCGTTGTGAACCTCCCTGGGAAGGAGAGCCACAGTGCACTGCTCTGTTGCACACTATCTTCCTCCTCTGCTCTGCCACTGTGGTCAGAGCTGGGACATCCCTTATAGAAGGAAACTGGGCTCCCCACTGCAGTGAAGTACATCCATTAGCCTCATTCTCAAGCTCAACATATGACAGGTGCAGAAGGGGTTTAATAAGGAACAATCTCTCCAGCTTGGAACAGAAGGGACCTCTTTTCTATTGCTTGAGGTTTGAGGTCAAGATTCAATGGAGACAAGTATGATGGTGAATCTATAAATAGTCAGATAATGGGACTGCTTTGAGTTTCAAAGGGATTTTTCAGTCCTTTGAAAAATGTATGAGGTAGTAAGGTATCAGTATGGCAGCCCTGTGCTTAAAACTAATTTCTTTTCTGACCTAATGAAGAATTCATTGTGTTAGACTGCTTATTACTTTTAACTTTAAAAATGTTCCCAGAGGCAGCTTGGCCTACACAGTGTCCAGTGATTGGAATGCATATATTCTCCAAAGGGAGGTCCAGTGCTCACTTTTATGAGATTTTAACTTGGGCAGGTTCTTAGTTGGAGATAACAGAATCTACTCCATCTATCTCAAGAGAAACAGGATTTATTAGGGGATGGAGATAACTTGCTGAATCATCGTGAAGGCTCAAAACAGAGAATTGGGATTGAACTTCCAGGAAAAACCTGTCGACTTAAATACAGACCTGAGCTGCTGAGGGATGGGCTGCTTTGGTCATGGTCCTGAAATAGAGAAGGGGCTGTAGTATCTAGAAGAAGTCACCACACTACTGTCTCAGTCATGCTGCCACGATCCAAACCAACAAAACAGATGTACAATTGAGTGTCTCTTCCTATGTGGCTCAGTTCTGAATCAAAATCTCACACTAGTGCATCTCAAAGACAGAACTGAAACTGCATCTGGGACTCTAGGCAAATGAGCGTCTGGTGTTGGCATCCACCCAGGTTTAGAAAGAGTGTTGAGGGAAGCCCTCTATAGAACCAACAGGGCTTTAAACCACATCTCTTCCTTCCACAGGCATACTAAAGAGCAAAGCTTATTTCCCATCATTCTAGCCCCTGACCCGTCCATCACTCATCCATTTACCCATCTATGTATCCACCTATCCATCCATCCCTCCACTCATCCATCCCCCCACTCATCCATCCATCCATTCATCCATCCATCCATCCATCTGCCAATCCATCCATTCATCAATCTTTGCACTTTGGATATTATTTATTTAAAAAAATCTGTTTCAGAATATGTCTAAAAGATAGGACTATTTCAAAGATCTGACTACAACTTCATTATCATACACACATTCTTAATAATAATTCCTTAATATCATCAAATATCTAGTCAATGTTCCAATTTTCCCAATTGTCTCATAAGTTTCAAAACCAGTTTGTTTGAATAAGGTTCTAAATAATGAGGGTTTGGGTGATACAGCATAAATTGATTGACACGTCCCTTCAGCCTCTTTTAATCGGCAGTTTCTTCTCCTTTATTCTCCTCTCCTCTCCTGCCTTTCTCTCTCCTCTCCACTCTGCCCCTCCTCCTGTTTCCTTCTCCTCCTCCTCCTTATCCTCTTACTTCTTCACCTCTCCTTCCCACTCCACTTTAACAATCTCTTTGTTAAAGAAACTGGGTCATTTGTCCTACAGAGCCTTTCCCAGTCTGGATTGTGCTTGCTCTATGCATCTTCACAGTATCTTCTACTATAGTTGGTTGTCTTTTTTATTTTCCATAAACAAGCACTTGGATATAGAGGCTGATCTGATTTAGGGTTCCTTTTTTTTTTTTTTTGGTAAGAGTACTTGAGAAGAGCACATCACTCAGAGGTTTGTAATATTCATTTGTCTCTCTTTTGGTGACATAAGCATCCAGTAGATGATCACTGCCTGAGTCCACCTTTTCACTAAGGGTTTGCAAAACATCTAGATTCTTGATGTGTCATTTTTTATTCATTAATTGGCTGGAATATTTCAAGTGTGAGATATTATCCCTCATCAATGATTGGCTTTCCCAAGGCATCTCAAGATGCCTTTATATAGGAAAAGCAGAGGACATTCTTGATCTGCACCCTCACCCCTGCCACCTTTATTTCTTACCAGTTTTCAGAAAAACAAATTGGAATTTATTATTTTAAAGGTAGCATCTTTTACAGGTAATCAATGAGTTTTTTTTTTAAGTGTCACTATGACATCATGGATTTAAGCAAATTTGGTTTGTGTCAATCTATTGCAGTTATTTTTTTTAACTGATGCCCAAATTGACCCATTTGAGAGGGAACCTCTATCTTTCTACATAATTCTAATCATCTTATCATCATCTTGGCTTCATTAATTCCTTGTATGAAAACATGTTGCAGGTTTCTTTTGTGTATTTCTTGCCCCAGACCCAGAACCAGCCATTTCTTCAAGGATCTCTTGTTCCCTTTAGTAAGAAAAAGTATTTAAAGACCACAATCTGGATGCTTCATGAAATAATAGATACTTTTTAAAGTATCTATTTATTCTTCAATTATTGCAAGGAGCAAAGAATGAAAAAGAATGTGACAATTAGCATGGAGCATAGAAAGTCAGCATCAAGCCTTTGAAGGCCCCTACTTCGTAGGTATAAGTAAAAAAACTGATGGTGTTGTTTGATAGTTTATGAGTTGGGGTTTTGGGAGAAGCATTTTGGGGGTTGAATACAGTTCATGTGTTTCTCTCTAGCTGCCTCTACCCTCTGCTGGGTAGTTCTCCCTCCGTGATAGTGTGAGGAGACAGAGGACATGGGTTGCTTCATCACCTGCTAACGAGGAGTGACCACTTGGAATTGCTTATTCCCAGAGGCTGCGATGCCAGGGCCCCGATCAAAGTGACACAGTAAGAATTTGGTGAGAGGCAAGAGATCTTGCCTAGGAATCTGGAGACTTGGGCTCACATCCTGCAATAAGTATTGCTCAACCGTGCTCCCTTTTAACCATCCTTTCCTGTTCTAGAAGCCATGTAACCTTTCTGTGTGTGTTTCCTCATCTGTAAGGGGTGGTAGTGTATGTGTGCATGTCTTGGTGTAATGGGTAGAGTAGGACAATTATCTGTATCCTAGCAAACAAGCTTTATCTGAGGGCCATTCAGACAGAAATAAAATATATGTACAAGTTAAAATATTTGCAGTGATGTTATCTTCCCCCCACCCCCAGGTAGTTTTAATCCTGGCTTCAGGAGCCCGCTGTTTTGATGGGCACTGCAAATCCCCTTGACCCAACATCACTTCTCCACTGGCCCTGCTGCAGTGCTCGGCATTTCCTCAGTTCTCACCCTTGGTATTTTGGGATGGTTCTTCATATATTGTCTGGAAGAAATGATATGTGATCTACTACAACCCTGGTTACAATGATTCTACCGGACTAGACTGTGGGTGACCACCTTCTAAGTCTTGGTGTGAATGAGCATGGCAGGGCTCCTTTTCTTGGGGAGGAAAGTAGTGGCGAGGTCTGGGGTGGGGGGAACGGAAAGTACAGTTTGGAGGCCCACTGTTAGGGTGAAGTTTGGGAGACAATCTCATGGCAAGTCACTAGTGGATGTCTGTTGTTTTTACCTGCCTTGATTTCATTCTAGAGAATTACCCATTCTCTGTGGGGATGGTCTTATTGAAAGGACTATTTCTGTCTCTCCTCAAGGGAAAGGATGTGTCTATGCTCTGAGCTAGGCCAGTCAGATGCTGTCTCTCAGGAACTGAATCCCAAGTGGTGCAACATAGAGACCTACCACAGCTGGAGTGGATCCATCTCAATGGCGGTAGCTCCTGCCACCTGGATCTGCCCTGATGTCTGGCCTTCCAGAGCCTATGTCTTCAACTTCTTTTTGCTGTCTTCCAGTGAATTTACTTCTCTCTCTTCCCTGCACTGCTTAAGTTACCTGGATTTGACTTCTGCTCCTTGACACCAAGAATTCTAGCATAAATGCATGTAAAAAAAAAAAAAACCAAACTGGTTTAATGACATAATTTAACCTGCCTCCTCCAGCCCCCCACTGTGTAGCAGAGAAGTAGCTAAGCCACATTACTAAATGCACTATTGGAAGGCACTTCTATCTCTGGTTTTTCCACTGGACTTTGGGGGCTGGTCTCTTTTAACTCTGCAAGACATGAAGAGGCCTATGTGTTCTTCCAACTGCTTCCTGGACAGCTTAGATTTTGTAGGAACCAAAGGCTGGGGGTTGGCCTATATCTTCCTCTCTTTGCATTTTATGGGCCTCTGTTTAACTCCATGCTGTTATACAGTATACATCCTTCAGGAGGAGGTAACACATTTTATCTTCTCCATTACAAAACCGCGCACGGCTCTTACAGAAAATATTTTTCATGAAAAAATGAAAACAAAATTCACACATAATCCTATCACCAGATTACATCTTAAAATCTTGCTGTGATTTCTTATAGTCTTCATGACCACACATATATAAATAATGTATACTTTTTAAAAACAGGATTATAATGTCTTTTAAACTTAAAATACCTTAAAGGAGTTTCAGGTCATTAAATTATTTAATGGTTGCACAGCATTCTTGCCCTGTTGTATATTCATTATTCACATTCTCATGTCACCTAAACCTTCACATTCTTTTTATGCACAAGAACCTAAGAGTTAAAATCACTTTCCTCACCTGAAATTGGTGTACACATAGCTCAAAGTGAGCTGTAGCCCACACTAATGTCCAGCATGCGTCATCAATGCCTCTTGAGCACTGGTGGAGTGACCAGAGGCAAATAAAGCAGGTGCTCTTTTTTTGGTGCTCTAGGTTACAGACCTCACACAGAGCTTGCTGTGCTGAGGAGGTGTGTAAACGCTGAAGTCAATGACCTTCAGCCCAGCAGATCTTCTGCAACTTTTACCTCAGTATCAGTCTGTCCCAGGGGAGAGTTTGCAGACGGGCTCTTGTTATCAATACACTTTAATCTCGTCCTGCACCAAGCCCACACCAGTATGCTAATGAGAACTCTACTCTCCTGGGCATGACTGTGAACATCTTTCCTCACTAGGTTTCAGAACGTGCTGAGAAATCTTGGCTGAGCACCGTGCAGGGGGGAAAGGAACAACATTCTGGATGGTCATTTGCTTTACTGGATGCAGGATTTCTTTTGATTGGTTGAATCAGGTAAGAGTACTTGTATTTTCTTGGAGAGGGAGGGAGGGGTCTTGAATCATCCCTTTGTCTTAGAGATCTTTCTCTGAAAGATCTCTGCATTTCGCTGAAATGCAAAAAGCTTCACTCCGTTTTCTTAGCTTTGGAAAATTTAGTTTTGCCAAATTATTACCTTTTTACTCTCACGGTCTTGAAAAACAGAGACCTCAGCATAGTAGAGATGTGGCAAGTGGCTTGCTGTTGTGTTCCAGCCTCATCACTGGGCTTGCAAACTGTGCCAGATCAAGTGAGAACCAGTGGGAAATGTCAAATCTTTTGAGTTCCAACCATTAGCTCAGCTCTCCATGGTGTATTCCGAAGGCAGACAAGGCATTTGCTTTAGATTTGAATCCAGATTGTAGTCATCAATGAAAAATAAATAGTGGAACCGGTTAAAAAAGAAAGGTGATAATGTTGGCGGTAATTCTGGCAACAGGGCAGTGAAACCCATGAAGTACATGATGGAAATCTGAGTTAGAGCCGGAAACTCTAATGTTAGATCAAGTGCCACTGTTGACTTGTGTAAAATGCTGCTGGTGGTAATCAGTTCAGCAGAATAAAGCTAGCAAAAAAAAAAAAAAAAGTGATATGGGGCCATGTCTGTGTGTTGTGTAGGCTCCTACCATGTGACCACATTCACACGTATGTGCCATGTACATGTAGATGCTCTGGGGTCGGGAGGTCTGCTGCCGCTCGGCCTTGTTGAATTGTCCTGGTGGAGCAGCAACTCTCCCAGCCAGGAGGAAGAGGAGTGAAACCAAAGCTTTTAGAAAGAACTAGGTACACTGGGTTTGAGGTTTGCCACTGAGATAGCAGCTACGGACTAGTAAATGTACTTGGATCGTCCAAGTTTCAGAGGCACAGGTTAGATGTGTTTCCTGATTCCTGAGGGCTGACAGTGAATGTTGGGACCGAGATCAGAACTAATTTGTTTTGCCTTAAATTTGAAGTTGTCCCTGATGGTAGCAGTGAAAGTGACCATGGTGGTGATAAATGGATGAGGAAAGGGTACTAATGACCAAGAAATTTAGGAAGATGTGCCAGTCTCTTTGTTCACTTCCAGTTCAGCCTTACCTGTGAAATGTTTGCTGTTAGACTGATTGTTAAACTCTAGTCCAAGGGCACCTGGGGGGACTCAGTCAGTGAAGCATCTGCCTTTGGCTCAGGTCATGATCTCAGGCTCCTGGGATCGAGCCCCACGTTGGGCTCCCTGCTCAGCGGAGAGTCTGCTTCTCCCTCTCCCTCTGCCCTCCTCCCCTCTTGTGCTCTCTCTCTATCTCAAATAAATAAATAAAATCTTTAAAGAAATAAATAAACTCCAGTCCAGGGATTGCAAAATAAAATAAGTACAAAATAAGGTAGTAACTTAGATAGAAAAGGGCCACTGGGAAGAGTCTGTGGTGGGTTGGAGGACACATGCCCTCTCTGAAGGAACAGCAGCTACTATGTTCTACAAGCTCTTGGCACCCAGGAATGCTGACTCAGTGTTGCCAGGGTTTATGAACTATTTTGAAAGGAAACTTGAGGGTTTAGATTTGTAAATGTAGACTCTCTTTTTACAGATGAACTGTAAGCTCCTCTATCTTGTCAACTAAATCAAATTGAAACAGAAAGTTGGGCCATGCTAAGCACACTTGTTTGGAGGGAATTTGTAACTTGGGTGGGGGGGGGTGTAGCATCTGAGTCACGTAATACCCATCTTGGCAGCACGTCCTAGGACTCTAATCCCATCTCATTGCTATGGTTCCCTGAAGTATGGGTTGAGAAAATGGGCTCTGAAGTTCCTACCTGTGATTCCAAGAATTCTTTAATGCAGCTTCATTTAAACTCCCTTCGAGGACAGTGAGGAGCAGAGTTGCTGTTTTGCAACCTAACGATAACTGCAAACATTTTGAACACCTACGGGACAAACAAATTATTGCTTGTCATCTCATTTTCATAAGAACTCTATAAGGTGGGGACTAAGATTATCATCATAATCACACCACCATTTACAGATGGAAAAACTGAGGTTGGGGAGGATCTCCCAAGGTTGCTGAGTAAGTGGCAGAAATGAGATTTGGATTCTGGAGTCAGAAGGTAAAATCCATTTTTTTTAAAGATTTATTTATTTACTTACTTACTTATGATAGACATATATATATATAGAGAGAGAGAGGCAGAGACACAGGAGGAGGGAGAAGCAGGCTCCATGCCGGGAGCCTGACATGGGACTCGATCCCGGGACTCCAGGATCACGCCCTGGGCCGAAGGCAGGCGCCAAACCGCTGAGCCACCCAGGGATCCCCTAAAATCCAATTTTTAAGCACCATATTATACCTTCTCCTACAGTATGTGAATTTTTAGCTTCCATAGTCTCTCTGAGTGATGATGACTCTGACTCCTAAAGTATCTTAATGGATCTGTAAGGACATTTTCTGCCTTTGTAGAACACAGGGGCATTGTCTTTGCATCTTTGTCTTTGTCTTCATCCTTTGACAGGGTTTGTAAAATGTATGGGATCTTTCTGATGATAGAAGAGGGAGATTTTCCTAATGCCTGGCTTGAGACCAGAGAGGCCACCTTCCCTTTCATACTTTTTTCTCATTAGATATTAACTGAAGGTTAGCAAATGGAATTTAAAGGCCAATTTTTTTTTATGATAGTCACAGAGAGAGAGAGAGAGAGAGAGAGAGAGAGAGAGAGGCAGAGACATAGGCAGAGGGAAAAGCAGGCTCCATGCACCAGGAGCCCGACGTGGGATTCGATCCCGGGTCTCCAGGATCGCACCCTGGGCCAAAGGCAGGCGCTAAACCGCTGCGCCACCCAGGGATCCCTAAAGGCCAAAATTGTGTGTAGACACCTCCTTATAGACAAGGTCCTTTTCCTTAGGCCATGACCATAGGGGACAGCCCTAACCAAGGGTGATCACCCCTGTCGACGGAAGTGTTCCCACATCCACCCGTGTGCAGATAGCATCATCACCACCAACGAAAATAGTATGATGCAGCCAAGGGATACACATACACATACATTTTAGCTTAGTTGCTAATGCCAAATGGTGAGTGGTGGCTTCTAGAATGAGCACTGTGCTGAGAAGAGTCTGGAAACCACATCTGAGCTCACCAACGAGTGCTGTAATTGACTGGTCTTGTCTGCCATGGCTTGGCATATGCAACTAGTGGCAGGTATGCTCTGTACTTGCCATGGCCGCTATCGTCTATTTGTGCGGTGGCACTAAGACATCATGGGCTGGGGCAGCTCAAAGCACATGCATTTTAATTTGTGATCCTGTCTTTTCCTGCCTCATCCATTTCTGCTTTTCCTCAGGAGAGATGGCCAAACGCACCTTCTCCACATTAGAGACATTCCTGATTTTCCTGCTCGTGATGATGACTGCTGTCACGGTAGCCCTTCTCAGCCTCCTGTTTATCACCAGTGGGACCATTGAAAATCACAAAGGCAAGTTGTAATGGGCTCTCTTGGGTGCTATTCCTAGCCTGTGGGAAGTTTCTTGATTACTGGAGACGCCAAGGCAAAGAACAGTGTCTGCTGGTAATGCCGATAACAGGGCTGTTCAGTGTGTACTTAAGCAGCCTAGGATGGCCAGCTAACCTTTACATTAATTGCCCTTTCTGCATTGATAGCAATTTTTATCAAGTTTACCTTTGCCCCCAAATAGTCAGTTGACAGGCATTCTGACATGGCGCTTACTCATCTGTCACTTTTCCACTGACTGAAGCCCTATTCAGAATTCTTCAAGGCCCAGTAAAGTGAGCATTTGCCCCATGTTCCTGTCTTTCTCTTTGACTTTTCTTGGGCATCATCTTCTCTTGGGGACAAAAGGAGAATGAAAGACCCATTGAATATCAACTAGTCTGTGGAAAGCATTGAACTCAAATTCTTAGGAAGGCCGATCAAGTTTTATAAATGAAGTGGAGTGAGGAGGTGGAACAAGGTAGGGCAACGATCTTCAGCCCCTCCTGAGTGCCAACTGTTAGTTGTCATGGGGTCACATGGACTCAGATCCCCAGAGTTTTCAAGAGAAGCTAGAATGGATGATTTAGGCAATTCTTGATATATATATATATATATATATATATATATATATATATATATATATTTAATATTGGGAATTAATTTAGTTTTTGAAGATGATGTAGGCTACATTTACAGGCAATATTGGGCCCTTGGATCTTTGATGGAGCCCTACTTTAATGGCGGGTCCTATACTATATAAGTAGAGAAGACAGGTGGGGGTTGAATGCTTTGACCCAAGTAAAGGGAGGGCTGGCTTTAGGCCAAACAGAAAAGGCTTTCATCTCAGTTTTCCCTCTAGTGGCCTCTTGTTTCCAGCACATTCTCTACCATGACCCTGAGCTTTCAATTCCCTGCAAACACAAGAGGGACAGAGATTCTCTGTGCCAGTGGTGTGGAGAGCAGGGGCATGAACTGCTAGGAAAGAAAGGACCCATAAGACTTCCTTAGTTTTGGCTTTTAAAGTTAGAGAATCCAGAGGCTGAGACTCAGGGAGGTGATCAACAGTTACGGTAACTATTCTTATAGTAGGAGTTGCTGTTTGTTGAGTAGTTGCTGTGTGTTGAGCACTATGGTCAAGAGTCTACATACTTTTCTCACTTAATTCTCATAAAACTTCTATAAAGGTAGGTGCTAGTCTTAGTACCATTTTCCAGATGTAGAACCTGAGATTCTGAGGTCATAAAGAAATCACCCTTGGCCTTTGGACTTGGTTTGCTTTGGTTGGCACTCCATTCCTACTTGGTATCAATAAGGCAAAGGTGCCTGCCTCCTTCCTTGCAATAATTGATCTCTCAAAGGCTTGTGGTTGAGAAAATATGGATTCTAACTACACAGTGAATATAGATGAAATAGCATCAGATTCTGAGTCATAGGACCTGATTCATCTCGTGCTGTCCATGAAATTGTCGTTACATTCCTTCTCTGGGGTCCAGTTTTCCTATACATAAAATTGAGGAGATCAGACTAGGTGACCTCTAGCTTTTCTTGAGTCCTCAGGATCCCAGGGAGTCAGCAGTCAATCTCCTAAATACTTTCTGAGCACTGATGCTTGTGACAGTGACATCTGTTGCCTTGGCCACCTTGGCTATTGTCTGGGGTGGAAACAAACAAACAAATAACAAGCATATGTAAGATATCTCAATATGTAAATAGGACCAAAGCTATATGCTGGCAATTATTCTAAATGTTTAATATGTATTAACATATTGATTGTTTAAAACAGCCCTAGCAAGTAGAGTATTGTTAGCCCTATTTTATAGATGAGAATAATCAGAGGAGAAAAGGGTAAGTGATTTGTTCATTGGTAAGTGGTAGAGTCCATTTTCAAACACAGGGTATGTGTTTCTGGAATCTGCTCTTGTAGGCTCTGTGCCATTCTGCCTCCCTTGATACTGTGTGTGTGTGTGTGTGTGTGTGTGTGTGTGTGTGTGTGATAGTCACATAGGACATGTACACGCATATATGTTGATGGTGATATGAGTAAAATAAGGTGGAGCTATGTTTTTAAATTTTTTTAAAGGTTTTATTTATTTATTCATGAGAGACAGAGAGAGAGAGAGAGAGAGAGAGAGAGAGAGAGAGAGAGACAGAGACATAAGCAGAGGGAGAAATAGGCTCCATGCAGGGAGCCTGACGTGGGACTCGATCCTGGGTCTCCAGGATCAGGCCCTGGGCTGACGGTGGCGCTAAACCGCTGAGCCACCAGGCTGCCCAGGTGGAGCTATGCTGAGCATATATGATCTAGTCTGCATTCTGAATAAAAGGCTTAAGAGAGTTGGGGAAAAGGGGGCAGCATAGAGATGGGGAGGGGCGTGGCATTCCCAGCTCAACCTAGTGGAGCTGCCTCTGAGTGTGATGGAAATGAACCAACTCGGAAGGGAGTCATGGAGCTTGGTTGGTGGACAAGAGAGAAGTAAGGTCTCTGAATGCAGAGAAGGGTGGAGACAGATCCCTGGAGGTTAGATCTAGTAGGCTGCGTGCCAGGAATTTGGCACCTGGTTTGTTTGTCTAGAGGAGAAGTGCAAGGGGAGTAGGTGCAGGGCCATGAGTTTGACAAGGAATGGGAAGTTGAAGGACATTTGACATAGGCCTTGACTGTTAGGGTGAAGTATCTCCAGTTCAAGAGAAAGATCTTCTTTAGGATTATTATATACTGTAAGTTCCTGAGATGTTTCTTACCATATATTTTAAATATAAGAGAATATATAACGATTTCTCCTTAGGAACCTGAGCCTACGTGTTCTAATCGATGCCAACAAATACATGGACTGGAATGTTGTTCCTTGAGTATTTTATTTTGCTTTTAGATTCAGGTGTTCCCACAATCCAGAGCTCTACAACCACCCTGGGCTCCACAGCCACTCAAGGCTCAACACTCACCCATGGCACAACAGCCACCCAGACACCGCCAGTGGTCACCACCCCAGAGCCTCCTCTCTTTCAGAACTTTAGTGGCTACCATATTGGTGTTGGGCGAGCTGACTGCACAGGACAAGTAGCAGATATCAACTTGGTAGGTAAATCATGGGCTCCTCAAGGAGAAAGAGACAAGTAATGTTATAGCTTGCATCCTACACTTACTCCTGATGATCACATCGTCTTCTTCTCACTTTTCCATTGCTTTACTGCTAACACTATGAATATTGTACTCTAAAGAGGGACTGTGTGTTCAACTGCAACTCCTTTATAAAGCCAATTGGCCATTTTTCATTAATGGAAATGGCAGGGCTGGCAAACTCACATACCACGGGGGGTGAGCTGGTACCATAAAGGACTGAAGCTGGCCCGTGTAAGCCGATAAGTGTCTAAAGAATCCTCAGTTTGGAGGGCAGCGGGGAAGTTGTGGGGTACAACTGTAAAGTGCATGGCTTTAGCGATTATTGCCATGTAGGGCTGCCCTATCTTAAAGTCTTTTCAAGAGAAGCTGGAAAATCTCTGGATCAGAGACCTGAGGATCTAAATCACTCACTTGGAAAATATAGGCAAGTCTAGTTAAAACTGGAAGCCTAGTGGAGGCCAACATTGTAAGCCAAGGACAGCGTGTCTGTGGGTCGAGTGTGGCCTACTGGCTGCTGACATGCAATATCTTGGTTGAGATGGTGGATATATTCATTCACCTCAACCCTTCTCTAGGAAGCTAGGACATGAGGTTTTTTGATGAGATTTTCTTCCTCCTAATAAATCATCTTTAGAGTCTAGGAATTATTCCCTACTGTCTGTTCTAAGAAATAGCTCTACAAACCCTAAGTGAACATGCCTATGAGGTGCAAAGCAAGCAGTAGAGGGAGCATTCTGAAGACTTTATGGGTGGGCCTTATGACATGGTGAGGAGGGGGTTTGCAATATGTAGATTTGATCTGACTCAGTTGAGGGACGGTCAACAGGGTAAAAGCCAGAGTGAGACATCTTCAGTAGATATTATTTAATTGTAAAGAAACCATTTTCTTCAGAGAAAGAAAGAAGATCCCACACCAATAAAACAAAGAGAGGGAGACTTCAGTCTTTAGGATGTTCCTGGGAATGTGGGACGGTGGTAGGGGAACTACTTCATTCCATAGTACCTTAGGCAGGAGGAAAGAACAGAAAACTCTGGAAGGTCTCTGATATGATAATGGAATGCCCAAGCCACGCCAGCCCCTTCCTTAACAGGTGGGCCTGTGAATGGCTTCTGCCAAACTGATGGCTACTGTGTGTTTACGTTTTTCTGCACAGAAAACGATGATGGCTTTATTATTGAAAACACATCGTATTATCTCACGCAGAGCCATGATGTCCTGTGGACTGTGTTTTACTTCACCTTTCCTATGTAGTCTCTTCATGTGTGGGTGTGCCTGGTTCTGGTGGCAGGGGAGTGAGGCAGAGTGGCACTGACTCTCTCTTCCTTTCTAGATGGGCTACAGTAAAACTGGCCAGAATGCCCGGGGCATCCTCACCAGGTTGTACAGTCGTGCTTTCGTCATGGCGGAGCCCGATGGGTCCAATCGAGTGGTGTTTGTCAGCATCGACATAGGCATGGTATCCCAGCGACTCAGGCTGGAGGTGAGTGGCTGAGGTGACAACGCAATGACATGATTTAAAAGAAAAGCTCTGTGAGTGAGTGTGACAGTAACTAAGCCCTCCTGGCTTCTCATCCAGTGAGTTCCACTGCCCTCCACCCTTAGAAGCTCTTGACAAACCAGCAAACAATGGCAGTCTAAGTCATCTTGGTCAAACTTGCTTTCAATTCTGCTGACAGCTCTTTGTCATTATTAATGTTAGTGTTTTGAAAGCTTATTATGTTCTAGGCGACCTTCACACACGTGCCCTTATTTAATCCTCCTTGATAGAAGCTTGAGGGCTCTAATTATTCACTAACCCTTCCCTCCAGTGTATAGACAATTGTGAAGAGGTGCAAGGAGCCAGATGAGAAGTGAAACACAACACTGAAATGAGGTCGGCCATAAATGGCTGAAGTTGGGTGAGAGGTACATGGAGGCCTCATTATGCTATTCTCGTTATTTTTGCATGTGTTTGAATGTTTCCATAATAAAATTTAGAAAGAGTAGTTTTGGCTCTCTCCCTCTTTATTGTAGAATATGGCAGGCTCTTCTGTGATTTCTCCTCAAACTGAGACCCGTGTTGCCCCCTCTGTGGGGAAGATTGAGCTTAGTAGAAGGGTGCCCATGGGTCCTGGGCAGGCAGCAGTAAGGTGTGCAGAGGGAGAGGGAGAAGTAGGGAGATGGGCATGGACTTCCAGGTCTGTCTTTCTAAGCCAGTTTCTTGGCCCTGAGGCAGTTGTAGTTTCTGCATGGGATCAGGTCACAGAAAGAGAGTGTGCTCTCTGAATGTCTGCTCACATATTGACAAAGGTGAGGAAGAAGAGAGGCTGGAGCACCCAGGAGAGTGACTGTTAAATGTCTACTCTTCAATGTCACCTTCTATCAGTCTCATCTATTAAACCCTGTTCCTCCTGCTGTGTGAAATGGTCCACGAGAGCGATGATGAGGGGGCCTCGAGGCATTTCTCCTACATAGCTCCCCAAGAGGGGAGCGGAAACCACCCGCATCTCTGGATGTCCACTCCTACACTTACAACACAACTATGAGGTGGGTTTGTTGTTATCCCCACTTTATGGATAAGGCAACAGAGTCTTAGAGAAGGCAAGGAACTTTCCCAAATTCACACAGTTATCAAATGGTAGAGCTGGGTTCCGAACGCACATGTGCCTGATACCAGAGCCCACATTCTTACAAGTGACATTATTCTATTATCTTGGAGGGGCAAATGTACTGACTACCCATTTTTGTTGTTGTTTGTTTGCTTTTGTGGTTTTTTTTTTTTGGCACAGTACTCTGGTCACTTCAAGGGGCACACAGCCGAGTGAGTCAGAACCCACATTCCCTATGAGCTCACTAGCCAGTTGAGGAGAAGAGGAAGGAGTGAATCGAAAAACATAGTAACTATAATTCACTGGAGTACAGTACAGTGATGTGTTAGTTATCTATTACTGAGTAACAAATAGCCCCAGAAATCAGCTGCTTAAAACAGAAAACATCTTTCATTCTGTTGGTCAGGAAATCAGGACTGGCTTAGCTGGGTGGTTCTGGCTTAGGGTATCTTGAAATCAAGGTGTTGGCAAAGGCCATAGTCATTGGAAGGCTTAATTAATCCACTTCCAAGATGATTCACTTGTGTGGCTGCTGGCAAAAGGCCTCCTTTCCCTACTTTCCATATCCTTGTGGCCTAGAACAGCCCCTTCCCTCGGAGTGGGTGATGCCAGAGACCGAGCAGGGAAGAAACCCCGGGTTAACCTCTCCTAACCCAGCTCAGAAGTTGCACGTCCAGCCTATTGTGTTCATTGGAAGCAAGTCTCCAAGTCCAGGTCACACTCAGGGATGGGAAAGCAAAGTGTGCCCTCTGAAAGGGAGGAGTATCTGAGTAAAGTAAGTCAATCGGAGAAGGACAAACAGTGCATGTTCTCATTCATTTGGGGAATATGAATAATAGTGAAAGGGAATATAAGGGAAGGGAGAAGAAATGTGTGGGAAATATCAGAAAGGGACACAGAACATAAAGACTCCTAACTCTGGGAAATGAACTAGGGGTGGTGGAGGGGGAGGAGGGCGGGGGGTGGGGGTGAATGGGTGACGGGCACTGAGGGGGACACTTGACGGGATGAGCACTGGGTGTTATTCTGTATGTTGGTAAATTGAACACCAATAAAAATTAATTTATTAAAAAAATGAGTTTGGAAGTACTCCATCTCTTTCTATCTTTCCAAACAGCTTTAGTAGAATAGGTATGATTTCTTCTTTAAACGTTTGATAGAATTCCCCTGGGAAGCCATCTGGCCCTGGACTCTTGTGTCTTGGGAGGTTTTTGATGACTGCTTCAATTTCCTCCCTGGTTATTGGCCTGTTCAGGTTTTCTATTTCTTCCTGCTCCAGTTTTGGTAGTTTGTGGCTTTCCAGGAATGCGTCCATTTCTTCAAGATTGCCTAATTTATTGGCATAGAGCTGTTCATAATATGTTTTTAAAATCGTTTGTATTTCCTTGGTGTTGGTAGTGATCTCTCCTTTCTCATTCATGATTTTATTAATTTGAGTCTTCTCTCTCTTCTTTTTAATAAGGTTGGCTAATGGTTTATCTATCTTATTAATTCTTTCAAAGAACCAACTCCTGGTTCTATTGATCTGTTCCACAGTTCTTCTGGTCTCAATTTCGTTGAGTTCTGCTCGAATTTTAATTAACTCTCTTCTTCTGCTGGGCGTCGGGTCGATTTGCTGCTTCTTCTCTAGCTCCTTTATGTGTAAGGTTAGCTTTTGTATTTGAGTTCTTTCCAGTTTTTGAATGGATGCTTGTATTGCGATGTATTTCCCCCTCAGGACTGCTTTTGCTGCATCCCAAAGATTTTGAACAGTTGTATCTTCATTCTCATTAGTTTCCATGAATCTTTTTAATTCTTCCTTAATTTCCTGGTTGACCCTTTTATCTTTTAGCAGGATGGTCCTTAACCTCCACGTGATTGAGGTCCTTCCAAACTTCTTCTTGTGATTGAGTTCTAATTTCAAGGCGTTATGGTCTGAGAATATGCAGGGGACGATCCCAATCTTTTGGTATCGGTTCAGACCCGATTTGTGACCCAGTATGTGGTCTATTCTGGAAAAAGTTCCATGTGCACTTGAGAAGAATGTGTATTCAGTTGAGTTTGGATGTAAAGTTCTGTAGATATCTGTGAAATCTATCTGGTCCAGTGTATCATTTAAAGCTCTCGTTTCTTTGGAGATGTTGTGTTTAGAAGACCTATCAAGGGTAGAGAGAGCTAGATTGAAGTCACCAAGTATAAGTGTATTATTATCTAAGTATTTCTTTACTTTGGTTAATAATTCGTTTAAGTATTTGGCAGCTCCCACATTCGGGGCATATATATTGAGGATTGTTAGAACAAATTATTTTAAGATTTGTGTGGAATCAGAAAAGACCCCGAATAGCCAGGGGAATTTTAAAAAAGAAAACCATAGCTGGGGGCATCACAATGCCAGATTTCAGGTTGTACTACAAAGCTGTGGTCATCAAGACAGTGTGGTACTGGCACAAAAACAGACACATAGACCAATGGAACAGAATAGAGAATCCAGAAATGGACCCTGAACTTTATGGTCAACTAATATTCGACAAAGGAGGAAAGACGATCCACTGGAAGAAAGACAGTCTCTTCAATAAATGGTGCTGGGAAAATTGGTCATCCACATGCAGAAGAATGAAACTAGACCACTCTCTTGCACCATACACAAAGATAAACTCAAAATGGA
The DNA here is from genome assembly GCF_905146905.1 of Nyctereutes procyonoides. Classification (NCBI taxonomy): domain Eukaryota; kingdom Metazoa; phylum Chordata; class Mammalia; order Carnivora; family Canidae; genus Nyctereutes; species Nyctereutes procyonoides. The sequence goes on from NW_026575043.1 coordinate 28,146,354, forward strand.
TGAAAGATTTAAATGTGAGACAAGACTCCATCAAAATCCTAGAGGAGAACACAGGCAACACCCTTTTTGAACTTGGTCACAGTAACTTCTTGCAAGATACATCCACGAAAACAAAAGAAACAAAAGCAAAAATGAACTATTGGGACTTCATCAAGATAAGAAGCTTTTGCACAGCAAAGGATACAGTCAACAAAACTCAAAGACAACCTACAGAATGGGAGAAGATATTTGCAAATAACATATCAGATAAAGGGCTAGTTTCCAAAATCTATAAAGAACTTATTAAACTCAACACCAAAGAAACAAACAATCCAATCATGAAATGGGCAAAAGACATGAAGAGAAATCTCACAGAGGAAGACATAGACATGGCCAACATGCACATGAGAAAATGCTCTGCATCACTTGCCATCAGGGAAATACAAATCAAAACCACAATGAGATACCACCTCACACCAGTGAGAATGGGGAAAATTAATAAGGCAGGAAACAACAAATGTTGGAGAGGATGTGGAGAAAAGGGAACCCTCTTACACTGTTGGTGGGAATGTGAACTGGTGCAGCCACTCTGGAAAACTGTGTGGAGGTTCCTCAAAGAATTAAAAATAGACCTGCCCTACGACCCAGCAATTGCACTGTTAGGGATTTACCCCGAAGATTCAGATGCAATGAAACGCCGGGGCACCTGCACCCCGATGTTTCTAGCAGCCATGTCCGCGATAGCCAAACTGTGGAAGGAGCCTCGGTGCCCATCGAAAGATGAATGGATAAAGAAGATGTGGTTTATGTATACAATGGAATATTACTCAGCCATTAGAAACAACAAATACCCACCATTTGCTTCAACGTGGATGGAACTGGAGGGTATTATCCTGAGTGAAGTAAGTCAATCGGAGAAGGACAAACAGTGTATGTTCTCACTCATTTGGGGAATATGAATAATAGTGAAGGGGAATATAAGGGAAGGGAGAAGAAATGTGTGGGAGATATCAGAAAGGGACACAGAACATAAAGACTTCTAACTCTGGGAAATGAACTAGGGGTGGTGGAAGGGGAGGAGGGCGGGGGGTGGAGGTGAATGGGTGACGGGCACGGAGGGGGACACTTGATGGGATGAGCACTGGGTGTTATTCTGTATGTTGGTAAATTGAACACCAATAAAAATTAATTTATAAAAAAAAAATGAAAGGGAGGAGTATCGAAGAACTTGTAGACACATGGTGTTTTAGAACCACCACAAGGGGCCTGCCTGGAAAGTAGGGGATAATTTCATAGTGCATCTGACATGTGAATGGGCAGATTTTTATTTTAACTCCAGCATAGTTAAGAGTTATAGTAGCTCCAGGAGTAAAATGTACTGATTCAACAACTCTATGCAATACTCGGTGTTCATCATGGCAAGTGGACTTTTTATCCCCTTCACCCATAACTATCTGTGTTTGTTCTCTATAGTCAGAAATCTGGGTTTTTTTGGTTTGTCGCTTTTCTTCTCTTTGTTCATTTGTTCTGTTTCTCAAATTCAGCATATGAGTAAAATCATCTGATATTCATCTTTCTCTGACTGACTTATTTCACTAAGCATTACACTCTAAAGGTCCTTCCATGTTGTTACCGACGGCAAGATTTCATTCTTTCTTATGGCCGAATAATATTCATTATCTATATACATATACCACATCTGCTTTATCTGAATGGGAAGAATCTTCTTTTCTTTTCTTTTCTTTTCTTTTCTTTTCTTTTCTTTTCTTTTCTTTTCTTCTTTCTTTTCTTTTCTTTCTTTTCTTTTCTTCTTTTCTTTCTTTTCTTTTCTTTCTTTTTTCTTTTCTTTTCTTTCTTTTCTTTTCTTTTTTTTTTTTCTTTATTTAATTTTATTTTTATATTTAATTATTCATAGAAACACAGAGAGAGAAAGAGAGAGGCAGAGACACAGGCAGAGGGAGAAGCAGATTCCATGCAGGGAGCCCGACGTGGGACTCGATCTGGGTCTCCAGGATCAATAAAACGCTAAACCGCTTGGCTACGGGGGCTGCCCTGAATGGGAAGAATTTTAAATGGTTAATGTGGGGAGGGTGGGCTATCAAATGGAGGGGACAGCTTGACCACAGGGAGGCACAAGGCACATCCCTTTGAAGAGACAGGGATTTGTGCTATTAGGACACACGTAAGCATGTAACTGGAAATAGGCCAACGACCAATAGGTACATTGGTCTTAATTGAAGAGGCCGTGGGATGCCAGTTTATTTTTACTTCTGTAGGTGATGGGGATTCTTCGAAAACATTTGAGTGGTGGAGTACTGCAAACCCAGCTTTGGTTTAGGATAATTAACCAGTGATGTTTAGATGAAAGACTGAGGTTGGGGGTGAGGACACAAATTGGCAGCTTTGTTAAATTCATGTCAAGGCTCTACTGGTGAGGGGACAATGGGGAAAATAGTAACCATATTAGGTATTTCAAATGGGGGAGATTTAACACGGCGGGGTTTTGCAATGCATTGGAAGGCTGAATGAACTAGAAAGGGAAGCTAGGGTTGCTGGAAGGATTTGAACTTTACCTGGAAATTTCTCTTATGCCATGTGAGGCTGGCACAAAGGTCTTACGTCAATGGGGTGGCAGCGATACTATATGGTAGTAAGAGGTCACAAAAATTGCTTATAAGATTTGGGAATGAATAGAAATAAAAGCTAGTGCTTGCATAGTTCCCACAATGAGGTATGCACTAATTGCTTCATATATATTAATGAATTTAATCCTCCACAACTGAATGAGGGAGGTAGTATTAGTATGTCATTTGACTGATTGGGAAAGGGAGTTGCAGGGGATCAAGTAGCTTGTGCACAGCTAGCCAGCTAGGAAGTGCCAGAGCTGGGGCGCACACACAGGCACCCCAGGGCCAGCACCCACACTCACTACCACAATACTCCATCCTCAGAGCATCAGCTATGCTTCTGATGGGGAAATGGTAGGATCATGAGAAGAAATGGGAGGGTCAAAGGAGGACTTTGGGGACTCTGGAGGGAAGGCTGTGAAGTCAACGGGCCACCATTTCTCCATCTCTTCCTATTGTTACCTCCCCGTGCAATCCAGAGGCCATGGGTAGGCCTTTAAATGAACCAACTTCCTTATCCCAGGTTAACCCAAGGGAAGGTGTGGAAAATAAATGTAGCTAAACGGGGGCTCTTCTGCTTCTTTAGAACGCATGAGCTTCTCAGTCTCAGCTTTACGGATTGATGAAATTTCCAGCAGGGCATGAAGGTCTGGGAAGATCACTGAGCAGTGGGGCAGGGCAGGAGAACAGAGTGGCTTTCCAGCTCTTTCTATGGCAGGTTCCCAGGTGTGTCAGTAATAGGAAAGTGAACGCAAAAGGGTGAACTGTCGACATTCAAGTAATTTCTTCACTCTGTTCAAACATCCTCCTCTCATGAGGGAGGGAACATGCTAATTATAATGGCTATTCACAGATGGTTGAGTTTTTCTTTCCTTTTCCTTCAAGTCCCACGTGTCGGACTTTATATGGAGAGTGTCGTTTAGGATGCAATGTCTATGAGCTGCTTGTAGTCTTTCCCTTTTAAAATTTGAGAGCCATCATTTCTATCTATTTAAGAACTGGGCTCTTGAGTAAACCCGAAGAAGTACGCTGAATTCTAAAATTCTAACATTATCGTTCTCTGGGAATAAAAATGGGGTAGGGACAGGGGAGCTTTGCAGTTGACCAAATGTTCTTTTTTTCACTTCCTTCTTGCCTTGGTGACAGAATGGTGAGAAAATTAGCTTTGGACAGCAGCTTTTAGTCAAGTCTTGTGGTGGTACCCCTTCCGGGATCGTTACACCTGCTCCATACAGATGCTTCTTCTTCCTGAGTGTAGTCATCACTGTGTGGAAGATGTAACCGGGATGAGGCTTGTGGGCTGGAGTTGGGTGGAAGCAACGTGGAAACTCCTTGGGATGGAGAATGTGGGTTACTTGGTCAGAGGGTGTTAGTCTGGTCATGTCATATTTCCTCTCCACATTTGCCTGGTATCGCAGGATTGTGTATGTGGATGTGGTAACCTAGCGATCGGTGTTTGGGACATGGATTGGTTAATTAGGCAAGATGGTTGGGAAGATCTTCCTCATTCAATGACCACATGAGTAGATGTGGGTGGTGTCGCTCCTCACCTGAAATAGAAGAGGTCGGATGGATGTATTTATGTGTGTTGAGTATATAGCATCTAAGTTGCTGCTACTCCCGTATGTACCAGAGGGGTGTGGGGACTGGCTGGGACCAGCTCATAAGGGCTGATTATTGCTGTTTTTTAAAAAGATCTTATTTATTTATTCATGAGAGACACAGAGAGAGAGGCAGAGACACAGGCAGAGGGAGAAGCAGGCTCCATGCAGGGAGCCTGAAGTGGGACTCGATCCCAGGACCCCGGGGTCACGATCTGAGCCCAAGGCAGATGCTCAGCCACAGAGACACCCAGGTGTCCATAAGGGCTGATTGTTAAATGTTCAGGAACTTTGTGAGCTGCTTTGGTAAATTTTGGTAGCTTGAAATCCACTGTGGTGGGGATATTTACACCACAGACATGGGCAAACAAACGAGGGCTTTCGTTTCCATCTTCCTGACAGTTTATAGCACTCTGCTGCCTGTGCCATGCTCGAGGTAGATGGTGTTGCTAATCCAAAAAGACCCTCTTTTTTTTTTTTTTTTTTGCTAAGCCCAGGTTTGGATTCAGAATCCCCAACACACTGCATCTGAGAGCAGCTACTGACAAATAGGACTGGGTACAAGAGCTGAGCAGTAATCACCATCCCATCCACAAAGGAGCTTTCATTATAGTGCCTGGTATTAGGTGATAGCATCCTACATCAAGGAAGGTTGCTTTGGGTTTGGCAGTTTTTTTTTTTTAAAGATTTATTTATTTATTTATTTGAGAGAGAGAGAGAGAACAGGGAAGAGGGAGAGAATCTCTAAGCAGACATGCCGCCAAGTGTGGAGCCCAACATAGGGCTGGATCTCACAACCCTGAGATCATGACCTGAGCTGAAACCAAGAGTTGGATGCTTGACTGACTGAGCCACCGAGGGCCCCCACTAGATCATTTTAATGATTTCTGACATTAAAAAAGTCAAAAACATCTTTCACAAGGAAACCACAATAATACTGAATTTTAGATCGAAGCTGATGATTAAAGTATAAGCAGAACCAGGTACTCGGCAACATCAGGAGTTTCTCTGTCATTTTCTCGATGTGTCTGTGCCACACAACCACACTTTCCATGCAATGAGATATTTACTGATTGATGAGTTCCATGAACACTCACCGAGGCTCTCTGGGTTCGTTGTCTCTTGCTCCACAAGTCACCTGGAAAACCCACGGGCTTAAAGCAACAATCAGCCCATCCTACTGCTCAGGATTTCTGTGGGTCAGGAAAAATCACCCAGGGAGGCCGGGCTGGCTGATTCTGACTCTGGTCAGAACGGCAGCCACACAACCCACTTCTGTGTCGAGAGGTTGGACTCACGTGCTGGGGGGCTGCAGGTGTTGGGGGTGGCTTGCCTAAAGGCAGGGGTCTTTTCTTCCCGGGGGGCTCACCCACGTGGCTAACAGGTTGGTTGGTGCCAACAAGATAGCTTCTTTCCACACCAGCCTCCCTGCAGAGTTGCTGGGGTGTCTTGAGGTCACAGTGGCTGACGTCCCCCAGCCCAATGCATGTCAGGGAATGCTGACTTCTCTGTTCGGGGCAGGGAGGCAGCACAACGGCCTTTACGCTGCTCTGTCCACTGCCCCTGGGATGCTTTCCCCCGGGTGTTGCACCACCAGCTTGGGCTCTTCACGATAAGCCTCTGATGAAAGGTAACATCTCTGCAAAGATTCTTCTCCTCCCAACCCCCCAATCTCTTCTTCCTTCCTCACCCAGAAACGTCTTTCTTCACAGCATCCGCCCCTGCGTGATATGACATCATACCACACACGTATCTGTTTGCTTTTCTCCCCTGTTAGAGTGAAAGCTTCATCAGGGTGAGGACTTCACGCACTTCTGGTGCTTAGACCAGCACCTGGGCGCGACCCCTCTGTGTGGGATGATGAACAGGGAAGCCTACTGGTCCTACAGCGTTAGAGAGACGTGGATCGGGGTTGTGGCTCTGCTGTTTGTTAGATCCGTGGGCAAGTTATTTACCTTCTGTGTGCTTCGATGTCCTCAGCTGGAAGATGAGATTGAAAACACCTACCTCTGGGGGTTGTTATAAAGATTTTAAAATAATATGACGTGTGTAGTACCTAACACTGCGCTGGCCCCCAGCGAGAGTCCGTGAGACGTTAGCTGCGGCGGGGACCATCGGTGTTGATGCTGTGACCAGGACAACACAGTCAAGCAGAGAGTGAAGGGCCACTCGACAGGGATGTCGCTGATGTGGATCGGTGATTAGCCTCACGGGAGCCTTTTCCAGGGTGACTTGCTGTGTCATCCCTCTTCGTTCTAATTTTTTTTTCTTTTCTTTTCTCCTGAAGGTCCTGAACAGACTACAGAATAAGTATGGCTCATTGTACGGAAAAGACAATGTCATCCTAAGTGGCACCCACACTCACTCGGGGCCAGCGGGCTATTTCCAGTATACCGTGTTTGTCATCGCCAGTGAAGGATTCAGCAATCGAACTTTTGAATACATGGTCACTGGCATTGTGAAGGTAGGCCCAGAGCCCCTGGTGGAGCTGCTCCTTCCCCACCTGCAAGTGCTTAGGAGTGGCTGGCTGTGATATGGAGGGAGTCCTCATGGGATCGCGGGGTGAGCATCCTTGCCTTGGGCCCTAAGGCAGTGACTCAGCAGGAGAGGACAGCTCGCCGCAGGAAGCCTCATGCAATTGTCTAAAGGGGCACCTACGACCTTTATAACTCAGAGGGCCCCATCTGGTTGTTCTCTGGGCAAAGTCCAGTAAAAGGAACTCATCAGGGAACCAAAAGAAATGACAAATAATTGCCTCCTATTTTCCAAATGGCGTGATAGGGGATCCTGTTGATAAATCCACCCTCATTGCTCATGTCCTCAATGGTAGTGGTAGACAGCACGGTACCCCCTCCTGGGACATGCACATCCCCCTCCCATTCCCGGTTTTGGTGCCTCTTACTCCTCTATCCCCATCTCCCAGCTTACTGTTTCCTTACATGGGATCCTGTCTTTTTTTTTTTCTTTTTAGCAAAGATTTTACTTACTTACTCACGAGAGACACACAGAGAAAGGCAGAGACACAGGCAGAGGGAGAAGCAGGCTCCCTGCAAGGAGCCTGATGCAGGACTCGATCCCAGGACCCTGGGGTCATGCCCTGACCTACCAAAGGCAGATACTCAACCGCTGAGCCCCCCAGGCATCCCTACATGGGGTCCTTTCTAATGTTCCTTCATGTCTTTGCTTCTAGATGTAGTCTCTCTCTTCTTTTTCTCATGAAGCCAGACCCCAAGCCCAGTGATCTAGTTGGCAAGGCAGACATGTCTTCCCAGCAATGTTTTCCAGAATCTGGCTGGCAGTTCATGACTGGCTGCATGAAATATTTTCATGGGTTGCAATAAGCATTGAAAAAAACAGAACCAAAGTCAAACAGATAAGGGACTATCGTGATACAACACACGTAGCGAGGGTGTATGTAGTTTGTCTTGTGCCCTCTTGTTTCAGCACACCTACGTCAATGCGTATTAAGTGGTGATGAAAGGTGTATTGCCTGCTGTGGTTTTGTGTTAGAAAAGTTCAAAAACCTTTGCCTCAGAGGGTGGGGGGAAGGAGTGGGTATGGTGGAGGGACCACCTACATGTAAACAAGTTCTGGTCCTGTGTTGGGGAGTTGCTTCCAGGTCACCCGATGGGGCGGATGGTGCCAGACACAGTGGCCTGGAGACATCCAGGAGCCTGTGGGCGCGAGCTTCCCGGGTCATGACAATGCCGTGTCTCAGCCCCGAGGCCATCTGCACACCCCCAGGGTGACGTTGGCTCATCCAGGGACTCAGGCTCTCGTCCCGTAGCAAGGGCAGCTGGGCGACAAAGGAAATCGTCCACAGCGCCCTTCTGTTCGCGTGGACCAAGTCCTCGCCCCAGCAGCGTTGCTAAGTTCACAACTCGCTCTCTCTCTCTCTGACCCACAGAGCATTGAGATGGCGCACAAAAACATGAAACCAGGCAAGATCTTCATCAACAAAGGAACTGTGGAAGGTGCACAGATCAACCGAAGCCCCTATTCTTACCTTCAGAATCCGGAGTCAGAGCGAGCCAGGTGAGGGCGATTGTCAGAGTAAGCTCCTGTGTTTCCGTCAGCGATTAGTCACAAAAGTGAAGAACGCATTCGGTGAGGAATACGGCGGGATCCTGACGGAGCGGTAAAGCCAACATAAATGTCAAACACGCTCATTATCCAAGAGCAGAAGAAGTAAGATGTGCACACGCGGGCACGCACACCCTGCACACAAGGCTGCCCGCTGCCGGCTGCGAATGGTGGAAGGCCTCCCAGCTGTGGAATCGGGGATGACTCTGGTCTCAGCTCAGCTTTGTCACTTCCTAGTCGTGTGACCTTTGGTGACTGGCTTATAGTGACTCATTGGTTTTCAGCCTCTTCTGTACAGCAGAGATGCAAGCGTGCACAAGGTGTAGTTGTTAAATTAACGAGTAGCTCTTTTTACTGTGTTATTCAGAGGACATCGTCTCTGTCCAGGAGGATGTGGCAAGAGAGAGAGGACGTTAAAGGGTAAAGAAACTGGAATGGAGAGCAAAAAATAAAACTAGCTTAATTGAATGGAACAACTAAGGGAGATAGTTCTTTTGTGTTTTTCTTTCTTTTTCTTTTCTTTTTTTTTTTTTTTAAAGGGCTGAACCAGGTTTGCGACAGAAGAGAAGCACGGGGCCGCTATGGCAAAGTAAAAGAATATTTCTGTTTCCACTTGACCACTTGACATTTTACATTCATCTGCATATTTTCCAATAGATTTTAAAGGAGTTGATTTTTAGATAACATCGTCCGATTTCCCCTGAAAGGACATGAAAGAGCCACTTATAGCTGCAGGTCATAAGTGTTTTTTGATTTTGTCTATTCCCTGTTATTTTTAAGAGATTCCATTAAATTTTGATATGAGTAGAAATTTCAAAGACAAATCCTTTTTGTAAGAAAAACTAGATTGTGTATATTATGGAGAGATGTAGATTCCATCCCCAGTTAGCTGGCCGGATGCCCCTGACTCTGACAGCGTTGGCAAACCATTTCTTTAGCTGAGGAACGAGGTCTTGGATGTGGTTTGTCAGACACTACGTAGCAGACCAGAGTGCTTCACTTACTGAAAGGTGTTTTGGTTTTTGTGTCAACTTCTGCTGTTGGCCGTACAACAGGGCTAAGCCCTCACATAGAAGTGACTGAGTTTCTTTGTTTTGCTGACCAGGTATTCTTCAAATACTGACAAAGAAATGGTCGTCCTAAAAATGGAAGATTTGGATGGAGCTGAGCTGGGCCTTATAAGGTACTCTGTTTCCTTATTATTTTTTTTTTTATTCTGTCTGGGTCATTTTCCTTAATCACAGAGGAGGAGTGATGGAAGGAAGAGACTGGAATAGTAATAGCAGAGGCTGAGGATACATTGAGTGGTTGAAAGTCCAGGGAATCAGGCCCTTCCGGGATCCGGCCATGAACCCTGGGACAAGGTTCTCAGCTTCCCAGGGCTCAGTCCCTCACCTGGAAAACAGGGCGAGTTAAAGGATGATGTAAATGAGGGATCTGGGTGGAGAAGGGTAACATAGCAACTGGCATATGACGTAAGGATTCAGTTGATACCAGTGCTTATCATTCTATCAAGATGTCCTATATGGAACTTCCATGATGGTGGAACACTATCTCTTGGTAAATTTAGAAAATGCTCTGACCAACCAGGCAAGTGATTATGGGTTCAAGACAACTTGCCTGTGTTTCCTAAAAGAAATAAGTTAAATCGAATGTAGGACAATGCTAATGAGTGATGGAAGCAGAATCAAGGCCACCTCAAGGAGGCAGATGAGGTAAAATTACAGCTTGGCACGGATTTTAGTTCAGTTTTATATGTAAGAAAGTGTGGATTTTGTTTTCTTCAAAAAGAAGGCATTTGTATTCATGTGTGAAATTTGTCCTGCAATTAGACTGACTCAGGAGTTGCCTGAATGGGGAACAGGGCCAGACGCCCTGATGTGTGGACTTCCAGGTGATGCAGGATGCCCAAAGGAAGCATAAGATGGTGTGTGGGCACTGCAGTTGAGTGGCTTGGGTTCACTCTAGGTTCTCATCATGATGAGCTGCACGACTTTGGCCAAGTTACTTAACTGCTCTATGTCTCGATTTTCTTACTTTAAATGTGGCGAGTCGATAATAAGTATTAGTAAAGGCGGAAGGCCTATGAGATAGAATGATGAAGTCCTCATATGAAAGTTTCTATGGAAGTCAAATTTATCGTTAATTAAAAGTAATAAAAGGTGAATGAAAACATTAAGGACTCTGACTAGGGCTGGCCCTATAACTAGATGGAGGACAGCACGGTGGTGAGGTGTTCTGGTGTTAGGCGTAGGTTTTAGGACTTGAGTTCAAGCCCTGCCATGCAGTAACCCTGCGGCCTGGGGAAAGTAACTTACCTATTTATACCTCAACTATTCCATTTGAAAATGGGGATAATGATACCTCATAGGATTAGTTCAAGATGAAAAACCACCATTATTGGCTTCCCAGAGTGCTTGACATTCTTAACATTGGAGTTACGTCTTTGGGTTCCAAGCAAGGTCACTAAAAACTCCCTGATAAAATAAACTTTATTATATGGGTTGACAAAATAAGAGTCATTCTTTCATCAGTGATTAATTCATCTACTGATTAGTTGCCACCTGGTGTTTCACTCAAGCGACTTTCTCAATGTCAGACACTCAGCTGTGTGCTGGGGATATGTTGTGATGAATAAGGCATGATCCCCATCTTGAAGGGTCTTACAGACTCGTGGGGTGACTGAGGCAGGGGAAGGAGACAGACAGACAAGTGATCACAGCATAAATCTGATGGCCAACAGGGCTACCACCTGGGCATAAATAAATGCTGTGGGAATTTGGAGGTGGTGGCACTGATGCTTGAGAGCGTTGTGGAAGGATTCATAGAGAAAATGATGTTTGAACTGGATCTGAAGGAGCCTGGGGGATTTCTCATGGAGCCAGGAAAATACAGTGAAGCAGTGAGGCCAGAGTATGGGCTACTGTCAGGGAGGAGGTGAGGGAGGAATCTGAAAGGTGAGCTAGTTCCAGATTGCTGGTCACTTTGGTGGGAAATTTGGTTGGAAACGGTCAGGATACAAGCAGGTATCTACGACTAGTTAGAAAATTCCACATTGGTTGGGCAAAGAAGGAGCCTTTCCCCTTAGAGTTTCTACTTAACTCTTGACTGGATGACTGAGACCATTCACGATTCCCTTTTATTAGTTTCCGAACCATTTAGCAATGCCAACGGCAAATGAAAAAATGCCGTCCTTTTGCCAGATGTTCTTTGCTTCCTGGCATATGACTATATAATGGGTCTAGAAGTCCCAGGGTCAACTGTCAAGGTTGTAACAGCTCTCCTCCATCTGCTGTGCTTAACACCCTGAAATAACTTTCCATTGTTTTTGTAGCTGCCATATGTTAGCCTTGATGTAATTGCGCCTGCACTCGCCTCTTGTTGCATAGTGGTAATTGCTCCTTGAATGCATTAAAAATGATCCAAAACATAAAGTCAAACCTGGGCTGCTAAGTAACTCAGCCCCCGTATGTAGGCGTCTGCTATTACACAGAATCTCAAGGTAGGAGGAGTCTGAAAGCACAAAGTCTCAGACTTGCGGAGCATGGATATCACCTAGTTCAAAGCTCAGCTACAGCCTAGGAAGGTGATATGACCTGTCCAATGTCATGGCCAAGACTGTTCTCTTTCCCCCCAAAATCATATTGAAGTCCACAACTGATCCTTGCCTACTTTCATTTTTGTTCTCATGTCTTCATTCAGCAAATCTGCACTGGATACCTACTATGTGCCATGCAGTGCTCCCCAGTCCTTGGAATGGTACAGTTCCTGGCCGTGAAATCAGGAATCCAATACCTTGGAACCAAACACCCAAGCAAATCCCTTGAGCTCTCGGAGACTCAACCTCCATATTTCTCAAATGTGGATTTACTATCTCAGAAACTCAATCTCCATATTTCTCAAGTGTGGATTTACTATCATCTCTCCACAGATTATTATTCATTCATTCATTTATTAAATATTGTAGAGTATATATGTCCCGGGCTGAGCTAGTACTGTAGATACACCGATGAGCAAAAATAGATGGAGTTGTTGCCTTTATAGGATTTATTATTTCCTGGTAGAGACAGAAGGTATCCAAATAGTATACAAATAATTATAATTGGGTTATAATTGTATAATCGTATGATTATAGTGGGATTAAGTGCTATGAAAGGAAGGTATGTGTAGCTGCCTTAAAGGGACTTGACCTGCTCGGGGAGACTGGGAACAGCTTCCCTAAGGGAATGACAATGGAGCTAAAAACCAAAGGAAGGGTGAAAATTAACTGGCAGAAAAGGGGTGGGTGCTGGAACATCTAATACAGCTGAGAGACGTTTAACCTGGATGGAGAAGCATGTTCAAAGGTCCGGTGGCCCATCTGAGGGGCCGATAGAAGGTCTGTGTGGCTGGGGTACAGAGGAGGCTGTGTGGGTGGCAGTGAGCAGTGGAGATTAGGTCTCTGATAAAGATTTTGGTCTTTAGACCATGGGGAGTGGAAAATCATTCACATGTTTTAAACCGGGGGTTAGAGGCTCTTGATGGGTCAAGAAGGGTGAGGACTTGAAGACTGGAATAGACTCATGTGCGTGAAACTAGTCCACGGGTCCCTAAGTCCTCTACGGCTGCTGGTGTTGACCTATCTATGCCAGGAAGGGCTCTAGGCCTTGTTGCCCGACCCTGTCTCATGCAGAAACAGTAAAGGACTGTGGAGACTGGCTGTGGAGACCATGTGTGGGGGGTTCCCGGCTTCTGAGCCCAAATGAAAGCTGTGTGGCATTCACACGAGTCACTCTGGGGGGCTCTGGAAAGCACTTCAGAGCAGGAGTCTGTCTGCCAACTGGGACCATGACACCGGGTCTTGAGAGAGCCATCCTGGGGTGACCAGAGGAAGCGCTGAGGGGGAGCCAGCAGGGCTCCAGAGGTCCGGGCCGAGGGCCAGGCCTCAGGGCAGGTGCAGGTGCCCTGGGGGCGCTCTGGTTGGTGGCGAGCCTGTGGGCTGCACAGGCCCGTGTCCCCCCCCCCCCCCGTCTGCCCCGGACCCCCCGGCCTGAGGTAGAAGGAGGGCCTGCCTTCTGCTTTGTTCAACGCCAAGTCTCCTGCTCCGAGGGGGGTGTGCGAAGGGTCCTCTGGGGTGCTTCCCAGATAGATGGGTGCAGGTGGCGCCGACCTGGGGCTCGGCCTGGGCCGTGGCGTGTGGGCCTCCCCGCCAGCCGTACCCCACACTGTCTCGGGCCTCGGGTGCTTCCCTCAGTGTCCCCGGGCGCCCCTCCCGGCCTTCTCCTCCGTCGTCCCCTCCGTGTCCCGGGCTCCCTAATTGTCCTCCCGAGTTGCTCCCTCCCGGGGAGCTGCCTCCTCCTGCACTAAGTCCCGCTGCTCCTCGGATCTGGGCCCAGTGCCTGATGTGGGACCGTGGGATCGAGTCCTGCGTCAGGCCCAGCACTGGTGCGGCTCTCTGCTCTGCCTTCTCCTCTCTCTCTCTCTCTCTCTCTCATAAATAAGTCGATCTCTTAAAAAACAAAGTTTACAAGGTTTAAAAACCAAAGCCGTAAAACCAGTTGTCCTAACTGGCAGAAGGCATTGGACTTGGGTTTCTGGAATGTTCTTAACCTGAAGAGATTTGAGAGGCTATTAGTTTTTTCTCTCCAAGTATACTTTTTTTGTTTTTTTGTTTTTAGTATAAAAATGATACATACTTACCATGGAAAAATGAAAAAAAATATAAGCAAGTAGAAAGATAGAAAAATTAACTCCAAGCTTTACTTTTCTCAAAGTCAATACTCAGGTACATTGTCTGCTGCCCAATTCCCACTGTAGGACATATGATAATAAAAAATAAGTGTGTCCAAAAGGTCATTCTGCAAAAGTAGATACTTGGTTCCACTCACTCTGGGCACTAGAAGCTTTAAAATACTCAGAAAAAAAATACTCTGAGAAATACTAACAGTGTTTCTCCACATGCTAGTGTGTGTGTGTGTGCATGTTTTGTAGTGATTCTCTTTACATCTAATAATGATTTTTTTTTTTTTGGTCTTAAAATCTCTGTATTCTCATGCTAGCATAACTAACTCAGCTTTCTGCAGGTTAGAATTTGCAATATATTTGTTATGTTTTTCTATCATTTTCTTTCAACTTTTATTTGCTCTTATGTTTTAGACGTGTCCCTTATCATATAGCTGTATTTATGTATTTATTTATTTATGTATTTTGCTCTGACAATCTTCATCTTCTCATAAGTGAGTTTTGTCTATTTTCAGAAATTGCAATGATCATGTATCTGCACTTTTTGGGTATCTTTTCACTTTGTGCTATTTGTCTCTCTTTTTCAAGGCCTTTTCTCCTCTTATCCTTTTAGAATTAAGAGATATTTTTAAAAAGTCTTTAAGTGGAAAATTATAGTATCCAAATATGGCAGCAACAAGAACTCTTATCATGTGTACTCTATACAGAGTGACTTTATGGGACCTGTTAAGACACGGAGAGGATTCCTCCAGCCCTTGAATCTTGGCTGGCCCTGCGACCATAGTGATCAATAATAGCACTGTAGAAGGGTTAGCATAGCTTTTTGTTTTTTAATGGACTTTATTTTTTAGAGCAGGCTTAGATTCCCCAGCAAAATTAAGCAGAAAGTGCAGAGATTTTCCATGGGCCCTGTACCTGCCCTCCCCCAAAACAGTATCTGGGCCCGGAGGGGTATGTATGCTAAAATCAATGAATGTACGTTGATAAATCATTACCACCCAAAGTCCATAGAGTGTTGATTGCGGTGACTTAATGGAACCCATCTAAACCAGATGTCTCTCCAATAACATTATTTAATGAGAGGGCCTTCATCATCTGAGACTTTTGAAGATAATAAAAATAGTTGGGAATGTTCATCTTCTCTGAAAGAGAGATGCTAGAAAGAGTTTTCCAGGATGCTGGCCGCCAAGCTTCCCTGTGACTTCAGAGGGGTTACCCTTGCTACAGCTCATTGTCTGTCATTAATTTGGGTAACTCCTCTTTGTACAGGGCACAACCTGCACACTAGACGTGGTGGCCCAGGTTTGAGAGAATGGAACTCCAGGCAGGTTTGCTACTGTTTCAGAAGATGGAAGAAGCTTGATTTTGCATTTGGCTTTTCTTGTCTGCTTCAGAGTAGGAAGTGCAGAGTTTCTGAATTAAAAGAGGCCCTAGAAAATGCTCCTGTCCTACAGGAGGAAAGAATAATTAGGATGTTCTATATTAATTTGCTGTGCATTGATTTGCAAAGCCTAGATGAAATGTAGCCTTAGGAAACAGAGACCCAGAAATTTTCACTACCTTTGCTACAGACTAGGATAAAAATCTCAAATCTCTGGACCTTCCTTGGTACCTCGATAGCATCATGCTGACCCAAGGAGAGCCCTGCTTTAGCTGTGCTGTAATCATTATTTAGAAGTGTTTATTAACAGGGGCATATTTATTTTTTATGTCTGTATTCTAACATCTTTCGAACCCACCTTAACCTCTCTTTCTCTCTTTTGAACTCTGCTTTGAAGAATGCTTCTTTTAACCAGATAAAATAAATTGTGAGTGCATCTTTCTTAAACTAAAATGACCACTCTTCTGGGATCCCTGGGTGGTTCAGCGGTTTAGCACCAGCCTGCCTTTGGCCCAGGGTGCGATCCTGGAGTCCCGGGATTGAGTCCCGCGTCAGGCTCCCTGCATGGAGCCTGCTTCTCCCTCTGCCTCTGCCTCTGTCTCTGCCTCTCTCTCTCTCTCTCTCTCTCTCTCTCTGTCTATCATGAATAAGTAAATAAACTCTTAAAAAAAATAAAATGACCACTCTTCTGTATATATTTTTTTATAAATATTCACCTATTGCCATCGTACTTTGGTTGCTGTGACAAACCTGATATTTTAATAGCACATATTTCCAAGGCCAGAGGAGGAAATATACAGCGTCTTCTTATTCTGAAATTCAAAGTAACTTTTTCGAATACTTATTTTTTCAGTTCTGTAGAGAAAAAAAACTCTGTTCGTTTTCTAAGGCCTGAAATAAATGACAATAAATACATGAAATCAGTAAGAATTCAAGTCTGTAGTCTGATTAGCAGGCCAGAGCTCTTTGCATTTGCTTTCTCCACAGATATTGTTCCTCGATGGTAGGGGACACACCTGATTCCTCTCTATGTTCCTTGGGCTCTAACACAACACCCAGCACAGGCTTGGCTACTAATAAATTCATGTTGATTGAGTGAATAGAACAACTGCCATGACTCCTTGCCCTTACCCATTCTCCTGTGGCCACACCCCTTCCCTTCTTCGTGTTTTTGCTACAAATGAGTTTTCTCCAGGAACCCTCTTGCCAAGTTCCTCCTCATCTTTAAAGACCCAGCTCGGATGTCACATCCGCCATGAAGCATTTCTCAAGGGCGATGCCATGTTCATGTCTACGTCTCCAGTGGTTGGCACAGAATCAAAGTTACTCAAGTGTGTAGCAAATGAGCCAGTGAAAGAAAGGAAGGGACAGAGCCAGTCTCCTACAGCAGAGAAGAACTTGAGCTTTGTGGTCATAGACCTGCTTCTTGACTTTCAACAGTGTGACCTTGGTCAGGTTACTGCATCACTCTGAGAGGTCATTTCCTTAGCTGTAAAATAAGGACAATGATAACATCTGACTCAAAGCGTTCTTGTTAGAAGGAAATGAGATCCTGTGCATAAAATCCTTCACCTAATCAGTGCTAAGTGATTGTCAGTGTTGATAAAATTGTTCTATGGGTTTCCTTCGATTGCACTGGAGACATCGCAGTCTGGCGGGACTGGCTGACCTCAGTGCAATCGCGTCAGACAGAAGTATTTGGGTCGGGGAGCCATGCAACTATCTTGGCCGCCACCCCCTTTTACTTCCAAACTGGATGGAGTAAAACTGCAAAACATATACTCTCAACTACCTGGAAAACACTAGTTGACTAGAATTTTCCCTGGCACTTGAACTTTAGGAGAAACTGACAAACTATACATGCAAAAAATAAACTAGTGTAAGGATATTTTAATTTTTTTTAAATATAGAAACTCTGGAAGTAACTTCTAGGGGATGACCTTAGAACTACCTTTAGCCTGAACTTCTATCCTTTTACATGGTGGCAAATACATATCTTGGGGACTGAATTTTGCTTATAGACTGGTGGTTTGGCCTAACACGGTCTAAAAAAACATTCGAAATGGATGTCTACATGAAAAAAAAAAAACCTCTTATGGAAATATTCAAATATATGCCACTTTAGAGTGATTAGTCTAATGAATCTCCATGCAACTCTGATCCAGCTTCAGTGATTAGAGTGCTCTGCTACTGTTTCATCCCTCCTCTTCTTTGGTTTGTTTTGCTAGACTTTTAAAAGCAAATACCAGATGTCAAATCATTTTGCTCATAAATATTTCACTGTGTATCTCTAGCAGGTAAAAACATAAGAAGAGTATAACTGCAATCCGTGATCATAAGCAACAAAATTAAAAATAATTTCTTACTATGATCTAAAAACCCAGGCGATATTCAGTTTTCCCTGTTTGTACCCATAAAGTCTTTTTACAGTTATTTTATTTGGATTGGAATCCGAACAGTCCACAAACCACATTTGTTGGCTATGTGCTTCTAAGGCTTTTAATTGGTAACAATTCCCGTCCTTTTGTTCCATGCTATTTACTTCTCCCCCCTTTTTTTTAATTTAGATTTTTTTTTAATTTTTTTTATTTATTTATGATAGTCACAGAGAGAGAGAGAGGCAGAGACACAGGCAGAGGGAGAAGCAGGCTCCATGCAACGGGAGCCCGATGTGGGACTCGATCCCGGGTCTCCAGGATCGCGCCCTGGGCCAAAGGCAGGCGCTAAACCGCTGCGCCACCCAGGGATCCCTAATTTAGATTTTTTTTTTATTTGAGTTGACACACAACAGCACACATAGTTGGTACACGGTGTCACAGGTGTACAATGAAGTGATGCAACATTTCTGTGTGTTGTGCTGTGTTCACCAGAAGCGTGGCTACTGGCTGTCATCACACAACACTATCACAATATCATTGGTTAGCTTCCCATGACTGATTCATTTCATAACTAGAATCCTGTATCTTTCCCTCCCCTTTGCCCATTTTGTTTATCCCCCCCCCTCAATGTCATTTACTTCTTTGGGAGTTTTTGATATTTTGATATATTTTGAAAAATTATATAGTACTCCTATAGTACTCCTTTTGAAATTTGATATATTTTGATAAATATTTCACAAAAAAACATAGATTTATGGAATATCTGGCCACACCGGCTTACACTCTCATAAGCAGTGTAGTAGAGGCTGTGCGCGTGCCTCTGAGTGTCCAGAATCCATGCCAGTCCCCATTCCACCAATCAGCCTAATTCACCTATGCAGCCTACCCAGCCCCGACGGGTGTTGTGCTGGCGATCTCTGACCTACATATACACCTGTTGGGCAATGAGAACTGAATCCTAAATGATAACCTTGAAATTTAGATGCATCCCTAGTCATTAAGTAAATGTTCAGCTTCATGTGCTCAGTGGCTTAGGTAGGAATGTAAGCCGAAAGGTTTAAAAGGTTTTCAGCCAGGAATCAATCCACAAAAGATTTTATTATTTATTTATTTATTTATTTATTTATTTATTTATTTATTATTTTATTTATTTATTCATGAGAGACACAGAAAGAGAGAGGCAGAGGGAGAAGCAGGCTCCACGCGGGGAGCCTGATGTGGGACTCGATCCCGGGTCTCCAGGATCAGGCCCTGGGCTGAAGGCGGCGCTAAACCGCTGAACCACCTGGGCTGCCCTATTGATTTATTTTTTACAAATCCTGAATTGGCCTGAAACTTTATGAATTAGCATCTCTCTTTCCTTGAGCATTTATTCTAGTGAATTTGCTTGATGGCCCACTGTTGTGTGAGCATCTTTCTCGCCTGTATGGAGGTTTGATCCTACAAAGGTTACAGGACAAGGTGTCGCGAGACCCCGAACTTGAGTCTTCATCCTTGATGACAAACGGGCTTCCGTTTTGCTTCTCTGAGACACTCTGCAGATTGGAGGGAATAACTGTCTGGCTCTCAGGGGTGTTGTGAAGTTCAAGTAAGGTAACAGATGAGACGTTCCTTTGTAAACTGTGTAGCTCTACACTAAACAGGGTATTACTATGCACGAGGCTACATCAAATTATGCATAACAGCCTCGTTCACACCTCTGTGCACTCACTCTGTTGTGTCTTTTCCCTGGGACGCCCATAAGAATTAATTGCTAGTCATCTGTGGGCCCCAAACACTATGCCTATTTCCTTATAACATTTGCCACATTATATTAAAGCTGTTTGTCTGTGTCTTTGTCTTCTGCAAGGTTCTGAGCATCAGCTGCAGTTTATTCAGTGCTCAGCACACAGCAGATTCCCGAGAAGTATCTACTGAATTAGGATCGATTTTAATGTTATTATGTGTGTCTGTCTTTAGAAAAACCAAGTCTGTGCTTGTGTGGATGCTTTAGCTAGATTGTCTCGTCTGGTCACCGACCAGTGTTGACTCTTATTAAAATCTTATGATGATTGATGAGGACGATGAAACATTTATAAAAATAGAGTTTTGTATTTTTAATTTTAGTCAGTGATTAGACTTTTTGAGTATGTTAATTAGTCATTTAAGCTCATCAACAATGAAAGAAACTAAATGTGGAAAGCCTATCACTAAAAAGAATTTTTTTTCCTGCTGGAGAAAAAGTAAGCTCTCTATCACTGTTTTTGGCCCCATTATCTGGTTCTCTTCATTAACCGAGGGCTTCTTGTCCTTTTGCAGCTGGTTTGCCATTCACCCAGTCAGCATGAACAACAGCAATCACCTCGTCAATAGTGACAACATGGGCTATGCAGCTTACCTTTTTGAGCAAGAGAAAAACAAAGAATATCTACCTGGAGAGGTGAGAATTTGTGTCATTGAAAGCATCATCTTTTAGAATCTATTTATTTATTTATTTATTTATTTATTTATTTATTTATTTATTTACTTGAGAGAGAGAGAGACAGTGCATGAGTATGAGTGAGGAGAGGTACAGAGGGAGAAGCAGATGTGGGGCTCGCTCCCAGGATGCTGGGATCATGACCTGAGCCAAAGGTAGATGCCTAACCAACTGAATCACCCAGGGACCCTTAGAAGTATCTTCTTAATTCACTGAGTATCATCATTCATGCAATGTTCAGAAGAGCTGATTTGAATCTTCAGGGTAAAGTGTCATCATGTATGTCACATATTAATAGGCTTGGATAAAAAGAATTCTCCATCCTCCCTGATAGGGAAAGAAAAATTGAGAATGACTAACTGTGTCAAGTACTACTTCTATTGATAGCTTCGTAAATTTATAATTAGTTGGATAAGGAGGGACAAGTTCAAGAGTTCTGCAATATGTAATAGCTTTTTTTAATAATAAATTTATTTTTATTGGTGTTCAATTTACCAACATACAGAATAACACCCAGTGCTCATCCCGTCAAGCGCCCCCCTCAGTGCCCATCACCCGGTCACCCCCACCCCCCTCCTTCCTCCCCTTCCACCACCCCTAGTTCGTTTCCCAGAGTTAGGAGTCTTTATGTTCTGTCTCCCTTTCTGATATTTCCCACACATTTCTTCTCCCTTCCCTTATATTCCCTTTCACTATTATTCATATTCCCCAAATGAATGAGAACATGCACTGTTTGTCCTTCTCCGATTGACTTACTTCACTCAGCATAATACCCTCCAGTTCCATCCACGTTGAAGCAAATGGTGGGTATTTGTTGTGTAATATTTGGGTATATATTGGGAATATATGGGTATTTGCTGAGGAATATTCCATTGTATACATAGACCACATCTTCTTTATCCATTCATCTTTCGATGGACACCGAGGCTCCTTCCACAGTTTGGCTATTGTGGACATGGCTGCTAGAAACATCGGGGTGCAGGTGTCCCGGCGTTTCATTGCATCTGAATCTTTGGGGTAAATCCCTATGACCCAGCAATGTAATAGCTTTTGATCAGCTTGGAAATATGATAAACTGTGTTGATGTTTACTTTTGTTGTCAGAGCTATGAAAGTATGAAGCACCTTGCAAATTGTGTTAAGAAACTGAATGAGGACAAGATGATGAGTCTTGTTTAATGGTCCAGATTTCCCTGTTAACGGCAAATTTCCTTTCAAGGCATTTGTTTTACTCTCCTTCACTAAGGCCAAAGTCAGAGACAATCTTAATCCACTAGATCTGTTTTTTTTTTTTTTTTTGACTTTGACTTTGAAACACGGTGAGAGATGGAATTAGAGCCGGAGGGTTGGAACTCAGTCCCCATACTTGAGAAAGCTCCTCGGTTTTGTATAAATTAGCGACTGCAGATAGTTAAGTGATGAGGGAGGACCCTGCTCTGTTTGACCCTAGTGTCCAAGGCCTTAATGCAGAAGAATATAAGAGGATAAGAGCCCCAGGCCCTGGACTAGAAAAATGTCTAAAGGTAAATAATGATGCAAAAGTCAATAGCCCCATGAACATTTGGTCTGATCTCTTAGCTCTTGTTGACAAATACTATTTTTTTTTTCATTTTAGCCAGCATTTTAGGGAAAAGATAGGACGTTCCCATTTAATGATCACTGGGTGCTAAGCACTTGGAGGGAAGTTATCCTTTTAGTATGAAAAGAGACACATGATCTCCAATACCTGCTTCTCCTTCTCCCTAAGAAAACTGAAGACATTGAAGGTAGAATAGTAGATCAACTGGGTTGAGGTTGAAGTCTTGCACCACCCAGAAAGGTTACGTGTTGTTACGTCAGGTGGAAGGGATAAGAGAAAAGCTACATGGAGGCAGACCTGGATAGTGGATGTTATATTTAGGTTCACTTCTGCCACAGGAAAATCTGTATTCACTATATTCTTTTTAAGCCAGTAGGATATTTATTTTTCAAGGAAAATCTCTGAGCTCCAGATACAATCCCACAGAACAGCTTGATGAGTCAGCATTTTATAGTTTGTTGTTGTTGCTGTATGCTGTGTTTCTTGTCAAAATGTTTCTGTTTGTGGCACAGGCTTGAAACTCTCCTACTCAGAATGGTTTTATTGATCATTGGAATATCACAAGTAATAATGTGTATGCGGACTGCAATGTGAATTTTTTTCCAGAAATTTTCTCAGAATGTTAGATCTCCTCCTTTTATTATCTGCAAATGATTTTGAATAGTTCACCAGAATGGAGTGAACGTTTGCACTTTTAATGGAAGTCATTATGGGAAATAGGAAAGAATAAAAGACACTTGGATGTTTCTTTTGGCAGGGACCATATGTGGCAGCCTTTGCTTCATCAAACCTGGGAGACGTGTCCCCCAATATTCTTGGCCCACATTGCGTCAACACTGGAGAGTCTTGTGATAATGCCAATAGCTCTTGTCCCATTGGTGGGGTAGGTAAATGAAATCTTTGTTCTTCCTCTCAGGTGTATTTTATGTTTAAATATTCACCATTAACTTATAATTATGTTTTTCTCATGTGTACACAGGCCTACTGACTGCTAGCTTTTGCTCTTCTCAGAAGCATCCCTTAAATTTCAGTTGGGTAAAATTCTAGTTTCCCATTGGATTGACCACTGAGTTTTTCAAAGGGTGAGAAAATTAGTTAATGTCAGAGATGAAATACCCTTCCCCAAACTTGGACAGTCTGAAACATTTTGCCTTGGCATTTCTGATGTCACAAGTTAGTACCAGAAACTGTCTGCCTGAGATGTTTTTCAGTGATTGTAAAGCCTACGGGATTTTTTTTTTTTTTTTTGCCTATGGGATTTTTTAAAAATACAAGGTCAACATTTTTTTTCTTCTTTTCTTTAAAATCACAAACAAACAAAAATCTTTCTATAAGAACTCACAGGATATGGAAAAAATGAGTCCCTTCCCAGGAATTACTACTGCCACACCTCTTCTTACCTACCTGTCTAAGCATTCATGAACAAAATTTTGTAACTTATTTATTGTTTTTTTTTTTTTTTGGTCTGGGATTCAAGTTTTCCAGTTTCCATTTTTAGTTCTTAAAAATCTATGTATGAATGTATATAGGTCTGTGTGGTAGGTTTTAAAGACAACAAGAATGGCTGTGCCATCATTTATTTAACTGCTTCCCTGCTATATGCAGTTAGGTCTTTTCCAGCTTTGACATGAGCAGCAGATGCTAGTTTCTGGACTCTTATTCTTTGTGTTTATAGAACATACTGCTTTCATTTAAACATCATTTCTATCATTTCTAGGGTATTTCTTCTATGCCAGTCAACTCCACCCAATGAGTAGTATGACTTTAACATTTATACTTTTCTATTTTTATATTACCATTTTCACATAGAAAGCCTTTCTTCATTACCCTTCATTGGCAAAATTTTCATACATTATTAATTAATGTACATTAGATTTAAAGATTACTTGTTAAATTCCAAAATTTAGCAATGAAATGCTTAAATAAGTTATGATACCTATTTGCAATATAATATTATGCATCGACTCAGTGTGCTGTATTGGAATACTTAATGTGGGAAAACGCTTGTAGTACACAACGTTGATTAAGAAAATTGGGATTTAATATTGCATATTCATTATGACTACAGTTTTAAAAATAAATGTGTCACAGTAAAAAGACAAAGAGAAACACACTGAATTTTTTTTAAATTTTTATTTATTTATGATAGTCACAGAGAGAGAAAGAGAGAGAGGCAGAGACACAGGCAGAGGGAGAAGCAGGCTCCATGCACCGGGAGCCCGGTGTGGGATTTGATCCCGGGTCTCCAGGATCGCGCCCTGGGCCAAAGGCAGGCGCCAAACCGCTGCACCACCCAGGGATCCCCACACTGAATTATTAACCCTGTTCTCTGTTTGGCATTACTATAGGGGGTTATATTCTGTTTATTTTATTTATTGTTTTTTTTCTACTTATACACTTTTGTATTTTTTCCACAGTGAGCATACTTGTAATCATAAAAAATTATAACAAAATCACACCCTCTCCCACAACAGAATTCTGTTTCACTCTACTTTGCTCCATCTGTTAGATTGGCTTTCCTCATGTTTACAAGATGGCAGTCAGTACTGAAGAAGCTATATCCTTTTGCCCTCCCTTGTACGGTAGGAGAGAGAAAACCTCTCTTCTAACCACAGAATAAAATATTTTTTTGGTCCAATTGGGTCAATTGAGGTACATACCCATTCCTGGGCCAAAACAGTTGCTGGGGAAATGGTAGGTGTTGGTTGACTTAAACTGGGATTTCTGACCAAGGCCTAGGCAATGGCCACAATCACCTCAGACTCACCTGGAACTGGGAATGGAATGGAATCATTGACTGTTACAGAAGAGAAGGCTTCCTGAACAAAAGCGTGATACACTTAAGACGAAAGAGGGAAACGGGCAAATGGTGCCATGTCATTTGCTTTAAGGTGGCTTCTTTAAACAGATTTTTTTTAACTTTAGAAACTAGCTTGGATTAAAAAAAAAGAGATATGTGCTTGTTAAAACCTCAAACACTATTGAAAAGTTCAGAAAACAAAACAGGTAAATAAGCAGCCCCTAACTCCACAATTAACCTGTTAAAAATTGAATGAACATCCTCCCAGACAACTTTTTCTGTGTCCAGACACCTATATGCATGTACAGTTGTACATAAATGAGGTCATACTAGAATGCTGTTCCAGAACCTGCTTTCTTGTTTCCAGTAAATATACCTGAAAACCTCATTTAAACAAATGCCTTCGTTTTCAATTTTAAGTACCATAAATTAGTTCACCAATCCCCTACTAATGAGTTCTTTCTTTCCCTCCCTCCTCTCTTCCTTTTGTCCTATAAACATGCTCTGGTCATGTATTTTCACGTGTGTATGAGTCTTACGTTAGGACAAATTCTTTTTTTTTTTTAAGATTTATTTGGGAAAGGGTGTGGGGGGAATCTCAAGCAGACCCTCTGCTAAACATGGAGCCTGACATGGGGCTCGATCTCACACCCCTGAGGTCATGACCTGAGCTGGAACCAAGAGCCAGACATTTAGTCCACTGAGCCACCCAGGTGCCCTAGGACAAATTCTTAAAAGTGAATTTGTTGTCAAAGAAGAAGCACAGCTACCATGGGGGGCACACCAGTCCTATCCCCACCCATAGAGCATGAGTGACAATTTCCTCAAACCCTCACTGACATCTGGTTCATTAACCTTTCAGTCTTTGCCAACATAACATGCAAAGAGTCTGCTCTTTGTAGTTTAAATTTATATTTAATTATTCATGAGATTGAATATATTTTAATGTTGAATGGGCATTTACACTTCTTTTTTGCAAACTACCTATCTCATCTGTATTCCATTGTGTATCCATTAGGTTTTTGTTTTTGTTTTTTTTTTTTTGCTTTATTCCTCCCAGCTCTACTGAGATGTAATTGATGTATAACATTATATAATTTTAAAGTGTACAATGGTGATCATTTTGATACACAGGATGCTTTTTTGCTGCAAATAAGAGAAAACCCAGCTCAATATGGGTGGATGAAAAAGAAGTAAGAAGGCAGCCATCCATATTTTCTTGTAATACTTTAAAATTTTCAATGATCTTTAAGTATCTGATCAATTTGAAACTTTTCTGGTATAATAAGTGACAGTATAGAGCCAGATTTATTTACTTATTTTTCCCAGAGGGTCATCTAGTTGTTATAATGTAATTTTAACTGAGTTTCAATTTAAGGCAATCATGAGCCATGGGCAAGAACAGACAGGTAGGAAGATGTGCAGCCGATGGGGAGACTCAGCTTTAGTTCTCAGCACAGATTATTAGCTGCCTGTACAGTGTCCAACACATCATTCAACCCACCCGAGCCTCAGTATCCTTATATAGAAAAGAGAGATTATCTGACAAAACACTCTAGAATGTGGCTGAAAAAGATGTGTTGGCTTTGACCCCCTTGTAATTTTGCCTTCCTGGAAACAATTGCTTAATTCACCAACAGTGGGTCATGTCTCCCTGTGTTACAGTCCAGCATGTGCATGGCTACGGGACCCGGACTGGATATGTTCAACAGCACGCAGATTATAGGACGGATCATCTATGAGAGAGCAAAGGTCAGCCGCGGGCCCAGCTTCTTTCAACCTCCTTTAACGTTGTTCTTTAAAATCCACTGACAGCGCTCGTTGCACAGCCAGCAGTGGTGGGAGGCAGCCGAAGGCCACGCTGCATGAGGTGCCTGGAAGATGGTTGCCTGGCGGCTCCGCTAGGAGGGCTGCTTCCACGAGCACACAGGCACCCCTCCCGCTACCCACCTGCCTCCTCCTAGGAGGTATTTGTGTAAACCGAGGAGCAAGAAAACGTTGTTTCAGTCTGAGTGCTGGCTTCAGACTGTGGGGCAATAGGCGGGGTGTAAGGATCTACCACTGCGTCACACGAGAGGGACCCAAGCTCTTTAGGCCTGGGCCGACCAGTGGCCTGGCCCTGGTGACGAGGTGAACCCAAGCGGTAAAGCCCCCCAGGCCTGCAGTGTGGATGCAACCTAGTTCCTAGTCTAATTCAGTATGTGCCCCAACCGTCCATCTCATATTTTCTTCTTTCTTAAGTCATGTTTGGATGTGGAGCGGATCTGGTCTTCCGTGAGGTTGCTCCGAGTTCTCTACGTGCATCCCTCTGCTGAAATATTATCTTCCATTTGCCCCCGTGTTTTGTGTCCACTCCTCTGGGGACAGATTTCTGATGGAAAAGACACATGATGATGTCAGCCTGCCCTCTCTTCCTTAGTTCAGTCTCTTCGTCTGCCTGGCTTGCTCCTGCCTGTCGCATGTGTGCACGCGTGACTGTCCGTATTTTGCTCCAAGGGTTCTGAAGTGCATCAGGAGCAACCAGGGAAGAATGAAAAGACCTTTAAAAACATTAGCCACCAGTCAGCCCAATTGCTGCAATTCCTTTTAATGAGTGTGGTATTATCAGTGGATGGTTCTGGATTAACAGATTCTAGTGAGGGGGTGCACCAATGACGCCATTTGCTGTCAGAAGTTTTGTTACTGTCCTGGGCCCGGGAATTGTAGGGATTTGTCCCCCACTCTGGATTCTCTTTTCAGGAAGGCCCAACTTTGCTCTTACCCAGGAGGCAGCTGGTGTTACTGACAGCTCATTGCAAGAGCCCCCACATGGCTGTGCAATCAGGGATGGGGGTGACAATTGGTGTCAGGCAGGGCGGGCCTACCACGTGTGGCACAGATCAATACAAGCCCACGTTTCCCATCACACTGACTCATATTTTCCAGGAGATGAGAAAAACATTACTTCACCCTACAGGAACAACAACAAAAAAGAATCTCCAAGGGTGGATGGTGGGTGGGAGAGTGGCACATCTTCCAGCCACCCTTTGGTGCCAGCCCTGCCGGAGGACTCACAGCTTCCAAACGAGAGTCCATGAGGTCACGCTCTTGTTCTGGCATGACAGTTGTTTGGCCTACCTTGTCCCAATCTTAAGTTTACTTGACTGTCTCTCAAATTCTGTATCATAGAATTTGCTGTTTGGGGGGCAATGGACACAGGTCAGTGGCTCAGGGCCTCCAGGCGTCTGGGATGCAACTGGGGTTGGCAGTTGTACCCACTACGTGGGTAGTGACCATTCGTGCACAGGCCGCAAAACAAAACTCGGCCAATGGGTGCTTTTCCAAAGGGGCAGGTATTGGGCACGCTCGGTGCCGTTCACTTCAGCCCCTGTGCTTCTAACGTGAGCCCATGTGGGTTTTCCAGGAACTGTATGCCTCTGCCTCCCAGGAGTTAACCGGACCACTTGCTGCGGCTCACCAGTGGGTGAATATGACGGATGTCACCGTCTGGCTCAACTCCACGCACTCGGTAAGTGTCACCGAGCCATGTGGATCATGCCACCAGGGCTAAAGCTCTGGGCTGATCTCATTATTTACTTGAGGTTTAGCTTCTGTTTCTTGTTTCGGTTTACTTCTTATTTTTGTGCTGTTTTTAAAATCTTCCCTTTAGGTAAAAACGTGTAAACCAGCCCTGGGCTACAGTTTTGCAGCCGGCACGATTGATGGATTTGGGAGCTTCAATTTTACGCAGGGTGAGGTGCAGTCTGACGACATTTGTGGTTGCAGGTTCTGGAAGGTTTAACTGTAGCTGCACATTTATTGTTTTTTACTATTATCTTTAGATCCCAGGAGTGCACAGGCTTTTGAGGTGTGAACATGATAGCCAGATTTCCCTGGGGTACGTGTCTTCTGGAACTTAGCTTCCACTTATTCAAATAGAGTAGGACACAACTTCTCTCTCTCTCTCTCTCTCTCTTTTTTTTTTGGACACAACTTCTCTTTGCATTTAGGTCTATGGGTGGATGCTCTTTAACGGGCCTGGGGTTAGGGTAGAGGTGAGAGGAGGACAGAGCGGGATTGTCATTGTACCTTTAACAGTGTGAGTTTGCTGTGCTCTCTGCTAATGAATGCCTCTTTCTCTGGTGCCTTTACCGAAGCCCAGAGGCCTCAGGGCGGAAGGCTTCAGGAACCCCAATATGAGCTCCCAGGTCCTGTTTCTGGGTGCGTTTCCACAAATTTATAACTGGTTACTGTAGGTCGTGCATCCTTTTATCCCGATCATCTCTGTAATAACAACGCGGCTGCAAAATAGAGAAAGTAGAAAAATGGACAAGACTCACTTGTAGGAAACGTTTTGGCTTCTTTCATTCTTGCTTTTTTTTTTTAAAAAAAAATGTGTATTTGGAAACATTGATTGACAAATTAATGAAGGCAGTTGCAATTTGAGACATTTGGCTCATCCTTCCTGGTAATACTTCGTTCAGTGGTCTAATTTCCCAGAACAGTAATTTTTAACAGCTTTATTGAGAAATAATTCACATACCATATGATGTACCCATTTAAAATGTATAATTCAGTGGTTTTTAGTGCATTCACAGATGAATGCAACCATCGCCACAGTCTGTTCTGGAGCATTTTCATCACCTTGAAAAGAAACCCTGCTCTCTTTAGTTTATTACAATCCCTAGGCCTCATCTCCTCCAGACCTAAGCAACCCCTGATCTTTCTGTCTCTATTTTCCTATCCTGGATGTTTTCTATAGATGGAATCATAAAATATGTGGCATTTTATGTTGACTTCTTTCACTTCACATCATGTTCTCAAGGTTTGTCTGCATCGTACTATTTATCAGTACTTCATTACTTTCTACGGCTAAACCCTTTGAGCAGGGTGCAAATCCTGTCTTCCCTAAACCGTCACCCCTGACAACCATCATTTTACTCTCATTTCTATGATTTTGGCTTTTATAGGTTCCACATATTAAGTGAGAACCTGCAGTTTGTCTTCCTCCATCTGATAATTTTACTGCTCCTTTCCAATTTCAATGCTTTTTTTTTTCTTGCCTAATTGCTCTTGCTGTGACTTTTCTTAAATTGGGGGTTGAAGAGTGACTAGTTAGACAGGAAGACTCCACCACCCACCAGAGTTCCTACTGAATGGGGAATCTGTTCTCTTCTTATAGAAACTGTTATGTTTTCTGCCAGAGAAATGGGCAGAGGCCTCTCCCTAGAACATGGCTGGGGAGATGTTACTCTCTGGGAAGGCCCCCCAATCTCTGTGAACATGCCCAAACAGGCCCAGCCTTCTGTGTTCCTCAGTAGGGAATAGAATCTTACCAATAAGGTGGAAAGGGTCTGAAACAGGGCCCCTCTTTACCCTACAAAAACCTTATACTAAAAGGAGAAGGGGAGGAAGCACCAATGAAGAATTTGAGATGTCTGAGTGTAGCTTTTTCAAATATGAAGCATTTGTAACCAGTCCGTTTTAAAATTTTAGATTCTTGACCTTATAAAACTGGAATTTATTAACACCTACTCTTATATTTCTTATTGACGAACAGAAATAAAATTCATGAGCCAAAAATCCAAAGCAAAACTAAAAACAGGGAAAAGCTGATAAAACTTTAGTATATGTGCTGCCAAAGCAAGCACAAGCTGGTAAAACTAAATGTGGATCTCAGCATTAACAGCTGAAAGGAGAATGTTGGTTTTTAGGTTCTAAGTGGAAGGTTAGTCATATACTATCTATGACCTTATCTGATGTACATTCCTTCTATACCCAGTATGCCCAGTTATCATGAAAGGATGTTCAATTTTGTCAATGCTTTTTCTGCATCTATAGAGTTGATCATACGATTTTTATCTTTCACTCTATTAATGGGGTGAGTCATATTTATTTATTTGCATAGTTTGAACCACCCAGGAATAACTCTCACCTGATTGTGGTGTACGATCCTTTTAATCTGCTGCTCAATTCAATTTGCTGGTATTTTTGTTTGGGATTTTTGCTTCCATATTCATCAGGTCATATCATCCTAAAATTTTCTTTGTTTGTAGGGTCCTTATCTGGCTTTGGTATCAGGGTAACCCTGGCCTTGCAAAATGAGTTGTGGAATCATCCCTCTTATTCAATTTTTGGGGGAAGTTTGAGAAGGATTGACATTAACTCTTCCTTTAATGTTTGGTTGAATTCACCAGTAAAACCATCAGATCATGGGCCTTTCTTTGTGAGGAGACTTTTGATTATTGGTTCAATCTCCTTACTCATCAGTCTCATAAAATTTTCCTTTCCTTTGTGATTTAGTTTGTATGTTTCTTCTAGGTTTTCCAATTTTGTGCTGTAAAATTGCTCATGGTAGTCTCTTATGATTCTTTGCATTTCTGTGTTAGCAGTTGTAATGTCTTGCCTTTCATTTCTCATTTTCTTTGAGTCTTCTCTCTTTTTTCTTTAGTCTAACTAAAGGTTTGCCAATTTTATTTATCCTTTTTTAAAAAAACAGCACTTCATTTTATTAATCTTTTCTATTGTTTTTCTGGTCTCTGTTTTTTTATTTCTGCCTGACTTTTGTTCTTTCCTTCCTTCTGTTAACTTTGGGTTTGTTTTTCTTTTTCTAGTTCCTTGGGGTATAAAGTTAGGTTGTTTATTTGCTATTTTTCTTCTTTCTTTTCTTTTTTTTTTAAAAGATGTCTTTATTTATTTGAGAGAGAGAGTGCGAGAGAGAGAATGAGAGAGAGAGAGAACACAAGCATGGGGGGAAGAGGAGAGGAAGAGGGAGCAAAAGAAACTCAGACACAGGGCTCAATCTCATGACCCTGAGATCACAACCTGAGCCAAAACCAAGAATCACACTCTTACCCAATGAGCCACCCAGGTGCCCCTCTGTTTTTCTTAATATAAGGGTTTATCCTTATAAATTTTCCTCTCAGGACTTCTTTTGCTGCACCCAATAAGTTTAGGTATGTTGTATTTCCAATTTTATTTGTTTTGTGATATTTGTGATTTCCCTTTTGATTTCTTCTTTGATGCACTAGTTGCTCAGTAGTGTGTTGTTTAGTCTCCACATATTGGTGAATTTTCCAGTGGTCCTCCTGTTATTGATTTCTAGTTTCATCAGAAAAGATAGCCTGTATAATTTCAGTCTTCTACATTTGCTAAGACCTGTTACCTAACATGTGATCTCTCCTGGGGAGTGTTGTGTGCACTTGAGTAGAATATATATTCTGATGCTGTTGGATTAAATGTTCTGTATATGTCTGTTGGGTTCATTTGGTCTAAGGTGCGGTTCAAGTCCAATGCTTCATTATTGATTTTTCTGTCAGGATGATCTGTCTATTGTTGAAAGTGGGGTAAAATGTGTCCTACTATTATTGTATTGTTCATTTCTCCCTTCATATCTGTTCATCTTTGTTTTATGTATTTAGGTGCTCTCATAGTGAGTGCATAAATATTTACAATTGCCATATAATCTTGATGAATTTACCCCTTTACAAATATATATACAAATATCTTGTTGCACTTTTGGATATATATATGCTCCCGCTTGCTTTTGGTTTCCATTTGCATGGAATATATATCCATTGGGCCTTTATTCCCCCATTTGATCACTCTATACCTTTCGTATGGAGAATTTAATCCATTTCCATTTAAAGCAATTATTCAAAGGTTAGTACTTACTAATGCCATCTTATTGTTTTCTGGCCATTTTGTAGTTCCCTCATTCCTTTCTTCCCCCTTCCTTTGTGATTTGATGGTTTTCAGTGATAGTATGTTTTGATTCCTTTATGGTTTGCATATCTACTATAAGTATTTGCTTTTTAGTTACTATGAGGTTTACATAAAACATCCTATTTATAGTTATGTCTATTTTAAGCTGATCGTGTAACTTTGATTGCATACAAAAGCTACCCTTTTATCTCCTCTTCCCATACCTTATGTTTTTGATGTCACAATTTGTATCTTTTTATATTGTGTATCTGTTAACAGAGTATTGTAGCCTTAGTTATTTTTAATACTTTTGTATTTTAACCTTCACACTAGAGTATGAAGTGCTTTATATAGTATCATTTAGTATTAGAATATTCTTTTTTTTAATTTTTATTTATTTATGATAGTCACAGAGAGAGAGAGAGGGAGGCAGAGACACAGGCAGAGGGAGAAGCAGGCTCCATGCACCGGGAGCCCGATGTGGGATTCGATCCCGGGTCTCCAGGATCGCGCCCTGGGCCAAAGGCAGGCGCCAAACCGCTGCGCCACCCAGGGATCCCTAGTATTAGAATATTCTTAATTTGGTTATCTACTTACCTTCCCTAGTGTGTTTTATACTTTCATATCTTTTATGTTAGTATCCTTGTATTTTACTGAAGAATCCCCTTTAGCATTATGTGTTCCATAATACATGTAGGTTTTCTTCACTCTTTTATTTTTTCATCCTCTGATTGGATAATTTCAAATGACTTACCTTTGAATTGACAGATTATTTCTTCTTCTTGATCAAATCCACTATTGGTGTGCTCTACTGTGTTGTCATTTCATTCCCTGTGTTCTTCAGCTCCAGAATTTCTATTTTTTCAATGATTTTTATCTCTCTGTTGAACTTCTCATTTTGTTCATATGTTATTTTCCTGATTTTGTTGTCTGTGTTCTCTTGTAGTTGTTGAGCTTTCTTTAAAAAAAAAAAAAAAGTATTTCAAGGGGCACCTGGGTGGCTCAGTTGGTTAAGTGTCTGCCTTTGGCTCAGGTCATGATCTTGGGGTGCCAGGATCAAGCCCCACATCAGGCTCTCTGCTCAGCAAGGGGTCTGCTTCTCCCTCTCTTTCTGCCCCTTCCTGCCACTTATGCACTCTCTCTCTCTCAAATACATAAATAAAATCTTTTTAAAAATTATTTTGAATTATTTGTTCATAGATCTCCATTTCTTTGGGATCATTTATTGGAAATTATGTGTTCCATTGGTGGTGTCATGTTGCCTTGATTTTTGTTGTTTTTTAGAGCCTTGAATTTTGGCTGTGTATTTAATACAGCAGTCACCTCTTTCAGGCTTTGCAGACTGGTTGTGAGGTGGAGGGAGACCTTTACCCAAGGGTGTGTGCAGGGACATTGGATGTGTGAGCCGTGGCAGTTCCAGATCCAGAGCAGGTCAAATGGCACAGTCTCCATGTAGCTCTGTCAGTTTAGGTCAGCACTGATGAAGACTGTTGGTCCACAAACACCAAGGCTGTGGGTGTCTGTAACTGTGATCAATGTTCTTGGGATCTCTAGGCTGCTGCTGAAATCCTCATCTCCTTCCCCACTGTGTGTGTGTGTTGTGGGGGGAATGTCATGCCTGAGGCTCTCTTGGTGCTAGGTTTGGCTTTTGAGTGCCCTCACCATAGTGGTGGCACTGGTGGCTGATGCATGAATGCCTGTGGAACAGTGACAGATCTGAGATCTGGAGCAGAGGTGCTTTTAGAGTAAGGACAGCACCAAGGTCCAGGGCACTGGCTTCCCAGTAGTGATTCTGTGCCTGAGTTCTTGGTAGATGTGGAGCAGCCATGGAGCTGGGGAATGGAGCACATGTGCTGGCAGAGGACATTGTCTCCGGGGTCCAGGATAGCCTGCAGTGGTGGTGGCTCTAGTGCCTGAGACTCAGATACATGCAGAACAGCTGCAGATCCAGGGTCTGGAGCAGTGGCACACACAGTGCTTCCACGACATTAGATTCTGAAACATGGGTGTGGATGGAGCAGATGGAGCTCTGGGGTCAGGGGCACACTTAGGGTGGGGGCTGAAAAACCTGGTCCCAGGATGATGCACTAGCAGCTCCTTATAAGTGAGGACTAGCAGCATCTCATCCCCTGGGGGTGGGCCATCATAACCAGTGGTGACGGCCACTGGTTACCTTAGTCACAAAAGTTGCTGGTGTCCTCTGTGGAACAGGCTGCTGGGGTCTATGCCAGTGAAGACCACAGGATCCTCTGCTGTGAAAACCACAGTAAGTCTGTCATAGGGGGTCTTGAGTGGCAGGGGCTGCTGGAGTCCTCCATGGAGCAGGCCTTTGGGCACTGTGATGGCACCTGCCATGGGCTGACACCAAGACCTGTACTTCTGTGTTCCTCGCTGTTTCTGCTACGTTAATCCTTCTAGTGATCCTTTCTGTGTGAGTATTCCATTTTTCCCTCCATAGGTTCTTAATTGGACTTAACTGAGCCCTCCCAGGACTATTTTTATTTGCAAGTAGCTAACTGTTGTTTTCTGGGAGGTGACAAAGGCAGATATTTTCTACTTTCCCTTCTTTACCATGCCACTAATCTTTTGTTTTTTATTTTTTATTTATTTTTTTTAAATCCTTTTTTTTTAATTTTTATTTATTTATGATAGTCACAGAGAGAGAGAGAGAGAGGTAGAGACACAGGCAGAGGGAGAAGCAGGCTCCATGCACCGGGAGCCCGATGTGGGATTCGATCCCGGGTCTCCAGGATCGCGCCCTGGGCCAAAGGCAGGCGCCAAACCGCTGTGCCACCCAGGGATCCCAATCTTTTGTTTTTTAAATATGGGTGTTAAAATAATACATTTCCCTCTAAGCACTTCCTTTACTGCATCCCATGAGTTTTGGTATATGATGTCTTCATTTGGATTTATCTGAAAGCATTTTCATATTTTCTTTTAATTTCTTCCTTGACCATTATCTATTTATGATCATGTTGCTTCATTTCCACATATTTGTGAGTTTCCCAAATTTTCTTCTACTATTTATTCCTAATTTCATTAAATCGTGGTTGGAAAACATACTTTGTATTATTTATACCCTTTCAAGTTTATTGGTGTTTATTTCATGGTCTGCATATAGTCCATCCCAGACAGTGTTCTATTTCTTTTTCTTTTTTTTTTGCACCTCGAGGTGCCCCTGCAGTTTTTTTTTTAATTTTTAAAAATTTTATTTATTTATTCATAAGAGATGCAGAGAGAGAAAGAGGCAGAGACACAGGCAGAGGGAGAAGCAGGCTCCCTGTGGGGAGCCCAATGTGGGACTCAATCCCAGGACCC
This sequence comes from Nyctereutes procyonoides, assembly GCF_905146905.1. NCBI lineage: Eukaryota > Metazoa > Chordata > Mammalia > Carnivora > Canidae > Nyctereutes > Nyctereutes procyonoides. Next base: position 28,181,961 of record NW_026575043.1, read on the forward strand.
CGGGATCATGACCTGAGCTGAAGGCAGACGCTCAACCACCGAGCCATCTGGGTGCCCCAGACAGTATTCTGTATGCAGTTGAGAAGAGTGTCTGTACCTGCATGGAGGGTGGTATCTGCAGGTACCTGTTAGGTCCACTTGGCTTCTAGTGTTGCTTGCATTTTCTATTGTTGACCTTCCAACTGGTCATCCCAGCTATTACTGTAAGTGGGTTATTAATGTTTCAACTGTTATCTTTGAGTGTCTCTTTCTCCTTCCATTTCTGCCAGTTTTGGTTTGTGTATTTTGGCGCTCTATTATTAGGTCCATATGTGCTTTTAATTTTTTTTTAATTTTTATTTATTTATGATAGTCACACAGAGAGAAAGAGAGAGAGGCAGAGACACAGGCAGAGGGAGAAGCAGGCTCCATGCACCAGGAGCCTGACGCGGGATTCAATCCCGGGTCTCCAGGATCGCGCCCTGGGCCAAAGGCAGGCACTAAACCACTGTGCCACCCAGGGATCCCCATATGTGCTTATAATTGTTATCTTTCCCTAATGGATTATAGATCCTAAATTGATTAATAATTAAATTAATACAAAAGATCGGTTTCAGAATTAATGGAACTTTCCCCAGATTGTGGCATGGACCCATGATTTTTGCATTCTATTCTGTGTGCATGCACGCACATGTGGCTGTGAGCACGCCTGCATGCATGTGTGTAGATGATTAAGTGATGAATTAAGAGAGGCTCTTACTGTGGACCACAAGCCAAAATCATTTCTTCAAGTTGGAGGTGTCATTTTTAGTTTTTAAAATGGGAAAAAAGTGATTCCGTTCATAGATCTGTATAATTAATTATGTCATATTGTTTTTATTTGCAACATGGGTGAGGAATTGCAAAGGAAACAAAACTTTAAGGATGTTGAACAAAATGTATTATTTTATTCTATCAGCCACTGTGGGGATCTAGTTAAATAATGACTCCTATTTTAGAATGCACAGGAAATTTTCCCTTTTCTATTATTCAAACCATTTGGAATTATTTGGCAACAGCCATAATAAAAAATCTTTGGGGATCCCTGGGTGGCGCAGCGGTTTGGCGCCTGCCTTTGGCCCAGGGCGCGATCCTGGAGACCCGGGATCGAATCATTGAATCCCACGTCGGGCTCCCGGTGCATGGAGCCTGCTTCTCCCTCTGCCTGTGTCTCTGCCTCTCTCTCTCTCTCTCTCTCTCTCTCTCTCTCTCTCTCTCTCTCTGTGACTATCATAAATAAATAAAAAAAATAAAAAAAAATAAAAAATCTTTGCAGTAAAGGCATCATTGTACATTTGTCAAAGTGATGGCATTTTTCAGAGGGTTGGAATCAAATTAGTGTTAATGTTCCTAATAGGGACAACAGTAGGGGATCCATTTTGGGACACTCTTCGGGATCAACTCCTGGGCAAGCCATCTGAAGAAATCAAACAGTGTCAGAAACCAAAACCAATCCTTCTTCACACTGGAGAGGTAATGCATTTTGACTATCATGGTAAAATTAGTATTTTATTTTAAAACTTACGAATTGTCAGAGACAAATGATAGATCTTTGTTGACATGGGAGTTCTTATTCAAATATTCTCACACCAAAGTTTTAATATTAAAAATATGTATGGGGTGACTGGGTGACAGACACTGAGGGGGGCACTTGATGGGATGAGCACTGGATGTTATTCTACATGTTGGCAAATTGAACACCAATAAAAAATAAATTTATAAAAAAATAAAAATATGAAAAAAATAAATAAAAATATGTATGTTAAGGATCTAACTCTAAGGAATAAAGGGTATGATTATTAAATGTTGTGACTTAGAATTTGTGATAAATAACTGGAACAATGTAAACAATAGAAAAGGAAGGATTCAATCAACATCTGTCCTATTCAGGATTCACTTATGCTGACTCCAGGACAGGAGTTCACATACAATTCTCTGCAGAGAAAAACATCCTCGGGTCATATAAAAAGGGACATGTTCATGTCTTAATTTTCTCACAACTCAGACAGCATGATTAACTAAAGCAATATTCCTTTAATACTCCTTTGGACCATGGATTTTCACGTTCTTAAAGTCAAAAGTTCGGGATCCCTGTGTGGCGCAGCGGTTTAGCACCTGCCTTTGGCCCAGGGCGCGATTCTGGAGACCCGGGATCGAATCCCACGTCAGGCTCCCGGTGCATGGAGCCTGCTTCTCCCTCTGCCTATGTCTCTGCCTCTCTCTCTCTCTCTGTGTGTGACTATCATAAATAAATAAAAAAATAAAATAAAAAGTCAAAAGGTCATACCAGAATTATTGATGAAGAAAAAATTTTTCAGTAGAGTTTTTTTCCCCCTAATATTCAATTAAAATTCTTTAGGAAGAAGAAAGAGAGGAAAGGAAGGAGTAAAAGGAAAGCCTCTATACTAATCCAACTATGCAAAGGATAGATTGTCTTGGAGAAAACTAGGAAAATAAGACACGACTTAGTAACTGCAAATTTAAAGTGCTATGAGAGTGAAAAGAGAAATCATTCACTTAAGCTGTTCCAAATGTAGACTCACTTGTCCATCTTGCTAAGGATAGTCACCACAGTGCACCAAGAGAACCCTTGGTTACCTGTTACATGTTATCATTCCATGATGCCAGAGCCATTAAAAACTTCACTGATGAGAAAATAAGTCTGGGTTAAGGGGGCACTGGCATCTGAGATCCTTATGTTATGACCAGATAGAATATTTACTACTCTAGAAAGAAAATCTGGTCTAGTAGGATCGAGCACCCAAACCAGCTGGAAACATTATAAATTCTTTAATAAAGGAACTTCTGTGAGCATCATCTGTCTCTTGACTGTAGAAAGAACAATACCCCTAACACAGTTTTCATGTTTTGGGTTCTTAGTTGACAAAACCTCACCCCTGGCACCCCGATATTGTTGATGTTCAGATGATCACGATTGGGTCCTTGGCCATCACTGCCATCCCTGGGGAGTTTACGTAAGCTCTTCTCTGTTATTTCGTAATTAAATATGTATTCATTGTGTATGTGTTTCTGCTGGAGTCACTTCTTATCATGGGCAAGAATTCTGAACTGATAATAATCCTTGGTATCTCACCGCACCATTCTGGCAACAGTGACAAATATTCCAACCCTCTTTGGGTGGGCCTCCTAAGAGTCCATCTTTCCAGGTGTATTGCCAGTGAGGAAATTATAGCAAATATAAACATTTGAAAAAGTTATTCCAAATGTAAATGATGTTGGGCATTATTATGTCAGTAGAGAGTCTTGAAGTGGTATCAAAATACAGGTACTTGAAGCAGTTGAAGTGTTAGAAGCAGGAATGATGGTCTGGAATCTCCTTATGCAGTCTTCCCTATCTGAGTAAGTAGTATCTTTCCAGTTGCTCAGGCTGGAAAACCTTGGAGCCATCCCTGAATTCTTTCTTTTTTTTTCAATTTCCCCTACTTTCAGTCTTCTCACAAATTCTACACATTACACCCAACACTTTCTATCACTCCCTCCCCGGTCTAAGCCTCCATAATTTGTCCCCTAGATTACCTCAGTAACCTCCTGTCTCACCTGTTTGCTTTTTCCCTACTCTTCTGTAGTCTTTTCTCAACACAAACAGCCAGAGGAATCCCTTTAAAACCTACGTTAAATCACGTCAGGGCTCAGAACCCTCCAATGGCTTTCCATCTCACTCCAGGTAAATTCTTAAACAGTTACAACATCCTACATGGCCCTGGGAGAGACTTTTCCTTGGCAACTTCTCTGATCTGATTTCCTACCTCTCTCCCCCTTATTCGCCCCTGCTTTAGACACCTTGGCTTCTTTGCATTTCCGAGATCAGCAAGCATGTGCCTGTCTCAGAGCTTATCAACTTATGGTTCCTTCTGCCTGAAATGGTTACCCTCCTTTTATCCCCCGACCGGCTCTTATTCCTTCAATTCTACGCTCAGATGTCTAACAGAGATGCCCCTCCTGCTGATGCTATATGACTCTGTGTCACTGCCGCCACCACCGCCATATTCCCGCATCATCACAAGGACAACCACCATCACCTTTCATCTGTACACTGCACCCCACACTCCCACAATGCGTTTCTTGACCATTACTTCTTTTATTTGTTTCTTGACCATTGTCACTCCCTGGAATGTAAGCTTCCTACTATTGAACCCTTAGCACTGAGAAGTGGGCCTCATCTGTAGTCGATATTGTGCTTTATTGAAGGATTTAACGAAGGAACGAAATGATAAATTCTTCATAGGCAGGAGCAGTGCACTCTCTACTTGCCTCAGCTCTTAATAACATTGAACACAGACAGTATATTCTTGTTGAATCAATGAATGGAAAGTGATTGTAGTCTTTGCCAGTGATATTCATTGATTCTCTTTCCTTCCATCAAGTTGTTTTGAATTTAGGATTTATTTTCAAGATAGGATGCTTAGGGACAAAAAAGCTCAACTTTTGCTTTGTGTTGCCATAGAGCTCCTACATACTTGTCCATATTGTATTATGAGCTGGGATCACATTTGTCTTTCACTATGAGTTTTTCTGTATCCTTTTCATACATTCTGAATAGGGAAACACTTAGATAATTCTGTTTTCTTGACTCAGGACCATGTCTGGACGAAGACTTCGAGAGGCAGTTCAAGCAGTAAGTTAAAAATGAAAGAAAATGCCTATTTATGTTTCATGAAGAGAAAAGAATACCCTATTCCTATGATTTGATATCTTTTAAGTTAATCTTTGTGGAGATGACTAGAGTTTTACACTTCTTGAAAGTAATATCTAGAGGTGAATATGAAATATTAGTGGTATAAGAAGAAGCTTAAAAATTATAAGGAAACTATAAACAGGTTTAAATGATTTATTGCTATTTATATACTAATAATTTAAAATTAATAATGGTTTTATGGGTTAAATAACAAATAACCTTAAGTACTTTAATATCATGGAGTCCTGTCTAAATAAGACCTAACACATGTTAGGAATTCTGGATTTTATCTACATTTACAATTTTCTTTATATTCAGGAAGCATTCCAAATGGTTCTAGAATGACATAATCAACAGAGGTCTTATTACTTGGAGCTGGAAATAACCATTATGGTTAGTTATTATCCTCCCATTATGCTTTTTAGGAAGTGGATAAAATATCTGTATTTTAGTAATAAGATTCTACATCTGCAAATGTAAGCACTAAGATGTTCATCGATCCATTGACTTGCCCAACTGTAGTGCAGTTATGGCTCTAACTTTTCCTCAAGGACTTGTCCGTACTTCTGCGTTCCCAGGAGCATTGATCACTGGGAATGACGTTAAAAGAGACATCCTATGCCACTGATTCACATCTATGATCCTGTGTTAAGTATAACTGGGCTGATAATACCCATTACGATGAAGAGTAATTTTATTGAGCTCTATCTTTCCCCCACTAGGAATTTGCAACGTATGGGATGCAGAATATGACCGTCGTTATTTCGGGTCTGTGCAACGTGTATACACATTACATTACCACCTTTGAAGAATACCAGGTAAAATAAAAATTCTCGTCATTTAAATTAACTATACCATTTTCAAGACTGTTTCATTAAATGCAGGTTTTCCTTCTAGACGTCCTTAACGGTGTTTTTGAGAGATGCCTTTGTTTTGGGACAGAGGAGAGAATAAGACAGAGGTCGCATTTGGGAGTTCTAGGTTTACCCTTTCCAAATTTGAGTAGAAATTCTGTTCTCCGTGACTTCTACTTTTTCTGAACTAAATTATTTTGTCAGGGATACTGGTAATAAGCCTGAGTGGTGGCATGCTACCTCTGTAATCCTGCCCATAGTGCTTCTGGAGCCTGAAGTTTTTGTAGAACCTGGGAATATTGTCTCATTGATAGCTACTATTAATTGAATGCACTAGATGGGCACCTTGACAATGTTATCTTAAGTCATCTTCACAACAGCTCTGGAGTAGGGTTTTTTTTATATGTATGACAGAGATTAAGAAACACAGTCTCAGAGAATTGAGGGGAGGTAATGTTTCTTTGTTTGCAAATAGCACAGAAAGTAGCTCAAGTACTTTTTAATGGTAGTAGTTAAAACCATGGAAACAATCTAGGTTCCCACCATTTCTATTTGCTAACCTATCTGCTGGTGTATCTTGGCGGTCCACACGGAGGCATTCAGCCTGCCTCTTGACAAATGGCCAGTGATGCCAGGAGTGGAGGCTGCCCTGCTGCCCTCTGTTGACTTTCCTGAAAGTCTCTGCTTTCCAGGAAATCCTATTGAATAAAGTTTCTTAATTGGGGTAAACTTGGATGGGACTAATTTTCATTAATCTATTTTTTCATTTCTCTTTAACTGTTGATTTAGAATTTCCTTCAATTAGGAGTACAGATAGCAAATGACAATAATATTAGCAGTACCTCTGACTTTGTCACAATAGGAACCCCAGATACTTTTTATATTACAGAGAGGGATTGCAGATTTGGAAATGACTTCACTCTCATAGCTATTTTAAAATCACAGTAGTTATTAGATCGGCTATCAGATCTTGTTACTCAACAAAGAAGCACAAGCATTTCTTGTTTAATAAAGAAAAACAAATATTATCCTATCACAAAATGGTTTATTATTGTTTGATTAAATATATCTCAGTCTAGGGGCACCTGGGTGGTTTAGTCGGTTAAGTACCTGCCTTTGGCTCAGGTCATGATCTCGGGGTCCTGGGATTGAATCCCACATGGGGCTCCCTGCTCAGCAGGGAGTCTGCATCTCCCTTTCCCGCTGCCCGCTCCACCCCTCACCATACTCTCTCTCATTCTCTCTCTCTTGCTCATTCTCTCTCACAAGCAAATAAATAAAATCTTTAAAAAAAGAGTCCAGGGCACAAATAAGTTTAGGAATCCCTACAACCTCTCTCAGGGACATACTCCTGCAAGGGTTAATATTAATTAATTTATTCACTAATTCATTCAACAGAAACGTGTTGAGACAGATACTGTACTAGCCATGATCTGCACATAACAATAAGTAAAAATCTGCCCCTACCTTCAAGACTATTGGGATTTATGGTCTAGTGAAAGGCAGAGAAGAGCGTGTAATCACATTTCTGTAAAAGGGATGCACAAGGTGATATGAAAACAAATAGAAAGTGTAGTAGTCTATATTGGGTGTTTGAGGTTAGAGGCTGGCAGATTTTCTGGAAGATGTAACATCTGTCTGAGTTCTTGAGAATGAATAGAGCTAGTCAGGGAAATAAAAAGTGAAGGCCGTGTCCCATATTGAGGAAAATATACATGCAAAGGTGGGGGGTGCTGAGTTAGTACCTTTGAAGGGCCATAATTAGTTGAAGGTAGTGAGACAGGGGACTAGTTGATGGGGAGGTTTTAGTTGATGGAGCATCTTTTTATGCTATACTACAGAGCTTTAACTCAACAAGGAAGGTTTTGGAAAACTGCAGTAGAATTCTAAAGAAGGAGTGTTATGATCAAGTTTTGATTTAGAAAGGTCACTAGGATGACATTGTAGAAAAACACATTGGAGGGACAAGTGTAGGGACAGAGCACTGACTGGGAAGTTGTAGTTATGACCTGGGTGAGAACCAAGAGTTTGGCCACAGTAAGATCAGGAGAGACAGAGGAAAATGAAAGAATTCAAGAGATGCCAAGTAATGGTAGCTCAGAGACTTCCAGGATATAGGATGGGAGAGAGGGAGGAGTCCAAGATGGCAGAAGGGTGGTATCCACTGGAATGAAGAATGTTGCAGGGCGAGCGGGTGTATTTGGAGTGATGAGTTCCACTTTAGTTTTGATGAGTCTGAGGTTCCTGTAGAACAACCAGAGGCTTGTAGTTCAGCTACAGGAGATGTATCTGGTTCTATTTTATAGCTGTATGGTGGTTAAATGTCCTTCTCCAGGCAGTATCATCACCACCCAATTTCTCCAGGAGTTACTGAGACTCATTTTCCCTCATTTTTTCCCTCCTGCTATGCTCCTTGAAGGCAAACATTTAAATTGCAAGTGCTTAAAATAGACTTATGCTTAGGAGCTATTTACCTCTTTCAGATTAGATGGACTGATAGTCCAAATGGCATGAACCGAGAAAACCCACTGCCTTTATCAAGTAATTGATGGTAGCCATTGACGTTCACTGGTAAATGGAAATGCCCACCACCTCTTGTCATAGTTAATCTTGAATTATGCCAGTTTGAATTATGTGAGATGTCCAACATCACCCCTCCCCTAAGATGCGCCAAATGGATGGAGATATGCAGAACAGTGTAACACTCAGCCCTGTTTCTCCTGCAGGTTCAGCGGTACGAGGCAGCGTCTACAATTTATGGACCACACACTCTGTCTGCTTACATCCAGCTCTTCAGAGCCCTTGCTAAGGCCATTGCTACGGTAATCAAAACTCGTATGCATGTGTGTCTCAGGGGTGGGGAGATGCAGAAGGATGCAAAAGAAAACCGTAGCTTCAAATGTCCAGTTTCTTTCAAAATCTTTATATTTAAAAAGTTTGTAGTCATGAAGTATTTCTAAGAAACGAAACTGATAGTAAATTCAGATACAGTTAACATCATTTGGTAGGGACAGCTTTGTTCACATACATGATTTCATATTATCCTCATGATCCCCGTGTGAAATGTGAAAGTATCATTTCCCCCCATTTTTCAGATGAGAAAATTGGTTTGGAGATGTAAGTCATCACACTTACTATAACTATAGCTGAGGGTTAAACCAGTGTTCTTCAGTGCTGGCCAGAGTCTCTGCAATCACTTCATGAGTTGAGCTGGTCATTCCTTCTGAGGTGCCCATTGCCCATATTGTAGCATCTCTGAAATGATTGCATCTTTCAATCAGAATAATTTTATGATTATGATTAGTAGCAGGTTTTTACTTTCTTGGTGGCTCAAAAATAATAGCAGTTGTTAGAATCACTAGAGGCTTAGAGGTGATGAAGTACAACCTTGGAATGTGTACACATTGCATCGACTTAGAATACATACAGCTAAGTAAGTTGTCTTAAAAGAACTCCACTGTGGACCTCTTCCTTTTGGCATGCAGTTATTAATGAAGCTGACTCTGGCATCAGATGATGAGCCAATAGGCAAGATAAAGGGCTTAAAATCATAAACAAATCTTTATATAACACCATAGAGGCCCCAGTAAAGGCTGGGACACAATTATGGCAAGGACAACAGAGCCCTTTCAGAGAAAAAGCTTGATTATATCGGGTTGAAACAAATAATACAGCTGCTTCGGTGGGTCAACACAGTTGAATATTGGCAATTCCATATGTCTCTACCTAATTGCTGACCGTATGAAGTTTCACTACAAGATGTCTACTTAGGACATATTTTAATTGCCTGTTTATTGTTTTATAGCATTCTTCTCAATTTTAGGTCTGGTCCTTTTTTTTTCAAAGTAGAGCTTCTTTAATTTTCATCCTAAAAGCTGTAACTAGTTATAGTATATTCAGATTATATGGAAAAGTGTAAACCTATAACCCATCCCGAGAGATAGCAACTGTTTTTACTAGCATTATGCCTCTACATCTACCGTTCCTCCCATGGAAATAGAGCCTTCAAATTTTATAGTGATACTTAGGGAGAAAGTGTGATTCATTTTGTGGAAATTTGTGTCATAGTCAGTTTTATGTCTGTATCTAAGATTAGCGATGTGATCTTGAAAAAAACTACTGAGTATCTCCCAGCGTATGTTCCCATTTGTGAAGGGGGAATGCCAGCAAATAGATGTTATGGCTGCTGAAAAAGATTAAATTATTTAAGTGAGGGTTAGTGTACATTATGAAGGACTATTTAAAATTTGAGATTAGCCATTGTGATGATGCTATTAGAAGTGACAAATGTGGAAAACATAGATTAAACCAGTCAAGGCACATGCCGATCTTAAGTTAAAAGTGTATTTATTATATTATTATATTTTTTAATTAGCGTAGAGAAGGACTTAGGGAGAAAAAAAATTCTGGATAAGAGAGGCCCAACATTTTTTAAAAATTAAAAGAGTAATTACAGCATCATGATACAGAGGCTTACCATGTTTTAGGCTTCTATCCAAAGTCAGACAGTTGAAAAACGGCTGTCCCAGAATCTAAACTTGTATAGTGTTTACACTCTGATTGCTGGACTACGTGGTCTGGGGGAGTGAAAGTGTTGTCTATGACCCAAATTTTCCTCTAGTGACAAAAATTTAAATTGTACATCTAGACTCACATTTTAGCAAAGTTCCCCCACATTTTGTTAAAGCTGTTAGGTCTTGGAGAGAGGATGTGAGTGTGTGTGGATGTGTCCTTTAATGAAGGCATTTCTGGAAGGCGGGAGCTTGGGGAAAGGGGCTTTAACTCTACATTCTGTGCTTCCTAAGCCAATGCTCTCTGTTCTAGGACACAGTAGCCAACCTGAGCAGAGGTCCAGAGCCTCCATTTTTCAAACAACTGATAGCCTCACTAATTCCAAATATTGTGGATAGAGCGCCAATAGGCAAAACTTTTGGGGATGTTCTGCAGCCTGCGAAACCTACATACAGAGTGGTAAGGTGCACAAAGAGATCTTGGAATCCTCCAGAAGCCTGTGTCTGGGGTTGAGGGAAAGATACTGTCTAATGTCAACACCTGCTTCTAATAATGCTGTAGACCAGCTGTTGGCAACGATAATTTTGACAACTGTTCTTAGCTCTGCAGAGCCTCTGCAAACATCAGAATGGGGAAATATTTATTTTTCAGGTGGTTGTGATGTAAAATCAAATCTCTAAAATCCAAATTCTTCTTTTCTTCTTAAATGGATGGTCATGGAACCCTTTGCTAGAGCTCAAAAAAGTCTCTTAAACCAAGGACAGGGAAAGCACGTAGAAATTAAGTAGGACTTATACTATTGCTATTTTATATTGGTCTCGTGTCCCGCAACATTGCTAAATCATTTATTAGTCCCAGTAGATTTTAGGTGGGGGATGTGTATTCCTTAGAGATTTCTACATATAAGTATCATGTCATCTGTGAATAAAAGCAAGCTCACTTATTCCTTTTTGGATTTCTTTTCTGGAGGCCTTTGATTTTTTTTTTTTTCCTTATTGCGCTGGCTGGAATCTCCAATACCCTGTTGAAGACCCACTGTAAGACTGGGCGTCCTTATCTCATTTCTAATCTTAGGAGGAAGATCTTAAATGTGATATTTTCTTAAATATCAATTTCTTGATATCTTTCTTAAATATCAATCTTAAATATGGTATTTTCTCTAGGATTTTTGTAGATGCCTTTTATCAAGTTGAGAGAGTTCTCTTGTATGCCACTATTTTTTTTTTTTGATAAAGAATGGATGTTGGATTTGCTTCAAATGCTTTCATGTCTACTGAGGTGATTATGTAGGATTTTGTCTCTGATTCTGGTAATATAGTGTATCGCATCAGTTGATTTTCAGATGTTAAATAAATACCCTTTTGTGATAGCATAGAATCTTTTTTTAATTTGTTGTTGTACTTGGTTTGTTAATATTTTCCTGAAATTTTATACTCAAGTCCATGAAGCAAATTTGTAGTCTTCTCTTCACGTGTTGTCTCCATTGCCTTTGATGTCAGGGAGAATGGGTTAGCAAGTGTTTCCTCCTGTATTTTTTGTAAGTGCATGGAAAATACTGATACTATTTCTTCTTTAAATATTCAATCAGTTTGATCAGAAAAGCCACATGGACCTTGGCTTCTCTTTATAACAGAATCTTTACTTACTACTCCAGTTTCTTTTTTTTTCTTTTTTTTTTTTTTAACTTATGATAGTCACAGAGAGAGAGAGAGAGAGAGAGAGAGAGAGAGTCAGAGACACAGGCGGAGGGAGAAGCAGGCTCCATGCACCGGGAGCCCGATGTGGGATTCGATCCCGGGTCTCCAGGATCGCGCCCTGGGCCAAAGGCAGGCGCCAAACCGCTGCGCCACCCAGGGATCCCCAGTTTCTTTACTTATTATAAGACTGTTAAATTTTTTTTTGAGTCAATTATGTGTCTCTCTCAGCACTTAGTTTGTCTTGAGGAATCTGCATCTTTCTAAAAATTGACATCTTCCTGGGAATTTGCCTCTTCCATGTAAGGTGTCTAATTTGGGTAAAGTTTATGATATGTTCTTACAATCCCTTTAATTTCTGTGGAGTCAATAATGATGGCCCTTCTTTCTTCCTGATCTTGACCATCTTTGTCTTCAGAGAGCTAGGTTTTAGCTTCACTGATTTTATCTATTGTTTTTCTGTTTCAATTTCATGGATTTTTGCCCTGGTGTATTATATTCTTCCTTCTGACTGTTTAGATTTTATTTTGCTCTTTTCATTTCTTAAGATGGAAGCTCAGGTTTTTTTTTTTTTATGTTTTAGTGTATGATTTTTATTTCTCTGTTGATTTTTTTTACTATATATATATTTGATTATTTTCCTAGTAGCTGCTTTATGGCCTTGAAAAGGAAAAAGAATTCTGATTTTCCTCTCCACACCATCCACTCTCAGGACTTCTGACCGCAGGTGTGTGGACATGTTCCCCACACCAAGCAATTCTCTGCAGACATCTTGGCGAATTCATCTGCAGAACTTGGTGTTATATCATTCAATTCAATTCTGACACTATTTACTTGGGGTTGGCATCTACCTCATAGGTTAAGGGCTCACTCCCACAAGACTGTACCCCTCCACCTCCACTTCGTCACACACTTCAGATACCAATGGTGAATCTAAGTTGTCACCTCTGCTTCTGACTGATTGGCTACAAATTGGAGATTCCCATGAGCCCCTCCTCAGGTTAAATAACTTGCTGGAACAGGCTCACAGAACTCAGGAAAACAGTTCACTTACTAGGTTATCAGTTTATTATACATGAATATAGCTCAGGAACAGCCCAATGAGGAGAAGGAGAGGGCAGGGTATGGGGGAAGGAACCAAGGCTCCATGACCTCTCCGGGAAGGCCACCGCCCCAGCATCGCCATGTATTCACCAATCTAGAAGCTCTCTGAACCCCAGACTTTAGGGACTTTTATGGAGGCCTCATGACATAGGCATGGTTGATTAAATCATTGGCTGTTGATGATTAACTCAACCCCCAGTCCCTTTCCCCTCCCTGGAGATCAGGGAGTGGGACTTGATCATTCTAACTCTCTAATCACAAGGTCAATTCCCCAACTAGCCCTCACCCTGCTGTTACTCAGAAACCCTCAGCCACTGGTCATCTCATTAACATACAAAAAGACACACCACTTAGGGGATTCTAGGGGTTTTAGGAGCTCTGTGCCAGGATATGGGGACCGAGACTACATATAAATATCTTATTATGTCATAGGGATATAATATGCATCGCAACTAATTGCACCCTACTTCAATAGAATACTAACAATTCCAAAAAATATAAAAAGATTGCTCCAATATATCTATTTTTCCTTTCCCACACTTTGTGATATAAATATATATAAATGCAGTAATACAGTGTTATAACTATTGTCTTATACACAAGCTTATACTTTTTAAAAATTTTCTTTAAATTTATTTTTTAGCTTACACCTTTAAAATAGATTAAGAGAAGATACGGAAAAGTATGTTTATAGAATATTTTAAATTCAGTCCACATATTTACCTTTCTGGTGCTCTTTATTGTTTCTTAGGAATTAGAACTATTTTTACCATCTAGCATCATTCCCTTTCAGCACGAAGAACTTCCTTTAGTATTTTTGTAGGACAGCTCTGCTAACAAATTCTCTCAGGTTTTATTTAGCTGGAACGGCTTTATTTTCCCTTTCTCTCTAAAGAATAGTTTTGCTGCATTCTTGGTTGAGAAATGTTTTTCTTTTATCACTTTGAGTGTGTTATCCTGTTGCCACTGTTCTTCTCTGACTCTCTAAAGAGAAGCCAGTTGCTAATCTTATTGGAGTTTCCCTGTAAGCAATGAACCATTTTTCTCTTATGGCTTCCAAGATTTTCTATTTGTCTCTGCCTGTCCCCAGTTTGCTACAATGTATCTAAATTCAAAGTGTTCTGTGATTATCCTGCTTGGGATTTATGGAGTTCCTTCCATTGGCAAGGTAACGTTGATCAAGTTTGGAAAATATTCATCCATTCTTTCTTCAAATAGATTTTTCATATATTTCTCTCTTTCCTTGAATTCTGGGACTTCTGGGACTTCTGGTTTGTGAATGTTGGTATATTTGATGCCCTGTTTGTTTCTGAGGTTCTAGCGATTTTCTTCACCTTTTTTCTGTCCATTTTTCAGATATAATAATTCATATTGATAAAATTCTAGTTCACTTACCCTTTCTTCTGTCTTCTCATATTTGCTATTAAACCCTTCTAGTGAATTTCTCATATAAGTTGTGATGTTTGGCTCTAGAATACCCAACCCGTTTTTTAAAATTACTTCTCTTCACTGAGGTTCTCTCAGTGATTTTAAATCATTATCATCAGACTTTTCTTCAATTCTTTACAAATGACTTGTACTAGTTCTTAGAATATCTTTATACCAGCTGCTTTGAAGTCTGTGTCTGTTAAATACAACATCTGGGGACCCAGAAAGGCAGATTTGATTGGGCTTTTTCCCCTTAATATGAGTGATATTTTCAGGTATGGACATCCCATAATATTTTGTTGTTGTTGAATACTGGATGTGTTTTGACACTGTATCAGTTCTTGATTCTAGCCTCATCTCCCCACCCTGGAGTTGTTGTTTCCGTTTGTTTGTTTGCTTGTTGAAAACTAGACTGGACAAAATTGTAAAGTCTGTCTCCCTTGCAGTGTGTGGCTACTGGATCTGCTCAGTGTTTTTATTCTTCATTTTACTTTTAAATCTGGCTCTCAAGGGTTGCCCTGTGATTACATAACTGAATGTTCAGCCACATATTGATCCCAGTATGTGCTTAAATGCTTCAGGGAGTAAGGGTTTCACTCTCTGCGACAGGTTCTTTTCCTGGCTTCAAGTGGTTCTCTTACCCACATGCAGAGTTGAGAGGAACCTCCTACAATCTCCAGAGTTCTCTTTCTGTGTGTGTAGCTCTCCTCTCTCTGGTATGTTCTTCTCTGTTACTCTACCTTGTGAACATAAGACTATTTGGCCGTCATGGACTTCCACATCTCTTCCTTAACTTAGCTTGACTGCCTGGCTTTGCTTGAGCTCTGCCTCTTTGTGCTGTGAACCACACCCTCTCCAGGCGTTGGGCTGGGGCAATTGCAGGGCTCATTTTGGCTGTTTTCTATCAGTCTAGGATCATTGTTTTCATTGATTGATTGTTCTCACTGCTCTGCTGTCTATAAAACCATGGTTTAATGCATATTTGTTCAGCTCTTTTATTTGTTTCAGGTGGGAAGGTAGATACACACCCTGTCATTCCACTTTGTGCAAATGTCAGTGCCAGTATAAGTCATTCGTGGAAAGCTTTGACTGTTTTTATTTGAATCCATCCATTTCCTGATTGTGCGTTGGAGGGAAGTATGAGACAGTATCAAAGACTAAAAAAGCCATTTTAATGCACTGTCTTCATTGATATCTGAATGTACTGAAAGCAAACTCATTGGCAAAAAAATCCTTGAGTAACTTCTCAGCCAAAAATTCCTTTGTCCATTGTGGCAAGGATATGTTCTCTAGTATTCTCAGAAGATAACTCACTTGATTAGATGGGATAGAATCCATACAGGTGCCCAGAATCCTAGAACATTTCATAAATCATGGCCCAAATATGAGCATAGCAAAGATTACTTTTACTTAAAACTCATCAAATGAGTTTCTATTTTAAGGGAGAAGTTGCCGAAGTGACGTTTGTAGGCGCTAACCCGAAGAATTCAGCAGAAAACCAGGTAAGAATCAATGATTCTTTTTATAGATTTTAAATCCACCTTTTAGTCTTTATTTGAATATCCTCATAGAGGTTAACAACATGATGATAAAATGTCCCAACTTGCTTTTCATCTTATTTTTTAGGTGTGGGGAAACTTTCAGTAGGAAGAGTAGTGTGGAATTCAGTCTGGGGGGGGGGGGAATCCCTGGGTGGCGCAGCAGTTTGGCACCTGCCTTTGGCCCGGGACGCGATCCTGGAGACTGGGGATCGAATCCCACATCGGGCTCCCGGTGCATGGAGCCTGCTTCTCCCTCTGCCTGTGTCTCTGCCTCTCTCTCTCTCTGTGACTATCATAAATAAATAAATAAAAATGAAAAAAAAAAAAGAATTCAGTCTGAGGGGAAATAAGGCATAGGAAACCTTTAACCGGGTCTGCTTAGGATCACATATTGCACAAAGCATAGAGAGCTACACAGTCTCTTGAGAAGATACAAATTTGAATATAATCCCACTTATGTATCCCAATTTAGAAACTTGACTAAATTTGGTAAAATAATTAAAGGGCCATGAATGAAGTATATCTTTGTTTCCTTCCTACTCCCATTTTGGTTTCTCTCTTCCTCCAGCACCATAGCATCTGGTCCTGCCCCCAGTGTTGCAGACTGATCATGGACCCCTAGGGGATGCTCCTGGCTCAGAGCCCTGGCCCATGTACTTTGCTTTATCTTGCACTTGCCATTTCCTCTTTATTGCTGCGACTAATTGGGTATTTATTTATTAATCTTGAGAAATATCACAAGAAATACATGTTCATGTGTAAACAGATAATATAGAAGTGCTTAAAATAGAACATGAAAGTACCTCTCTTTCCATAAACCTTCCTAGAGGTAATAATTGTTCACAGTTTGTTATATATCATTTCATACGTTATTGTATTGATCATATATAAAGTATACATATGTAATGGAGCTATTAATGAAACGAATTAATTTTACTCCTCTGTAACTCCTTTAGAATGTTCTTATAACTGGGGCATCTGGGTGGCTCAGTCAGTTAGGCATTCGACTCTTGATTTCTCTTAGGTCATGATCTCAGGGTCATGAGATTGAGCCCCACATTGGGCTCTGCACTTGATGTGGAGCCTGCTTAAGATTCTCTGTCCCTCCCTCTCTGTAATCCCTCACTCTCTCTCTCTCTCTAAAAAAGAGAGAGAGAGAGAGAGAATGTCCTTATAACTACACAAGTAATAGGTAGACATATTCCAGTTGTAAAATTAAAATAATAAAGAAATGAGTAGAAGCAAAAGAGAGTAAGTATACAAAAGTGATTTCTTTCTTTTTCTTTCTTTTTTTAAATTTTTATTTATTTATGATAGTCACACACACACACACACAGAAGAGAGAGAGAGAGAGAGAGAGAGAGAGAGAGGCAGAGACATAGGCAGAGGGAGAAGCAGGCTCCATGCACCAGGAGCCCGATGTGGGATTCGATCCCGGGTCTCCAGGATCGCGCCCTGGGCCAAAGGCAGGCGCTAAATCGCTGCGCCACCCAGGGATCCCCAAAAGTGATTTCAAAATCAGATTTTTTAGTATGGCCAAGGATGTATTCACTCTATCCCTCAGCCATTCTTCCCAGAGACCATAGTTACTTACAGCTCCAGATACCTTTCTCCCAAATGAACCTTCCATTTCTGTTCGTTGAAATATCATTCTTGCTGTGATAACGATGGTGGCGATATGACATTGTCAGACATGTCACTGGGGAAAAATGTTCCACTGCCTTGGAAAGTCCACATGCACCTGTTTAATTTCTCTAGGCAGTCAAACTATACCATAATATTTGCATGTTTGTAGCATTGTTTTCTGAAGGTATCAACGTGTTATAGCAAAACTGCAGGATTAGATGTCCTTTGATATCCTTTGGGTGGAGAAATATCGTCATCATTGCTGCCTTGGAAAAGCAGGAGAACAAAATGCTTAAAGCACTGTAACAAGAATAGAATTGATTTCTAAGAGTGCCCTGGGACTTGGCATACAAAAATTTCCACTACCTCTTATTATTAGTAATCCTCAGCACTATTTATTGAAGGTTTACCCTTTGCAGGCAGCAGGTGAAGTGCTTTACATACATTATTACATCAATCTCATTTAATCCTCACTGCTATCCGTTGGCTTATATATTATTGTCTTCATTTTACAGATGAGGAAACTGAAGTTTAGAAAGACTAAGTAACTTGTATTAATTAATTGTGTATCACGTAGAGATTAGGATTGAGAGGCGGGAAAGGATAGTCACATAATTCACATAGGCACTGGCCTAGACTTGTTATCTGGTCTACACTTTAGACCTGTGTGCAAGGGCTCACTCAGTCTCCTCCTCCATATATAACCTCCCCAGTGTCATTCTACCCTGAGTGGCCAGAAACTGTTCTCTTTACAAGTCACCATCATAATGAAAGCTTTATTGAATATAACCTATCAGTTGAGTAGTTAGAGTTTTAAATAATCCCATGGCCCACTGGAAGTAAGTGATCTACAGCAAAGTTTTATTTGAACACCTCTAAGTGACAGGTATAAAGGGCTGTAATGGATAAAAGTGAATTAGACACAAATCTTGCCTTTAAGGGCCCACAGTCCAAAGATTTCTGAGGGAAATTGAGATTTATGACCTCCGTGTCTTTTAATTTGTTATATTATTCAAATCTGTGGTTTATTTGACATGTAATTCTTGGTCTCAACTGAATTATTATAGCAATTTTCCAATTGGAAAAATAAAACCTGTTTTTGATGTGCTTTCTAGGAATCCATTATGACAATATATAGGGATTGCTTTTAGCACCCCAGGACAGGGAAGATTTACGCATCCTTGTCAATTCTTTCACTTGGGAGGTATATTTACTAATAATTCATTTACCCAGGGAAGGAAAGATGAAGAAACTCTCCCGTTTTCTCTCCTAAGTCTTGAGGTGACTAGAGAAAGTCTTGGAATATAGATCAATAAACATGTCATTAAAAGGTTTGACTTCTGCCTTTTTAAAAACCTCAAATTTTATTCTATCTCTTCTCTGCCCTCATTTGCAAAATTTGCTATCAGCTCTAAAATTATGATCATTAGTTTTCTAAAAAAAAAATAAAAATAAAAAAAGGTCATGGTGTGCCTAGATAAGTTAACATTCTGAAGACATTGCCAGAATGTAAAGAGAAGTGCCTAGGAATTTGGATGAAATTCTAATACATTGTCACACAAGACATTGGCAGGTTAGCCTGCAGTCCACAAGGGATGTATTTACAGACAAGTTCCTTCTAGGACTGTGCAAGGGGTCTCATCAGTTATATTAATTGCATTTCAGACCCATCGGACCTTCCTCACTGTCGAGAAATACGAGGCCACATCAGCAACATGGCAGATAGTGCATAATGACGCCTCCTGGGAGACTCGGTGAGCATGTCTGTTGGATGTTTTGTCTTTCAAGCCTTGACAACAGTTGGTTAGTAATGCAGGGAAGACAAATGGGAAGCCTGGCTCAATGCATGATATTAATGATATCAAATTCCCAAGAGCCTTCTGGCCATATTTGGTTGATTTATTAGACTTCATTTTGATTCTGTTTTTCTGCAGAACAGTGTGGTGTGTGCTTCTGGAAGATTAGGTGCTAATGAGGTTAAGCCTCCATTTTTGTAAACATCTGTTAGTTGTTTGTTTTTTTTCCACAGCCACAGACATTACCTCTAAAGGCTGGCTAGTCAGTCTTCCTGCAAACTGGCTGAAAGGCACACTGGGGTGAAGGTGTTGCTATGACTCTACAGAGCCTGACATTCTTTCTGGGAAAAACACGAGTCTATACGCAAAGTGCACTGAATGTGTATAGGGGGTCAATGATTCTTCACTGGAGTCACTGAAAGATGGCTGGAGCGCTATCTCTTCCTGACTCAAGGAAGGAAGGCAGGAATTTACCAATGGAGATCCCTCAGAGAGGCATATCTCTGTGCCTTTTGTTACCAAGTACCTGAGCTGAATACAGATTTTAAAGTTTTGAAAATGTGTCCGAAATAAGAAAAACTTTCTGTTGCCAAGTTTATATATTTCACACTCCATGACAAATGGGCAAAATTTTTGGCAATTTGTCTCTAATTCAGATCATCTTCAACTACGTGATGGGTTGTGTGTTGGTTTGCTTCCTGTGGTTAACTGAAAATCAAAGTTTGACAATGCTGTGGCCCCTTTGATAGTCACACATAAATAAGGGTGTACATTTTCCTCTAATCTTTAGGACTCTAGGGCATAGGTCATTTTTAAACAAATAATAAACATATATTTATTATTAAAATAGGCATAGGTCATTTTTAAACAAATAATAAATATATATTTATTATTAAAATAGGCATAGGTCATTTTTAAACAAATAATAAATATATATTTATTATTAAAATAGGCATAGGTCATTTTTAAACAAATAATAAATATATATTTATTATTAAAATAAGATTCTACAGATAATTTAAAAAGAGGGATGATTTTTTTTTTTAAGCCCCAAATCAGAATAGCAGTAAACACCGAGGACATGGATAGACCTCAGTCTGGTTCACCAGCAGCAGCATTGTCACCTCTGTCATGAGATCACTGGGCCCATCATTGAAAAACACAGCATGTTGAGAACACTGTCTCTGCCCAGAGCAGTCACTCTCTACACAAGTGGGGACATCAGTCAGTTAGCCAGTCGTATCTTACTTCCCCAGCAGAGTATCTGACCTCCTTGGTGGCGGTCTGCAAGGACCCACGTGACCTGACTCCATCTGTTTCTGTAAGCTCAACCACTGTGCCACTGGGCACTAGGCCCTGATCCTACCAGCCTGCATTCTGTTCCTCCGCTACACCACGGGTTTTCCTGCTGGAGCCACTTTGCATCTCTGTTCCTCTTTCCTGGAATGTCTTTCCTCTGGGCATGTGTGGGTTCAGGGTGAACAGCACCTCCTTAGAGATACCTCTGCCTTACTTTGTTCATTTCACTTTGCACTTTTAAGATCACTTGCTGATTTACCTGTTTATTGCCTTTCTTTCCCCCCTGTCCTTGTGGTGGTGGGGGGGAGAGCATAAGCTTTGGGCCATGTCTGTCTTGCTCAGCACTGTATCCTCACACCTCTAGAATTAGAGTCTGGCACATGCACTCATTAAGTATATATTTTTAACAAATGAATCTTGATGGGAATAGAGCTGTCAGTTGACACAGAGGATGATAAGGGTGGAAGGAATGCTCTAGCAGAGCAGGGGACATCCTGTATTCTGAGTATCAGGTGAGGGAGGCTTCCCGGAATGGATAGTGTCTGGGTAGTTAGAAAGATAGAACGAGTGAAACTATTTCTACAAATGGCTATTTCTTCTTCTTCTTCTTCTTCTTCTTCTTCTTCTTCTTCTTCTTCTTCTTCTTCTTCTTCTTTCTTTTTTCAAATGGCTATTTCTTAAAGGGTCTCTTCTAGAAAATAAGTTCCTGTCCCTGTTTTGTTCATTGCTGTATTCTCGCTATCGAGGATAGCGCCTTGCTTATGGTGGGGACTCCCTGAATATTCATATGGTGAATAATCATACATTCTTCTAATCACACGTATTTAAGAGTAAAATCTGATTGGTTTGTCTCTTTCCTCCCAACAGTTTCTATTGGTACAAGGGATTGCTGGGTCACAGCAATGCAACGATACAATGGCATATTCCAGATACTGCCCAGCCTGGAATCTACAGAATAAGATACTTCGGACACAATCGGAAGCAAGACTTTCTCAAGCCAGCGGTCACACTTCCATTTGAAAGCACTTCCTCTGCCTTTGAAGTAGTAACTACTTAATGACAAATTGATAATTCATTTAAAGAGCAGCTATACTCTATAATTTATAAAAATGATTTCATATGAATGTAAATGATGACGGTGACCTCTATGATTGTCCCTGTTTGGGGACAGATAGTTGACTGCAAATGGGACAGAAAGGTGTGTGTGTGTGTGTGTGTGTGTGTGTCCCATTCATCTGGCACTAGCAGCTTTACACCTGGTGCTTCTAGAACCTAATGCATGAGTTCCCTCCAGGCCTTGCTGTTGTTTGAAGGAACATTTCCCCTCAATATGAAGCCTCTGAAAAGTGAGTGAGAGTGGTTGAAGGTGTGTGAACAATGGTAAAACTATTTATTTATAGAGTTATTGAATGTTAGTGCTGGGAAAGTTTAGAGATTGTGTACTTCGCTTCTTTATTTTGCCGATGGGAGCAATGAAGTTTCATGGATTTAAGATTAATGAAGGCTACGGGACCTTCCCCTGCTGCATCACTTAAAAATATATTATATACACATTGACCATTAACGTATCAGCCCAATTAGAGAAAATGACTGTGGAAATTAATATGCCAGCTTCTCTGTATTGAGAAGCAACCACCGTGGAGGCTACGTGCGTGATCCAGAGCCGTTCACGCTGGTAAATTACTGCTGACATTGCCTTCGGAGGCCAATTACAAGAAAGTCAGACTTTTAATATTTTGATCAAGTCTTGTGTTTCCCTAAGTGCCCTTAACCCTCCGAATTGTGTTTCCTATTCCCAAGACTGGTTCTGAGTGATTTTGACTATTTTCAATGATTGCATTCACTCCCAAAACACAAGCTTTGCCATTAGTGTAGATATTAAAATGAAATGTTACTGGATTGGAAGGGGATCCTCAAAGAGCAAACTCTAAATTCACTTATCTGTTCTTTTATCGGTCACTTACTTGTGGACTCGTTCAATCACAGAATATTTATCCAGACCTGTGTACCCAGCATCGTGCTAGCACCTGGCCTTGATAATTACCGTGATCATATTTGGGATGAACGTGTAAGAATCAAAAGGGGACTATTCTGAAGGAGAAAATTCAGTATATAAATTCAGTATACTCAGTTCAGTATATAAACTCTAGAAGGCATTTAAAAGGCAGTAATCTTCAAGTTCTAGCTCACATATATAATCTGTGTCGGGTGCTCCCATATGGGGGGAAAGAGGCTCCAGATACTTTGGAAAAAGTTGTTTTCATAGTTATTTGGGGGCCTTATGACCTACCCTGCCCAATGTCTGGAAGAATGAGATACGGCAGTCGAACATTGATTGCCCAGAAGTACCGATTCCATTTAAAATGATCCAAGTTAATGAGGAGCTAGCTCCTAGGCTACCAAGTAAATTTCCAAAAACCAAGTCATGCTTTTCTTGTATGTATATAAAAGCATTAGCATTTGAGGGAAAAAAAATCAACCTTTATTTCAAAAACAAACTTGAAGTCTTGAAAACGGTAATGATACTGAGCACAACAATACCAGCACTCATTTATGTGTGACTGAACATGCTTTATCACATTGGAACGGACCTGGAACACTTTTTGATGGACCAGGGTTCTGGTTCTGGGGCGTTAACTGCTGGAGAATTAGCTAAGCAGGATTCCAAAGAGTAGTGATCATTTTTCCTAAGGACACAGTGTTTAGTCTAACAATTCAGAGGCTTCAGAAGAGGAGAGAATTCTGAAAGTAGTTGGCCTTAAATTCTATTAGAACTGATGATAAGACTTTAAAAAGTATTTTGCATGATTCAAAAGAGTTTTTGAATTATTTTTCACTACCTCCATGCCCCCCACTGATGTTCTTCAGTGGGCCTGTGATTCCCTGTTGTTTACTTGCAACTGTGCCAAGCCAGACAAAGCATTGCCTTGGTGCTATCCTTCTGCACCAGCTCTCTACCCACCGGTACTCCTGGCCCCAAATCACCCACAGAAGCATGTGTGCCCCCTCGCTGCTATCTCTTCCAACCCATGCAGTTGCATATCTGCAGTTTGTATGACAATAAGGCCAGATCCTGCATGATAGAAACCATAGCTAGCCACTCATGCTTTAAGGAACACCAGAGGGAGGCAGATCTGACCTGTTAATATACAAACCTAGATCCAAGCTGTGTTTGGGGCTGCTGCTGGGAGTGGCTCATTGGAGCCAAACCATGTGGAGAAAGCTACTGAAATTGCAGGAGGATATGGGGGCAAGGAGTTTGGTTGGTGGGAGGACACTTCTGCAGAAGGTCTTGTGTTTCATGTCAAAGTGTCTGGTGTTCTGTTTGTTGTCCTCTGTCCACTCTGGTTTTAAGGATGCTGTGACTTCGTCAGAAAGTACTGAACGATCCCTCTGTATTTTTTCAATGAGTATTATGTAAAATTGCTAATACAAAATATAATATTTAATAAATTAGTGAGTACAATCGGGAATGGATGTTCTACTGAGAAGTGATATGGATGAATGAATGCTTGTTTTGCTTTTGAAGAGATGGAATGAATGATACTGGATTACATGTAGGTCAGGCTGAAAAGTGATATGAATGGCATCTGTAAGTGGCCACCCGAACACAAGGGATCCACTTCATCAGGTCCTTCTTGCCCTCTGAAGATTTATTCCTGCAAAAATACATATGTTTGAACATTTTTTATTAATAGGGTAACTGAGAGTTTCCGAGGCAGGTAATAATTCATAAAATTATTTCATGAGCCAGGTCTGATTATAGATGCCAAGAATGAATGTGCTTGTGAGTATCCTTCTCTGATTTACCCTCTCATGCTTCTCCTCCAGTGTAGGCAAACACACTGTCCTCTTCTAATGTGAGCACATGGATTTCATCTTTAGCCAAAAGATTTCATCATTAGATGACCCTCTCATGTCTTTAATTCTTCAAATAATGATTTTTGTCTCCTGGGTATCCCTATCACACATGCTGGTTTGCACTGGCTTGTGGAATATCATGTCTTATATGATGCCACAGAGGAAAGTTTGCGTGTTCCTTACATGACTAGTTGGAATGTGTTCAGCTGCAAGTAACAAAATATTCCTGATAAGCAGGGGTCCAAACACTAGAGACATTGACAGTCGCACATAGCCATTAGTCTTAAGGTGACCAAGTCTGGTTTCCTACAACCATTCCACGACGTCACTGGCTTTTTTTCTTAACGTACTAACTTTAATTCTCAAGCTTGTTGCCTCAGTCTAGAGAGAGCCGCCTCATGTCTTCCAGCAGCAAGAAGGAAGAGGAGAGTTCCCAGAATCCCTTTTTTGGAAGGTAAAAGATATGTAGTAGGATCCCAAGTAGAATTTCCCCTTGCATCATGTCTACAGTTGGGTCACATAGCTTCAAGGGAATCTGAGAAAGAGAATATTTGGCATTTTCTGCCCCTAGAGGGGGAGGAAAGTTCTGATCAGCAAGGAAAAAGAGATGGTGCAGGTAGCTGCTCTGTGAGCGTGTCAGCAGACTCTTTGTGAGCAGCCCTCCCAGTTACCATGATGGCAAGCAACATGAAATGCATATCCTACTTAATAGCTTTTTGAAATAATTAGCACTTTTTCCATCTTACCAAATCTGTTTTAGGAAAGAACACATCTTGGAACCTTGATGGCGACAGGGCTTGCTCTCTACACTGCAAAACCTATGCATTCATTCAGCAAATTTATATGCAGCACCTATATTTTCTCTGGGCATTGTGCTACCCCCTAAGGGCACAGTCATGATCAAGACAGAGCAAGTTCTTGCCATCAAGGAACTTAGAGTTTTACTAGGAGAAGCAGACAGGTACACAGGTGATTCTGGACAGAGTGACCCATACTGCTGCCAGGCGGTTAGATATGGCACCTTATATGGTCTTGGGGATATTACAGGAGGTTTCCTGGAGAAAATAACATCTAAGCTGAGACCCAAAGGATATTAAGTAGAAGAAAGGTAATGGTGGGGCAGCCCTGGTGGCCCAGTTGTTTAGTGCTGCCTTCAGCATAGGACGTGACCCTGGAGACCAGGGATCGAGTCCCACGTCGGGCTCCCTGCATGGAGCCTGCTTCTCCCTGTGCCTGTGTCTCTGCCTCTCTCTTGACTCTCATGAATAAATAAATAAAATCTTTTTTTTAAAAAAGAAAGATAATGGTGTGTGTGTGTGTGTGTGTGTGTGTGTGTGTGTGTGTTTACATGCATTGGTGCAGGATGACTACCTTTTTCAGGTAAGGGGAATATCAAATAGTTTACCAAGGCTGTAGTTATAGTACAGGGAGGTATGGTCAGAGATGTAGCACTGAGCTTCATCTTCATAAATAGCAATTTGGTGTTATAGTCATGGTAGCATTTTCCCCCTTAAGAACCTTCAATTATGGCATGAATGGGCTTGAATGTATTTTCCCTTTGCTAAACTAATAAGACACATATTTTATAACTAAGGAAATGGATTTTGGTTCCCAGTCTCCAGTGACATTGGATATCACCATTCTGTCTTCATAGGCTGTAACCGTTTCTTGGAATTGGATTTATTGATACTTCTTTTGCTTCTGTCCATCTCATGTTTCCAATTCTTGATTTTTCTTTCACCTTTTTTATGCCTACTAAGTGGGTGAGTATAGCCAATAAAGACCAGTCTCTCCCTTTAGATGGAGTTCAGTGTTCCAGCCTACATCTTGTAAGTGCTTATTAATAATACTAAAAAACTGACCCAGCCACATAAACTTCAGAATACTTTGGTGTACATAATTTCAAGTTATCAGAGACCAAGCCCGTATTGATTTTTTTTCTGGCTGTGTTTTAGGATAATGAGCAATCCAGAAACCTGGGATATTGGCTTAACACTAGCAGAAGAAAACAAACCTACCACCCCACTCTCTGGATCTCCACTCCCAGGAAAGATTGACATGGATACATTCCCTGTTCTATTGGAGCATCCTTATTCAATACAAGAGCAGGGTAAGCTAAATGAACATAAGAACTTAACCTCCCAGCCATTATAACTTTGGAAAAAAGTCCAACATGGGCCCACACACTCCTAAGTGGAATTTCAATAAACTAGCATGTATGATTTTATAAAGTTGGTGCCACCACAGTGAGGAGAGTAAGTACTTTGAATGTGTTTCTGAAACTATGGATGGTGTTGTGCTGACCCATTGCCACTCTTTCACAGTTTCTCTTAGCCTCAAGTCCACAGATACAAAATGTCTTAGGGGACAAAGGGGTAGCTTTTAACCATGGGACATACGTGAGAAGTTGTATAATGTGAAAGAAAGAACCTAGGTTTTGAAGTCTGGTCAACTTGGATTGGATTATATCTGTGACCTTGGGAGAGTCACTGAACATCCCTGGTTTATAAAATGGTGTAACAATAATGCCCTTCTATGGTTGATATGGGGTTGTAGAATTTAATGGTTAAGAGAGAAAGCTCACTGGAAACTGATTGGAAGCAAATTCTGGAGACAAGTTGGTTCAAATCTCAGTAATGTACTCAGTTTCTTAAAGTCCCAGTTTCTTCATGTAATGCATCTTAATTTCTTAATGTATCGATGAGAACAATACAAGCATAATTAAATTTTTAGTTTCTGAGATTAGAATAAGGTAGAGTTGTTGGCAGAGTATCTGATGTATGGAATATGCTTAATTTATTTATTTAGCTGTTAATTAACTTAGCTGTCACTGAGTATTATGTAAGATGACGCATATAAATATCTGGAAAAGGGTAGGAAATAAAAAAATTATCCATTGTGAACTAAATCCATCATTTGCCCTGAAGATACTAT
The DNA here is from genome assembly GCF_905146905.1 of Nyctereutes procyonoides. Classification (NCBI taxonomy): domain Eukaryota; kingdom Metazoa; phylum Chordata; class Mammalia; order Carnivora; family Canidae; genus Nyctereutes; species Nyctereutes procyonoides. Next base: position 28,209,324 of record NW_026575043.1, read on the forward strand.
ACTTTTCCTGATCTTTTGGTATCTCTTATGTTAGTGTAGGAAGAGTTGGGATGCATGGCAAGTGAGGTTCTGAGGGTTGTCTAGACTGAGAGACAATGGAAGTCCGAACCAGAACCAGAAGCAGCTTCAGGAATGGATCACAACTCTTTCAATGTATGAAACTCTATGGTTAAAATGGTCATGCCTTACTCATTAACAGGATGGGGAGGGGGAGAAAGACAGTTTAAAAAAAATTAAAACCCTAAAACGTCACTTGGGTGATGTTAAGTTGTTGTTAAGTTACAACAAGAACTGGAGTAAAAGAAAGAGGATTGCAGAAGGGTAAAGGCAAAGCTAGGTTTGGACATCTGAGACTTGACAAAGTGTCCAGGCAGCAAAGTCCAGTGCACAGTGAGATATGGGGAGCTCAACTTTTGCAGAGAAAGTAGGGCAAAACAGATATTAGAAGCATCTGTTTCAACCCAATAGCAGGAATCAAGGAAGTTGATGACTTGCAAGAAGGAGAACAAAGAGGTGGAAAGAGCCTGGATGGCAGTCTTGTGGGCAACACATATTTTTCAGTAAAGGAGAGGAGAAGGAGGACCAGAAAATACTATCACTAAGAAGAACAATTAGGAGAATTCAGAGAATAGGAAGAGAGAACTCTAAGAAGGTCAGTTTATAAAGGTTGTAGAAGTATTAAAATGGTTAAAGGATTGAGGTAAACCTTTAATACTTAAGAGTGAGCAATTTCTGAAGGATGTAGAAGGCATATGCAAGAGAAAGTGTGGTTCCCTGCGGGGTTGGTGGGATGTGGCAGAGGGAGTTAGTGGCTATTCCTTATCTACTCTCCCCTCCCTAGTGAGAGTTTCCCCCTGGGGCTCCATTTCTCAGCCTGAGTGTACCCCAGCACTGGATCTGGCAGCTGGAATAACCATCTGACTAATTAAGTTCTCTTCAGGGGGATGAGATACATGATACATTCTATTTTCCCACCTGTGCCGTCAGAACGGAGAGCCATACACTCCCCTGTCCAGCTCCCTTCCTAGTAGCTGGGTAACAGACATGGCCCCCAGAGCCGGAACAGCCATCTCGAGCCCAGAGATGGAAGCTCCATGTCAAGGATGGCCATCCTATAAAAGGTGCCTGGGTCCTTGCCAGTCCCTGATAGTCAAATCATTCCTTGACTGCTTCATTTCAGATGATTAAGTGAGGGGGAAATAAAACACCCATCTCACCTTTTGCTATTCACGGTCATTGTTAGAACAGCAGAAGCCTTTATTCTAACTACTATACTGATTGTAGTCTCTACAAACAAAAGCTGTGGTTGAGACACTTTCTTCTACTGTGTCTAGGACAAATATCAACATATTCATGTAAAATCAGAGAGCAGATCTTTACTAACTGACCTGGGGAAAGTAGTATGGTGACCTCCTTCTATTTTTTGACTCTCTGGCTATTATGGGATGAATCATGTCCCCTAAAACAGTGTGTTGAAGTCCTAACCCCTAGTATGTCAAATGGGACCTTATTTGGAGACGAGGTCATTCACTGCAAATGTAATTAGCTAAGGTGAGGTCATAGTAGAATAGAGTAGGTCTCTAACCCAATATGACTTGTATCTTTATTTAAAAAATGCTGTGTAAAGAGATGCACACAAGGATAACGCAATGTGAGCAGGAAAGCAGAGACCTACGAGCCAAGGAATCCCAAAGACTGCAAGTAAACCACCAGAATCAAGTTAAGAGGCACGGAGCAGATTCTCCCTCACAGCCCTCAGAACAAACGAACCTATTTATTCATTGGTCTTGGGCTTCTAGCCTTCAGAACAGAGAGCCAACAGATTACTGTTGTTTAAACCACCCAATGTGTGGCATTTGTTATGGCAGTCCTGGGTAATAATACACTGGCCAACGGATTAGTTTCCATCCCCATAGACACCCACCAAAAGAGATTCTTGGGTGCCATCCAGTTTAGACGACACAGTAATTACGTCTGTTCTTTACTCTTTTGGACAACATGGTCATTTTATGGCAAGTGGTCTCATCTGTCTTTGGTTGCCTATGAGTGTCATCTATCACTGTTAAGGACTATTGTAAATCCTAAAACTAATTTACATATCATAAAAAGCCAAATGAATCAGCAATGATGTAGCTCTAATTAAAATTTTATGGAGAATAAACATTCCATAATTTTGGGAATTGATCTTTTATGGGTTGTGGGTGAGACTATGAATATCTATTATATATATCTATAAGATGACAGAATCAGGACAACAAATGTAATTATGCATGTTTATTCTCTGTTCTTATTGAACTAAATTGGTTTTTTCCCCCTCTCCAGTGTATTATGCAAGTCTTATAAGCTCTGCAGCAAATGAAGTACATGTCAGTATGGAGTCTATCTTGCTGCTTACATGGAGGCAAAGATAGAATTCCTAATATACTTTAGGAATTTGGCAGTGCCAGTTTTAAATCAAGACTGGAGATGCTTGCTTCCGTGTATTAGAGAGGTATTGCAAGAGGTAGTAGCAGTGAGTTTTTTCTCTCTATGAATAATTAATGTTTACGTAAATGAATATTTTCTAGTTCAAGAAATGCTTTTGCAAGTAAGAGAAGGCTTTAAAGGTTATCGAAGAGAAATCTTCTCATTTTGGGAGGGTTGTTATTTTCTTTGAATTAACTAAGTATATCTCAATGTCTATTTTTTGCATAAAATTTATGGGGGTCTTGTGGGAAATATGCTGTTTCCTCCTGGTTGGGTGCCGTGAAGCCCACCCAGAGGAGTCTGATAATCTTCTCCTATAGGTATCATCCATCCTGTGTCTCCACCATGGTAGGGATATCATGAAAATGCCTTTGTGATTCCAAGCTTAGACTGTCATTGAACTTCTTGAGACCTTAGAAAATTATTATGAAAAATGTGAAACTTACAAATATGCAGGATAGTACAATAATTGCTGTATATTTTGTCATTCAGCTTCAGAAAGTATAAACAGCTTGCCAATTGTGTGTCATCTCTTCCTTTACATTCTATGGGGTGGAGGTGGGGTCGAGCTGGACTATTTCTCTTATAAAACTTTTAGCATATTTCTCTGACACATGGAAATGTTTTTTCTTCTATGTAACCAGAAGTTCACTCTCATATCTAACAAAATTGACCATAACCTCTTAATTTCATCTAATACTCAATCCATGTTCCTGATTGTCTAAAAAGTACCTTTTCACCATGAGTTTGTTGAATCCTGAATCAGGGTCCAAACAAATTCTGTACATAGCATTTGGTTTATTAACCTCTTTAAAAAAAAGATTTTATTTACATATGAGAGAGAAAGAGCTGTGGGAGAGGAGGGGCAAAGGAAGAGGGAGAAGGAGAAGGGACCCCCCGCTGAGCAGGGCGCTAGCTGTGGTGCTGGATCCTAGGACCCCGGGATCATGCCATTTAACTGACTGAGCTGCCCTCGTGCCCCTGGTTTATTAACCTCTTAGTTACACTTAATATGTAACAGTTCTCCTTAAATCACGCCCCTTTCCAGGATGGATATCTGTTTAAGAAACCATGGTATCTGATAGATTTTCCTACCTACGACCTTTGCTTCTTCAGGATGGGGTTTTATTTATTCTTCTACCCTTACCGTTTCTTGGAAACATTAGCTCTAAACACTTGATTAGATTCAGGTTAATGTTTTTTTTCTTTTGGCAAGAATACTCTGTCCTTTGTTTTCTATTTCATAAAACAGGAAATACATAATGACTGGTTGCCTCATTTCAGTTAAGATTGACCTGACATTCAGGGGTCATCAACCTGATGCATTCATTAGAAAAGTTCCTGTCAACCTTTGATCTTTGGTTTTCACAGCCAAAATGACTGTTAATTAGACTCATCATTTCTTTAGGGATTAAAAAATAGTGATTTTCTTTTTTCAGCTTTATTGAGGTATAATTGACAAATACTTTTATAATGTCTGTATATTTTGAAAGAATTCCCACTGTTGAGTACATTTACACACCCATCACCTCACACTTGTATATCTTTTTCTCTTTTTTCATGAAGATACTTACATTATACTCTGAGCAGATTTCAACCCTGCAACACAGTACTATCAACTATCATCACCATGTTATTCATTAGATCCACAGACTTTGTTTATAACTTGTAACTACCATCCTATAGTCTGTTTCTGTGTTTTTTTTCTTTTTAAGATTCCATGTATAAGTGATACTATGTGTATTTATCTTTCTGTGTCTGACTTATTTCACTTGGAGCAATGCTCTCCAAGTCCATCCTTGTCGCCAATGGCAGGATTTCCTTCTTTTTCGTGGTTGAATAATATTTCATTGTATATTTATACCACATCTTATTTATCCCTTCATCCATTGATGGACATTTGGGTTTTTTTCCATATCTTAGTTATTGTGAGTAATGTCACAATGAACATGAGAGTGCACTTATCTTTGTGATATCATGTTTTCATTTCTTTTGGACATATACTCAGAAGTATGATTGCAGGACCATATGGTAGTTCTATTTTTAATTTTTTGAGGATCCCCTCATACTAGTATCCACAGTGGCTGTACCGGTTTGTATTCCTACCAACAGTGCACACAGGTTCCCTCTTCTGTACATCTTTGTTACCACATTATCTATTGTTTTTTTGATGGTAGCCATTCTGACTGGTGTGAGATGATATCTTGTGCGTGTATGTGTGTGTGTAGATTTTATTTATTTACTTGAGAGAGAGAGAGAGAGAGTATATGTGGGAAGGAGAGGTAGAGGGAGAGTAAGAAGCAGACTTCCTGATGAGCTGGGAGCCTGACATGGGACTCAATCTCAGGATCCTAAGATCATGACCTGAGCCAAAGGCAGACGCCCAAATGACTGAGCCACCCAGATGCCCCTTTGTTGTGGTTTTGATTTGCATTTCCTTGGTAATTAGTGATGGTGAGTATCTTTTCATGTATCTCTTGGCCATCTGTATGTCTTCTTTGGAAAAATGTCTACTCAGTTCCTCTACCCATTTTTAAATTAAATTGTTTTTGTTGTTGATGATGAGTTATATGAGTGTCTATATATATTGGATATTAACCCTTTATCGGATACATGGTTTGTAAATATTTTCTCCCATTCTGGAGGTTGCCTTTTCATTTTCTTGATGGCTTATTTTGCAGTCTAGAAGCTGTTTGATTTAGTCCCATATATTTGTTTTTACTTTTGTACCTTATGCTTTTGGTGTCAGGACTAAATAATCATTGTCAAGACTAATGTCAAAGAGCTTATTGTCAATGTGTTACATTTCTGTACATCAATAATGAAAGCAGCAGAAAGAGAAGTTAAGAAAACAGTCCCATTTACAATCGCACCATATATAATCAGATCCCTAAGAATAAACCTAACCAAAGTGGTGATGAAAGACCTGTACTCTGAAAACTACAAAACACCGATGAAAGACATTGAAGACAACACAAACAAACGGAAAGACATTCCATACTCATGGATTGGAAGAACAAATATTGTTAAAATGTCTCTACTACTCAAAGCAACCTGCCCGTTTAATGCAATCTCTATCAAAATACCCACAGCATCTTTCACAGAACAAGAACAAACAATCCTAAAATTTGTATGAACAACAGAAGACCCTGAATGTCAAAGCAATCTTGAAAAAGAAAAGCTAGGCTGAAGGCTTCCAAACTTCAAGGTATAGTACAAATCTATAGTAATCAAAACAGTATGATACTGGCACAAAAATGGACACATAAATGGATGGAACTGAATAGAAAGCCCAGAAATTAACCCACAATTATATGGTCATCTAATCTTTGACAAACCAGGAAAAAATATGCATCGGGGAGAGGATAGTGTTTTCAACAAATGGTGTTAGGAAAACTAGACAGCACCATGCAAAAGAATGAAACAGAACCACTTTTTTTACATCACACAAAATAAATTTGAAATGCATGAAAGACCTAAAATCATAAAAATCCTAGAAGAGACACAGGTAGTGACTTCTCTGACATTGGCCTTAGTGATTTTTCCTACATATGTCTCTTGGGGCAAGGGTAATAAAAAAAATAAACTATTGGGACTTCATCAAAATAAAAAGCTTCTGCACAACGAAGAAAATGATCAACAAAACTGAAAGGCAACCAATGGAATGAGAGAGATACTGCAAATGACGTATGAGATAGAGAGTTAGTATCCAAAATATATAAAGAACTTATAAAGAACTTAAGTATAAAGAACTTATACTCAACATTCCGAAAATGAATAATCCAATTATAAATGGGCAGAAGACACGAATAGACATTTCTCCAAACAAGACATACAGATGGCCAGTGGGCACATGAAAAGAGGTTCATCATCACTTACCTTCAGGGAAATGCAAATCAAAATCACAATCACCTCACATCTGTCAAAGTGGCTAAATTCAACGACACAAGAAACAACGGGTACTGGCAAGGATGTAGAGGAAAAGGAACCCTTGTGCACTGTTTGTGCACTGCAAACTGGTGCAGCCACTCTGGAGAACAGTATGGAGGGTCCTCAGAAAGTTAAAAATAGAGCTACAATCAGCTACTAGGATCCAACAATCGCACTACTGACTATTTATCCAAAGAAGACAAGAACACTAAATCAAGGGGATACACGCACCCTTAGGCTTATAAGCAGGATTATTTACAAAAGCCAAGATCTGGAAGCAACCCAAGTGTCCATTAATAGATGGATGGATAAAAAAAAATAGATGGATGGATAAAGAAGATGTGGGGTACATATACAATGGGATATTATTCAATCATAGGAATATGATTGTCGTTTGCAACAACATGGATATATCTAGAGGGTATAATGCTAAGTGAAATAAGTCAGTCAGAGAAAGACAAATATTATTTCACTTGAATGTGGAACTTAAACAAATGAAGAGAAGAAGAGACAAAAACCAGGCTCTTATCTATAGAGAACAAGCTGATGGGTACAGAGAGGAGGTGGGTGGAGAGATGGGGGAAGTAAGTGAAGGGGGTTATGAGTTCACTTGTCATACTGAGCACTGAGTAATGCACAGACTTGCCGAATCACTATTGTACACTAATGTAACATTATTGAGGTGAATATGACACTATATGTTGACTACACAGGAGTTAAAATAAAAATTAAAAAATTAAAGTTTATTTTAAAATAAAAAATAGAAACACCTGCAGTAATAATGGGAAAACACAACGACTTGCTAGAGGTCAATGGTGGATACATGGTGGTCCCTTATGTTATTATACTTTTGGTCTCTCCCATTTGTCTGACATCCTGCACCGACATTTGTAAAAGGAGTGGATGCAGAACAGACGGGGGTGAGCAGGACTGTGAGCATGGGCTGAGAGAAGGAGGAGGTTGAGAAGGGCTGAGATTTCAGGGTGACGGGAGAATCGCAGTGCCTTGAAGAGCTGCACTTGCCACGTAGAAGCCAGGAATGAGCCGGAGGCTGATAGCACCACTTTGGGTGCATGATAGTTTAAAACTCTGGCTGGATTTCATCTCCAAGTGCCCCCGAGCCCACTAGAGATGCTCATTCTGCATCGTCAGTGGTTTTGAGAAGTAGCAGGATGTAGTTTATGTGCTTCATACTCAACTTCCCAAAGCACTTTATTTTTTTAATTGTCAAATATTCTATTTATTTATTTGAGAGAGAGAGAGAGAGAGAGAGAGAGAGAGAGAAAGTAAGCACAAGTGGGTGGAGGGGCAGAGTGAGAAGCAGGGAGCCCGATGCAGGACTTGATCCCAGGACCCTGCGATCATGACCTGGGCCATGGCAGACGCTTCACCAACTGGGCCACCTGGTCACCCCTTCTGCAAGCACTTTAGAGCAACAAATTCAAAGCTGAAAAACCATAGGGAAAAAAAAAAAACATACAAAACCCGTACAAGATTCCTAAGAAAACAATATTAATGAAGGGACTGGCCATTGAGCTCAAGATTGGAACCCGACTGCCTTCAAAGCCAAGGGGTAAGGTGCCTGGGCAGGTGGAGGTGGTGGGCTCGGGGCAGGAGCATCCAGAGGCCTGGGCCGTTCTGGGCCCACAGAGCAGGCCTTGCTTCTCCAAGGTAAGGCCGGCCTGCTGGGCGACGTGTGCTAACAGCACAGCCCCTCACGGGCAGTTCTGGACTGAACTTGTGCCTCCCCTGCCCCTGACCGCAGCCGGACCCTTAGTGCTCCCTCGTCTGGGCCTGTCCTCAGGCCTTCTGCTTAGATAATCCGACTCCCAGCAGTAGAGGCTCGGTATCCCTCGGGAGGCAGAAGGCCTGGGTCCCTGGCCTGGTACCATCATAAAGCGTCTAGTGAGTCTGGGATATGTTTGTCACCACCTCTGATTCTTGTCAAGGGCTTGACCTTCCAAGTCTCAGAACCGTGTGGACTTCATGGGGGCATCGCCGTCGACTAGGAGCCACACGGGAGCGGCCGGAGGAGCATGTGGGAAGATGGAGAGCTGTGCTCTGGTTCACTGGCTCTGGCCAACGCGGGGGGCCAACGGCTGACTGACGGCCCTGCCTCTGCCCTTCCTGCCCTCTGGAGCTCTACAGGCCCACCTCTTCTTACTCTTTCTTCCTTTCTTTCGTTTTTGATCTTATTTATTCATGAGACACACAGATGGAGGCAGAGACCCAGGCAGAGGGAGAAGCAGGCTCCATGCAGGGAGCCCAATGAGGGACTCGATCCCAGGACCCCGGGGTCATGCCCTGGGCCGAAGGCAGATGCTCAACCACTGAGCCACCAGGTGCCCCATATCCCCCCTTTGCAGGGGGATTAGATCCACAGGTAGAGTTTGGCTGGGAGGGGGGTGGGGGGACAGAGACCATTCTGGGTGCTTCACCGTCTTGTCCCTCCAGCAAAATAGACAAGTTGCTCTGGGTTGACGGGACATCAGAGGTGACAGGGGGAAAGGAACAGACGGGTCCTTCACAGCTGGAATGAATCCACCTGGACGCGGGGATTTTCCCTACGCTGAATCTGCAGCGCCACCTGTCGCAGCGGCCGGGAAACCATGCCAGGCCTGCAGGGCGCCGAGGGGCCACCTGAGAGGAAGTCTTTGCTTTTTCACTGGAGACCACATGGTTTAGTCTCAGGACTGGGCTGCGCGGATGTCGCAGTATTTTACTAGGGGAGTCCTTCGGAGAAGCTTAGAGCACTGTGAATCCAGTACAATCGATTGTCAGTAGGTTGTCAATACAGGTGGGATTGTTTAAAACAATGTTTAAAAACGATTTTAAGTGATTAATTGAAGATTAAAAACTCCAATCCCTTGGGGGGGGGGGCGCTGGGTGTCTCAGTCGGTGAAGCATCTGCCTTTGGCTCAGGTCATGATCTCAGGGTCCTGGGGTCGAGCCCCGTGTTGGGCTCTGTGCTCTGCATGGAGTTTGCTTCTCCTTCTCCCTCTCCCCCTGCTTGTGCTCTCTCTCTCTCTCTCTCTCAACAAATAAATAACATCTTTAACCCCCCCCAAACTCCTTTTGTACACTTCTGATGTCCTTGTAATCTTAAGGACATTGGTTTTAGGAGGTAAATAAGCCTGGGAAGGAGAAGCAAAAGGCAAGTGATGTTTGCCAAGCGTCTACTATATTTTTCTCCAAACCACTATTCCCAGGGATGAGAACTACTATGTACTAGTCCCCTTTTCACTGACTCACAACACACTAGCATAGTAGAGGTTTTTAGATTCCCTGATGGCAAGAAATCTATTTCTAATTCAACGTCCCCTAAACTTAGTGAAAAATGACTGATTTATTTTAAAGTATTTCAGCTATGGGGCTCTCACGCGCTAGACACAGGGGTAGGGGCCTGGCATAGGTGAGCTGGTTTAGCCTCATTACAGCCTGTGATTGTTTTGCAGAGGAAGTTGCGGAGGGCTGAGGGGACTTTTGCAGTGCACATCATGAGCGGCAGTGCTGCAATGGGAGGCCAGGCCTGCCTGACTCAGCTTCGACTGCCCCCAGCTGCACCACAGCTTCCTGACAGGCCACTGCACTTTCCACATGGCTGAAGGCCAGGTCTACTGCTAGGCCAGGTGAGGGGTGGTCCCAAGAACTCCCATTTTTCAGTTGGCCTGTCCCTGGGATAGAGACGCTTCAAAGGCTCCTCTTGGAGAAGAGCAAGCGATCTGCTTCTGCACGTTAGACGGTGCGGCCCGCCTGCGACAGATTCCCTGTGGCCCTCTTCGTGAACTCAGTGGTCTCCTTCCAGAGCTGGCCTTGTTTTGCAGGGTGTCTGGAGAGAGGCGGTGCCTCCGGGGAATGCGGCATTTGTGCAACACACACCGAGCCTGCAGGAGGCTTGGGTTTCTTAGCCTGGAAAGCAGGGTTTACAGGCAGGTAAACCTGTGTGTCTCACCCACGTTGCAGGAAATATTCTAGATCCCCCTGCCACTTCTTTATTTTTTTAATTTTTTATTTTTTAAAAGATTTTACTTATTTATTCATGAGAGACACACACACAGAGAGAGAGAGAGAGGCAGAGAGAGAAGCAGGCTCCACGCAGGGAGCCCGACATGGGACTCGATCCCGGGACCCAAGGATCACGCCCTGGGTTGAAGGCAGGTGCCAAACCACTGAGCCACCCAGGGATCCACCCCCCTTTTAAAAGACCCTGCCACTTCTCTAAATGGTGGAGTAAAAAGGAGGTGAATTTAAGAAGTTCAAGGAGACAGGAGGAAATCCAGACTTCACGTGGGTCAGACATACGATGATGGCACATCACGGAAAGGAAGTTGTATCCCATGAGTGATGCATGTGTATTGTGTTCTGTCCTGAATTTCTTTCTTCCCCTCCCTCTGCCCCTTCCACTGGGCTCACTCTCTGACTCTCTCTCTCTCTTAATCTCAAATAAATAAATAAATATAAATAAATAAATAAATATTTTAAAAAGTCACCTATTACATGTGATGGCATATTATGCAACCCAAACACAAAGAAAAGCAGGAAACCCTGCTGTTTGCAACAATGTAGATGGACCTTGAAGGCTTTACCCGTAAGTGAAATAAGCCAGACAGAGAAAGACAAATCCCGTCGGATCTCATTCACATATGGAATCTAAAAAGGAACTCACGGACACGGAGAACAGATGGGCGGTGGCCAGAGGTGGAGGGTGGGCGTGGTGGGCGTGAGGGAATGTGCTTGAACGACAGACCTCACTCCAGGTATAAGACGGACGAGGTCTAGGGGGTCCCAAGTACAGCAGAGCGACTCTGGTTAGTAATATTGTTTTGTGTATTCGAAAGTTGCTAAGACATTGGATCGCAAAAGTTCCCATCGCGAGAAAAGATTATAATGACACAAGGTGATGGATGGTAACGAGACCTACCGCGGTGATGATTTCACAATATACACTTGCGCCAAGTCATTAGATTGTACGCCTTGCACTCATGTCACCTTATAGGTCAAAAAAAAAAAAAAGGTCATCTGGATGATGCCCTCCCCACCCCCAAGGACGTCGGTGTCCTGGTCCCTGGAACCTGCCCACAGTTATCTTCCTTGGCAAAGGGGAGTCCCAGCTGAGGCTGAGGGCCCGAGTTTAAGGCCAAGGCTGGGGAGAGGGGGTCCTCAGGGTGGGCCCAGGGGTCCCTGCTAGATGGAAGTCCTGCGAGGCTCCCGAGGCTCGGAGGCCCACGCAGGGGGTGCAAGCCCTCTGGAACCTGGCCAAGCCAAGGCAACGGTGTCCCCCTGGTCCCTAGAGGGAAGGCGGCGGTGCCGAGGCCTTGGTTCCTCCCTGCAAGCTCCCCTCTGTGCTTCGGCTCTCCGCGGCCGTACCCCCTGAGAGTTGGGGTGTTTGGGCCGCTACCCTTTGCATGATGTGCTACAGCAGCGGAGAGCATGCAGCCACCGCCGTGAGTTGGCCCCTTCCTTAGGGACCTGTGCCAGGGCGCCGGGGCGCCAGGCTGCCAAGGCCTCCGAGGTGCCCTCTGCCCTCCCCATCCTCACACTGGCCCCTGGAAGCAGTGCTCACACAGTCCGACCCCAGGGGTTCTCCTCCCGCTTCTGCTCCTGTTTACTGGTAGTTTTTTTTTTTTTAATATTTTCTTTATTTATTCATGAGAGCCCCAGAGAGAGGCAGAGCCCAGGCAGAGGGAGAAGCAGGATCCCTGGGGGAGCCCGACGCAGGACTCGATCCCAGGACCCTGGGGTCACGCCCTGGGCTGAAGGCAGGTGATCAACCCCTGATCCCCCCCGGGCGCCCCTGTGCAGGGTAATTTTTGCCATTCCTTCTGGGGGTATAACTTTCCTTCCCTTTCAGCCCCAGCGTGGCCAAAGCTGAGTTCTGCTGGATTTGAGGCTTTCTGTTGGCCTGGACGCCAGGAGAGGAGGTGGGAGCGTGGCCTTAGGGGGACGTCCATTGCCTTGTGCAAGAGAAGCTTCCCAGTATCTCCCCACAGAGAGGGAAATGCTCATTCTTCTGTGGAGGTGGGGGGCACTTCCGCAAGCTTTTGGTGCTGGGCAGCGGCGAGGGGATCTGTAGAGCCGACCTTGGGGGTATCCACCAGATGTCTTCATCCCATATTCCGGGTTCCCATGTTTTCCCATCCAGAGACATGGCTTTTACCCAACTGACCTATTTGGGGTGAGGATTTGAATGTGGGTAACTGTAGGATTCCAAGGACGGCACTGCACAAGCCAGCAAAATGGTGTAGTGGGCGTAGTGGACTCACTAAGCATCTGAGGTGAAGGGGACGAGGGGACACCCTACAACATTCCGTGAGCAATAGATACTCTCAGAGAAAAGATGAGGGCAGATTATTCTGGAGCTACCAATCCTGCTTTATTATTGAGATGTCTCCGGAGTTGTGCAACTCTAAGAATGGAGTTCAGAATACTCCCCTCCGTGGTTTGCTTTTCCCCCACAAGAGACACGATACTGATGAGGCCCTCGGGTTCCCTCAGCCCCTGGCTGTCTGTCCACCACCCTCAGATGCACACCGTCCTTCTGTGCAGCGTTAATACAACCCGGTGATGACCAACCCACTCCCCTGTCTTCATAAGACGTGTTCCCCAATATCCTTCAAATGCCCGAGTCGTTGTACTGTTGAAGGCATTGCCTCCCACCACGGCATTTCCCCTGAGGGGTAAAGCCAGGGAAATATCCCTCGAGTAGGCCACCACCTGTGCCAGCGGCCTGTGCTCCAGGCCCTACGTTCCATCAAGGATGGAGTCGTCCCCGCCCGTTGGGTCACGATCGCACCAGTGCTGAAACCCCACGGTGTTGGCACGCGGAAGGGGCACCCAAATGGCAGGCGAGCACATCCACAGAGCAGTGATCTTTCTTGGACTCCTTCTGGGATCACCTGCGTCACCCAAGAAGCAGATGCCCGAGGAGATTAGACGCGCAAGAGATCATCTGCTGGGGTTAGAGAAGCTTCAGACTGCACTTGTGGAAGGAGAGGCGGGGAAGGAACGATGGCATCCGACATCCTCGGGCTGATGGCGACTCTCTGAGCGAAGCTTGCTTGACGGGTGACTCCCGTGACTTTCCTAGGCCCGCGGCCCTCGATCGCCATCTGGGAGCAGCCCAGGGAGAGTGTGGCCCCGCCGTGCGCCCCGTGGTAGATCCGGCCTGGCTGCCACTCCCTTCCAGGAGGTCTGAGTGGCATCCCTCCGTGGCCCCCTGTGCTTAACACCCTCCATTCTGGAGTGAAGCTGCAGGGCTTGAAACTTGACAGTGCCACTTAGGAGCCACGGGATCGGTTTCTGTAGGCCCTACCGTCACCCGCTGGACCGCGAGGGTCAGAGCACCTGTCTCTCAGGCACGTGGTGAGGCTGGCAGGAATGCATAGGTGTAAAAGGTGCAGAAGCAGCTGGGCACACAGAGGGTAGCTTAAGAGTAACTATCGTAAGTTGTGGCTGAACCAGTCAAACAAACAGGGTCGGTAGCTCGAGAACCTGTGTTTTTGCTTTGCATCTACCTACCTAGCGCTCTCGGAAATTCAGTAGGGTGTCCGCTCTATTCCTCTTTGTGTATTTGACAGATAATTTTGCAGAGTCCCCTGTGCAGGTCACAGGACTTTGCTGATCCTGTGGTGCCATCTCAAAGTTCACTCTGAGGTGTTCTGTGAATTCTCTGAAACCCTCATAAACTCAAAATGTATGGCTACTGTGGGGTCGCTTTCGTCTCATTCCCCTTGTTTCAGGGAACTCCGGTTCTAACTGGGAGATACACTTATAAGACAAATAATTGAAATATAAGGAGAATCTCTGGTGGGGAGGGGGGAGACTTCGCATGGCTCTATTCCCAGACTCAGTTCCAGGGTTGAGAATGAGGCAAACCCAAGCCAGCCCTCAACGCAAGCTATTTACACAGAAAATGTTCACTCTCATCGTTTTGGATGTTAAATCTTTCTAAACTAGATGACACATTTCCCGATTTGATTAAGCCTAGGACTATAAGAATAATTTAATTGTTCTTAATGGCTCGGGGTCATCTTTACGGACATTAATCATCAAGCCGGGTTACATAGAGTGAAACATCTGGACTTTAACGTGTGTCAGACCTTTTGCCCCTGCGCTAAGGGGATTACCTACCCATTCCAGTTTCTTAAAACGGTTGTTATTGATTCTCGTTCGTGTCCTCTCTGCTGCCAGCTCTTGATATGAAGTGGTTGGTAAGCTTGCTGCTCAGGCCACCTGGCAGGTGGGGGCTCGTCTTTGAAGTAAAGTAAAGGGTCTTTGTGGTCAGTCTGTGCTTCAGAAGCCTGGGTGGAGCTAAAGGATGTTTCCTATATGAACAGTTGATTATGGGAAAATTAATACGTGGATCTTCTGCAAGATTTGGTTTCTAGGCTCAGTCCTCTCCCCAAGTAGATGGTATCTTGGCATCACTTCACCTTTGTCAGACTAACTGCCACATTTCAAAACTGGACATTTGGAAACTGGACATTTGGAAACCATCCCAGAGTGATGGATGCAGCGGGATGGATTTGGGCAGCAGGCCGTGTTTATGATCTCCGTGTCGCGAACTGGCAAGGTAGCTGGGCAAGTTACTTAACTCCTTTGCATCTTTCTGTCTCCTTGTTCGTTTCGGTGGCTGGCGACATAGGTGTCACAGTTGCGGTGGAGTGTGGGTAGGACTCACAGGGGAGGCTTCGCTCACAGGGTCTGGCCAGCAAGTAGAGAACACTTCCTTTGAATTCAGTGCCTGCAAGGTCAGAATTCCCTAGGCTGGTCCAAAGTCTCTGAGTGTCATTAGCCAAGCAGACCACTGGATGTCACACTTGATCTAAGTTAGCACATACCGACTGTCCCCCGCACCTTGGCTTGGACCCTCGCAAGCTTGTAGAGGTGGAGTAAGCCATAGGGATCTTTGAAACCAGGCTTGACTGCAGGGCCACAGTCAATGTCTCACGTGCATTTTATTCTTTTCAGTTTCCATGAACCTTGAATGCATCGAGGCTCCATCCTATTCCCCACGGTCCTCCTTGGGCCCTTCCCTCGTGTGGGTTACCCACTGGGTTCCCCGAGGCGATCAGGTGAGGAGCACCCAATCTCATTTTACAGAGGTGGAGACTCACTACCTGACACTGTCGCAGGTTAACCAAGGACACAGCCTCCAAGTTCAGAGTAAATGTGGGACTAGAAGTCCTGTCCCTGGACTCCCAGGTTGGCCCCTGGCATTGAGCCAGGCACTTTAGACAGAAATCGAGATTAGGTATGCTTAGGATGTTTCCGTCGTGCAGAAGCAGACGCGAAGCATCACTATCTGACCGAAGCTCCGTCCTAGGCTCTGTCCCATGACAAGCTTCAGAATATTTTGGCTGTCACGTTGGCTTTGGATTGAATGCTTCATCTCAGGAATTTGGTTGGGGCAACGGGGGAGATGGGACATTGCAGCAGGTTTTGGCCGTTGCAGTGTGTTTCCCAAGGCGCTTAGCAGAAATACTTTAGGCTAACAATAAAGTCCATAACCTCTAACAGGAAACCAGTAAGACAAGGCAAGGGTCATGAATTATCCCAGCTCTTATCAGAAAAAGCAAGCCGACGGAGCTCAGTGCGGGCACTAATAAGTTACAGTGTAACCACACACGCACGTTTACATTTCCCCAACTGCCAGATGGAGGATAAGCCAAGGGTGCGCACACGCCACCCGCTGCCTTTGGAGAGAGCAGGTCGGGGAGGGTAATTCTCTCTCGGCGTTAGGTTTCCCCAGCTGTGTAGGGCCACAGAAGGTTATTTCTGGGTTTATGGCAGCAGAATCGCCTGCAGGAGCTACGAGATAAGAGCAAATCAGGCTTCCCTTGAGGACGTTTTTACTGGTTTTACTGTGGGGGGCCCTGGGCCCACACGGCGTGGGGAGCTAGAGTCCCTTCCCTGGAGATCAGAAATGCGGGGTTGAGCCGCCCCTGGCTTGTTAGTCCACGGGAATTTTGGAGGTTTGGAGGGAAAGCACACAGGCCGCGTCTTTAAAGCCTGTTTTGGAGAATCCTGCGGTCAGGGAGTCAAGATAGCAGAGCCTCTAGAACAGTTATTAAAGAGCATTGCATCCCTTCACGTTGCAGAACCAGAAATGCGGGGCCCAGAGGTGATAGGTTGCAATTCGCTGAACCAATATTTTTCCTTTTTTTTTCTTTTTCTGCTAATATACTTTCTTGTACCCAGATCACCAGAGTCGTCATCCCTTAACCTCTCTGTCCCTTGTACTCTTTTACTATTTATACACATTTGTTTTTTTTCCTGTTTATTTTTATATTGAGTCTTGCCGACACCCTAAACCACACATCGTAAAACCGTACAAGTGTTGATGTTTTGATATGTCTTTACTCACTAAGTCCCCCTGCAGCTAAGATGCTGAGCGCAGCCCCCCCCCCAGAGGGTGCTGCTGCTGCTGGGGGACCCCTCCCTCTGCCCTCTGCCCCACACCCCTGCTCTGCTTTCCCTCCCTGGAGGAGGCTCTGCATACTCTGGGATTTTACATAAAGGGAATCACACAGTGGGCACTCTCCTTGTCTGCCTTCCTTCACGTAGGGTCCTTATTTTGAGATTCATCTACATCCCAGCACACATCGAGAGTTCATTTTACCTGCTGCTGAGCAGCATTCCTTGGATAAAGGTATTGCAATTTATTTGTTTATTCAACTGTTGATAAATGTTTGGGGTTTTCCCAGTTATTGGCTATTTCGAATAGAGCAGCTGTGAACATTCACGTTCAGGTCTTGTATTTCTGTCTTAATGTACTGGCGGGAAACCCCAGCACAGCGTTGAAGTGACGTGGAGACTGGATCTGTCCTCATGAGGAAAGCCGAGAGAGTTTCACCATTAGCATGAGAGTTAGCTGTCGGGAGCCTGGGTGGCTCAGTTGGTTAAACCTGTGCCTTTGGTCGTGATCTCACGGTCCTGGGATCCGGTCCCATGTCAGGGTCCCTGCTTCTCCCTCTCCCTCTGCCTGCTGCTCCCTATGCTTGTGCTCTCTCTCTGTCAAATAAATAAATAAAATCTTTAATATATCCTAAGCATATATTTCATATTAATGTTCAAATTATTAATTTATTACTATTTTAATTAATTATAATTAATTATTAATTATATAAACATAGAATTACATATAAAATCTATAAACAATATATGAATTACACAATTTAATTAAATATAAATTATAATTATATTAACATACAATTAATTATAATTAATATTTTAATTAATATCAATATATTTTAATATTACTATATTTTATATTGATAGAAATATTAAATATATAACCACACACACATATATATGGTTATATATAAATATGGTTAGCTGTAGATTTTTTGGTAGCTGCCCTTCATCATTTTGAGGAAGTTCTCTTTAATTCCAATGGGGTTATGCAGTATTATAATCATAAGGGTCTGAAGTTTCCTTGTTTGATATTGGGGTAAAGCTGGCTTCAAAGAATAAGGAGGAAAATATTCCTTCCTTTTCAATTTTCCAGAAGAGTTTGCATAGAATTGGTATTTCTCACTTAAATATCTGATAGACTTCACCAGCGAAGCCATGTAGACATGCAGTTTTCTTTGTGGGGATGTTTTTATCTTCAAGCTTAATCTCTTTAATAGCCATTGGACTAGGAGCTCCTGGGTGGCTCAGTGGTTGAGCATCTGCCTTCGGCTCAGGGTGTGACCCCGGGCACCCGGGATCTAGTCCCACATCGGGCTCCCTGCACGGAGCCTGCTTCTCCCTCTGCTGTCTCTGCTTCTCTCTGTGTCTCTTATGAATAAATAAATAAAATCTTAAAAGAATAAAGTAGCCGTTGGACTACTCATGTTCTCTATTTCTTCTTGACTAGGCTTTTGTAATCTGCGTCTTTCAAGGAATTTGCACATTTTATAAACTGTGGAATTTCTTTTAACACATTTGTTTATAACACATTCCTCTATTACCTTTTTAGTATCTGCAGAATCTGTGGTGTCTTAGTTAATTTGCTGTCTTTTCTTCTCTTTTTCTTGATCAGTTTGGCTACCGGCTTACAAATATTATCGATCTTATCAAAGAACTGCCTTTTGGTTTCATTGATTTCCTTTATTGTTTTCCTGGTTTTATTTTATCGATTCCCATTCTCATCTTTATTATTTATTTTCTTCCGCATGCTTCAGTTTGCCCTTTTTCTACATTAAGAAATAATTGGAGACCTTCTTTCTAATATATGTGTGTAGGGCTCTACCTTCCTCCCTAAGTACTTTGGTGGTATCTCAGATACGTTCGTATGTTGAGTTTTCGTTTTCATTTTCATTCAGTTCAACATATATTCTAATTTTTTTCTTTGGATCCTTTATTTTTGAAAAGTATATTACTTAGTATTCAAATATTTGGGTATTTTCTAGATACCTTTCTTTTTTTGACGGGGGGGGGGGGCAGTGATTTGATGCTTTTTTTGTTGTTCTGTTTTTTAAACCAGGCTCCACACCCTACGTGGGGCTTGAACTCCCAACCTTGAGATCAAGGATCACATGCTCTACTGAGTGAACGAGCCAGGTGCCCCTTCCAGATATCTTTCTTTCACCGATTTTTAGTTTTGATTCTATTGATCAGAATCTGTATGACTGGAATTCTTTGAAATTCACTGAGATTTATTTTACAGCCTCACATACGGTCTCTCCAGGTGAATACTCTCTGTGCATTTGAAAAGAATATATATTCTGCTGTTGGCCGGTGGAGCAGTCTATGACTGTTACATCAAATTAGCAGGTGGTATTTGTCAAATCTTTCATGTTTTCATGGATTTTCCTATTTGTCCCATAGATCACTGAGAGTGATATTTCAATCTGCAACACAATCGTGCATTTCTTTAGTCCTCCTTTCAATCTCCTCAGTCTTTGCTTCCCGTGCTGTGAGGCTTGACTAGTGAAGTTGTCAACATTTAAGATTGTTCTGTCTTCTTTAAACGAACTCTTTTATCATTCTGGAATAGACGTCTTTATTCCTGGCCATAATCTTTAATGTGTCTTTTTAATTTTTTTCTGAGTATGTGTAGCCTGGTGGGGTGAACCTGGAATTATGTGCATTAATACACAGATTGAGGAATTTCCCCTCCCCAGGATCCCTTTCTGGGATTTCTCTTATGTTCTGTCTCCAGGGACTCCTTTGCCTCTTCCCTTTGGCTAAGAGGACGTGCTTCTGAGTGTTGTCTTCCTGTGTGTCCTCCTGAAGCTCTACACTACAGGCTCTGCCCTCTGGGCATGGGGGCAAGAGAACATGGTTAAAATGAGGGTTGACTCCGGACTCTTGCTCCTCTGCAGGAAGGAGGAGGCTTCTCTGGGTTGGGGTGGGGTGGGGGCATCTCTGTGCTGCTTCATCCTGGCAAGGAGCTCAGGGGTGGGCAGGACTGGGAGAGGAGGAAAAAAAAAGAAAAGAAAACACAAAGACAACGCTGCCCCCTCACCTGCACTACTTGGTTCTTCCTTTCCTGGGCCTCTGGTTGCAAAGGGGGCCTTCTCTTGGAGGTTTTAGTGCTCCTACTTGTAAAATTTTGTGACTCAGGTCACCCTCAGGTTACATCCCAAGTAAATAAAGGAGAAAATAACAACAATAACAGAAAAGTCACTACCATTATGGATCAGTCTTCAAGTTTTGCCTTTCGTTCTCGAGCTCTTGCTAGAATTTCTCGCTGTAATCCGTGGGGGCAAGAGACAGTTGGGTTACTTGTATGGACAGCACCGGGAGCCCTGGAGCCTGATTTCCCCTTGTTTCTTAGAGAAGTGAGCCTGGAAGTTTCCATCAGAACCCGACATCCTCTCTATAGCACTTTGTGATACCACTAACGACATCTCTTTATTTGGTTTTCGCCACGTCTGACGCTGGGCAGAGCACTCTAATGTGCACAATCTCCACGCATTCTTACCCCAGCCCTCTGGAAGAGATATTATAATTTCTCTTTAATAGATGAGGAAACAGAATCACATAGTTCAGGTTTCTCCCAGGCTTCCAGCAGTTAGTAATTGGCCACTGGGTGCCCTCTGGCCGGCTCGCAGGCCTGTGCTCTGGCCCCTCCATGGGGTTGCGTGGGATTCCAGAGAACCATTGGAACCATGTCGAGGTGGACCTTAGATGCCATTTTTCCATAATTGATTTTTTAAAAAAATTTTTTCCATAATTGATTTTTGACTGAGCTCCCATCCAGTGGGGCAGGGATGGGCAAAAACTTGCCAAGCTTGGTGGCCCCCTTCTTGAGGCGGTGCTGCAGTCTTTGGCACCCTAGGCAGCAGTGGGAGGGGATCCAGATCCCCTGTCTTCTTGGATCTTTGGGTCTCTTTCTCCTCTCTCCCCTCCCCGTTCTGTCTGGGGGACGAGGTGCAGGCATTCTTCCCCTTGCTTTTCCGTGATACTCAGTCTCTACCATCAATCACTCTCTCCTGCTCTTTGACCTCCTCCAGAAACCCCGTAAATTCTTTGAATTGCTAAAGTGTTTGGAAAACCAGAGCCAGGAAGGCTGCACACAGTCTGTCTGATGTTTGGCCAGATGCCTTCACTGCAGTAGTGATAGATGGGCTTGCTGGGAACCGGGGCGAATGCGGCGAGGACTAAGTTAGCCTCTTCCCTCCCCTCCCTCTTCTCTGCTCCCCTGCATCCCTTCCTTTCTCATTCATCCCTCCCTTCCTTTCTTCTTTCTCCTCAGTCAGCATTTTTGAGCACCTCCTACGAGGTATCTACAACTTCCCTAGCTTTTATTCTTCTTAGTACTGGGCCTATGCTCCTGGATCCTGACAATAACAGGTCATTCAGAAATTCGGAAATTGGGTTGGCTTCACAGGGTAACGTATAGAAGTGTTGAGTGTTGGATGACTCCGTTGTGCACCTGACACTAATGTAACACAGGATGTTAACTAAGTGGGATTAAAATAAAAACTTAAAAAAAATTAAATTAGGGCAGCCCCGGTGGCGCAGTGGTTTAGCACTGCCTTTGGCCTAGGGCATGATCCTGGAGACCCAGGATCGAGTCCCATGTTGGGCTCTCTGCATGGAGCCTGCTTTTCCCTCTGCCTCTCTCTCTCTCTCTCTCTCTCTCTCTTTCTCTCTGTCTCATATGAATAAATAAATAGAATCTTTTAAAAAAACTTAAAAAAAATTGGGTTGGTTTCTGTGATTCTGCAGAATAGCTCTGGTGACTCTGCTGCTAAACCCACTTGTGTTCACTGTAACTTTATAACTTTTTACTCTTGTATCCGTTCGTTATCCATTGTTCACAGCAAATTATCCCCAAACCCAGTAATTGGAGAAAACACTTATGATGCCACAGCTTCATAGGGTGGACGTCCGAGTGTCCCAGAGCTCTGTCTTGCGCTCCAGGCCCTCTCCTCCTCTCAGCCACCGTGTGGACCCAGGCTGTGGTCCATCAAGGCTCCACTGAGACTGAACCTGCTTCCAGAGCTCGGTCACCTGGCTGGGGGCAGCCTTGGGTTCCACACACGCTGTCGGCTGTCGGCTACCTTGGGGTCCTTGTCCTACGTGCCTTTGCACAGCACAGGTCACGCCCCAGCAGCTGGCTTCATCACAGTGAGGGAGCAAGGCCAGAGAGCTGGGAAGCATACTCTGTTATAACCTCATCTCAGACGTGCTATCCGATTCTATCCATCAGAGGCCAGCCCCCAGATGCAGCCTGCCTTCAGGGGAGGAGGTTATGCAGTGGGGTTAAGACCAGGCGGTGGGACCCGGGGCACTGTCCCTACCACAAATGTGCCTTCAATGGGTGACTAGACTCCGAGAAATTCTGAGACAAACTGACAGCTTCCTTCTAGTTGGGGAAAGAAGGGGGTGCCACGCCCAGGGCCTGCTGACCTCAGGTGCTTTGGTTCATCTCACCCTCATGTCTTTCCTGGGGCAGGGGTTGTGACAGGCCCTGCTGTTGCCCTGCAGTACCCATTATTCCATTCCTCCCCAGCAGAAGAGTTCCTTATGGTCACCCAGATGAGGACCACCTTCCACATCTTGTCCCTGGGTGTGGCCCTTGCTGGGCTCTGCCGGGGGGAGGGGATGGAAGCCCCTGGGAAGTGTGGCACCTGGCAGTCGGTCTCCTTAAGGGAGAGCTAGCTAGGGCTCCTTCCCTCTCCCCTCTTACCCTTCCTCTGTCCTTGTATTTGGAATGCACAGGCCATCATCTTAGCCCTGAGGTCAGATCTTACAGGGAAGGAAGACCTTCTGTTCCTAATGCCCTGAAGCATTATACCCACATCCTACTACCTTTTGGGACTTTTGGGGGCCAGCGAATAGTTACCTTATGCAAGCCACTGCCACTGCTGTCCCTGGCAGCCAGACCCAGTCCTAACTAACTCGGAATTTAGTACTTAGAAGTGGGGGGCTACCTGCGATAGAAGCAGAAATATGCGGGGTTGGCCTGGTGCAGGGTTTGGGGGAACTTGTTGCAAAAGGCCAGGTGGTAAATATTTTAGACCTCACGGGCCACCTAGGGTCTTGTCACAGATTTTTCCTTTATGTTTAAAGCTTTTTTTTTTTTTAATTTGTTCTTATTGAAGTTCGATTTGTCAACATATAGTATAACACCCAGTGCTCATCCCATCAAGTGCCCTCCTGAGTGCCCGTCACCCAGTCACCCCTTACGCTCGCCCACCTCCCCTTCCAGGACCCTTTGTTTCCCAGAGTTAGGAGTCTCTCCTGGTTTGTCTTCCTTTATGTTTAAATGGCCTTTTAAAATGTAAAAGATGGGGATTCCTGGGTGGCTCAGGGGTTAAGTGCCTGCCTTCAGCCCAGGGCATGATCCTGGAGACCCAGGATCAAATCCCACATCAGGCTCACTGCATGGAGCTTGCTTCTCCCTCTGCCTATGTCTCTGCCTCTCTCTCTGTCTCTCTCTCTCATGAATAAATAAATAAAATCTTAAAAAAAAAAGTAAAATATGTCTTGGCTCAGTCCTTTGAAAAGATCACAACCATTCCTAGCTCAAGGACCAACAGAACACATAGCAGTGGGTTCAGGGCCTGGAGGGCTGGTTTCTGATCTGGGTTCTTGTCCATTAGGGATGGGCCAATGTTGGCCTCAGAGCCCACAGACCTTGCTGGAGTCATGCTTTCTCACTATCTGCACTTTCTGAGTACTACTCTTGTTTTCTTTATTGACTGGGAAATAATGTGCTTGATTATTAAACGTTACCTCTACCCTCAGGAGAGGCACAGAGGGCACTTTCATAAAAGATGCAAATGTAAAGAAATGGCCAAAAAAATACCTGCAATGTTAGGTCATTAATATTTAACTATTTACTCCAAAGGAGTAAAACTGTAGCACTCAGGAAAGAAGAAAAAGAAATCAGCAACTCACGTTGATACTTTTAAAACTTTATAATGTTACTTGAAAATTCAACTGAAACCACTTTGTCATCTTGAAATTACACGAGTCATCACAATACTGCATTACCTTTCATTTCATGTGATTTATGATCCTGTGGTACCATTATGTTTACATCTTCCAAACCAATGATCATTTTCCCAATGAACGGATGTTGTAATTTTACTTAGTATATTTAGACCGACCAGAGTTCTATAAAATACTGTACTCAGAGTACAAAAATAAGTGCCTTTTGCACCTTCTTTAATACTGTTTTTAATCTCTCTCTCTCTTTTGGTACCTCAGCTAACTAACGTCACATAAATAAAGTCATTAATAACAAAAAAGGACAAGAAGCAAAAGATGGTTAAACACCTGGAAAAGAGAAATGCATATTGCCGACAGTATTATTTTTGTTGGCAGGGAATAATGATACCTGGCTCTACTGCAGGCAGAAAAGTAGGAAAAAAAAAAAACTCATGAAGGAATAGAAACAAAATTACCAATAATCACATCAAACATTTAAACCCCTGATAACGATAGATTGATTTCAATACACTTATCTGCGGCTCTTATCCTACCATCCCCCAGATCTCTTAGGAATTACAGTGGAAAGTGCCAAATTTCAAAATAAAATGTACATCTGAATAGAACATGTATACTTCATTGCAGGTCATTTATTGCAAAACATATACATGAGGCTTGTTAAGAAGATTTTTGAATTTTATAAACACGAGTATATTTCGAAAACAAAAAAAGAAAAAAGAAAGAAAAAAAAACAAAAATAGTTAATAACCAAAATGTGTTCAAGAGAACAGCCAAGCTTGAGTACCTGCTCTTTAACATCACGAATCAGCATGCGAACTTGTCAGTCGCATGTTTTAAAGCTTCTGGACCTCTAAAAAAATCGTTCCTTCTTTTTTTTATTTTTTACACTGTCTTTTGTATTTCTCCTGGGGAACATACTTGAAGACTCATTTTACTTGAACAGCAGTAATAATAGGTGAAGAGTTAAAATGAATCTCTAAAAGGACTTACGGTGTCCAGCTAGTATTTGGCAATAATAGTTGAATCTTAAAATTTAGAACAGAGTTTGATTTCATGGTGGGGATTCTGACTAAGTGAAATGAGCTGCCAACTGGTGAACCTAAGTGCAATCATATTCAGTTTATAAAAACGCAGAATGGATCACCAGACCGCGTACCCCGCTGTGGAAATACGCACACACCGCTCACACATTCATAGTTCCTGGCGTTAGAGAAGGTGCGTAGTGAATACAGAATGATCATACACCCTACGGGGTAGAGCTTGTGGGTTTATAGCAATAGAAGATTAGGATTCGCTTAGTTCTTAATATTAGTGAAGAAAATAATGAAAGAGTAAGAAAAGAAGTACAGAAACAGGAAGATCACTATTGCCCGTCAGGTAGGAATGTTTCTCTGTCTTTCCATGGTACATTCAAATTCCTAAATTATGCTGTTAATAGGAATATTTTCTTTCAACAGGATCACAAAGTTCACTAAAAGTGTCACAGTTGAAGCTTAGTTTCATCTCGAACAGATTGTATCTCTGATACATAAAAATGTATCTGGAAGAGATATGAAAAAGTGCCAGGTCTCCAGGTTGAGTTGCAAGTTACCTTTCATCTCCTGGGAATTTCTGTATGGATGCGAGGAGGGGATAATTCATATTATCTTGGGGGTCATTGTTCACGTTTAGTTGTAGGTTGCTTTTGGAACATCTTGGGTAGGCCTGGAGTCACGCAGCAGTGATACATTTTCATTTTATCAGACTTCTTCGTAGCTTTGCGTAACAAGGACAATTTACTTGCAATACTTTCTTTACTGACCCTTATTCCTGAGAAAGGCACCCCGGAGAACCGCCCCGTCCCCCATGGATTCACACTGTGACCCTGTGAGCCAAGACTGAACTATAAAATAGTTATTGAAAAATAGCGTGAAAATGAATATACGTCAGACGTTATTGGAGGTGATATTTATGGAAAACTAAGAAAAGTCTATGTGATTGGAAGAACGTATGTATTCTTTCTTTTAAACTTTTAAGTAAAACTAAAACTAATTTCCTGAGTAACTATTGTCAAGACATAGCTATAGTGTGATTTCCATCCATCATTAAAAAGTCAAAGAACTGTGGTTCTTAGGGATTTGTCGAAGTCAGTGTTTTCTTAACACGAGGTAGCTTTCTAGCAGCATTTTGGGTGCTTTTACCCAAACATGGTGTGGTTTGGCATGATACCAGGTTTGGGTAGGGGTGGAACTTAAAGATGGTCTTTTAGTGATAGGAATGGGGTGGGAAGCAAGCACAGCAATTTGAGAATAGGCAGCATTTTTACAGGTAAGAAAATAAATGTCTCATCTCACAGTTGATTTTTAATTTTCACTAAGCTTTTCATTACCAAAATTTAGAAGCTCAATTCTAACTTACTAGATGCTTCTAAATTATTGGTTTGGGTATTCTGTTATCACTTGGTTGGTTGACTCATTTTATTTTTATTTTTATTTTTGGTTGGCTGACTCATTTGAATTTCCTCTATAAAGAGTCTTTTTTTCCCCCTAGGAAGCAATAAAGTAAGAAATAACAACAAAAAAATAGATGTCGATGCACAAGAATTTCCAAAGTCCAAAAACATAAACATCACGCAAAATAAGCCTTTGGTTCCACACATGATTTTTAACAATCCTATTTTTTGAAGTTTCAAACTCGTTAGAGCCGTATAATGAGTTTGTGGAGCTCTGTAGTTGCTCTCCATTACTTAATTTGGACAAAGTAAATACACACGGATGGCACAGTAGACACATTGATACTTCCTATGAGTATGTTCTAATGGAATTCAGAATATTTTCTAGATCTTACTAAAACCACTTCTACTCACTTGAATAAAATCAGTCCTTAGGAGGTTAGTGTACAAATACTTGTGTTTCCTTAAGCAAGGGTGTTCCCATAGCAATTTTCTTGATAATTTGCCGTTTTTGTATATTTAGGTTTCTGTTCTTAACCTTAAAAAAAAATTATGATGATTTAATCTGGAATAATGCTTCTTTTTTCTCGTAAGAGATTCCCATATTAACTAATTGTCCGTTCTGATTAAATTTAAACCTCCTCTGGATCAGACCTTCGACTTGGCACTGGCTGGACATGCAGAGCAGTGTTTTCAATATTTGAAGATTTTTAAAGAACATTAAAACTTTCACTCTTGGAATCTGGAATGCCTTTTTGGACTAAGTAGGAACTTGCCTGCCCCAAGGTCATTATTCTTTCTGAGTATAAAAGCAGGTCTGTGCCGGAATGTAGATTTGGACCTCAGAACTGCTGATGGGAGAATTTTTCACTTTCTCATTTAAAAATATTCGTTTGGTCCAAGAGTTAGTTTGAAGCCAATGTGAATTATATTCGAGTTTGTACGTCTTATGAGATGAATATTTGCAAAACTATGAGTTGGCTATCCGTTTTGCCTTAGACAGATTTTTTTCTTGCATTTTTCTGTTTAATGAAAGTGAAATAAATTAAAGAAAACATTAAGGGTTGGCTGGAAATGGACAGACCGGAGCCGTTCCCAAAGTGAGCTGCACATTGAAATCACCCAAGATCTTGAAACACTGAGGCCAGGCTCCTGCCCCATGGTACCCTACCTAATGGGTGCCAGGCGTCATCTTGTCATGCGCTCTGCAAGGTAGTCCAGCTGTTTCTAATGCACAGCCAAGCTCAGGAACCACTGGCCTCCGGAGTTTGAGCTGCAAAATGTAAAGCCAAAAGCACCGAACCTTTCAGAGTGTGAGCTGCGGCCTTGAGGTCTTTGCTATCTGAATGGACTTAATGGAACTGAACAGTTACAAGGACTTGCAATGATTATTGGAATTGAGCCAATTTTGACTAGAATCTGGGCTGATGTTGAATCCCAGGAGTCCATTCAAGAGTTGACAAATTTTTCTGTCTTTGGGTTTATGTTTCCCTTTGAGTCCTGTAGAATTTTACCAGGGCCAAGGGATTTTTTTTTCCCCCCGGAAATTCTGGTACCATATGTCTTAAACCACGAATGAGACAGAAGCAGTAGTGATAGGTGTTTGGAGTTCAGACCTCGATTGTTTCTGTTTTGAACAAAAAGAGTCATTTACAAGAATGGCAAGAAAGTAGTGCCTCTGCTCCCTCCAACCCCAGTTTTTGTAGCACCTACATCCCCAGGAGATGTTTCTGCAGAGAGGCCCTAAGCCCATGGGACTTTGGTCACTAACATCCTTGCTGGGAGTCTAAGAATCCGCTTCTAATCAGCAGTGGCAAGTTTAAGGTTTTCTGTGATGCCTTCAAGACCAAAGGACTCAGATATTGTAAAGCTGTCTGACACTTGTTGAAAACAGAAGGAAGGGAAGGCAGAGGATTTCTTGGCAGATTTCATATAAGGGGTTAGACAGTCCAAGGCCAGCCCCAACTGTCTCTGAATGCTGGATGCTGGTCTGGGTGCTGCAAGAAGACCAAAAAATGAGAGTAGATCTTCACGTCTCTGTTTGAAATGACTTTACAACCCATTTGCTGAATAGGAAAAAGCATCCTAGGTGATAGTCTGTATATTTGATGTGCTATTTTTTTTTATGGCACGAGATACGAGCAAAATGAAACTGGTAGGAAAACAAATCCATGTGGACGAGTCAAAATGTTTGAAATGAGAAGCCATTTTAAGTTGGGATGATTATTGTGTTGGAGGATCCTTGGGAAGGGTAGGTGCTCCAGGGAAGAAGAGGTGTGGGCTGATGAGCTTAATAAACAGGCTTGGATTCATTTTATCCTTATCTGTAACACATCACATTGAATTCCAGGAGGTCCCCAGGGGATGTGGGTGACAGGGCCTAGGACAGATAGAGGAGGTAGGATTTTACACCTGAAGTGATGCTGGCCCCATCAAATCTTGGGCTGTCTTTCATAGGTTCTGACCTGAGATGGAGATGCCCATGCGGTGGGCAACGGGGTAGGCATTTCTGACAGCATCCTCCACCCTCCCCCTTCCTGTCTGTGACTTCGTGGATCACAAAAGCAGCTGTGAGCTGGGGTTAAGACTCTGGAGTTTACTTGCCTCCCTCTGTTGCTCCTGCCGGGCCAGGTCTGCTCAGCCCCCTGAACATTTGCTGGTTAAAAGATCTCTCTTCATGTCGATGCATGCCCACGTCACTCAGGAACCTGGGAGAAATAACTTTTGGGGGGCACTGGCTCTTAAGATTTCTTCAAGCAAAAGGCTTCTTGACATCACATTTCACAGGGAATATGTCCTCATGTCATGACTCTAGAATTAGCATAAGCTGCACGGTCTCAGGAAGGGCATCCCTTTAGAAAAAGTATGACTTCTGATCATAAGGAAACTCAGTGAGAGGTTTATTTCTTCTAGATAGAGTTTTGTGTGTCTTAAATTAAAAGAAAGATATCTTCAGAAGGCTCCATATCCGTCCCCTCGGGCAGTGACTGCAAAAGTGGGGTAGACCTCATATGTCGTATATGCTAAGTCTTGTCCAAGGGTCACTGCTTGCTTGAGCTGGGCTGCGGACACAGGCGCCGCTGCATTGGGAACTGCGTATCCTGGAGGAGGAGGCAGAGAAAACTTCATCGAAAGCCATTCACATTTGCTCCCTGTTGGCTTATTGTCTACTTTTTTGGAATTTGAAAATTTAACACCACTTCAGGCCAAAAGTCAATATGTACATCTTAAAAAGTGAACTCGGGACATAGAAGCTAGACTCATTGACTAGGGGACAGGCAGCGTTCCTCAAAGTGAGGTCAGCCACGTGTGCCAGAACCACCGCATGCTTAGAAAATTGGAAACACTAGGGACGGAGTCCAAGAAACAGAAACCTAACAGGATGCCAAGTTGATCAAAGCTTGAGATTTTAGAACTTTTTCAGAGGCTCTCAGAGTTTATAAAGGAGGGGAGGCGATCAATGGGTTGGCAGGGCTGAGGGGTGGGGCTCTGGGGGTCGGCTTCTGTACCCACTCCCCCACCTAAATGAAATGTTGAAAACCATTGCCCTTTCCCAAGAAGGACCTAGAGGGCCTGGGTAGACCAGTAGGAGAAATATGGCAAGTTTCAGTGTGCTTCTACACAGCACCCTGAAAGCAGATACCTGGCCTGTTTCCATGTAGACCCCACTGTGAAGGGCAAGACCATTTTGCTTCACCACCAACTTGGTGAGGTGTGAGGTGTTTTCAGATGATGCTCGTCTTCGCCACCAGACAGCCAAGGGTCTGAGTGGTAAGGAGGGCATCATGTGCGGTCACACTAGGATCACGTCTGTCTGATTGCCATTCACTTTTACAGAAAAGGGCATAATAAGTGCTATTATATAAATGCAGCTGTTTCCCTGTTAACGTTTTAGGTCAAAATTAAGCCATTTCTGACATGATCCAAAAAATATGAAGATGGCAAGAAAAAGAGGGAAATTTACTTAAGCAACAAATGGGGGACCTGATTAAAACAACAACAACAACAAAAACCATACAAAAAAAACAAAAAAAAACAAACCCTTGTCCATTTGGTTTATGTGCTGTGGCCGTCATCCCAACCCCAGACACATTGATTTCTTTCTGGTGGCTTCTCAGGAAGTGGTGGCAGGAAGCTGGCTGGACTATTTTTTTTTTTTAATTAAATCCACTCCTTGGCTTGTGCACTTTGGCCAGTAATGCTGACTAATGCACTACTCAAGTTTGGTATGTTTTCCAAGGATATGAAAAATGTGCTACCAATTACTTTCATAATTTTGGAAATAGCGTTTCTAAGTAAGCGAGAAAGAAATACACATCTGTAAGAGGGGTGCGTGTGTGCCTGTGTGGTGTAGATTTTATCGTGGGGGGTTCTGAATTGTCTTCTTTCAGTTTGGCTACTTTCTTAAGTGCAAGAGTATTTGGATTCTCAACAGATTCTTCCCCAGGAGACTATTATTCTTTGCTCGACTCCACAGCAACGTTACGAGAGGCTCTCAATTCCTTAGGCTTTCCCAAGACCACTCTCATGCCCCGGATATTTTTTTTTTTTACTTCTTGGAGGAGCAAACAGAAGTGAGGACAAGACCAAACATTCGTAGGTGAAAGCAAATCCTTTCCAACGTGCAAGCGAACCGTAAAATTGTGACAGCGGCTTATGTGTTTTTATAGCACATTTGTGAGCTGTCTTTGGGGTGCAGCTTCCCGTGAGACAGGGGCTCCGGCTTCTCCAAGAACCAAGAAGCCCGGCCACGGGGTCCCCGTTAGACGGACATGTCAACACCCCGCTCTGTGGAAGGCTCAGGGGCCCTGCCCTTGGCGGTGGCACCTGTCGCCCTGGTAACCTCGTGGGGGTGCAGGGCCCAACTTCTCCGCGTTCTACGGATAAAGCTGGAGTTGAGGTCGTGTCCGCGTGTGACGTGTGGTTACTTGCCAGAATGGAAAACGTGTTTGCAGTTTTTGAGAAACCCAAGAAAACGAGAGTAAGGGCCTAGGTGTTCCGGATGGGGGGGACACCGCGGCTGTCACACCCGTGCGTGCCCAATACGGGCACCAGTGGATCAATAGAAGTGCCCCGTTTCGGGGTCCACTCAGATCTCTGAATTGGTCTAAAGGGAGGCAGGCCAACACAGTGACAGGCCGCAGTGGCTGATTTCTCCCAAAGAAATGAGCTTTTCCTGCTAAAAAAGAATGGGGTTATTCAAACTAAAGGCTAAGGAAAAGTTTCCAAAACAAATCTCTTGTCCGGTCACTTTTAATCTCTAGAGGGTTCATTTTTTTAAAGTTATTAGCATTTATTGTAGGTACATAACAAACGGGGAAAAAAGTCTTTTAAAAGCAGCCCTGGGGGATCCCTGGGTGACTCAGCGGTTCAGCGCCTGCCTTTGGCCCAGGGCGCGATCCTGGAGTCCCGGGATCGAGTCCCACGTCGGGCTCCCGGTGCATGGAGCCTGCTTCTCCCTCTGCCTGGGTCTCTGCCTCTCTCTCTCTCTCTCTGTCTATTGTGAATAAATAAATAAAATCTTAAAAAAAAAAAAAAGTGGCCCTGAAGGCATGTCCACCTACAGATGGGCTTTGTGCGAATAGCCTGCGCTCTAGGCCAAAATCATGGGACAGATAGATGAGAGCTGATCATCCACATACTGAAAGGCTCTGTCTCTCTCTCTCTCTCTCTCTCTCTCTCTCTGTGTTGCTCTCTCTCACACAGTTTTTGACTTAAAACAATTTTAGAGGGCGCCTGGGTGGCCCAGTGGTTGAGCGTCCGCCTTTGGCTCAGGGCGTGACCCTGTGACCCTGGGGCTCCCCACATGGAGCCTGCTTCTCCCGCTGCCTGTGTCTCTGCCTCTCTCTGTGTGTCTCTCATGAACAAATAAATAAAATCTTTTAAAAAAAACCAACATAAGAAAAATATGATGCACACATTTCTTTTAGAAAGCAAAGCAATAAAAGTCAAGTCGAGTCAAAGATGAGAATTGTGCAGGGAGTCCAAGGACTCCTTAAAAGTCAATTGACCTTGGCCACATTCCTTAGTAAGCATTTAGGTAAACAACTGCTAACAGGTAGTTCTAAACTCCCTTACTAGAAGTTAAAAACTCAACCCACCCAGATGCAGAGACTGGCCCTTTCAAGGTCACGCAGCTGCTGGAGTGGAGCTGAGACTAGGCCCCCTTCTGTTCCCTGCTCACTCCTCTCATCTCCCATCTCGATGCTTCACTCATCTGGCAAGTGCTTTTGGTCATAGATGGTGTAAATCTGTATTGTGGGTAGAGCTCAGAAACAGGTCCTGGAGGTCATGGTACCGAGGGAGGGTTTCCCAAACACTGTGGGCAGGGTGCCATCCGGGGCCCCACTTCCCCTACCTGGGAAGGTGGTGGCGGCGGCCGCGGTGGGGGCGTCGGCCCCATCGGTGGGAATGCCCAGGGTCTGCAGGGTGTACTCTGCCGCGTAGGTCTTTGCTTCATCCACGTACGCACTTAGCTTCGGAGGCGTGAAGGGGTGGCTGGAAGGCACATGCAGGCATTACATTTGAGGTGCTGAGATGGGAGGAAACCTAAGGCGTTACTCGTGTGTTAAGATGAGCAGATGTTGGACTTTTATGTGGCTGGGTTGCATTCTCCTTGCATTTAAGACTTCCACATGTCTGTGCACAGAGGAGCATTCGTGACCTGCCCCAGGACACTAGCAGTGGATGGCAGGTTCCTGGAACACACCTGCAACTCAACGCACAGGGGAAATAGGATGGTTCCTACAATGTGTAGGAATGCAGGCTGGGGGTGGTGATCCCCACCAACAGAGAAGATCTTTGACCCAAAAATGTAAGTGGCCGGGCGTGGTGTTGTTTATACAAAATGGCTACTCCCCAAGGTTCAACCTAAACACCGACACAGATAAGAGAGTAGGCTATAGTTTTCATCCCTGTTCCATTTTATGTTGGCAGTTTTTTTATTTGTTGATAATACTACACACTCTTCATTGTGTGAAATCCGGGGCCCCAGAGATACCAGTTTCTCAGCTGGCATGGACACCCCAACTACACATCTCAACATTGGCGTTTAATGAAAAACGAGCAAGTAGTACATGGAAATGTCTCTCTTATTTGGATAGTGATAAGATACACTTAACTTCTAAGAAACTCTTATTCTAAAAAGCTTGAAGGATTAGAAATTTGGAGATGTTACCCACATTGTAGGATTCTGGTTGGCCAGGGCAGGAATGGTTATCTTGTATAAGAATAGTTGTCTCTGATCTTGTCCAATGGCCGAGTGCAGCTGATACACTGGCTGTCCCCAGTTGTTTTTCTGACAAATTTCTTCTAATATCTACAAGAGTAAAAAGAAGTGATTTCCCTTTCAAATGTCACATTTGCATTATTTCTCCAGCTTTCAGGGTCTTAAACTCTAATCTTCAGTATTTAAGCTAATGTAAGAAAAATATAAAATGCCACGTTTTAATGACTCATAAAATTTAAGATGAACTCAACTTGAACTCCATTTAAAATGTGATGTAGATTAATTCGTAAAAATCATTTTCACACCATTTATTCTAATATGTTTTAGTTTAGTCCATTAGCTGCAACTTTTTTTTAACCAATAGTTTAAATTTATGATTTGTTTGATATATTTGTCCCATTAAAAAAATGGACATTTTCAGCACCGTGTGGCTGGATTTCCTCATTACTACCCTCTACCCTTCTGTTTTATAATGGTTTAGAGAAAATAACCTAAGAACATATTCTTACTTCATGTCATTTGCCATAGGATTTTAACTTCACATTTTCATAAAAAAGATCGAGTTAAAAAGTTTAATGGTTACTACTTACTGATGAGCATTAATAGATGGATGTTGACAACTGCAATGTCTTTGTTTGGCAAAATACCACTTCTGGCTAATTTTACAATGATCTGAATTTTAGAATCTTCCTGCGTGTTTTTTTTTTTTCTGCCTTTATTACTACTCCAAACTGAATCTTATCTAAAGGCACACATTTTTTTTTTTCATCCTGAAGCCATTTTTGGTGGCCCACCAGCCCTGATACTCCTATGAGTCAGAAGATTCAGGAAACTGTGCAAAACAGAGCATAAGTCTGAAAGGAAGAAGACTTTGGGGCAGGACAGTGACTCCTGGGCTGAGTTGATGGAGCTTCTTATCTCATCTGTTACGACACTAATCTGCAATGGCAGAGCATTTTCCAGCTTATTAAATTTGTAGATTGCTCCTATCTCCTCTACTGACTTTTATCAGCTAATCCTCTTGATTTTGTAGCATCTCTTGCCATCTACAAAGCATTCCCTAAGGTCCCTGGGCTCTAGTAGACTGCTTTAGTTGGCAGACAGTCTACCTGCCTGTTGGGCAGGACTCAAGGAAGACAGACTCTTAACTCCTGACTCTGCTGGGCACCCTTGTCTTGCTGCTCTAGTTGGACATTCATGACTCCCCCATGGCATTGTTAAGGTTCCATATGCATTGGTTGGGGTTGTTGGCACAGCCTTTAAATTCTAAGCTGTGCTTATAGAGATTCAGAGACAAATTAATTGAAGAACTTTTTCATCAGTTGAGAGAGGTGGTTACTTACCTATCACTATAAACCATGACCAATTTCTAACCTGGGTTTAATAGAAGAAGCAGAGATGATTCCTCACACTATGGCAGCTCTTTGAACTATTATATGGAATATATAATAATAATTATTTTTTATTTTCTTAAAAGATTTCTAAGTATTCTAGGTCCTTAACAAGGTTCTTTATTTTGCATTTTAACTCAAGATAGACTAGATGACAAGCTTTTGTGTTTTCTGAGCAAAGCGCCACCAGGACAC
The DNA here is from genome assembly GCF_905146905.1 of Nyctereutes procyonoides. Classification (NCBI taxonomy): domain Eukaryota; kingdom Metazoa; phylum Chordata; class Mammalia; order Carnivora; family Canidae; genus Nyctereutes; species Nyctereutes procyonoides. Next base: position 28,244,362 of record NW_026575043.1, read on the forward strand.
TTATTAGAGTTTATAATGATGATCTTTTTATGTGTCTCTATCTTCTCCCTGGATCGCCATATGATTTTTCCTGGCAAAGATTCCATTATATTCCCTTTTCCATGCCCAGCACCCAACACAATACTTGGTGCCTGATGGATGCCCAAGAAATGGCTTTTGAACAAACAAGTGATTGCTGTTTACCACTCTGCTAGGCTTCTTTACTTTTGATTGCCTGGGTAGGGTGAGCAGAAACCTTAGATGAACTCATTTGTATGCATAAGAGAGCCATTGACCCTAAAAAATAATACTCACAATGAGCTTTTAGAAAGCCATGTTTCCTACTTGATTGCGATCATAAGGCTACCTCCATACATTTGGGGCTTGTGCTTTTGCGCCTGGAATAGGGACATTTCCTTGAGAGTCCTTAAACCGTACCTCAGAATGACTGGGTAAGATTTCTTCAGCCAGCATCTCTACAGAGAGCCTGACATGTACCGCACACCCATAGAGAAGAGGCTAAGCGTTAACAGAGATCCTGTTTTATTTTATTTTTAACCCTGTTATTCACTTTCCACCCTGGAATAGCTTTTATAACTCCTAATTTTCCAATAATAAAAACCACAGCTTCATGCAGAAACATGGAAACTTGGAGCTGGGGAATGAAAGCATTAAAACTTCACCATCATGCCCCTGCCTAAATTGTAATCTCCGTAGGAGACCTGATTTGATATAAGTGATGGCATTTCACAGTTAATACAAGCAATAATATCACCATGGATAGTAAAGTGTCCTCTCTTTTTAAACACAAATAAAAGATATCCTAAGGGTCTATATGTTCCCTGTCATGAAGATCCTTCATTAACCAAATGATACACAGTATGCATTTATTTTGAATTAGGGTCTTTGCATCATTTTGTTTTCATTTAAGGTATTGGTTGATAATTCCTAATTGCTCTCAGGATCTTCACATTCCAGTTGTTCAGATTATTTAGGGTGTCAAACTTCATTTTTAAGAAAGAGGATGATGGAACAGTGGCACTTAACAGCCAGCATTCTCTCAGTGTATGTTATGTTGATTGGCCACTTTATTTAACAAAACCAAAGGCAATAGCCCAAGTTTGGATCAAATCAAATCATTTGATGAAAGGTGGATGATGTTGGTCTTTGGCTTAACTTAAGGAAACTACCTCTAGAATAGTATTACCTACCTGGGGAGCAAGCTTAATTCCTTGGGGTTTTAAAGTGACAGGATTCATTGGGGTGAGCTCCATCCCAGGTAAAAGGTCATAGAGTTTGTCTTCTCTCTTGTCTCCCTTGACCTGGTATCCACGACCCAGGCCTGTATAGGCCAAATAGCCACGGCCGGCCAGTCCTCTCACTCCCGCGGCCCCTACAGGTACATTCATGTAAATTTCTAGGAACGTAAGAAGGCATTAAACTGAATCAAACCACCAGAAAATCACCCTGAATCTTACTGTAATGGAAAAGTTAGCCCAAGTCACATTGATAATTGCCCTGAAGATGCATAGAAAACTCTAGGGTTTTAATGAAATGAAACTCAACATAATGTAGGGCTCACCATAGGTGTCTTGCATTTTTTTTTTAACTGTCTGTGCAAGAAAGCCATCCCCTCAAAGCTATCAATAAGTACATGAGCAACTTTAAAACTTTGGCACAGAACAAAATTTTGCAATTTCTGTCTTTGGTTGACCTTTTGTTGACATTTCTCTACTGACTCATGAACGTTGGGAAGGTATTTAAACATCCCAGGATGGTATGGCCACATGTATTAAAATAAGTCTTGCATTTTTATTATTGATCAGTAAATCAGAAATGAGTTCTGGCTTCCTCAATAATTCCATCCCCAGTGATCAGTTGGGAAACATTTGAACATTTAGAAAATGTGTTTATAGGTTTGCTATTTTCTGTTTCACGTTCAGACAATGTGAGGCTTAAATTTCCATTGAGTTTCATTAATAGATTCCTTTTGATTTTTTTGTTTTACCATGTTGCTACTTTGATTTCCTATTAGTGGTGTAAAGTGATAAAAAAATTAAATTGATTACCCATGAATATCATTCATTGATTCCTTTCTGGTTATAAAGTATTTTTTCCCTTGGAGTGGAGTTTGTTTTTTTCCTACATTACAACTGGTTGACAATTTATATTTAACGTACGAATTATTTAATAATATGATTTCAGAATATAAATGCAGAATAAGTTAATGATATAATTTGCCATGACAAACATAGGTTATCCTAGAGGAAAACCTGATGATTTCTTTTGCATTATAATTTTGGGTGGAATGATTTTATTATGATTATGGAACTTATAAGGCTCCTGACGACTAGAGATCCTAGATTGGTCTATTCGGTTTTCCTGAAAAACAGTAAAACCCAGTAAGATAATTGTTTTCCCAGTAATCTGGACATGCCCCTTTGCTTCCAAGTAAAACTCAAGGATAGAGTTAAATACACAGTTTGTTGTCAAATTGCCCAGAATGGTGTCAAACTTGAAGATAGAACTGGGATTCTTTTGGCATTAACTCTGTCCTAGCAGAACTATTCTGAAGTATCCCATTAGTCAGAGACAAACTAGTTTACTAGAAATAAAGAAATGCTCTCCTTGTCTATATTGAACTGAGCTGAGGAACTTCTTGAACATTAGGAATTTTTGTAGGATTACATAGGAAAGATGTGTTGCTAGGTAGTTGGTCTTTTTTCCATTTGGACGTTACTATCTAGTTCCCCATAGCCTGGAGAAATAGGTTGATTTCTCAATAGTGTGGCTTTTTAGAAGGCATAGCATGCATTTCCTAGGGGAGGTCAGGTGAGAGTATCTCAAATATCTGTTAGAATATGTTTCCGATAATCTGTGATTTATGTAGGAATATAATGCCACTGAGTTACCATCAAATACACACATGCCTTGACATGTTTTTTGATTTGAGATAATTGGTTTCCATTGGACCACCCTGCTCTCACTTGGAAGTTTTCTAATGAGTCACATATGACTGCAGTATGGTGCTCCAATGCAAGGGAGAAGCTAACTACTTAGTCTGCACAAATTTTGCAGGTCCGTGTAAGATCAAATGTACGCATTAGACTCAGTTCTGCTAGGTTCTGACCAAGTTTTTTCAATAACCAGTTGTAATGTGAAAAAAGATTTTTTACGGAAGAGCAACTATTGATAAAATAACACTTGATTATTCTAAAACAATTTCCCAGTCCTTTTCTCCCGGTGGGCCTATCTAATTTGTCTAAGGCTATTGCAGTACAAATCATTTGAAATTGTAGAGTTATTCTAGGGCAAGAGCTGATGAGCGTTACCTCTCACAGAAGGAGCTCGGATGATGGCCCTGTTGCCAAGGTGTCCTTTGGTGGCTGGGAAATGAAGGCTGGGAATTGCTGTATAGGCCTGAGGAGCATAGAAGACAGGAGCTCCAAGGTAGGTCGTGGTGGGATCATAAACATGGCCCAAAGAGTAGGTGTACTCTCCTTGCAGCATGCTGCCTCTTCCGCCTGTGCCTCGGGTGTACCTAACATAACTGTCTTTGTCCACTGGCTTGGCTAGGGTCACTTCAATGGGGGAACCATCCAGCATCTGTCATAGAGAACAAAGAAGAAACAACATGAGAAGATATGAAGACAACCAAATGTGGCTGGTCTCTTGAGTCAGTCAATTTGTTGTTCTGTTCACTGACTGTGTCACTTATATGTATCCTGTCTCCTCATAGGTTCACATTTGTGTGCCAATTGAGTTTTCCTGAGTGGTTTTGTTGGGAAATTGCATATAATATGCAACAGGTTTGAGAGTAACAAATTGGCCACTTTCCACTGATGTACAAGGTTATAAATTATGTGATAGTCACTGTGACAGGACATTATGTGATATTTGTATGCGATATATGTTTTAAGTTACATATTATAAAATTCTAAGAAATTTTAGGTTAATAATTGGTGGAATATAATGTCTACTACATAGTATAGCACAATGAAGGCAGAAGGGAACACTACGAAAATCTTACCGATTGTGAACACCATGGCATGGCTAGCTGCATCAGGTCTCTCTGGCCACCAGCCCGCTAAAGGGTTTACTTCTTAAAGCAGCCATATTTATAGGTAAGTTTTTATTGGAAGAGAAGAAAGGCTTAAAAGTGGGGCCCTATTTAAGAAGTGGAATCAAGGAGGCTACGGTGTTGTTCCCCACAGGTACCCGTGAACCGACATTTCGATCTGAACAGCTGGGAACTGTCAGGGATGGTAGGGGCAGTACTGCAATTTCTCAGGTCATGCACGTCTTAAAACTTGTCCTAAAGAATTATCAGAGACGTTTTTTTCTGATGCAAGTTTTTGACATTTTGCAAATAGATCCAGATACTGAAGATAATGGCTGTATGTAGAGCTACACGCGCAACCCACTTTTCCGTATTGCTTGCATACACTGGAGACAAGCGGGCTCTCAACAAGTGCTTGATGGATTGAGGTAATTCTTATCGATGGGACACAGTATTGTGAGGAAGCATTTGTAGCATCTTATGAATAACACTATCATAAGCCTCTGTTTTTATAAAGGAAAAAATAATATAAAGAAAAAAACATGAAGCATCCCCTCAAGAATTTCCTTTCACAACAGCTCGCCATTTTGTGAGTGCTTTGGTGGTTCTGTGATCATTGAAGTCTGCTGGTTGTCCTGACCATTTTGATTAGCCTTGGAGCATCATATTCCTAGGTTTACATATCTGCCTTTCTTTTTGGGAGCAGGAGCCATATCAAAGATGTTGGATGGAGTACACTGAGAAAGAGAATCCTGATGATATTCAACCATGTCACACTTGCCTTGATGTAATCAGAAGAAACAAACCTAAGTATCCAAAGGAATGGAGTGCTCTTAGATAGAATATTTTTTTTCCTTCAGTCCTGTCTTAAAGAAGGTCGGAGACCCAAACAGGTCTCTGCTTCTAGGCACTCCCGTATCAAGAGACATTTTTAATGGAGTGATTCTTTACTGCAAAGTCAGATTCCATATAATAGATTTAGTCTTGCCTTCATCTGCCTCTGTAATAGTGTTTTATTTTATTTTTAAAAAGATTTTACTTATTTATTCATGAGAGATACAGAGAGAGAGGCAGAGACACAGGCAGAGGGAGAAGCAGGATCCTTGAGGGAAGCCTGACACGGGACTTGATCCCAAGACCCTGGGGTCACGACCTGAGCTGAGGGAAGATGCTCAACCACTGAACCACCCAGGTGTCCCTGTAATAGTGTTAAAAGCTCAGTTTTGATTTTTGTTATTCAGTCTAGATATTTCAAGAGCTAGGACAATATCTTATTAATCAGGATATTCCCAAGCCCAGCAAAATTCCTTGCACATCACAGACATCCACAAGTATTTCTGGAATAGATAAACAATCAAATGCAAAGCTCAGTTCATCACTTTTCTCTCTAAATAGGTTTCCTATCCTGGCTTCCCTGCCCCTATCATCCTGGTCTCCCATATTGAAAACTGATGACTCTTGCTCATTCCAACATCCAATCAATTCCTGGCATTTTCAGACTCCTCCAGAGTCCTCTCCTATTTCCTTGTTCAAACCCTATTTCCTCCCATTTGGGTGACTGTAATAGTTTTTCAAATAGTTCCAATATCACTGCTTTCCAACTCCATAAAATTGCATCTCTTAGGACATTCATTTACTTAAATTCTAAATTCATTTCCTTAAATTCTAAGTGTGATCATTACTCTATTGCACAAAAAGCTTCAGAGTCTCACCTTGTCTCATAAGTTAACTATTTATATGCATATGTATATAGACTTAAAGCTTGCTTCGTTCCTAGGCAAACTTACTTTTGATTTTCCCATACCGCATTGTAGTTAAATATAATTATAATTTGGTATATATTTTAAAATATATATTTAACCTCACAATGTATATACATCACTATAAAACTAGCTATAAAAATTGGGGGCAATTTGTATTTTCTCCATTGTGATTATTTCAAGGTGACTAGTTAGCAATTTAATTTATGATAATTATTTTAGCATTTATTTATTTATTTTTTTATTTAGCATTTAATTTATGACTAACTCTTACTTCTCAGCAATCATCATGCATCCTCAAGAATGTTTTCTTTTTTAAGATTTTATTTATTTATTGAGAGAGAGAGTGCACACGAGTCAGGGGAGAGGCAGAGGGAGAAGCAGACTCCCCATTGAGCAGGGAGTCTGACACAGGGATTGATCCCAAGACTCTGAGATCATGACCTGAGCTGAAGGCAGATGCTTAATCTACTGAGCCACCCAGGCACCCTGTATGATTGTTTTCAAATCCAGAAATTAACCTACAAATTGTTTGCAAGGTCATAAAAGTTTTATAATACTAAACGTAATCATCAATAAAGATGAACTGATGTTTTGTTTCACGGACACGTACTTAAATTTGCATTCATTTTTGCTTTACAGTTTTCTTTTTGTGTCCTGGAGTCAGTGTTTTTTTTTTTCCCTCCAGGGCTCAAACATGTCTACAGGCCTCAGATTGGCCCCTAAGCCCAGCCCCCACACCGTGACTGAAGGACTTACTCTGGGAGGTGCTCCCTTAGCCCAGGGCGTCCTTCGGCCAAAGATCCCCACTTCTCACAAGGAGAGATGCTCTACACAGTCCTCTCCCCACTAGGTTTCCTGTTGCTTCTGTCCCTTGTCGCCTTGATTCCGGTAGTGTTGTGAGCCTTGGCTTCTCCACTGTCTCGATTCCCTTCCCCACAGTCACCCTTCGGCACTTGGTCCCCTCACCACCTGTATGCTGTTAGGACTAACTACAAAACCCAACAGGCGACATGGTCCTACGTGCATGATGGTCTAACATCTAATTGTTGTGCTTTCACTCTTCCTCAGTCACTTCTTGCTCTTTCCAAATTCCATGCCTCTGAGACTCCCTCCGTTTCTGTGATTTTTCCTTTGGGAATTTTGCCCAGTGTTTATGGCTTCTCGTGGATACTATCTTCAGATCTCCATGAAGATTTTCTGATTCCTTATGGCTTGCTCCTCCTTCCTTTGGACTTTCTCACCACTATTTCTGTATGGATATATTTTTAATGAAACTTAGTTGACTCAACTATGAAAGATGTTTGTGTTCTCATCTTATTTTTCTGCAGACTTCTAGCCTGTTGACAAGTATCTTTGTTTTTTTTTTTTTTGTATCCCAGACATTATTTCATAAGACAAGTGGTCTATAGAAGGGATTTCATGTTGGTTGCATTGATAAGTAAATATGATACTAGTTTCTATGTACACATCAGGAGAAAGGATTTTAGAAGTTCCCAGACCCCACTCTTGGCAAGAGGAAAAGATCCAGAGCCTTCCAAAGTAGGGAGAGCAAACTCTAAGGACAGAATGACAACAGAATTGACCTGTTTTCTGGTCATCAGCCTCCGAAATACTGCATTAACGAGGTGATAATCTCATAAAGTAATGAGAGAAAGCTGGACCTGAGAAGAACATCCTTGAAATAATGTCCTCCAGCCCCCCACTTTGTAAAGAAATTTAGGGCTTGTGACTTGTTCAAATCACCCCAAAATTAGAGCTAGAGCGAAACACAGGTGCCACATCTCCACTGTGTTTTCGATACTTCTGTTCATCTTCAATGGACCTGGGCAGCCTTGTCAGAGGCGGAGAAAGCCTGAGTGACACACTTACAGGATCGTTCTTTTGAATAAAATTTCTGCACCACATTTGGGTGAGTGTGTGTGTGTGTGTGTGTGTGGGGGGGTGTTGTCCTACATTACCTTCCCATTTAAAGCTTTCATAGCCTCAACAGCATCTTCTCGATTACTGAAGTGCACAAAAGCATAGTCTCGGATCTTCTTTACCCTTTCCACAGCACCTGGAAACAGAAAGTTGGCCCCATTAGCAAACCGGAGAAAACCCAGGGAATGATACACATTAGCATTTTGCTTCCAGGAGTATTTGATTTTTTTTTTTCTTTTTGGAGACTCATTATTTAGGTCAAAATCTCATCGAGAATATTTGGTGTGTCCAGGTTTACAATTCTACACATTCAACAGAAGCTTTTGTTTGTAATTTTTTATATCCCCTGTAGTCTGCCTTATTGTTAATTATGGATTTGTGTTTTCCACTTCCTAGATTATAGGATCTTCAAGGATAGAGGCAGTATCTTATTTGGTCTAGCATAAAATATAAAAGATAGTAACTGATAATTCAGTAAAATATTTGTTGAATTGATTTGAACTTAACTATTGGCCATCCTATAAATCTATACTTAGGTGATTGGCTTTAAAATTTTTAAGGCTTTTAGAAAAAATTTAATGGCTTTTTCCCCCCAGAAAAATATTGTGTCTCTTGATTTATATAATAAAACTTTAGGATTAGGAGACACTTTAGCAATGATTTAAGTTCTTAAAAAATTCATTTGACCTTAATGTATTTATTTTTAACTTAAAGATTAGGAATATGGGTTCTGACAAGGGAAGTAAGATTCATGAGTTGACACAGCTAGGAACTAGAATGCAAACCTTTAAACTGCTTATCTGAGATTCTTTTGATTTAAAAGAAGAAAGTAATTTCTGAAAGAACGTGGGAAAACCAAGATAGTTCCTTATCAAGGTGTTCGTAATATCTAAACGTTGGAAACAATGTAGATATCCACTAAGTCTACCTTGTGGAATGTCTCCTACAGAAGCCCTCCTATTTGCAAAAGGACCATGCATGAGGACATTAACTCTACCACTGTTGAAAACTCCACCACTGCGAAAGTCCATTCCCATGAGATTGATGAGACCTAGTACATTTATACCCAATAAAATGTCTTTAAAGAGAACAAGTAGACCTACATAGACTTACATGGAAAGATTTAAGACCCTATTATCAAATTTAAAAAGCTGTGAAATCATGAGGATAATACTGTCACATTTAGGTTTTTTTTTAAGATTTTTATTTATTTATTCATGAGAGACACACACACACACACAGAGAGAGAGAGAGAGAGAGAGAGAGGGGAGGGAGAGGCAGAGACACAGGAAGAGAGAGAAGTAGGCTCCCTGTGGGGAGCTCGATGTGGGACCTGATCCTGGGACTCTAGGATCATGCCCTGGGCTGAAGGTAGATGCTTAACCGCTGAGCCACCCAGGCATCCCTACACATTTAGGTTTTCAAAATCCCACCCACATCTGTGCATGCATAAATATGAATATAGACAGAGAAAGAGAAATGGAAAGATACCAACCAAACTGTTAATAGAGGTTACTTTAGGAGTGGGGAGAAAATTCGGAGAGAATAAAGGGAGATTTCATATTTTAATTTTCATTCTTTGGTATTTTGCAAATATTTGCAATGCTCATTGATATCAATTGTGTAATTAAAAAATAACAAATCAACCGAACCTAATTTTATATCGAGGAACTGCGTATGTTGATGGTAATATAGAAAAATAATAAAAAAAGGTTTAGCAAAATAGTTGAACTTTGTATTTTATGTTTTATTACTAAAATGTTGCTAGAGAATATTGCTGATGACTCAACATGAAAGAGAAGCTTTTCCTGGAGTGAAGGTAAAACGGACACCTGTGTAACTTGTTTGCAGTTTGCTAACAGGTTAGCGTTGCCAGCTGTCCTCTTTCGGTGACACTCACTAGGGTGTCCTGGAGAGACTGGGTTTCTTCCATCCTAGTTGCCCGACCTAACCTATGATGGGACCCTTTCCCAGGGAGGACCGGAAGGGAAGATGAGGGTTCTTCTCTGTCCTCTCCCTATCGAGATTCAGTTATCGATCCTCTTAGATTCAAGGTCACAAAAGCAATTAGACTTTTCACTCTACCACGTGGTTCCACGCGCTGTAAGTTGTCTTCTTTTGGAATAACGGCAGGGCTGAAATGTGAGGATCGTTTGAAGACATTGTCATACTTCTCTCTCTTCTCTCAGCTTCCCACCCTTGGCTTCTCATGGCAACGGTTGTCCAGAGCAAAATCGTCTGGTGAGGCTGAGGTGTTTGAGACTGTGATGCATGGACATTAACGGAACCAATTCATTGAGTTAACGAGTAATTAACTGAACTTCCAGCATGGTCTCCGTGTGCCTTCAGTGTAGGTGGATCACCTACGGTGACATAGCCCCACGGCTTGTTCGGGTGATTTAGAGGTGAAAGGGGTGCCATTGAGGGTCTCTGTTGTTCCAGTCTTGGCTCCATTTGTTCTTCAGCCCCGTCCTTCTTCTGGGCTCCACTTGACTAGATGAATAGGACCTGTTTCAGGGGCATCATGGTATTGTCTTCATCCAGGGCCGCCTAGTAGGTTGTGCATAGATCTAGGCTGCTCTATAAATATACACGGAGCGAGCAAACACCACCAGTCAATTCACACTCCAGCTTCTCTCACTCACATTCATTAGGCGGCATTTCAGATGGTGATGGGTCTAAATGTCCTTTAATGCCGCTCGCAGATAAATACACCGGCTTGCATTTTTAAGCAACATTGTTCAGCTGCACCTGGTTTTGGAAATCTTAAGGAACGAAGATGTAGCCTCATAAAACAAGTTAGAAAATGAGAGTTTGGTCTTCTGTACAATAGGATTCACCACGTGGGTTATTGTCCTATGTGGCTGCTTTAATTTCCAGGAGTTTGTTCACTGATTGATCATTGTTTGGCAGAGGGCGGAGGCGATGTCAGTGGTGATCATCGTGCTGATGCAAAGGACTCCGAAGTCATAATACAGGGAATTGGGAAAATACTGCTCTATTCATGATCAACTTGTTAGCAGTGCATCCATGACCCGAAGAGAAACACATCTGCAAGCCGCAAGGAAGCTCATCTGGGGGCCATGGTTCTCCAAGTGGGGTCCTCAGGCCGGCAGCAGCTTCCCCAGGAACTTCAGAGAAATGCCAGTGCTGGGACCCACACTCGACGCACTGAATCACCAACTCCTGGGGTGCGGCCCACAGGCTGTTTTAAGCCTTCCCGGGGATTCAGATGGACAGGAAACTGTTTTAGGGAGATTAGATTTTGTAGCACGATTGTAATTGCAATTTCAGCAGATAGCCTGAAGCTATACTGGGGAAGAACCTACATTTTTCAGCCCATTTCTATTCTGATTATCATTTATTTCTCTGAGTGGCAGTAGGATATTTTCAGGTTAATCAGTGTTAAAACTATAGGGTGAAAGATTTGCTGGGAATATTCGGGCTCCTCTGAGGGATCTAAACTTCCAGTAGGATTTTTAAAGAGTTATTTTCCTGTTTCTCTCTGTAAATTTTCCTAGAGAAGTATAAACACACCCTTTCCACTGGAAAATAAACTCGTTAGCCCTGATTTTTTCTTCCTAATACAGCAAATGTCTGCTGGTCCTCCACCCTCTTTTGTGGAGTGCCAAGAGGCAGCCACACATCACTGTAGACCTCCAAGTTGTGCCACCAGAAGGAGAGAGGAGAGACGGAGAGAGCAAGCCAGCATTTATTATTTTCATTATAACCAGGAGGACACGAGCTCATGTCTCTCTTTAATGCGACAAGCTGATAACCGGTGACCAGGAAAGGAAGCAGCCTTTTAGGTGTTTCCCATTCCAGCCCTTTCAAAAGAGCAAAAACAGGGCAGCCCCGGTGGCGCAGCGGTTTGGCGCTGCCTGCAGCCTGGGGTGTGATCCTGGAGACCCGGGATCGAGTCCCACATCGGGCTCCCTGCATGGAGCCTGCTTCTCCCTCTGCCTGTGCCTCTGCCTCTCTCTCTCTGTGTCTATGAATAAATAAATAAAATCTTAAAAAAAAAAACAAAAGAGCAAAAACAAAACAAGAAGGTTAAGGTCTTACTTAGATAAAAGGAAGAACTATATCGTGTATCTGGCACCACCGTGCATTTCTAGAACCTCTTCATGAACTCAGACTGAAGGCCTGTAACTAGTAAGCATTTCTGAGTCCTTTCCCCCGCCCTGGGTAGCCACCGCTCTGCTCTGTCTCGATGACTGAGCCTACCTAAGGAACCTCGGATACCTGGCACCTGTTACGTCCTGCTGACTGTCTTGTGTCATCACGCTCGTGTCTCCGAGGTGCATCCATGCCGTGTGCTGTGAGCCTGGTAGGCAAGTATCTGTGCAGGTCCCTGCTTTTCCTTATTTTGCGTGTACGCCCTGAAGTGGAATTGTTGGATTACATGGTGATTATATGTTTTTTGGGACCCAGTGTACAGTTTCCCACAGCGACTACATTATTTTGTGTTTCTGTTTATATGGCACATGGTTCTAATTGCTCCACAGCTTCCCCCAACATCTCTGTCGTCTTCTTTGATTACTACTACTACTACTACTACTACTACTACTATTGATATCTTGGCAAGTGGAAATGGTTTGGGGTTGTATTTCCCTGGTGAATAGCGAGTGATGCTGAACATCTCTTAATGTGCGTGTTGACCATGTGTGTGGCAAGTGGACAATATCGATCGTTGAACAAATACACATTTCCGTTTTTACTTAATCTTTGGTTGATGTATTGTTTGCAGACATTTTCTCTTGTTCTGTGGGTTGCTGTTTCAGTGTCGCAAATGTCCTCTGATGCAGTTTTTAATTTGGATGTAGTTCAATTACTCTATTTTTAATTCGTCGCCTGTACTTTTAATACCATCCAAGAGTTTATTGCCAAATCCGAAGTCATGAAGCTTTACCTATATATTCCTCTAGTGATTTTTAAAAATATTAGCTTTCTTTTTATTAGTCCCTGATCCATTTTCAGTTAACTTTACCAATTGTATAAATCCAGCCCCACTTTATTATTTGCATGTGGGCATGTCATTCTCAATATAGTTTATCAAAAAGGTTGAAAAAAAGGAAGTATCAAAAATAAGGTGGGAAGTCAACACAAAGCGGAATGTGGTGGAGCAACATCTACATGCACACATGTTATTCCTCTGCCCACAGATGCATCGACATTCAGATCTCAGCTCACATGTCACTTCTCCTAAACGTGAGTCTTGTCTGCACCCCAAGGGTAGGCTGTCATGGCTGTGATTCTTCTGGAGCATCTTTTTTTGGTGGGGAGGGGTGGAGGGAGAGGGAGAGAGAGAATCTCAAGCAGGCTCCCCACCAAGCAAGAAGCTGGATTCTGGGCTCCATCTCATGCCCCTGAGATCATGTCCTGAGTTGAAATCAAGAGTCAGACACTTAAGCAGCTGAGTCACCAGCTGTCCCTCTTCTGGAGCATCTTAAACTCCTTCCACACACACATCACACCTGTTTGCTCCTCCCACAGTGCCTAGCACATGGGAGCTACTGAAGTAATGACAGCTGAATGAGTGAGTGAGTGAGTGAGTGAGTGAGTGGAATAAGGATGGGAGCTGGAGGTGGAAGGGGATAATTATTACTGTTAAGCATGTGGTTTTGCCCAGACCTGGATTTGAATCTGTGATTTACCACTGGTTAGTTGTATGACCCTGAGCTAGCAACTTATCTGCTCCAGGTCCTGGTGTTCTCACCTTTACAATCACGGAAGTGATACAGTGACCTGCATCCCAGGGTTGTGGTGCTGAGGAGGTGACACCTGCTGAGAAAGTGCCGAAGGGAAGCCTGGCACAGTCACTTGCAGCCTCTGTGTTAGTGATGGGCTCACAGCTGGTGCTGTGGGGTCACACATTGCACTACAATGTCAGGAAGGCGGGGTTCCTAAAGCCTGGAGAAGGACAAAGCTGGTGCATCTCCAAAAACGGGGAAGTGGCATCCTTACTAGTCACGGGTGCAACAAATCATCAGCTTATTCTGTTACACCTGACCCAGCACCCGGAGCTGGCCACGTGACCAATGGAGGGGACTATTCTCAGGCCGAGTTGACATGATGGCACCATGGCTCGTGCTTATCAGCAAGGTAGAGGGATACTCCCTGGAGTCAGAAAAACCCTGGTTTATGGAAAGATGTTACCACAGTGATAAATTTAGGCCAGAGTGTGTTCCAAAACCTGCTAATTCCACAAGATGGCTGGCCAAAAAATGAGATCCCTGGTCCAGAAATTTGGGAAGCCATCCTACATCTCCTTTTGGAGACTTTCAAAGCATATTAGAAGGTTAAGGACTCTGAGAAGTCCTGCAATAAAAAAAATCTGTTTAATTTTCCTGAATCTGGTGTTTATAGATTTACTTGATCAAGGACCCCTTCTATCAGTAGCTTCTACTAACCATCCACAGAATTAATGTTCTGCATAACTGGCTTCGGGAAATGTTTGTTTGGACATTCTTCCCTGATATATTTTACCTGTCTCACTGTTGTAGTTCCTATAGGAGAAAAGAGCAGTGAGGCCTGAATCTCATGGTATAAAACTGATACTGCAAAATATTGACAAGATGAGCAATAATAATTATCCCCCCACCTCCCTCTGTTCCTTTCCCTTCCACTTTACCCAAATGAGTTTCCTAGGATTAATTCCCACCTTCCTATGTATGTACCTGATATTGTAATCATATTCCATTTGATCAGTGGTTCTCAATGGAGGGCAATTTTGCCCTCCAGGGCAAATGTCTGGGGATATTTTGGGGTATTATGTCTTGGGGGTTGCTACTGGCATCCAGTCGGTAGGGGTGTGGGATGCTGTTAAAATTCCTATATTGCTCAGGAGAGACCCCCCTGCCACAACCAAGAATTATCTGACCGAAAATATTAAGATCCCTGAGGCTGAGAAGCCCTACCTGAGATTATAGCTCTGGGCGTGCATTCATCAACACAGTAAATATTTATTGAGCACCTACCATGAGCCAGGTACAGAGACAGGGGCTGAGGAGATGATCGAAACCAAAAACCCCTGATGAAATTTATAGTTTAGTGAAGAAAATCTGCATTAGTGAAGTAACCACATGGGTAATGGTAGAGTCATACTGCCGATAAATGTTGTAGGACCATGTGTCCCTTCTTTGCTTTATTTATAAAAAAATTATAAAAAATATATATAAAAATATAAAAAAAATTATAAAAAAACATATTTCGGAATATGGTTGTTGTAGTCCGCGTGCAATTCTAAGAACGCAGAATGAAAGCTATTCTGTTTGTAGCCATGGTAAGTCATCTCAGGCGTAAGGGTTTTTAAAGCACAGCTGGAAAACGGAATCTACCTGGCATGTCCTACCTGGTTTAATATTGTTGAATTCTTTTTCAATCATCTCTTCCGAGGTAGACAGCATCAGATTTCTCACGTACAAGATTTTCACCGACGACATCGTGTCCTCATCAACCTCTACTTCCGGTTCCGCCCAGTCTACGGCGATAGGATGTCCCCATAACTGAATCCTTCCTGTCCAAAGGGATCACAAGTATGATTAGTTACGCAGAAATCAGGACAACATCATCTCAGTTCGCTGAGATGGCCTCTTAAATTCAACCGATGCTTTGAGGTCTTGATCGAGCAAGAAGACGGCTGTTACAGGAGGCGATTATTGATCTTAAGAAGCCTTCCAGATAAATGGAAGAGCTGGCTAGAAGGGCGTTCTCATGACAGACGGCTTGTTGTAATGACTGAGCACAAAGGGAACGAGGATGTTGTTGGAAATGGATCAGAAATGAGGCAGCAATGGGCAGGTTTGGGTCTTCGAGCAGCTGTCACAGGGGGAGGTAGTCATTACAAGGGAAACAGCAGAAGAGGAGAAAGGAACATATGGATTGAAGGCTCGGACAGAGAGTGACCTCATGAAGCCTCATAAAGATCATTGGGAGGTAGATCTGCTGCTGCTGGGATCTGCGTCACCAGGTGCCACCACCGAACTGTCTGACAACTGGTATGCGGGCAAGAGTGAGCAGGCCTCAGGCACCCCTCGTTTGTTCTCCGTCCCTTACACCTGGTCAGCTATGTCCCCTGATCAGCTGACCCCTCCGATTAGCCACGTCCCTTCCTACTTCTCTTCTCAACTTGGGAATCTGCAGAAAAAAAAATTTGTATCCCGATTAGGAAGACAAAGAGCAATGGAAAGGTCTGTGATGAGAAACTGAGCTCTTTGGGGAGGGGGTAGTTGTCACCCATGACCATGACGACATGTATTTGTGTATTTCTATAGTGGCAATTTATTGAGGGCATAACGTGTTTTCCATTCGCTACCTCAGTTTCTGCTCATAGTCACTCCATGGGGAGGAGACGGACTTTCTCGATTTCATGGAAGAGGAAATGAGCTTCAGAGGCACGAGTGACTTGCCCAGACCCACCTCACTTCTCCGTGGCTCCGTTTTCTTCTCTGCTTACACAGTCCTGTACCTCTACCTGGTGCGGAGCTGAGCTGAAGGGATAGTGGCGGGGGGGGGGGGGAATCAACTCAATTCCTACATTTGATTGGGAATCTTGTGTGCTTTTTATTAGTTGTTTTGGAAGAGCCTAAAGAAATACCCAACCTGAGGGGGCATCTGGTCGGCCAAGCATCTGCTTTTGGCTCAGGGCATGATCCCAGGATCCTGGGATTGAGCCCCATGTCGGGCTCCCTGCTCAGTGGGGAGTCTGCTTCTCCCTCTGCCTCTGCCCCTCCACTGCTCATGCTCTCTTGCTTTCTATCTCTCATAAATAAATAAATAAATAAATAAATAAACAAATAAATAAATAAATAAAATTAAAAAAAAAAGCACCCAACCTGAGCCCCCCTCACTGGTATGCTGCACCCAATTCCTTTCCACTCGCAACACCAGACTGTTAAATTTTCAGAATTATGTGAGCCAGTTGGTGTCATCTTGGTAGCTTGAAATTGGCCACCACCATGGTAGCATCAATACCATGGGGACCTGCCCGTGTTACATGGGGCTTGGATTACCCCTGGGAGTTGTCTAGGAAATATTGGCCAGCTCATCACTGACCCCAGGACTCTCCTTCCCAATTTTGATACGAGTGGTCCAGGCCTCCCGAGGCTTCTTAAAAGCACTTCAGCTAATTCAGCCCAAATGGAGAACACATGCCATCCATTGGCCTTTGCCCTCCTGGCCTGGGACCACAGGAAGCCGCCGGCCGCCTGAAGGCCTGCGGAAGGCTGAAGGGGACAGCATTGGAGGAGGTAGGGTGGGCAGTGGTCTCCCCAAGCATCCTCGTGGCAGTCAGGGTGGTAGGTGGATTTGGGAACATGGGCTTTGAAACCAGACACGTCCACATGTCAGATCACAGGCCTGGCTGGGAAGTGACCCCCCTAAACCTCAATCTCCTCATCTATAAAATTGGAATCATAAAAGTTGCGAGCTGGTGCTGCTGTGGAAATGAAAGATGATACACGTGAGGGACATGATCACGTTCCACTGAGGCAGTCTCCCCTTGAGTGTTTTGGGGTTTTGGGGGGGGTCTCTTTTCCTGCGTGTGTGGTTTCTTCGGAGCACTCTTTGGGTGCAATAGAGACATTTGTTGTTTTTGTTCTGTTTTTTAAAAGAATTTCCTTGGGAAGAGACCTAAGCCCGTCGTAGGTGCTGAGGAAATGTTTCCACACTGCGTGGCGGGCAGGTGTTCCTGCTGACCTCTCCCACGGGGCAGGGCCGGCCTCCAGCCTCAGCCGGTGGCGATGCCGTGGATCACAGAATTGGCCGCACAGCAAAATCACCAGGGAAGCTTAAAACACCGGGGCCCAGCTCTGCGCCCCAGAGCAGCAGACTCAGCTGATCGGGGGTCGGTTAGGTCTGTGTCGTTGGTTAGAAACCTCCTCGGGTTATTCGGATCTGGGGCCCCTGAGGGGCGGCGGCTGACTTACGCCGCAGGTTCTCAAACTGGGGTCTGGGGTAGCGGAGCAGCCCAGGAACTGGCTATAGATGCAAAGGAGCAGGTGCCTCGGCAGGTGTACGGACTCAGGGACTCTGGGGGCCCCCCCGCGGTGCCACTTTCCCACGCCCTCCAGGTGACCCCGCATGGGCTGATGCTGGGGCCACATGAGAGCCTCCCCAGAGCGTCCTCGGAGCTGGGCGCCGGCCCGTGTCCATGCACACCTGGGGAGGGAGCAGCCGCCGTCCATGGGGAGGGAGGTGGCTGGGCGGAGGGTCACGAGAGGCCGCGATTTTCTCTCTGCCTCCAACTCTGGGTCAGTTAGGAAGGGAGAGCTTGTGGCCCTCGCCTGTTTTGCGTGCTGAAGACCGCCTTCTCTCACGCGAGGCTTTCCGGGGATGGGGCCCTAAGCCTCTGCCCTGGGGGGGCCTACGGTGAGGCAGCTGGTGGCGCGTCCAAGCACGTGGAGGCCTGGCCCCAGGTGCCAAGAAGGAGTAGTTGGCTCGGGCCTGTCTGTGGTGCGGCTGCTGGGGGCCCGGCCACGTGCTCCGTGGAGGGCTGCCCGGGGAGGCGAGGGCCGCTGCCCGCCCAGGCCCGCCGCACCCCGAGACACAGGCTCTGCCGGGCCACGTGCACTTTCCTTGGCGGAGGGCAGGTGCTCTGGGAACTCGGGTCTGGCCCCTGGAAACTCTTTTTCTCCCCTTCCTGAGCCTCTCTCACTGAGACCCTTCCTGGCCTCCGAGAAGCTTGCACATGTCTGATGGCGCAGGTGACGGAGAGAGGCAGCTGGCGTGGGCTGCCACGGGCCCGGGCTGGGCCCTGAAGGCCGGGGCGGTGCAGGGGGCAGGGCACAGGTCGCTCCAGCGGGGACGCAGCTTTCGGAGCAAACGAGATGAGAATCAGCGTGGCCTAAACCACAGGGGGGTCTGTCCCGCTGCAAAGAAGGGGCTTGCTGGGAAGTGGTGGGTGGCAGGTACGGCTGGGAGGGACTGGAGCCTTGAGGAATGGCCGCAGAGTCCAGTCTCCTCCGCAGCGAGCAGTGGGCGAGCAGCACCATTCAGCCCCTCGGCACACAGTGATCGGGTTCCTACTGCTTGCCCTGGAAAGGATGACGTGAGATTTGGGGGAACATGAGTAATCTGGTGGTGACGGTCGGGACGGAGCAGGTGAACAGTGGGGTACCTCCAAAAGAGAGCAGGGCTCGGAGAATAACCTGGAATTTTTGAAAAGAGTCTACGTTCAGCAAAACATGTTTTTAGACTCCAACCATAGTCTGACATCAGGATGGACACAGGGGACTTCTTCATGGCAGAAAAGAGGGCACCAAAGGGGGGCTCGCCGAGGGGCTCAGGACGCCTGCTGAGAAGCATCAGGGGTGCTCTGCACCCGTGCGGCTCAGGGTCTGCCCGCGGAAGCATCGTCCTTAAAAATACCCATCTCGGTAATGGATCCAGCAATCTGGGGGGGGGGCAGTCTCCTGCCCTCTCACTTTAGCTGCCTTCATTAAAATATTAATAAGATCTCTCCCGAGGCACCTGGGTGGCTCGGTCAGGTGACCCCTGACTGTTGGTTTCTGCTCAGGTCATGATCTCAGGGGCGGGAGCTCAAGACCCGGGTCTGGCTCCCTGCTCAGGGCTGAGTCTGCTCCACACTCTCTCCCTCTTCCTTCCCCTCTGCCCCTCCCCCCCATCAATAGATAAATCTCTTAAAAAAAAAAGTCATTCCCATCTTCCAATTTTGAAAACTTCTAGCCTCTGAATGAGTTAAAATAAAATTTTTTTTTATGGTTTAAAGTAGAGTCAACGCACACGTTACCTTCGTGTCAGGCGCACGACGTGGCGACTGGACAACTGTATGCGTTACGCTGTGCTCCCCACGAGAGTCACTACCGCCTGTGACCATAGGGCACTATTGCGATCCCACCGTGTTCCCTACGCTGTGCCTTCCATCCCTGTGACTTGCTCAGTCTGGTTCGTTTTTAAGAATGTGTATGGGGCGGGGGGGGGGCACCTGGATGGCTGCTGTTGAGCATCTGCCTTGGCTCAGGGCGTGACCCCCGGGTCCCGGGATCGAGTCGCGCATTGGGCCTGCTGCTCCCTCTGCCTGTGCCTCTGCCTCTCTCATGAATAAATGCATAAAACCTCAAAGAAAAACAAGAACATGTACGGGGACACTATAGGTGGTGTTGGTTTTGTCTCTAATTCTGGCGGCTCTTCCATGGTGCTCGGGAGAGGAGTTGATTCCACTGTCTCCCATTCCATCATTCTCGAAATCCCCTTGTTTTAATATTGATTCGACTTAATACCTTACTTTGGTGAGTTTTAGTGACTGTTTGAGAACGAGCAGAGGATTTTCAACAATTTCCCGAGGCCAGCCTGACCGAGGCAGGGCCCTGGGGTGGGGGCCTTTACACACAAGGGTTGACAGTCATTGCCCAGATAGGGCCCACCCGGTGGTGGTAGCACCCAGCAGGTGCCTGCCGTTGGAGGGCCACAGGCCTAACTGTTAGCCACGGCGGAGTCACCGGGGCAGTGTCACCGTCAGGCTCATCCTCCACGGTGAGGGACACCGGGCTCCAGTTCTAGCAGGCCTGCTAGCAGCCACACGGACCACCCAGGCACATGCTCACTTTTGAGGCCATCCTCCACTGTGACGCTTCGCGACAGGGTCAGGCTCGTGGCTCGGGATCACCCCAGGACACATGTGCTACACTCCACACATGGTTTTCAAAACCTCATGGGTGAAAGCTACGGGGGCCTGAGTGTACCGTGACCTAGGTGACAGGAGGGCTTGGAAGCCCACGGAAGCCCCTTGGGAGACCACGCGGCAGCCAGCGCCCGTGTCCCCGCCCGGTGCCCGGCGCAGGCGGCAGGTGGGGCTCCCTGGGGACGGGGTGCCTACCTGGCAGCAGCTTCCTTCGGGCCATGGCAGCCGTGCGATGACTCTCATACTCCACGAAGGCGAAGCCCCGGTTTCGGGTCTTATCTGCGGCGCTCGGGTAGACGATGACGTCGACGACGCCTTCGGTGACCTTCTTCATCTCTGCTAAGATCTCTTCTCTCTTCTTGGTCTTCGGGATGCCCCCCACAAACAGTCGACAGTTGTCCACGCTGGCACACACCCCGAGGAGGCGCCCGTTTCTGCAAAAATAAAACAAAACCGGAGGCAGGCACTCTTTCTGCTCGGCAGGGACCCCCACGTGAGTGGGGCTCCGGCCGGAGGTGGCAAAGCCTGTGACCGTGGACCCGACGTGGGGTGTGCTCACGTTTCCTGGCCCAGGGCTCCCTTCTTTCCCAGCCAAGTAGGGAAGGGAAGACTTCCGACACGACTGCCCCTACGAATTGTCCCTCATGGGGCACCCGGGGGGCTCCGTGGGCCAAGGTCTGCCTTCAGCTCAGGCCATGACCCCGGGGTCCTGGGATGGGGCCCCACGTCAGGCTCCCGGCTCAGCGGGGCGGCTGTGTCTCCCTCTTCCTTTCCCCCTCCCTCCTGGCTGGTGTGCGCTCTCTTTCAGATAAATAAATAAGTAAAATCTTTTTTTAAAAAAAGAAATGATCCCTTATGCTGGGCAGGTTTCCCTGTATTATCTCATTTGACCTAGCCGAGGAAGGTGGGCAGGGAAGGTGCTGGAGGAAGGCTGGAGGCCCCGAGAACTCAACGACCTGCTTAAGGTTTTGTAGACCGGGAGGGCTGGGGTTTACCTGCAGACTCTCGGGTCCCTCCCATCCTTTCCACGCGGGCCCGCCGAGGGCACGTGCATGCGTTCCTCCACCGGCAGGTGCAGAGGAAGCTCTTGGGAAGCGGGGTTGCTCAGGGAAAATGCATCAGAAACCTTTTGTGTATGATTTTGGGGCATATAGTGCCCCTTCTGGGAAAGTGTGTCTAGCCAAGAGATGAACACCAACAATCTTGTATCAGGACATTCGCTGCTATGATTTAAGATAGTCCCCAGATTGGAAATCAAAATATGCCCCCCTCCGGAACCGGTCTGATGCCTGGTGGCTGAGATTACGTTGACCCTGCGGAGGGGCCTTGCCCCCTCATGCCCATAGTCTGGCTGTAGCCTCAGTTCCCGATATACCACAAGCTAACAGCCATCTATTGGGTCATCTAAGAATGCCTCTTCCCCTTTGTACGTGTCCCCTGGGGTGGATGCTACTGCTCCGGCTGAGACTCACTGCTAAAGTAAAGATGAGCGTTTACACCGTAGACTGCTCGATAGCGCAGTAGCGTAGGAGAATATTTATTGGTTAAAACAGCAGCTCACACACACACAAAAAATCAGCTCATGAGATGCTACTGGCTTAAAAAAAAAAAAGACATCAAGATATGCATATGAGACCATGTTGATGAACACTGTACCGAAAACTTAGGAAGACCGTGCAAAGTAGAAAGCTGACGTAGTGATTATCTTGGGGGCAGTGGGATTGTGGACGGAAGGTGTGAACTTTTATTGCCTTTTTTTGGGCTGTTGTGTGGCTTTTGTAATAACAGGAAGTTAGTACAGTCATTAAAATGGGGAGAGCTCCTTTCACAGAAAGGACTTGCACGTCATGAATAGAAGCAATCCGCTTTCCCGGCACTGGCGGCCTCAGTGGGGTTGGGCCTCCGCCCTGCTCGCCCTCCCTGCCTCGCCGAGGACCTGGGGACCACGTGTCAGAGCTGCGACGCATCTCTTGCCGTCCGCTGAACATTGTCCAAGGAATGTGCTTTTCCTTGCAGGAAGGGAAGGGGGAGCTGAAGGAATATTTCAGGTTTTTTTTTAACTTAAAAAAAAAAAAACCTCCCTCTATTCCAAAATATTATTTCTTTAGCAATCCTGTTATTTTTGATGGAGGGCCCGCCAGGTGTCAGCGACCAGCAGGTGGAACCTGGAATCTCCGTGTCCTGGTTTTAAATTTGTGTGGTCGGTTGGGCGCATTCCCAGGACAGCTTGGCGACCAACAGCCATCGCTCGCTGGCCGAGGGCACGCGTGGACGTCTCCAGAAGCCCGGCATTTAGACAGAGCTCCGTGCATAGTTGATGATGATGAAGACGATGATAGGACGGCTCCGGGGCTTCTCCGGGGTGCGGGCCTTATCTACCCCGAGACGTAGCGGCTGAGAGCAAATCCAGGTCCGCCCCCCGTCTCTGCAGGGAAGATGCTCCCTGGCGGGACTGGTGGGGGCAGAGTGGACGTGGCTGGGATTGGTGTGCGGGGTCTCCGCTCCCCCGGCGGGTCCTGTGTACCCCGCACCTCGATGTGTAGGGCGCCTCTCAGCCTCCCCTCGCTTCTGGCGTCCAGCTGGACTTTGACTGGAATGTGGCCCCCAGCTTGCTCCCCAGATGCTTTGTGATGTGTCCCCCCAACCCCGGTCCCTCCACCATAATCCTCAGCGAACGTCCACGGCGCATGTGAGCTTTGCCTGCATCACCTATATTTTGGGAATGGCCAGGAGGGCGGCCCATATTCATGTCTCGTAGACGCCGCCGCCGGAGTTAATTCACAGTGTGCCGTCGCACATCTCTGCCACACGTCCCTGGTGTCCCCGTCTCACACCCTGTCCGTCCTGCAGAAGCAGGGGCAGGCCCACGAGGAACGGGGCGTCAGCACACGCGGCCATCTGCGCGGCCTACCTGAGTGGCCAGGTCCACATCCGTTTTGAGAATGACCCTCAGGCTTAGGCTGCTGGGGCTCCACGCAGGACCAAGGAGCGGGGCCTCTTCCGATCCCCGCCGCCCTGCACCTGTCATACCAAAAGGCTACGTTGACCTAGGGCTTTCCATGGCCCTTTCCCCAAACGCTTGTGTCTAGGTCGTCTCCATGCCAGACGCCCAGAGCGTGTGAGTAGTTAGGTGCTGACGGTAAAACCATTGCTGGAAGAGGTCCCAGGATTTAATCTGCTCTGGTCGCCTGGTTCCCACGCCAGACAACCCCCCGCATACCAGATGCAGCTCTCCTGGCTCCCTGGAGGCCTGCGTGGGAGGGGAACTCCCAGGACTTCCCTCCAAAACTCTGCTCCACGATCTGACCCGCGGCCTGAGTGGCCAGGCCACGCTGGTTGCCCGTCCATTCTGTCTTTTTGTGACTAAGGGACTGAAGAAACATGACCCAGTAACTGGTTTACAGAATTCTAAGGACAATAATGCAGGACTTATTTAGGGCCTAGAGGGAGTGAGAGGAAATAAATGGCAGGAAAGCCCTCTGTATTCATGCTGAGGATGACATCAGTTTTGAGACGCAGAAACATATGAAAATTATTTCTTAGAATTGCTGAATGTGCTAATATGTAAGAGGTCCATCATTCATCGACCCATTACTGTGTTCCAGACGCCAGGGTAAATGTCTAAAAGTCTATAGTATCCCCGCCATCACCGCTCTGACGTGCGTTCACGTAGTAGCCCCACTTTCGGGATGAGGACACTGAGGCTCGGGGAGATAAAGCCACTCGCTGGCACTCGGGTAAAGCCTGTCCGACCCCAAAGCTGTTGCTTTTCAACCGCAGTACAGGTCTCTCTTCCAGGGGGCTCAGGGCTTCCTTTGAGAGATGATTTAGGACAATTCTGTCCGTAGGTGAAGCTTGTAGGACTCAGGCAATTTCATACGTTAGTCCCATTTCCAGTTGATAAAATCCAGTTAATTGACTGCACAGGGTCAATTATGCCCTGGAAGCTTCCACTGGTCCCATGATTTGCAATATCATCCAAGTCTGGCTGGCCCTGCGACCTCTCTCCTGGCTCCGATATCGTACACGCCGTCCCCTCTTCAACAGCTCCCCCGGGGAAGTCTCATGCGAATCTCAACTGTGACTTCCCCCAAACTGAGCTCCCCACGTCCCGGCTATTCCTCCGGTCTTCCCACCTCAAGGGCACCACCTCATCCACAGATGCTGGGACCAACATCCTCGCCTTCCTCCCCGAGTTCTAACACTGCTTACACTCTCTAAATCCAATGTTTAGCCAGTCTTGTCTGTTCAACCTCCAGGCCGGACCCCATGCCCGACCCCTGCGGCACCTGCACCACCAGCCCCTGTGCACCTGCTGCAATCCCTTGTCTAGACCTAGACTACTCCCCGCTTTCCCTCTGGCTTCCCTGCTACAGTCCATGCTGCATCCAACAGCCAGAGTTCTGTTTTAAAAAGCATGAATCTAAAAAAAAAACAAAAACAAAAAACACATGAATCTAATGGAATGTTTTCCCTTTTTATCAGAACAGAAGGCAGATCTTGAATCATGGAGCATAAGGCTCTCAGACGACGCTGCCCTCAGGTCTCCTCTCTGTTTCTACCTCCTCGGCTTTGTTCTCCAACACATTGAACTTGTTCTCGTTTGGGGGCCTTGGCACTTGCTGTTCTTACTCTCCGGAATAATCCTCCTCCAGACCTGGCCGTCCTGGCTGGCTCTTTGCTTTCAAGTCTCAGGTAAAATTGTACTTTCCTGGAGAGTATTTTTTTTTTTCTTTTCAAAAAAGATTTTATTTATTTATTCACGAGAGAGGCAGAGACACAGGCCGAGGGAGAAGCAGGCTCCCTACGGGGAGCTGGATGCGGGACTCGATCCCAGGACCTCGGGGTCATGGCCTGGGCCGAAGGCAGATTCTCCACCCCGAGCCACCCAGGCGCCCCTGGAGAGTGTTTTCTTAAATGCACCAAGTTAGAGTGGCCACCTCCTCACAGGTGTTTTTTTTTTTTCTTAATTTTTTTTTAAGTGTAGCTGACACACAACGTGACATTCATTTCACAGTGATTCCGCTTCTCTATTTTCCTCTGCTCAGCACCATACAGCACTATTACAATACCCTTGATTCCATGCCATGTGCTGTGCCATTCGTCCTGGTGACTTACCCCATAACTGGAGGCTGTGTCTCCCCTCTCCCCTTCACCCATTTTGTCCAGCCTCCCTCCTCCCCCTCTGGCAACCATCAGGTTATTCCCTGTATTTACAGGTCTGGTTCTGCTTTTTGTTGGTCTCATTTGCTTCTTTTAGAGTCCTCATGATTTTCATAGTCCTAAAAAATCTTCTATCTCCATTTGCTTACGACGAGGATAGGAAAAGGCATCTTGAAATTTCCAGTATTTTGAACAGTGCCCATCACAACCACATTTGTGCAACAGATGAATTAATGATTTTTGTTTCTTTGAGCATTTCACAAAACTTAGCTTGGTACCTTAGGTAATGTTGACATTAAATAAACATTTTATCAAATTGATTTTCACCAAGGAAAAGATGCCTTTTTTTTTTTAAATGTCCAGTCTGGCTGTCTTTTGCATAGACTGTATTAGATAAGTTTGATGGAAGAACAGATACAGGTGCATTGTCTGCTTCACTTTTTAACCACAAGAGGTAGATCTTACCTAATTTCGTAGTTGTTAAGTTGCTTGATTGCATCCTTGGCTTCCTGTCTATTTGAGAAAGTTACAAATGCATACCCTCTATTGTTGCCATTAAAATCCATCATCATTCTCATTTCATAAATTTTACCAATCTACAAGTAAAAGAAAGAGAGAATCCACGTTTGTCCATTTGTACTTCCAAATGAAAACACACACACACACACACACACACACACACATACACACTGTTTTCTGAAGTCTTATCTCTGCCATATTTGGCATTTGCATCCTGTGGGGAATGGTTTGCATATTTTCATGCTGGGTTCAGATCTGTTATCTGACTCATGGGCAAAGTCAAGTTATTATTATTTTTTCTTTTTTTTTTCAAAGTCAAGTTAAAGAAAGCGCGTACAAATGCATTTCAGCTTGACTTCGCAGAATATGTTTTCAACAGAGCAAATGGCCTTTCCTTTTTTTTAAATAATAAATTTATTTTTTATTGGTGTTCAATTTGCCAACATACAGAATAACACCCAGTGCTCAAAGTAAATAAAAATTTTAAAAAACTAAAAAAAAAAGGGATCCCTGGGTGGCGCAGCTTAAATTCATAAATTCTTTTTCAATTCTCCATTCACTCCACCTTTTAATTATCATCCTATAAAAATATATACCAAAAAAAAAAAAAATATCAAAAACCCAACCAACCCCCCAACCCCCCCCCCCCCCCACCCCCCCCTATACATACCTATCCCTTAAAAACCCCCCCAACAATATTAAACATATTAAAGTTTCACCCATAAACACAATCATCCCAAAAAAAAAAAAAAAAAATAAAAAACTTCTCCCCAAACAACATTTTCTCTCTCTCTCTCTCATCTCTCTTTCTATCTCTCTCTCTCTCCTCTCTCCCCCCTTACCATATTTCTATTCCCATTTCACCCCCCTTCTACACCTTCACCTCCATTCAAACCGTTATTATCTCCACTATTCTCACTTTTCATCCCCTCCTCTCAAAAATCATCAAATAAATACAAATCACACCTAAACATACTAAAACACTCAAATTACTCCATCCATAAACAACCACCCAATCCCCCCATTCAATAACCAATTCAATTCATCAAAACAATTCCTAACACCCACCATTACACACATCATCAATTTATCATATATAATACTTAATAAGATTTTCATCAAGTTATAACATTAAAATACAACAACTAAAACAAAATTATCATTTAATAATCTTTAATCTATTTATTATAACTTTATCATCAGTACATCATTAAAAAACAACACCATCCCACTTACCCTGACCTCCCACCGCAGTGACCCGCACCTGAGCCCGTACAACTCCACCTCTCCCTACCTCACAACACTCCTGGGTCACCAAAGCTCTTCTTCGTTTTACCGCCCTTTCCTGCTCCTCGCACATCACTAATATCTAAAAATCGCAGATATCTATCTCCAATTAAATAAAAATAAATATAGAGATCTGTTATCATTCTCAGAGTGATAAACCAGACTCAATAATTTATTCTTGCTGGCCACCGTAGGATGAGTGGCCCTAATAGATAGGAGAGGCATATGCAGGAAGAAGAGGTGTTATTAAATTTTTTTTAAATTTATGATAGTCACACACACACACAGAGAGAGAGAGAGAGAGAGAGAGAGAGAGAGAGAGAGAGAGGCAGAGACATAGGCAGAGGGAGAAGCAAGCTTCATGCACCGGGAGCCCGATGTGGGATTCGATCCCAGGTCTCCAGGATCGCGCCCTGAGCCAAAGGCAGGCGCTAAACCGCTGCACCACCCAGGGATCCCCAGAAGAGGTGTTATTAAATGTGTGCTATTACCTCAGTGATTGGTTACCTCCTGACCCAGCCTCCCCCACCCCAGGGTACTCAGTGGTGGACGTTTATCTATCCCGGGCTCATTCAGAAAGAGTTCAAGCATGCTTCATCTGTTTCAGATGTTTCGTGGTGCTCATTTTCAAGTTCAGTACATAAAATTCTTAAAGGATTAAATCCTTATAATTTGTGCATGTGCCAAGTGATGTCATTCATATAAAATTAGGAGCAGTTCTGAATCTGAGGCTGAGTTATACACATACGCACAACTGATTTTGGCATTTAGGGAAAGAAATAACCAGACTAGATTTTTTCTAAATTTTCCAGGAATGTGGTTGTTGAAACACAGCTTGGTAAAATATTGAAAATAAATTTTAATTTTCTGTTCTCCCTGTAACTTTGGGTTTAGTAACCATATGTGACTTGGAATTACAACTAAGGACATGTTCCTTAATTATATAATGACTTTGAGAAAGCACATTATTAATCTTATTGATGCACTAGGGCAGACAAATTCAAACCTGTGGAAGGAAATTTCATTCTGAGTCAGTGTCTAGGTACACCTTTGAGCCATGACAAACACACACACACACTCTTTGAATGGGAACATGGTACGCTTTAGGAAGCCATATTAAGAGGTCAAGTTGGAGCAATGTCTTATTCTGGAGAGGTTGTTGTATTATTATAGAATGGGATCTTGCCTCAAACTCAGTGCATCTCTACAGATCAAGGATCAGAATTTGAAAGTTAGCAGCAGCAGTAGTTCAAGCAATCAAATAACAGGAAGAGCTACGTCTTCCTGTTACAGTGACAATAAGGGGACAGCCACTAACAGGAAGGTTTTGACTCTGTCCATGTTGAGGAATGGCAATTGGAAGAGAAGCCACCACCGACCAAGACGAATGAGTGCTAAACAAAGTGTGCAATATTTTTCCCTTGAAAGATAAGAAAAGATATTAAATTTTGGACTCACTTTTTCACATAGTGGTATAAGTTCATCCTCAAAAAGGTCTCGGGGAAGTTTTCCAATAAAAATTTCACAGCCTCTTTCTGGGGGTGCAGCATCCCAGCCCGGTGGAGGGCCGCCATATTTTCTTTGTCCATTTTCCTGCAAATTCCAGGTGGATTGTATGAGGCAGAGAAGAAAACAATAAAACCTTTAGTTCAAGTTCCTCAATTATTTTCAGGATCATGATAAGGAACCTATTTATCATTGACAGGTAATAGTGAACTGGTCAGAGGATAAAATCAAGTTCTCCTTTATGGGGATTTTAATACCATGCTCTGTGCTTCAGCAACTTGCTTGTGAGAAGTGTTGTGAAAACACATAAAGTGCTGGACAGATTAATTATTGTCATTCAAACTCACCAAAGCCTGATTATCAGAGGCTCTGACTGTGCTGTGAATCCAGGGCCCTGCTGTAATATGGAGTCTCTGCGGGGCGTCAGTAAGGGCTCTGGAGCTGGGCTGCCTGGTTCCATGACTCACTAGCTTTGGGGCTTTGGGCAAATGACTTAATTTCTTAGACCCTCAGTATTATCATAATCAAAGAGGGGATAGTATTGGCTTTTTGACTAAAGGAGATAATACATCAAATATGCATGGCACTGTTCTAGACATGTGATATGCAGTCAATAGTTACTAGTTCTCTTCTTGGCCCCCTCGATTTGGGCTGTCTCATGTGCCAAGCAAGGCCATGTGAGCCCCTAAATAGAAACATTGTGAAGATGAACATCTGAAGAAGTGGACTGGCTCCTGTTGTGGGTAGCCAGTGAGGTACTCGAAATTAAATTTGTTTGCTTTTCTATGTGTATTCTTAAAAGTCATATGTTAGTTGTTTAAAGACATTGTTTTATATGATAGTTTGTTTAAAATCAAAGGTAGAGCAGCTTCCAGTTTCACTGTTAAATCTTTATATACAGCAACTTGGGACTTTTTCAATTATTTTAGAAGTATTAGCACAAAGGCTTTTGGTTCACAGTGTAAATTATGTCACAACTGGAGAGTTGTGATCATTTTTTTATTCTTAATTTATATCATATTGCTTTAAACTAAAAAAAGGTGTCAGAAAGGTATTCTACCTCAATTATTTTTTTGCCTCCAAACAACTGGGTGTTTACTTATTTCACTAAATATTTTAATATTTGCCTCAAGAGCTCTTGCGTTTTTCCTTCCTCCTATATTCTTGTGGAATCATCTAGCAGCAACGATAACTTTTGTACCACTGAGAAATGAAATGTTTTATTCTTCCAGGGGAAAAAATGTCTTAAGGATTCAATGAGATCTATCTCAACCAAGAGTTTTCTGAAAAACATGAAGTTGATATTTTCAAAGATATATTAAAAGTTCTAGTTACTTATTTTCTCACCAAAACCTGTATGACATTTACCACTCACCAGACACTGTTGTCACTGTTCAATGGATTAAAGACTACTGCTGTTCTCATTTCACAGAAAATCCTGAAGCCCAAAGGGATTAAGTAATTTGCTGAGGTCACGTAGTTGGGAAGAGGTAAAGCCATGATTTGAACCCAGGCAGTCTGGTTTCAGAGACCATCAGTTTAATCCCCACATCTGCCTTGTTATATGGAAGCCTAATTGTTTATAACAGATCCATACCTTTACATACTCATTCAGGAAAAAAAAAAGATCATGCCATTAAATTGCAAACTCTCTGCTGCATTTAAAATCCTTTCCAATTTCCAATCATTCTATTACACACATTTTGGAAGGACATAGTTGATGTCTGTTGCTTATCAGGGGGGATATTTCTATTGCCGAACTAAAAATCCACCTGCTTTGTCTGACCCTGACCATTTTGTTGATGACGACCCCTTTGAGGCCATTTCTGTATGCTAAATGTCTAGAGGTCTAGAAGTCTACTCAATGGATCACTGGAATAAATGTGTATAAATTTGGTAGTATTTTTATTCTTCAGTTTGAAAAAAAACAAATTTTCATCCCATAATACTAAAGCAGCTATTCCAGAATTTCTGATTTGACAGGCTTTGTCTGATAGTTTCAAAGTAAATAGGCAACCAACAGACTGACCTTTTGAATTTTCCCTTCAATTTTCTTTCTTGCTAAAATTGCTAAAAATATCACCGAACTCTTTTGTGCACATCCCGTTAATAGGAGGATTATCTGCTATAGAAGCCAAGAAGATTGGGCAGGAAAGCTTATTAATTGTCTTTCTGTGGTTTCTATAAACACTTGACAAAAATTCCCCAAGGGTATTTTTTTTGGGATTACAGAGTCTGGATGGTTCAGAGACACCCTGAAGTCCACTCACAGGGGAAATCTGCTCTACGAACCGCCCACTGGGCTTGGAATGCACCAGTGGTGGCAGCCCAGGCCAATTTAAGACAGTGCTGGGCGTTAGTCATGGAATTAGAATAGCTGTCCATTACTCAGAAAGGACAGTTGGGAGCTGGAGTGCTAGTATTTTTGGCCCTGTTTTTATAGTTGAGGAGTTTTAAATAGATAAAGCCCAGTTATAATGGCTCTTTCCCCTCCTGGCTGATGTCCTTCTCCTGGGATGCATTCCCCTAGTAGCACAAATGTATTAATAGCTCAGAGAGAAAGAATATAGGTTTTTGTTTCTCCTGAGAGAATGTTCGTTAAACTTTGGGAACTTTTATTTTTCTAATCAAAGACTTGGAAACCATTTACTCCCTCTCCTAGCACATAAATAGATAGAAACTTTCAACTATGTAAATTAAACATTGGGGACGTAATTCTAACTATAAATCCAGTGGGTGTAATTCACATACTGGATCCTACGCCTACCTAGTAACTCAGTTTATATATCAAGAGTATTTGAAAGTCCCTCTGGCACAGATATTTTAAGCCATTCACTATGGGATCATAGAGTCTTTAAGAAATGATGTACACCATCTTCTTGATGATGAATAAAACCACCCAAACTTCCATAAATGATTGTAAGCAATAAATCTTAGCATGAGATCAAATGCACTGAGTTCATTTTGGCCACCTGGCATCTGACCTTTTTATACATCCAGGGAATCTGAGCCAAATTGCATTTTTCTACAAGAGTTAAAAAAGGCCAAATACTTGCTATTCCAGCTTCTTTTTCAGCTCGGATAGTGATGGTTGCAATAAAGTAAAATTGAGTTCTGGTGCAGAAATCATAACGGTGCAAACTTCAGTGTTGAGCACCCCATGATACATTTTCTTATCATTCCTGATTTGCAATGTGGTTTCCTAAAAACCTTGAAAACCTTCCTGAACACTTACTCTTAAATCTAGTTCTCCAAATCAAAGTTTCCACAAACATTCAATGAACTCCTTTTCTGCATAATCGGGCAGAGTGGACTTCTGTTACTTACACGTAACAGCAGCAAAAAACCAAAAAACAAAAAACAACCCCCCAAAATCCACAACAGTTAATTCTAATTGAGTCAGGGCCTTTTGATGTATTAACTCATTCAATTTCCTCAACAAAGCTGTGGGGATGATACTATTCATTTTATAGATGAGGAATCCAAGGCATAGACTTAGTCCAAAGTCACTCAAACTGTAAGTAACAAAGACAAAATCTGAATCCCAAGCCTACACTTGTATTAATACTTTTCTTTGGTTCATATATTAACCCAGTATGCTCATTTTGCAGATAAGGAAACTGAAACCAGAGATATCATGTGACTTGCCTGCAGTCACACTGGTTTAATTTGTTGCATGAAACTAGACTGAAGGTCCTCTGATTCCCAGTGCAGTGAATTTTCTGGTGCACGTGCCATCCAAAGTCATGATGGCATTTTTCTCAGGCTTATGAGTCTCATAATTCTTTGTGTTGTGTTGTGCTATGCCTACTTTTTACTTTCGCCAAATATGGAGACCACATGGTTTGTTGTCTCCTCTAAGTGAGCCCATCTATAACCTGGAAGGAGATTAATTAATAAACCCCTATACAGTCTGTTTCTCTTAAGATTCCTGAGCAGTAATTTCTATTCCTTGAATGACTCTTTGGAAATTATCTGTAATCCACTTTGTGGTTCTCTTTGGTCCTTTGTTTTTTCTTGCCAAGGGGAAGAAGTTGTGTACATTCCCTTCTTAAACTGCTTTCAGATGCTCTCTTGCTATTTTCCAACCAGCTATGTTTCTATTTATTTCTGTTCCTCTTAGCTCGGGTGCTGGACAATCCACTTGTGCTCGGTGGCATCTGTCGCCTTTGCAAGCATGGCGAGCACCAGGGCCATGCCCAGGACATTGGTTCTGTGGCCAGACTCTTGGAGACTGTTTTCAACAGCCAATGTCTGTGTATTGAGAATGTGTGTCAGGACTGTGTCTTTTGAAGTTTGTGACTTAATACCATGTTTTCCCAGTTATTGATTTGTGAGATTGGATAAAGTTCTTTATTAGACATTATTTATATTCCCCCTATATACCACCTATAGATCTCATGTGTCATAGACTTCAGGGCAAATCTAAGAGTACTTAGATGAACCAAAAGGGTCCTCTTAGATGTGATTTTACCGTTGGTCTGCTAAGAAACGTTTTGTCCCATGAGGCCAACAGACAGTGCTCTGGGGAACACTCATTTTGTTAATTCTGAAGATAATGATCTATCTTGCATATTATTTATTCACCTTCACTATCATAAGATCAGTGACTTCAGGTTGGCCACCTCTATTTTAGGCTGGGAAATTTTAAAAAATAGAGTTTCTCTAACTTATATGCTGTGGAATTTGACCTTACCCTTACTAGCTCTATTTTTTACAGCACTTACAAAACATAGCCGATAGGCATGTTAGGTATTATTTTTCTAAAAATAGGAGGAACAATGATAATCGTGATATAAAGGCTGAGTAAATAAGATGTTAAAACTTATAGAGATGTGAGACTACATCTGGAAACTAGGAAGGAAAAGCTAAAGCATGAACATAATAGGTAAATATAAGTTTAGGTTTATCCTTATATAGTTTAGTGTTTCTGAAAGTACAGTGTGTGAGATATTAGGTGGTTTATAGGCCATTGGTTTATCTTAATAGGTATGCATTTTATTATACATTAGAAAACATGTAACTACCATATAAAACCTGTGGCTTTTCCACTTCTGTAAGCGAGAAAAAGTTTACCTTTAGAATTAACTTGAATAGAAATAGCTGATTTAATGGATTCTGAATAGTATTATTGGTGGCATGTGTTTATAGCAAAAATCACAAAAAAAATGCATGTAGATTTGGCTCTTGACAATTATTTGTTTCACTCTCCACACAGAGCCCTTACATTTGATCTTAAGGAAAAAAATGTTCAGTGTGGTTCTTCCATGAAAATGACTTTCAGCAAATTAGGAATCATGTTCTCATTTCACTTTGGAAAGCTGACAACTGAAACCCTATTCCCTAGCAAAATATTCCTAATAGCATCTCAGGTTGTTCACTGTCTTACAGAGGCAGAACTAATTTATGATATCAGATGATGCATTTAATAATCTGCCCTTTCCCTTAAAGCATTATGTGCTGCAAACTACTCTTTCGGAATTCAGTATCTCACTATTTGAAGTATTCAAAAGCAAACAGCCTTAAGTGTAGCTTATCTTTTGTAAAGCTTTTCATAATACTCGTTTTTGACCAATGCATGGGAATATTAGATTCAAGGGTATCCTGACACGAAATTCAAAATCAGAAACACTTTTTGGAGTGTGCTTGTTTTTACAAAAGAGGAAGAGTGAAATGCCAACTCACTTCTAAGACCCTGCATTCCCATTTTGCAATGAAGTCCACCTTACGAGGAACTGCACAGCACCTATTTGCATGAGACCAGATTTGCCGTGTTCACGCTCCCTTTTGGCTCTGCGTGTGTGTGTTGACACACTCCTGCAGTGTTCAGGGCCTCTCCATTCCATCCCAGAAATAACTGGGTGAAAGCTTTGGTGACTCCTTTATCCATTTGGGACTTTTACCTTTCAGCACGTGTAATTTATTCAAGAGGCCCATCCAACTTTTTATTATAGATAAAATTTGCCTTTTTGAGTTGAGTAATGTAATAGTAGATGGAAATCTGGTTAAATTATATAAAGCTGTCCACATACAAATGAAGACATTTGTCCCCGTGCAGAAGAAGAACGTTGGTTTGGGTGATTGCCCTCCTGTCCTGTCCTACTGTCCTATGTTCTCAACATAGGCCCAAAAGAATTCTACCTAATGCACTTTTTTTTTTTTTTTAGCATGAGAGGATTTTATGCAGTGATTATTCTCCTAACGAAATCCCCCATGAGTTTTAACTTCTGACAAGCTGAGGGATTTGGCAAGGTGCTTAGCCTTTCCTGACTTTAAAGTCTTGGTTTATAGAGGGACGGGGCTGACCGGGTTATAATAGCAAAGGTCTCAATGTAAGGGGGTCGGATGCTTGTGAAAGGGAGGCTGCCCTTCCCCCCACAGTTGATGGAGGGAAGATGTTCAGAGACCGTTTCATGAGTTAGTCAAAAAGGACCCTTAAAAAGGGAAAGTTGTAGGGATTTTAAAAATCAGTGTGTCTCCGGTTGCATGTCTGTTTGACACCTGTTCTATTACTAATTGACTTTCTTTGCACTGATTTCCTTTCTTAAAGACATCTATATCTATATAAAATATAAATCATTCTTATAAGCACAATATCAGGATCCTTTCCCACGCCTGGAAGGTGACTATAAAAACAATTGCAAAGCGGGAAATCGTGACCGCATTCCAGCTAGGCTTGTTGCCTTCTAAAACCTTTAAGCCCGAGTCCTGTTCTCTGTGTTTAAGAATTTGGGCAGGGGCTGGGGAGGTGTTCAAGACCTTCCTCCCACAACTAACTTTTCTCATCAGAAAATTTGAAAGAGAATCCAAAATGCTGTTGATCCTTGAACAACACATATTTGAACTCTATAGGCCCATTTACGTGCATTTTTTTGTTTTTGTTTTTTTAACAGAGCTGTAAAAATATTTTCTCTTAGGATTTTCTTAGCGTCTCTCTGGCTTTATTGTAGGAAGGCAGGATATATAATACAACATACTAACTGTGTGCTAATCAGCTGTGCTTGTTATCAGTGAGGCTTCTGGTCGGCAGTGGGCTAATAGTGATTCTGGTTTGGGGGGGGTCAAAAGTTAATAGGCAGAGTTTTGAACTGTGGGGGCTGGGTCAGCACCCCAATCCCCACTGTTCAAGGGTCAGCCATAGAATAATTCTTACTCTGAGATTCAAAGTGATTTAATGCGATGCCATTGTCCTGTTCAGCATCCTCTCTTCTCTCTCTCTCTCTCTCTCTCTCTCGCACCTCTGACACGATGTTAAAAAGAAGCACAACTGCTGAAATCCTGTGCAAATCTCATGATTGGATAGCATTGCGATCCGACTGCTTTTGTCCTCGCCTATGTTAGCTAGCTAGCTTTGAATCCCATGGGAGGGTTTTAGGTTCTGAAGAGGAAGAGTCACTTATATTTGGTTCATTACTAAAAAGACTTATTTGGATAATGCTTAATACTTATTTTGATCAGTATTAAATAGCAATTTCAGAAATGCTGACTTTGCCTGCAAGCAAACTCCACAGGCCCCCAGAGCTGTCCTTGCTTCTATATGCCTGAGTCATGAAGCTCCCACCTATTTTTAAATGGAAAACCCTGCGTGCTTCTCGTTGAAGGGAAAATGCTCTCAGAGTGTGCAAAGATTTTGAACCTTCCATGGAAGAGCTCATCTATAACCAATTCTCTACTAGGCTGTTTGAGGAGAAATAGCTTCGGGAGTACATTTCTATTTCTTTGGATCTTGAATTTCCCATCACCTGTCAGGCCCACAGGCCTACATTTTCCACAAAAAGGGTCACAGAGCTGTTACTTCATTTGGAGTCTTCCACGCCATGCTTTGGCATTCCTGGCTAGTAGAAGCAAAGGCTTCTTAGGAGTTTTAAAGCTGGTCTGTGGGTGGCTGGGCTGATAAGCTGAGGGAAACACGTGTCTGTGATGACCTAAGGGCCCCATCCTGTTCTCATGCTTAGTCTACTTATTTAAAGAATTAATGTCAACACACTTGGTGAATGACTGAAGTCCTTGGCTAGCAGGGACGTGAGCAGGTGCTATCAGGCAATGGAAGTAAAAGTAGGACTTGGGAAGCTATATTTTACCATGAAGTCAAACTCCTATTTCTGCTCCTAGGATTTTTGTGCGGTGGTTGGAAAAGAATGTCGATGCCACAGTCTTCTTTCATCTGCTTCTCACTGTGCTCATCTAGATGAAACCGGTTGTAAACACCGGGACGCTAAGTGGTGTATTTTCATTGCATTATTCATAAGAAACGAATTGCAGCTTGAGAACTACCCAAGTAAAATGATTGAAGTCCTTTGTACAAAACCAGAGAGATGAAGGGAGTTAATCTGGGGCACCCCTAGGAGAAGGGTGGTATCCTAATTCCATGCATATGGATCTAGCACCATCCTTTCTGTCTTATGACTTGCACATATTTGTTGAGGAGATAAGCAAACTCTAATTAAAATCTGTGGTCCTATTGAAATTCCACATGCACAGCAAGCAGAGTGTGAGGGGTGGGAATTAAGCTGTATTTTGTTTCTCGCTGGAGGGAACCGTTCCCGGGATCCCAGCCTCAAGGCTGATTAATAGAAGAAGGGGGAGGATGGATTCTCTTATTTATCTGGTGGAATCTTACTGGGTCTTCAAAATTAAGACATACTAATGTCTTTACTACTCAAAAATGCTGTGCATCTTAGAAATAATTCTGTTATGCGTACCGCCCAGGTGGCCACCTCTGCTACGGACACTGTTTTGTCTCTGACTCCTTACAGGGTTCATTTTTTGCGCTCATCCTCCAAGTGCCAGCATCAGTGTCCTCTTGCTTGAAAAGGGTCACCTGCTTTCTCTGTCACACCACCCGATTTATGATACTCATTGCACTGACCATGAGCTGGGATTTTTGGGGTTCCTTTACTAGATTATTTTCTGCCTCCCCTTGAGGATAATCTTCATGAAGGCAGGAACCCGTTGTCCCTCTTTGTGGAGTCAGCGGAGGACTGAATGAAGGAGGGCTTGGAACCAAGAGGGCTTATCTGCTTCTAGAAGGGAGTTTAAACCCTCATTCATGCTGTGGGGACTTTGCATTAGAAACTGTGGATTAGCTTCTCAAAGTACTAGCGTAAGCACTAGAGTTGAGGTCAGCAAACTTTTTTCTGTAAAGGGCCAGGTAGTTGATATTTTTGGCTTGTTAAAAGACAACTCTTTAAAAATGTGAAAAATTACTTGTAGCCTGCAGTCAACAAAAACCTGCAGTGGTCAAATTGGAGTCCTGGCTCCCTTGGTTGGCCTCCGGCTCGTGTCTCTACAGAATTGTATAACCCTGGGACTAGTTTTCTGACTGCAGAATGAAAAGTTTGGACGATATCAATATTAAGCAAATGTCAAATCATTACAAAGATTTGAAAGACCAGCCTTTCAAAGACCAGGGACCTGTCTTGTACCTTCAGCAATGAGGTTTTCTCCATCAAAGTTTCCCAATTTTTTGACTGCCGACTGAATGCCACTTAAGAACACTTTCCACTTCATGAGATGTTTTTTTCCCTTATAATAAAAATAGTCCATACTCATTACAGAAAGTTTGGGGAAAAAGAGCATCAAGCAAGTAAAACCACTCTAATCAGTAATTATGTTTTATTATTTTCCAGTAGTTTTACTGTGTGTAAAGAATTTCTCAGAATATTATCTAGAAGCTATATACAGTTTTACATTCCCATTTTTAGGTGAACATTCTTGTTTGGATGTCTCTCTATGTCTTTCTTTGAAATTCTAGTTCTACGTGTCTATATAATTGGGAAATAGAAAGGTGACCATATTTTATGTGACGAGTAATATTTTATTGGACCTTTAGGATATATCTAATTTTTGGCATTAAAAATTCCATTCTGATAGACATCCTTATGTCTAAATATTTGTCTCCACAAATACTGGTCAGGGCATGGTCAGTTTTATGGCTCCATACAGAAAAGGGGCACTCACAGCTGTATTGCTCACTTAATGGGTCTTATGTCACCATTTTTAATTTTGGATAAACTCACTTTCATCCCAACTACTTTGTATGCATTTTAGGGCAGATGCTACATCTTATACTTCTATAATCCCAAGGCTTTCCACTAACACATTGTGTTCAATAAGAGGGACTAAAGAAACAAACAGAAAAATAAAAAATCCTTTATGCATACTAAAGACAACGGGACTGTCATACTTCATAAAACTTTGTGTCATAGTGATTTTTAGAAAATTATCAGGGTACTGGGACAACAGTGCTAATACACACCATATTTTAAATTATTTAGAAATAATATGTAAGTATGGTAAATACATGATACATATGATAAATATTTTAAAATAACGTGACAAAGTATCCTACTTTTAAAAATATTTGGACTACTTGAGGATGATCTTTATTAAATATATTTCTAGTTTTAGTTTTACTAGAATTAAAATTGATGTAAACTCATCACACTTTGGGTGGGAAGTTTTTTGAAAATGCTCATCTATGAAAATGTGTTTTTCTGGCATTAAGGAGAAAATTCCAGATGGAATGATCATCATAGGTCAGAGCCTATGACCCACATCATTAACGCATTCTTGGAGAAAGGATTAGCATAATCTGATTTTTTTCTCTTTGACTCTCAAAACTATATTTGTTTTAGGAAACCTGGCAAGTTCAGTTAAGAATGAAAAAGTAGGGGGAAAAAAGCACCACACTCCATTGTCTGGAGACAAAGACTGTTGATAAAGTAATAGCGCAGCATACTTCCTTCTAAAATATGGCTATGTGGCACTGATGCAAGTATGAAACTGAAGGTTTAACTTGTCAACATTACACACTTTTTATCATTATTTGTTGAGTGTCGACTAAACACAGGGTATGGCATTAACTTGCTTTTATTCTCCAAGGTACTTCGGTAAAATTTCCAGCTATCAATATCCAAAGATGTACTTGGTGATATATATATATATTTAAAATAATTCAAACCCTCACAGGCACCAAGTGTTGCATCAGTTGGCATATAAAACTGGCTCACGTTATTAAGTAACCTGCAAAATTCTATTTTTGATGGCTGTATTTGTCCTGCTAGTGATAAGAGAGCACAAATGAGTTACTCTCTGGTTTTCGAATTCTTGTTTTGCAAGTATTCATGTTCAATCTCAGAGGCTGTGAAGATCCAACAAAAATAGATAATTCAAAAACTAATTTAGCAAATACCATAAGATTTTAAATGGTCTTTTTATGGGTATGCTCCCTGAATTGTCTTAAGATGTTTCTTTAACTTTTTGTGCAGAGATTTTTTAGTATATGTGCTGCCGAAGCGAGGACTATGCAGAGATTTTTTAAAAAGGAAACCTGATGCTGCCCTCCTTTTGAAGGCTGATGTATGTATGGAAAAGGCTGAAGAGTCTCCCCTAAATCCCCAAACACTGGGGGCTGTACCTCCCACATGCTCTTCTCTTGGAGCCAGTTAATCCAGGCTGCTGACCAGAGACTAGATTGAGCAGATACCAGGATTGCAACACCATGACTAGTAGAGTGGGGGTAGGACCTTGCCAGTATTCTGGAAATTAAGGGTGAGAGGGGTTAAGGTACATGTTGAAGATCACACAATTTGCCTGTGGCAAAAAGCAGGCTAACCCACAGGTCTCCAATTTGAAGTCTTGGGTGATTTCCTGTACTCTGCAGCCAAATCAGGAAGGATTTTTTCAATTCATTCAAAATGATTGAGTTGTTTATGTGTTTAGATCTTGATTAGAGGCATTAGATCTGGATAGCTAGGTTTTAGAATTCTAGGTTTTACATTATGGAAGAATTTCTGACCCAATTAGTCATTCTGGTAGCAAAGAAATAGTGCTACTCAAAGTGAATCCTGTTAAAAGTTTAGGCTCACAAAATATTTTTTGCATGTCCTGTCACGCTAATCTCTAAAATTTCAATCATAAAGATCGTATTGTAATAGCTCTTAGTTTTGTAAATCTTGCTGGAAGTTCTGGCCAGTAGCAGTGTAATTATAGCCTGTAAATCCTGGGCAAGGTACCTAACCTCCTTGTGCCTTGTTTTTCTTATCTGGAAACTGGAGATGATTGGTGGTATTGTAAGGATTAAATGAATGAATTTATACAAACTAGTTAGAATAGAGGTGCCCACTAAATGTTTACTATTACTTAGTTGCTATTAACTTGTGGTTTCATCATTAACATTTTCTGAATGTAATTGAATATATAAGTTCAAAGTAATATGCAGATTGATCATATATTTTTGGGGCTATTTTATTGGGAAACATTTTTAATTATGAAAGTAAAATAGTCCTATTGGTTTCTCTTCCTCTATAGTGCAAATGTTCTTAACTCCTAGTGTTTGGTTTGTAAAATTATCTCCACTGCTACGTGAGTCTTTAAAAAATATACTATTTGTAAACTTTGTACATAGCTATAATAATATATTACAGTTCTCTGTCCTGCAGAGTTTTTTTTTTTTTTAATGATCACTTAATGGCCGAATACTATTTTGTTTGCAATGGGACTTTAAGATGGATGGGACTCTTTTTGGCTTCTGGTTTGGATATGAAACCAAACCCCTGGACCACCAAGCAGGATGAGAAGGTAGCAAGAAGCTGCTATAATTGCTTAACATTCTTGACTGAACACCTCCTCCCCGCTCCCTATCCTTGAGTTTAGGAAAGCAATGGAGGAATTTGAGAGGAGTTTTTGGAGTTCATCTAAATGATGAATGGTGGTGAATTGTGGATCCTAATTTCCACCAAGTGAGAGGAATTGTGAGGTGCATCTAGGTTTACCTGAGGCAGCAGAAATAAGGAAATCACTCAGAGAGCTTGATAGGCATTCCTTGTGTTTGGGAACACATTAGGCTGGTGTGGTGTTTCAGTCTTGAAATTCCCAATGGTGAGAGCAATGGGTTCTGCTGCTTTGATGTTGGTGAGAAGGAGAGGCGGTTGCTTTTTGGCAACTGTACTTCCGATTTTACCGGTCAGAGAATGTATGAGTACTTCTAGGGAACTAGAGTTTGGCCACATGTAGGAGCCACTGAGTATCTTCTGTCTTCCCCAAGAGGGCTGCTTGGTGTGTCAAAAAGAGCTGTGTAGAAGGAGTCGAAGGCCCAGGGAAGTGGCCGGGCAGAGGAGAGCGGAACCAGGTGGGAGATGCCCAACAATGGAATTAAGGATGTCTCTGATGAGCCTACCTGCTGGGCCCAGGGAGTCCAGTACTGAGTATAGGTCAAGCACACCCTGCCTCCTCTCCTTCGCTTTGATCCCTTCCTTCTACTTGAGCTCTGAGTCAGAAAGTATAGTTAGCAGACTGGCATGGAAATTGTGCTTCTGAAAGCATAAAGGACGAAAATAGAAATCCCCCTCTACTCTCACATATTTGGAAAAGTAAATAGCTATAACTTTGAAGTTTCTATTATCCTGCACTAGACATATTATTATTTAGTGGAAGATTTTTTTTAATTTTTATTTATTTTTTTACCTGAATGTTACTAGAAAAGTCATGAGACTTCCCCTGAATTTCATTTGGGGGAAAAGGAAGAGCATGCTTAGAATAAAATTAAATAGACAATTTACATTGTTTTGTGGTTAATTCTCATCAAGTTCTGCTTGTTGAATGTAATGATTATATATTCATAGCTTACTTAATAATGTTCTTTTATACACTTAGGTTGGTGATCTTGAGTTACTATAAATAATGCCACACTAGATAGGTTTATATGTATCCCTATCATTATATTTCAGACCATTCCAGATTTATTTCCAGAAGGCAAACATCTTTGTATATAAATATTAATAAATTGCTTTTCAAAGGGTTTAAATGCTTTCTACTACCACTGTTTCTGCTTGAGTGTTTCAGATAAAAAGAAGGTAAAAAGAAAAATTCAATTATTTTTGGTAAAATTTCTAACATAATGTTACACTTTGTAACAA
This sequence comes from Nyctereutes procyonoides, assembly GCF_905146905.1. Taxonomy (NCBI): domain Eukaryota; kingdom Metazoa; phylum Chordata; class Mammalia; order Carnivora; family Canidae; genus Nyctereutes; species Nyctereutes procyonoides. The sequence continues at coordinate 28,287,121 of NW_026575043.1, forward strand.
TCTGACAAAGGATGCTGTATGTTTTATAGTTATCCAAATGAAATTTGTATTTGTAATAGCATATGGGTTTGGTTAAGTTCAAAAAGTATATGTGAAAGACTACAGCTGGGAATGAAAATACTTTGTCTTAACTGTAAAAAGGGGAACAATATTTCTTCAAGTAAGATCATTAATATGCCTAATACTAGCTTTATTTTTAATGTGTTATAACCTCTCCAAAGGAGACTTCCATAGAAACAGCAAAAATATATGTATAATTCTTAACAACCAATGTCTATGAATAGTCAGTTTTAGGACTTTTTTCCTTTTAAAAAATACTGAACATGGAGAAAAATTCTTATGGATACTAAACTTAGCTGGGTAGGTATTACAAGAAAACATCAGGGAATAGGTAGGGTGACCAAATGGTCATTCCTGGGATCCCACATCTGGAAGTCTTCCTGCTTCTGCAGTAGGGAATCTCTCTGGAAACTAAGGCTAGTTCCAGGATAGTTTGTTCTCTGCTGATTCTTGAAACAGTAGCATGGTTCTACACCATAGAACCACTTTGGGTAGTGAATTCCAATTGCCTTCTCATATACCAAAGCAGTCTTTTAAAGCTAAGATAGTCTCTATGACTGTGAACATGGATTCTGTTTTCAAATGACCAGTTAAGGTTAAGCTGATAACCCAGAGTAGAAAGAACATCACCTGTAGGGTCACCTACAAGACAGAAATGATGTGACTTTTTCCTCCCTCCCCGCCACCGCCCCCCCCCCCCCAGGAAAGAACATCCATTGAGAGTTACACAGCGGACCATTCATATTTTGCATCTTGGGACCATGAATATTCCCACCATTCAGCGAATTCAGTGGTGGATCTCAGCAGATGTCACAAGAAGTTCCTACCTGGACCAAGCTATATCCTGTGCGCTGGACCAGTGCGCGGAGGGCTGCTTCCTTCTGCGTGCCGCTCAATCCATCCCCGGATTTGTGATTTGATTCCATTGAGAGTGATTATCAGCAAAAAATCAGGTTAATTAGGGTTGCTCACTGAAACCAAATTTAAGATAAATTAAGTAAATTACTGTTGCCACATCCAAACTTGTCCTTCTCATGAAGGACACCTTCAGGAAACATTCTCTATAAATAAATTGTTAAGGTTAGAGCAACAAACAGCCACACACAAACACGGCTGGTGAAATGTCCTCATTAAAAAAGAGTTTTTTTTAAAAAAATGTTCAATTTTAGTTGAAATTTAGAACTAAAAAACGAGCAATACTCCTTCTCCAATTAGAATGCAGATCAGTAAGTCTCAATCCAATTATTTTAGAATGTCACCAAATGCTCAAAAACAAATTAGCTCATGTCAATTAAAAATATGCAGAACGGTCCTTGCAGATGTGGGAAGAGAGCATGGTTACTAAATCAAACCAACTAGGATAAAGCATTAAAATCCCGAGAGACTGAGCTTTATTTATCTACTTAATGTGTCACCTAAAACATTTATCTACTTACTCTCCAAAGATAAAATTTCTAGAACGGACTGTGCTGGCGTGAGAGATACAGGCGCCCTCATGCAAACTAGTCTGTATAATAAAGAGGTCACATAGGCTTTAATAAAACAAGAACGATAGATTTTTTTTTAAGTGGTGCTAGAAGGGCCTACTAATACCAGGATCATCTATCACTTAGAACACCCAGGAGAGGACAGGAAGACCTTTGCAAAAAAGAAAAAATAATAAATCTAAGGAACTCTAGATTTGCACATCTCCATGCTTGTGTAGATAAGAAGATGCAGTTTCAGCATTTTATCGGCTGTACTTCTTATTTGGGAACATAATTTGAACCCTACTGCAAATAGGATAATTGCTTCTAGTGCAGAGGGGCGTATGCTGACCTGCTCCCTGAGTGTGAGGACTCAGGAAGGTTCCGCGCTGAGCTTTCACTCTGCCTACTGTGCTCTGTCAACCAAGCCAGAAGTGTGTTTTACAGTGATTTGAATCACATGCAGATTGAGTGCCTTTCAACATAGGCCCTTTGAAAACTTTCTATGCCATGCACTGAGATTTCCTATACAACTTTTGGGGGCCATTTAAAGATTCTGAATGAATGGGGCATTAATAATATAGAAAACGGGTAAAAAATTGGGTGAACAGTAAAGCTGAGGTGATCATGTCAATAGAAGATTCAAAGCGTTCTATTAAGGTAATAAATAATAGACAAACTAATAAATAATGACAAACCATCATCTAGCATTGTCTAGAAAGTAATACTTTCAATAGAATACAGGAAACAAGCAAAGATTTCGGAGAGACTATTCATCAGCTATTATAGGGACAGAACAATTTCATGCTTCACATACAAGCATGGCCACTCCTGCCCTTGACTGTTCTAATAATTCTTGCCTGCTGCTAAGCCTGGACAATTCCATTTTTACGCATTCATTCTCTCAAGTAGTATTAGTCAGTGCTGTCTTCATGCCAGCTTCTCCTTGTCCCGCCCTAAGCATTGTGTGGTGGAGACAGTCAGCTAAGTCCATTAAGTTAATGTACCAGGTTCAGTTGCTGCCCTTTGCAAAAGGCAGTGATTTTTTATTTTCTAACTTTGTATCTTGCCTAAGACAAATTTTCCTGATGGTGCTGTTTTGATAGACCTGTAGCATCCAGGTTGGGACATGTGGCTTTACTGATACCTTTATAATGTAAACAATCTTTCTAGGGATGCTACAGGGTAGGGGGTAAAAGGAGACCTGTACTCAGCTTGTAATGCTAACTGGTGTTTATAGAAATTATAACTAATTTCTGACTTATAGAAATCTCTATGAAACAATAGAAGTCCTCTTAAAAAGTAAAACTACGAAAAGGCATTTGGAAGATTTCCAAAGAAAACTAGCCTTTTTGCACAAAATGTAACTCTTGCACTTTCCCCAAATGTTGCTAAAATTGTCTTTTCATCAGGACCCTCTCAAATACCCCCTCTCCCCCGGTCTAGCCCATTACCCCCTCCCCGCACCAGGGCTGGGGCTGGATTTAACCTGCCAAAACAGGGAGGCCAAGGGTGGACTGGGGTCTGGTGGTTAGTTCTGTCAGTCATCATGTGTCTTACAGATGTTTGAAGGCAAAGTCTATTGTCTTTTGGCCGAGTTGTGGGTTTATTCTTTGCTGAGCTTCACCTTTTCCAGCAAAAAATAACAGTTCATGGTGAAACGACAAGTTTTATTTGCAAGACCTACCTTTGGTTTTAGTTAATGATTAGTAAAGATAATTGAAAACACTTTTACGTAGGAAAGGTCTTTTGATCGCAGAAACTCACCCTGCCATTGTTGAGGAAATCTCTGGAACCTCTCAACGTAATGTCAGGTCATTAGAAATGGAGGTATAGCAGGAAGATTCAGAATTTGCTACAAGAGATACCTGAGCTTTGATGCTTGTTTCTCAAGAACAATCCCCTCTCCCAACATTGACCTAACCTGAAGGATGAACTTGGATCCCAGATAAATATTTTTTTAAGCAAGTTAAACTTCTGTTAAATTTGGTCAATTTGGGAGAGAGATTGTGCAATACATTTTCTAATTTAACATCCCATAATTGTTCAGATCTGAGACCACTGCATTTTGAAAGACTGGTTCCCAGTGTAACTTATGTAGGCAACAGGATTTAAAACCTATACAAAGCAGCCATTAGGAACATTGGTGCCCCAGGAGAACACCCGTGAGTGGTTAAGCATATGAACATACTTCTCAGTGAGTATCAGTTATTCTTTAAGAACATATACTGAGTACCTACTACCATTCTAGAATTCTTTGAGACATTGGGGGAGTAGCAGAGAACAAAACAAACCCCTCTCCCTGTAAAAACCATGGAGTTTTCTAGAGGATGAGAGAGAGACCATAAGCAAGTAAAATACATAGGTGCTAATGATAATTTCTGAGGAGAAAAAAAAATAAAGAGGAACGTGAAGTGTGTGTGGGGAGGAGGGAGTGAAATGTTAGACAGGTGTGATCCTGATGGGGTAAGTTTGGGAAGCCTGGTGACGCGAGGGATGTGTCTGGGGGAAACCATTCTAGGCAGAGGGCCTGTAGCCGTAAGGGCCCTGAGGTGGGAGCTTGGTGATGGAACAGGGAGCAGGCCTGTGGGGAGGGTCCCGAGCTGGGCTAGTGAGGTCAGAAGTAGGAGTTATCAGAGAGATAGTGGTGGCCCCGGCCATAAAGGATCTTGCAGGTCATGGTGAGGACTTTGGCTTTTGGCTTTTGCTCTGAGATGTCAAGCCAGAGGATCAACAAGATGTTTAACAAGATCACTCTGACACTGAAGGAAGTCAGGCAGGGCTGGGACTGAGGTGAGTCATGCAAATGCCCTAGTCATGTGTTCACTATCGACTTTGCTGTTTTGTGCATTTTTATGTTTTGTTTTTTTTTTTTTTTGGCATGGATTCTGATTTTTTTAAATGTTGCATGAAAACACCACTTGTCTTGATTCCTGAGTTTCTTGATGCTTCTACATGCTGCATTGGAGGCAGGGCCTCGCTCACCTCTGACCTCACTCTAGTCAGCAGACAGCTCATGAGGTGAAGTAGGGAGACCAGTCAGAAACCATTGCACCTTCTGGACAAGAAGTAGTAGTGATGAACTGGGGGTGGTGAAAAGCAGGTATTGTGGATAAACTCTACAGATGAATTGGACGCATCATGAGATAAAAAGTGAGGAGTTAAGGATGACATCAGTTTTCTGGCCCAGGCAACTAGAAGAGTGGAACTGCTGTTAGCTCAGATGGGGAAGAGCCGGAGCTCCACGGTCGGCATGCTGGTTTTGAGATGCCTATTAATAGCCACATGGAGAGCCTGAGTGCGCAGTTAGGTCCACGAGCTGGGATTTCCTGGGAGTGTTCCAGGCCGGAGGTACTAGTTGGGAAGCTATCTGCTGAGAGATGATATTTAAGCTATGAAATTGGGTGAGATCATCTATGAGCTGTGTGTAGAAAGTAGGTCCAAGGACTGAGCTTGGGGTGCGGGGCGCACTCCAACTCTCGGAAGTCAGGGAGACGATGGAGAATGAGCTGGAATAGTCAGAAAGGCAGGAGGAGAGCCGGGTGAAGGAGGTGAATGAAAAGCCAAGTGGAGAAGGGATTTTGAGAACAAATGAGTGATGAGATGAGCATGTTCTATCATGTTAAGTAAGATGAAGCCTGAATAGGGATGCAGACCTTGGAGCTAGACACCTGGATTCCAATCCTTCTGGTTCTTACTGTCTCCCTGGAAAGTTCCTGAACCTTTTGATGTCCGTACATCCTCAACTCTGGAAGCAGGAGTATTTCTCCTAGAGCCGTTGTATTATATGAGTAAATATGTTGAGAGAGCTTTGAGAGCATTCCTGGCACAGAGTGAGTGCTAGGTGGATGGTAGACCCAGGTATCTATGACTAAAACAAAAGGAGAAAGGGAGACACAGCATAATCACCGAGCACCCCACCTTCTCAGGTTCTGCAGGAAGACATTCCATGGTTTCGGGAAAAGGACTGTTACCTGGATGAGAATGGCTGAGTGAAGAAAGTGTGCGTTTTCTTAGGGAAGGGATGCTTTGTTCAAATGGACGCTCATCAGCAAACCTGCTAGGTGAAGATGTTCCCCGCTCCTGCTGCTCTGCCTCCCTTTGCTCTAGCAGAGACCCTGAGTCTCCATTTCCTTACTTAGAAAGTGTTAGGACAGTAAGAGTTCCTACTTCATAGAGTTGTTTCAAGGATTAAATATGAAGAGATTTAAAATATTTAAAGTGGTTTCTGGCATTTAATAACTGCCCATTGAGGGTTACCTATTATTTTAATTATTATTAATTATTATTATAAGTAATCTCTAATTCCGAGGGGTAACATTTCAAAATCACTTTCTGGGAAGATGAAGTCTCACGCGCTTAGCATGATCCATTGTCCCTCCAGGACTAGATTCCCTTCCGGTGTTCTCACTCCTTTCCCTGCCCCCTTGGGCCACCAGGTTTTCTTACACTTGTCCACGCTCTACTTGGACTGCTGCTCCCTTCCCTTCCCACATCTAACCTTCACCACCTTGGCCCTGTTATCTTTCCAAATTGGATCAAAATGTCTGCTCTATGAGCCTTCCTTTGATACCCTCCCTGGGTGATATTAGTTGCCACGTCCTTAACACTCTCAAGAGAGCCTGAGAGCCCATGTACTATTGCATATAATATTGGAATTATCTGCTTACACGGCTGTCTTTCTCACTACACCGTGAACTCCTTGAGTGTGGGGACTGTGCTGGACTCTTCTTTCTTTGCCCAGAAGGCTTAGCCTGACATTATGCTAAGTGTTCGATAAATAACTTGGAGAAAAAAATGAAAGACCTTGGACTAGCATTTTATAAATGATGGTAACTTACGCCCGATCTGAAGTAAACGGAATCTGCATCTAATCTCCTACTATTTACTATTCTTTTTGCTCCAACCACTTCTAGAAAGTTCAATCCTGGAGTGAATTTACATTTTGTGAGAAATGGATGTCAGTGGTTTCCCTGCATTTACAAATATGTTCTTGTATTTCGGGGAGAGACAAGAGGAGTCAAATTTTGAATGCAAAGCGATCGACAAATAGGATTGACATTTGAATTCACTTTTCTTCTTTTCAATGCCTTTCTGGTTTTATATTTGCAACATCGTGCCTATTTCTTTGGAAAAAGAAGGACCCAGAAGTTATTGAGGGTTCAAGATTTCTGCCTTTCTGAAAGTCACAGTGGATTGGAGTGAACATCTCACCTCCTCACTTGGTTGAGACCTTTCAGTAAAAATTTCCAGAGTTCTCTGTTGGGTAAGGTTAGAGCTGCTGTTCCTGACCCTTGACCCTGATTGCCTCGGGTACCAGTGGGTCCTGGCTCAGGGAAGATGCCAGGGATACAAAGACAGGAAGGAGGCAAGAGAGAAGCAAGTGGGGGAGCACCTGCTGACTTTCCTGCCTCTACAGCCGTGAGGGGGGTACTGTATGCTGTCCTTTCTTCATAGCCCAAGTCCATAAAGAAGAAAAGCATATGGAAAAATTGTACATGTAAATTGAGCTCACCAGATGTGGAAGGAAAACAAAGAGAGGATTTTCAGTGATATTTATTTGGATTTGCCTAAAGTTAGGCAGTGTTGGCAGATTAGCACCCTAGTGGAGCATAAGTTGGCAGCTATGGCAACAGAGAAAGAGGGAAAACAAGTTTTTGGTTTTTTTTGTTTTTTAAATAGTAAACCAGGCAAGACAGACAAAAGTAAGAGGTGCACGATGGAAGGCACACAAAATGTGTGCAGGAAAAGTAGCTTGGAAAAGTTAAAGCAGGCGCAGTGGTGTGTGTGAGGCTGAGGAGAACAAGACGGAGAGGAAGGATGAAGACAGAGATTCAAGTGATCAGCCTCCTTGGTTTAAACACAAAACTATTATTCTCAACTTTAACAGAAGATCCACAGGTATTAAAGGAATATCTGCTACATGCTCAGCAAAGTGCTAGATGATTTAGCCAGGAGATAGAGTAGTTTTGTTAATGTTAGGGTTTCTGTATGTATTTTATGGACTTTTTCCAAAGAGGAGGAATAAGGGCACTGAGTGGAGGGAAACATTGGTTCTGACTTGCTAAGCAGAGGGGAGGTGTTCCTTTGTAACCAAGCAGGGGACACTGGGGCCTATGTGAGCAAGGTTGGTGGTAGCATCCAGTGCCACCAGGATCCCTCCAGATCCAACCCAGGCTTCTCCAGCATTCATGAGCCCATGTTGCATGACGTAGGCTGGATGTAACTCTAACACAGCATGCAAGTTGTACAAGTGGTTTTATTGTTAGTTCCAAGCATTTAGTATCTCCTGGGAATTTTACACAGAAGGACTTCCAGTTGAATTGACATGGTCTGTGAAGGATTGATTACCAAAGTTTATGCATTTGCCTAATGATGCTAAGTCAATATAACTATGCGTTACTTGATAAAGAAGTATAAACTAGCTCCAGCAGTCTCCTTAGAAATGTTTACAATTGGTCTTAAGTTTATTTTGGAAGTGAATCCATATGATAGCTCTATAGTTGGCTGTGTGTCATGAACCATGGCAAAATTAACAGAGGATATGCACACATAAAATTCCACGGGTGCACCTGGGTGGCTCAGTGGTTAAGTGTCTGCCTTTGGCCCAGGTGTGATCCTGGGGTCCTGGGATCAAATCCCACATAGGGCTCCCTGCAGGGAGCCTGCTTCTCCCTCTGCCTGTGTCTCTGCATCTCTCTCTGCGTCTCTCATGAATAAATAAATAAAATCTTAAAAAAATAAAATTCCAAAACGTAGCCATAAAAACATCCCACCAAGTCCCAATATGCAGTGTCTTATTTTTAAAAACCAATATATTATTAGCCAAAAAAATTAAGTTAGTCAGAATCCCTTCTATATTCATAAGGCATTAGAAATGAATCCTATGTTAATTTGGGCCTGGTCAATTTGAACCTAGACAAGGCTTAAAATAAAGAAAAATTAAAGTTGTTCATAGTAGATACATTAACTTATAATTATTGAAAAAAAATCCTTCTATAGTAGGTTGCACTTCTCTGAGAAAGACAAGCTTGCATTGAAATTTACATCCTGCCACCATGATTTTAACTTTTCTAAGACCCTGGTTCTAAGAACAGGAGCACTGATGGGATCCCTGGGTGGCTCAGTGGTTGAGCATCTGCCTTGGGCCCAGGGCGTGACCCCGGGGTCTTGGGATCGAGTCCCATATTGGGCTCCCTGCGTGGAACCTGCTTCTCCCTCTGCCTGTGTCTCTGCCTCTCTCTCTCTCTGTGTCTCTCATGAGTAAATAAAAAATAAAGTATTAAAAAAAAATAAACAGGAGCACTGACACCTAACTCGAAGGAGGTTTTGTTTGTTTTTTCTGTTTTTGTCTTTTAGCAAAGGACCAAATAAATCAGATAATGGATAGGAAAGCACCTAATAAAGTGCTGGGCATACAGAAGATGCTCAATAAATATTTCTTTCTTGTTCTTTATCTGCTGCCTTGGCTGACTCTTCTTAACATCATCTATGGTCATCTGCTAGGCTATTCTTTCTAGAAATTGTTTCGAGGGAAAGAGAAACAGTTTTGAATGTGTTATGTTGACTTCTTTCATGTTGCTTTAATAATTGACCTGATTGTTCATGTGTTTGTTGTCACTTCTCAGTAGGAAAAATCCAGAAGGTCTTCAGTGTATGTGTGTGTGTGTGTGTACATGTGTGTGTGTCAAAGAGCACGTTAATGTTGTGATGAGAATTAGACACGACCTAAATATCAGTGATTAATGAATATTTGAATAAGTTGCAGTACAGTGCAGCTAATAAAACTGCTGTTCTAGTAGGATATATAATTCAGACAGCTATTTGTGAATAGAATCAAGTCAAAAGAAAGCAGGCTAAAAATAGCAGGTGTAGTCTGATTTCCTTCATGTTAACTTTCATCTTCGTAAGGCGTTATAAAAGGCTAACTAGGTAAACAAATCAGTTTGTCATTCTCCTTCGGTTATTTTTAGTTTTCTATAATACATAGCCCTTACTCTAAAACTTTAAAAAGTTAAATGATGCTGACAAATGAATGCCAATGAGAACAAGTCATCAAAGACTAAGATGGGGGTCAAGATCCTATTCCGGGGAAACTGTGGATCATTAATTAGAAAAAAATACTGAAAATCACTACAAGGGTCCAGCTAAACAGGCCAGGAACAGAACAAAGTAGACGTAATGAAATCAGAAGGAATCAAACATAAATTAGTAAGACAGAAAAATCTGTAGACTTGACAAAGGCAGAAGCCAATTGAAAATTTGGCAAACTAGCACCTCTGGCCACTTTGACAAAGTAAAAAGGAGAAACCTATTCCAAAAACAGGTGGGGAAAATGGATGTAGCCACAGATGAGAGACTCTTGATCTTTTTATCAATATGTTGACAAATACAGATGCAGTGACAAGTTATCTAGAAAACTCAAGGGTAAAGTAAAAATTTGAATAAGCTAATAACCACACACTGTAATGAAAAAACTCACTGTTTTACTCCTAAATACCACAAGGTCCAGGTGGTTTTATTGGGCAAGTCTTACAAATCATTTAAAAAACAATTCTTTCATTATAGAGAGCCTTTTGAAGTGTACAGAATAATGGAAAACTGATACTAAATCCACCAATAATTTCATATCTCTGATACAAAGCCAGACAAATACACCACAAAATAGAAAACTATAGACCTCAATATCACATATAAGTCTAGTTATGAGCTACATACAGCAAATTATCAAAATACTAACATACAATGCATTTATCACCAAAATACAAAGACTATGCCACCTTAGGGATTCTATTCATTTAATTCATTTCAGTGATGAAGAAGAAAAAACATGATCACCCCCATAAATTAAAATTAGCACTTAATGCAGCAGCCACTATTGGTTTAGAAAAAAGATAGATTGTTAGTAATAGAAAAAAGCATCCTTAAATTGATGAAGGTCATCAGAAACACACAGCAAACATACTTAATAGTGAAACATTGCAATCATCCATTCTCATTCAAGACAAGTAAATCAACTGTGCGCAACAATTTGAATAAAGGAATACTACAAGAAAAGTAAAAACAAGTTCATCCTTGAAGAAGAAATGGCAAATGAAATGAGATCTAAACAATATAAACAAAACTTGTAAGAATAAATGTAATGTGAAGTATCCAAACTCTTTATGAAGAAAATGGTAAAATTATGCTGAAGGATCTAAGGAAGGCCTGGATACATGGAAATGTTCTTATTGAAAAGTATCCATTCTTCCCATATTATCAATCTAACGAAATGCCAATTTAAACCCCGATAAAATTATTTTTAAATTTGACAAATTAGGTCTAAAGTTCATCTGGTAGGAAAAACAGTCGGGAAATACCACAACATGTACTGAACGTATAGCATTCCCCGGGGACCAGCCTGATTAAAAGTTCAAATTAATACAGCCATAGGAATAGACAAACAGATTTTAATGGAAAGAAAAAAAGAGGTCTAGACTATAGTTTTGTTTATGCTGGAATTTGCTGATCGGTGTTATTTCAAAAGATAGATCATAGACACTTTGAGAAGGAAGTTGGCTTACCCTCTCATGGCATATACCAAAATTTTAAGTGGATTAATGAAAAAAAACCTTTAAAAACACTGTGTAACTACTGAAAGAAAATATGGAGGAACATTTTTGTTATCTTGTGAAGCAGAAGGGCTTCCTAACCAGGCATATCAACCACTAAAAATAAAAAGGCTAACAGATTTGGGGTGCCAGGGTGCCACAGTCAGTTAAGCATCTGACTCTTGGTTTCAGCTCAGGTTGTAATCTCAGAGTGCTGGGATCCAGCCCTATGTGGAGCTCTGTGCTCAGCAGGGAGTTTGCTTAGGGTTCTCCCTCTCTCCATGGCCCTCTGCCGCTCTGCCCATCACATGGACATGTGTGCGCTCTCTCTCTCTCTCTCTCAAATAAGTAAATCTTAAAAGAATTACACATATCAGTAATGGTACAATAAAGTTAAAAAGAAGCCACAGACAGGAAGAAAATGATTGCTACTTTTATAGGCTAGACCAAGAATCAGTATCTGTAATACACAAAGAATACTTTGATCAATAATGAAGACTGATTGAATAATAAGATTGATTTATCTGCTGATGTGGACAAATGAGCAAAGGGCATGAGCAGTCAATTCACAGAAAAAGGATATAAAAAAGAGTTTGTAAACTTACTTAAATACAGTCATCAGATGACAAAAGGTAAATTAAAACAAAACCCAGGATGCCTTGGCTTTGCCTATTATGTAGCAAAATTTGAAAAGATTTCAAAAAATAAACAGAGCTAACGATTCCTGAGCACTTATTATATGCTATATGCTGGAAACTGTAAACCCAATTCATTTAATTCCATAAAAACTCAGTGGGGTTGGCATTATCATTCCTATGATGCAGGTCATAAATCAAGTTAGGGAGGTTGGTTAACGTGTCCAAAGTCACCCAGGTAACAAGTGGCAGACCCATAATTTGAATGCAGGTACCGTGGCGCCAGAGTCTGTGTTCCTCATTACTATATTCACCTTAAAAATGTAGTTGAATGGTGCCGAAGGAGTAGAGAGGTTGTAATATCTATCCAGCTTTCCCTAAAGCATTTTTGTGAGGAACCCTGTGATGCCACAATGAAACTGAAGAAGCTGACACTATGAGCCTATGTCCTCTTCCATAGTGCCAGGTGGCTTGGGTCATCGGAAGCACTACAATGACTTAGACTCTTTGCTGGAAAGAAAACAAGCTATTATCATCTGAGTAGGCCTGTGGGCAGGCCCTACTCTGATGGGTTCACCTGGACACATTCAAGATCTGGCCCCCTTTGGACACGGTCCAGGATGGATACACGGTCATTGCCAGCTCTCTGCTATGCACCCGGTTATACCCCCGAAGCCTCATGCCCTATACATTTATGGCAGAATGTGGAGCCTTCAGAGATGACCAGGGGATGTATCACTTGACAGGATGTGGCTTGGATTCCACGTAAATTTCTATTCTTACATCTAAAGTGTTGGTTCCTTCTTCCCATTGACTGTTAGCTCTTCTGGATTGGAGATAGCCAGAGAGGAGGGAGCCAGCTATGGGTCAAACACCTGATGTGGTGCGTTGCTGGCTAGTGGACACAAGTCCTCCCCATAGGCACCAAATGCAACTATTTTGGGAGTGGGATCTCCTCTCTGTCCCTCTGTCTCTACCTTCCAATGTCCACAGAGTTCCTCTTTTCTGTGTTCTATTTCTTGCTCTCTCTAATCCTTTACTTTGCTCTCTCTCCTCCCTTGGTGACAGCCCTGACTAGCGAAGTTGCCTATTCCACCTGGAAGGTATATCCTCCTCTTAAGGCAAGATGTTAACAGCTGTAGAGAAGCAATGCTGACGGATGAAATTTTGTCAAGAAACTGTTATTTTGCAAAGATGCTTTGGGCCAGCTGATAGTTTGATGACTGTGTGCTGATGTTTAAATCTATACACTGTCTTATTGGGAGTAGTTTGAAGTCCTAGATAGAATAACTTAAGATAGCAAAACCTAAGACATGATGGAAATTGATTGCACTGTTATCAAAATATCTATGGAGAAAATAAAGCTATACCAGAAAAAAATTCCATTGGAACTATGGACTTAAAATTATCAGAGAAGAACAAGCAGATGTATAATAGACAAATGACTGTATTATGATTTTTGGGTGTGTCCTTATCTGTGCAGACATGTATATGTATACGTATCGATATGCACACACACCCCTGGACTAAATCTCAGCATTGTAAACATGCAAGAAGTGAGAAGGTGTGTCTTTCTGATATTTTTGTCCTTTTTATTTTCTTTTAAGTACTGATTCAAAGTCAGGAATCAGATACAATCTCATCTGAAAAGAAAAAGCTATCTGAACTCTTGGGCAAGTTAAGCATGTCATCATTCTTGCAAGACAGTCCTGACACGGAGACATTCATTTTGTTTTGTTTGAGGGAAAAGTTAATTTCAAGTAGAACCATATATTTTCATTTAAAAAGTGTATCCAAAACCGCATAATCTGTGGCCCAATGGGAATGCCTCCTGCTTTTTAGCATATTCTTAAGTGGGTAGAGTAGGGTAGGAACATTTGATCTGCTTCAAAAGACATTTCACATTTATTTGCTTAAAATGCCCTTTAAATATCAACGAGAAGCCATCAAATCCCTGGGATTTAGCTTGAAACTGTAAATTACACAAGGAAATGCAGGCGAGAAAGTATTAACCTACACGTGCTTTGTCAAAAGAGAACTTTGAGATTTAACTGCACGCATTCTTGGATTTTAGCAAGTCATAGTCCCTCTGTTAAATCTCCCCCTCCTCAATTTTTTTTTAAAGGATTTATTTATTTGAAAGAGAATGAGCATGAGCGGGAAGTGGGGCTGGGTGGGAGAGGCCAAGGAAGAAGCAGACTCCTCCCTGAGGCCAGAACCCGAAGCCCCTGGATCCCAGGACCCAAGGTTACGACCTGAGTCAAAGGCAGATGCTTCACCCACTGAGCCCCTGGGCACCCCTTGTATGCTCTGGAAGTCAACTTCACTGTAATATTCTGCTCAGAGAATGTGTCCGGTTTGAACGAATTCCTTAATTGTCACTTACCATGACTTCCTAAGCAGGACCCTATCCTAAACATTGTATCACTCTATGGCATATTCCAAACTAGCAAAAAAAAAAAAAAAAAAAAAAAGGAAAAATAATTTAAGGGCAGCCCGGGTGGCTCAGCAGTTTAGCGCCACCCTCAGCCCAGGGCCTGATCCTGGAGACCTGGGATTCAGTCCCGCATCGGGCTCCCTGCATGGAGCCTGCTTCTCCCTCTGCCTGTGTCTCTGCCTCTCTCTCTCTCTGTGTCTCTCATGAATAAATAAATAAAATCTTAAAAAAAAAAAAAAAAGAATAGCTTTGGTTGACATGAGCTGACGACAGGTAAGACCTGCAGGAGCTAGGAGAAAGAGCAGACTCCCTGCCTGGCTTTACATTAGAGTCACCTGTCCTGGGGCAGCATCCTCGACTCCCCCCCCCCATCCCCCAGACGGATTCAGAGTGACCTAGTCTGGGCTGGGGCCCCGGGAGATGGTTACGGTGTCAGCCTCCAAAGTGATCCTGGCTGGCCGCTGAGCTGAGAGCTGCTGACCGAAGCTCTAGTCTCTACATGTTGAGTGTTGAAACAGTGGACAGTGACTGAATTTGCCCCACCTGTCACATAGATGGTCTAGACACCATGTAAAGGAGGTTGTATTAAAGAGAAGAAAAGGCCTGTAAAAGGTAGACACGAGATGATAGGACAAAAGGGAGGATGATTCCATTTTTTCTCTAATAATTATTTACATTTTCAGCATTCCTATTGAGCAAATCTTTTCTTAATTGCTAGGGGCTAGAAATACCATAAAAAAATAATCGCATTCTGACTAGAGTCTGGCTCAAGTGAGTTGTTTTCAACTCTGTTTCCATGAGGACCGACCGATAAGCAGTTTATATTCCTGCTGTGACTTGCTGCGGCCCCGTCGAGAGGGAGCAGGTGTGAGAGGAAGGATGGACGGTGGGCAGTGAGGAAGGCCAGCGTGGAGGAGAGACAGGCCCAGGTGTGGGGAGCGGTCGGCTCACGTTGCCGATGAAGCACCTCCCCGGGTCCGGGAATTAGGACTGCGGAAGCCCTTAAAGCCTCTGTATGGGAATAGCTTCCTCATGAAGTCTGATCTTGACCTTTATCCTGCGTTGTGTACACGTCTACTCTCACTTGTTGCTCCTCTTGAGATCCTACCCTCACCTCCCACCCCTTGTTCCGTTACTCAACTTAACCTGAGCTCACAGCGTAGAATGCAAGAGGCTCCGCACACACCCGCTGGCTCAGTCTCCCTCATATGTCCCTTCCACTATCCTCCTGCCCCAACACCTTCATTGGCCTCATCAGTCACTACAAGGAACAGTCCATTTCCTTAGGCTGATATTCCGTGCCTGCTGTGAGCTGGCCCAGCCTCTACTCGCCTGGTCACGGTCCCTGCAAGTGTAAAGTATTTATTCCAGGTTTCTCCCAGACACACCAGTTACTTTGGAGACTCTTTGATCTTTTTTCCTATTTGTCATGTGCCCAGTTCCCATACTTCCTTCCAGGCTCCCTGGGTGAGATAAACTGAAGCTGCTCCCTCCGGGTGTGTGGAGATTTATGGGTCTCTGAAAGCCCATGCAAGCACATGTGGACATGAATATGTAGCTACACGCAGGTGTGAATCAACTCCAGGTGGCCAGTGTTGGTGGCATGAGATCACATGGGAGACTGCTCCACACGCCCCTTTCCCTCTGTAACTGGCTCTGACCCCACCAAGTCCTTTACAAATCCTTCAGCCTCAGGTCAGCTCAGATACGACTATCGGAAACCCTGAAAGCCCTTTTACGTGACCTATTGTTGGTAACGCAGAAGATTGAGAGATGAACAAGTGTTTTAATCCAAAAATGATATGGGGAAACTTTAATAGCAGGTGGAAACTGCATGTGTTGGGTGAGGGGATAGGTGGTGGGGGAGAAATGCAGAGCTTTACGATCGGACCTCATAGGGACTCTACATTCCATTAAGGTTCTGCGATGATGGCTAATTTTATGTGTCAACTGGACAGGGCCACAGGATGCCTGGAATTTTGGCCAAATATTAATCTGGGTGTGGTTGTAAAGGTCTTTCTGGATGAGGTTAACTCTAAATATAGACCGAGTAGGGCAGATCGTTGTCCCCAAACGTTGGTGGGTCTCATCCAATCAGTTGAAGACTGGAGTAGAACAAAAAGGTCAAGTGAGGGAGAACTCTGTCTTCCCGGGAACGTCAATCTTTTCTGGACTTGAACTGAAACATTGACTCTTGCATCTCATACCTGCTGCCCCTCAGACTGGAAGCATATGTCATCTGGCCTGGGTCTCCTGCTCACTAGCTTCAGGCTTTGGGGCTTCTTGGCCTCCGTAATCACGCGAGGCAACCCCTTACAATACATCCCTTTAGCAGATATATTTGAGAGGTGCTGGTGGCTAGCACTGGTGCCTTGCAGACACTAGAACAGGGACAACAGCAAAACCATTTCTGTATATGTACTGATGGGAATCCCAGTACCATTTTTCCGGACAACCCTGTTGAGTACGTATATGTACATGGTTTCGGTGCTGTCACGTTCCCGGTAACTGGAAGGGTCAGGCTACAGATGGCTGTTGTGTTCTCTTCACTTAGTAATGCTACCCAACTCTTCCCACCAGGCCCCACTCTCTTAAAGATATCCGGGTAAGAGAATTGGCCGAGGTTGGAAATTCTAGAATGGCATAGCTTGAGAAGAACGGAATGCCTTTGCATGTATGTTTAATTTCTAAGTTGACTTACAAATTGGGAGCGTGTTAGTCACAGCATGCGACGTAGATGGTTTTCAGCCTAAAAGCAGATGTTTATTCAATAGCTCTGGGACCAATTATCTGTGTGGCAGGTTACAGGGACCTGATGAGCTGTGAGTGCTGTATTTCATTCATTCTTGGATTCATGTTGTGATGTCTCTCTTTTTTTTCTATAGAGACTATCCTTTTGAACCTATTGCTGCATCTGGTTTCCTCAGACCAACTTGGAAAAATTAGGTTGAACACTCAGTTCTCACCAAGACTGCCAACCACTGATTAATAAAATATGTTTGATCCTTGAGTGGAGCTTAACAAAAATCCAACTATCTGAAGCTCTATATCGTAGTAGCCCTGAGGCATTCAACACTTGGAATGAGAGACAGCACTGTGTTCCCTTTCAATAAAGCAGATGATGGAAGTTCTAATTTTATGCTAATTTACGTGCCTTGGCATAAATTGTCCTCTGTAAGTCATTCCTCCTCATTTTTAGTCAGCCACTGACTTCCCACGGCCATTAATTATTATGTATGCAACCATCATTTCACACCTGGATTTTTGTCTTACGTAGACCTTTAGCCTTTTTTCAAACTCTAACGTCCTCTGTGTGAGGCTCGTTAATTTTCTCAACCATTTCCTTATGCTACTTTTCTATTAAAAGACTTTCCGTGGCCCCATATTGTATGACTCTGTCAACCAATGTCATCCCCTATCAAACACACCCAACTTTATATTAATTTCCAGCAGATAGCTTGTCTCTACCCAGACCTGTCCAGAGGCCTAGGAGTCAGGAGAAGAAGGGAGGCAGGGAGTCTGGGGGTACAGAGGTACAAGTGCAAACAGCGTGGATGGGGAGGTGGAGTAAAGTTGGAAGGCCGAATGCAAGCAGAGCTGAGGGGATCAGGAGCGAGAGCGACAACAGGTAAGGCTAGTGAGGCAGGTGAATGACATTAATCCTGGCATGATAGGGTGTTCCTGCTTTATTGTGAAGTCAGCATGGAAGAGCTCTAACAGGTCCCTGTGCCCTTCAGGAAGGCAACTCCAGGAGTGTGGCTAAGAATGTATTAGAGGCAGAAGGACTAGCTTAGGGACAGATGGGGACATGTAGAGAGGCAGGGCCATCACCTCCCCAAGGACAGGCACTCCTGTTTTCAGCTCTAGCCCCTCCACTGCCACTTAGTAGACACTTTGTCATGCGTATTTGCTGGGCTGAATGGAGATTTCATACAGCCTCTCTGTCTACTCCAGAGTTCTGTTCTCTCCATCCTAATTTTGTAGTTCCATCACATAATAACAAAATACACAGACTTTTGCCCTTTGGTGTCCATTCTGGATTCCCAGCTGGGGAGGGTGGCCGGACAGGCACACAGGATCCAGTGTTAGAGGTCTGCCCTTAAGAACCTTGTAAACTTGCGCCAAGCTGTTTAGCCAGATCCCAGTGTCTTCATCTTGAATTTGGGGAGCGTGATGCCTGCCTCACAGTATTGCCAGAGTGATGCAAAAAGATAGGACAAGTGCATGGCATGGGGTGGAGTACATGGCCCCCGATGATGTTCTTCTAGGCCTCTTCCACCTCCTGTCCTGCTCTCCCCAGTTGGGAGGCTCTGTTATTCAACAAGCAATAGTGGGCATCTGTTCTGTGCATAGCAAGGTGTTAGGTCTGTGCATTGAAAAGGAAATGGGGTAACTGTCTTGCCTTTCAGGAACCCCAATGTAGCAGAGTAAAATACTCATTTTCCAGCAAAGTGAGAGACTTCAGAGGAGAGAGAGATCGAATATCCTAAGACCGCAATGGGAACCCTGGGGAACGGGTCCCTTAAAGTTGAGGACAAAAGTGCAATACATCTTTGTATCCAACACAACGTCTAGAATAACGCTGAACTCAAGCACAGGATCCATCAAGCGGTTCCCCTGGACAGATCAACACAGTAATCCCAAGAGATCCCCTTCCTGCCCTTCTGTCCGGCCCCCTCACCCCCCAAAAAAGGAAATGGTGATCCCGAACTCCTTCCTCCTCAGTCCTGATCCTCTGCTTAGCTCCTCCCCCATAATTTTCTCTTCAGGGGTCTGTTGCCTGCCCTGTGCAGGGGATTGATTTGGAGACAGGTTGTATTACCTCCTGGCTGCACTTTTGTCCTGCCAATAACCCTGCTATCTTCTATCTGCACCTTTGCAAGTGGCTGTGAGTCCTGAGGGGTCTTCTTTGTACCCGGGAAAATAACAGGGGCCTGAGAGGCTGGCACTCCTGTGTGAAGACCCGGATTTCCATTCTGCTTCCTTGCTGTGATGACCCAGGTTCCTTCAAATCATTTTACACTGACTTAATTAGGAGCCCCTGCCCTGCCTGTCTCTGTCTCGGAAAAACTGCAACGGTGTCAGGGAGAAACTGTTCCTAATTTGCTCCACAGGCCAGCCTTGGAGATGGTTCTCAGCCACCTGACCTCTCATTTTCTACGCCTTGACCTCATAGGCTCTCTGTCTCCAGCCATATCCTAACAGGAAAGCAACAAAGGAACGAGATGACGAGAAGGTATCAGCTAAGGTTCGCGCACTCTTGCTGCTGTTCTAAGCACTTCGTGTGTAATTTCTGATCCACAAAATAACTTTGACTTTACAGAAGAGGAAACAGGCACAGAGAAGTTAGATAATCTGCTGAGGATCACACAGCTAGGAAGTGCTGGGGCCGGGATTCAAGCCCAGCCATGCGGGGTCTGGGGCCTCCCTGCCACATGCCATGCTGTGAATCCATCCTTTAGGCCGCCGTGCTTTAGGGGATCCTTGGGACTCGTGAGAGACTAAGTTCTTATTATAGGAAGCACTTGACTTTATGGCTTGCTTTGAAAGGCAAGTGAAAACAAGGGTCTCTAGACATTATGGGTTTTTCTCCTGTCTTAAAATACCCTAAGGGGCCATGTGATAGCATCTTGGGCGGTTCCAGTTCTGGTTCAGGCACCTGGATTAGGTGTCTGTTCTGTAGTGAGGGAGAGACTTGGAGGGATCTGGGAAGCGTGTTGCCCTAATGTCCTTAATAATTGTTCAAAATCAATAAGTGAATTCTTCCTCAAAGATCAAACAAATAGCTGTCATTTGAACATGAAGACTCCTAACTCTGGGAAACGAACTAGGGGTGGTGGTGGAAGGGGAGGAGGGCAGGGGGTGGGGGTGACTGGGTGACGGGCACTGAGGGGGGCACTTGACGGGATGAGCACTGGGTGTTATTCTGTGTGTTGGCAAATTGAACACCCATAAAAATTAAATTTATTATTAAAAAAAAACAAATAGCTGTCATTCAAATACCTAACCCTTCCCCTGCTTCCCTATGACACCCCCGTTGTTGGCTGTGCCTCTTCTCCATCTTCTCTTCCCTACCATCGCAATTCCCTTGTCCTACATGCCATTCTTGGAAGGCTTTGCCAGGCTAGTTAACGTGCTAAGGGATTCTAGGCTAGTGTGTTCTTGAATGTTAACACCTCCGAGTGTCCCTATCACTCACACCCTGTATCCCAACTAGCTCATATTTTAACGAGGAACTTCTGGAAACATCCTCTTATTATCCTAAATGAATAATCCCACTGAGGCTGGTGGAGCTGCTATTTGGGAACACCTGGGTCTCAATTTAAAGCTCCAAACGAGGGCAGTTTAAATATGGGGCTCCCTTAGCATTCATAGACCTGGCAGCCCAATTACTCTTTCCCGGGGGAGAGGGGTGTGTCCTCCGAGTGGGAGGGGCTGTGCCTGCAGACACTAGTCAGGTTTGGGCGCAAGGAAGCGAAGTCACTCAGGACCATTGCTTTGTGATTTTGGAGACGCCCCTGTGGCTGTGGTCCCCGGGCCTGGACATTTCTTCTGTGATCTGCACCTGGCACTCTCTCAAAGTCATGAAACGGGTCTCCTTCAACTGTGTTTCTGGCTGTGCCAGGAGGCATGCATCCGGGCAGAGCGCGGTGGGTGGGACTCCTCCTTCTGGGACAGAAGGGACCGTGGCCCCTAACCACAGGGGCCCTGCTGGCCTGGCACCAGTATCTGTGCGGGGACTCAGGCTGAATTAGACGTGCTGTGCCCTGGGGGTGGTACCAGGGAAAGGGCCTGCCCGAGGGCTGGGGGTCTGCACTGAGGTTCTTACCCTAACAACAACAACAACAACAAAATGTCTTTGGTCCTTGGGAAACTCATTTAGCTTTTGTCTGTCCAATAAAGGACCTCAAAATTGAGTTTCCAGGTCTAAGACTCAGAGCTCAGACTGTTGGACCTCAGCACCTCTCCACCACTCTTTAGCCGTGTGATCCTGGGCAGGTGTCTGCACGTTCTTAAGACTTGGCCCCTTTATTGGAAAAATGGCATAGTAATAGCACCTGTTCCAGAGAATTCCACAGGGTTGAATGAATCTACGTGCCCAGCACATGGCAGGAGCTCCATCAGGACGGAGGAGCTATCACACGTACCACTGTCATCATCATCATCATCCTAGGTGCCGGTTCTGGTCGGTTGGCAGTAAGTGCCTGCATCATGGGGCACTGCTGGGGATCTTTAGGAGACAGGATTCCTGACACGGTCCTGTCCACAGGCCAACACAGACTCCTGCTGCACACATCAGTGTCTGATCTCTGACTTCCATGCAAAGTAACCAGAGGTGTTAGGGTTTAAACAAATCTGAGAAGCCAATTTACGTCATGCAAGAGGCCCCAGTGGGAAAGCACTCAGTACAATCCTGGAGAGAAGAACACTGAAGGTGAGCTGAGAGGAAGGAGAAGCAGTGGCCTTGATACACAGAACCCTGCAGGTGCCCGGCCGGTGTTCTAGGACGCGGGGCAGTGCCCCTCCCCTCACTTCTTTGCATGCAATGCTTGAAATCTCTAGGGTTGTTTCCTTCGGGGACACGTAGGGGACAAGTGTTCCTCCCACCTTCCCTGGGGATTCTCAGCCTCTCTTCCCAGTTTCATCGAACCTCTTAGATAACTCATCACCGGGTTCATTATGTCCAGCACAGTAGGGGAAGCCTCCCTACATAATCCGCCCTCTGCTACGTGAGCCCAACTAGGCTTCTAAACTCTGGGTGAGCATCTTGCAGCTAACCAGCTTGGCACAACTGGAATGAGGTGTCGTGACTGAACTACCTTGAAGAGAATATACATGCTGAGTTGACTATGAAGAACTTTGGCATTGAAGAGGTCTGGGGGCACCTGGGGTCCCTGTCCGTTAAGCTTCTGACTTTGATTTTGGCTCAGGTCATGATGTCAAGGTGGTGAGACCGAGCCCTGCATGGGCCCCATGCTCAGCTTGGAGTCTGCTTCAGGGTCTTCCTCTGCCCCCTTCTACTCATGCTCTCTCTCTCTCGCTCTCTCTCATAAATAAATAAATCTCTTTAAAAAAAGTATAAATGTGGGTCACCTGGGTGGCTCAGTTGGTGAAGCATCTGTCTTCGGCTCAGGTCATGATCCCAGACTCCTGGGATGGAGCCGCACATAGGGCTGGCTCCCTGCTCAGCGTGGAACCTGCTTTTCCCTCTTCTCCCCACTTGTGCTGTCTCTCACTATCTCTGTCTTTCTCAAGTAAATAAAATCTTTAGAAAAAAAGTAAAAATATTTTTGTATAAAATGCTTTGTAAACGAGAATATTCTATAGCAATAAGGTATTAGCAGTAGTCAATTCTGCTGTGTTGAGCGTTGTGCTCTTTGCATCAGTTGGGCATCCCAAAACGATGATCATTTTAGCTGCTAGAAGAAGAGGAGACATTACTACATCACTGAAGGTAGAACCTTGTAGAATTGCAAACCAGTTCTCTCACTTAGTTCTTCCTTCTGGCCATGCTGTCATGTGCTAATTCTCATAGCCATACTGTTGCTAGGGGGCAGGATGCTGTGCATAATCTTGCAGAGGGAGTGGGTTATCCTAGTCCACATCATGGCCTTCCTCTTACTATTATTACCAGGGATGGAGCCCTCGTGGAATAAACAAACCTGGAACTATCTTCCACATGATCGTTAATACCTGCATATGCAAAATTCCACATATGTATCCACAGAAGGACAAAAAAAAAAAAAAGCTGAGTTTGCATATCTTTAAAAAAATCAAAATAAGGAGCTCAAGGCACCAGCACATTTAGGTAAGGGCAGCCATTCTTATAAAAGGAAATATTTAAAATTTTGGTCTGGATGAATCAAAAAGACTCAACACAAAATCCGAATTTATTAAATTAAAAACTCTAAGTAGTTCCTAAGACTGAGATTTTCACTGGATGAAGTTCCACGGACTAAAATGATAGATTAGCTCTCCTGATCTGATCGGCAGGAAACACTTGCTAGCAGCTGCCTGGATCCTACAGTATCAGGCCAAGGAGCAGATGGGATTTAAATTTCTCATAGGTAATGTCACGGCAGTGATGTTTCCTCTCTTCCAGATGCTCCCCTGGGGGTGGGGGGAGGTGTTGGGACCGCTCAAACTGCACTTTAGAGGATCCTGGTTACTGTTTCCATGAATAAGATCAAATGGTGTTTATCCTCCATCGATCAATACCGTCTTGTTTGAACTGATTGAGTCATTTAGAGACACATAAGGTAATGACAACAGTTGTGCAACAGTACCCAGCGTGCCTCCCCGCTTGCTCGGGGATGACAGTGTTTTAAAAGACAGTTATTGAAACAGATTAGTAATGTCGCCTGGCTCTGTGATGAAATGAACGCACCCCACCGCAGGCCACCCCGCGGGTTTGAAGGACCGGGCGTTGGGTTTTTCACCAAGAGTTTCCTAGAGCACCGTTCTCTAAAATCAAAGTATACTGTGTTTTGTTGGGGCCGCTTCTGTGTCGTTAGAATAAAAGAAAAGTGAGAGTTTTTTTTTTTTTTTTGTCTTTTCTGGATAAATGGTTATTCTTGGTGACCAATCAGGACTTTATAATTTGTGTGTGGTTTTTGATTTAAACCGTCTCAGCGTGGTTTTGGCAAAGAGCAGCTAGTGGGTAAGTTTGGGAAAAGGTCTCAGGAAACTTTTCTGGAGATTGTTACAGGTGGAGAAGTGGGAAGGGGGAGCGAGCTCTGCTGGACTCCTAGCAGGTGCCAGGGATGGTGTTTGAGCCGTTTTGCTAGGTCATCTCACTGGGTCGTCACGAAATCCTGCAGGCCACCCTGCCACCCTTGAGGAACTGAGAGTCAGGGAAGTTAAGTAGAGCACCCGGGCTACACAGCGCGGAGTCCGGGAGGGGGCCTTGCAGCCGGGCTCGGTCAGAGAGTCTGGTGTTCTTTCTCTAAGTGCTTTGGAAGTTGCCACGACAGGCGTGGTCCGGTTTGGTAGAAGGGGGCTAGGCCATCGGGTACCTCCGACATCTTCAACTGGGCTGATTTCAGGAGGTTCTGGTTTTATGGAGCCTGGATGAGAACCCTAACAGTGATTTGTTCTTTCCTAATCTGTGCTCTGAGGGATGCTATTTCTGAGACATGTTAATAGATGTCCCTGAGGGATGTTCGGTTGTAAAGGAAGCTTAGGGAACAACACGTCTCACACTCAGAGATGCTCACAAGAAGTACATACACGGCCGCACACAGGACATCCCAGGCCCTGCAAGCACGACTACAATGGTTTCACGCTTGGGCTCTGGAGTCGGACCACTTGGCTGAGGAACCTGGCTCTTCGTTTCCCAACTGGGTGATGGGGAGCCTCTTAGGCAACTAATCCCTGCTCTATTTTCTCATTAGTAAAACGTTACACTAGTATCTACCCTATGCGGCGGGTCTAAGAAGAATACAGATGAACGCATGGAAGGTGCTCCGGAGTGGACTTGGCCATTTAATGCACAATAAACGTTTGTCATTTTAAAGGATGACTCCAAACATCCACGTAGTAATAGGTCCTGCTCTAGAGCGTCTGACTTCCTTCCCTCAACCTGCCAATAGGGTCACTTTTGGGGGGCCACACGTATTAACGTCCACTGAATACAGTGTGGGGAATGTTGTATTTGAAACGACACAAAACAACTTGGTCTTAACCCAGTTAAAAATAATAACTCTAAAAAAAATAATAATAATAACTCTATATTCAGTGTTTTCCTATCCATCATGTCGCTTCGTATTTGCCCACAAGTTTTTTTTTTTTTTCTTTTCCTTTCTTTTTGCCAATTCTCTTTCCCCTTCCCTTATGCTGGATAAACAATAAACTGGAACAGCAAAGTGTGAGAATCTTCTCAAGTGGACAGTATCAATATAATCCTGGAAAATATGGTCTGGAAATATGAACCAGTAAGTCATTTGTCTATTATTCTGTATTTAGCAGAGGAAGGCCTTAGCACTTCAACAGGCGAGTGCTCTTATTCCAGTAAGCCCTGGTAGCTCCAGACCGATGCTCCTACTGTAATCCCTCGGCAAAGATAATGATGGATGCTTCGGACCAGACCAATACACCTTTGAAGCTTCTAAATTATGACAAAACCCTCATCCTGCACAGGGCACAAATAATGCTGTGTTCCTCACCTTCTTGAAGTCATGCTATACACCTCCGAGAAGTCCTACCGTAAAGACACTTATCTCAGAGCCCGGTCTCCTTGGAATTCATTTTAATGCTCATAGAACGAAAGTATTTCAACCAGAGTTTATGAGATTTCTGGTAGGAAAGGATATTCCTGGTAAGCGCTCTGACACCTTTCTTAAGACACAATCGTATCATATTTTGGTTATGAATTGTCTTTCTGGAGTGAACAAAATGACCATGTGACAATATACCCACTGTGGCACCGTTGCCCAAACCATCCCAAGAAAAAGATGTAATTATTAGCTAGCCCCAAGGTTGAGATTTAACACATTCAAAGCCAGTCATTTTCCACATCTGTTTTTGTCCCTTCCTTCCTTCCTTCCTTCCTTCCTTCCTTCCTTCCTCCCTCCCTCCCTCCCTCCCTCCCTCCCTCCCTCCCTCCTTTCTTTCTTTCTTTCTTTCTTTCTTTCTTTCTTTCTTTCTTTCTTTCTTTCTTTCTTAATTTTTTATTGGAGTTCAATTTGCCAACATATAGCATAACACCCAGTGCTCATCTCATCAAGTGCCCCCCTCAATGCCTGTCACCCAGTCACCCCACCCCCCGCCCACCTCCCTTTTCTTTCTTTCTTTCTTTCTTTCTTTCTTTCTTTCTTTCTTTCTTTCTTTCTTTCTTTCTTTTCTTTCTTTCTCTTTCTCTCTCTCTCTTTCGTAAAGCGAACAGCTTAAGGCATTTCTCTGGTGAGTAGGATCTTGGCAAAAGAAATAGCAAGAATTTGCCAGGGTGATTTTGCATGGGGCCTTTTCTGTGGGGTTTTGTGTTTCAGATTTTGGTTTTGGGTGATTGTGAAGGACAAAGGAGCTGGAAGGAGAAAGTTGAATCTACGAAATCCCAAGTAATGCTAGCAGTTATGACCTATACGGAGAAATCAGAATATGCCAGTGATGTTCATGCTATTCCTCTTGTAAGTACATTTTTTTATGTTCCCAGAGGTCTTAGGACTAGGACACAGTCAACCACCACTCCCCCAGCTGGCTGGCCACGGCTAAATAAACTTCTCAGCAGCATTGGCCCTGCTCTTGAACCCAAGGCGGCAAATCTACTTGTCAGCCCCAGACATGGATTGAATCAAGTAGCAGAAGACGGCTGCCTTTGCATTCTGAGGGTGTATGATTATTCCAATAGATTCTTTTGTTTTCAGATTGCTCCCTTAGTATAAAAACAGCCAGAAAGCGCCCTGTGTCAGGTTCTATGGTGTACAGAGCTGTTCTCACCGCATTCCCACTGAGCCGCACTGCACAGTTTCAGAGTTGAAGCAAGAAAAAGCAAAACACATGGACCGTACCTGAGTGATTTCAGAGATCCCCACCCGGAAAAGGGTTCCTTGATTATGGCGAGTTCAACGTGTCACTCCGGTTATGCTCTAATCAACATATCAAACTCCAAAGGTTCAGTGGCTTTAGGTTTGGTTTACAATTCCTGGGAGTTAAACTTTAACTCACCCTGTCCCTTGCGTCCATACAGCCCTTTGACCAGATAATTGGGTCACTACAGCTCCGCAGAATCTACATAACTGCCAGGGGCGTCTGTTTACAACATTAAAATATGTTTTGCATTAAAACCTGTGGATGCGAATATTATTTTGAAGCTCTTTTTGTGAATTCCATATTCAAAAAGTAGAACTTACTGCAGCCTGGGTAACTACGGTTTTATTTATGTTAGCTCCCTTGTTTTCTGTGCCGTCAAAAGGATATTGAGTCTAAGGTAAATTTGGGAGAGTCTCTCTTTCCTCCCTTTTTAATGCTCCCTTTTTATATTATTGTATTGCAGGGAGCGAAGTGTGGAGTTTCAGGTCAGGTATTCAGATAGATGCTGACTTACAAAAATAAAATACACAAAGCATTTATATAACCGAGTAAATAGGGTCAGATCAGGGTGGGGAATCAGTCTTCTTTTTATGCAAGCTACTCATTTGGATTTCAAGAGCGTGTCCTTCCTGCGAGGGCATCACCGTCAGCTGTGGACTGGCTAATATGAGATCCGCAGCTAGTGTTCAAGGCTTGAAATCTTGGTGGTAACTGTGTTTCTTGAAGAATAAAGTGACATCTTCAAAGCTATAACCTCCAGATTCTAAGTTCCTTGGTACGAGCTCTAGTCCATAGAGGAAATTCTTCAAGGTAGTAAGCCCACTTGAAAACAACCCAAAGCCCTCCCAATTTTGAGTAAATTTGGCTTATGGATTTATAAGCCATAGCCCCCCAAACTCGAATTAGAAGCTACCTTGCTTGGCTTCAGTTCAAGTAAGAGGACTCTAATTCTCTAGGAGCCAGCTCTTGGCAGAAGCACGTTGGCCGTGGAAGAGCGTGGAGTGAGCAATCCTTCCATGATATGGTCGTAGGGGAAGGGGGGTCACCCAAGTGCTTGGGTATCTAAAGCGCAGGACACAAAGCATATTGCTGGGATGTTAGTTCTGCTTATGTTTTTTTAGTTCTCAGATGCCTTGTTTGCCTCTGCTTCTCCCAAAGTGATGCACGGCCAGGTGAGACACAGCACTCATTTTGCCCTGAGACGTGCTCTGGGAGTGAGCCCTGGGGGAGCACTCACTACACAGTTGCGTGAGGGCCACATCCTGGACAACCGGACTCCCATGGAGAGGTTTCCCTGGAGAAAGTTCAGTCTGGGCTCAAATAGTTTCCACACATGTGATCCTGACCTTGACTTTGCCTGGTCCTGCAGAGAACGGTAAATATATATACATATATATATATATTTTACTTTTTGTAAAAAAGTATATAAAATAAAGTATAAAAAAGTATAAAATATTTATATGTATAAATATATTTTACTTTTTATAAAAATATTTTTGTAAAAATATATATTTTTTTACTTTTTGTATTTTTATTGAAAAATATATTTAAAAAATACAGATTTTACCATTTACAGATTGCAGATATAGATGCTCTAAAAGAGTTCACTCTATTTTGTTGTTTTATGATACCTCTTGCCCCTGATACCACAAACATTCCAGTCTTGTTGATATCAGTTTAGAAAGGGGGGCATGGGAGCGTGACCTGCAACATACCTGGTGAACAGAAAGACAAACTGTTCAATTATAAATTCTTTTTTATCTTCTGTACAGTATTGCATTAGGGAGCCACAAAATTATGTAGCATCATTACAATGAAAACAGGTTAAAAATGAAGAAGATTATTACATAGAAATGCATGGATTCATTGTCTCCTTTAATATATTTATTATATATATATATAAAAGAATACTATATATATATATAAATAAAAGATTTTATTTATTTATTCCTGAGAGACAGAGAAGAGACAGAGACACAGGCAGAGGGAGAAGGAGGCTCCCTGCAGGGATCCCAATGTGGGACTCGATCCCGGGACCCCGGAGTCATGCCCTGAGCCAAAGGCAGACCCCCAAACACTGGGCCCTCCTGGCATCCCTGAGAATGGTTGATATTTTAAGATTGTCAGTCCTGGGAGAGTTTTCCTTGTTGTTTTGTGTGGTAAGTGCTTGGATGGGGAGAAGTAGAGATGAGAAAAGAAAAGCTGGGATTTTAGGTGTCTGGTAGAAACAGAAAAAATGCAACAGGTAAAAGAAGGCATTTATTGACTAGTTATTAAAAAAAATTGGTTTATTATATGAGGGGTCCTGGCATTCAACAGGATAGGGCTCTACTCAACTTAAACCAAAGTGTTTGAAAATAAGTTAAAATAGCCCTAAAGTCTGCTCATTAAGTGGGACAATTGACATATAAATCATAAGAGCAAAGGCAATAATGAATTTGGTGTAATGATATTGCTGGAAGTTTTTTTCTTTATTTTCTAAATCCTTTATTTTTGCAATAATAGGGTTATAACAGTTCACAGTAAACAGGGAAACAATGAACACTCTCTCTTGCGAATACATAAGGGGACATACTGTGGCACTGGGACAAGGGGAAAATCACCCCATGGCCCTGATCCCATGAGTCCAGTCAAGGGAAGTAACCGTACCCAGAATGGCAGGGGTTGCCTTCCAGGGCCCCATTCTCCTGGGAAGGACAAAGCCATAAACAGCCAACTGTTATTTAAACAAAAACAAATCATTTTAAATAGTGGCCGGTAAATATTTTTTCACTCATCTATTCTACAAACAATTACCAACGACCTACTATCTGCTGGACGCTGTGTCAGACGGGTAGTTATTTCAAATGCAGGTTGCCTCTCTTAGCATAACACGAATTAAGTAGGTTGTGGCCAACATCTTTAGAACAGAGTAGAAATTATGAAGTGAATTGCTTGGAAAAGGGGCATGTTCTCCAAAACTTTTCAGCTTTGTGTGTGCGTGTGCGGGCAAACTGGTTATGATCTAAAGTTTATTGTGAAGCACAATTTGAAAAGCGTCAGAATAATATGCTAGTCTTTAGGGATTCAGCAGTTGACAACAGAGACACAGAGTAGACACGTGAAGCAAATACTCCTCACAATACTCAAGTATGGTTGGAGTAAGTATCACGAAGGAGGAGTACAGGATGCTAAGCAAAGCATTCAATGTAGGGACCTAAGCTAGTGTGGAGCTGGGAGGGAGTTGAAGAAAGTCTCCCAGAACATCTGACACCCGAAGGGGGGAGGGCGTCAAGGTGGGCATTACAGCAGGTGGAAATAGCACAGTGGGTGTCCTGAATCTGAAGAGTTTGGCACATTCAATCAACTGGGAGAAGGCCAGGTGTGGGGGGCGAGTGGGGGAAAGAGGCTGGCCCCAGCTGGTGAGGGCTCTGTGCCATGGCGCCACAGATTTCCAGTGCTATCGCCAAGCAATCGGAAGTCACTGGAAGGATTTTAAGAAAGTGAGCCACATGGTCTGTGTATATATTTTGAGTGCAAGTTGAAGAATAAATTGTCATGGAATGATATTACCTGCCTCTCTCCTTTTTTAAAAAAAAATCATATATGCTTAAGAGTTATTTACTCACATAGACATTCAAATAAGAGTTAGTGATTTGGATTTGAGGCGGGCGAAGCCTTTGACAGACCAGTTAGAGAAGAGGTAGCAGGTGATGGTGGTCAAGATTAGGATGGGGGCATTGGAGCAAGGAAGAATGGATGGGGGAAAAATATGCAGAGTGGTCCATCGTAAGTGCTCACTAAATGCCAGTTATCACCAGTTTGCATGTGAATTATTTAACTTATGGATTTTAACTAATCTGGCCTTAAATATCAAACTGACTTTGCCACCCATCAGAGCTGGCATATTTGGGTAAAAATAATTGATTATTGGGGATCCCTGGGTGGCTCAGCAGTTTAGTGCCTGCCTTTGGCCCAGGGTGCGATCCTGGAGTCCCCAGATCAAGTCACACGTCGGGCTCCTGGCATGGAGCCTGCTTCTTCCTCCTCCTGTGTCTCTGCCTCTCTCTCTCTCTCTCTCTCATCAATAAATAAATAAATAAATAAATAAATCTTCAAAAAACAGTTTTTTTTTAAAAAAATTGATTATTGATGGTTTAGGTAAAACCTAAAGCTCTAAGAAACTTGAACTTTAATTCAAAGCCAAAGATTGCCAAGAGCAAGAGGTTTTCCTTCCAGCCGAAGTCCTTCCTCTCCTACCTCAACAAAAGGTTTCTTCACCGTTTTCAATGTCTTATGAATTCAAAAATACATTTTGGGTATTTGATGGGGGGTATTTAATGAACCGAAATGTAGTGTTATAGAAAATGAAAGGGCCACGCCAGACACACTACAATAGGGCAAACGTCTAATTCTCTCTCCTCGCCTGCGATCTAGAAAGAGCTCTGAGCCAGGAGCTGGTACTTGGAGAATCCAGTGCCAACATGATCACTTGTGAGTATGTAACCTTGAGCAAGCTCCTGACCCTTGTGCGCGTCTCAGTGTCTCGCCTTTGACAAGGACAACGTCACCCTGGTGATTACGGAGAGGGTCAAATGAATTGGCATATGTGAGAGTGATTTGAAAATAATAGAGTACTGTCAGAGCACCGAGTGGAATAATTGCAGAGCAAATTAGACCTACATCCTCAAGGCTATGTCGGTGCAACGTTTTAATCTGTGAAATACGGACTTGGAGGGTTGAGGCCTGCTCTTTCAGGGGTGCACGGCATTTTGAACTTGAAAGCTTGGTGCTGTTCTCAATGCCTACGAGACTGGGGAAGAGAGCAGAATCTGATTCACAAGGTTGGAATCCATCTGGTCTCTGTCGTCACATCTTAGGGTTTTAGACCTGTGAGACATATTGGTTTTGTAACTAGAGCCATCTAGTGTTGAATTGATTAAAACATGCACATGGGCACGCGTGCGTGCATGTATGCACATACACACACGCATGTCTGCACACACACATATACACGCACACCCCCCCTTTGCTTTGTGCTCTAGAAAATAGTATTTGGTTCTCCTGACACCTTTGAATACTGTTTTCAATATGCCCTATTGTAGGATAAAAAGACTTGAAGATTTATCCAGTCCAGGTTCCCCCTAAAAACCATGGCAGCAAGTGGGACACTCCACACTCTATCCTTTAAACATGAATGGACTATCTCCCTCTTCTTGGTCCCTGTTCCTTCTCATAGTCATTCTTGGGTTTAATGAATGATCTTGAAATTAGAGTTTCCAAATGTTGCATTTTTTTTAAAGGAATATTATTAGTTCAACCCCAAAACAAAAGCAAATGCTGATTTTTGTCAAAGAGCAATTTTAGGAAAAAAATTGTATCAGTACCGATCCGTTATCTTCCTTTATTAACATTAGAAAACACTAATTTTTGGGTCTTTAATCTGCATAATTTGCTGTGCTCTATTTTCTTTACAGTAAAATAAAATTTCCCACAGAAAAATCTCTGCTAGCTTTCAGAGGGGTTAACACATCATCATCATCATCATCATCGTCATCCTCTCTCTCTCTTTTGCCTTCTCTCTTTTTAAGTAGTTTCCATGGAGCCCAGTGTGGGGCTTAAACTCATGACCCTGAGATGAAGACCTGAGCTGAGATCAAGAGTTGGACACTTGATTGAGCCACCCACGCGCCCACAACATCTCTTCTTTAATGATCCTCTTATTATTGGTTTCCTTGAGTTTATTTTTTAATTTTATGTTAAAAAATATATATCTGTGCATGCGTGCACCACACACACACATACCCTAGGCGAGACAGGGCCTAACCGTAATCTTCCCCCCGTCACACAAATATACTACTCCTCATGCTCATCTGATATTTTGAATTCTTCAGACTAACAAAGAACCTGGGAAGTTCTGTGTGGCCATCTATAGGGCATCTTGAATTTTTTTGCAATAAAACTACATCCGGTCAACTCAGAAACCCCAGGCTTTTCACATCCAAGTGAGAAATCATTTATCAACGAACTAAAAAAGGGACGATCTTTAAAATTTTCTTGATAAATGCTGGAAGGACTTGGGGGTCGATAACAGAAGTAGAATAATAAAATGCTAATTGTATGCATTAATACCTTTTCAAATGAGAAGGCTGAACTCAATGGCAAGATCATTGCAAAGGGAGCATTAACTTTTCAAACAAAAATGAGGTTGGGGCTATAATGGGCCTAATTCCTAACTTCTGTTCATTGCGATTTATTCAAAAGGGGGCCTTACCTCTCAAGTGTACTTTTGCCATTTGCAAAGCACTTTGTCAGGTCTTCACAAGAACCAGGCCGTATCGGGAGTGGGCAGAGTGTGATGTTTAATGACACAGACTTTGCCGTCCAGTCGCTTGGGTAGAAATACCAACTAACCGGTCACTAGTAGCTAACCTCGCGTGTGTCTTCTAACGTCCCTGAGCCTCTGTGTTCAGGTCTGGAAATGGGGACAATAGGAACAGCCTCTCCAGGTGAGGCTCCCAGGAGAAAAGGTGTAAAAAGCGCTTCGCCCAGAGCCAGATTCATAGAAAGTTTTCATCTGTATTATTTTGATATTGCTCAGTTTTATAAGGAGTCTTGAAGGTTAGTCCTTCTTCCATTATCCCAGCAAACAGAAAACTGAGCTCTTAGGAGACCTCAAAATGCACTGCTCTGAAAACTAGTGCCTCCCGTGAGGAGCTCCAAGACCATTGACTCGGGTGGTTAACGACACCAGGCACCAGTGGGGTTGACACTGGAGGGTCAGCAATGCGAATGCGCTTTGAGAATCAGATCTCTAGAGATTAGGATGTCTGTATGTATTTGTGTTTTTTTTTTAATCCTTCTAGCAACTCTGGGAAGCAATTAGGGAGAAGGGCACTTTCCTCTTGTTCTGAGGGAGAGACAATGAGGTGACAAAGGGTTTAATGTTTTGTGCAAAGGGGTCTCACACCGGGAAATAGCACAGAGGTGAGCAAAAGGAGTGGGTTTTTATTGTTTACTCGAGCAGCCTTGGAAGAAGTTTCCTTCATGCCTTTAAGCATCAGTTTTCTCTCTGTGGGATGGGACGGATGATCTCTAGCTTACCCTACTTTATCTGGACTAACTGAGCCTTGTGTTTGTGTCATGCCCGGCACTTGGTAAGGTCCTTTTCTTCTCCAGGTCTCCGCACTGTGGTCCATCCACCCTGGGCAGACCTGGCTTGCTGCGTGGCCTCCACTGCCAGATTTGCACACGGACTGCTCAAGAACCTTCTGTGTCCTGAATCTGGGGATGCAAGTCTTCCCTCATTTCTGTAACATTCTTGATCTTCATTTCTTTTTTTTTTTTTTGTATTTCTTAAAAATTTTATTTATTCATTAGAAACACAGAGAGACACACACAGAGAGAGAGAGAGAGAGAGAGAGAGAGGGAGGCAGAGACACAGGCAGAGGGAGGAGCAGGCTCCATGCAGGGAGCCAGAGGTGGGACTCGATCCCGGGTCTCTAGGATCACGCCCTGGGCTGGAGGTGGCACTAAACTGCTGAGCCACCCAGGCTGCCTTTTTTTTTTTTTTTAAATTGAGAGAGAGAGTGAGAGCAAGCACACACTCAGGGGGTAGAGGAAGAAGCAGACTCCCTGCTGAGCAAGGAACCCAATGCGGGACTTGATCCCAGGACCCTGAGATCACACCCTGAGCCAAAGGCAGATGCTCAACCACTGAGCCACCCAGGTGCCCATATGTCCTTGATGCTCAATTTCCTTCTCTCTAAAATAGGGTATTTTGCGAATAACAATATAAAGTGCTTAACCATTGTCTGGCAGACTCTTAAGTATTCAGTGCGTGTTAGCTATAGATTATTGAAGCAAAACAAGAGATCCAATGATTTAGTTCACTGTCCAGAAAGATTTACTAATGCAGCAGGAAGGGAAGAGTTCCTTTATACTGTTATTTGACAGAAATATAAAGGAGACAGTGTCAGGGCTCACAGCCTGTGCAGCTTGTGTGGGAACACACAGAGTGAGCCTGGTGTTCAGGGTGGCAGTCATCGTGCCCGAGGCCTGGGGTGAGAGGAGGCAGCTCATGGTGTAAAATGCAGAACAGGTTGTGTTTGCTTTGGCCAACTAGAATATTTTTGGATTTTTTTGCTGGAAATATTTTGGCCTGTCCACACAAATTACTTCTAACCCATTAATTTCACACAACAGAGCACCACTGAGCACAGAACAACCAAACCTTCCAACCTCCCCCAATTCTGTTCACTCAGTTGGAAAACGAGCTCCATGTAAACGGCAGTTACTTTGGAGTCGTTTGCAGCAAAAGGGACATTCAACCAAAACACCAATTAAAGGCCCATTTAATTCAGCAAGACCTACTTTGCTGAGTTCTTTCGAGTTCAAACATCTGACTGGCTGACGATGCCAGAGAAGTTGTTTTTTCTTCTTCTTCTTCTTCTTCTTCTTCTTCTTCTTCTTCTTCTTCTTCTTCTTCTTCCTTTCTTCTTCTTCTTCTTTCTTCTTCTTCTTCCTTCTTCTTCTTCTTCTTCTTCTTCTTCTTCTTCTTCTTCTTCTTCTTCTTCTTCTTCTTTCTTCTTCTTCTTCATTTTTAGCAGGAAAGTAGATTGACATTTTTACCGTCCTGTGAACCTTGTACATTCTCATATGACTGTAACTTAGGACAGGCCTTGAAAAATGATTTCATCTCATTAGGACTATCCTGTGTCGTGTAAAATAAACAATCATCCCAGGTCAGATAGAAAAAGCAGGGAGCCAACCCTGGCAGGTCCGCCACATAATTTTGGAACCTTAGTCTCCCTGTCTGTAAAATGGGGGTCTTCATTGCTTATCTTCAGATGCGCTATAAAAGAGTAAGGATTTTTTTTGTTTGGGGACCTTACCACCACGCTGAGCGCACCGGCATCTAATACACTTTAGTTTCCTTCATAGGCTGATGAAGGATTTTGGGCAAAACAGTCATGCTATGGGTGGGAGGCCGTCCTCTCCCCCAGGCAGTGGCGCGTGGCAAGCCTGACTCACTGAAGTCTACTCCTGTAGTGAGCAGTATAGATTTAAGGAAGGAGAGCCTTTAAAAACAAAACAAAAACAAAAACAAACCAAACCCCAAAACCCAAAAAACAACCCAGAAGCAAAGCTTAGAATTAAAACATTAAAATAATAATAATAAAAAAATAAAACATTAGCTACTCTTTAATGAGCCCACCTTCAGCTTTTCCAATATTGCTTTGGGAAAACCGTTTATAAATGTGCAAAAACAGAAGTCAGAAGTCCAATCTAGTGATTGCCTGCCCTGCTAGCTAGCTCCATGTGCCTCTCTTTAGGAGTGCTTTTTAAAAAGCTTTTAAAGGAATGATTATTGGAGTTTGGAACAAGTGCATTCCAGAATTTTTATGAATACTTCCTTAAAATAAACGTCATTTTTAGAACAGTTTTACATTTACAGAAACGTTGTGAAGACAGTGCCTTCCCATACATCTGGACCCCAGTTTTCTTCTTCTTTTTTTTTTATTATTCTTTTTCAGTTTTATTATTCTTAACATCTCCTATAGCACGTGTGTTACAGTTAATGAGCCAATATTGATACATTATTTCTAATTAAAATCAATACTTCATTCTGACCTACCTCCTTCAATTTTCCCTAATAGTCTCTCTGTCACAGGGTCTCCCCCCACAGATACCAAATGCGTTTATTCATCATGTCTCAGGTTCTTGGCTGAGGTGGTTTCTCTAATTTTCCTCATTTTT
This sequence comes from Nyctereutes procyonoides, assembly GCF_905146905.1. Taxonomy (NCBI): domain Eukaryota; kingdom Metazoa; phylum Chordata; class Mammalia; order Carnivora; family Canidae; genus Nyctereutes; species Nyctereutes procyonoides. The sequence continues at coordinate 28,323,575 of NW_026575043.1, forward strand.
GATGACCCTGGCAATCTTGAGGGGTTGATACAGAATTTTGTAGAATGTCCCTCAGTGAGAATTCACCTGAAGTGTTTCTCATGATTTGACTGGGGTGATGGGTTTTTAGGAAGGTCACGGAGGTAAAGTGCTGTTTTAAGCACGTCATGTCAGGGATGCATACTGTCAGCACACTTCGGGACTGTGGATGTTAATCTGATCCCCCGGCTGAAATGTGTTGATCGGGTTTGTCTACTGTGAAGCCACTCTTTATTTTCCCCTTTGCATGCACGCTGCACTCTTTGGAAGGAAGCCTTTGCGCAGTCCGTACTCCAGGATCTGGGGCTAACTCCTGCAGGGTGGGGTATCTACTTAATTTATTTGGATATCTTTTTTTATAAGAAAGGATTTACAAAAAAACATTTTATTTATTTATTTTAGAGGGAGAGAGAGAGAGAGAGAGAGAGAGAGAGAGTTACAGGGCGGTAAGGGGGAAGGTGGGGAGGAGAGCAGAGGGAGAGGAACAAGCAGACTCTGTGCTGAGCCCAATGTGGGGCTCGATCCCAAAACCCCGAGGTCACGACCTGAGCCAAAATCAAGAGTCGGTCGCTTAACCAGCTAAGCCACCCAGGTGCCCAGATTTGGAAATCTTCTGCATGGAAGATTTGTCTCTTCTCCCTTATTCACTCGTTCATTCGTTTATATCTGTGTGGACTCATGAATATCCACTTTATACTTTGGGTTATAATCAGGTACTGTTTTCTCGCTCCTATCATTCCAGCTTCGGCTGTTGGGAGCTCTTCGATTGGTTGCTCTGTTGGAGCGTAGTTGTCACAGTTAGTTCCTTATTTAAGATTGTTTCCTTCACAGAACTGTGAACTCCATCAGGGCAGGGTATGTGTCTTATTTCGTCTTATTGTTTACCGCTGTGTCCTTAGTACCCCGAGACATTCCTGAAACACAGGGTGTGCTCAGCGAATACAGCGGGAAGAGGCATCAATGACTGAGTGAAAGGATGGGTCAGGCACTGCGTAAGGCACACCACACGCGCTAGTCCTAAACTTCCGAAAGGAAGACCTTATCCCCTCTTTTATAGAAACGCCCAAGGTCACACAGCCAGCAAGCAAGAGCTTGGACCCAACATTCCTCACTTCACACACACAGGCTGCCTGACCACTGCTCCTGAGAAAGATGGTAAGACTCTCCAAAAAGTCTAATTATAGGTTATGCCCATGTGTCAGTCATCACTGCCATCATGCATTCTCTCCTTGTTTCTTTTTCTTTTATACTTCCATACAACCAGGTGCTGTCTACTGTTGTCAATGGAAACAAAAGAGTCAGTGGAAGTCTCAAGAAAATATTTAAATTTTGTCAATCCTTTCCTCAAGGTGTAAATTGTGCACCCTCCAATCATTTCGCACATATCCCAGTTTGCGTGAGGAATTCCAAAATTTGAGTAAGATTTCAATTGATGCAGGGGACTCTACTATACTGGGGAGAGTTGAATAAAGGACCCTTCTGATCTTCATTAAAGGCCCAGTTGGGACCCTTGGTTTTATTTTATCACCTTATAAGTTGGCGACAATGGGCAGTGGGGTGTACAGGTAAGCAAATAGGCTTGGGGATGGAAAGACTGGGTTTGACTCATCACGGCTCTGCCATTTCCCAGCTAGAGACCTCAGGCAGGTTCCCCAACACTTCCAAGCCTCAATGTTCTTTATAAAATGATGATACTCAAAGCACCCCCCTCATAAGTGAGGGTTAAGTGGGGGCATTGTGCGTTGAGGGCATAATACAATGCTTGTCACACAGAACTCAGGACCCAACAGTTTCTGTTCTTATTGTCATTATGACTATTTCCTTTCTTCTCTGGAAATCAAAGTATATTTGAGTGTTTTATTTTATTTTAATGGAGGCCTGATATGGAATGTAAGGAGACTGACTGAGCACTCATTCACTGCACGTGACTGATTTTAGAGGACGTTTGATTTCAAGAGGAGTCTCTATTTTTCTTGCAAATATATTATTAACTTGAATATATTTATTCTTAAATATTTAATATATTACAAATATATAAATATATTTATTCTTATTGGAGTCTAAGTTTTTAAAAGTTTTGTTTATTCATGAGAGACACACAGAGAGAGGCAGAGACACAGGCCGAGTGTGTGGGGAGCCTGATGCGGGACATGATCCCAGGACCCCGGGGTCACAACCTGAGCCAGAAGCAGGTGCTCAACTACTGAGTCCCCCCAGGTGTCCCTGTAGTCTAATTTATAAATATCACTTCCAGGCTCTGTTCAACTGGCACCCTTCATACTCTGATAAACACATCTTTTTTTGGTGACTATGAACACAGCCCATCACTCACTACACTGACTTAAGAATATTGTCTTCTAAGCCAGGGATATGCCAAATTCCTCTTTGTATTACGGCAAATAATGGCAGACACTATTCAGTCAGGTTAAGTGCGTTGGACAATGAGTTATGAGTTCGGTATAATCTCTGCTGCCTGCCAGTTACCGTGACCTTAAAGAATTGCTTTCTGATACAGTGTAAAGCTTCACCAACAAATCATCATTCAAGCAATAAATCACTGTTGCCTTACAGAACCCCACAACTCCCACCCTCTTCTTGGCCCCACCTCTCTAGTTGTTTGGCCTGGTTCTGAAACTGCAGTTGGCAGTCCATGACAGCAGGAAATGGGGTGGCCTCTTGTGGTCATGTTCACCCAATGGCTAGGGTCCATTGCAACAGTTAGGTCATGCATTGGCACATATACTCTATTTCAGTGACTTTAAGACACACGTTTTCTGTATTTTAATATTTTAATGTGTCCTACGATCACCGTTGGCCAGGTAGTCCATGGGATGTTGTCATTGCTCTACATGCATATCAACGTTTGAAGAATGGGTGTCTCTGGGTTGGAGGAACGTCCTGGAGAGAGTAGTGGACTATTCCTTTACAAAAAGCCATTGCCAGTGGCCGTAATGGCACAGAAAAAGGTGATATATGGAAAAACCTAGATCTAAGGAGAGTCAGACTAAGTGTGAAGTTTTGAGATGATCTTAAACTTGTTTTCCATATGCCCTCTTATTATGTATGAGAAAGAGATAGAATAAAAACCTATGCCCAAATAAGTCTAAAAGAGCTTTTTTAGTAACAGAGTTTTGAGAAAAATCTAAATGTAAGACAGCATTATGTCACGGGGATAGAGGTTTTTCTTAGTGGTGCATGAAATAATGGTGTATCCAAAATATGCCAATGGATGGCATATTAGTTTTGACAAAATATGGTAGCTGGATGTCTTCAGTTCGTGTAGGCTTTTGGTTTGTTTTAGAACTTCTGGCTCCATTTTTCAGCCAACACCCTTGGTTTACTGTGTCAGCCTCATTATCATTAGGTTGGCTCAGGGCCTCACATCCCCACACAGTGAAATCCAGAGGAAGAGTGAGATCTTAATGGGCCTGCTCTTCAGTTAGCCTTTGTTTGTAGGGAAAAGCTGTCCACTGCATGGCTTACTTACGTCTGGTTTTATAAGCCAACTATTGGCAATACCTATGATTAAGAGTAATCAGGGTCAAATTTGAAAACCACATGTGATCATACTCAAAGGGGAAAAAATGGAAAATAGTCAAAAGGCAACTCTACAATGCTTTTCTTTTACTTTGCGTCAAAGTAATAGTGCCAAGGCACTTTTTTTTTTTTTTGCAAGGCATACCTTTAAAGTTTAATACTATTGTTGAAACCAAAATCTCTTCCCATTACCTGATTCGACAAGCATTGAATTTTCTATTTAAGATTTTATTTATTTATTTGAAAGAAACAGAGATGGAGGGAGAGAATGGCCGGGTTCTGAAGCTGCAGATGAGGCAGGGAGGAGCAGAGGGAGAGGGAGAAGCAGACTCTTCGCTGAGCGGGGAGCCTGGACATGGGGCTTAATCCCAGGATTCCAGGCAGATGCTCAACCAACTGAGCGACCCAGATTCCCCAAGGAGCAAATTTTCTTATTTGTGCAAAATGAAATCTATTTGTAGTCATCACATATAAATACGGGCAAAGTTGTAAAACACTGTCTTGGAACAAACACGTATGGTGTATGCGGTTTGTTTGTTAAAGTAGTCTAGAGCCCGAGTATTTCTATTGTCATCACAAATGATGTCAACATTTCAGAGAATCGTAACTGGGTGAGGATATTTGAGTGTAGTACCTGTGAAAACTAAACACTGCTCTTTGTAAGGTATTTGCCGAAAGTGGACTGGTATCGGCTGAGCGTCTTTCTAACTTGGGAGAGAGAAGAGTTGGGATCTCTTCTGTAAGCTAGGTGTGTGTTTTAACTTATAACCTGCTTTGCTTCTGGGAAAAGGTTCGAGGAGATGCTCTTGGTGATTTGTATATACAGATAAGCAGGTTTGTTTCTTTTTCCCCTAGAGATAAGATGATGGGATTTTTAAATTATGGACAAAATGGTCAATTTCTTTATTCATGAGAAGGACAGTTGGACCTTCTGGTGTTGGGGTGAAAAGTTAGGTTTTTTTTTTCTCCGCACCGTCGAATTGGGAGAAGGGGGTCAGAAATCCTAGGGAAATAAGGTCAAAGATCTCATTGGTGCCCAAAAAGGGGGAGTGGATGAATTCCACTCGGCTTTCCATGAAGCCATATTAGGTAAGAGCTGTCTCGACAGTAGACTCTGGTTTTAGAGACACCTGCCATTTACTAGCTGTGTGACTCTCTCCTGATTTTGTCACCTCTGACCTTCGTTTCCTCATCTGTAAAGTAGGAACGATAGTTCCTCTCTCATTCTCGTTTGACATGTTTCTTTCTTAACATATCCCAGTCATTCCCTATTTTATTGCATTTGTTGGTTTTACCTTTTTTTTAAAAAAAAGGTTTTATTTATTTATTCATGAGAGACACACAGAGAGAGGCAGAGACACAGGCAGAGGGAGAAGCAGGCTCCCCATGGGGAGCCTGATGCAGGACTCAATCCCAGGACCCCGGGATCACAGCCTGAGCTGAAGACAGGTGCTCAACCACTGAGCCACCCAGGCATCCCTCATCTGTTGGTTTTACTTATTACCTGTCCCCCTGAAGATAACATAAACCCCATGGTTTGGGGCTCAACCTCTGTTTGACTCATTCACTGCCGTGCTTCCAGTACTTCACATGGTGAAGACGGATGAAAATAAATATGTGACTTAAGGAATAACATCCTTGACTGGACAAGAGGGAACGGAATCAAGGAGACAAACTGGAAAGGGTGGAAGGAAGAGGGGCATAGCTCAGTACTTCTCCAAATTCAGTGCACCCATGAGTCTCATAGGGATCTAGTTAACAGGACAGGTTCTGACTCAGTGGGGTTGAGGTGATGCCTGAGGGTCTGAATTTCTGACAACTCCCAGGTGATGTCAAGCCGATGTTGTAGGGACTAGACTTTCACTAGAGAAATTATTGAGTCAGACACTGTAAGGGATGGGATTAGGTGACTGTGTTTTTAATAAACTTCCCAGATGGTTATGAGCCATATCAAAGTTAGAGAACGGTGGGGTTAGTGAAGGAGGAAAGAGACATTAGGAAGCACGGAGGGACTGGCTGGGTTGGAATCAAGTAAATCTCTAATGACAGTCAAAGAAACTAAGATTAACATACAGAATTACTTAAATGGGATTTGGGGAATCCTCTCATATAAGTTTTCATTAGATTGAGAAAAATGAGGCCTTCAGCACGGATTCCAACCTTGCTAAGCTTTATATTACTTAAAATGAGAACTTACATAGCCCTCTCAATTGAATGCCTAGTTCAATTCTAGTTTCCTTAACTCGAACGCCTCCAAACTTACTGGCAAACGCTGCAAACAAGTTGAAGAGCTTTCTAATACCTGGTGCCGTTTATAAAGAACCAATTCTGTCTAATAAATGAAATTTGCCTCCGTGGCAAAGTAATAGGAGATAATGAGAATGAAGTAGCCAGCGTATGTTGGCTTCAATAAGCTTTTCTTTGTCATATTTGTAAATTAAATTTCTTTGCAAGGTTCTATGTAGGCTGCACTATCAGTGGCTTAATATTAATAATGAAGAGGGGAAGGGAACATACTAGGTAATATTTTGCAGGTGTTTGGCCTCAGGCCATTGCTATATATATTTTTTTTTTTACATGGCTTTAATGATGAGAAAGAGAGCACAGTCATTAAAAAAGCCTTGACAGAGCTGGTATCTCATGGGCAGAATCTAAAATTAAATTGTGTTTAAGGTGATGCAGAATATTAATATTCACCTAATAAGTGTTGCGCTGCCTGTTTGTATATCTGTCAAATCTGAAAAGGACTTTGAGCAGATGGAACAGGTTTTTCAGTGTCTGGTGGGCGAAGGCCCTATGCTGGGTGTGGGGCGAGCACAGAAGGGCCTGAGCATGAACTTCAAGCTATTGGCCGCCCCAGGAAGAAGAAAGGGTGAGGGCTCAGGTAAGGGAAGCAAGGTAGGAGGCTTGCATCCTACCACATGTGTCAAGAGCAGCCCAGGGGCATTGTGGGAGGTGGTGAGAGCAGGGAATACAGATGTGATTTTGGAACTAAGCAACATGCCTCAAAATGTAAAATACGCACTTGGGCTCTGCTGTCATAATCTGCACCACATCCAGTTGCTGCTCCAGATTTTGTGGATCTTGAAATATATATGTATGTTTCATTATAATTATAAAATTATATATAATGCATTATATATATAATTTCATTATATATAATTTCATTATAATTATAAAATTATATATAAAATATAATATAAATTATAAAATATATAGTATTATATATCATATTATATAATTTATTGTATTTTATAATATTTATCATATTATTTATTTATATATTATTTATATTTAATATAATTATATTATATATTATATTATATTATATAAATATAAAATAATATAATTATAAAATTATATATGATTTTTAATATATATAAATATATATAATTTTGAGGTTCCCTCTTTATGGGAAAAAAATATACTAACAGGGCCCTGCAAGAGAAGGACCCTGAAGCTTGGGCTTCATTAGCTTCATTGTTAACCTGCCTCTGATTAGAGCTAGACGTCCGAGTTAGCAGAATTTTTAGTGCCACAGGCTGAACGCATCACATTTTTTTTTTAATTTTTGTTTATTTATGATAGTCACAGAGAGAGAGAGGCAGAGACACAGGCAGAGGGAGAAGCAGGCTCCATGCACCGGGAGCCCGATGTGGGATTCGATCCTGGGTCTCCAGGATCGCGCCCTGGGCCAAAGGCAGGCGCCAAACCGCTGGGCCACCCAGGGATCCCAACGCATCACATTTTTTACTCGAGTACTGGTTGTGTGAGCTACGTTCGGCGTTGGAGCACAGCATTACACAGCGGCTGCATAGGATGAGGGTGATCTGATCATATGTGTCGACATAGAACAATCTCTAAGACACTCTCAGGTGACAAAAGCCAAGTGCAGAGCAGTGTCCGTAGTGAGCTATTACTTATTTGAAAAGTGGGGACGTGTCTACACAGAGATAGAGATGTGGTGAATAGCTCCGAGCCTGGAAACCGGTGGCACTGTTGCCTCTCGGCAGGGGCGCGGAGAGGGGAGCCCTCGGCGTGGGGACACATGCTTTCCGCCTCCTGCCCTTTGCCGTTGTTCGGATGTTTACCACCCATGTGCACTGATAACATTTCTGAAAATACAGTTTAAAAGACGCCACAACAACCCAAACAAGGCCTTGGAGGAACCGGCTGTTGCACAGGGTGAAGGTGGGGCCCAGGCGGGAGGATCTCCCTCCCCAAGGTGTTGGGGGCCTTGGGTGTGGATATTCCAGGGAGCCCGTGGCTCCTGGGGTCCCCGGGAGGCATTTAAGGAGGCGCCGAGTGGTGTCGTGCAAGAGGATGGGTGTGCGCGACACTGGGCAGGTGGACACATCGAGTCAGGGAGTGCACCCCTGCACCCCGTATGGAGGGACGTGATACAGAACAGGGCCCCAGGACACAGAAGCAATAAGGCCAAGCTGGTTAGGAACCCAGGCGCCCAGCGGTGTGTCCTGAGTGGCTTTTCCATAGAAGGTTGGGGTGTGTGTCAGCTGTCGTGCAAGGTGGGACACACGGGTGGGGGGCTCCTGTCCCCATCAGCCCTTCGCAGCTTCTCTGCCCGATGCCTCGGGGAAGTACAGGCCTCGAGGCTGGGGTGAGAATCCTGGGGGCCTTCCCGGAGGCCGTGGCACCTCGTGCAGATGGGGAGGAGGGCATGAAGTCGCGGGAGCACGGAGGACTGAGGCCTTGCTCACTGGGCACTCCGGGGGAGCAGGGCGGGGGTCCCGGGCCGGCCCGTGGGCTGAGCCCCAGGCGGGCCTCTGTGCGCCCCGGGAACCGGGTCCCCATGCCTGCAGGCCTCCCCACCTCCCTGCGCGCCTTTCACATTCTGTTAAAGAGCAGGAAACAACAGGCCCAGTGGGAAATGACGACTTTTGTGGCCTGGTGGGCCGGTGGCCGCCCCGAGGTGCTGGTGGCCGGGCCGGCTCTGTACCCGCACGGCGAGGCAGGGCCCACCCGGGAGCCCCCGGCACCAGCCAGCTGCAAAGTCAGGAAGGGCCTAGGAATCGGCATTTTGACAAAAGGCCCCTGGTGGCTCTCGGGGTGCTGCTGTCGGCTCCTCTGAGGACCCTTCTGTCCCCGAGCCGACCGGGCCTGGCCCCCATCGCGTGGCCCCATCTCCCGCCCGCAGCCTGGCAAGCGCTCCCTGCGCCTCCTCTGCGGGCCATGCACGCTCAGGGGCCAGGGGGTGCTGCTTGCTGTCGTCCAGGCCCCTCTGCACTCGAGGTACCGGCCACCTCACCGAGGGCATGGGCGTCCTCCAGCGCAGAGCCCCGGCTTTCAAAACTGCCCAATGCAATCAGGTCTGCTCGTGGGGCTCTGGCCCCCCCTCTGCCTCTTGTGTCCTCAGCAGGAACCTGGGCAGGTGCACCAGCTGCTCCTCAGGGGCGTCCTGGGTCCTGGGTCCTGGGTCCTGCGCTTGGCCTCCTGGACCCGGTCATTGCCCACTCCTGATGACAACGGGGCATAGGCTGCGGTCTGCAAGGTTCTCTGCATGGTCAGGGCCGGGACACAGAAGACGTGAAGCCCCAGTTTCACGCAAAAGTAACGCCCTGGGCTCCCACGACCCCTGCACCCAGGATGGGAAGACGGTTCGGCGGCAAATATAGGGTCTTGATTTAATCAGGAGCCTGGGAGCCCCCCCCCCCCAGCTGCTGGCGCCCGGAGCGGGGACAAAGCACCCGGGGGGACTCCACACCCGGCCACCGCTGCTCCTCAAACCGGGGACACAGGCCCCGACTGATTCCTCAAATTCATGTCCCTCTCCTTTGTTCCTGCAAAAACAAAAAATAACAAAAAAAAACAAAAAAGTGATCGATTCTCTCTACAAGCCGAGGTGCCACGGGCTGGGAGACGAGGGTCTGAGGTCGGCGGGGTTTTGAGGGCGCCCTAGCCGTGGCAGGTGCTCGGAGGGGGGCCGGCTTCCCTGCGGGGCACCTGGCACTTGCAGGAAGAGGGTGGCCCGGTGCTGAGGCCTGCGTGGGCTCCAGGAAGTGGACTTTGTCCTCCCACCGAGGCTCGCTCGGGCCCAGCCCCATGCCCCTCCTGCCCCTCCTGCCCCTCCTGTCCCTCCTGCCCTCCTGTCCCTCCTGCCCCACTGCCCCTCCTGCCCCACTGCCCCTCCTGCCCCACTGTCCCTCCTGCCCCTCCTGCCCTCCTGTCCCACTGTCCCTCCTGCCCTCCTGCCCCTCCTGCCCCTCCTGCCCCACTGTCCCTCCTCCCCTCCTGCCCTCCTGCCCTGTTGCCCCTCCTGCCCCACTGTCCCTCCTGCCCTCCTGTCCCTCCTGCCCTCCTGCCCCACTGTCCCTCCTGCCCCTCCTGCCCCTGCTGCCCTCCTGCCCCTCCTGCCCCTCGGAGTTCCGGCTCACTCTGGGCAGGACGGGGTGGGCTCCCCGGGCCTCGGGCCTGCAGACAGCGGGACACCCAGGCCCTGCCACCGCGAGGCCTCCCTGCACGAGCCGACCCGCGAGGGGTCTGTGGGCGGTGGGTGGCAGCGGCTTCCTGCCTGCCTCTCAGGCCCCAGCTGGCGGCTCCGCCCGTCCTGGAGGCAACTCCTTCCTTCCATCGGTGCTTTGAGTGTCTGCGTCTGCTCTTCTGGGGCCCTGCGTCCCTTCTGGCCGTGGCCACCAGTCTGTGGACCCGTCTGCCCTGCCCGGGGAGCACAGAGGAGGCAGGTAGTGCTCCGGTGGTGCTCGGGGCCTGCGGGCCTGGCACCCAGACCTGGCACCCTGCCACATGGCTCCATCTCTCAGAGCAACTTTTTGTGGCCTGTTCTTTCCTTGCTATGAGCTGCATTACCAAATACCCTTTTATTTTTTTAAAGATTTTTATTTATTTATTCATGAGAGACACAGAGAGAGGCAGAGACACAGGCAGAGGGAGAAGCAGGCTCCATGCAGGGAGCCCAGTGCTGGACTCGATCCCAGGACCCCGGGGTCACACCCTGAGCTGAAAGCAGATGCTCAACCACTGGGCCCCTCAGAGTTAAATTGGATTTTATGACAATTGGTTGAGGATTTCAGCTGAACCTGGTATTTTGTTCCAATTTTGGCATTTAGTAGCCGCCTTACTTTCAGTATTTTATTTACTGATGCTCAGCTATCCCAGGCTAGGGGTGGCTGCTAATAATAGTAGTTACGTCCCACTGTTTAAAGGTGTGTGATCAGGGCAGCCCGGGTGGCTCAGTGGTTTAGCATCTGCCTTCAGCCCAGGGCATGACCCCGGGGTCCTGGGATCGAGTCCCACATCGGGCTCCCTGCATGGAGCCTGCTTCTCCCTCTGCCTGTGTCTCTCATGAATAAATAAAATATTTTAAAAAATAAAATAAAATAAAGGTGTGTGATCAGCTGCTAATTGAAGTTCGCTGTACGAGACAATCGCCTGGACAATGTGTTAAAACATGAGATTCCCAGACCGCATGCCCTGGCATGGTTCTGACCCGGCAGGCGGGCAGGCCTGAGAATGGACACGTCTGACAGGTGAGACGTGGCATTGCTGACAGCGAACCACCTGTGGAGGCCTCCTGGCAAAGTCACACGTGAGCAGTTCTCAGGCTTCCTTGTGAAGCAGGATCGTGTGCTCGTCTCAAGCACGGATCCTCAGGCTCTGCCTTCAGAGATGGGATGCTATCACCCTGGGAGGCCCCCGAGCATCTCTATTGTTCATAAAACTCCCAGGAAAATCCCTGTTGTTGCTGTTATTGTCTCTAGCCTCCATGATGCTGTTCGGTTTTTCACTAATTTTGGACTTACAGAAATGTCACCCAAACTGGACCTCCTGTATGCCCCTCAGCCAACCTCTCCTGAGGCTGACGGTTCACCTAATCTTAAAATAATCACCAAAATGGGGAAATCAATGTGGCTACACTACTGTTACCTAAACTACCCACTCCTTGAACAAGTCTGGCACAACCAATCTGTGTAGGAGTAACGGCCCCAAAGATGCCCACACGTAAGCCCCAGACCCCGTGGACGCCACCTTATATGGAAAAGTGGACCAAGCAAAGCTACTAAGTTAGGGACTGTGGGATGGAGAGTGTCCTGGATTATCTGGGTGGACCCGATGCGATCACAGTATCCTAAGGGACAAAAGAAAATTCAGCGTTGGGGAAGATATCGCACTGGTGGGAGCAGAGGGAAAATTGGTGTGTTGATGCAGGATCGTGAACCGAGGAATCAGGACAGGCTTTCGAGGCTGGAAAAGGCAAGAGGAGAGAACCAGCTGACCTCAACACCTGGATTTTGGCCCTATTATGACTCATTCTGGATTTCTGGCCTCCAGAACCGTAAGGAAAAAACCCTTGTATTGTTTAATGCCACTAAATTTGTGGGAATTTATTAGAGCAGCGATAGGAAACTAACGCAGGGTGTGTGGCACTGAACCCCATCGGGGTGGTTGAGGGAATTAAAGAGAGCTTAGGCGAAAGCGACTGGCTTTATATTCACGCGTATACAGTAGGGGCTCGCTGACGGGTGGCCCGTAAAAGCAAACATTAGGATGTAGGCTTGCCTGACTGCCGGGCTGTTTGGGACAGAACATTAGCTTCATTGGGTAAGAAGGAAACAGATGATTGTCCCGGGGGCGGGAAGGTGGGGTCAAGGTGGGGTCACCTTGCTTTGCTCTTTGTCCCCGTGGCCTCCGTTCATGAAGACCACTCAAGACACTACACCTTCCTCTGTAGGCACTGCTCTGGTTTTTGTGGTTTCCTTGTCTCCACTGAGAATGGAGTTGCTTTTATTTAAAACACACCCACACGTACACACATACACACACACACACAGACACTTTGTAGAGCTTCACATCCATTCCTATACTTTCCTATTTCGAATTAGAGTTTTTAAAGATGGTGCTTCCTTTTGGGTTCAGGTTACCACTTTGATCTCTATTTGGGAGCTTACGTTCCTTTCCGCTGTTCATTTTAATCCAATCTCTTGATTTCTTTTATCAATTTGAATCTTTTATTTTTCTTTCACTAGATGATAACTGTACTGATCCCTGTTTTCTCTGTAATGATAATATTTTCCCCTCTTATTTTGTTCACTGTTTTTTTTGATCAACAATGTTAGCCTACACTGAACTTACTATCTCTGTTTTGCTATAGCTCCCATTTGTGTTTCCCTTTAGTTTTATTTAATTTTGGAACCTGTTTTTATAACTGCAGCTGGAAGTCTGGTCTTTGGGGACTGGGGAAACCACTCCACCGTCAATGGAGAATGTGTAGGCCTCTTTGTTTGCAGCCAATTCTGCAGGTGTCACTCTTAATAAGTCATATTCTACTCACTGTTGGTTCCCAAACACACACACACACACACACACACACACACACACACACACACACACCTCACTAGGCGTATGTCCAAAAACACTGTTGGAGGACAATCACAATTCTCCCTGAAGGAAGGCAATGAGAAACGAGTGTTTGCTGAAATCATAAATGACTTCTAATGGTATCCTAAAGTCTATGGGGGGGCTGGTCTCAGGTTACTTCTGGGAGGACTGACTTCCTTTCCTCAGTGTCCTCAAAGGCTGATATTCTTCTCTTGGTAGGGCCAGAGGAATTGTAAAGTTCCAGATGTCCTTTAAATGCTTCAGCTGTTCTTTCAAATTCTATTTTCACAAGTTTGTATGAAGTCTAGACTTTTGAAATCCCATTTCTTCACATTCAAGATTTTGATTCTATGTCAGTTGGGTGTCTTGGTTATGATAAAACAAAGCAGGGTATG